>NC_091830.1:59004625-60324625 GCF_038994185.2 Dermacentor albipictus
TCTGTCTGTCTGTGTCTGGAACCATATTCCCGGAAATCGGAGTCTCTGGGTATTCTACGGTTTGGCATTGAGCTGGTTTGCTAAAGGAACAACGTTCAAAGCGAACCAGCGGAAAAAAAAAAACCTGGAGTCAATGGGCATATTGCAAGCTGTAACTACCTGCCACTCATTAACGAACCACTTTAGCGCCGGCATGGGTCACAATTTCTTCGACACTCCGTAGAGTCTAACCCGCGCCGAGCGCGGACTCTACGGCAGAAAGCAGCGTGCAGTAGCAGCAACATGTTCAGTGGGAGAAAAAGCCAGGCTGACATTTTAACGACGCGAAAGAGTTAAGGGCCCCGTGTCGAAGAAAATTCGTTGTCGGCGTCGGTGTCAGCATAGAGAAATAAAAAGGCCAAGAGCGGACACTCCGAGAAATATGGCCTCAGGAACTATGCCACGGCTGCGTAACGAACTAGCGCTCTCTCCAAACGCCAGAGGACGCAGGCGAAAAAAAAAAGAAAAAGTAATGAATTCTGCTCAATCGTTTTACAAAATGTTAATTATACGCCCAAATTTGGCGTGTTTCTTCTACATAAAAACAGAATTTATCAAAGACACCTTCCCAACTTTTTGTTCTGCATCCGTACTGCGATAAACAACAATCACTATTCGTCCACCGAGAAGAAATCAACGATTCGTGTAGCAGCGGCGTGCGAGCGGGAAGGTTTCGTGAACGTTGCCTGAGGCTGTGTTTTCGTGTGCGAGACAGGTTAGTCACGTTTTCAAGCGAAGCTTGGAGTAACTGACTTGTGAGGGCGACGAGCCCGTACGAAAAAAATTGAGAAGGCATTGAAGTATCGTTGGTCAATGTTGACTTTTTATTGAGGAGTTATTGAGAGTTTGTTGAGAATTGTTGAGTTGAGGGTTGAGGACTCTTGAATATTGGCCTCTGAAATTTAATTGAAACACATTGGGTACCTCAATGCTGAATAATTGTTAAATCACCATTGAAAGTTCATTGTGCTTAAACGACCCGTTGTGTTTGTTTTGTTGAATGGTTGTTGAGTTACCATTGATGCTGCGTTGAACAAACGTTGTAGTAGTTTTGTTGACCTGTTGTTGAGTTATTATCGCCACAACACTGAAAAGCACATTGTGGCACAGTTGACATGGCATTGAGATCTCAGAAGTCGCCATTGAAATATGATTGACGTTTCGTTAGGCTAGTGGATTTTTATTCATATATATAAATTGCTTTGCTGTTCACACTTGCATGCCCCGGTGCCTGCTCATAACTTTCCGAAACACAAACAAAATCAAAGGAGAGACTGATCAACTTGAACTACCTTTATTTACACTAAAGATGCGTGCGCATGAAACATTACGGTAAATAAGGCGCCACCACATCGAACCTGGAGACATAGGCTAGTACCTACAGCACTCTAGCAGTTTAAATGCATCTGAAAAAGCCTATACATATGAATTCAATCAAAACGATCATAGTGGCCTTCACTTTCGACTTAAGTTTATGACTAGAAGGCAAAGCAACTTCAAAGGCAGGGATTAAGCATACCCTTTAAACAACCAACTTTGAACACATGAACACTTGAAGATGCTTGCACGTTAATACACAAAAGACATTTGAATATGTTACATTAAAATGTTTCGCACACTAACACATCACAGAAAGAGCTACCGCTGACTGTGAGAAGGCAAAATAACGACTTGAAACAAATAACTTCACGTACGTATATGCAAGCTTTAGCACACGTCTATCACTGCAACTAAATTTAATGAAGTACCAAAGAAGGTTTGCCTGAGCTTTGTCTTCGAGATGCATATATTTTCAAGTTGCCCAATTATTTTATAAAACAACATTACTCAACATCTATTAATTGACTAGACATCATTTAGAAAGTTGTCGGGCATGGTGAACACCTGAATCATATGTTTCTCATGAGCCAGGTTTGCTTTCTTCAGAAATAAACTTCAAATAAACTTATCTCTCTGGCAAACGTCAAGAACAAACAGCACACCATTTGATTAGGTTAATTTGAGGTACAGAAGAGTTTGTTGGCGGCATTTCCTTAATTTAGTGAGCTCATTTTCAGGTAATATTTCTGGACTTGCACGAAGCTAATTAGGGAACTTTTTGGCGCCTTTTCCCTATACCCAGCAACTAAGTGGTACCTAAGTCAATAAAGAGATAAGGCAAGGCTAATACCTTGAATGATAAGAGAAAAAATAATTATTTAGCACAGAAAATTGGTAGTAACACAGGGCTAACAGAATTCCAAACAGCCAAATAAATGGTCACCTGCACTTTCATTATGAAGTACCCCAGAAATAGTCATAAAGGATGAGAAAAGGTTCCCATGACTCGACAGCTAGATTGGTGAGACAGTGAAAAACACAAATAAATGCATATACGAAACACCAATTACCTCAATTCCGCAGGTAAAATATTATTAAAATAGCACCAGAATTTAGCTGCATAAGATACATAAAGGTTGCATAAAAATTGGGACAAAACAGTAACTGAAAGACGGAGGGAGCTGCAGCACCCGTGTTAAAAAAAATTACAAGGAAAGGGATATATATGCATATTCAAACTCACAATTTTCGCTCCAACATATAGAAAAAGAATGCATGCACTTAGAGCAAAAAAAAAGGTTCATGTGCCTCGAGAATGCAGCACAGTACAAAGAAGCGTCATGAGAACTGAAAAGGAGATCTTACTACGAATTCTTGCAACCTACAATCAGGATTGTGCCATGTCATGCCTTGAATGGATGAAATTTATAAATCTTGCACACAAAGGAAGTTACCATCAATCTTATTGGCTTCCTCAGGGGACTCCTTGAAGTTGAACTAGAAAAATGTATTCAGTGGTAAAAACAACGAGAAGACCCTGTAGCGTTCTTTCTGAAATAAACAGCGCAAATAACTCCATGCATTAATTCTATGGACACTTCGCCAATTCGGTGTACATTTATATCTGATAACCACCCAAATAGAGACGAGAAGGATGAAATAAGGCAGGAACACACATGAACGCTGACACAACTAGAAGTTTATTCGTGAAGACAAACATTTTAAACACACCGGCCAACTTCACAAAGAAAAAGCCCTAGATGCGCAGCAGAAACAGCCCGGCACAACAAAAAAAAGGACCGATATACGTCCTGTAGAATAAACATGTGTGTCAAAAACTAACAAAAACATGAAAACTGAAAGGTTTGTCCTGTAAGTGATATTAACAAGAAGTACTGCAGCAGCTCTTTCCCACTAAGGGTCACAGAAATCTTGCTTATGAATATTTCTTAGTGGTCAATAAATAATGTTTCCATAAGTCCTGTTGTGTTCTGGCCTTTGCGATGAAACAATTGCTCTTTCTGCTCTATACCGCAACACGAGAGGAGTTCAAGAGCAATATTTATTGACCACAAACGAGACAAATGCATAACCAAGTTATCTGTTGCCCTTAGTGGGAAAAACTTGCAGTTCTCAAGAGCATTTCTCGTTGGGTAGTATCACTTATCGGAAAAATCTTTCGCTTTTTCCAAAGATTTGTCCGATAGTTCTCGTTTTTGACGCACGTTTATTCTACATGACATGGCTTTTTCATATTTTTTTCTTGTCGCACGTGGCTGTTTCTGCCACGCATGCACGGATTTTTACCTTTGTCAAGTTGAGCAGTGTGTTTAATACCTCTGTAATCAAAAGTACTTTTAGTAGAGCTTGCGATCGTGTGTGCCCCTACCTATTTCGTCGTCCGTCGTCCGCCTCTGTTCGTGCTGCTGTTTACAGTACGCACGCATCACTTGTTTAGGCTGTTAAACGTTCTCACAAAGTAAATGCCTCCCCTCAAAAGGTAGCCCATCCTTTACTACTAAACGCCAGAGCAAATCGAAAGTAAGCCTTCACAGCGTCCATGCGGCAGCTAGTACACTACAGAGCAGCACAAAAAATTGTTGAAAATCCCACTTGATGGAGAGTGGCAACAGAGATGCGAGCTTGCTAGTGAATCAGCCACATATTAACGGGTGTCTCTTGCACGACGCCAAGGAGCTTTTCACGTAGAACACTTTAGTACCTGGGAATTAGCTGCATGCGTAACCTGTGAGAAGGGAATGTGGACAGAAAATGAGATAACGCGGTTTAAGAATCTGCCCCACACTGCACATAACTACGCACGAAATGGAAGTACACACTATACTGGAAAGCAAAAATACGCGACTCTTTACGAGTGCCGTCGAGAAAAGGAAGAAACGGGTTGCTACGGTAAATGTTAGCTAAAACACGCACAGCGATGTTTCACAGCAGGGAAAAGTATTGCCGGCTCTCTCGCAGAACCGAAGACCACGCGACAGTGCATAGCCGATACCAAGCAGATATCGAATCTTTGGATAGAAGTGCAGCAGAAGGAATGACCTAAAGATAGCCGAGAGCGACGCGAGCGTGAGCGTGCCGGTACGAATCAGAACGTGTATTTACCACTTCTTCGAAGCTAGCCGTTCCGGCGTCGCTCCGACCATCCTGCGCGATTTGTGAGCAGAACATCGCGCACACGCCAATGCGCGTTTTGCACAGTAGCGTCCGCGCAGTGAGCTAGCTTCATGCACGCGTCATTCTTCACCGCGCAAACGGTGCTCGAGTGCGACGCTTAGCTCGAGGCGACAACGCGCCGATTGACGCTCCTTTCGCTTCTGCAAGCAACGCACATTCAGACCGGTCCAACTCAAAGAGAACTCAAAGAACTCAAAGAACGGTGGCATGTTTCGGTTATCGCCTATTAAAATTGCACAGTACGCCTTCAACGGCAACCCGCCGCGCTACATAAAGATGCTTACATGTAGTTTTGGTGGTGATAGGCGATAAGGTGAGCCCGTCGGCGGCTGTGGTGACGACGTCGGCGGCCGACGTCGTCACCACACCTCTGTTCATTTGCGCTGTGTATCCGTGTACAGTCACCGCGCGGAAGCTGTGACTAATCGGTTGGCCGTTCTCTGCAAATCCTAAAGAGGTGAAGTGTATTTCGCGGTGCGCCGCATCATTAGCCGCAACCTAACTCGAGGCGCGTTTAACCGCTACGGCACCAAAGGTGACCACACTAACCGTATGGTATACGATGAGCCACTACGGAAAAAAGTAATAATTCTGATGTTCCACGTGGCAAACCAATGATCTGATTGTGAGGCATGTCGTAGTTGGGTACTCCGTATTAATTTTGACTTCCTGGAAATTTTTACGTTCATACAATGCACAATGCACGAGCGTTTTTGCGTTCCGCTCTTTTGGAATGCGGCCGCTGCAGATATCGTACCCACGACCTCGAGCGGCGGCCGCCATAGTTATGAAATGCGTAAGCGTGAAGTGCAACAGTGCCTTCCGGTACGAGTGTGGTACAAGCGTAGCACAGCTGCACACCTGTTGCACAATTATCTGTCGCTGTTCTCATAAGCTCGTAGTGCCTGCCTAAATACCTTGAAAGGCAGCGCACCTCTCACGTATCGGAACGCGATAACAAGCGCTTAGATGGCCCACGTGAGCGCCCATTAAAGATGACGTGGCCACTGTACAAAATTATCACTGCGCAGAGAAGCCGATCCTTATGTTCCAATTGTGTTGTCTCATACAAATAAAGGAAACGTTAATAGACAGGAACAAATGAAGCAATGCAATTTTACGCACATGCGGCGCCGCTGCCTCCTCGCCTACCATTGTTTCAAACGAAGTGATGGCGGCAGCGAGAGTTAGTATTGCGCGCATTTGCTCCGGGGCGTGCGGTTTGCTTGAGGAAAGTGAACGGTGTGCTTAGCATCTCACGCTCGTCAATGTCAAAATAGAAAAAAAGGCTACGTGCCCAAGAAAACGACATTACTTACCTATCTTCAGAAGTGCGGCTGCGACTGTTTCGGGGTGCCTTCTCTCCAACAGGCATCATGACCTCTGCCGCGCAACTCATCAAAACAACCAGGCTCGCACATCAGCGAAGACCAGTAGCTGGGTGAGCCAACCACTTCAGCGGATAAACATCGCACTTATCGTCGTTAAAGCATTTCAATAAAATGTGCATCATGATGTCCGAAAAGAAAAAAATACTTTCATCGAAAAGCACGAGGCGTTAACCACCGCACAACTGCAACCGAATAACTAAGTCTGAAAGCCGTTCACAGCTTCACTATCGTATTCAATTATAAAAACCTTTCAAACACAAAATAACGGCACTGAAAAACCGCTAATTATTAAGGAATAATTTTTCATCAACTAACCTTCATAAAATTTTAAGCACAACCTAATTTGTAGCGTAAACAACAAATACTACGACCAAAAAAATGCGACTACGAAACTAGCGGTAACCGTGTGTACTGTTGCAAAAGTGTGCGCAAAACGAAACTCGGTTGCAACCGCTTGCGCGCACACATACACACCCGAACGCTACCTTAACGTTTGTAGCGTCACCTAGAAATAAAGATTACTACTAGTTTTGCAATTTTTACAAAAATAAGGCTTCTAAAATAGTTTTTTTTAGCGCCTTTGCAGATGACGAGGTGACAAGTAAGGTTTGATAGGAGTCCGTTACCTGTATTTCTTTCATTTCCCTTTGATGTTCTTAACTGAACATACGAGACCTGCGGTCTTAGGACGACAGTTAGGCCAGGCTCAAATAAATCGCGTGCTTCTTGCAATGCGGGAGACGGGGGCAGCCGCAGATACAGCGATTTGCTGTGATACTGTTGCGGCCATTGCTCAATCTGAAGCTCCTTGAAGCCAATGGTTATAGCGGCTTAATGGTTAAGCGCGTTCGTTCTTTGATCTCTAGTACCATGGACATTGGATAAAAAAAACTATATTTGCTTTACGGACAGTGGGCACGTCGCAGGAAATTCGAAGACCTCACCCGTGTATGTTTGTAGCGTGTGCGCGCTTGCATCCTACGGTTCCCACAGCGCGTCCGATGCTCGAAGGTAGCCTCGTCACCTGTCGGCACCTGTCTCATCGCCGGCCGCGCTGCCGCCGTGTCTACTTTTGGGGAACTCCACATGCGCGTAGTCACCTTGTTTGCAAGTGAATTTCGCATTCTACCGCTCCGCGAAACGTGCTCATTTCGGATCGTACGAATGGTTATGTCATCTAGTGTATGTTAAAACGACGATGGAATTTGTACACCGGCGAAGAAATAAATCGTTATCAACTTGGGCGGTCATGAATGTAGTCTAACGTTGCAGTTTTTACGTAGCGAAAATGGATACGAAAGTTGGGTGGTCCCGGAGATAGGCGCTTCAAAGCGCCAGCTGTAGCGACAGCACCAGGAAGTGGCACGCGGCGCACGCGCCAAGCATTTCCGAGCTTACTGGCTTTCGAATGAGAGGAGTATGCGCGCGCTCGTGGCCTATTGGTTAGAGTACCGGGCTCGACGGCCGACGTTCGATTCCACCCCATCGGTCACAGGAGGAGGAGGAGGAATAAACATTTATATTAGAACCAGCACTTTATGATGGCCGGGCCTAAGCCTCCCACGAAGGGACGTCGAGGGCTTGCCTCACCGCCGCTTCGCGGGCGTGCTGGGTCGCCCAGGTTTGGTCGTCCAGGGCGGAGCTCCGCAGAGCCTCATGGAACCTCGACGAGAGAGTCGTGGTGTTAGTCTGGGTGTACTGTCGGTCACACATTATTTTCTTTTAATGAAAGTGAGGCGAAAGAAGCACCTACCTGCCGCAAAGTGACAGGAATGAGAGTGGAACGCATCGCAATAAATGTTTGGAATGTCTTCATATGCGAGTACTAATGATTGTATACTGGACTCAACTGCTACACAACAAAAAAAACTAAAAAAATCAACACAAATTACCCAATAACTTATTTATTGAGAACACTCAACGGCAATATTGTTGTGCAAGGATTGAGTGAACTCAATTGCTCTTGAAAATTTGTTGAAGCGCGTTGTTTCAACAGTTGCCCAACTATATATCAATGGTTAATCAACAGTCATTTTTGTACGGGAGGTTCGCTAGCAAAAACAGTTTGCGACTTTATATGAGGCGGCTAGACGCGAACAATCCAAAAAGCATGTGCCCTGAAGAAATGCTTAGCGACAGGGCTGGTACCATGTACATTCTTGCTACCCCCGCCGAGAACGGAATAATCTTTGTTGGTTGCGTTCCGTGAAAATCATCAAACGCGAAGCTGCCGTTAACTTGCACCGGTTCACGGCTGTGCACTGCACTGCGACTCGCAGCATGTCAGACGCCATGGAGACACTGCGTCTCGGTTTGCAAGGGTAAACCGTTCTTGCCCAGCACTGTTTGCGATAACCACGGTATCGGTGTTCCATTGAAATAGTTCGTGTTGGCATACTAAAAACGATCTGCTGGACAACGCTTAAGGTCAATATCAAGAATTGCACATTTCAGGAAAATTCCGGTTTCGAGAATATTGAATTCCTAACCCGCGTTTACATGATCGCATGACGGTTGACGGTCTTTTCGTTGGCCCGTTCCAGAGGCTGACGAACGCTGGAAAGAACATAAAACACGTCACGCCGAATCAGACCGAAAACGGCGTTCCGGAGGCGGGCGCTACCTAAATAAAGAAAAGCAGGGCGTTAGGCGCGCTGCAGCCGAACTTTGCTCGCTCGTTTCTCCTATAGGGTAAGGGCGCCTGAATATTTTAATAATACTGCTTGCAAACTCTGGCATGTGACATAAACAGTGAGTATAGCTTATTGCACTTTGTACTGCAGCCAGGTGTGTATCTACGGCGCACGGATGGACGCTGGTGTATACCTCCGTGCGGATTGTTTGTACAGAAAAGTAACGGTGTGGAAAAGTCTCCAATTACTGCTTATTACATTAGCAGTAATTACATTACATTATTCATTATTCATTACATTATTACATCCATTACATCATAAAAAGCGAGGCAAAGTAAATTTGGTCGAGATGCATGCGCGTCATTGTGATTCGCGCTTATTTTTAAGTACTTACTTCCTATAGAGGCAGTGTGCAGCGGTGAGTATGAAGCTCGGAGAGATAATGCTTCCTCCACATTTAACTTTTACCCGACGGTTTGTTCGATCCATGTACTTTATCTCGAGGTATACCTATAGAAGAGAGGGCACGTGGTAAACATTTAAATTGGGATAAAACTATAGGAAAAGTAATGATTTTAATGCATTTCCGCAATCTGCATTCTTAAAGATACCTGTTCAACGTGAGGATCAAAGTGCACCTTGAATATACATGGATTGGTGGAATATTCATAGCTGAGTACATTCATGACAAGCGTGAATATACGCTTTATACCACATAATATACGACCGCTGCTCCCGTAGCAATGCAACCTTCGTGTCACTTGTAGGCTCAGGTGAAAAAGTACTTTCCTGCAGAGGCAAATGAACAACCTTCCTTTATTTTGTCTGCGAGAAAACCATGATAGAATTATGAGGCACGCCGCAGTGACTGCTACAGAATTATTTTGACCACGTGGGTTTATTTACCTTGCACCTAAATAAATGAGAACGGTCGTTTTAGTTGTTTTTTTTCCCTGTATTGAAATGCGCCCGCCGCGGCCAGGTTTGATCCGCGATTGAGACACATAATCGCAACGCTATAGCTACAGAGTTACAGCGGCGGCTCAACAAGTCCAAATGAAGGTCACAGCGAGTGCCTCAAAGTATGGCACAAGCTCAGTGCGTGGGAGGGGCCAAGAATTCAGTGGCATTGCAAAAACAAAAATAGAAAGGTGAATGCAAAAGAAACTGATCACAAATAAAACAAATTAGTTACTATTACAGCGTAGCCCAAATCGGTAAAACATACGTTTGAGGGAATGCGAGGGGAAAAATATATTTTCTTGCCCGGTGATTTACACGCACAAACATAATACCAAAGATTGCATGGGAAAACAAATTAGTTACTAATACGGCGTAGCCCAAATCGGTAAAACATACCTTTAAAGGAATGCGAGGGGAAAAATATATTTTCCTGCCCGGTGATTTACACGCACAACATGCCAAAGATTGCATGGGAACTTGCGCGGGGTCGGTCAGCTGGCTGATCGCATCCATTGGGTCAGAGAACAAAGTTTTTGCGATGAAGTCGGTTCGTTTCGCAGCAATGATTGACATGGACTGGGAAAGAGAATCACGGGAGGTGAGTCTCGTGTGTCTCGTTTTTCGTGGATGTGCTAACAAGAGAGCACAAGAAAAAAAAAGAGCAAGTGCTCCTTTTCTCACACTGGGAAGCATGGTGTAGAATTGTTCGAATGGTCATACTTTCTAAAGGAAACAAGTAAAAATGTTTTACAAAAATGACGCTCAAATATAGTATGAATACCAGATACCGTCCCATTTTTAAATAGAGCAAGAAATTAAGCATTACATGTTTTTACCTCCCGTTTTCGGGCACCTTCCAGTGACCTTGAGCCAAAAGCCAGAGCCGTTATCCGGGCACTCAAACGAGAAAATCCGGTCAAGTTGCAAAAAGAAAACGATTTCATTCGGGCAACCAGTCAAAACTTAAGGAAATGCGGTCTCTGGCTTTTAACCCTTTGTGCAGGACTGTATTACATGCACTAATTACTGCCCAAACAAGTAAGAAAAATACTGGTTTCGAGTTCTCTCTAATGTTAACAGTATCACTCAAGCTGTAACTTCTAGTACGCTGAAGTTTTTGTTATTTCCACTAGGGGGGGGGGAGGCGACGTTCAAAAGACAGACACAAGGCACCGTACACTTCACTGTCATGTTTTGGTGCTGAGAGAGAGTTGCCTCTCTAGTTTTGAACACCATTGGTCCGTGAGTTCCGCAGTGGCGGTTTTGCTTCGCCTCGAGAGATGGCGCCACGGCGGGCTGCGCTCAGGCGCTTTTCTTCTAGCTGGCAGTGTGCTTGCTCTCCCTGGCGTTTATCGCTGCCTGTCGTGCCGCCTCAAGCCGGTTTTGCACTTCTAGCTGGCCAGTGTCCACATAGACCGGTGCACAGTATGGCGTGGTGCAGTGTTGCGTGGTAGGGTATGCCGACGGGGACATGTGCTGCATCTATTTTAAGATTGTGGCTAGTATCATGTCCAACCAATCTTCTCTGCCGGTTGCTGTTTCATGCTTACATCTGCTCTTGATTACGGGAGAGCGAGCAATACTTGTTTTTTCATGTAAGTCGAATTCGCTTCATCAAAAATTGCTGATTCGCGTAATTTATTACTCGAATATAGTTTTGCCCAAAACTGAACCCCTGTGTAATAATGGATGACGATTTAATAAATAACAAATATCGGACTTAAGTTATCTATTGCTCCCTGAACAAAGACGGTAATGGTAAAAGCACGCCACCCGATGCACATGCAGCGATAGGCAGGTTGGAGGAGCTAGTTTTTATGCTACACTCATGCAGATCCTTCTGAGAGGAGGAAAAGATGGTAGGTCTCGGGGAAATTACACTACTTTCGTCTCACTTGAGAAAAGATGTTCGTACGCTGCCTTAAATCCAAGTATGATTGTGAAAGACTAGCAGTATTGAGCAGAAATTGTTTTCCCGCGCCTTAATTCGCTCAGCAAATTGTGCTTTTTGCGCAACAAACGTGGCTCTCCTGCAACTGAATCCTTTGTAACAGTTCTCAATTGAACCGGTATTACCCTGTCAGGACCGCAGCAAGTGCTGTTATTACTTATAACAAAAACGATTATTCTACGATGTCATGCAGTTAAGACTCGAACTGAGTATATTCACAAATAGATATTTATGCTCAAGTATGAAGGATGCTACTGGAAGCAGGGGTGTGCTCTCGAATAGTTTTGTTGCTCACATTTAGTCCTGTCATTGCCATTGAAGTACTAACTTGATACTAACTAGACCACTGCGGAAATAACACTTAACATAGTATCGTGCATGCAGTTATCTTGCAATACGTAGGCAAATGTGGGCAATTTTTTGGTGGTGAATTATTCTAACAAAGTCAAAGGAGAGAAACCTTGCACACACGTTTTGCTTTTAGACATTGGCGAGTTGGGCATGCTCCGATTACTGTGTGAAGCGTACATTTTCAATCGAACTTGCTCTTCTATCTGCTTATAATGTCCTTGCTCAAGAGGTCATCGAATCATACGATGTCGCCCTAAGAGCTGTCCATTGCATAAGGTTTCGGTGGGTTCCGGGACACTGTGGCTTACATCGAAATGAGCTCACCGACGTGGAGGCGAAGATGGCCCACATTAATGCCACCCCAGTCTACATACCATTCTTTCCACGACCATACACTGATGCCCTAGTGTATAGACGTCTGCACGATAATACTGCACTATTAAGGGATTCGTCAGGTCAGCGTCATCGCCTCCTTTACAAAATAGACCCGGAGATGAAAGTAAGGATGCCACCCAAGAGGACAAGATGCAGTGCAAGCTTGTTGTACAGATTGCTACTAGGTGTGGCCTTAGACCGCCGCTACCTGCATCTGGTCGGCCGGGCGGACTGTCCGAACTGTATGGAATGCGGTATTCCTTTGACGACAGAACACCTCTTGTGCGTCTTCTCACGATTTGATGTACAAAGAAAATCACTGACAGACATCTTGTCGAAATCTGTCGTTGCGCTATTGACTAAAAAGGTTCTATCGGGACTTTCCTGTAATCCTCATCATCTGCTTGATTGTCTGAAGGCTTACAAGGAAATTTTTGGATGAGAATGGACTGGACAAGAGACCTTGAAGAGTCTTGAACCGTGCAAGTTTTTCACCACCACCTTTATCCCCCCAATCAACGTCTTCTCCATTCTATTTTTCTACACCCAGTCCCCTTCTCCCAGTGCCGAGCAGTAGGTCTGAAAATCGATTCAGGCCGAGCGCTCGACTTTTCTCTTATAATAAATATATATGTATATCTCATCTAGTTTCTGCCCTAATTCGCAAATTCAGCCATTTGCTTTCACTGAAATCGCCATTTGGTCACGTGCACGTTCGTAAACGCGTGTTTATGGTGTTTAATAAGATATTATCGTGAACATTTCGTAACTAATTAAACACGTCTAAGTGCTGTTTTCAAACAAACTTTGATATTTATGCCTATGTCAAGTTAGTGAGGCGTGAGAATGTCTTGCCAAAGACGTGTGGTCATTATGGCAACAAAAAATGGGATGATGGAATTGTTAAGGAGCGATGTAAGTATGACGGGAAGTCTCTGCCTACTATCCATGGTACTTGTAGCCGATCAACTTTTTCGCCATTGACAATCCTTCCGATGGGTGCTGAAATGCCGCAACCTGTAATACGAGAAGGACGTGATTGCAACACAGCGATATACTCAAACAGATTAAAATGTTTTGGTGAAATTAAGCTTCTATAACTATTCCACATGACTGCGAATCATAAAAGAATAATAATACTAGAAAGCTGCACTCTGAAATCACTATAAAGATCACAAGGAAAGTTTTGTGTGTGCGATACAGAGAGAGAGAGAGAAAGAGATAAAAGCAATGGAAAGGCAGAGAGGTTAACGAGAGGAGATTTCCTGTTCACCATCCTCTATTGAAGGAGGGGAAGTGTTGCGAAAGATGAGAGAATAAGAATGAGGATCGCTTTTATGGAGGTAATTAGCCTGATTACAGGATTAAAGTATAGAAGGAGGTCTTGAAGACTGTAATGGGACGTCTCTGAACATAATAAATAGCACATTACACTAGTTGCGAGAAATCGTGAGCAAAGAACAATTAGATGTTTATAACATAAATAAAGAATAAAGGATTAAAAGTGCATAAGTATGCACCATATGAAAGTACACCACCGCATAATTTCGTTAAACAGCGGTAGAAATTAACAGTATAAATGACATGACGTGCATAACGTAATTAGCGAACTCGAATGCATATGCAAAACAAGTGCATCAAACAACAATATTATGGTACCACAATAAAAACTAAATAAAGGCACATAGAAAGAACATTTATTAGCATTAATTATGCAGCAAGATAGGACAGAATATATCATTTTAGTTGTTTTTTTAAATTCGTGAATTTTGGATGTTTTAATATCGTTTGGTAATATCCTCCAGTAACTGAAGGATGAAAAATGAAGACTCTGATTACAAAATTGGTATGCATTCTTGACCAAATGAAATTCATATTTATTGCAAACCCGGTAACATCGGTATTTATTAATAAAGAAAGACAGAGGTGCCAAGGTGTCACGCCGTGTGTGATTGATTTTGCGGAACGAAAAGGTTCTGAGGTTATATTTAACGAGCTTTACGACTAAGAAAGGTGATTAACATGTAAAAATAATTAGCCGTGGCTGTATGCGTTATCCTAATAGTTATCCTAATAGCCATAATAGTTATCCTAATTGCCAGATTCTGCAAGATTTGCAATGAGTTTACATGGGTTGCGTGCTTCCATCAAGAAGTGACGCAGTCTTTAATATGTTAATAAAGAAATAAAAAATATAAAAAGAATGATGTTTGTTGCTTACACACGTATCGCGTTTTTAGAAGCAACCTAACCCGGAAGTAATCTTGTGTTTTACTTCGGAGATTTGTTCTATAAATTTGATATAGTGTTGGGTTCTACAAACCACCACGCCGTACCGAATGGCATGTTTGGTGGTGAGTCGTGGCTCCAACCTCGGTCATCACAAAGAAAAATGTCGATCAGTCAAATAACTGCATAGCCACTGAAGAGTACAGCCACCGATTCCGACTTAAACCAGACTGTCCACCAAGGCATAATGTACTACGTTGTCGTACGCGCCTTTTGTGTGAAGGAACAACACCGCGATGAGGCATTTAAACCACTTTTCATGGTGAACGACCGTGACCAAATCGATGAGATTATTTGTGGATGAAGACTCGCCAAAGTTGGCATGGTGCGATTACTAATCTAGCTGTAATTTACCACGTTTTAGAAGCGGAACCAAGGGGATGAATTTTCATTCGCCTGGCACCAAGTTGTTTTACCAGGTTTATTTGTACTCTTTTAGTAGTACGTGTCGTGGTTTCAGCTCGAGATCACCGAGCACCACGTGGGTAACATCGTCAGGCCCTGGCAGGGAGAAAATTGCAGCGGTAAATGCGCTGCCGTAACACTATCTGAAGTCGGCGTTGCAAGCATGGATGCCACTAACCCTTTCAATTGAATTTCAGTCATGCATGAATAGCCTATTTCTCGTAATAATATAACTTTATATTTGAACTGTTTATGCGCTGGTGGTGGTGGTGGTGGTGGTGATGTTGAAGCAGGCGGGGTCAGCCTGGCATACATAGCCGGCAATTGTTCCGCCTGATCCTCCTTCGAGTTGAGATTAGTGGTGTGTCACCAGGGGCGGTATTCTGTAAGAGTCCACCTAGTGGACTGTCCATTTTGGCCGCTGCTGCTTGCATGTAGCTGTACAAGCAAGGAGGACACGAGCGGCCCCAGCCAATCAGCAGCAGCCGAAATGGACAGTCCACTAAGTAGACTCCTACAGAATACACCCCCAGGTGTCGATGAGCCCCGTGTCTCGCAGGAAGGCTATCAGCAGTCGTTGCGCTCTCTTCCTGAATGCCGCGGGCCCTCCGGGGAAAACAACGTCTTCAAAGGTCCTGTGCGTGAGACCGCTTTTTTGTAGGTTGTCCACCATCACTTTTCTTTCTGTGTCAAACTGAGGGCATAGCCAAATGAAATGTTCGATGTCGCCAATGTCACCACAGAAAACACAGAGTGGGAAAGCGCGAAGCCCAGTCTTGAATAACCAAGCTGGGGTGTACGCGGAGTCGGTCCTGATGCGGTATAAAAGCGTCGCTTGTTCACGTGTAAATCCATGAGTCACACAGGATTCGTGTGGATTCTTGAACATCTCTCTAAAGTGTAGGCGGATTGCATCCTTAGGGTTTCGAATAGCTTTTGGAGCTTTCACTTTTGGAGCACATGTCAGTGCTAGGCATGCAAGGGCGTCAGCTTCCTCGTTTCCATCAATTCCTACGTGTGATGGAATCCACTGAAACCTTATGTTAAATCCTTTGCTCGTTAGGTCGTCGATCAGTGCCAGAGACTGCCTTGTAAACTTCTCTAGAGGTAGGCCCCGATGTAATCTCTGTAATGCTGAGTTGGAATCCGTCAGGGCCACGACATCTCGTGCAGAAAAGGCCCATAGTTTCCGCAAAGCCGCGGTGATTGCGGCGCTTTCTACTGTTGTAGAGGAAACTACGTGATCCAGACGGCCAGACCATGACACATCAAGGGATGACATGCAGAATGCCGCTGCACAGCTATCTGTTTGTGCGCATACCGAACCGTCTGTGTACACTTGTAGATGGCTTTGAAACACAGTGCTCAAGTGGTCCAGCACAATGAACTTGGCTTCGGCAGTTGAAATGGTGCGTTTCGTTCTCCCATAGTGTTGAGTCCAAGATAGCAGTCGTGGCTTCTAGAAGTGAACATGTTCAGCGGGATGCGAAACAGACAAGTGTCGTTCTACCTTTTGTTCTTCGTCGAGGCGTTTGTTCTGTCATCTACATGCTCCATTCTGAAGATCATGTGGTTGCCCAACGTTCCATTGTTTCGCTTTGCATTGCTTGGGGAGTTATTGAAACCCTTTTGCGCGTGGGTGTGGCTATCATTCGCGCGCACAAATTAATCACCGACGGTCAACTACAGAGACGTAAAGCTAGTAAGTGCCATTTGCAATCACTGCGAGCATCGGTTTGCTGCACACCGACTTTAATATTGACTGAACGCCGTCATTTTGTAGTAACAGTGGTTATTCGAAAATTATTCTTTGCTTCATGAGGATAAGAAAATGTGACAGATAAGTCAACTTAGTTCTGGGAAACCGCAAGGCGAATTCCTGCCACTGCTAAGAAAGTCGTTCGCGAGCTTAGAATTTCGCACTGAGTGCTCCGCATTATGTTTCGACTATGCTTTGCACTTATTACACAGAATGGTTACTTGGCTGTTTCATTGGAGTACCGACTTACGCACGCAGAATGAAAGAGCGGTTCCATGCAAAAAAAAAGGTCATAATTTTGAGTAAGCTTCCTGCAGGACACGTTTTCTCGAATGAAGTAACCCATGTGTCCCATAATAGGACTTGTGTTTTAGAAACCACAATGTACGGTATTGCATTCGTCTTTTATAAAATTGGCGAAAGCTACAATGCTTGAGTTATTGTGGTAGGAGATATTGGATTATGTCCGGATTTATGAGGTGGCTTACTGGAAGTTATTCTAGAGTGTGCTAATGTCAGGTCGGTGAACAATTAGTTGACCATAACTTTTTTATGGCGGGTTCACCTGCTTTTTTTTTACGCGTGGACACGTTCCGATTAGCGACATGACATTATTAATTTTTCCCAAAATTAAGTCACTATCTTACTTTCGCATCCTGCACGAAAGACGACATCAGAAACTCTGCAGCATATTGGCAAGCACTCGGCAGCATCATCTCAATTTCCGCGTAAAATAAATGCTTTCTTTTTCGACCTGATCTGTAATAAGGTGTGCTCTCATTAATCTGTTTAACTAGTTTAACAATACGGCAGATGTGTTGCGCGACATTCTCACATGCTCCAAAATTTTCTAAGTGACTGGGTGTAAAGCTCTTTTAGAAGCGTTATTACTAGCGCGGCCCGGCCTGCAGCAGCAACGATGGCTTCTCAAGGTCGATGTCTTCGTAGCCTCTTGAAAGACACCTTGGACTCTCACAATCCCTAAGTTTAGTGAAATGCCTGGCCGAGCACTTAGCGGATGGTGGCATGTACCTCTTAAAAGCCTGAAACCACCTTAAGCGTCCTGAAACTGTGAAAGCGCACAAAGATAAAGACAGCACGAGGCGCTTACTAACAGCTCAAAAAATTACTAACCTGAAAAAAACGTAATAATTGCGTCAGATGTATCTCGGTCTTGCTACATGATAAGGAATTTAACTTTCTTGATAGCCTTTTAAAGAAATTAATAGCGTTGCCTTCGAAAGCTGTAACCCGTAGTTCTCTGCATGCATGCGCAATCCTCCTACTCCGTTTTCTGCTTGCGTGTATTTGTTTCCTTCGAACAAAATTTTTCAGTTGTGACTAAGTGCCTCGTCCTGTCTTCTTTCTTCGTTCTAGGTTTTGTGCGCTTTTACAGTTTCAAGACGGAAGTAAACCAACTAGCCCTGTTGTCCATTCTATTACACCTCAACACTGGGTGTAGGCGGGCGTATGAAGGCTTTGCAGTGAATCAGTGGGGATTTCAAATGTCAGACCTACTTACCCTACACATTTCGGATATAAACTAACTTGAGGCGGGTGTTCTGGGGCCAATTCCTGAGCTATAGCTATTCAGAATAATAGCTTTGCTGTGAACAAGTGATCGTCGACTGTACAAAAAGAAATGGTGAATAACTTCAAACAGAGCAGAAGCAGCCCTGTATGAAATGAAATTGTCATTCCGCAATTAAAAAGAAAGCACTAGGATTGCCATAGTTTAACGATTGTTAGGAAACTGAAAATTGCTCGCGATGCCTAGGACACCTTAAACAAATGCAGTCGCCTCTAGTTCGTCAAAATTATTGCTTAGGAAGGGTACAGCATACATAGCTCTATAAAATACAAAAAGAGGCTCACCAGGCCCGTTGATTCTATCTCCATGAGCCTGAAATAATGCAGGAGCAGCAAAAATGCGAATGAGACAACGGAAAGTTGTGTATTTACCTCTTCTAAGAAACCAACTTCGGAAGAAAATAGCAATTTTTATTTTTACAACTAATATGAAAAAATTCTGATTGCAGATTGCGAGGTGCCATTGTTATGATAACGTAAAATAAATACATATTGCATATTTGTATTTACGGGATTTGGAATGCTCTCCTATATAAACTGAACGGCAGATACTGATGGGAAAATCAAGTTTGATTAGGCTCGAATTTACATATTTACATACGACATGCTCGAGTGTGCTGGCTCTGCTAGGCTGCGGTTCAGAACGAGGTTGCGGGTTCGGTTCACGCCCATTACGGCTTCATTTGATTGGACAGTTCTACGAAACAGTTAGTGTGAGCTGCTTTGCTGATGCTTTTTTAAAGAAACTTACTTCATAAATATTCCAGAGCAGTTCACTATTCTGTGTCTCATCACGTCTACGTTGTTGTGGGGTTAAAGGTTTATGGATAAATCTAGCGATGCGCACTTTTTTTGCGCAGGTACTAATGCCAATGTGGTTTGGTACCATCACTGGTTTGTAATACTTATTTTAGGAAGAGCAGATAGAAAAAATATCAACAGAGAAGAGACAGCAGATAAAAGTAGAAAAAAAGGGAGACGAAGGCACGCAACCACAAATCACGCAGTCACACACATAGTACGATCCTTACAGAAGAAAGTCTTGTCTCATGGTCGACAAAAATTCTGCTACAACCTTTTGAGCCTCGTACAGAGTTGAAGTATGACTTTTTTAAAAGCGAGATATCATTAAGCGCAGTTCTAGTAAGATTAAGTCGGCAGAACTTGCTCAGCAGCGCACAACAGCAGCTGTGATCTTGTATATTCAAGTAGAAAGCGTTCAAACATTTAGCTTTAGTATCTACAAGCCTAACTCGTGTAAAACATCTGCAGTTAGACTTTTCACCTATAGGTGAACAGCCATAATGTGTTGTAAGCTTCCTGTGGTACCTATACCAGGTGACTCGTTGCGACTAATTTTAGGAATGGTAATGATGTTAAGTGGTGGTTCAAGATGAGAACGGCCAGTTCTCAAAAACCTACAATGCTGCAAAACTTTCTTCATTGGCGACCTCTTTTCTACTGTTAAAAAGGCAGTTACGATCCCGGTGTAATTCATCGTCGCATTGAACAATCGCCACACAAAATGAACCACGCAGATTTACCTGAGGAATGCCCACATAAACGTAGACAGATAAAGTGCGTTACTTACCACGTTTGTATAGTGCACAGCGGCCAAAAAGTAAACGCTAATGAGCCATCTGACGCTCTGTGCTGCGAAAATGTAGACCACGGAAGCAGCCATGATGTTCAATAACGCCTGTGGGAAGCAGCTGGGAGCAAATACAGAACGTGCAGCTATGCTCGGTGCGCGCTGTCTATTCATTCGAGATGCGCTTTCTAATGAAGCCGTTACAGAAATAAATCACGCCCTACCGAGGTCGTTCGAGGGAGGGTAGGAGTCAGGGAATCCGCCTCGATCGGCCTCAACAAATATTAAGAACATTTCGTGGCGGAACTAAGAAACAAAAATCCGATAAATTGTCTTTGGTTTCTGGTTGATTAAAAATTGCTGACGAAAAATTGTCAACTCCTTCTTATTATGCTGCTTAGAACTGGACACAGGGCGTGGAAACTCCCTATAGTTCCCTTGGGACACACGGTACGATGCCGATACGCGGTTGTAGCGCCGCTTCCATCACTGGCGGTAGCCGGATATTCAACTGGAAATATTTCAGTAACAAAACAATGCCTCCATGACTTCACTGATGACGTCAGAAGATAGAGGGAGAAGCCGCGCTGGTGGAATGAGGTGGCTTGCCGCGAAGCCCTCCTTTCCCACTTGGCATTCAAGCGGGCTTTGTTCAGGCTGTGTTGCAGGTATGCTGGTACGCTGGCCGCACGGCGAGAGTGGCCAAATCACGGAGCAGAACCCGCTGAAGTGTTCCGTGTTTACGAAGCGCTTTTCCTTTCGGCCGCGTTTATATTGGACGGCTTTGTTCAGTTTTTAAGCTCTAGGACAGCGCTCGTACACACCAAGGCCAAGAAATTATAATGAAGAATATTTATATAGCAAACAGTCGTTAACTACTAATACTTGCAGACAATATATTTCATTTCGACAATTTGTAAAAGTAGTTGCTTTGAATTTCCTAACTTGCTAAGTTTAGGGCTACAGTTGAACTAGTCCACAGATATAGTGCTGGGTAGTATAAAAAAATAACTTCCTGGCACCATCAATCGTCAATTTTGTTCGTGTGTTGTTTAGTGCATCAACCAAAGCTGGCCTATTTTTCAGTCAGCTAAAACTCAACACAAGTAAAAGTTGAAAGTTCTTGTTTTTATTTACACTTTCCATACTGCAAATTGACTGACCTCCACGCAGTGCGAAAGTGCCAATCTGCAGAGGCAATTTTCATTCACAAATGAAATTTGTACATATTGAACGAACGTAGATTCCAGAAGATCCGAACCGATACGAAAACAAACCATCACGGATTGGCCACACGGAACTTGACTGTAACGTATGTTATGAAGGCGGCACACTTCGTGGCTTACAGAAAGGAGGTAGAGTGCAATACGTGTATTTCAGTGACACTATGAGAAGTAAGGACCGACGGAATGTTAAACTGGCTACATGCATTTGCATGAACAGGAAGTATCCTATTATTGTTCTCATTATTTGACCTACATGATGAATGACGAAGCATATTTCTATACCGCTTACAATCACATATAGTATCATCATCATCATCATCATCATCATCATCATCATCATCATCAGCCTGGTTACGCCCACTGCAGGGCAAAGGCCTCTCCCATACTTCTCCAACAACCCCGGTCATGTACTAATTGTGGCCATGCTGTCCCTGCAAACTTCTTAATATCATCCGCCCACCTAACTTTCTGCCGCCTCCTGCTGCGCTTCCCTTCCCTTGCGATCCAGTCCGTAACCCTTAATGACCATCGGTTATCCTCCCTCCTCATTACATGTCCTGCCCATGCCCATTTCTTTTTATTGATTTCAACTATGATGTCATTCACTATCGTTTGTTCCCTCACCCACTCTGCTCTTTTCTTATCCCTTAACGTTACACCTATCATTCTTTTTTCCATAGCTCATGGCGTCGTCCTCAATTTGAGTAGAACCCTTTTCGTAAGCCTCCAGGTTTCTGCCCCGTAGGTGAGTACTGGTAAGACGCAGCTATTATACACTTTCCTCTTGAGGGATAATGGCAACCTGCTGTTCATGATCTGAGAATGCCTGCCAAACGCACCCCAGCCCATTCTTATTCTTCTGATTATTTCTGTCTCATGATCCGGATCTGCCGTCACTACCTGTTCTAAGTAGATGTATTCCCTTACTACTTCAAGTGCCTCGCTGCCTATTGTAAATTGCTGTTCTCTTCCGAGACTGTTAAACATTACTTTAGTTTTCTGGAGATTAATTTTTAAACCCACTCTTCTGCTTTGCCTCTCCAGGTCAGTGAGCATGCATTTCAATTGGTCCCCTGAGTTACTAAGCAAGGCAATATCATCAGCGAATCGCAAGTTACTAAGGTATTCTCCATTAACTTTTATCCCCAATTCTTCCCAATCCAGGTCTCTGAATACCTCCTGTAAACACGCTGTGAATAGCATTGGAGAGATCGTATCTCCCTGTCTGAGGCCTTTCTTTATTGGGATTTTGTTGCTTTCTTTATGGAGGACTACGGTGGCTGTGGAGCCGCTATAGATATCTTTCAGTATTTTTACATACGGCTCGTCTACACCCTGATTCCGTAATGCCTCCATGACTGCTGAGGTTTGACGCCACGTCCGTGAACTTGCGCATACCGAAGCTGAGCCTAAAGCAAGGTAACTGAGCGTATGGTACCGTCTACGCTCTAAAATTAAGAAAAATAGAAAGCTTAGACCTTCTCGAGTACGATATCTTAGTAGTGGTGCATGAAAACGCAACAAGAAATTACGTACGTGCATCCTTTGGCCGTCGTTGCTCTTGAAGTTCGATAAAACACCATGGCTGTGTCTTTTTTTCTTTAGCCTTGGCTGTGCGTGTCGACAAAGAGTGCACGAAATGTATAGCCCAACAAACACGCACTCAAGCCCTTCAGTATAAGTATTTCACCGACAGCACACGGGTGGTGTCTGTGTCTTACCAGTACTCACGTACGGGGCAGAAACCTGGAGGCTTACGAAAAGGATTCTACTGAAATTGAGGACGACGCAACGATCTATGGAAAGAAGAATGATAGGTGTAACGTTAAGGGATGAGAAAAGAGCAGATTCGGTGAGGGAACAAACGCGAGTTAGTGTTATCTTAGTTGAAATGAAGAAAAAGAAATGGGTATGGGCAGGACACGTAATGAGGAGGGAAGACAACCGATGGTTATTTAGAGTTACGGAATGGATTCCAAGGGAAGGGAAGCGTAGCAGAGGGCGGCAGAAAGTTAGGTGGGCGGAGGAGATTAAGAAGTTTGCAGGGACAACATGGCCACAATTAGTACATGACCGGGGTAGTTAGAGAAGTATGGGAGAGGCCTTTACCCTGCAGTGGGCGTAGCCAGGCTGATGATGATGATGATGATAATAATAATAATGATGATGATGATGATGTTGATGATGTAGGTGCCGCCCTCGATCCGATAGCGCTGTGTGGCCCCACCTTGAACGACGTTATTGGCAGGCACTGTCATGCCTTGAAGCAATTGGTTCTTATGGCGTCGCCACTTCAATAATCCTAAATGGGGCGATACGTGAACCTTGAAAGACAGTTGTCCAGTCTGTGCGATCACGCGGGTGGTAATCAACGTGCTGCCTCTGATCCGTTGTCGCTGTGTGGCCACACGGAGGACCCATTGTCTTGAACGTCGTTTTCGGCAGGCATTCTCGTGCCATGAAGTAACTGGTTCTTGTGGCGTCGCCACTCTAATAATCCTGAAGGGGTCGATACCCGAACCTTGAAAGACAGTTGTCCGGTCTGAGCCGTCACAGCAGCTGTAATCCATTTCGGCTGTCCCATGTAATTGCGTGAGAGGACGTGATCACCGGCACTCACTTCGCGCACACGACACTGGTGGTTCACCGTCTGTCTGAATGGTTCGTAAGGCACCCTCTCCCCCACTGCGGGGTTCGAGCACATCAAGACGGGTGCGCAAACGTCACCCCAACATGTTGGCCGCTGCCTCGTGCGTAGTAGCTTGAGTAGCGCGAGCAGAAACTTGTCGAGCTTCACCTTGTGTGATTGGCGTGAGTCGTCCTTCCGTAGCGCATTCTTCAGGGTTTGCACGAAATGTTACGAGAGCCCATTGGCGCTAGGATTGTAGGGTGCTGTTTGCACCTGCCGGCAGCCCGTCTCCAGGATGAACTGTTTTGAAGTCCTGTGATGTGAATTGCGCGCAGTTGTCTTACACAATTGTCTCGGTGAAACCAAAACGCGTAAAGACGTCAGTCGGTGTGCAACAGGTCGATGGAAACTGCCGTTTGAACTGCTTGTAAGACATGATTGACAGCGCAGCTTCCGTGTCTCGTTTCATCTCTACCACTGTGTCCTTAGTGCAACAAACATGCGAGTGCGGCTTGCAGCCACTTGTTTGGAAATGCTGGTAGTCGGCTCCTGCGTCACAACTTTGAGAGTTTTGACACTCAGTTTTCAATTATACCCGTCATGAGATTGGCTGTTGCTGCTCCGACGGGCCCTTTGATTATCTGCTTTCTTTGCCCTTATATAGCAAGTGTCTTTAATGCCAGGGCACACGGCATGTGTATGGTTCGGAGAACCGCAGCGGTAAAAAACCAGTAGCGGCTTACCGGCTGTCGCTTGCACTTCGTACAGATCAGCATGTGCCTATTTACTCCCTCCTTCTACTTGGTTAAGCTGTACGGCCAGTGACTGCACGACTAGTCTCGCCGACATTCTTCCGGGCTGCTTCCATGGCCGGGGTGAGGTGAACTGCTTTCGAGAAAGTTAACTGGTCGCCCACGGCAAAATTCACTCGCCGCACGTCCTTCCGGAGTATTCCGCAAACGAAACGACCCCGCAGTGCTTCGTCTAAATTGACTCCAAATTGGCAGGTCTGGGGCCACTTGCGAAGCTCCGCAACATATGCGGGCTGGAATTCACCTTCGTGCTGTGCTTTGCAGTAAAATTTGGCTCGTTCGACAATTACGGACATCTTTGGAGCAAGGGGGGCGTCAAGAATGCTCTTCAGTTGCTGGAAAGTTTTGGCCGACGGCAGGTCAGGCGCCGTAAACGACTTCAGCAATCCATACGTTCGCGGGCCGATGAAGCTGAAGAATGCTCTCACTTTGTCGCTGTCACGAACCTTGTTGACAATTATAAAAGATATCAATTTCCCCTTGTATGGGGTTGAGTCACTTGCGGCAACATCAAATGACTCCATCTAGCTCGGCTGTCACGCTGACTGCATTGTCGCTTCTTAGTTCTCGTTGTACAGAGAGCAGCACTATGAGCACTCTTCAAAATCAAACTTGAACAGAGGATGATTTCGGAAAGACTTGCCTTCTTCCGTTGACCGATGGTTGACCGATGGTTGCCTGGGGCACCCTGCACATTTGGTGCTACTACTGCACAAGGAAACACCCAGCTATTAGGTTGTACCATATACCGTTGTCCTTAGCGCTTACTATTTATTAAATGGTACGTGTTACTTGGATGGTCTGTTGATACTGAACAAGTTGAGATCATAAGCTTTATGGTCACTTAGTTCAATATCGAAACAGAAAGGGGAAGGGTAAAAGGTGAGCGGAAACATTGTCGCCTCCCCCTTTGTGTGTTATTTTGTGCTAAGTGGCCATACATCTTACGGTCTAAAATTATTTAGTGTCACTGATGTTGTGTTTCTGCAATGTTCAATAAGAAAGCACACAACTTTATTTAAAAGAGCATGTTAAACTTAATCGGTCTTCTCTTTACGATGCCTTAATGTCAGAATGCTTCTCAGAACCGTCACCTAATCCACATCATGTTCCGGATCCAATGCACGAAGTGGGACACCCTGGTGTGCACGTTAGGATGGCCTGCCTTGCTGCAGCCTCTGGAGAAAGAGACGACGCCCACTTGGAAATATTTCCGCTGACGCTTCCGCCAGACGGTGACTGGACCACCGGAGTCACCCTGAATTGGTTGTTAGTTGAAAGAGAGAAGCACGAATGACAAAAACATTTCCGCAGAACTTATATACGATGACTGACCAAGTAATACCAAACCGCTTTCACAGCTCGCATGTTTCGTTCAATTGTCATAACAGTGGATTGAGCAGATAATGAAGGTGCGTCCGTTTTGCGTTGTCGCTTTTGCAGCCAAACACACTGGGCTCCTCTGCAGGCCTTTTAATTCTCAACGAGTTAGTCGCCCATGCGCGGCGACATCCGGATAGCACTACGGCGGCCGTGCTCTTTCGCTATACGGTCGCACGTGTTCTGAACTGTTGGCCTGGCGCCGATGATATGTAGTCGCTTACCTTGGTTTCGCTTTCTCAAAAGGATGCATATTTTTCCTATTTTTTGTGTAGTCATGGTATCATGGCCACATAAGCATACCAAATTAGAGTAGGTGAAGACAAAGAAACGCTACTGCGCTTAAAATTGCGTGGTTAAATTGTGCTCTTTATTGCAGTGTAAAAATCTTGAGAGTGAAGCGCTTTGTAACCGTAAGGTTTTGGGTGTTTCTATATTTAACATTCTTCATTGAACGGCAGCGAATTTAATGAAGTGTAGATGAAAAACAAGATACACACATACACGAGCGTTGTTCAGCAGGTATTTGAACGAGAGATATCGCTGGTGCGAATGTTTTGACCGCTGAACTAGCCTTCTTCAAAGCCATGAAGGAAAAAAAAGATCCAATGATAGAAATTTTGGCTATAACCTGAGAAACCTCTTGTTCGACTACTCCTAAGTACTTCAAATTTGCATTATCCTTTGATCCCTTGTCTTGTTGAACTTTCTCTCTGTGATTGGTATCAAGAAATATCTCTTTCGGGCGAACTAATGTGCAACTAAATGACAGGATTTGGATGGTCGCATAATTCGTATTTGTTGTTCGTGGCAAATGGATATAAGCTAATACGTAGCTTCATACAGCATTGCCCTATTTAAAATTTTCTACGAATGAAAGAAAGCTTCTAGAATTCTAATGCGCTACTTAACATTATCATATCTGTTCCTTTACATCTAGAAGGAACAAGGTAAGCAATAAGGTTTGTTGTTCCAGTAGTTGGTGCACTACCTCACCGAGTAAGTGGAAGCGACCATGAACAGTCTTGCAGTAAACGAAACGCATATAATTTATTCAACGTTTTGGAAGTCCTTGCGCACCAGAGAAAACTTGACGTTAGGCTGTCATGTGGTGCCTACAGAGCCCTAGAAATATGATGAAATGTGGCGAGGTGCACAGTTTCTTTGATTGTTGGAAAATCTTAAAGTGCGAAAGCTTGATCATGAGTCCCTGTGAGCTACCAGAAGCCCGACGAGCTGATGCTAGCATTGCGAGCAGCACCTTAGCCAAAGACTTAGTATTGTGAAAAAAATGTTCCTCGTATCATTTTTCGGAATCGAGTGTAGCGCTTGCAGAGTTTGTGGTGTCAGTGGTTGCACGTATGATTGGAGAGAAATAATGTGTTTGCTGACATAGGACCCATTGACTCACATATCTTCAGACATAGATTTTGAGCAAAACGCGCTGTTCATTGTGGGGGTTCTTGGAATGTACTCTTATGATTGCCGAAAGCTTCACACGCCTAGCTGTAATAATACGAGCGAAAATTTTGGCTGATGCCTTAAGCACGACGGGTTTCGCGCAACATAGCTAGCCGAGGTGAAACGTCTAATCAGCACTGAGAAACAGATTTCTAGCAGTTATGATGTGTACAAAGCGTTTTATCGAAAAAGAAAATGTCCAACGATTACGATACTCTCCAATGCGAAATTTGTGCGTAGCTTTATACGTGTTTTTATTTCGGGATATAGTGAGGCAAAATATAGTGAAATCACCGCAGTGGGCAAGTACCGTCAGTGCCTTCGCAGAAGGAGGGGCACTATGGAAACTCTGGCATGATGAGCGTCATCGGAGCAAGCTGTGGAAGAAGACGACGACGAAGGCGCGAGCAGTGGCATGTGCGTGTACGCTGACGCTGACGCCGATGCTCAACTGAGGAACGGGCGCCTAAGCGCTGCGCTTTCAAAACTAATTTCGGTAAAACATTCAGCCATCACCATTTATTGCTGGACACTGTGGTTTTGGTGTGTTTTGGTGTGGACCACTGGTGTGTGTCGTTTTGCGCTAAACAAAGTATTCATGCCCCCCGTTACTTGAAAGCATTAAAACTGCAGAATTGGTGCTGGACTCGGAAATGAATGCATGATTACCGCCACATGTTGCGCTTGAAGCTTCTCAGTTTTTCGACACTTTGAACTCTAAATAAGAGACGCACATAATCAAATCATGTGGTGCACGATGCAGACATGCTCTCATTGCGAGCTACATCTGTGAAGAAGGCAGAATGATTAAAGTGATAGGTAGATATAATTTTACTAGTTCTTATGAAAAAAAAACCAGATAGCACTTCAACTTTTGTTCGTGGTTGTGGTTCAACTTACTTGAGCATCTTAATCCAAACACATGCATTTTACTATGGTACTAAGCCCTTTTTCCAGCAACCTTTTCTTCTGCTCGGATCTCCTTTTTTGTTCTGGTATATTGATTTCGGGGGCTTCTCTACCCTATTGCTGATAATCTAATGTTCATAACACTTTACTTATTTATGAACACTGCGACCTTGAACACACGATCATTGCAGGTGGGTATACATATTTGTACAGTAACATATTGAGACAGAAATGAAGTACATTCAGGCAAAGGCTTCAGCACCACATATACATAGCAGAAACATGTTCACCAATGCCATCACGCGCAAGACCGTAACAGGATGTTAACTTCAATACAGGATTTACAAGCACCGTAGATGGCTCAACCACGCACACACAACATAACATCACTAATTGCTGAATTTGCGCCTCAAACAATAACAAAGAATTCTGAGTTACTACACTGTCAGCAAGGTTGCTGCAGTCGGATATGGTTCCAGGAGAATAGGAATGGAATAACTTATTATTTTTGTAGTGGCAATATTGTAGTGGCAATATTGTAGTGGCCATTCAACAACTCGGAAAAGGATTTCAAGCGAGAAATATGATTCCTATGAGTAACTGACGGTGAACCGCTTCTTCTTAGAAGGTCGGTTATGGATGCACGTGCTTAAGGACTATAGAGATAAATATCACTGGTTTTTGTTGAACCTTTTCCAGTTTGAAGTGTTAGTTGTAGTGAAGGGGTCCAGAATACAACAGCATATTTTAAGACTGGTCCTACAATAGCTTTAAAAGCAAGTGAGCGAGTTTCAGGAGCAGCATACCGCAATGACCGCCTTAAACAGAACAGTTTACGAAGAATTTTGCGGAGACGGTATCAATATGTTTACTCCAAGAAAGGCAATCAGAAATCCAGAGGCCAAGATACTTGTAGCGCGTCATTCGGGAACTGCATGATTAGTAATGCTACACAGGTAATCGAGATTGTTCTTTTTAAGTGTTAATCTGATATAAACTTCTTTAACAAGATTTCTTACCATTTGCCACATCTGACAGCTACATTTTACCTTTTGAAGACCGTTCTTGAGCCTAATTTGATCCTCAATAGAATATATTTTTTCATAAGGGACACAGTCATCAGCATATAACTTAACATGGACAGAAAGACTACGACAAAATCATTCATAAAAATAAGAAATAAAAGCCGTCCAAGAACAGATTCCTAGGAGTCTACGCGTGCCCAACCAGGATGTTGTTGGAGATGGGCATTATTAAAAGAAACAAACTGAGACCAGTTTGACATGTAAGCCTCGATCCTGGCTATTAGCTTCTTAATGTAAGAAATGCATCAACTTAATAGGTGTTTCAAAGCTTGTCTTTAGTTTACGCGCTGAAATGCCAGCGTGTAAAAGCATTCGGGGAGATTTGAGAAAATTCGTACTTGCCTGACAGACGCCTTTTCCATTCGTTTTCGTGCATATCACTGATGCGTCAGTAAATACATCCTGCTGCATCCAGGGATCGAAGCTGGTTGTGCAATTTCTAAAGGGCAAGATATTTGTCTTGATGTAGTGAAGTCGGTGAGTACCCTTGACACCTGCTGTAAGGAAAACACAATTTAAGCTTCATAATTTGGTTGGACCGATGAGTAAAATTTCTTCGTATTATGTCGCTTTATGCGTACAAAATGGTTTGGTCCAACGGCACGCCGTATGGCAAAACCAGGTAAAATTTTTAATGTTTGCCGAGCAAACGTCATAGTGACGACGAAGTGCTGCGGTATACGCGATGACTGCATTATTCCTAGTGCGGCTCCATATTCGGCAAGGTAGCGTTTCAGATTTAATTTCCGTTACTTAAAAAAGCCCTCAAAACATTGTACCGAATCATGCCGCGAGACGTCATAAAGTGTTCCTCTACAGTAACGCTCCCAGGTTCATGCATATCGCACTGCCATACAGATAATATTCCAAAGGAGAAAACAACTGTGATCCCACAGTACAACGCATACCAAAAGTCAGTCACGTGGCGCAAAAGACTTCAGAAAAATTTTTCGTTTTGTATGTCTTTTAGGCCTAACAGTGTAACAATGCCTCACGAACCACCCCTCTGACTTCTGATGACATGTTGTAAAGTTCCTTCATTGTGTTACCTGCTACTACTAATAACACACATACAGACAAGTTTGCTTTACCTAATTTGTATTAGCTATCCTTTCAGTACTAGTCCTAACTACGGTGACACAATTGCTAATCCTGACCGGCCATGTGATGCTCATTTAATTCGCGAAACATTGCGTCGTTTTGTTGACGCCAAGTAGACAGGTTTTGAAAATGAAGGAAGTGACTGTGTTTTTTTGGGGGGGGAGGGGGGCGATGAGATGTCTACATTAAGATATATGTGCACATGCAAGTACCAGAACACTACCTGTAAAGCGAGGAGTTGGCTACACGCCTTCGCGAGTTCAAAAAGAGGCTTCAGCCTGGGGAAGGTATGCGCTTTCCTACGACATGGAGTACTAGAATATTTCATGTTGCGAGCCCTAAATCCCCGACTGTTTACTGCTACGCGTTTGCTGCAGCAGTGACAGCGTAGCGGTGAAGCGTAGCTCTGTTACGACGTGGATTGGCTGCGTAGTGCAGTTGCATTTCACCTCTGCCACTGCTACGGCCGAAGTTCAGACACTTTGTTCCGAGATGGTGGTAGCGCCTGCCCAAAGCTGCCCTTGAAGACGACTAAATTCCTTTGAAGCCCAACAGTGTTTCCGAACACTGCGGAGCCTCAGATGGCATCTGATGCACGACGCCTGTATGCACCATGCATCAAAATATGAGCACAACATAATTCATAATTGATCGTAAATTATTCGGTGCTGCAATTGTGTTAGTTCGCATTCCACCGTTTTGAGGGGAGTAATACAACTCTGTGATTGGGTTATTTTAGTTTCTGTCTTGTTTTCAGTGTCAATACATACTATCTCTGGTCTTCCCCCATCCAGCAGCGAATGCTTTCTTGTGGACCAGTTGCAATCGTGTCATTGGTAAGCAGATTGGTTTGACGAATTTGTCAAATTGTAGTGGTTTTGTCAACTGTAAGTAAAAAAAAGATGAGTTCCATTTGATTAACTTGCTTTGTGGAGGAAACGAGCTGAGTTTGCTAGTAAGACCAACGAGCTAAAGAATATGTTTCAAAAGTAATTATTTCAGTATAATTTTAGTGTGCTGCATGCAATGCTTAAACAGATATCAGTATAACTGTATGCTTGCATTTGGCTGCTCATTTGGCTCTAAAGTTGTATATGGCAGTTGCATTCCGCATTTCACTTTGTACCTGGCTACGAAGATGAACCTACGCAGTGCTAACTGCACGTGAAAAAAGCCCACTTTTGAGCTACCGTCTTTTGAAGGCACGTCCTAGATACGTCTTGAAAGTACAGCAAAGATCTTCCCCATTGAAATATCTGATTCTTCGTGCCCGGATAGCCCGAAGAGCGAAGTTTTCTACCTGCAGACCGACACTGGAAAGCGAGATTTGTTTTGGCCGATTGTTTCAAATTAAGGTGCGCATTCTTACCTTTACAAGTCCGATATCATTCGCGACAGTATCCATACTGAACCTAGGATGTGGTATAACATCTTTCGCCGAAGCAAGTGGGCCACGCCCCAAGTAAGTACTGTTGTATCTCACAAGAATGGACACGGGGAGTCGGTACCTTAAAAAGAAGAAAGCATGCTGCGTGAAAGTGCACAAGACAAGCATGCGTTCACCGATTATGACACACAATTGAAGGTTAGTATGTTGCATAATATGATATGCAAGGTGACTAGACTGACTGAGTAAGTTAGTTTCTTGGTTTTAGCTTATAATGTACAACAAATGATTTCATACAGCGATGTATGGGGCTCTTTTGCCTAGAATAAAGGTACTTCGTTGCAGAAAAGCGATGGTTTGAAAGGTTCTTCCCTAAGGCGGACGTCCTGCCTCATATTTCAGATCAATTGTCAATATTTTTCCTGGCGCATAAAGGAAAATGAGCAAGCTGCCGAATTGGAACCATAGCAACTTTTGAAAAAAAATGTGCATCTGTCATGTATTTAAAGCCACACTTCGGTATTATGCACAGTTATTTAGAGAATTGGAAGTTCAATGAAAATACTTCGGAAGATTATATTGGATGGTTTTATAACCGAGGTGCTTGTAAAGCATGAATCTTTTTTTTCTGACTCTGTGTATAGCCATCTCCAGATTTCGAATGCGCACTATCTGTGTAATGTAAAAGTTCTCGCCATACTTTCTCCCTGTATTGCAGAACACCCATGCTTGCGCTACCCGAGTTCCAGCGATAAAAGTACAAAGCACGCACCTTTATTCCTTTAAGCAACATAAGCAAAAGAAAATATTTAGGTGGTAAATTTAGACAAAGTATCGCTTTAGCATTCTGTGCGTGGCGTAAAATTATTTGAAGCAATTACGTGCGCTCCAGAAAGAAATATAAGTATTTGTATCATGGGGAAGTTTTTTTAGACACTTACCCAAAATGTATGCAGTGTGCTGCAGTTAGTATGAACCTGCGGGACAGTATACTACCACCACATGCCATTTTCTTGATTGAACGCGGCTTGAACTGATACCTCGCGACGAGATGTACCTGCACAGAAAAACAGCACCCTCTAAATAGCAACTGGGAGAAATTTCTGCAAAATATCTTCACGTATTGATTTGGTAAATCTGAACATACACACGTGTTTCAGCAAGATGCAAATGAACTGCCGCCCGAGTATATGGTGGGAGCGGCGATATCACGCTAACCCTATGTAAAGTTAATAATTTATGTCACAACATGAAAAATAAAGGCTCCATCATCACATCACATCAATATTCTTCTACTTTGGAGATCGTGATCCTTTATTTCTTCACCACATTATGATCGGAATAACTAAATAAACGTTGTTAAAGTCAGCATTGGACGCTAATAAACAACTTCTTAATATTAAAGGAGCAAAAGAGTAGTACTTTGTTCTTTTAAATTAAATCAGTTTATTATTACTTCGTATATTAATTGCATCATATAAGATATACAAACGAGGACAGTGAAAAATATCCGAATACCTCGATGTTGCAAGTGCTGAAGGATGAAAAATGATACTGATAAGTATTGCCCCACGATCATCATTATCATGATCATCATTATCATCATCAGCGTGGTCACGTCCACTGCAGTGCAAAGGCCTCTCCCATACTTCTCCAACTAACCTGGTCATGTACAAATTGTGGCAATGTTGTCGCTGCAAACTTCTTAATCTAATCAGCCCACCTAACTATCTGCCGCCCGCTGCTACGCTTCCCTTCCCTTGGAATCCAGTCCGTAACCCTTAACGACCATCGGTTATCTTCCCTCCTCATTACATGCCCTGCCCATGCCCATTTCCTTTTCTTGATTTCAACTAAGATGTCATTAAGTCGCATTTGTTCCCTGACCCAATCTGCTCTTTTCTTATCCCTTAACGTTACACCTATCATTCTTCTTTCCATAGCTCGTTGCGTCGCCTTCAATTTAAGTAGAACCCTTTCCGTAAGCCTCCAGGTTTCCGCCCCGTACGTGAGTACAAGTAAGACACAGCTGTTATAGACTTTTCTCTTGAGGGATAGTGGCAACGTTCTCTTCATAATCTGAGAATGACTGCCAAACGCACCCCAGCCCATTCTCATTCTTCTGATTATTTCAGTTTCATGATCCGGGTCCGCGTTCACTACCTGCCCTAATAGGTGTATTCCCTTACCACTTCCAGTGCCTCGCTACCTATTGTAAATTCCTGTTCTCTTCCGAGACTGTTAAACATTACTTTAGTTGTCTGCAGATTTATTTTTATACCTTCCCTTCTGCTTTGCCTCTCCAGGTCAGTGAGCATGCATTGCAGTTCGGCCTCTGAGTTGCTAAGCAAGGCACTATCATCAGCGAATCGCAAGTTACTAAGGTATTCCCCATTAACTTTTATCCCCAATTCTTCTCAATCCAGGTGTCCGAATAGCTCCTATAAACATGTTTCCCCATGATACGATGCCATAACGGATATGAGCATAAATAAAAGCGAAGTGAAGATAAAGAAGGGTCCGATGAGAAAAATATGAGCGCGCTTTAAGCAATGCAGGAATCCCCAATGGTGCCATTTTTCTAATATGAGCAATGTGGTTAACAAACTTAAGGTTGCTGTCGAGGTGAACGCCAAGGAAAGATACACTATCGCGGACACAAAGGAAATGCGAGTCACTTGTGATGCCTGGCAATGAGGGCAACTTACGTTGAGGTGTCTTAGAAACCAGAAATTTGGATTTATTTGCAATAATAAGTAAATAATTTTCCTGGCACCACTTGCACATGCTACAAAGAACAGTATTTAATTTGGCAGTGACAGCGTTAATACATGTAGGAGCAACGGAATTAGTCGTATCGTTGGCACATAAAACACATTGAGACATGTTTATACTGTCAGGGAGATCATTGGTGTTAAGTAAAAAAAAAGTAATGCACCAAGTAATGAGCCTCGCGGTACCCATTGGGTAAATGGTTTAATAGCGGAGAAAGAGCGGGAAACGTATACAGTGTGCTTTTTGTACAGTACGTAACTTTTAGGAACTTGAGGGCTGGACCTGAAATACCGTATGCTTCGACTTCGATAGACAAGACGAGATTATTAATGGTGTCAAATGCTTTGGTAAAGCCTCCCCGAAAAAAACGAAAAACCGAGGCAACAACGCATCCTTAATCAATAAAGCGTTTCATATTGTCAGTTAGGAAAAGCAGGGCAACGTTAGTGAAGACTTCCAGCTCGAAAACCAAATTGTCATAGCTTCAGTGAATTAAATTTTTACAGGTATTTGTTAAGGCGAATTATAAAGAATTTACCAATAACTTTACTCAGAGGAGAGAGAATACAGGTGGGAGGGTTGTTGGAAGCTGACAGTCTATTGCACTTTTTATATATCGGTAGAACTTTAGCTAGTTTTAGAGAATTCGGAAAAACGCCCTCGTTGAGCGCAATATTTGTAATTACAGAAAGTGGTTCGCAATGACATCACGTACAAGTTTTAAATGCCGGATGAAACTTTATTTACACCGGGGCCGGTCTCTTTAAGATTTTTGGTTGCTGTCGACACATCAACAGGGGTCACGGGAAGAATGGAAGAATAAAAAAAGCAGTAGCTAGAACGATTTAGTTTACAATGTGAAGTGCTATGTCATTGCCTGAATATTTCGAAAAAGTAGTCACTAAAAGCGTCAGCAGTACTGGCGGGGCTACCCTGTGTAATGCCTTTATATATTACTTTTTTAAAGATAAAACCGGTGGTGATTGATTTAAGAAATTGTTAAAGGGCTGCCATTGTCTCTTATAACTGTTTGAGACATGAGATAATTGATTTTCGTAATATTTTTTCTTAGCATTTTCTAGCTGAGATGAAAGATTGTCGGAATATTTCTTATAGCGCGAAGCTAAAGCGGTGTCTAATGGTTGCATTTTAACTTTTCTGTGGAGGTTATGTTTCTCCCTCCTACTTTTATGCAATCCCTGCTATAACCACGGATTATGGGATATTTGTATCTCTTTCTACATTTTATTTTTGTTATGCACTGGTCCACGGCTTTGAGAAAAAGTAAAAAAAAAAAGCTTGCGGAATGCCTGATCTGCATCACATAACGATGTAACGCTAGAGCAATCAGTTGTAGTTATGATATTAAAGAATGACTCCTGGTCGAATACCGAAGTAACACGAGTAAGTGTTCTGAAGGGCCTAACCACGTTGAATGCAAGAAATATGGGATAGTGATCAGCAGTGTTCACGTCAATTATTCAAGCATAGGGAGAAGGGGAGAAATTACAAAGCGCATCATTCAGAAATGGACCACCGCCAGAAAGACCACATCTAGTAGGAGATGAGAGGAGACACTGAAAAGCATAGCCGCTGAAAGTCTGAATATTCTGGGCAGAGGGAGTTTTCAATATTCAGCAAGTTAATGTTAATGTCTCCAACTAAGATAACACCTTTGCTTTCAGATGGTAACTTATGAAAAATCGTGTCCAGGCCTGAAATGAAATCCCTCACGTTCTAGAAGGGAGAGCTGTAAATGCACCCCAGAATAATATTGTTATTATTATAAAAATAACTATCTAAATCATTCTATATGGATTCACAATGTATGACGTATAAAGAAAGATCTTGTCGGTGGGTGTAGGGTCTGGAGCGATAAAGGTTGCTGAGCCACCATAACTACCTGACTAATGGTGGCAGTAGGCAGTTTCATAGGATCATAGGCCGAAAAAGTTCCCGTCGTACGTGCAGAGCCAAGTTTCAGGGTCGCGAACGATTGAGAAGGAGCGAACATGTGAACTTAAAAGTTATTGATATGATCTGATTTTTTGCACAGGCTTCGTGCGTTAAATGAGCCAGGGTACGATTATTATCACTTAACATTTGCTTCGCCTCTTCAGGAGATAGCAGGGGCGTAGTCAATGGATGGAAGCGAAGACAGCGTTGGGACAAAAATGTACAAAGGGCCCAGTGGCTAAGATGCTTAGGTCACCTTCTTTGACCATACAATATACCCTGCTATCCCTAAATTTGCCGGCCTTCATACTGCAATTGTCTGTCAACAGCAATTACCATTCATGCGTTGTTAAGTGCGAGGGCCTTGGCAAACAACCTTTTGTTCTCGGGAGACAGGTGATCATTTACGTAAAAAAAAGAGAGAAAAGGATGCACAGAAAGGCAGGGACTTTAACCAGAAGTAGTTCCGGTTGGCTACCCTGCACGGGGGGAAGAGTTAAGGGGGATAAAAAGAAAAAGAGAGTGGGAGGGGAAATACGGAGAAAGAGAGACGAGCACGAACAAACCGTGTACTCTATTGAGCGGTAAGAGACTGCATTCTTAAAGTTTATCGTAAAGCTCCGTTGACGGCAGGAACATTAATAATGCGAGTAAGGCCTTAAGCGCGGACGTTTTTGGGAGAACTGATTTAAAGCTTTCAGTTCTGATAGTAGACGATTGTCCAACTGGTGCAGTGCTCTGCACAGCACTTATCTCTGAGCACTAATCGCGGGCAGACACAGATAATATGTGCGAGCGTCTCATCGCCGTTGCCTGTGCCGCACGTGGGGCTGTTAGCCATTCCAATGATGAAAGCATACCAGTTCGTAAATGCGACGCGTAACCACAGACGGCATACCGTGGTCTGTTCGCGTAGGGGTAACCAGTATGGTAGGTGCATCCGCATGTCCGGAGACAACGAACGCATGGTGAAAGCGTTCGAGTCCCACAGGATCAAAGTATATTCACGGGACATAAATCGCAGCCCAGCCACAGCGTCTGTCTGCGAAAGCGGGATCGAGACACGTTGGGCACTTTCATGGGCAGATTGGGCGGCTTCGTCGGCGTGGGCATTCCCGCTGATGTTGCAATGTGCTGGAGACCATTGAAGGATAATGTTGTGTCCTTTGTCACGGCCGCAATGATATATCTGTCGAGTTCCTGAGGCCGGTTGTTCAGTGAGTCCATGACGGATTGGGCTTTGTATGCACTGAAGGGCTGCCTTGGAGTAACTAAAGACTGTCCATTGTTGTAGCGGATCTTGATTAATAAAATCAAGTGCAGCACGGAGTGCCGCAAGTTCAGCACCCGTCGATGTGGTCTCACATTATGCATTTAATGTGATTTCTTCGGATTTTTCCTTATTCACATATATTGCCCTATCACAGCTGCCGGAGGAGCCAACATCAGAAATGCCCGGATGGGCCTTACGCGCTCTACGGACAAAGTCGTTTTTCTTGTGCCGGCAACAAAACCTCGCGACAATGCTCTTTTCATCTGATTTAGTTGAGATGTGGTGGATACCAACAAAGTCGCTGGTCGTGACAAGACATTGAGTACCTTCTTCCATCCGCTTCGCAATGGCCGCACAGTCTTCTTGAGTGACTGGTACGAACTTAATTTCAACGTTATTAAGGCGCTCGAGTTCCGCAACTCTTCTGGTTAGCGCCTCATCGTGCGTAAATAGTTCCTTCTTAGTGTCAATTCATGCGATTTCAACTTGATAGGAAGACTTTGAAAAGGAAACTAATTTCTTTGTCTTGTAAATACATTTATTGCTGTTTTGTTGGAATTCACTACTTATCTCCAATCAGCACTAAGTAGTTGTGTGGAATTGCGTAATGTGCTCTAAAGAGAAAGGGGTTATGATAGAGGCTCGAATTGCCGTGTTATACAACACAGAGTAATAAGCAATAAAGTTAGTAGAAGTGTGCAAAACGCCCCCACTCGCGCCGAATTATGACCGTCATGGTCGTTTCATCATGAGTAATAGTGCAACTTAGTGTAGTGTTAAAAATTTCATGAAAAACAACACGTCAGTCAGAATACTAGAGTTTACGTATAAACTGCCAGTCATATCGGCACCAATATCTCCCGTGTGATGTTACTGAGACCCTGTGAATATGTTTATTCCTATATAACGAGAATATATATATATATATATATACATATATATATATATATATATATATATATATATATATAAACTGGGACATGGCATATTTCATTTAGATTTTGCGCGCGAATTCATGTTGTAGGAAACAGAACGGTCTTACTATCCACGGTATACGAGAACGCGCAATTGTCTTTCCAGCGACGATTCTGCCAAGGACTCTTGCGACACCGCAGCCTGCATACATTAAACAATTGAAGTAAGTTGCGCAAGCTGTGCACACTCCTATAGCATCGCTTGACACAGTATTGACACAATTGTGAAGGAAGGTTTCCATGAGAATGCTAGTGCGCGTACTAAATTATTGTACATTTCACCGATATACAAGCGCATGTATGGGAGATTGGCATTAACAGGATGTTCGAACGTAGAAAAAGTATTGAATGTAACGTAAAACGACATTAGGTTCGTTAAAGCTACGCATTGCAAAAAAAACAAAACAAAAAGGAACAGGGAACAGTGATCGCGTGTACAATTTGCCGCGTTGAAGCGGACCAACTGGAGAGAAGCCAACGCGTGCATGAAGCTCCAAGTGTCGCTGTAGATTCTCTAGCCTACGCCCTCAATTTCTCTCACTGAAAAAATTATCGATAGTCTCACTGCTTTGTTAGCGAAACTCCCTTGCGTGTGTTGAGATGTAATAGGTAAAATGATGGTGCACACTGAAGGACATTCAAGTGCCTGCAATATCGCATCTTAATGCTTTTGAATGTCCTTGAAAAACATGACACAAAAAGCATCACAGTGGGTTTTGGTATATGTATTCGCTAAAAAGTAAAAACAAAGCACTCACCTGGTGGATTGATGCTGTCCAAGAGCACCTGTAAGAAAAAAATTGCAAGTGACATTTTGTATAAAACGCGAACTGTGCGGCAATTTTTGAGGAATATTGGTTGCCCGACAATAGTAGGTTTGGTGAAGAAAAATGCTTGTTTGTCTAACTCGCATAGGGTAAGAAATAAATGAACGAGACAGCACCCTTCTAACAATAGAATTAAATAGGCTCCGGGCTAGCATCGTGTGTCATTCTATCGTTTCAACAGTTGCATGTGGTCATGTGAATTACAATGCTTTACTGCTTTGTGGAAGGAGCTTTCAAATTTCACGCGGTGTTGAAGGGTAATTTCACTTATCAGAAGATCATTGTAGGACTTTTGTGCGTAAAATTAACGTTTTATGTTTGCAGTTGTATACGACTGCTCAACGAATTTTGAGCATGCATGGTTTACGTACTAGCAGAGGCAACAGCTTCGATGCCATGTTGCTTTTGTGGCCATATGGTGTGCTATTCAGACTGATCTGTGTTTTCAAGGAGTACTTCACGGTATCGGATACTTGTTTTCACAAAGAAACCTTGATCATGTCTTCAAGCTCATACACGTGATGCATCCTACGAAAATTGTTTATGTAATATGGCGAAATGATGAAGCACATCTTGCAGTCTAGCTTCAATGTTTCAGCACTAGCTACTTAAGAGCTGATTTTAAACTAGAACAATTTATAAAGACGAAAGCATTCTTGGCGAGTTTGTCCAGATTTAGTTGCTGTGTGGTGCAGACATGTTTGCAAACTTCTTTGTAGGTCGATCCTGGAAATATTGAAGTCTAAGTATAGGTATGTGCTGCTAGGTCTACTGGGTTTAAGCCACTAGGGCCATTTGCAGATAGATAATACATTTATGGAAAATTTATAGATATATTTGCAGATAATATATTTTCAGGACCTCAGCATTCATTTTTTCACGTTTTGTCCCAGCCTCATCTTGTATAATGGTTTTTCCCACTGGATTTCTTGGCTGTAGGGAGCTGATTATCACAACAAGCCCTTTGTCTGTATAAGGGCTGCTACTAACAGCTTTACCGCAGACTAGAGCGTTGCAATAAGAACGACTCAAGCTTCTCTGCGTGACGATGCAGAAAAGGCGACCAAGTGTACTTGTGCGCTCATTTAACGTTTTTCGCCGACATCGACAATATTCTATTCTTTGGCCGTACCCTGGCCGGGAATGTAGCACTCATTTTGGACGTTCAGGAAAAGTTCAGCACGATCCCCAGACGAGTATTGATGATAGGGTTTTTTCGAAATTTCAGTCTGTGTCGGATAAAAATCTCAGGATTTTCCTACTTAAAGAACTGTAACAGCTTTTGGCTGTCGAACATGCAGCCCTATCAGAGGGCATTGGATCAACGAACGCTCTAAAATACAAGGATGTGCCGCTAACTTCAGCGGATGTTGAGCATTCCGTTGTCTGTAAGAACAAACGGTCAGTGGAAAAAGCTGCAAGGATCCTAAAAATCTGGAAATGGCGTTTCTTTTGCATTGCTCTCACAATCGTTCACGTGGTGTCTGTAATAGAGTCACACTAGTTTTGATATATAGGAGTCGTATATTGTAACCTAAGGAACTTGCATTATTTCGTTTTGCTGAGAAAATAAATGGAATTTTACAAATCAGTCATTTTATGGTCAGAGTTGTACATAATGTTATAAATTATACTTAGTGCCAGCTATCGGCACACGAAGCGCCAATTGTAAGTTTCTAAACATCCGGTCTGTACTAACACTGCATATTTAGTATTAGAGCCTTTATCTTATGACCACGATAATGATGATGATGGTAATGGTGGTAGCGGGGGTGGTTGTGATGGTGATGAAAATAGCGATGGCATTAGTGATAACTGCTGAAAAACATTTGCGAGGCTCTAGTTGACGTCGGTCAAAGGTTACCATTCTGGAGCGGCTCTCGCAATAAATTATACGGTTCATGCGCCCCATTTTCATCACCAACTTGCACAGGAAAGGTTTGGTTTTCATTGACGGGAACTACAGGCTGAATCGCCTTCCTATTTTTTTTTCGATTTAATCAATTCATTTTTAGGTTTTCCTGTTTATTTTCATTGACTAATACAATGCCCCACTGGGCTTGGCTTAGCATAGAATGAGAATATAAAATTATACTACATGTTAGAGGAGACGGCCCATGGTATGTTTATCGGAAAGTTGGTAGGGTATAAAATATGGTTAAGTTGTTAACAGCAGCTTGCTTTAAGATTTCGTTTATGTACGCAATATATCAAATTATGCGCACGGGCTCCCGAGGAGACCCTGTGTCATGCATAGGTTCTTACATTCCTCATCGATAAAGTCCGTCATTTGTTTTGCTCCACTTTCCTCCTACGAAGAACAAAGCAATTATATAAGATGACCTTTAGCCTGGCTACGTCTCTTGGTTGTAACGAATTAAAGTCGCTTGTTCCAACGGTGGTCTTGGAACGACGACATTTTCCACAAATGACACATGACCATGCATGCAGAAATTATCGGAGAAATTATGCTCCGGAGTGTTCGACTGTATATCTCCTTGCACATCTAACGAGACGAAAATGGTGCCTGTAGTTCTGATGTACGGTATTTTCATCTCGTATGATATCAATTGTATTTGCTTTACACAAAATACAAGAAAGCCTCTCAAGAAGGGTTGGCGCCTATATAAATGAGCTAAGTTGTAGCTGAAACTTCCACAAGAGTTTCCTGAGCCATCGCTTTGCAAATAAACGTTGATACTATCAAAATAATAGCTGCAAATATAAGTGTAAGTTTTTTTGACTAAGCAAGTGATATTCAGGTTCAAAAATGCAAAACATTAATCGACATGGCGTGCAGTGTGACTTCGAGAGTCTCATGGACTGTGACTTAAAGATTTATTTGGTTGTAACAAAGTCTCAACATACAGACACTTTGCACGTGTTTCGTTATCAGCCACTTTGCATGCTTCCTATTCAGCTTATCCCAAAAATATACAGGCGACATTGTTCTCACGGGCATGACGTCGTACCGTTCAGTTACCAAATTACGCCTGTGTGATATCCCCCTTATGTTTACGGATAAGTTTTAAAAATGTTTCAACTTAGCTTAATTAGGTCGGTAAAAATGACGGAACAATATATCCATGAAGTGTTTTGTAGGCAAGTTCCGTTCTTTTTAGCATTTACTTTTAAACACGCAGAATATTGATTTCAAAAATATTTCTAATTAAAAAGATGCACTTTCTGGCCCCCGTATTGCCCTTAGCGAATTTTATAAAACGTCATTAATTATCTGTTCAATATATTTTAGGAAACACAACTTAAGTTATATGTGCACAGGTGTTATGTGCACGATTGTTTTCCCGGCATTGTTTGAGTTGTTTTTGCTTAGATTTCACATAACGATAATCGTGCATGTGTCAACGACATTTTAGTCTTGAATGCAAGTTCCTCTCCGTAAAGCATTTTATATTCAGAGGATGTGGTGAGAAAATAGCTTACCTGTGTTGAGAGAAGGCTTGACAGAATAACTAGAGTCAATACAGACAACATCATTATTTTGATAAAACTAAGTTATTCATTCTACGCTCTGCCTCAGCTTGTCTGTGAATAACCGAAGATCGCATCTAGCATCCTACATCGAAATGCGTTGGGCGAGTTTGAGGCAGATAACCACAATATGCTACACCACAAAGCTACGGTCATGTTTTCGTGACAGGATGCTGGGCGTTATTTGGAGCCGACACGACTGAAAAGCTATTCTGGTACATCGAGCAAAGAAAGCCCTGAGATATACATTTTTCTGCAAAAAGACGTATTATATATATGCCGCCATAAATTTGCGCTTATGCATAGGACTTCACCGAAAACTTATTCAATCGTCCTTGATAGACCCGCGCATCATTCAGAGGGAGACTGCAATACAGGAACAGCGATGGGCCGTGGCCAGCTTAGGTTGTAAAAAAATAATATAAATAATGTAAAAGAGGGTTGGGTAAGCCTTATTGAAACTTATAAGCATTTCTTCAATATTGCGCTAAACATGCGGTTGAGCTTCACAGGTGGCCTGTAGTGCGAGGGAAGCTGATCATCGATTTGATCTGGCGGCTCAAGAGCTGAATGAAAGGAAGTAGATCATGCAACGACTCCGTTTGCTGCGGCCGAAAAGTTGGGCACGCATGGATGCCTCTCGTAGCCGTGATACTCAATAAGCAAGAATTGAACGCCATTCCTTCTTCCTGAGAAGGTGACGTCCTTATTCTTTGTATTTATTGCTTCGGACTCTGCAGTAGAACTGTGACGGCATGTCGGGGAAGAGCAGGCAAAGGGCGCTGCTTGTAGTTGACGAAGGTGTGCTCTCCGGCCCCCCCTCGATATCATTTGGAACATTCGGTCAAGCACATGGGCTAAATTTTTCCATAAAACGGACAAACGACTACCGGAAAAGTGGCTGCGCAAGCAATAAAGAATACACCCCGTCCACACATACAAAATATATACGCGGGAACAGTAAAGCCGTAGAGCGTGTGGTCAAACCAAATGTATTCTGTCTCCTGAGCTCAGATATTCTGAGAAAAGTAACAATTGAAGAACGATGGCAGAAACATTTTCTGGCCCATATGACAGTTTTAAATAGCTTTTGAAATCCGTTCCTTTAGTCCAAACGCAAAAGTCGTGTCTGTCGCATAAAGATTATTTCGTTCTTCGATATTATACTTACTGGCTGAAGTTCTGCATACTTCCTGCTTTCACTTTCGAAAACATCTGTAGAGGAAACGTAATTGCTCGTTATATTAAGTACCAAGGACTAATTCAATACTCCGGAATGTGCGAGTAACAGTAATGCTGAGAAGTTCCCCGCTGATGGGTGACGAGCTCAGTCTACGCCAGTGGTCAGGGCTGGCTCTATATGCCAAATGGATAATATATATATATATATATATATATATATATATATATATATATATATACGCAATTTTCTACATGGTTTTATAAACTATCTTAAAGTGTCGTATGATGTTGAAATTGGCGAAGGGAATTGTCACGGGACCGATTGTTCTTATTCAGTGGCACACGCGACCCATGTGCAGTTCTCCTGGCTTTGTTTCCTTTACATTTGCACCTTATTTACTAAATACCTCGTCAACTCCGCCAACAACACATATTGTTTTCTTCGTACGTCATGTATATTCGTGTCGGATACACTCTACAATTGGTCGTACTGACGTAGCTGTGCAGCTGCTAACACATCTCTTTATTTCATCACCTTGGCGCTCAGGGGGAATCAAAACAGGGGTGGCCTTCTCCTGCCCCAACCTCAAGCCCTTCAAATCATGTAGCCATGAAATATTTTCAAATACAAAAGTATTCAGATGACTAGCCCCCGTCGATTAGCGTGTAAAATATTACCAACAGAGATTATGAGTATGCACGAATTCCGATGCTCAAGATTTGACAATTCGACCATATCTCCGTATATATCAAACTACGTCTTCAGTGGGCACGGCGGCACAGCGTATGCAATGTCGTCTAACCACCTTCTGTTGCTTGAACAGGTTAGTTATTACAATTTTTATGGCTACAACAATGATAATCGCTTTGCTGTTGTACTGCCGTGCCCGAAGTGATTTTTTCCGGCTTTGCATCTTTATGTCTGTTGCTGTTTGACGACGTAGAAATGAACCCTGGGCCAGAAACGAAGGTGATGTTGAAGGAAGTGTGCGATGGCCAAAAGGCAATACGATCAGATCTAGAGAGCATGAGCAAGCGGCTGAAGGTGGTTGAAAACAGCCTTAAAATATTTAAAGAACACGCGAGTACAATTGCTCAATTGTCTAAAACAGTAAAACAGTTAGAGAGTACACTTCGGCCGCAGCGGGAAAGAATGGACAGCTATGAGGACAGAAGTAGGCGGAATAACCTAGTGGTACTTGGAATACCAGAAGGCGAGAAGGAATCCTTAACTGACCTTGAAGCGAAAGTGTTAGAAGGTGTATTCGAAGAAAAACTTGGCGTCAACTTGAGTACCGTGGAACGAATACATCGGATAGGAAAAAAGAGCGCCCGGCCTCGACCTGTAATTCTCAGGTTGTATGACTCTAGGCAAAAAGCTAGAATTTGCAAACAATGCAGAAAGCTGAAGGGCAGCGGCGTCGCCATTTCTGATGATTTTACAAAAGAAACGCTGGCGAAGCGTAAAATGCTCTGGCATTCCGCGAAACAAGAAAGGGAGGACGGGCATCGTGTGCGCTTGAATTACGACAAACTACATGTGGACTCTGGCGTGTACACGTGGGATCAATCAAAGCGCAGCCGCGTGAAGGTTCCGTATCCTAACAGACGCCCTGCTGCTGGTACGGGTGACTGCGGAACCCAAAATGTGATTCGAATGCCTTCCGCTTGATCAATTTGAACGCTAGAAGTTTAGTAAACAAAATTGGAGACTTGGAATATATCCTGGCTAATTACGATCCCCATGTGCTTGCAATAACGGAAATGTGGCTGCGGCCCGAAATACAAGACCAAGAGCTCGTACCACCTAATTACAAAATCATACGAAGAGACCGCGATGTCCGTGGGGGCGGAGTTGCTATTGTATTCAAGGCCGATATCGACTGTGTGCAAATTGCTGGCATTCCAACACATGAAAGTATCTGGTGTGAAATTAAGCTAGATAAAACAATGATAATTCTTGGAACTGTTTATAGACCGCCTAGATCACCCATTTCCAATCTTGAAGATATGCAGCTTTACTTAGAAAGCCTTAAAAAGCGCAGCTGTGGCATACTCATTGCTGGTGATTTAAACTTATCAGGAATTGATTAGTCCACGCTTAGCGCTCAGCCTCGCGAAGATGCCCATTGTGAACTACTTCTAGAAATGGCTTTCAGTAAGGATTTACAACAGGTAGTTCATGAGTGCACACGCGTAGTTGGGAAATCAAGATATGTATTAGACTTGGTATTCCTAGACGGGCGATTTGAAGACTACGACGTATCGGTTGAAACCGGCCTCTCGGATCATAAGCTAGTTCATGTGGAGCTAAAGTCTACCGCTGTATACCCGAAGGCTGGTAGTGCGACGCATGTTCTGTGCTTCGATAGAGTCGATGACACAAGCATTGTTGATCATCTTTCACTGTGTTTTGATGAATTCACTTCGACGGATGACGTCAATGCGATGTGGATTGCGTTTAAAGATATTGTTTTTTACTGCGTAAACAGATTTGTGCCAACTCAGAAGAAGAAAATAAATAAACGGAACCCGTGGATAACCCGCGAAATTATACATTTAAAGCGGAAAATTAACCGTGAGAGACAGAAGTCAAACAAAGATCATAATAAACTTTTGGCGCTAAGCTCTATATTGCGCACAAATATGACTGCTGCTAAAACAAATTACTATGACGTGACATTAACTAATTTTATGAAGCACGATACGCACCGTTTTTGGCGCCATTTGTCACATAATAACGAAGATCCAAATGTCATTGTCGCTAATGACGAACTTGTGTCGGACAATTCGCGTATGGCAGTATGTTTTATTGATTTCTTTTCAATCTGTCTTTACTGACCCTTCTGCAGATGGCCTTTCTTCCCTCTCTCTAGAATCCCCGTACACATCACCAATGCCTAATATTCAGGTTTCGCATGAAGGCATTGTAGCTCTTTTGCTTAAAATTAACGATAAGAAATCTGTAGGTCCAGACGGCATACCAAATGCCCTTCTGCGCAGATATGCGGAATGGGTAGCTCACTATCTAGAGATCATTTTTAGCTCTTCACTGAAACAAAGACGGGTCCCAGATGACTGGCTGGTCGCAAAAGTGGTTCCGGTTCACAAGTCTGGTGAAAGGCAACATATTGGAAACTATCGGCCAATTTCACTCACGTGTGTATGCTGCAAGCTACTTGAACACATAGTTTAAAAGTCAATCTACACCTACTTTGAAGACAAGAAAGCTTTTTTTCCCAACCAGCACGGGTTTCGACAGCACCTTTCGACTGTCACACAGTTGATAGAAACGATCAACGATTTTTCAGCTTCCTTGAACAATAGAAAGCAGGTCGACGCTATATTTTTAGATTACTCGAAGGCTTTCGATCTGGTTGTACATAATGAATTAATTAAAAAACTGATGGAAATGAATATAAATTACGATGTTGTTATGTGGATCCGCTCATATCTTACAGATCCGACACAATACGTTGAAATAAATGGTAACAAACCTAACCAATTAAAAATAGCCTCAGGCGTTCCACAGGGATCCGTTTTAGGACCACTTCTTTTTCTAGTTTACGTAAATGATATTGCTCATAACATAAGTAACGACACAACCATCCGGTTATTTGCAGACGATTGTTTATTATATCGTGAAATCAACAACCAAAACGATCAGGCGTCACTTAGTCAAGCCCTTAAAGCTGTAGAAGTCTGGGCCGCAAAAAGTAAAATGAAAATTAACGAATCTAAATCACTCATGTTCAGAGTTACAAACAAAACAAAGCATGTTATTGAGCGTAATTATGAGATGAACTCAACAATTCTTACCGAAGCTGAAACGATAAAATACCTAGGTTTAACAATTTCTAAGGACTTAAGTTGGAAATCACACATAGACAGAATTTGTGGAGCTGCAGAAAAAAAGTTATGGTTCCTTCGCCAAAAATAAAAGCTAGCAACGAATGAATGAATGAATGAATGAATGTTTAGTTTTTATTGGCGCAAGGGCCAGGTATGGCCAAAGAGCGCCAAGCCAGTGTTGATGAATTCGCAATGTAGTTATGAGTTCAATGATCTTGGTGTGAGGTGGCTGTAAAGGGGCCTTAAAAATAGTCGCTCTAGAGTGCGTAAAATCTATGTGTTATAAGATTATGTCGATGACAATGACATGTTCTATGAGAAATAAAGTCCATCGTGAGGGAATGATGCATTATAAAAGATCTGTGAGATGATAAAATTACCTGGAGCACTACTGCCTCGCCAGAGCCCTTGAAACACAAGGGCCTGGAGGCATGTGCTATAAAGTATGACTTTCACAGCGGCATCCTCTCAAGAGAGGAAGCGCTACGAATGTGTGGTACTAATAACGTGTAGGACAACATCTCTGAGGAAACCTAGGACAGTGTTTTTATTAAAAAGCGGTTCTGGACCGAGAAACATTACAGGATGAAGAGGAATGTGTTGACGGTATGCTAAGGAAAAATGTCTCCTTCTCTCAGATTCGGCTTTCCGACACTCCAGGAGAACGTGGAGCACGGTCAGCCTCTCCCCGCATCTGCCACATGTAGGAGGGTCATTTCCGGTGAGTAAAAAGTTATGGGTGCCAAATGTGTGTCCTATTCTAAGACGACAGAATAGGACATCTGTCCGCCGTGATTTTATTGCAGAAGGCCAGAACCCTAATTGTGGCTTTATTACGTGCAGCTTATTATTTGTTTCCCTGTCCCACAATCGTTGCCAGTAGTTTCGCAGTTTCCTGCGCAAGAAGGGCCTCAGGTCTGTGACAGGGACTGCAGCAGTAGGATGAGCAGAATACGATGCAATTGATGTGGCCATCTGGTCCGCCAGAACGTTACCTTCGATGCCCCTATGACCCGGCACCCAGCATATGATTACATGCTGGTTACAGATATATGATTTACATAGGACGGAATATAGTTCATTGATTACTAGATTTTTGTGCTTACAAAATGACATCAAAGCCTTCACAGCGCTTAGGGAGTCCGTATATATAACAGATTTTTTGAGTTTTGTTCTCCTTATATGCTTTACAAGCGACAATAGTGCGTAGGCCTCAGCCGTAAAGATGCTTGCTTCCGGATGCAGTACACCGGATTCCGAAAAGGATGGGCCGACGGCTGCATAGGACACCCCCTCGCGTGACTTCGATGCGCCTGTGTAGAACTCCGAGCAGGAGTGTTTGTATTGGAGTTCCCGGAAATGCATTTGTATTTCAATCTCTGGAGCGTGTTTTGTAACTTGTATGAAAGATGTATCGCATTGTATCATCTGCCACTCCCAAGGAGGTAGCAGCTTGGCTGGATGCATTAGGCGATGTTTGAGGATTGGGACATCCATTTCAACACTAAGCTCCCTCAAACGAAGTGAGAAGGGCCGTCTTACAGAGGGACGATTACGGAAGAGTGTGTCATATGTCATATCGTTAAGGGTATTAAAGCACGGATGTTCAGGATTAGAGTGGACTTTCAGGAAATATGTTTGGCTGATGTATGTTCTCTGGAGATGGAGCGACCACTCATTTGATTCGACATACAAACTTTCAATGGGACTTGTTCTGAAAGCGCCAGTGGCCAGTCTAATTCCTAAATGGTGAACCGGATCTAGCATCTTTAGCGCGCTCGGGGCTGCAGAATGATAAATCACGGCACCGTAGTCCAATCGTGATCGAATGAGGCTTTTGTGAAGATTCATCAAACATTTTCTGTCGCTGCCCCATGCTGTATGGGATAAAATTTTCAGTAAGTTCATTGTTTTGAAGCATTTTACCTTGAGGTATTTTATGTGTTGAATAAATGTTAGTTTAGAGTCAAGTATGACACCTAGGAACTTGTGCTCTTTGTTCACAGGGATTTGCTGGCCATACATTTGGATATCAGGGTCTGCAACGAGGCCGCTCTTTCTTGTGAAAAGCACACAAGAACTTTTGTTCGGGTTCACCTTAAATCCGTTTTCGTCTGCCCATTTAGATACTTTGTTCAAGCCCTGTTGTACTTGCCTCTCACACACTGCAAGGTTGCAGGATTTGAAACCTATTTGTATATCATCTACGTAAACAGAATAAAAAATGGCTGGCGGTAATGAAGCACGGAGGGTGTTCACTTTCACGATAAAGAGTGTGCAGCTAAGCACACCTCCTTGAGGTACACCATTTTCTTGTATAAAAGCTCGCGACAATACATTGCCGATTTTCACGCGGAAGGTACGTTTCGACAGATAGCTTTCTATTATGTTTAGCATATTTCCACGGATGCCCATCTCCGACAAGTCTCGTAAGATCCCGTATCGCCACATCGTGTCGTATGCCTTCTCCATATCGAGGAATATCGATAAGAAGAACTGTTTATGTACAAATGCATCGCGGATATTTGCTTCAATGCGTACAAGATGATCAGTCGTGGACCGCCCTTCTCTGAAGCCACACTGATAAGGATCAAGCATATTGTGCAGTTCAGGGAAATGTATTAGCCTACGATTAATCATTTTTTCGAATAGCTTACAAAGACAACTTGTAAGAGCTATCGGGCGATAACTTGCCGCCAAGGAAGGGTCTTTGTCCAGCTTCAAGACGGGAATAACAATAGCCTCCTTCCATGAGGATGGGAGGTATCCGGCAGCCCAGATAGAGTTGAAAAGTGCCAGAAGTGACATTTGTGTGTCTTCGTGTAAGTTCTTAATCATGTCATAGATGATTCTGTCAGCTCCCGGAGCAGAGCTTCTACATGTGCTCAATGCAGCTTTAAGCTCGGCAATGTTAAAAGGACGGTTATAAGGTTCATCCGGACGGCATTTACGATCAAGTGTCTTAAGTTCAGCTAAGTGTTTATATTTGAGGAATGATTTTGTGTAATGTGTGGAGCTTGATACATGTTCGAAGTGTTCGCCCAGAGCGTTCGCCTGGTCCTCCAAGGTAGTCCCTTGGTCGTCCACTAAGGGCAGAGGGTGGATTTGTTGCCCCTTTATCTTTCTTACACCATTCCAAACTTTAGATTCTTGAGTGTAGGATGTGATGCCCGAGAGAAACCTCTCCCAGCTAGCTCTCCTTGCCTGTCTCCGCGTGTGCCTCCCTTGTGACTTTGCCAGTTTAAATTCAATAAGATTTTCTGCAGTCGGGGAGCGACGCAGCAAACCCCACGCTTTGTTTTGTTTCTTTCGTGCCAGTCTGCACTCTTCATTCCACCAGGGTACCCGTCTTTTACAAGAGAGACCTTGTGTTTGGGGGATGAACTTTTCAGCTGCGTCCAATATAAAAGAAGTAAAATATGCTACAGCATTGTCTATGTTAAAATCAGTGATAAAATCTCGGGATAAGTAAGTTGCTTCCTTAAAATCATTCCATTCGGCGGAGGCTAGTTTCCACCGGGGTGTATATAGGGGGCTTTCATGTTGAGGCATTGAATTTAACATTACAGGAAAATGGTCACTTCCATATGGATTCTTTATTACATGCCATTGGAAGTCCGGCAAAATTGAAGCCGAGCCAATAGACAGGTCTATTGATGAATATGAATTGTTATGGATATTATAATAAGTTGGCTCCTTCTTGTTGAAGAGGCATGCACCGGAGTTCACAAGAAAATTTTCAATGAAACGGCCTCTCGCGTCACATCGAGAGTCTCCCCACATGGTGTGGTGTGCATTAAAATCGCCTGCGAGTAGGTAAGGGTCCGGAAGCTGATCGATTAGGTTATAAAAATCACTTTTTTCCAGATGAAAATTGGGGGTTATGTACAAGCAACATACAGTGATCAATTTATTAAAAAGAATTGTCCGAATTGACACTGCCTCAAGGGGCGTCTGAAGGGCGACCTGGTGACAGGCTACGGACTTGTCTACAATTATTGCAACACCGCCAGACGAGGTATTCGCCTCGTTGCGGTCTTTACGGTAGATGGCGTACTGACAAAGGAAGTTTGTTTGTGTGCATTTAAGATGTATCTCCTGAACACACAGCACCTTTGGGTTATGTTTGTATAAGAGTTCTTTAATGTCATCGAGGTTGCGGATAAGACCTCTAACGTTCCAGTGTATTATTTGTGTAGCCATATTGTTCGTGTTTTTATGCTGTGTGTCAAGAGGAGTTAAGTTAGAGAGATGACTTACGGAGCCGTTTCAGGCCCCGTGATTATGGTACGGGTTCTGTCTTTTTTGGAGCGGTCGCGAGACTCGCGCTGCTCCCGAGGCGCTGGATGTGCCTTCTGGCTCGGGGTTGTGTCCATCGACTCCTGGGAGCCGCTGGACTTCCGCTCACTGAAGCGGGGTGTTTTCAGGGTAGGCCTTGCCTCGAAAAGCAGAGCCTTGGAGGCCACTAACCCAGAGGTCGATGGGCCCTCCTTTAGAGACGGCGCAGCAGCGCTCGCTACTGTCGCCTGGGGGGCTGAGGACACTGCCGTGGCCACACTCTTTGTGGGTCGGGCTGATGCCCCAGTCTGCTGCGGTGCTGCCCCCCTACGCGCCGCACCAGCATACCCTGCGGTATGGAGAAAAGAAATACGCTTTCGTGCTTCTTGAAAAGAAATGTTCTCCTTGATCTTTAATGTGATAATTTCCTTTTCCTTCTTCCAAGAAGGACATGACCGAGAGTATGCAGGGTGGTCACCCTCACAGTTTGCGCAGCGGTGTGCCTTGGTACAATTATCGGCAGGGTGTTCGTTTGAAGCGCACTTTGCACATGTGGTACGGCCCCGGCAGCTCTGAGAGCCGTGAACAAATCGCTGGCACTTAAAGCAGCGGCGCGGGTTCGGAATGTAGGGTCTTAGTTTTATTTTCATATAGCCTGTTTCAATATACTCTGGTAAAGTGCTTGTGCAGAATGTCAAAATTAGGTGTTTAGTGGGGATCTCTTTGTCATCCCGCCTGATCTTTATCCTTTGGACATTTGTCACGTGCTGTTCCTTCCAGCCTTCAAGCAGCTCAGTTTCACTCAAATCAAGGAGATCTTGTTCAGATACGACTCCGCGTGTGCTGTTCAATGAACGATGCGGATTTATCGAGACAGGGGTACTATTAATTTCAACAAGTCCAGATAGATTCTCGTACTGTTTCTTGTCACTAACTTCGAGCAACAGATCACCGCTGGCCATTTTCGTGACCTTGTAGCCGGGACCTAGTTTCTCAGTAAGAGACTTTGCGACAACAAATGGTGATAGGGTTCTTGCTGTTTTATCAGGGTTTCCACAACTTAGGACATGGTACTTTGGATAAATTTCTTTGGCCTGGCCAAAAAGTTTCAGGGAGTCATCGGTGCGCCCGCTCTTGGAAAGAGGGTGATCAGGGAGTCGGGGGAATGATGAAAAAGCCATCAAAATAAATATCACTTCGGTAGCTATGCCAGCCGCCCACCACCGAGCCCAACAAGGGGACGCTGCGAAGCCCAAAAGCTACGAAGACGCCAGCTGTACATAGTCATTATAACCTAATATACGATACCCAAGGTTGGATAGCTACACCAGGTTAACCCTCGCCACCTGGAAGTATGGAAGTAAGAAGAAGCGAAGAGAAGACAGGAAAGATTGAAAGTGAGAGAGAAAGACGAAGATTGAAGAGAAGGACAGGAAAAGGTGACTGCCGATTTCCTCCAGGTGGGTCAGCCTGGAGGTGCCGTCTATGTGAAGCAGAGGCCGAAGAGGCGTGTTGCCTCCGCCGGGGGGCCTTAAAGGTCCAAACACCCGGCATCGGCTCAACCTCCAGGATCCTCCTTTCCCCAGACACGGCTAAGCCGCGCACGGCGACACGCGGGAGGGTCCAACCCTCGTGTGCTCGGGTACGTGGTGTCGCAACACACCAAACGCCTGCTGACGCAGACGCCCCTGCGGGGAGCTAGCAACGACACCCGTCAAACTACTTGCATATTTAACCAACGTTAGAATATGCCAGTGTCATTTGGGATCCGTTTCAATCCGGAATTATAAGCCGCATTGAGAAGATACAGAGAAAATCTGCAAGGTTCATTCTTTCCCGGTATTATCGTACTGACTCTGTTTCCGAAATGCTTCGGTTGCTTGATTTGCCTCCACTGGCTCAACGGCGGAAGTTAGCTAGACCTAAATTTCTTTTTGTGTTATCGAAAGGCCACTTCAATGTTGAAACCACGGCCTATCTTGCTCCCAGGCAGGCTAGAAACGTCAGATCAAGCAATCATTGCGTGTTCTCAATTCCAAAAGCATATCTGGACATGTACGCTTATTCATTTTGTCCGCGAACGATTAAGGAATGGAACAATTTGCCGGCGTCTGTTTTGCAGTCGAGTAGCATTAAAATCTTTGAGGAACACGTTAAAAACCTTTTATGAAATTTAATCTTAGTGGTGCCGTGCAAACATTGTCACACTATTCTAGAAATACATACAATAGTCTCTTTTATGCTGCTTGCAATATCACTGTCACAATGTTAGAAACATGTATTTCTTAGCCAAACTATTGTATTTGTGTTTCATTGTTTGTTTCGCATTGTATTTCCAACATTCATTGCTTCATGTCCTATTTACGTTTGTAAGGTGTTTACATTTTTTACGCTATGTGCAAACCAGCTGTACCCACCCTGTTACGGCCAAGACGGCCAACAGTATTTGAAATAAAAAACATGTATGCCTTTTTTGGCACCTTTTTAAGCCTATTTACATTCGCCTGTCTTACACGAGTACAGCGTTCAGTGCTGTTTGCCGAATGCATAGGTTTTTCTTCATTGGCCCACTTTATGGTCTTGAAATCAAACAAGTAGGACATTAATTGCTGATTGTTTCAATCCGCGGTAGCTAGCTTTTGAAATCCTGAATTAGGTCATCGCCTGAGAACCTCAGTATTTGTCTGTGGTCAATGGCCGGTGCGCAACAAACTGTAGAATTTGTCCATATAGAAAAAAAATCAACGTTACTAAAGAGCTGGAAGTTTCTTCTGAGTCATGTAAGTTCTTCGTCAACGTTACCTGTCCTAAAGGCTCAGCACAGCGCTCTCTTAGCCTTATAGCTACAGCTTCTTTTGTATGGAAATCACGAAGCTTAGCGATATATTTTCTTTTTGCAAGCACGAAATTGCTGGACTCAGCTGCGCTATTCAATACTGGGAAGCCAAACAGGTGTACTGAATAGCCGCTTCCCTTGAATGATTGCGCGACGTTTCTGTGAACGTCCGTCATACATCTATCAAGGTTTTGTAAAGGTGACCGCGAGTCGAATGTGCAAAATGTTGACGTAAATTGCGGCTAACTAGATTTTACCTACTAAAGCATTTTTTATTATTGTATACCTCCAGATATACTTTTATATCACCTTAACGTACCTGCACCGCTTTCTGAGGCACTTACCCTAATGCGAGAGAACGCACTGAGCCTGCTTTGACATCACCTTCAGGTACTTATATCGCCTTCTAAGCCACTCGCAATATCCCGAGAAAACCCCCTGATGCATTGGAAATATTGACCTCGAACTTAACAGTCTCCTTAGGAATCCAGACACATTCGCATAGCCGCAGATCTCGCTGCATTACCAGTGAAGATGCGGACGCCAGCTTTGCTCATCCTTTTCAGCATAGTCACCTCTCAGGTAATTGTCCTTAATTTTCCTAAACTCATATTTGTAACCACTCTCGTGCAACTGTAGTTACGTTCTCGACACTGGAATTTTCATCGCGCGGCCGTCTCTTCTAGCATACAGATGACAAACATTGCGGTCATCGACGTCTCTTTGTCGTCGCCAAGGTGCCTCGATCGTTATTGACACCTACCACCACATAATTTCAAACCCTTGTCATAAGAATGGTCTTACGTCAGTGATGCACTGCAAGACTGAAAATGGCTGGAAAGACGCATATGGCTGGAAATGTCTTTGTCTATTTACACATTGTAATTTCTACATAACCATGATCGTCAGTCATGATCGTCAGTGCTATTGAATATGGGAGGATCCCGTTGGCGTGGCGCACCAGGACAGACTACCGGAGGCGGTGCCTGGGGTAGATCGGTAAAACTAGTTCCCTCAGGCATGGGAGATGAGGCAGGGATCGTTCGGCTTTGGAGTTCCAGGTTTGCAATAGGTCCAGCACCTCCACCAAATGTCGTGAAGCACTTTGGGCAGTAGGTGTTCGCGACTAGAGTGATAGAGCGGCGACAGGTAATACAGCCGATCGAGCACCGAAACAAGCTTTGTCTCTCTCGCCATCGTTCTCTCTCTCAAAGCCACAATATCTATATCGCAGGAACTAAGAGGCGTGAGGGGACCTTTTTTTAATAATGCACGATGGCGTAGCCACAGTGTTGAAATTCTGGCGCATCTTGAACTTATCGCTTAAACCGTGGTCCCCACATCTAACCTTTTTTTTCATCTTTAAATGGATGGTTACAGTCCCTTTTCTGTAATATGTCTTTGGGTTTTGCTCGCGCTTGGTGCATTTTTTATTGAGCGCCGGTCGGCAGTAATGATGAAGTGTGAGGCATTGGTATGATTACAAACTCGTCGGCGAAATCACAGCTCTCAATTATTAAAAAAGTACCATGAAGAGCTGCAATATTGAGAACATACCCTCAATAACATACAACGCTAGTGTTGAGATATATTTAGCTTCTTATGGCTCTTCAGGAAGCCTCTTATGCCTGTGACGGGGCCACATTACCGCGTTGTAAAGTCTGAGGAGCTCATTGTCGGGCAGAGCGGAAGAGCCGAAAGCAGTGCGTCTTACGCTGCCGTTTATTCCAGCAAGAAGTCGAAGAACTCTGGTGCCACGCGCGCTTAATCGGCGCACCTCGTTGTTATTTATTTTACGCCTGCTACTTATTTGCTGCTCTCAAAACATGTCTTTCTGTGGTCGCTGATAGCTGCAAAAAAAAAAAAACTTTATCGCCGCGTGTATACAGGTAAGCTTCCTTCGCTTCTGCGTTTGCACATATGACACGTTTTTCAAAGGCATTAAAAATGCTGTCTTCTTTTCAGGGTCTGGCTGATCAAATCAACAGCCCAGGTAATCGGTAAATTTTCATCACAATTACAATATATTACAGAATATAGTCCGCAGCCACTGCATAGTTGTTGTGGGTCAATTTGTGTTTAAAGTGAAAACTAATGTGCTTCCTTTGATACACCATACTCTCTTTATTGTCAGGGAAACAAAATTCCATCAGAATTTTTATGATTATGGACTACAAGCAATGTGCAATAGTAAAGCAAGAATATGTTCAAACGATGTGAGCTCCCGAGTTATTTATTAGTATACTTACTATCATCGTTATGCTATAACTCGGAGGCCTGGTCGCATTTTGTATTGCAATTCTGAGCATTGTTGCCCGACTTCAGCCGCTTTCTTGAAAGCGGGCGGGTCTACTGTGTGCGGCGTCTTGGGTGAGGTGGGTGAATTCCGGTGATCGTGCTGCCCATCTCGCCTTTCACAATGGCTGTTGCCGCTGCTATAGAACTATACGATTACAAGCGAGAGAGGCGATTGGGCATGTGCGCAGGGTATTTGCCCTGGAATCGGTGGTTATGTGCCACATGGTATTTGATTTACCAGGGTCACTGGGTGTGTACCATTGTGTATTTGTACTGGGTGCGTACAATGGGGCTAATGGTTATGTGCCACTAGGTTTGTGCCCCTCTCTGAGTGCAGCCTGGTTTCTTTTGGGAAGGGCGGATGGGAGGGCGGGGGAGGGAGAAGTGTACCTGGTCGTTTTTTATTGGACCGATGCCGGTGACATTGCAGTCCAGAACTACGTGCCGCTGTGCCTACGGTGTATTTGCACTAGTTTCGCGGGGTCTGTCCCACAGGGTATGGGCCATTCGGCCTCTAGGCATGTGCTACAGGGGCGAAGCATGGTACTAACTTTTGTGCCACAAGGTGACTGGGTATGTGAATGAGAAACGTACACTGGAACTACTGGTTATGTGCACTGGTTCCACCGGGTATGTCCCATAGGGTATGTGCCCTTCGGCCTCTGAGCATGTGCAACAGGGGCCAAGCATTGTACTAAAATTTGTGCCTGAAGGCGACTGGGTATGTGCAGTAGGTGCGTTCACTGCGACTGGTTTGTATGTGCCACGGCGCTATAGGTTTCCTTTCTGCGGGTACAATATATTTTGCGATTGCAAGCATTCCGTTTTTTTTTTTCATAATGACAAACACCAGAGAACATTATTTTCGTAACCGTTAGCTACACATTTAAACAAATCACACAGCCGTTCTTGAAAATTCGTGAATGTTGTGGATTACGTAGACGCGAGCTATAGTTGAGTTCCCAAAATTATTTGCATGTGTCCACGGTCTTGGAAAATAAGACCACACACTCGATTGAATTTTAGCCTCTCAATACGTGAACTCTGGAAACAATTGTGCGCAATATAGGGTGATTGTTTAAATGGTGTCTGGGGGCCGTTAGTTATTTCGTAGATATAGAGAGCTGGGCCTTTTTCTCTACAATATAGAATATGCCACTATGCGTTTTATATCTCAAGCGACCGCCTAAACCTGTTCAATGCGCATACGTAATAATGAAGTGCGCACGTCGAAAATAGCACATTTGAAGGCCACACATGGTGAATCGTACGCCTTTAAGAAAGGCTATCATGTTCAGAACATGCAGGTAGTCCACGGATGTAAGAAGTGGAATAAAGAACTTGCTCGAAAACTTTTCGGTTTGCCTAATATCAGAATTCATATTTTTTCTGCCTAATCGTCATATTGCAATGCGCCATTATGTCTGTCTCCTCAATGACGCATCAGTCAATTAAGGTACAGTCCTTCAATACAATTGTTCAACCTTTTCAATGTGTTGCCTTCATTGTCATCCAAGGTTTAGGCTTCATTTTGTTTACACATCAGTTGCCCTTGCACAATCAACGCGAGTGGTTTATTTTTTCAAAAGAATATAGCGTGACCACTCTGTCGTGCACATTGGTACGGGTGCAAATGCTAAGCCATCATGCTTCATCGTTCTGCACTTGTAATCCAGAAACTGCAACATCAAGAATGCATACATTCGGAGTTGATTACTTGTATGCGTTGACAATGCTATCTATACTCTGAGAGTTACGAGCACGACAAAGCCGGGATAAGAACGACGACGACGACAACTTTAACAGCCAGTTGCGAACTAACTTCAAATTAGTATATCTGGTTTCTCAAATCGAAACGCATTTGATGATTATTGCACAAGTATTGAAGTCCACGCATTTTCGTAGGTGAACTTCTGAGTACGGTGGTTTGTGCAAGACCGCGACATAAAAAAAAGTGCACATGCGAAAGCCAGCATGATAAATCTCCCAAACGTGATTAAAACGATACATGCGCCCTACACCCCTGGGACACATTGCTGCAAATAATCTAGTTGAGGTTCTCGGGTATGGCCCCCGGATGTACATGTGCAATACGTGGTCTAGGTACACATTCCTCTGTCGGCTGGGCAACTCGGGTGGGCCGTCGGCACACTGGCGAAGAAATCGCCGAATACTCATACAAGTCGGTATAGCGATTTAACCATTGGGGTTGCTTATACTGGCTTCGGCATCGCTCGGCTGAGCAGATGGTCTCGGCAACAAATGTTGGCAGTTCTGGCCTCATTTTCTTGGAAGCGCAATGTAAGAACACTGGTGTGTAAATGCATTGGGTGCACGCTGCGAACACCGGGTGACCAAATTGATACCTGAGTCACCCGGTATCAACCCGTATAATCAAATCGCGACTTTGGAGCGTGAAACAAAAGAATTCATTTAAAAAATACTGTAGTATTGCCATTTGTTGGGCGTGTTCGTAAATTGAAAGCATATTTAGCGCCGGCAAACAAGGAGGGAAGGGAGACGACAACACAATGCGCATTGTATTGTCGTCTCCCTTCCGTCCTTGTTTGCTGGCGCTAAATGTGCTTTCAAAAATACTGTCTCTCATCTCCAAAGTTGCTCGATACACTAGCGAGTTGCTTAGTCGTGCGATGTCTCCTAGCTTTTCTTTAACGTGCATGTAAGCATTGACCAGGAAATAAAACTTTCTCTCGTCAGAATATGCTATACATTTCTTTGACCTATTATAGTTGCCGTTAATATTTATCTGAAGAATTCTGGAAGAACCCATCTAAGGACGACTGTTGAAGATACTAACGATCATCATATAAACGATCCGTGTACACTATATTATACAGTGTAGAAACACTGTATTATAGTCACCATGATTTAGAATCTGTAGTTGTAATTGGGAGACCGGTTGCTACGGCTGTAGGCGACATGCACTCTTCCCGGCATAGGCCAACTTTTCTTTGACATTCGCATGCCATGCGCATGACATCATCGTGACTACTGTATGACGATGACACCGGGACAAATACAATTACGTAGATGCAAGAAGGCGCGATGACGGCGATGGTGCGATGACATTGCGATATGATTCTGAAACGTTAGTAATGGTATAATGACCACAGCCTGACGACGATGGCCCGATGAGAATGGGCCGGCGACGAGTGTATGACATCAATAGAGTAACTTCTGCACCACGTGTACTCTTCGACGGCAATGGCGGGGCGATAGGGGCTAACGACAACTGGGTGGCGAAGCCAATATGCCAGTGCTAGAATGTCCATGGCAGTGCGAAGATGACACTATAACAATTACTGCGCTATTACGATTACCTGCCAGGTCGCCATGACGACGGAATAACCATGATTGAAGCACAACTTCAGGGCGACAGAATGAAAAAGAAATTACGTTGATGGAACGATGAATGCTGTATGACGACGATTATTCGAAGACAGTGGAATTACGTTGATGAAGTGATGCCGATGGTAAAACTTCAGTGTGACTACGACGGCATAGCGGGAGTCGGATAGATGATTTAGAATGATGACCACGGAACTACGAAGATGGCGTCATAACGACGTATGACAACAAATGCATGGCGACGACCGCATGACCACAACGATGTAATGACAACGATAGCATGCCAATGGTAGGAGGACAGTAAAATGGCTGCAAGAATGGGATGGCAATGGTGTGACGATGATTTTACAAATGACGACTCTATGGGGGGGCTTCTTTGACGGTCATGGCATAACGAGTATTGCACGATGAAGCTAAAGATAAAACGATGTGAAAGAACACGAAGGCATCGTGGAGACAGCCTGAAGACTGTGTGGCGAGAAGGGCGTGATAACGAAAGCTGGACAGTAGTCGGAAAACGCGCTTTCCTAAGAGGCACCCCACAAAAAACGCATACATTCCATCCAATTTCTGTACGTTGGCCCTCGGGCATTGCAGCAACTCAAGGAAGTACCACCGCCACCTTTTCAATATTGCTGCTTGCGCTCGCAATTCACACGCATATTTTCGCCAATATGGATCACCGTGTATATTATTTCAGCGGAGCATCCGTGTACCTTGCAGGAGTTTTATCAAAAGTCATCTTGCTGAAGGTGTCTAGGGTCATTGGCGAGTCCCTAGTCCACAACTCCAAGTAGTGTTTCTAGGTAAAAGCACTCCTGTTTATGGCACAAGGCTTCGAATTTCCACAACCCGCTCAACAATTTGTAATGTGACGAGGAACACCGCAACATCAGCTGCGTAAGCAAAACTTTTACTTGTCTCTGCTGCAGTCAAAATTCGGCTATTTCCTTATCGCCAATAATGCTCAAGCGAAAGGCGTCCAGTTTAAGATCTCAAGTATGGCAAAAGAAAGTCATGCACTTCCATGCGCTTGCTCACTGTTTGATACAGTTTACACCATTTCATCAATTACGTTGCACAAGACCTCAACGCTATGAACGTCCACTCTTTGACTATGATGCCATAGTTTAAAGCCGAATATACGGAACCAGATATCACAGTCACATTTGTCCAAACACTCTTTCTAAGTCAGTCCATGCCACACGCACCCAAAGTCCTACTTTATCAACTCATTCTAGAATAGAACATGTTAAAAAATATTTGTAAGAAATTATCTATAGCTTTGGTACCACCCATTTGCTGTAAATATAGCGAGCACCACTGAGTTCCTACTCCTCATTTAACCTGCTGCTCAAGTGATACTCAACCTTCATAAAAACGCTTAAAATTTTGCGTAGGGCACGGCGTCCAACTAGTCGTCTTATTCCTTCTTTCCTGACTCCCACTGTTTTCACAGCTATAGAATGTTCGTAGGGACAAACAGCTTGGCGTGTGGATGAATCTGAATATGGTCTAGTAACTGGAAAACCGTTTTAATAAAATTAGTTGTCGGTGAAGCTATAGGTTCGGAATTTCACTACAAGCACTCTACCACAACATAAGTCTCTCTCTCACCACAGAATGTAGAATTCGTTTGCGTAAAATGCTTCGATCTACATATGTAAAAACTTTTTGATTACATCAGAAATCTTCCCTGACAGGACTTCTGTGCATTTCAGAGACATCTTCACGTCATCCAATAAATCTTACTTGTGTGTGGTGCGCTCGATAGAACTGAACCATTTGTTATGAGCAGTGAAGATTTCATTTTATTTTGTGGTGACCTTTAATGAAACTTTGAAAAAACGCTGGTCTCAACCCTCATTCAACCAACATCTGGCAATAATAACAGCCATCTGTATTTAGTACAGAGCAAGTGCTCCTGTTATTTAACTTAGGAAAACCAGCAGGATTCCATGAACGAATGTATCCTGAAAACCGATGTGATAGTCTAGTTGTAGAGCATCCACCTTGTATACGGGAACAGAGGCCTTGATTACAAAGATTATGTTCGGTTTATCTCAGTGCACTTGGTCCAACCAATGACGGGCTTGTTGAAGAGCATCCACAATGGCTAGGGAAGGCAGGCTAGAGCTGCCACCGGGTGCCTACCGGTACATGTACAAGCACGCTCCCGGCCAGGTGACCAGCCTTTATGGCTTTTCAATACTTGGAAAGGAATATGCATCCCCATACCGAAGGCGTCCTCACCTAATAGCTCCATTGGGAAGCCACATGAGAAATGGCCACACCTTTACCAGTAAATCAAAACGTTTGGCAGCATGTTACACTCCTTTAACTCGTGAAGGCGAAAGTCTGCTACGCACATGGTTATCCGCTGTCTCGCATCGCCGCGTGGCTGCTTTCGCAGTTCGTATCCTTCGGCGCGTTTGACGCTCATTTGCGGCTTTGCGCGCTCGTCGATTTTATATTGGCTTCATGGGAGCCGCCATCTTAGGCTGCTACGCAAATTGTTTCTATGTTTCGTTAGGTGTAAAGTGACGTAACATGGTCATGAAACACTGAATGTATTTATACTGCTATTCTCATGCTGTCGAATCGACTATAGCTACGTACACTTCATCGTTAAAGACAGAAAACACCAGCGTTAACAGCCCAAGATCAGCACCGAAACGCTTCCATAAAATAGTGTAAAGTGGGGCAGACTCGCGCAAACGGCGTTTTTCTTCGACTTTACGTTGTATTCGCTCAGCAGGGGATTGGAACGTGTGCTGTTCTGTGTGTTGTATGGGTGATTTCAATAAATATATGCAGTGTTCGCTTCATTTTTCTGAGCGCTTGGAGCCTCGGGATTACGAGAGGGAGCAACAACTTCATTTTTGCTTGCCTATGGGCGTATCGGCCATTGCTGATAATGATAGTTTTTGTACCATTGGACCGGAGGGCGCGTTGTTTTTTCTTCATAGCCATCGGAGGTATGAGGCAAACACTTTAAGTGTTCTCCTTAAAAATGTGGCTTCACAAATACTGACTGGGCGTTAAATTGCAGACCAACAGCCGCAATCCGAATGGACTTGCAGACTATAAGCGTAGCACATTCAATATTGAGGATCTTATAATCCACTGCATCTTCAAATCCTTAAACATGCATTCTTTTTCGCGTTCCTTGCGGCACCACCGAAGTTGACATTGGCATCGTCAGCGCTGAAAGCAACCAACTTCGACACTATGTTGTTGGCTGCAAATGTTTAAACCACATAGTCAGTCACGATTATTGAAGTCTCACCTGGCAAGCTGTCTACCTCTAGGAGCTTCGTCTAAATTCCTGTGAAAAAGATTGAAGTAACCCACCATGATTGGAAACGCGTTCACGTCTTTGTTGGCTGAACCAAAGAAAAGTGAAATGAAGTGCCCGTTCTGCAGGCGAGTCATTTGCTCTTACACTGCAAGAGGAGCAATCACGCTCAAAAGAATCGTTACGGCCTTTCAGCAGGCACAGGTAAGCTCATCTAAAAGCTTTTGCACAAGCTTTAGGGTACAGTCAATTGAACCGACGCTTTGGTTGTGTAACGCTATATGAAACGTGAAAATGGCCCCAGACAAAGCAGGTTGCAGCTACTTCTCACCAGCAAGTTTTTGCCAGAGGAACTTCGTCCCCGGATCAGCACACGCCACAGCCGATACACTTTCCTTCGGTTTTACGGAGCCGATGTGTGTTTTTATAGATCCTAGATGCGACAATGAACGACAGAAGCTTCTGCTCCGCATTTACCACAGCGCACATCGTGCTGACCTGTTATCTTCTTCTTGAAAAAGGACCATTTTTCCAGTTCTACGGAAATTTGCACTTGCCTTTCTGCATTGTTTTGCGTGCTCCCACCACGACAACGTAGCATCGCCACCACCAGCAAGACATGGGGCGAAAGGGACAAATTTTGATCCACCCTGATTGTAGCAAGAAGCCACAACGCTACATGCGACCTTGCGTGTTTCTGCAGTACTGATGCGAAATAATATGGCCTCGTCAGAGCACTTTGGCTTGCCTAATGCGCTTCGCGCAACACATTGCGAAGAATAATGTACCTGGAGGTGCAATTCTCAAATACGTCATCTTGGAAGCTCTGATTGGTCCAGAGAATTTTTACAGGCACTCTGATTGGCGGCAAATGCTACCCTACAAAATAAGACGGCAAGTTGGGCCAGTTGGTTAGGACTAATTGCAAGGTCCGTAACTGCGCAACACAAGACTCGGGCAAAAGGAAGGTAAAAAGCGAGGACACAGCGCCATGCTGTCGTTTTTGCCTTCATTTTTTCCGTTTCATGTGACACGCTCTTACTAACCGCCGTAGAAAACTTGACCATACGGCAGAATTCGCCGATGTTCTGATTAGAGCTCTTTGTGCGGGGGAATGTACTGCGTACGACTCGCGAGCTGTGGTGAGTTTTAGGTTGTCCCGTCATTATGGTGGAGGTTCTCGGTAAGAAAATACGTGGGAGGTTTTTACAGCTTTTGTAATAATTTTTTTAAAAAGTACGCAAAAGGTTGAGTGTGCCGGCATGGAGTCGAACGGGCGAGTTATATGCGAGCACGTGCGGGCAACGTTTTCGAACATGTGGCTTGACTCGATGCAACTGTAATTCCTTGTGCAACTGCAGAAACTGTTTTTTCTAGATATGAATTTGTGATTCGACATGGTTGGACAAGTCTGTTGTCATTTTTGTCTCCTCCCCTGTTCATTTTGCACTATTATTTTTCTATTTTTGTTAGTTAAGCAAAATCCTACACCATGCTATCGTTTGTCTTCGTAGAAGGCACAGTTGCTAATGCGCATTACTCAATAATCTAGAAAGTCCCAGACTGAGCAGGCGCAATGATCTTTGGATGTTGAAATATTTTTGCAGGTGGTATTAAGTGATGCTTTCGTAAAGCTTCACAGTTTCGAAAAGTATCTTTCCCCAGGTTCAAAGTTCTTCACAGCCTTTTTCTTCTTGCGTGTAGGTTACGCCAAAAACCTGTCGGTTTCTATTAGCGAGTACATTTATGCAGCATCCTTTCATATTTAAAGACTTATTATCGCATGTTTCCAGGTTGCGGTGTCACAAGACCTCTCGGCAGGATATACAATGGCAAGAAAATTGGCCGAATTCACATGCCTTGGATGGTAAGCTTATTCATTCCTTCCTCGTCCTTTACCGCAAAAGAGAATAACGTAGTGACCCTTGTTTAAATCGATGAACTTACTCGAGCTTACCACTGTTTTATTAGAAGCTGTAGCTTTTCTCTTTACAACATACATATATACCAGAATAATATAGAAACAGACTCTACAGCATGATCCTTAAATGGGTCCTCTTGGATTTAATTACGTGAAACAAAGAAGTATTATTGGTATACAAACGCTTCTAGCAGCTACAACTGCTTACCACATCATACTAGCTGAGTAAGGGACTACGCGATATTGAAAAACCTAATACAAAGAACGGTTGCTTGAGAACACAATACCTATATATTACGTATGTCTACAGGCAACACCGGAGGAAAGATGGAGATGACACAGGTTTGATATCGACGAGGAGCTAGCTCCACAGCTTTAAAGCAACAAATATGATATGATGAGTTGATATGATGAGCTATAGGCAATAACAAATTATAAAGAGCAGAAAATCTTCAATGATTTTCGCTGATTAGGTGATTCTGATGAATAATAAACGACATATTAGTTTCGACGATAAAGTAAAGGTAGCGCGAAACGATCACGGCAGAGACAAATCTCGATCATGCTTGTATGTAGGGTTACATATGTAGAAGAATATAATAGCGAGAATTTATGGGGTAAGATGAACAGTGAGTATTAGTGAATCAGGCTTTTCTTTTCAATTGGACTGAAGCGTGCATTATGTCAAAAAATGTATTGATAGGAAGAACCAGGTTTTGTATGTGCTGTAGAGGTGCCCCTCACAAGGATAACTAAGGCACCATGACCATACGCAGTGCGTGATGCGACTCTGTAAGAGAGATACGTAAAACAAAGAGAGGAAATGCAGGGAGGGTAATGAGGCGCACATCCGCTGTGCTACCCTATGCTAGGGGTAAGGAAAAAGGGGAATAGAAAGAGGCAAAGAGGGAGAGAGGGAGAGAAAGAGAAAGGAAAAGAGACAGGTCAGCTGCGTGCACGGGGCTCACCCAGCGGGCCCACTGCAGTACAACAATCAGTGATTGAGGCCAAGTTTCTCAACACTGCAGTAGCGCCCTGGTGGCTTTTTTCACCATCCACAGGTGTAGCTAGGGTTCAACCGTTTATTGCGTCACATTACACGGCGGGTACATCTAAAAATTTTATATGAGGCCAGAAAACCCCTTCCACAATACAGGGCGAGAATGCGCAGTTTGAGCCGATTGTATGCGCGCTCAATAGCTGCCATCCTCAGTACAGTAAAAAACAAACCATACCCAGCTGTAAAAAAATGGCTGTGGCTTAGGTAAGGTTAAGCCCAGGATGCGAAGCATACTAGCCTTTATTTTAGTTGTTGAACCACTGTTTAGCCTGGTGAACTGCTGTTGCTTGGCTATATTTGGTTCGGCTAGACGAAGAAACAACTCATGCATTACTGCTTCGCCTTCAAGAGTGGAACGCGACAGCGTTCCCGTCGACCCGCCAAGGGTTGTAAGACAATGGGCTACAGGGCAGCAACTACGCGCCCCGCATTGGACGCGGTGAGCGTCGAGCAAAGCAGCGTTCGGCGCGGCAACGAAATGTGCGCCTGAGCAAGAGACGCACGCCTTAGAAACAGCTCGTTTCTAAGGCAACACCGCATTCACTAGAGGCGCTTTTGTACCGCTTTGAAGCATCGTACTCGTGGCTCAGTGGTAGCGTCTCCGTCCCACACTCCGGAGACCCTGGTTCGATTCCCACCCAGCCCGTCTTGCAAGAGTTGAGCCAAAGCCACTTCTCCTCTGTCGTGACGTCACGGTGTCACGTGGTTTCAAGGCGACACCGCCGCGCCTGAGGAGCTGGGTTGAGCTCTCGTAATATGCTTCGCATAAAATAGCGCGCCGGCGCAGAACATTCTACGAGCCTGTTTGCTTTCGCTGTTCCCCATGCGCTAAACGTAGAAAGGAGTCGTCAAACATAGGCCATAAATGCCTAAGCATATACTAAATGGCGTATAGCCATCTTTATGGTATGCCAGGGGTAACACCCGGCCAGTCAGGATGGAACGTTGCTAAATGCAACCCAAAACGGGATTATGCACCACAGGTGCAAGCATTATGCATCACTGTGCAGCCGTTACAGTTCCGCTGCCTGTAAATGCATCAACACATCGTTCGTTGACCGCGCAGGGTATCGCGCGAATAAATTAAACGGAACCTCTCTGAACGAGAACTGTCGAAGGCATTCGTTACATTATATAGCTGTCGGCACAGTGCGGAATGTACATATTCAGCAATGTAAATATGTTGTTTTCTCTACATTTACTCAACACACGTGAATAAATAACCAATATTAATACAGCATAACCTCCACTCACATCACTGCCATGCGTAAGACATGCAGAATGACCACCACCACCATTTATAGGTACACTTATCTTGGACATTTGGCGCTCAAGGAGGAACCACCTAATGCTTTCTTTTCAATCAGAGAATGCTCTGCTAAAGTCCACTCTGCTAGTGCGGTATGTACAGATCATCACCGGATGTTGTAATTAGCACATTTGCGCAACAGGTGTGCGGGTGTTTCTTCAGAACCGAACGTGTCGCACATTTCTGTGTCGGGCAATCTATGCTGGAAAGAACACAAGTTCTTAAACGCCACAGAAATCCATGGGTGGCAGAAAATTTGTTGCGTCGCCACAGTAGACGTGAATTGGCACTTCGAGACGCATCTAGGCGTAAAGCGTACGTAGGCTAGAAATTAGGTACGCTTGTAAAGCTCCAGAAAACTTGTGTCGTTGCGCAACCAAGCAAACGAAGTTCTCTAGCACATTAGTCCTTGCGCAATCGAATTGAATTAGTATGAGCGCCTCTGTGGGCAGACCGAGAAGCCTTGTGAGCGAGGTCGCTACCGGCAATGCCACAATGACCTAGAAGCCACTGAGTGATGGCATTATTCCCTTTTTCCTGAGCGTGAAGGTTACTATTTCATATTTCAAATGTATCATCTCCGCATATGTATTTTCACGAAGAATAGATTTTTTGTGCTGAAGAAAGGCTTTTCAGTCACAAAACCCGAGCCATTTTTCTGCTTCCTTCCAAAATACATAGTTTACTTTCGCATGGAGGGCAGCAAGTTCTGCCCCTCCCCCCCCCTCGCCAGATGTCACTATGTGTGAATCTTGAATTTCATCCTGTCCGTTTTACTGTAATGACAAAAGCTACTGCTGACTTGGTTGGCTAGGTCTAAGCCTGAGCATAATAATGCACGCAGTCTCAGTATATATTATGCAATAAAATAATTGTCATCTGCATCAAAGTCACCGACGATTGATTGACCTTCTTAGTAATAGGCAGGGGCACTCGAGACTGTCAAATATACCGAATGGGAGACGAAGGAACGGCCTCACTGGAAGTGCATGAGCTGATGGTATCTCTCGTGGTGAGCTTCGGTCCATCGACAAAACGCAGATGGGTTTGCTGTGCCGGCAGGTAAGCCATGTCATGGCATGAGTGAATAGGCTGCTGCATCACTTGAAAGCAGACGTTCTCTAGCAATGGCGATTGTGGCTGATTATGCGATACGTCGAAATAAACTCAGACACTCAGACACATGCTTAAATCTTGACGCTGTGGGCTGTCCAGACTGCGAATGTTGCTCTTGCATGTGTTTGATAAAACTGGCAGACTGTAATGTAGGAGTCCGAAGAACAGTGCTGTGTAAAGGTACAACATGGAATGCACGGGGATGCCGAAAGTTTCCCACATAGCAATTTAAACACCGCAGTACTACCAGCAAGTTTCTTCTTCAAGTAAATCAGAAGTCAAAGTTGAGTCAAACTCTGTGATGAGGAGAATGAAATGTATCTCAGTTAAGCAAGTAATGTATTCACCGATACCTGCAACCACCAATTCCCATGGCATCCGATTTGTTTTGAATGGCTTCATGGGCAAAGCTATCGCATGTACCTTTGGCGTGCAGAAAGAGCCCTATTCGTATGAGCTTCAGGATTTTTTGAATTTGAATGCAAGAAAATTTATGACATGGCCAATAAAAGAGCCCCTTCGCAGAAAGCCCACCCTGGCGTCAGGAAATATGTTGAAGCGTTTGAGGAAGCATTCCGGATGGGGAAAAATAATCCCTTCTATCTCTTTGCCTACGCAGCTCGACACTGCGATCGGATGATAGGATGATAAGTCGAGTGGGGACTTTCCAGATTATAGAATGAGATCAAGCGGCTCAGTTTCCGTCGTTAAGGATCGACATCGTCGTACCAAGAATGGATGTACTAATTGTACTAACTGAGCCGCTCACCACCTGCTGCTGGTGTCAGGTGGCTAAGAGGGCCGCGAACATGATGTCATTTGGTTGCGGTCATGAACGCCTGCAGGTTGCCAATGCAGCTTCAAGTTCCTCGGGTGAAGAGGCACGTGAAATTCTGGTACGCGTGCTTCAGGGGCAACGCTCAGAGCTGTAGTACTCATGGTAACCATACCACCAGCAATCCTTGCGCAAAAAGCTTCCGCCAACTCAAGGTGCGAGCGACGTTCGGGTAGTCCCAATGTAGATAAGGAATTCCTTTGATAGGGCAAAATTGCAGAACCCTCACTGTCCTTCATTTATGTGACAGTGGTTTCCGAAGATTGGAGCAAATGGTAGAAAGACTTCCAGCGCTGTGTGGAAGTTTCTCTGCGTTACGCTGAATGCTCCTTTGTATGCAACGTGCAGCCTTTAAATCCAGAATACACTTCGATCGCAAATATTTTCTTTCCAGCGGCAGGAGAACTGCACGCGGACTCTGCAGTTTTATATGATAGTCTGTTCGCTTTAATAGCAACAAATTCGAACGCATGCGATCCGAAATGGTATGTTCTATAGTGTGCGAAAGGTGTTTGCATACGTCGTCAATATGTTCCTTATACGTTGACCAATACATTCCACGCTGTACAGAAGAGGAGTGTTCAGCAAGTCTACTAATCTCTAAATAGGTCAGCATTTGGTTGTTTCCGTGTATCTTTGTGTTCGTAACCATTTAACTCTCGAACTGAAGCGTCGCGGTACCAATGTCAAGTTGGGGCAGCTACTATATGACAGTCCTCGCGAATATCTTAGGCTATATTTTTTTACAAAGTTCAAATCAAGATCGCAGGTCAAGAATGCAAGTTTTTGCCTGTCACGTCTGTCTTGAGGCTTCCCCAAAGTTTCTTATACTCGTTGAAGTCACCTTTCTCTACCCCAGGACCAGTGGTCTTTGTAAGTATGTCTTTCAAGCTCTTGCAGCCCAAGTCACTGTTGGATTAGCATAGGCGCCGACAAGTGGGAAGCACACGCCATTCCTTGCATGGAGGCTCATGGTCCGGTTCTCGGCGCAACACCTGCGACGTATGTAAAATTTGTGCGAATGTAGATGACAACTATGCTCTGTTGCTCTGCTAACCGTATGTAGACGAGGCAAAGACTTTGAATCCGGACAGTTTGATCGAAGCCGATCTATTTGGATGACAGATGACAGGTGTGGGGAACGCATTAGCAAAAACGAATTGACGGAGCTCTGAGACATGGGGCTTCAACCCCATGGCATTTCATCGGAAGATCCTTGTTTTCCTGACTGCCGTGCGAACGAATCGCATTGGACGAGCCATGATGTTTACTGAAGGCTTGCAAAAACTGGATTAAGGGCATCCAGCATTTGCAGAGCACTTCGGCCTGACAAAGTGTCCAGCCTACTCAGGAGCATGCACATGAAGGGTGTGCATAATGGGCCGAAGCATGGCTGCTACTTACCCATCGTACATGTGTTCGACTCTAATGAAGGGTTCGTTCCCCTTCAAGTCGCTATCGCTTCCACTATGGTTTTGGCTATCGCTTTAGCTCTAGCTGTAGATACGGCCTCGGCAGTAGCTTTGACAGCGCAGGTCATGCTTCAACACTCATACTCTCAGGAGCGTTCGCGTCCTGCGATTGGACTCCACTGAAAGCTGCCTAGAGGGCAGTCGAGGAAGCGTGGTGTGATGTGGCGTACTCCTCACAGAGTCATCGGCATTCATTGAAGTCCAACGGTGTCGAGTGCGTAGTTTTCTAACGGCAGCAACTGCTTTCCGACGATATTAAATGTCTCTTGCCATCTGTGGCATTGAGCTGACCTTGAGATAAATGGTCGTACGGGGAGTCTAAATTGACCCACTATGACGTCTCAGGGAAGACGCTCCCATTTGAATGTTACTTTCACATAGTGGGATGTGCCGGTGTGAAACACGTGAGTTATCGTGACGCCATCAACCACCGGCTTCACTGGAATCCGCAACTCTACTATAGATACGCGGACGTGCAGGTCGTAGATAACACCAATACAGGAAACGTTGTTCACAGTGGTACCCGAGCGGACCTTGATACCATCAAGTGCTGTATGTGGGCTCAAAACACTCAGCACAGTCTCTTGCGCAACATCACTACCCTGGGTATTTTTTCAAGGTTTGACTCTCACGCCTGCCACTTGATTTGGTGCCACGACTTCTAGGAGCACCAAGGCAGACGGTCTGTTGAGTTGCCTAGGCCTGTCGGTAGCGAGCTTTGGTACAATAAGAGTCTTACTGATTGCACTAATTTGAGTGGGGAACAGGCGTCATGCTTGAAGACAAGCAGAGCTTGGTGCTTTTCGCTTCTCCTTACGGCTCCGCAGAAGCGCAACGTCATCTCCGGAAATGCTTGACTCCTTAGCGAGTAGACACTGGTGTCGTCACTGTCCGTGACATTATGGAGGCCACTATGCTTCCAGGAGGCTGCCGCTGCACACCCCGCCATTACTAGCGGATGATCAGGGATGTCTACTAGCATCGGTGCCAGAAAAAAGGCAGAGATCGAGTGATGTAAGCCGAAATTAAGAGAAAATAGCGGAGCTGAAGTAGAAAGCATTCTACAGAATAGACACTTTATTTTGTTTACTGTACGAGATAGCATAGTGTTGCGCAACTGGAGTGGGAAGAGTGAAATAAAAGCGAGTTTTCAGCGTATCTTGATGACATAAGTGGTCTTTTCGTGTTATGGCGTGTATAAGTTCCAAAGCTGCAATGAAATGTTCAGGTTGCCATGAGTACCTACATTACCATCGTATGAAATACATAATCAACATAATCAAGAAGTGCACCTCCATAATTGAGTAAATGGGAAACCCACTGGGTAGCAAACCCCTGCAGAAACGCATCGCGACTGCTACTTATTTCGGGAAAATCCTAAACGTAGATTTCAGTGTTTACCAAATGGCAGTCAGACCAAGAACACGGAAGCAAGAAGGGTCAACGAGAAATAAACCACCAATCATGATTCAACGTACAATATTTACATTTGTGTTCAGTGGTTTAGTTGATAATTATTTACCAGTCCTTGTTCTGCTTTGCAGCTGCACATCAAGGCAATGTTCATGACTGTCCTTAGTCCTAGCAGTTCTAAACTCGAAACGGTCAACTGCGGTGGCAGCATCTTATCCCCCCGGTTCATACTAACAGCAGCGCAATGCGTCGGCACAGGGTAAGTAAGCCGATGCAAAATTTGGCAGCGCATTACCCAAAAATCTAGGCAATTTGAAAAACACTCTTTTGAAATGAGTGCCAACAGGGAAAGGATGGCCGAATAGCGCCGACGTTAGCCTCTTTATTTAAGACCATGGTTTTCTTGGGGAGGTAACATGACTATTCTGACAATTCCTCTCACGTGCGCTGATATCTGAGATTGCATGTTCTAACTACAGACTGAATATAGATCTAGTAGCGATAACTCTTAGTCTACCGCGCAGTACGGCTGCTCCTTGTAGTATTACTACTGGAGGTTGCAGTGGTATTGCTCCGGGTGGTAGCCCTTGCAATACCAGCGCATGGTGGCGGCTCCGACATCCGGCGGTACGATGGGGAATTATGATCTTTATTGAAGATACGATGAATTACGTGGTGTCAGTTCAACAGCAAGTCCTACCCATTTTCAACCAGTAGAAATACTTCTGCGTATATATATGTATATATATATGAAGGAAGGACTTACTGAAGGACTCACAGAAATGATGAGGAAAAGGGGGGCAGCGCAATACTGCAGTTACCTGGAAAAATAAATGGTCCCGGCCCTAACATTCTCAAATGCCATGATGTGCTTGAGATGGGACATCTTATCGGGAATGGAAATTCGGTAGGGCGGTTGGCTTTGGGAGCGCACGGTAAAACCACATAAAAGCCATTGTACAGTGATATGTGTTAGGCCGCTTTTGAAGTCAGAGAAACGCAGCGCAAAATTAGTTTTGAAGAAAGACTCAGAAACATACATTAAAATAAATTGGTGGCTAAAGTGCATAAGTATCATTACCTGAAAAACGTGGACGCAGGATGTAGCAAAAGAACTACATCCTGTATCCATTCATCATAAAAACAAATACATAATATTACATAAACGTAGCAATGCGACGAAGTGGTTTTGCATGCATGCGGTAATTGAACGCATTCTTCAGTTGGAAAAAGCATTTCTTGCGTAATTAAGGAAGAGAAGTGTCGCTGAGTAAGGCCGCAGCAAGCCAACAGCACGAACATTAGGCTAACAAAATGTTGCACCAGTCCTTTTGTGCGGTACTCATCCTTAACAGTATAAGTCCCGGAAATCTCTGAAGTACTTTTCGAAAGCAATTATGGCATGGGCTTCCGGTAGACATCGTAGAGGAGGATGGTGTATACTTTGCGATACATTTCCGTTGATGCAAAATAAGTAAAGAAACAGCAAACGTATGTCAAGGTCATAGGTTTTTGTGAGAAGCGCAAATGAATTATATAGCAGTTTCGGCAACCAGGTATACACTGCACAGCGTATGAGCCGCTCCTCTGTGACAAAAATATATTTGCTCTCAAAAAGCTAGTACTGTGGAATTATACGTGCCAAACCACAATTTGATTATGAGGCATGGCGTGGTGTAGGACTCCGAATTAATTTTGACTAGCTGGGGTTATTTAACGTCCAGCTAAAACGAAGTACTCCAGTATTCTTGCATTTCGCCCCCATCGAAATGTGTCCGCCGGGGCCGGGGTGTGATACCGGGACCACGTACACCGCAGCGCAACAGCAGCAACCACAGCGCGGGTATATTCATGATTACTTATTTTTTAAAAATGTTTTGGAGCCGTCAAAAGCGAAGGATTTGCCACCTATCGTCAGGCAATCAGGTCTGGATGTACATTTGAACACCCGCCACGCTTGATCTTCGTCGGAGTGCCTCTAAGCTTGCTGTGTGTCCACAGGGAAGCGCCATTGAGACGCCCGCTGGCCTACGCGTAATATACGTGACGCATTTCGCCGGCGATAATACAGTGTGTTGCCATATTTTCTCAAGGCTAATCGCATTGCCGTCATCATTATTCGCCTAATGGGCTGTGGAGGAGTTTTCTTGCATACCACTTCACGTTTACTATTGAAGAAATACCAATTAGACTCTTTACATACCTCTTCGGTTCTGATATCTACGTTCTTATAGCTATGTTCTTATATCTTAATAATAACAATATACGAATTAGGCGCAACCGTTACTTGAACATATGCCGCTAGTATCTTGCATTCATAGTGCTTTTTTTAGCTCCTTCAAATTACTTGAAAAAGAGCTAAGGTGGCCTGCAACGACATCGCCGGAAGGGGATATCAAAACAATGTCGAAATGTATCAGGTGCTACGAACATAACTGTCACTCTAGCGGTAATATCATTATGCGACCATGCTGCAATTGAAAGAGTGCACACGCGTGATCTCTGCATATTACGTTTTCTTTATTTGGCAGAACTCACCGAGCGGTCGATGTTTCCGTCTATTACAATGCCACACACCCGGGCAAAGGAGCCTTTGCTCCAGTGGAAGACTTCAAAGCACACCCCGACTACGGCAAACGCCCGACCGGATACGACATAGCGCTTATAAAGGTGGAGTATTTTCACCCTCTTAACTGAAAATTATTTATTTAATTGGCTTCCAGTACAACGGTTGAAGCATACAGGCATTCTTTAGCAGCTTCGTTCATTTGTGTTAGCAAATGAAAGCGTAGGCTATTGGCATAGGCTAAATCTTTACTACCAAAGAGGAGTTAAGCTTCATGTGTAGCTCATAAAGCTTTTAATACGTATTCTTAAGTTCCCCGACCACGACGAATTTTTCGTCAACTGCGAAGCGTTCTTTCTGAGAAACCCATGTGGTGGTATTGGTACCTTCGTGCTACCTACGGGTGGATGACAATTTTTCCCGTTCATTCTTAAGTTCTGCAAGCTGCGTGGGGAAACCGCGCATATTGTGACACTGTAGCGGAACAGTTATATCTCAACGCTAGATAATTTGGAGCATACTGCAAGATTGCATTAACTACTCCGGAAATCTTTTTTAACTCGGTGAGCGCCCCATATATGTCAGGAACATTTCTTGCACCACTGAGGCTAAGTGAGTCAGTTATTTTTGGTGATACAATAAGTGAAGTCTCATGTAAGGTCATATTTTTTTTTATTCATGCAATCCTGTCAATCCCGTGATGGATCATAGCAGAAAGGGCATTCAAAAAAGTACACTGACATACAAACATGACAATCATAACTGGTTCAGAAATGCTCCAACTACAGTGAATGCACTTATATATCAGCAGGAGTAATATGAGATACAATGAGGTTCATGCTGCAAGATTTGGGCTGGGCGGATAAATGCGCCTCAAAATGCAAAACACGGATAGTAACAAAGTGATACTGACAATAAAATGTTATTACTAACATATAAGTAGATCGTTTTCAACAAGTGTGATAAAGGCAGTTAGTGATGAACTATGAACAGAGCTCACTTTCAAAGCGTTCCAATCGCGTATACTAAATACCTAAAATTATCGGTACGGAATGCAAACACATTTAGTGTGCGTGGAGAGTTATGACGTATTTTCCTCGTTTGAGATTTCATTATGTATCTTGAGGTATCAAGATTTAATTGATTGATTATGAGTCGGTAAATGGTTTTAAGGCGCGCTAGTTTTGCTCAGTTTTGAAGGGTTAGCATCCGGGCTTGTTTGAGTAGTTCTGTCGGTGAGTCTGCTAGCCGGTTTGTTAAAAATTAATCTCAGTGCCTTGCTTTGAACACCTTCAAGTTTGTAATAAGCTTGTTAGTAAAAGGAAACCAAACCACATATTCATACTCTAGTACCGCTCTGACAAATGTTTTATGTGCTTGTAGCGTTATATCAGATAGTGCTAGTATGAGGCTTTTAATGAAACATTACTGTATTATTGCGGTTGCAGTGACATTGTTACCGTGACCATCCCATCTGAGATCAGAGGTTAATTATTTGTATTCGCAGACCGAAGCGAGAGGAATACTGTTTAGCGTGTACTGAAAGAGTGATCTGTGTTTCTTCCTGGTTACAGATAATAGAACAGAGTTGTTAACGTTAATAATCATGTTAATAGCTTCAAACCACTTGGTTACTGCTGCTATGGCATTATTGAAAGCTATATGATTGATGACAGAGTTTATATCCTGATATAGTACGCCGTCATCAGCAAAAAGTCTAATGGTAAAATGCTAGCAGGGAGGTCGTTTATAAAAATTAGGAATAACACTCAGGCTATGACGCTTCCTTGTGGTGCACCTGATGTGACATCAGCTGTTACGGATTTCTTGTTGTTAATTTCGACAGACTAAGTACGGTTAGTGAGGTGATCAATAATCCAGTCTAAAATTGGGCCAGTTCGTAAAGTTAGTTCAAGCTTCCTAATAAGTTTTAGGTGTGACACATGGTGGAAGGCTTTCGCAAAGTCTAGGAAAATGAGGTCAACTTGTTTCTGGTTATCAACAGAGGTCCTTACGTCATGCACGAGTTCAATTAGTTGAGCAACGGCAGAAAGTTCCTTACGAAAGCCATGCTGAAAAGGTGTTAGAATTTGGTTATCTGCTAGATAGGTTGTTATGGGCTTTACGGTGATGTGCTCAAGTTGCTTGCATATCGTGCTGTTTAGTGAGAGTGGTCTAAAGTTTGAGTGATCTGATTTGCTGGCTGATTTATGTATTGGTGTTATTTTAGCAGTTTTCCGTTATGTAGGAAGGGTGCAGGATGACAGGGATTTGTTAAAGAGTATTACTAAACACTTCGCAATCCACTCGGCATATCTGCGCAGAAATGCGTTAGAAATGTTATCAGGGCCCAGTCCTTTCTTAGTGTCTCAATTTAGTAGAAGGTTTAAAACTCCAGCTTTGGTCACAGTAAGGGACCCTAGTTGCTTGCCGGTGCAGGGGCTATCGTGAGGTACATTTCCACCTTCTCTATTGAAAATGGAACAAAAGTAGTTATTCAGTGTGGTTGCAGTATTTCAGTTTTCTTTCGAGGACGGATGACTTTCATTATGTACTTCGGGATTTAAGTAATTCCAGAACGTTTGGGGAGAATCTTTTGGGAAATTTGTTTGGAGTATTTGAAAAATAGAAAGTTTTAGCTATTTTGATTTTAAATTTTATTTTAGTCTTGGTAGAAACGAAATTTGTAATGCGATACGATATTTTAACATCTACGCCATAGAGTTTCCATATCGGTATTGGTGTGATTTGAGAGTTGACGGAACAATGATAGCACTTCAGATAATGTGTCAAGTATGCCAGTGTCGTTATCTCGGCTATAGTCAGGATATGTTATTGTTGATCGGAAAGAGGGTGTAGTGCAATGAAACGGGACAGAACACATTATTAGTTGGTGGTTAGACAGGCCTTCTAGTATTTCTACGTTCACGTCATGATAAGGGAAACGATTGCTCAGGAACACTAAATCTAAAATGTTAGAGCTAGTTCGTTGTACGTGGTTAGGTTCTGTTACTATCTGCGTGAGGTGGAAAGAAAGAATTATATCGAAAACAACTTCTGCGCAAGGTGAATGATGCTGCAGTGTACTCCAGTCGATGTCAGGAAGATTGAAGTCCCCTAGCAGTATTTGTAAGACGCCCTTAACATGGCGTTGCGTGTAAGTGCACAATGATTGAAATATGTCTGATTATACCTAAGTATACCTAAGTATACATAAGTTAGGTTCTAATAAGACTTGACGACGTTTTTACTGTTGCTGGTGAGTTTTACACGTTCATGCGCTTGCATCGGCGATTTCATCTGAGGTGTACATGAAGCTATTTATCTGTTTCTTGACATCTATCTGTAATTTTAGTTTTCTTAATCGTTTGCACGGCTGCCCTGATGAACATTATAGCTGTTGTGTATCATCGTTCGCGTGATTTGTGTGTTCTGCAAATAGCTTAATATTATGTAAAAACCTGATGTATTTAGAAATGCCATATCCATAGCTTTGATTAGTTTTTATGCTGCCTTCTTAGACATTTCGATGGCACATGTCAGACAGAGGTATGTTTACATCACACCTTTTTCAGATTTCTGAAATATGGTTGGAAGTCTGCGGCCATCCTATTTCGTATACCTATTTTGTTCCTGCGTTTTCGCGTTGTCCTGTCAATACTGAATTAGGCTGTCATATTTCCTCATTATGGTTACTTCTAAACATATTTAACAGAATATATGCTCTCGCGTGGTGTGAACGCCGTACTGCTCGTAAAGAAAGAATAGATATTGGTGTGTTGAGACTGGGTATTTGATACAGGGGTACTACTTCATGTGGGTAAAGCAGCACAGAATTATATTCGCAAGTCAAGGTGCTAGAAATATGGCTACAATTACGCTTTCCCAAATAGACCAATATATAGAGTGTCCTAGCTAGCGTTACCCAAGCTGGGCCGACAACAGGGCCGATAACTGAGCCGACGACAACAAAATTTGCTGTGAACGCGGGTAGGCATGAGAACATAAGGCTGCCGCGACTTAGGCGAGAACCATGACATTGAGACCAGCAAGGAGTGCAACGCCATAGCCACTCAGCTACTATAACTACAGAGCTTTCGCAAAGCATGCTGTGCGCTTACTAACATGTTGATGCAAAACCTTTATGGTACCATGTTCCTGTCTTTTCTCCACGGAATTGTTTGTTAGACTTCGAACTTCAACTTCTAGAAACTTTCCTTGAAGACGTTGGAATGCGATGATAGCGTTTTCGCTGTGGAGGCGATCACTGTGGCTGCAGAAATTGAGAAAGTACAATTGAGTAACGTGTATCACTGTGCAGTATTCAACGTTCTGCAAACTGCCAACTACAGCCACCGGCCACCGTAAAACCATTTCATTTGGATCTGCATTTATTCTCCTTACATAAATTTTTCGTAATGTTGGCAGCGTTGTAATAACAGCCCAATCAAGCTGCCGCTCCGCTCATAGGATGTAACCTTGGCTTGCTTTCAAAATGAATGGCACTGACCACTTTGAGCAGGTGTTCTTGTCTGACTGGCTGAGAAAATATGATGACCACTAAGAGGTCGGAAGGGTGTGGGTCAAGCCAAGTTAGCGCAGTGAAAGCGGATAACCGAGTGAGAAGTGTGGTACCGTCGTCTGCGATTAGTCCGCTTACCTTTACTCATTTCGCAGTAGTTGGTGGGAAATCGTGGCGACGTGCACAGCGAACCTAAGAATGCCGCTAAAACAGGTCCCCATCGAATAAGACTTGGCTCAGCGGTGTTGTATACATGGCGAAAGGGCTCGACACGTTATACCGCCACGAATCTTTTTTTTTTATTATAGGCCAAAAAAATTCGCTATCGCCGGCATCTTCGAGTAGCCAGTGTCAGAGACAGCCGTCTTCTATTCCTTTCGAGACGTGACACACTTCGGCTATTTCAGGGAAAATAATGACTTCTGCTCAGCGCATCAACGCATCGTTAACTCGTAAACGGCGTTGCGACGCGTATAGTCTTTGTGGTATTATGACGTCACGTAACAGAGAGGCGAAGTACGCGTTGCAAGGAAAAAAAATGGACCAATAGCGGAAGGGATAATGGTGAAAAACGGCGAATAAATGAAGAGAACTTGTTCACTTTTGTTCTGCGTAATCTTACTCAGTGTGTGCGCTTCATATCAGATTTCTTGATTTTCGTGACGTCCTGATACAGACAGGTCAAACAAGCTGGCCGGAATTTTTTTTATCAGTCGTGGTGGGCTGAATGCACCAATGGAAAAGAAAGAGGTTGGAATATCTTTACGTTATAATGCCCCATATGATATATGGCGCGACTTTCTTACGAGTAGGACTGCCGCAGCCAGCCTAGGCTCAGCTCGCACGAAGAACATCGAATGACAGCACAAGGAAACGTCCACCTACTTTTCAACGTCGCCATATGAGGTCAACCACTAAAGTTAGAAAGCGTCGCAGTAGGCAAAATTTTTCTATACGCTGGTGATTGGACTATGCGGCCAAAACGGCGTCTGCCGGATAACAGCAGGATGCGCTCCGAAAATCTATCAATATGACTGAGTTTACGAAAGGGGTCTATCCTGCTCTCCATAGAAATCGGAACTCTTCGTCTTGCGCCGACACGAAGAAGACCGGCTAAAGTACCTCCTGATCCTGGAGTCGCGCTGAGCAGAGAGACGATCAAGAGCATGCCCACTTGCAGCATCCCCAGGTTTATCCTACAGTAAGACGGAGCCAGTGTGAGACGGAGACAGTAAGATGGAACGGCGAAAGTGGTTGTGCAGCTTCGCTGGACAGCCGCTTTCGCAGGGCCAGAATGGCAAGTCCATTTGATTGTTTCGCTTACCCGCCGGTTGAAGTCACTGGGTTGTTTGTGGCCTAACACATATAACTTCGGGCTGCTGTGATGAGGGAACCCGCTTAGAATCCAACAATCGGACAAAGAGGGGCTAGTGGTTACATGCCTCTGTGTGTGTGCCGGTCTTCAATGTCAGAAAGCCACTTTATAGTTGTTACGGCCCTGGCCGTCACCAAACCCGGGCGATATATGTTCAGGTAGTCTTGTGTGAACCTATATTAACAGTCTATAGACCGGGGTAGTTGGAGAAGTATGGGAGAGGCCTTTGGCCTGCAGTTCGCGTAACGAGGATGATGATGATGATGATGATAATAAAAACGTTTGCCAGGCGCATATTCCGCGGCCGTTCCGCTAATGGCGCAGTGTGTACGCTAGAAGTCGCAAGAGAAAAGGCCGGCTGTATACAAGACTCAAACATGACAAGTTGAGGCGTTCTGTATATAGGTGAGTCGCTACCTTTCATAAATGCTAACGCCTTTAAGCTAGACACTATTCGTGAGATAGGGTCTGCCTGGACTGCTATTGCTATCTATATCAATGTTTATGCGTGAACTACAATTACTTGAATGCTGATTAGAAGTTGTAATTTTTACTGAATCCGTTTCCGTGCCACCTAAAGTGCTTTTGTTTCTATTGCAGCTGAAGGACCCACTTGAGTTCGACCAATCTCTCAGACCTATATGCTTACCCACACAGCAGCTGCATCTGACCAACAAGGAGGCGTTGGTTGCTGGATGGGGATTGACAAACGACTGTACGCGGTAAAAAATATATAAGACGATGATGGTAGAGCGAGAATTGTGTGGATTTGTCAACACTTAAAAAGCTGATGTGAGATATTCCCGTTAGGCATTGCAGCGGGACCTTTGACCCTATTAATAACTTCAGTTCGCTGTTAACGCTAGCAATGCCTACATCACGTGGATTCCTCAGGTTCTATCGAACGCCCAACGTTTTTCACTGAGGCTGAGCGACATGAATTCGTACTTATCCCGTGGTCAGCTGTGCACTACAATATTTTGCTGAAGATAGTGAGGTAATTATGGTTGGCGACTGGAAATCCTGGAGGACGCTTTGCGATAATGATAATAATAACAAATTCTTGATTTGTGGACCTAAATATGGGCCTGCCCAAGCGAGCAAATGGCTTTTGAGCAGTGCCCTGCAGCAAGCGACAAGTTAGAGCGTATACGACTGTCGATTCACATCATGAAAATAACTGGAATAGTCAGGAAGAAAAGGAAAGAAATCAAGCATACGAAACAAAAATACCAGACTTTACGTCTTTCCGGCTGCAAAAACCAGGTCATTCCGAACACTAGGCACATAGAACGCCCGAAGACCTTCTCCACATCCAGTCCGGACTCCAGGCAAATTGAAATGATCTCGTGGACCGAATATTTGAGCAGGTACATATCGGAGCCAAAGTTCCTTATTCCACAGGTACGTAGGAAAAACACTTTCAGTAAAGAACAGCCTGAACGAAGGCATACGTGCGCAAAAAGAAAGCCACATTAGAATGGTGGGAATTGGAACACCATAGATCATGGTACGAATTATGCATTTTTGGTAAACAATCAACGTTATTGCGCCATAACACTGAACAAAATTAAAGAAAGAGAAAATTCCATAGCACAGCACACTGTCCCCTAATGCATGAGCTATCTCGTAGATTGGGCATAATGATTTGATGGAATATAGCAGGCACGTTGTTTTGCGCAGCCGTTCACAAACTTTAGACAAATGACTGTCTCAAGACAAACTAGAATACAAATGAACGCCAGATATCTGACACCTGAAAAGTACGGATTGGGAGCGCAGACGCAATTACTACACTGATGAGCATGAAGAAACAAAGTAGTGATTGCAGGAATACGTTTCGCGGGACTGTAGTAAAACACGAGTTTAATTATATCTTGATTGATAGAAATTTAAATATTACAGTACCAACTCGTGACATTTACAGTGTCAATTTGTCATTCGGCCACGGCCTGATCATAATTAGCCTGACGGGATACTAGAAGCGTGTCATCAGCCTAGGGAAAAACACAGCAAAGAAGAATGACGTGAGATCGTCAACACACAAGTAAAACATATATATATAAAAGGGGTGCTAGAATCTCACCCTGAGGATCTCCACTGGCCAACTTTGGTATTTCCGATTACTACAACTTGATTTTGATCACTCTAATAATTCTCAAGGAAAGATAGAAAAGGCCCTCGGAGGCCATAGCTATGAAGTTGACAATTTAGAACATCATGGTTCACGGAATAAAAAGTTGTTCATACGTATAAAATAATGCACAAACAAATTAACTGTTTTCAAGAGAAGCATAAAGGAAAAAAAATTATGTAATGCTAAATTTGATCTAACGCTAGGCCATAACTTTCGTAATAAACTTGTAAGGAATAAGTTTTTTTAATACATTGGCTAATGAAATCATTTTCGGGGATAACTGAGAAAGTTATTTTTCACTTTCCCTATAAATCCCTCTTGTAGGTGGTGCATTTTGGTGGCGTTGCTACTATACTTTAATTACATACGTTGTTTTAAACCCACTCCCAGGCATCAAGCTCAACAAACTATCAGATCACTTAGAATACAATTGAGTGCGCGGTAATCCTTGTAGTCCGACGAGTGGTATAGGTAACTGCAGAAAAGATCTGTTGCATCCATTCAGCCTCTTCCAACGAATACTTTCATTCGAACAGAATGACGGGTAATGCTTTGGCAGAGACGTAGTCCCCAATATCTTTCCTTAGCAATGAAGCCCAATATGTGTAGAGTGCTCAGCAGTTGATACGCGGTATCCCAAACCGATTGGCAGCTGACGCGATTTGAGTCTCCCGTGAGCGCTCGGCGACCTCTGAATGGGGCGATGCCATCGCATTGCATCGCACAAGCATGCGATGTTTAATCATGACAATTTAATCGCTGAGTAATTTACTTCCGTGCCACATTCTTAAAACCGTGAACTTCCTGTCACTGCAGGGACGATAACACCTTGGCTCCACTACTTCAAAACGAAAGTTGTGTCATTTGATTACTGCCGGAAGTGGTATACTGCCTTGCTCAAGGAGGACGCTGCAGGAAGTGCGGAGCTTGTTTGCACAAAAGCAAAAGGCAAATCCGCATGTGAGGTAAGCGTCACATTTGCGTTTAATTTCTACTGATTGATACTGTAGGTCCCGTTAGAGGGTTTCGAATAATTTCGCGTGCATCTTTCAGAGCTAACGTTGTCTTACATAGGTAACATAGCTAGCAGTGCAAAATAGTTTCACTGATGACATTTCACGTCTGCCATTGCTTAAATAAAATGTCAACAAAAGTGTGTCCAATTTGAATGCAAACGCCTAACAATTTCTATTAGAAGTGGTAAAGTAGGTCATTGAATGGGTCCAGATTGAAATATATAAACTCATTATGATATCTTTGTTCTGCCAACTGTGCGCGTGCTCACTGTTTTATGCGGTGCCCTCCAGTGACGTGGCGCAAGAGTTGTGTTAGCCACTTCGAAGCAAAGAATTTTCGAGATTGTAAAGAACGACAAAAGTAAATCCTCCTCGCATCGTCCATGTGTTGCCGCAGGCACGCTGATTTCATTACAGCAAAGGCATGCAAACTGTTAGGATTTCTTCGGCGTAATACAAAACTATTTCCCCAGCAGGCTCATGATCTTCTTTACAAAAGCTGTATTAGATCCATTTTAGAATATGGATGCACTGTATGGGACATTCCTACGTGTATCGACCGAGATACACTTGAGATAGTTCAGAATATAGCAGCACGGGTACGTAATCGGCAACTATGAGAGAAATGTTAGCATCACTACTGCAAAACCGACATTAAAATGGGACATTTTAGAAATGAGAAGGCAGACATTACGCTTGAATTTTTTTCAGAATATATTTTATGGCCAAGTGGGAATTGACCGCAATAAATATATTCTTCAGCCGCATTATATATCCAGACGAGCAGATCACGAGCTCAAGGTTAGCAAATACAGTTGTAGAACTGCACGTTTCGAAAGCACTTTTTACCTCAAATCTATTTTAGAATAGAATCGACTGCATGCTGCCGTAGGTGGCACACTTAATAGCAAAAAATTTGCAACTGCTTTTTGAAATTTCGTACTTTATTGTATATTGTTAATGTAAAGTTCGCTATCATTACATAGTGCTTTGTTACTTAATTGTATGTTGCTGTTTCTTGCTGAAGAAATTGTTTTGTCGTTGTTCTCACTGTACGTTGATACCCTGATGTACCACTTTTGCTCCCTAATGTCTTTTTTGTATTGTATAGTATACTGCTGCTTATTGTATGCCATTACCTGTTTTTATTGCTGTGTGTAACCCCCCACCTCAATGTAATGTTTAAATCTCTACAGGTTTGAATACTTTCCCGATTAGACAAACTTGTGTAAGCTGCGACTACTTTTTATTGAATGCGTAAACCAAAAACATGAAGCACATTTATTTCTGAATCATTTCTGGGCGAAGACACATAAAAATGCGGTCAGCCAACTGAGCCATTTTTTTACTGTGAGCGCCACGCATATTCAAAAACAAATGAAAGCAAAGCAAAAATAACTGTCAGGGATGGCTTGGCCATATTGAGCCGAAATCAACTACGCCAGTTTCTAGCCTTTATCAAAGCTCTTCATTTCAAGCCACGTATTTTTTCATCAAGCGTTATGTTCCCGACTTGTATGCGCTGCAAAGGTTACGGTACGACGACAATAATAATTAGCAGGACAGCGATACAAACGCCATTCAAAGTCACAGTGTGATATGGAGGGTCTGATTGGCATTTGGGAGGTAGTCGCAATTATCTATTGTAGCGCTCCTAACTAGAACGGCAGCAGAAATGACATAATCTCAGTGAGACGGGTGTCGTCCGCCATTTTATTCCAACTTGTTCGTCCTCCTTTCTCCCCTAGCCCACTTCTTCGTCTCCTTTCATTCGTCCAGCGTAGACTGCTTCACTCTTCTGGACTTCTTTTAATTACACCTGCTGGGGTAATACTAGAATGTGTTTCCAATAGAGGCGCACTCCGTTTGACCCGAGGCTCTGTTGTACCAAACGTTCTTCAATATTCCACGCTGAGATGGAGTCTTAATTACTTGAAGTGGTCCGCAATACTTAAAATTTGAAGGTACTGCTCCTTTCCATACAAGGAGATGGTCTCCATGTTGTGTGTCCGGTATCTCGCTACTGTGCCTTTTATCAAAGTTTCTCTTCATTCGGCGCTTGTAGACCTTCTGTTCTTTGGTAGTTTTCCTTAGATCAGCGAGTTCGAGGTTCTCTAGGAGGCCTAGCTCACGATCTGCAGGAAGTATGGGCGCTGTGCCCGAAGTTGAAAATGAGGACTGATGCCTAAACCAGTCCTGTACCATCTGTTGTGATGCGTCATAGCGGCCTCGAAACAGCACTTCCAGCCACCGGCAAAATCTGGATACATCTTCAGATACTGTTTCACATTTCGTATGGCATGTTCCGCCAGGCGGTTTGCTGCCGGATGGTAGGGAGGAGAATACTTGATCATTATGCCGTGCTCCTGTGCCCACTTTGATAATTTGGCACTCCGGAAAGCCGGCCCGTTGTCGCAGATGAGCGTCTTAATCTGTTTAAGGCGTTCAGCTTTGAGATCTATTACGCTGTTTGCGTCTTCTTTGCCAGCTTTGGCCGCAATCGTCCCTGTGCACTCATCTATGGAGAGCAAGAAAGCTTGCGTTCGCTTGACTCCTTCCCCCTTCTTTTTGAGCTGCGCGAAGTCCAAGTGAATTACTTCGAACGGGACGCTTGAGTATTGAGGCTTTGTCATAACATCCGTCGATTGCTTGAATTTAACATTATTCACCTGGCAGAGGTGGCATGTGCGGATGTAATGGCTGTTGCCGTTTTTCATACCCAGCCATGTGAATTTCATGAGTAATTTCTTATAAGTGGGCCAGAAGCCATGATGTCCACCCGATCCAGAATTGTCGATGAAGAACCCTTGGAATCATAGTTGGTGGTACGTGATACTTTCCATTGATAAGCTGGAGCTCTTCTGTACCTTCCCAAAGGTTAATATGATTGATTGCCTCCGGATTCTTGCTTGATTCGTGTACAAGTAATCTTGATAGTGCGAAAGCGTGAGTGAGGAGTGGGCCAGGATGGTGCAAAATTACGAAATCAAATTGTTGCTGATAGTTCAGCCAGTAGCGATGCGGGCTCTTGGCGGGACCATGCTTAGAAGTTGAGTCGGTGCTTGATGGTCAGTGAAAAATATGAATTTGGCACCTCTCAGGTAAGTACGAAAGTATAGCACAGCTTTTAATGCGGCCAGAGCTTCCTTTTTTGTGGTAGAGTAATTGATTTCGGCGGGTTTCAGGGTATAGCTGTAGTACCCCACAACGTACTGTTTGGTTTTATTAGCTTGTTTCGAGGATTTCTGGTATATAACTGCACCGGTAGCATAATGTGATGCGTCCGTGTTCAACACAAAAGGCAGAGAAAAATCTGGTATTCGCAAGATGGGGTCCAACAATATTAGTTTTACAAGCTCACAATAGACAGCTTCGCACTTCTCGTCCCATTGAAAAGGAACGTCTTTCTTAGTTAAACGTGTGAGGCACCTTGTTCTCAGTGCATAGTCTTTGGTAAACGCCCGGAAGTGTCCTGCTAGGCCATGGAAAACGCGCAGGGAGTGCACGTCATAAGGCTTTACCAGCTTGAAGATTGTGTCTACCGATTCCTGCTTAGTGCTTTTACTGTGTCCATCAAACACCCTAGCAAGAAATACTACGGTATCTTGAAAGAACGCACTTCTCTTGAAGTTGACTTTGAGCTGGGCAACACTGAGCGGGAAGAACTTTTGAAAGGTGACTACGGTGTTCCTCTTTTGTCTTTAAGTAGATGATGATGTCATCGATGTAAGCATTGCAAATATGCCCAGGTAAGGTTTAAGATTGTCCATCATAATCTTCTGAAACCACGCGGGGCAATTTTTTCTACCAAATGGCAGGCGGTTGAACTTGAACAAGTCAAATGGGGTTATAAACGTGGCGTACTTTTTCGTTTCTTCACTTTGTGGAATCTGCCAAAAGCCCTTGCAGAAATCGATTCGTGAAAACAATGACAACCACCAACTTCGTTAATGATGTCATCCACTCTCGGCATTGGTTAAGGTATCAATTCAGTTTGACGATTGAGAGCCTGGTAGTCTGTGCAGAGGCGGAATGTCCCGTCTTCTTTTGGTGCAATAGTTATAGGAGAAGCAAATGGGGATACACAAGGCCAGATTGTACCTACGTCCAACATTTCGTGCAACTGGTTTTTCAGCAACACCTTTTCATCTCCAGACATGTTATAGCGGGTTCTACGAATCACTGTTTTATCTGCGAGCTCGAAAGGAACGGCACGTCATATCATTCTCTAGGTTCTTAGTCTTGATGTCTTCCTGGTGAAAAATTATCATTGATACATTAGGTTTTTCAGCAGGATCTTTTGTTCTTATCGTGTCCTCGGCCAATACTTTGTCGTCCCAATAGAGGTTTATCGTAAGTTTTTTCATGTCTGGACGGGACAAAAGAAAATCGTAGGGGACATTGGGAATTGCCAATACGTCACTGGTAATAGCATGTCCTTGAAATTCAATAGCCAGGGTTACCCATTCACTATGCATGGTCACTGACCCATCGTAGGCTTGGACACGCAATGCTCTACCAGCGTGCAGACGACCGGCATCGACTCGAGTCTTGTTGATAATTGATACCGAAGCTCCGCTGTCAACAAGAGCCTTCGCTTCATGGCATCTGGCTTAGTGGGGGCATACAATAAGCTTGACGACACCAAACACACTGTCTCACTGAAGTTCCTTTTCTTGGGCTTGTGAGCCACGGTAGTCAGATTATGTGGAAGTAGGAAGCAGATTATGTGGAACTACTGTAATTGGTTCTTCACCATCCTCATAGTCATGATAGATGCATCCCAGGGATGTGTTTATGAAGCTATCTCTACATTCAGATGACGGCAACGACTATAGATGCTAATTCAGCCTGCGAGAATCAAGTTACTCTGTTCTACCACCTGACTGTCCTCTCAATGTAATTCTTGGCACTGAGGTATGTAGAAAGTTCAGATGGTCATCAAATGTTCTTGGACCTTTGAGCTCGGCATTACTGCAGGTCTCGATACACAGCCCTTGCGCTATCAAAGCTACAACAGCAGAAGACGACAGCTTCGGCTCTGCAGAATACAATAGGCGACGCTTCTCAAGACAGTACTCAAGCGGAGGGACACCTGTATACCGGAAACACAGTGCCGAAATTTAATCTTTCTACTGCGTTGCCTTCAAATGCCGATAAAAAGTTGCGTTTCCACAGTTCCCAACATGTCGTGCAACGATTGATGAGTTGCACATCATACAATTTTCTGGCTATACCGTCCAAATAGCGGCGGATATTCAACATCTTTGTGTCGTTGGAGTGCCACATATTTTTGTCACAGGCATACTCGAAAAACCACAGCCTATAGGGTGCACTTTGCGAATTTCTTTCAAAAACATCAGGTTCAACAACGCTTCGTGCTGATTGCTCTCGATTAAGCGCTTGGACCAATGTGCTCATTGCGTCCTTCTGTTGCATAATGTGCCTTTGAAGTTCCATAACAGTCAAGTCTACGCTGACCTTCCCGGCAAGTATTTCCTCTTTGAGGGTGCCACGTCGCATGGCTTCGAGAACGAGTTCGCTCAGTGTCTGAAGCTGTAGTTTCACTGTCAATGATCCTGTATTCACGAGGGCTTGGCGGCTGATCGCAGCTTGTTGCAGCACCACGTTGATTAGCACGATAGAACTAACTTCGAAAGGTAGATCCGTCACTGGCCCACTGTGCACTTGTTGTCGGGTGAACACAACAGCCTCCGAGACGCCTTGTCAACGAAAAACGTCTCCCGCAAGGCTGGTCTTCAAAAACTGTCGGCTGCCCCGAAATTAAGCGTTCTTAACTAGAACGGCAGCACAAATGACATACCCTCAGTGAGATGGGTGTCGTCCGCATTTTCTTGCAACTTCTTCGTCCTCAATTCTCCCCTAGACCACTTCTTCGTCTTCTTTCATTCGTCCAGCGCAGACCCTTTCATCTATATATATACAAGTTGTCCTCGCTAATTTTAGCCAAAGGTTAAAAATATCTGAATTCCTCGCAGCTGGACATAACCAAGGTAATGTTGTTTGCCGTAACTTGGAGACACTCAGATTATTATTTTTCACTCTACCTAACTACATATTTTGTCCTACTTCCTTACCCAACTTCACACATATTATAATTGTTGAATTATAATTGAGTGTGAATGATAAAATTATATAGAGGCATGAGAAACTTCCTATACAGCTTTCTGTTGCTCAATACGTGTTTTTCTAAGTGTGAAAGAAACCCGGAAATGCACCCAAAGTCGCCAGCGACTGGCCGCTCGAAGTACTTTGCGTGTATTCGTGGGCTTTCACGCTCGGAAAGACCCTTTTATGTAGCACATATTGAGCAACAGAAAGCTGTATCAGGAGTTGTGCAGGTTACTCTACAATTCTCTCATTGACACTTGTCATCGAATAAAAATATTTGCGAAATCGATTACCTAATGAAGACTAATTGTGTAACAATAGGCGGAATGAAAAACATGGTTCGAGTATCTCCTAGCTATGGCAAAGAAAATTACCTTGGGTCTGTCGAGCTACGTGACAATCGCAATCGCATGTATATATATATATATATATATATATATATATATATATATTGGCCTGTCTCCTGTACTTCAAAACTCGAGCTGCCTATTGCAGTAACGATCCAGTGCTCACAATCTCATGGCTGAACTTTTGTGCTTGGTCGTTTCCCCATGATCGATTTGCGTAATACGTTTACATGGAAGAGCAAATGCGACACATCTCTTGCGCGTAACTAAAACCGGACGTACACCTAATAAGTCTACGACACACTTTTGCACTTTGCCTAGCTGATGTTGGGCCGACACCCACCTAGCAGATCATGGTCAAGCGCGCACAAACAAGCGCAAAGTGAACAATACACAACACAAGCGCTTACTTCCAACTGATCGTGTATTCACGAAATTGCATCATATGAACACTTTCCTTCGTGGCTTGAGAAGACCGAAATGCCGGCGTTAGGTGGCTATGCTCAGAAACTTTCTTTAGACGACAGAAAAACAGAGGATGCGCTGCCGCACTACACACCCGCCTCTGTAATGCAATCTGCTTCAATTATCTCTCTAACATCATGGCTCTTATTGTTGGCTGCTATCTCACACGTGTTGAACAAGGGTTTACACAGATTCTTGTTCTTTATTCAACAGTCATCACAATGCACAGAAAGATTCTCATCGCGGTGATTCCCCACCTTCCTCCTGCGTTCTTGACGTAAATAATTCAAACACCTTCCAGTCTGACCGATATAGCTGGAACCACATGGTAAGTGTCAGTTGGAAGTAAGCCCTTGTGTTATCTACTGCTCATATTGTCCTTGTTTGAGCACGCTTGACCGTGATCTGCCATGTGTTACCAACTAACCCCGAATGTCGGTGCTCTTGAGCGACATACGTGTGCTGGAACTAATGCCCTGCACACATTTCTATCTCTCGGTAGGGTGACGCAGGTGGGCCGTTGATGATCTGGGAAGGAAATGGCCACAGATACCTGCAAGTCGGTGTAGCGTCCTTCGGCTCCGAGACGGGTGGATGCTCTAATCAGAAAAGCCCGAATGTGTTCACCCGCGTGTCACACTTCGTGCCCTGGGTCAGCAAGATGGTACGCGAAGAATGGGAAACCTCGCAGGATGGAGTGTGGTAGTGACTACAAATAAGGATGTGATGCGGAATTTCGTGATACGTGTCTTGACGCCTCGTGTATTCGGAAAACCTAAATAAACGTGACTGCAGTGATTAAAAGCGGCTTGAAATTTTCTTGCGCAGAAGAGTTCTTTTTGGTGTTTCCACGTGTGTGCCAGGTCGCAAGAGATTCAGTCATGTTTTAGTTGCTAACATCTCCTATCTCGATTTCTCTCTGATATATTGCCTGAATCATTTCTTGTGTGTATAGAAAAAGTTCGCACACAACAATTATTAGGCCAATGGCATACCATACTAGAGGCATTTTAATGAAAGCAATATTGGCAGCTGCATGGGCTACAATATTCATATAAAAGCTCCGTAACGTATCAGACCACTGTTCTTGTACATAATATTACAAATTCATAAAATTTGTATAAGTATTGTACTACGAAGGTCGCCGAACATTATTTACGGAAATAATTAGTAGTGTAATCGAGTGCTCGAGTCGACGGCATACAGTCTGTTAAGGTGAGATTATTAGTAAACAAAAGCAGGCCACTGGCCACAGTTAAAACAAAATGGAGTTTTGGAATCCCTTTGCCTGTCTTTTCTGAATATAAATGCCAGCTAGCAGCAGATATTAAGATGCACGCTTTAGCTCGGCTTCAAAACCTATGCTGCCTATTTATATACCTGAAGAAAGCGCAAGTGTTCTTATGAGACAACGACATAATAAATTTACTGAATTTGAGGGGGAAAAGTAAATGGGAATGACGGAACGAAGTCGAAGTTTGATTTAGGGTCGAAAATTTTTTGGATATAGCACCGAAAATTAGTATGTTTCAAAGCAAGAAAAGCTCAAAATTTGTAACTCCGTAGTTTTTCTCCAGAAATATTTATTTATTTATTTATTTATTTATTTATTTATTTATTTATTTATTTATTTATTTATTTATTTATTTATTTATACTGTCGATCCCGTCAGGGATCATAAAAGGAAGGGCATACATAGTTATCTTGCAATGTAACAATAATATTTAGCGCAATATTAAGATTACACATAATATACATGCAATTAGCAGAGGCAAACAATACAGTAGGCAGAAAAATAACGTAATACGTTGTAATTATGTTGCGGAAAAATCAAGAGGTAATCAAAAAGGTAGAAAACTTACAAAGGTGAACAAAATGGTAGGCATAAATTTCACAATAACACATAGCATTAAATTTAATGAATGAATGAATGTGTGGTGTTTATTAGCTCAAGGGCCAGGTATGGCCAAAGAGCGCCAAGCCAGTGTTGAAGAGTTTGCAGTGGAGTTATGAATTCTATGAAGTTTATGTGACGTGGCAGTACAAGGGCCTAAAATAGTCGCTGTAAAATGCGTAAAATCTACATGCAATAAGATTATGGCGATGACAAAAGACGCGTACTATGAGCAATATTGTGCATTGCGAAACAATGATACCTTATAAAAATGTATAATATTCTAAAATTCACTAGGGCACTACGGCCTTATTAGAGCCCTTAAAACGCAACGACCTAGAGGCATGTGCTATACACAACAACTTTCACAGCGGCATCCTCTGGAAAGAGGATGCGCTACGAGTTTAATGGGCTTATGACATGTGGAACAACATCATTTAAGAGACTGAGAACTGCCTCGATGTTAAAAAGCGGTTCTCTGCCAAGAAACCTAGCCGGGTGAAGAGGAATGTAGTAATGGTATGCAAGAGGAAAATGTTTCTTTCTCTCCGTTTCGGCTTTCCGGCACTCCAGGAGGACGTGGAGGACGGTAAGCCTCTCCTCGCATCTACCACAGGTTGGAGGGTCATTTTCGGTGAGTAGAAAACTATGGATGCCAAATGTGTGTCCTATTCTTAGACGACAGAATAGGACATCTGATTGGCGTGATTTTGTTACAGAGGGCCAGAATCCTAATTTTGGCTTTATCACCTGGAGCTTATTATTTGTTTCCGCGTCCCACAGGCGCTGCCAGTGGTTCCGTAGTTGCCTCCGTATGAAGGGCTTCAGATCTGTGACAGGGACTGCAGCGGTGGGATTAACAGAATGCGACGCAACCAACGTGGCCATCTGGTCCACCAGAACATTTCCTTCGATGCCCCTATGACCTGGCACCAGCATATGATGACATGCTGGTTACATATATACGCTTTAGACCGAACGGAATAGAGTTGATTAATTACCAGATTTTTGTGGTTACAGAATGATATCAAGGCCTTCACAAGACTAAGGGAGTCCATATATATAACTGAAATATATAACTATACATAACGAAGGTGGGGCAGCCTCAGCTGCGCCCACCTTCGGGGTCGATGGTTTCTTCTGCTCGGTTGGCGGAGAAGCGCTAGCTGCAACCACCGTGGGGGCAGATGGCGTAACTGCCGACTCACTGCTTGTGGGTCGGACAGCCGCCGGAGGCCGTTGTGACGCTGCCTGTGACGCGCCACTTCGGCAAAGCTTTTCTTTGGCGGCTATGCTACCCGCCTGCCTGCCTCTTTGAACGATATATTCTGTTTTACTTTGATCGTTACAATTTCTATTTCCTTTATCCAGGAGGCGCACGACCACGAGTACGCGGCATGATCCTCGTCACAGTATACACAGTGGCGAGCGTTCACACAAGTTTCAGAGGTGTGTTCTTGGGCACTGCATTTCGCACAAGTGTGGCGGCCTCGGCAGCTCTGTGAGCTGTGGCCGAAGCGCTGGCATTTGAAACAACAGAGTGGATATGGCACGTACGGCCTAACATGGAGCTTGATGTACCCGGCCTCGACTGACTCGGGCAAGACACACACATCTATGTATAGATATGCTCGTGATATAGGAATGAAGAATGTTCAAAGGGTTCCAGTAACACGGGAATTATTAGCGCTGATATGACTTGCAGATTATATGTAAACTCTGGTATTCTGAGAGCTGTGTCCATTTTCATAAATGTTTTAATGCTATACGAAGTTGCACTATTACTCATGAAGAAACTACCGTTACGGTCATAATTCGGCGTTAGTGGGGGCGTTTTGCACATTTCTGCTAACTTTACTATTTCTTTTTCTGTGTTGTATAGCACGGCGAATCGAGCCTCTGTCTTAACCCCCCTTCTCTTTAGAACGCAGTACGCAACTCCACCCAACTGCTTCATGGTAATTGGAGATTAGTAGTGAATTCCAACAAAACAGCAATAAATCTATTTACAAGTCAAAGAAATTCGCTTGCTTTCCAAAGTCTCTCTATCAAGGTGAAACAGGATGAATTGACACTAAGAAGAAACTGTTTGAGCACAACGAGGTGTCAGCAGAAGAGTTGCAGAACTGGAGTTATATTCGCGTCTAAATAATGTTGAAATTAAGGCCGTAGCAGTCATTCAAGCAGACGACTTTGCGGCCATGGTGACGCGTATGAGCGTATGATTTTCACGACCAGCGACTTTGTTACAATCCCTCGCGTCTCGACTAACCCAGATGAAGGGAACATTGCCGCAATGTTTGTGACCAGCAAAAGAAAAATGACTCTGTCCAGTAGAGCGCGTAAGGTCCATCCGGGCACTTCTGATATTGGCTCCTCCAGTAGCTGTGATAGGGCAATTTATGTGAAACGGGGAAAATCTGAAGAATTCAGATTGAAAACTTCATGTCCGACCACATCGATGGGTGCTGAACTTGCGGCACTCCGTGCTGCTCTTCATTAATTCGCCAACCACCGCTACAGCAATGGACAGTCTTTAGTGACTCCAAGGCATACAAAGGTCAGTGTCAGTGCACGGTCAGTGCAAGATCAGTGCATACAAGCCCAATGCGCCATGGACCCACTGAACAACTGGCCTCAAACTCGATAGGTATATCATCGAAGCCATGACAAGGGACACAAAATTATCTTTCAATGGCTTCCAGGACATTGCAGCGTCAGCGGGAATGATCACGCCGACGAAGCCGCCCGATCTTTCCATGAAAGTGCTCAACATGTATTGATTCCGCTTTCGCGAACAGACGCTATGGTTGGGCTGCGATTTATGTCCCGTGAATGTACTTTGCCCTTCTGGGACTCGAACTGGATGCGTTCGTTGTCTCCGGACATGCGGATGCACCTACCACATTGGTTACGCCGACGTGAACAGACCACGCTATACCGTCTGTGGCTAGGCGTTGCATTTACGAACTCGTACGCTTTCCTCATTGGAATGGCCCGCAGTCCCACGTGCGACAAAGGCAACAGCGATGAGACCCTCGCACATATTGTCTGTGTCTTCCCGCGATATAGTGCTCAGAGATAAGTGCTGTACAAAGTACTGGACCAGTTGGATAATCGTCCACTATCAGAAATCAAAGCTTAGGTCAGTGCTCCCAAAAACCTTTTGCGCTGAAGGCCTTACGCGGCCTTACATTAAGATTCCTGAGGTCTACGGGGCTTCACGATAGAGTTCAAGAACGCTACCCGTTTCCGCTCTATAGTGCACGCGGTTTTATTCTTGCTCGTCTCTTTTTCTCTCTAATCCCCCCTTCCACTATCGTTCACTTTTTATCCCCTTTAACTGTTCCCCCCGTGCAAAGTAGTTAACCGGAACTGCTTCTGGTTAACCTCCCTGCCTTTCTATGCACCCTTTCTCTCTCTCTTTTTTTATGTGAATGATCAACTATCTCCCGAGAACAACAGATTGTTTGCGAAGGCCCTTGTACTTAAAAAACCCAGAAATGGCAATTTATATTGAGAGACAATTGCAATATGAAGACCCGGAAATGTAGTAATAGCAGGGTATATCGTATTGTCAAAGAAAGTGACCCAAGCGTCTTAGCCACTAGTCCCTAGTGTCACTAGGCACCTGTCATAGTTAAACTATGGGGTTTTACGTGCCAAACCTTTTTTTTTTTCATTATGAGGCAAGCTGTAGTGGAGTTCTACAGAAATTTTGGCCGCCTGGGGTTCTTTACCGTGCACCTAAATCTAAGTACACGGGTGTTTTCGCATGTCGCTTCCATCTGAATGCGGGCCTCTCATGTTACGACGCTGAGTATTGCCACGGTTCGTCAGGTAGTTTTGGTGGCTCTGCAATCTTTATCGCTCCGCTCTACCCTACATCCTTTCTTCAGGCGTTATGCGTTGCGAATCCGCATGGATTTTGTTATATATTTATTTTTTAATAATAATAACAACGTTATTCTGGGGTTCATTCACCGCTCTCCCTCCTCGAATGGGAAGGATTTCATTTCTGGTCTCGACAACATTTTGCATAATTTATCGTCTGATAGCAAACGGGTTCTCTTAGTTGGAGACTTCAACAATAACTTACTGAATATTGAAAACATCCTATGCACAGAATATTCTGATTGTTTCAGTGGCGATGGTCTTGAGTGTCTCATCTCATGTCCCACTAGATGTCGCCTTTCTGGCGGTACTTCATTGCGGAATCATGCGCTTTGTAAATTCTCGCCTTCTCTCTATGCTTGAGTTATTCACGTGAGCGTCATTGATCATTATTCCATATTTCTTGCATCCAACGTGATGAAGCCCTTCAGAACAATTACTCGTGTTATTTCCATATTCGACCAGGAATCAATTTTTAATTACATAACTACAACTGGTTGGTCTAGCGTTACATTGTTATGTGATGCAGATCAGGCCTTAAACAAGTTTACTTTTTCTCAAAGCCGTGTTCTGGCGCACAACAACACTAAAACGTAAAAAGAAATACAAATATCCCAAGAATCCGTGGTTATCGCAGGGATATCATAAAAGTAGGAGGAAGAAAGATAACCTCTACAAAAAACTTAAAACGTAACAATTTAACACTGCTTTAGCTTCGTGCTATAAGAAATATTCCGACACTCTTTCATATCTGAAAAAAATTATGACAAAATATATTACGAAAATCAATTATCTCATGTCTCAAACAGTTATAAGAGACAATGGAAGCCCTTAAACAATTTCTTAAATCGATCCCCATAGGGCTCATCTTTAATATATAAAGGCATTACAGATGATAGCCCTGCCAGTGTTGCCGATGCTTTTAGTGACTACATTTCTGAAATATTCAGGCAAAGACATAGCACTTCACATTGTAACCTAAATCTATCTAACAACTCCTTTTTTTTTCTTTTTGCCGTGTCCCCTGCTGATGCATCAACAGCAATCAAAAATCTTAGAGACCAGCCACGTTACAGATAAAATTTCATTAAGGCACTTAAAACCTGCAGTCGATGTCATTTGTGAAGCCCTTTCTGTAATAATAGATCTTGCGTTCAAGGGGGTCATCTTTCTTAATTCTCTAAATGTAGCTAAAGTTGTTCGGATATATATAAATGGCAATCGACTGTCAGTTTACAATTACCATCCCATCTGTATTCTCTCTTCCCTTAGTAAACTTATGAAAAAATTATAATTTGCCTCAATAAATATCTGCAAGAATTTTATTTACTGTAGCTATGCAAATTTTAATTTCGAGCTAGAAGTTCCACTAACCTTGCCGTGCTTTCCTTAACAGGCTATGTCAAACGCTCTATTGATTCAGGATGTGTAGTTTATTCGTTCTTTTTTTTTGGACTTCACAGAAGCATTTGACACCATTAATCATCTCGGCTTGTCTAACGAACTCGAAGCATACTGTAGTTCAGGTCCAGCCCTCAACTTCTTAAAAGTTACCAGCTGAACAGAAAGCACACAGTATACGTTTTAGGCTGTTCTCCCGCTACTAAAACAACTTAGCAAGGGCTGCCTCAAGGCTCATTACTTGATCCATCACTGCTTTTTTTAGTTCACGTCGATGATCATCCGGACAGTATAAACATGGCTCACTGCATTTTATATGCCGTCAATAATATTTCCTTTGCTGATATATGTATTAACACTGTCACTACCAAATGGATACTGTTCTTTGTAGCGTGTCTAAGTGCTGACAGGAAAATTACTTATTACTCCAAAAAAATGTAAATATATGGTTTTTAAGTCACCTGAACGTAAGTTACCCTCGTTACCAGGCATCACAAGTCATCCGCATTTATTTGTGTCAGGGATAGTGTATCTTGCCTCGGCGTTCATCTCGACTCCAAACTTAAGTTTGTTAACGATACTGCTCATATTACAAGGATGGCACCATTCGGCATTGGTGCGTTGCTTAATGCACGCTCATATTTTTCTTCATTGAACGTGCTTGTACTGCGTTATGCTATTAGTCGAGTAATTGTTCTACATGACATGTGTATACGAACTTCGCTCAGCGTATACTTATATTTTCTATAAGCACAAGAAATGGATCAGGTATTTATAACACAGCAATCGGGATATTAGACGTGAGCGAGGAGAGCTTGGTTGAGTCTCTTGTGACCTTGAATGCACGTGAAAACACCAAGAACACCTTCTGCGCAAGAACATTTCATGCCGCATTCGATCAATGCAGGCGCGTTTATTTAGGCTTTCCGAATTCATTAGTTGTCAAGACATGTATTGCGAAAATCCGCACCACTTCCTTACACGTACGACCAGTTTCATCTTGCGTGATTCACCAGTCTTCCTGCATAAAGCTTCGGATCCAGGGCACGAAGTGCGACACGCGGGTGAATCCAGACGGGTGTCGCTGATTAGTGCATCCGCCCCTCTTGGTGCTGAAGGACGCTATACCGACTTGCAGGTATCTTTGACGATTTCTTTGCCAGATGGTCAATGGCCCGCCCGAGTCACCCTGCCGAGATAATAAAATGTTAGCCGGAACCTACTGCGCGCGCAGTTGGTGCCGGCAATCTACGGCAAGCTCACGCGTGCAAGGTGCGATACTATGTGTTATGAATGCTGGGGGTGCGCCTTGATTTGGATGCGTGCTGAAACTTTGTTGCGCTAGCTTCTTGCAGATTTCTTAGATACTGGTTGTACAGAGACAACCATGTACAAACCTTCTCCTGCGATAGTGTGGTATCTCCAATGCTAGTTCAATAATCGACAAGATAATCTTGAAGTAGGGCACACAGTCGATTAGAGAAACCAAAGAAGCAATTTCGTATATCGGGAATAACTGCCATTTAAAAACGTCATCGTTATAGCAGCCACTAGCGGTTTCGCTTGCGTTTCTATCGTTGCCCTACTGTCGTTCTACTTGTCATCGTACCAGCGCAGGTTTTATTACACATATGTCGCAAACTTAGCAGTGGATTACGATAATTTGACACAGAGTAACATGGCTTGAAATGGGCAGTGTTCTTTGCTTCTTTTTGACATACTTTGGCTTGCAACAAAAAGAGGGCTCAAATCAAGTGGTTTAAAAGTTTATTATTCACAATCGCGGTTGATTGCTGACGACTAACTGGGTTTGATGCTCGCAGTGCTCAATGTTTAAACCCACTGTTCGGAGTGTGTGGTTTCAGAAGCAGTTCATGCCATTCGTATGGTCTAACGATTCCTTTCAGATGCAATGCTATATACAGTCAGAGTGACTGGCTTTGTAGCACTATACGACTGTGTTTGGCTGCTAGGTCATAGCCCTGCGCTCGCCGGCAGCGCGAAATACTCTTGTCAGCATGCGCTCCAAGTATCGAGTTTCAATTGGTCAACACTCTACCTGGCCTCAGTTAACACTCTACCTGGCCTCGGTTAACACTCTACCTGGCCTCAGTTACCTGACTCAAGAACAGTCACTAAGTGCAGACATTCGTGCAACTGGCTGAAGTGTCGTGACTGGGGCAAGTCGTTGTATCTCCTTCTTCTATATAACGCCCCTAGAAGCCAAGAAAGAAGTGGCAGTGCTCTTACGCTCTACTACATATATTGTATTTAACACTTCATCATGAAGAGTAAGTTTGCATACTTTGAAAGTGTGAAATTTTCATATGAGAGCTACAAGCGAAAACCCATCAGCGTATTGACTAAACTCTTAGCCGAGAAGAACGAGAAGCACCTTTTGTGTTGAGTTTAGTGCCTTTTAATGCACGGTTCACAAAAAAAACGAATAGTTGACAAAGTGTAAACGGCAAAGAAGACTGAGGTATATCGTGGTCCAGATGATTCCATGAATAAATGAGGAATATATCTGGCGATTATGTCTCTTCTGTAATTTATTTTCATTTTCATTAGGTAGACGTGCAAGACGAAAGTGTGAGGCGGGTAGGAATACCCAGGCACGGTCATCTATGTCAGCGCATTTTGGTTGATGACGCTAACAGTAACTTAGCCCGCAGTCCATTGGCCATTGAGGGCTTGTGTCTAAATATACTTATTTTATAATATGTGTAGTAGATTGCAATTTATACATCTCAGCTTGCAGAGGTATGGGATTACAGTATCACGTTCATGTGACATTTGAAAGAGACCTAGCCAACCATTTTTTCTACAGTGATTACAAGATAACGAGACTGAAGAATCACCAAGCCGGTGTTAATTGCTCAAAGCTGCCCTTATAATGAAAACCAAAACTTGTGTTTTGCTCCAAGCAAGCTTTTACATGTAAGGAAACCACGGGTCCAAATTTCTTTTTTGTGAACGGAAAAATTTGCCACTGCATTAGAGATGCTCATCTTGTGCGTCAACAAATTTTATTTTATTGCATTTATTATTTTCAGTATTTGTTTTTACAGAACCGCCTTCACCAAGCATAATTTTACAGTTACTGTACTGCTTCATTCAGCGAATACTGTATAACCAAAAATTTTCCAATGACTTATATGAATTGTTTACAATCTTCTTGTGGCAAATATAGCTATTTCTGAAGAAACAACGGCTACCAAAAAAGCTGCTGTTCTTTTTGCTTTCCATGCTTGAGTTTCAATTAATTTAGGCCATAACACTTGTACTGCTTTCTTGAAAATTGTGTAATCATTAAAACGATCTACTATTACTTTCTTGCATGGTCATTCTATATTGGATCATAAATATATGGGAAGAGCTTATTAAGTCTAAGGCAGGGCAAACTGAAACATGAAAAAAACGCACCCTTTAGAGCTTACTGCTTTACATCTACAAAATGTGTATTAGTGCCTAATATTTCACTGGCAGGTGATACTATTCTTTCATAGTCCTTGAATGGAAAATTGTCTTGATGAAACAATGTGCATTGAAGGGAAAATGCGGACTGAGGGCTTGTCAGTTGGCGACCCAACAAGAAGACGCAGAAACTCAGCTCCCCTATCTATTCTGGCGTGTACAACACCGTCATTTTATTGTATCCTACCTACAGAAAAAGCACTCTATTCCATCCTCTTACTAGCTACACTCGCACGAAGTTTTAGCACCATACGTCTGAATTTTAAGTGTAGTAAAATTATGTGATTGTTATTCTAAGGCTCTGAGGCTATTCTAATATTCTATTCTAAAGCAACTTTAAAATATTTTTACTCAGCCCATCATTTGTTACCACGCTTTCTAATTTGTATGGTAATGTCTAAATGAAATGGGCCCAACGTAGAAAAAACAAAACTCGGTGCTGCGTTGGCTGAAAAATATATACAAAAAGTACTGATGCTTTTCATAATCGGAACTGCCTAATTCTAGCCGAATCGAAAATGTTGGTGTTTCAAAAAAAAAAAAACTGCAGAGCTTTTGCATACAAGGTTTCTGCAAAAACCTTGTAAGAAGTTTCTCCAGGGCCAAGAAGAATGAAGGCAAAGAATGAAGGCCTAGAAGACAGAGCTCATCTACTCGCAAGACCAAGTTGTTGGGAAAAGCTGTTGTAAGGCTCACAGTCTTGCCCGAAATGTGGGAATCATACAGGAAAGTGAAATGAAGCGAGCGAAGGCGAAAGTGTTCATAGCATTCTTCCCGCGAAAAAGAATATAAAAGGGAGTTCCGCCAGTAAGACGACTCACACCAAAAGCAACCGGACGTGTTTGTTTTGCAAGAAGTGTGCAGCAGAAAAGCATACTCTTTGTAGATTCAACGCAGAAGTTGCAATGATTGGGTGGATCAAACCCGTTTGGTGGGCCTCAAGACATGCTTCAAGTGCATCGTTTGCAAGTAATGAATTCTGTTATGTTTGTGGATGTCGCATTTTCCCCCAAGGCGATTTCATTTTCCATAATGAACAGTGGCAAAACGAGCAATATTATGCAATAAATAAAGCAATGTTTAGTTATTACTTAGGATCATTGCAATACCAACATTTTTTTCGAAAGCAAAAAGGCAGTTGCCCGAATAATGGTATCATGCCATTTTGCTATAAATAAATAAAAAGAACATAGAATCAATATTTTATTTATTTATTTATTTATTTATTTCAGAATACTGCAGGCCATTGCTTGGCCCTAGCAGGAATGAATTTACATTGTTACGTAACCAAGAGAATGCGTGTTTTGTTTCATTTTACCCGACCATACTGACATTTTCCCTACGTTACAATACAAAACGGCGTGTTTGGTGATTCGTAACGCGCTCCACTTGCCCCGTGCAATAATGCTGGAGACAGCACGAATCTGTATGAAGATAAACTACAATTTATCATTGTCGGTAAGTGTACACATAACAAATATTAATACGCTCGCCCCCATTTACACATTTTAGTCCGGGCGCATTGACTGGGTCAAATTACCACATATAGTTGAGAAAAAAAATATTAAGTCATTTACCCAAATAAGTTGAATGCAGCACTGCTGATATGAAGTCTTACCACACATATGGATTTGCCTTTTACTCCTGCGCAAACAAGTTCTGCACTTCCGACAGCGTCCTTCCTTCGCAGAGCCCGGTATGTCCTCTGGCATTCATGAAATGGCACAATCTTTGTCTTGAAGTAGTGGAGCCAAGGTGACGATGCAGCTGTAAGGAGAAAACGTACAAGCTTTGCACATTGGTGCTTTGTAGTAGATCGAACCAGCTATATAACAAGGCGAAAATGTTCGACACTACGTCGCTGATAGTGTAGGACCAGGCAATCTAATTGAAACACTCGCCAGGCACAATGCGAATGCATGTGAGTGGCCTACAAATTACAATATCGCAGAATGAATTGCAAATCATATCGCATGAACCTGTGTACAGAAAATCGTTTTAAAATTTAGTACGCTGTGTGTCTCGTACAGCGCTAAGACGAGGGCACTGAAAGAAGGAGCTATAAAAATTCGAACAATATGCGCCACCTTCAGCAGTGCTACATTATATAACAGGGACTGGCAGGTATCTTAACTACAGAAATATATTTTTTTTTCCATTTGAAGAAGTACAAGAAGATACATATTATTCACAAATTGCGTATACTCCTCAGTGTATCTAGAAATGGGCTAAACAATGTTGCCCGAATTAGATAATAGAGAGCCGTCACCACATTCTTGTATACCACACAAGTGTATGCGTTTTTCGCAGTTCAAGATCAGGCGCTAACAGGATTCATTTACAAGACAACTTAACTCAATTGACATTGAACCTGCATTTCATTCGTACATTTTCCTGCGCAACAAAGATATAGCAAAAAAACAGCATAATACTTATTATTCTTAGAATGTTTGCTACATGAAGCAGTTTTCTAGAAAATAGAATCGCCTAAAAAAATCTCTCAATCGTATGTATTTGGTCGTATGCACGTTTTCCAGCGAAACATTGTTCATTTTGTTCAGCATTTTGCCTGACGACAAACTCGATGCAACAGAACATTACAGTTTTTAGGAGTGTACGCTGGCACTGTTACGAATTATATTGTGATGTACGATCCTGTTATCATTCTTAAAATAAAATCAAATATAAATTTCAGGTCACATTGACGTATTCCGGTAATCCAGAAAACGCCACAATTTCGCCTGAGTCACAACAACCTTAATCGAATGGTCAAAGCAGACCACAAATGCAAAAGAGCATGGCGGTGTAAGCCTACGTGACAAAAGTGCATCAGTGTTAATGGCAATCCCGGATGTAGTGGTTCTCACTCAGTACTGGGCAGCCAAAGAAATCATACGGTTTCAAATGCAGTTGCGGTAACAACACAATGATGGTGTTAGGCAAGTGCTAAGTTGCTTCACGTATGTATTTATTATGGTCATAAATTCTAAAGCCTTAGTTTTATTTATATTTTTATTTTTAGTTTGATATTAGTTTTCACACTACGTACTTTCGTTTGTCCTTCCCCACCCAGCTATGAATGCGTCCTTCTTCGTCAGAAACCGAGGACGTAAAGGTAAACAGATCGGTCTCACATATTGGTCAAACTGAAGAGGTTCCGCCAGCTGGAATTAAAAGAAGGGCACATCAGAAGGCAATAAACCGGTTTTAGTTGAAGTTACAAGCTGAAATCAGCAAGTAAAGTTTGCATTTCGCGCGTACACATTCTGGTAGAAAGCACCAACAATTGGAACAGTAGGCTTCCACTGATGCCTTGCAGAAACACAGCATAACACATTTCATGCAGCAGTGTCAGAGTATTTCAGGAAGGGCACAACATGCTCGGCATAAAGTGGGTCCGATATGCAGTATTTAGCAATTGCAACGCAATATCAAGAACGCATGGCTTATCCACATTTTTTGCCACTTGTGAGCGTCGGAAAAACCAAGCTGATGCATTCGTGCACCACATGAAAGCGAAGACGTGTGTGATGTATTGTAGCATACACTCGGCCTCTCGGCAATCACACAGTGTTCACCGGTAATACAAAAAGTGCCAGTCACCATGCGCGCCGACCATAGCGCTTCAATTACGAAGCGCTGTACACTTATAGCTAGGAGATGCATAAAACTAACATTAGGAGAATGCTTGTGCCAGAATTGTCGATCTTACCCCGTGCGCACCACCCCTGTATTCCAAGGCAACGTTGACGATCAGCTATGCAGTTGTCGTTCACACTAGCCGTGCGAAACTTGTAGAGGCAGTGTTGTCCAATGTTGAGAGGGACTGCTGGTGTTTTCAACGTTAAGCTTTATTTTGCAATTATGACTGAGTTTCCTGAGCGTGAGTGCTGTCATGGTGAGTATATTTGTGGATATATATACAAATATTAGGTGAAAGTACCCATGGCGTGGGTCCCGTAAGTCTTCTCCGCTGACCACGTAGGTCCAGAACTAAATAAAAACGTACATTTCTACAGAAAACGTGGACATGCATTCTCAGATCACAGGCATTTCTAAAGTACAAGGATCTATTCTTTGAATGTCGAAATATTCTACTAGGATATTGATTTACATTATGTTAATGCTATCACTCAGTATTTGCCACAGGGTTCTCAGCTATTCCTCCGAAAATGGCAGGTACAGCTACGTCCCAATGCCACAGAAAACATTCGTAATAAGGGATAAACATTTTACACCAACTACGCAGTTCCACCTCAGTGCTGCAAAACGAAAGAGCCCGGAATGCGAGAGAAGTGCGTTAGCATTCAGCCGGTAGTTCTCTTGACTCACGAACTGTCTCTTCGAGGACACCGCCAGTTGTACAACATATATATATATATATATATATATATATATATATATATATATTTATAGTCATATCATAAGAAGCCAGCAAACACTGACACCAAGCACAACATAGGGGAAATTACTTGTGCTTAATAACTGAAATAAAGAAACGATAAATTAATGGAAATTAAAGTGGATGAAAAAACAACTTGCCGCAGGTGGGAACCGAACCCACAACCTTCGCTTCGCATGATATGACTAATAAAAATCGAGCCCCACGGTTAACCCCCTTTCTTCTCGTTCATTATATATATATATATATATATATATATATATATATATGCATGTTCTGACGTGCTTACCACGCTTCACGCACACACACTTCCTTTTGAGTCTCCCAAAGCTAAAGAGCAAAAAATTGCTTCCCACATGAAGCCCGCTCACATTTTAGGCTCCGAAGCATCTCTTTAGCAAGATGTTCTTTAATGGAATGTCACGGTATGCTTAAAAGATTCATTGATTTACCTCATTTGCTTAGAGTTACCCACTATAAATTTCTTACTGGGTTCACGGCCACTCCTCCAGAGGCATATCCCACTACACTAACATTTCTACATTAAACACGAAGACATTGTGCCGGTTTAGAGAACGTCTAAAGCACACCAATCCGTTCACAATATGATAAGTTGCAACTCACAAACTCTTCCATTTGCTTTACTTTTACTTTATTAGGTATTTGATATGCGCCAATGGGGCTTGCTGTTTTAGGCCTATCATTAAGTATAACGGCATGTCCCACTGGGACTCAGTAGGCACTGAATTCCGAAACGTTGTCCGATACATGTCGTAGCTTCCTCTGCATACACCTCTTATCCCAAGGTTGTAGGCATCCTTATTGTCATTTATTCTCTAAATCCTTTAAATCCTCTCAATCATTTATTCACACGCTTAAGCTTAGCGTATAATAGATTCGAATGTGCTCGTACATTTGCAAGATTTTTTTTTGAATGCGTAAACAAATAAGCAGCCTGAAATTTGACCGCGCAAGTTTGTGGATAAAGCTGTTTTTTACCTCACAATTGACCGGGCAATTAGTTGTGCTGTGCGCTTTGGAAACTAGGCGATACAGGCTGTGAAGCTTGCCGTGTTCGTTTGCTGAATTTGACAATGCCTTGCAACGTAAATAAAAATAATATGGTGCTTTTGATGTGCACAGTAGACATAAGCTGACGTGCAATAGTTAAGCACCGTAATTCTACATCGTGCGGCACAAAGATAATGCTTCTGAATTTATGTCACGAGTATTTTACTCCTCCATTTTTAACAACGCGTATTTTTCCACAAGGTGGGTAGCTTGAGCTAGCTGACCATGTATTTTATATGTACGCTGACATGAGTTCAACATATAATTTTGCCACAAGGAATCGAAGAAAAAAGGGCCATATTTTGGCCCATGCAGCCCGACTTAGCATGGCAGTGCCGCACTGATCATATGCTTACATCGCACAACCAATCCTTAGGGCTGTTCAAATGCAAACTACAAGACGCTCCAGCTCCCATTCGTATACTTGCTTACGTTTCATTTATTTGCGCAAAATTAAAATACCCATTCGCCATCGGCGACCCCGAGCAGAGTTACATTATTGCTCACATATAATCGTTGCGAAACCTTCCTGTACAATTATTCAGTCTGAGTACTCAAGTTTTGCTAGCGTCACTTCTATGAAAACACGCACTAAATTGCGTCAACTATCCTGTCGCCGCAAGATATCTCGTCTTTCACTCCTTGACAAGATAAGCTACCATCCATCAATGCGTCACAACTTCTTCCAGTAACCCACAGCCAGGTTTCCCTGCCGAGACCACCATTATAAAATCAAACGCGTAAACAAGACAGCTTTCCATGTAATTCATTCCTCGCACTTTCATTGAATGGAATAATCTACTTCCACGCATCGTCAATAAGCCTGACATAACACGATTCCAAGAGCTAAATCGCACGTTGAGCTAAGACTAACGTACGTTTAGCGATTAATCTTCAAGCATCATTGGACATCGTGCCACCGATTTATAGTTGCGTTCACGTATGCGATAAATGCGCTCACCTAGCACTTTCCTGTATTAATTATTCAAGTGCGACTTGGCTATACAGGCTGTCAGGCTTGCCGCGTTCGTTTGCTGAATTTGGCAATGCCTTGCAACGTAAACCAAAATAACATGGTTTGTTATCAATAATTTCCATGTCTGATTATATGAAAATCAGTGGTTTTTCAGCCAGTGGCTTAAGTCTAATATTCGTAGTGCACTAATGTATGTCCCATTAGAATATATCTTTTGTATAACTGCAAATCGCTCCATTCGATTTGTATTCTTTACTTTATATTTCATCAAAAATTGTTATTTTTGTTTTTTAGCTCATCTGTTCTCTTCATGCTTTTGTAGATGTTTTAATGCCACTGGTTGTATCATAGTCTGAATGGCAAGTTCTATAAGTTCTGACCAAACCCCCTTCCCTCCAGCCTATGTATAACGCTCATCTGTGGATCTTGAGGGGTATTACTTGAACAAATAAATAAAGAATAAAATGCGTACTGGTTTCCTCCAAGATGTAGCGGTACCCCTGACAACAAACTAAGATCTCCTTTCGTTTTCAATTAGTACTGCCTTCGACCTCTCTTAGAGAACAGATTGTGCTGCAAAGTCTATAAGTCTGCTAAAGTGGCCATCCTAATTCAGCTCTGTTGAGTAAATATTCTATTAATTTGGACGTCATTCACCATGAGTGTCCAGATATTTGGACTCAGCCAGCCTTACTCTGTCTACCAATTTGACATGGTGAATGCTGACGGAGTCTGAGGTTTTGTAGAGTTTCCAGAGCAAGCCAATCGTACAGAAGTGAAACAATTCTAAAGCAGTGCTACAATAGGTTGCAATGCGTGCAGTGATATTTATAACGCGTTCAACCTAACAATATTTCTTAGTTTTCTGAGACAGAGCTGAAACTTACGTTTAGCAATTGAATATATTGTACACGACGGCCTTTAGTTAGAACCATTACTAAATGAGTATGTTAAGAGAAGGCTTAGCTGCTCAAAAGAAAATCTGGGAAGCCAATAAAATAAATGACTTTCTGGTTAAACATTGCTAAATGCCTTACGTTTAGAAGCGCTATGTCGTATCCAGCAGAGTTGTTCTTGAAAAGCTGGTGTGCTATAAATTCTTTAGTCACAGTGAAGGGCCCTTTACCTACGTGTGTGGTATTGTAATAAACTCGAACCTCTGCTGCTCGGTGGCCACTGTCAAAAGAAAAAAAGAAAGTATGCAATAGTGATGCAGGAAAATACTTCGAATTTCACTGGAGTGATACGCCGAATATTATCACAAGATTTAAGCTGCTTCACAAAGAAATTGTTCTCTTAGGGCATCGTTCCAATACAGTTTTATGTGCATATAGATTGCTTGACATTAGTTGCAATATTTTTGGCGAAATATTCGAATCATTATGAATGTAGGCTGCAAGCGGCATTGTAGAAGGCACAGTTGCAAACAACTGTTTTCTTTTTGAGGAAACCTTTGAGTGCTATTGTTTTTGAGAGGCTAGGATAAAGATTCTATGATAAATGGAACAGTTATCTAGGATAAAAAATGTTATTATTAGTGTAACTGTAAACTTTCTAAAGGATTATTTGCTGGTTGCAGGAAATTCAGCGACTGTTCAGCCTCGCGTACTTTTTTCATTAGGTGAAAATTTGGTTCATTGAAAAGCATACCTCTAACTTTAGCATCTGCTATTGTTTCCAAGATCTTGATAAGGAATTATTTTCGACAGGTTTTCGACAGGTAAGAGCCCTAATTCATCTCCGGTTTATACAGGAAGCTCCGCGTCCTGGAGTTTTGGACAAATATGTGGAGAAAAGTGCGTTATCGTGATAGCCTAGCTATACCATGAAACAAAGGGAGATAGTACATTGGTTTCCCTAACCTAATTGTTAGGTTCTGAGACGTACCTGGAGCGTAAGTTATCACGCTTTGTCTTTTTGTCTTTCCATGAAATAACACTTTCGTAAACACACTTCTGTACACATGCGCAATTTTTGCGCAATTATCTAGTTTTAAACGTAGCACCCTTTGATCGCGGCTATTGTGTGAAATTGTGAGTCACAATATTATTTGAAGCCGTAATAACGAATATTTAAGAAAGATTTTGTTGCTTCGCACTTCATTCCCTAGCGGATCAAACAGCCCGCGCTTGATACGCCCGCAGAGATTACCGAGAGTGATTTTTTTAGGAAACTAAATGACTTGGGGCGTGATCGCAAAAGTGCGAGCTTCGAATCTCGGAGCTCATGCCGCATGTCTCTTCATGTGTACATTCAACTTACCCTGTTCCGACGCAATGTGCTGCCGTCAGAATGAACCGAGGGGATAATATGCTGCCACCGCAATACTGAATTGTAATTTCGTGTGTAATAGGATCAAACTTGGAGGCCAGTGAGAGATGCACCTGCAACGGTAACACACTTGCATTGTGCCAGATGATTCTTCGAGCTAGGGCTTGTATTGTCATTCATCCGCTATGCTCCGTCAAACACAGCACAATTTTCTGTTGGGAAGAATAGTAACCTGGGTCAGTTGGCAGCTGTTCATGAACATGATGAACACCTATAAGAATTTTTGCTTGCATAGGGTGGATGGGGGGCAGTTACTATTCTTCACAATATTTAACGGGTGTTCATATACCAAGGTTATTTGGTACTGGAACGCGACGGCAAAAGTACTGGAATGACTAGGAATTTAGGCGTTTAACTACATAACTGATTCTTGTAAACAAATAATAATACAAAATTGCGTCGATACAATATCTGTTCAGGTATAATGCAACATTAGCTGACTTCGCAAGGTCCAACAATTTGTGAGCAAGAACTCGACAAGCTTCGTTGTAAAAGCGCATGCTAAAGGTTGCTGCTCGTAATACAGTTCTCTCAAATCGTTCTCTACTACAGCTTTAGACATTCGCATGCAAAGCGATATACCAGTGTGTGTGAACTTTGGTTATTTGGTACTTATAAAAATATATATTCTCTGGCGATCGTCGGGGTATGATATGTTTGCAGAAATCCAATGAAAATTATACAAAGCCACCCCATTTACAACACAGCAAACGCTTGGGGTAGTCGGTACATACTCAACAGCGCGAAAAGACGAAGGACCAGGGGAACACACAATACTAGCTCTCGTTACATAGCATGACTTTTGCCCACTATTTCAAATTGTCCCAAAAATTACATCTCCGCATGTAACACGACATAAAGAAGACTATCGTACGAAGCAGCTAAGAATCGACTTATTGATTACATGAGGAGTGGGCAGGTAAAAAAAACGGTAATGATGATGATACCTTACACAGATCAGTCAAAGCACTCGATGGCAGATCTAGAGTGCACTGTATCACGCATGATACTAGTACATTGATCACTAAGTATCCTCACGCTCTTATTTATAAAGTGGGTAAGCTCTCCATCCTCGTATTTCCGCCAATTAATTTGCCTTACTATTCGTACACATGCCAATTGTATTGCGTTTACTGCGTTGTAATAATATTGAATGACCATTTTTTTCGTGCTAACCACTAATAAGATTCAACATGTAATTAATGACAACTGCATGATTCTCCATGCTGCGGGAAAGTACCAGAAAACATGAAGTATCCTCACTATCCAGGGCATGTAAACGCGACCAATTTTCTTCCCATTGTAGATCCGGCCAAGAGGTCTTGCGACACCACAGCCTGCAGCCATCAAATGAATCCACGCTTACATTCAGCAATCTTAAATGCCATGCACAGTGCTATTGGCGTAATCTACCGGCTTAAAAGCGTCCATCACTCTAAACTGACTAAATGGCGATACCATTCGAATAATACTGTAAATGTTATCTTCCGAAACTTTGCATCCTTGATCACGAGCCAGTTAAATTTGGCAGCACAAGAATGCTCAAAAACTTTAGCAACTGCACTTCGTATGAAGGCACATGACAGTGAGGTCAAAATGCATTCGTTTGCGGAAGCAAATCAATTGCCTGAAACGAATATGATCAAACAGACCACAATAAAATTGAGCCTTGCAGTCAGAAGATATGGACACATTTCTGAATTACTTATGAATCAGAATGAGTGGCTTTTTCTCAATTAGTTGATGCATCTATTAGGTGGTAAAGATTGACTGGTACAAGTTTTACACACATGTATGACAGTTATTGAAATAAGATTATTCATTTTCATAGTAACCAATAGGCGTAAGAATGTCACAGAAAGATTTTGACACTAGTGCTTGTAGTCGTAAGTGTATTACGCAATCTGAATGCACTAGCTTTATCACCTAGCGCGCATTCACACAGTGGAGGTTTAGAATGCCTGTTCCACTCCGTACGTATGTTGACAGGGCCTACGCGCATTAAAGCGTTTTGATGGAAGACTGCTCATACAAGTCGCAGAGGTGTACGCCATTTGATGTAATCTTATCTCCAGAATAAATGTGGCTTTGAAATAAAAGCATTCAGACACCATTTTTCCCGGAACTATTGTCGGCGAACTAAACAGATCTAAATGTTCAAATTTCGTGCGCCGCGGACTGTCGAAGACTGTGTACTATGCCATTTCTTTTCTAAGATCATAGTACGACTTGAATAAATATGAGGTTCGACCACGCTTGAAAGCATTGATGGCACGATATTAGGATATAGAGTCTCATAGTAAGCAGTCTAATAGCGATGTTCGGGTCTCACGGCTTGACTGTATTACTTTTTGTTCCTTACCGGCTGTATACAGGCCTGCAGCAAACTAAAAAAAAATGTTTAGGGCGGAACTCATGGTGAAAAAAATAAAACGTATTGCAGTGATTACACACAATAACTTTTGCTTTAAACACAAATTTGCCCCATCAGGTGCGGACAGTGTGTGGAATGCCGTCGGTAATATACTGTAAGAGCTTTAGAAATGTTTACATGTACCTCGAGGGTTGAGTCTATCCATGAGGATCTGAAAGGAATAAAGGCTCATATTTATATTGTTTGAAAAATTTCATGAACTGACTAAAGCGCCGGAGAATCAGCGTTAGATATATGAAGATAACCACAAACGTTTCCTTGCAGATACCAATGACCTTAGCAGGGTCCCTTAACAGGACAGACCCTGACCACTCACCGCCGTGGCCCAAATGTGACCATGACTCCTGCTCTGTCGACCACATGCTCTGGCTATGCCCAGCCCATAACGCCTCCAGACCCATCACGAAAGCGCTATGACAGCAATCCCTCAAGAGCAGCAATATCCACAGTGAACTCCAGGCTGTCCAGAGGGCCCACGACATTGCGACGGGAATTCATCTCCCAGTCCCATCGTGGGCGGAGCCACCGACTTGATCTTGGAGAGCCTTCGGCTCACCCAGATCTTCAGCTCAACCAGTTCTTCAGGACTCAAATAAAGTTCTTGTGAAGTCATACCATACCAATGACTAGAAGAAAATGCGAGGCCGTGGTCCGGCAGCACTTTGGGGAGACTTATTTGGAGTTCCACAACTAAAACACGCATTATGACTAATATTTCATGTTAAGTCATATAACTTTGATTTAAGTAATGGTAGGTCATTTATAAAGCGGCCCGTAAGAGGTATTTCATCCCGCTAAGATATTTATCAAAGTTCACTACCACCACAACTGACATTGAATAAAAGCGTATATGACGTGAGAGAATTTTGACGTAAAGTAAGAAAAAAAACAACCGCGCACTCGCAGCTTAAAAACATTGTATAGCGACGACCGTCACGTACTCTGACACACGTTCAAAGCACTCCAAACTTTGTCCTTTGTGACTGTGCCACCATTTCCGCAATCAAGACCGCCATGCCACAGTTCAATCTCTTCTGTACCATACAAAATCATGCATTCAGCCAGCTGACAGGGACATTTTACTGCCTGTTTTCTTTGGCTATTTCTAATAATTTTTTACTATATGCCTTGGTCGCTCTCCCCCACATGTAGAGTATTGGTAAGTACGACTGATAAGACTTAAAAGGAGCATATTTTGAATAATATGGCAAAAGAGATGCAAGATGAAAAGGCAAAGATAGCAGAAAATTACGAAGTGCAATGAGCTGCGAGCACTAGTATACGTATTTGTATGAGGAAGCTGGTGCAATTGAAGGACATTAGGCAGAGCTTTGGTCTTGCACTGGGTGTAGAAGTAGGCCGACGATGGCGATTACATTTTTTCGCGTAGTCAAGGAGGTAATCCTTAGCTGGAAGAAAAATAAAGCTTACTTCTATAGAACACCACAGTCTCTTCTGGGCTGCCGGCTGACGCTTCCTAATACGGAAGACACTGTGCTCAGCCCATACAATTTCTGTATTGCTAAATCTTAACATGAAAAATTTCTGTAAAAGCATCAGAAGTATTTCGGCAAAAAAAGTGCAATGCGGCTGTTTTACATTGCGGCAAATTGTATGAGGCAAATGGTAAAAACGCAGAAGTAGCAAGCTTAGTACAAACAAATCTGTTCATAAATGTTGGCTACAGAAAAATCACGACATTACCTGAGAGGTTAGTATGCTAAAATAAATAAGCATGGCTGGCGCATGCATCTTCACTGCTAATGTGTTACGGCATGAGCGACGCAAATATTTGATTGCAAAGCACACTAAGAAAAATGGATCGTTATATTTAGTATTTATACACCCAGGGAGTCGGTTGCTTCGATGTGACTGCCTCAAAATATTGTATTATAACACGAATGTGGTATGAAAGTCAATTTAAAGACCGATATTGAAACATATTTTGTAGCTTATTATCATGTTTTCCCCAGTTCACGTGGATATTTGCACATACCATGCAAGGGCACCTTTACACCTCCTTGATAGACGTATGACAGTTGCTGACAAAAATGCCTCGCAGAAATTAAAGGAAAACCGCTATTCAGTACACGAACCTAAATTAACCGTATTTGAGAGCGGACGTCACTTATAGCAGCCTCGTGTTTGGAAAACGTCTTCGTACGTTTTTTGTGATTTTTCTATACAAATCCTAAGCGTTGCTCTAGTATTAAGTGAGCTTTCTGTCGAGTGCTCGGGGCATCTAGCGTTGTCAAAGGAAGTAGACGACGCAAAGGAAACTGCTGGCTCCGCTTACGTTGCTCCGATCACGCCACCATTTTTTTTTTCTTTTGAGGGAGAGATTCTAAGGTTGTTTACATACTGGACACGTCTGAAGGATGAGCCAAAAATTTTATAAACAGCGAATGCTCTCTTAGTGCGTCAGACAAGAGAAACTCGATATGCACCAAGAGATGATACAAAAGTAAAATTGACGGAGGTGTGATATACTTATTGACTGAAATGTGCAGTTATACTAAATGTTTCAAAAGGATTACCTGCGAACCGTGTCTGGCGCAAGATATCAAGATACTGGTACGTGAATACGTGGTGTGACTACGAGATTTGAGGGGATTGAGATGGGGAGAGTGGGAGGTTACCCCCTCTACATCCCACTGTGCATCAACGCAATTTAATAGAATGATGGTTTAGCAGCACTGCTATGTAAATCGGCGCGACTAATTATTGAGGGTATTCGTGATAATTGCAGAAATAGGACAACAAGAAGAAGAGTGCTGGTCAAGTGGATATAAATATTTATTAAAGTTATGAAGCGCATAAGTATAAACCAACGGCAAGATAACTATGAAGTTACATCAATTGGTGGTTCAGCACTTGAGCTGTTCTCTGTCTTGCCTGCGTCTCAGTTTTTATCGTTCGCTCGATTTCGCGAAAACATCGGGGAGGATGACGATGTTCCAAATATTTGCACATAGTAGACGGATTTAGTTGGGTGTCCGCAACAGCTCTGCCTACTCAGGAAACCCGCAGAGGCGACAGTGCGCATGCGCCGTACGCAGGAGCACGAACAGTGTCTTGCGCGTGCCCGAAGCTTTTCTAAAGCTTTTCTAAAGCTAAAGCCGGCTTTGTGGAACGTTCTCGCATGTTCTCGCATGTCCGCGGGAGCGAATCTTTTGATATGGCTCTTGCCGAAGCTGTGACTCCGGCTTGTGGCTTGACTTCGCGGCGGCTGATATTGGCTACACAGTCTTGGACGCTGGCATATGGCGGTGCTACCACACTACCGGCTCTGGCGCTTACAAGTCAGCAATCCCCTTCTCAACTTCTGCGTTCCGCCAACTGCAGCCGTTTCATGCGCGCGTGCATCGCTAAGTACGCGCGACCTCGCGCGCTCCGTACGTGGTTGGTTGAGGACTGAAACTACCCAATATCTTCATGCATGTTGCTGGCGCACTGTGCAAATGCGCATACGCCTTGGGTTTTCATTAGCATAGATTCGAACAATATGACAGTCATAATTCACACATGCATATCGAACATCAATGTATTGATGTCGTCAGGCTGTGCTTTTCCTAGATGACCAGAAATTGAGGTTGCTGTAATCGACTGTGCAATAGTAAAAATGCCATTCTTGCTTTTTACAGAAATCGAATGGGCTCACGTAGTTTTTATTGAAGTCAAAGTTTTTTAGCATATAATGAACCGATAACATTAGTATGTAGCTGGAGTAGCATGCGATGGGGGATCTTAAAAACATGCCGAAGTAAATGCCACCCCGGGCCAGGGGCGGCATAAAACTGCCACCTGAGAGCATGAAACGTTTTATGGCACTCTTAGTTTTAAGAATGAATCAATCGCATGAAGGTGGCACTTCGGGAGGTTGGGAGAAGACTAGTATTTGCGGGTAATAGCTTTAGCCATGATATCAAGCATTCTTGCAGTGTCGGTTCTGGATAAGTAGATTGGAACTGGTCGGGCTTGCTGATGGGCAGACCGGACGGCTTCGTCGGCGGACGTCATTACCAGCAATGCCTGTATGTACAGGCAGCCACTGAAACATAATTTTATGCGCTTTAGCGATAGTTTGACCTAAGTCTTCTATCATATGTACGCTGCTCGTGAGTCCTATGATATAGGGCAAAATGCAGACTCTAAGGTGCTGCCTTAGAGTCGCAAATCATGACCTATTTCTGAGGTGTCTTTTTGCAAGACGTATTCCGAACAGCACGCATTGCAGAAAGCTCTGTCGCCGTTGATGTCATGTGTGACAGTTTGAATTTCAGTGTGCTTTTCGTAGCCGCATCTACCACTGCACCTGAAGAGCTGGTAGATGAGACCAAGCCATCAGTATAGATGCGTATTCGGCCCCAGAATGTCTCATTGATCAATAGCAGCGTCATCTGTTTCAGAGCTATTTTGGGGCTATTGGCCTACTTCTTTACACCTGGAATACTTAGGCGCATCTGAGGCTGTAGGAGACACCACAAGGGCCATGAAAGCCTTGCTGCTGGTACGTATCCTAATGGAAGACAATCTGTATGGGTGATTATACCTACAGAAAACGTTCCGCGAGGTCTCTGCAATGGTAGGAACGCCAAATGATGATCGGGAATGCCGTAAAGATGACGGATATGTGTCCTGAATCCGCTCAAGGACAATTATTGGGTCAAAGAAGTGGCACGGTAACGTGTTTTATATCCTCACGTGGCCCCACGAAGCCGCACTATATTTGTGTAAAGTGTGCATGGCGCCTCATTTTTGTGGTGTTGAAGCCAATACCTATGCAAAAAGGAAAACGGCTTGCAGTAGTGCTACACAACACCAAAGTGAGCGGATGCTTCCATATGTACGACAAATTTTTCAGGATACAGGGGGCCCACGAACGTGTTTTCTTTTCAAGTCTGTTTGAAACCGAATAACTTTTTCAGAAAGATTCGAACCGGTCGTAACTATGATAAATTTTGCGCACGAGCTGAGCCTGTCCTGAGTCAAAAATCTGAAACCCGAATCTGAACTGGAAAAAAAGTTTGATTCAACGCCCTAACCTCAATACCAAAAAGAATGTTTAAGGTAACAATATGCTACTTTTACTAGTTTAAGCCTATGTGAAATGTAAATTTGTTTGTTCGGAAACCGGAGGATAGAAATGAGTAATTTGCACGATTTATCAAGGCGGCCAGTAGAGCAGCAGTCTACATTTATTGGAAACATACCCGAAAGAAAACACAAATAAAATTGCACAACATATCTGCATCCCCTCCCACCCAACTCAAAGAAAGAGAAAAAAAAGAAAACCGAGCCAGTTGAGAAAGAGTACAACATTTATTGTTAGTTGCCTCGCCCACGAGACGTTGAATCCGCTTGCGACATATTATTTGAACCAATGAACTTTTGTTATCCAAAAATAGAGCGTTTCTATCAATGATATCAATTCAGATCTTCATCACCTTTTTTATCCATAACAAAAAATGGGATATACGAGTGTGAACGTTCGAGCTGCCTGGTCGACTGCATCGAAACGAAAAAGACATGAGGCCCACTAGAACGTGTCTATGGCCATGACGACCGTTTACCCACAGGGTTAGAGGTCCTCCAGAGTCGCCCTGCGTATAAGATGACAACGTAGCAGAAAAGCAAATTACTTCACACTCCGGTTAAGATTAACTCAAAGAAACAGTAAAAATTCCATATCAAAACAGACATGATTTTCAAAACATAAGATATATGAGTGCGGGTGCAATACAATTTACACAGCGCAAGAATAAAAATGAAACAGCAGTAAAGCCGAACAGTAGTCTGAAAAGAAAATTCCAATTTGAGGTGCGTGATGAAAATGATTACTTTCTGAACAAGTAAGCTGCAATAATTGCTCCTTGTTTGTAATAAAGAAATATCTGCACTGCAACATCATCTCTCATTTTGGCTACCTTACTAAGAAGTTCTTTAGTTTCTTTCGGATGCTGTTAAAAAAATGTAGCAAGGAGCCCTGCGTATCAGTAGCTGCATGCTCTGTCAACGCGGGGACGACGCTTTGTCCACATCGTATACAGTTGTTAGCCTGCCCAGAAACCCTGAAGAAATCCTCAATTGCGGTTCGTGGTGTAACCTGTTTAAGATTTTACGTTATCCTCTAACGCAGGCGTAGCTGTTTGTGTCGACGGAAGCACCATTTGCGGCCTATGCAAGAAGCAGACTGGCTAATAGTGAAATATTTAGCGCGCACAATCGACAAGGACACAATGAATATTTTACTATGAATTCATACTAACTCGCCCAACTATCAGTTCTGCAGCAGAGTGGCCCCTTCGAAACCTTCAGATCTGGGCGTGGCACTGGGCCACGCGCCACGCGCCAGAGGAAGCCGGGGGAATTCAGCGTAACCGAATTAGTGGTTCTTGTCAAGAGGAAGCTGTAACTCGGGGGCTGTATACCTAAGCGCATCTGGACGAAGGAATAGTTTTGCTTGGCGATCCCTGCACTGAAGTTGATGAATCTTCTTAGGTGTAAACAAAAACAAATTTATAAGTAAGCCCCTCCAGGAACTAGCATTTGATTTAAACCATTGATCTTTAATAAAAATTGTTAAGAAACGCAAACTTAAAAGAGAGAGGTTTACGGCTTTACAAGGTAGCAACGAAAAAGTTATATCACGATTCTGTAAACTGAACCTAATAATATACCTAAAGCAGGCCTAACGGTGCTTAAATATAAGGTGCTAGTAATAGTAATAGTAATGTGCTAGTGATAGTAAGGTACTTCTAAATATTGCAACATAATCATATAAGCTGTAAATTTATTTATGGCCTTTGTCCTTCTTAGAAGCACTAAAAATGCAGTTTGCAAGACTGAGATATCTGTTTTGTTAAAGTGTTACGGAGTTCGAAATTTCCACTGTGTGTTTTTTCGAAACTTACCAATATTCGTTAATGTTTATAAAAACCTGCGTGGCCTGAATCCCCCCCCTGCTTCCTACAGAGACCATAGTTAACTTTCTCAAATGCAAGAAATTTTATTCAAATAAAGGCACTTTTCTGTTTTACATTTTGTGACTCATTTGGGGAATTGGAGTTCGCCCCTAGCTAAACCTACTTATCAAGAGGATTTCTGTTACATTCGTGGTTTTATAAATCCAACCATATTTTGTCTTGCTCTACAGCCAAGCCAATTAAGTAAGGAATAAGAGATACAGAATAAAATAAGGAGACAGAATTAGCAGACCCAACTGAATGACTGGGCTAATGCTCTCTCGCAATTTACCCGTTCACATGACTTAGCAACCCTTGTCAAAGAACCGAAGGGGTGTTTACACAGCAATGCCTGATATTGTTTTTCACTTCAGTGCCACTGCGACCAGTTGGCCCTTTATGCGTCGGCAAATGTGGTTTAACCAGCAGGAAAAAAATACGGGGCGAAATATTGAAGATGAACGAAAGACGCTCGTGTACATCTTGACAACGTGATCGTAGGAAAAAATATACGCCTCGCCAATGATTTGTCAGCAACGCATGAAAAATTAGGGAAACATTGTCACTCACGAAGTGCTGTTTTTCTATATATATTCGACCGTCCGATGTGCGCAGATTACAGAGTGGTTTAGCAAATAGTGCCTTAGCTCAGAGCTTATTCCCGATATTCCCGACATTACTCAAATCTCAGCGAACCAACTACCGTCGGAAGTACGGCAAATTTTGAATTCGGGAAACCTCCCTGCGTCATTCATACGACAAATTTTAATAATCAAACATATTGAACAAGATTACTAAGCCCGCCCCCCTGTTCTAGGACGGCGTATAATAGTCCATTACCGCCCAGTGCTTGTTCAGTTACAAGGAACTGCTGGTCTAGCAAGAGTTTAGAGTTACGAGACATAAAAACACTGGCACTTTCGCCAGAAATGTGAAGCATCCCTTGCAATAGCAAATTAGTAAACAGCTATATGAAGTAAGGATACTCGTTTTATCAGCCATATAAAGTTTTCTGAACATTAGTTCACGAACCAAATTAACAAGCATGGTGTCACGCGCGCACAGGTGAATATGAACACATTGCGCTCGATGACCGTGGAAACTCGCTTACGAAACGCTGCAGTTGGGAAGCGTGGAAGCAGCACCGAGCGAATTCATCTTCGTGTTGTCTCTCGCTTCAACGCGAACTAAACGTCGAAAGCACAGCGCGTACGAAGCTACCGCCACTCGGCGCATGCACTTTGTCCTCATCGCAGATCTCGGCGGCGGGAGGGGCTGGGGTTACGCACAGTGCATCAAGTAATCAAGAGGCGATGGACGCCGAAATGAGCCTCGCGAGCGGTGAGGAAGCGGTGACCGCAGAGACCGCGACCACGGCAACGACACAGATCCCGCGAGAAGGAGAGCTGACGGCCATTTTGGCTGCAATTTCCCAAATTAATGAAAGGCTAGGCAAAATGGACGCCCGACTCGAGGCTGTCGAGAGTCAGTATCACGCGCGATCGGTGAAGCACAAGCGCATAGTGCCAAAAGTAGCCTCAACTTCGGTGAGGAACCGCTTCGCGTCCCTGAAAAAGGAGCGGTCCGAAAAAATCAAAGGCGCGATCGCGAAAAGGCGCAATCGACTCGAGACGTCCGGAAAGGATGATGCAGACGCCAAGTAAGAAGCACAAGAAGAAAACCGGGGGGGATACCACAGTAATTTGCCAATGGAACTGCCGAGGGATTCGCAACAAAGAAGCGGAACTATTATTACACATTGACGGGCAAGAAAACAAGCCCGATGTAATTGCTCTACAAGAAACAAACGGGAAACCAAGACTCCCGGGGTACGTCACTTACACGGACCCCACGGAGAACGGGACGGCGATGCTCGTCCGCAGCAACGTGGCGGCAACTCAACATGTCACGGCGCAGGGTGGGTGCGAGCACACGCTGGTCGAAATTCATGCTAGAGAAATTGGCAGCTCGGGCAATTTATTTGTAATGAGCGCGTACTGCCGTCCGTCACAACGGCAGTACGAATTTGACCGCATCGTGAGCCAGGCGAAAGGGTTGGCGGGCACCAGGCCCCTCCTGATCCTCGGCGACTTTAACGCCCCTCACACAACGTGGGGCTATAAGTTTCAGTCCAAGAGAGGAAAAGCATTGGCGAAAGCAATGGAGGATCACGAGATGGCCCTCCTGAACGAGCCGGACGTATCCACCAGAAGAGGCAACAGTGTCGCTAGGGACACCACACCAGACCTGTCGTGGCTATCGGGCACGCTAGACGTCTCGTGGAGAAGCGAAGAAGTGGACCTGGGGTCTGACCACAGTGTGATCGGTATCACGATCCGAGGCTCCCGATATCGGGCTGTACTGGGGACGGCGCGGATCACGGATTGGGACAAGATGAGAAAGTTTACCCAAGAACAAGAAGAGGCATCCGAGGAAGAAACGGGACAGGCTGACAGACAAAGGACCTACACCGATTGGGCGAGGGACCAGAAGAAGGCTCTAGATAAATTTACCCAAGAAATCGCAACGACGTCGCAGACACCGTACGTGGACGCCAGACTGACCCACATGTGGGCGGCCCGACACTCGTTGACGCGGCGGTGGAAACGTCAGAGACACAACAGAAAGCTGGCCAAGCGCATAGCAGTCTTGAACAAACAGATCGCCGAGTACGCGGCCAAACTATGTAACGAAAATTGGCTGAAGACCTGCGACGGCCTACAGGGCAAGCTCTCGACGTGGAAGACGTGGTGTCTCTTGAGGCATCTGATCGACCCGCTGAGTAGCAAAACTGCGACCAATCGCAACCTCACCAAAGTATTGAACACGTACAAGGCAGACGGTTGCAGGCTCCTGGTAGACCTGAAGGCCAAGTACCTAAAGACAGAGAAGGGCCAGTACCCGGTGCCCGAGAGGTACGAAGGACCCGACAACGAAGAACTGGACCGGCCGTTTACCATGATGGAGCTGTGGACAGCTATAGATGACAGTAACAAGAGAAGTGCACCCGGCAGGGACGCCATAACTTACAAATTACTCGGTAACATGAGCGGTACAGCGGCCTGCGGCCTCCTAGAGCACGTTAACGAAGCCTGGGAGAGCTCGCAGTTGCCGAAGGAATGGAAGGACGCCGAGGTCCGCTTCATTCCAAAGCCCGGCAAAGCCCTCACGATAGACAACATGCGGCCCATCTCCCTCACATCCTGCGTGGGGAAGGTGATGGAGCGCATGGTCCTTCGCCGGTTGCAAAATCACCTCGAAGAAACGGATCAGATGCCAGAAACGATGTATGGCTTCAGGCAACATCTCAGCACCCAAGACGTAATGATCCAACTTCACGAACTGGTCGTCAAGCCGGCAACGAGGCATGCGCCGCGCGGGATACTCGCCCTCGACCTGAAGGGAGCGTTTGACAACGTGTCCCACGCGAGCGTGTTGCAGAATCTAAACAAAACCCGGTGTGGCAGAAAGACATTCGGCTACATAAAAGATTTTCTGTCAAACCGAACTGCGACCATCAGGATAGGGGAGGAGAAGTCGGACCCTGTCGAGCTCGGCGATAGGGGCACCCCTCAGGGATCGGTCTTGTCGCCCCTGCTCTTCAATCTGGCCCTGCTGCCCCTGCCCGGTCTACTCAAGCAAATCGAAGGCGTGGACCACGCGTTCTACGCCGACGATATTACGCTGTGGACGGCCCGAGCCGGATCCGATGCCTGGATGGAGGAAGTCTTGCAGCGGGCGGCAACGACCGTGCACGAGTACGCAAAGTCGTGCGGACTGAGCTGCGCTCCCCAGAAATCAGAGCTGCTCATGATCCAACCGGGAAAAACCAAGAAGGAGCTGCCGCCGAACGTGATTATCACGATCGCCGGAACGACCATCAAGCCAACACAGCAGATTAGGATTCTCGGCCTACTACTTCAGAGCGACGGAAAGGCACAGGCCGCCATCACAAAGATCAAGACTACATCCGAACAGATACTTGGTATGATTCGGAGGGTATCAAACAGAAACCGAGGCCTTAAAGAGGACGATGCCATGCGCCTGGTACGCGCGTTCGTCGTGTCGCGGGTTACCTACTCCGCCCCGTATCTCCAGCTGACGAAGGCGAATAGGGACACCCTAAACACGATGCTTCGTAAGGCAACGAAACAAGCACTGGGCATACCCATATACTCATCCACGCAAAAACTGCTAGACATGGGGGCCCACAACACGGTGGAGGAGCTCATCGAAGCCCACCTCTCTAATCAGAGAATCCGGCTCAGTCACACGGAACACGGACGAGCCGTCCTACGCAAGATAGGATGGCAGATCGAGCCAGTACCCATCAAGACGGCCCTTCCAGAAGACTGGAAAATGATAATTCAGACAAAACCCCTTCCCCGGAACATGACGCCGGGCAAGGACGATGAGAGGCGCACTGCGCGAGCCAAAGCCCTAGCCCGTAAGCTGGAAGAGAACCCCAGGGTCCTCTACGCGGACGCCTCGCTCCGAAAACACAGTGACCGTGCAGCCGTGGTGGTTACTTCAAAGGAGAGGCTGATCGTCAGCGCGTCCCTGAAGACAACAGACCCCGCAGTTGCCGAAGAAGCGGCCGTAGCCCTCGCACTCGCACAGCCGAGCGTGGGCACCGTAGTCACCGACTCAAAGACAGCCTACAGAAGCTTCCGCAGGGGGGTAATCTCCTCCGCGACCCGAGCCATTCTAGCCAAGCACAAGCCTCCGGGAAGAGCCATAGAGCTCATGTGGGTCCCGGCTCACTCGCAGGTAGCAGGCAACATCATCGCCGACTACCATGCCCGAGAAATGTCAATCCGGGCCGAGCACGAGCCGGAAGAGCTACCGCACCCGGTTACCAGCTTTCGCGACATTACCCGGATGTACCGAGAAGAAAGGTGCAGGCTGCCAGAACCGCACCCCAAACTCACCAGGCAACAACAGACGATCCTGCGTCGAGCGTAGGCGGGATCGCTTGCGCATCCCGTACTGATGAACCGCATGTAGCCTGCGGAATACGATATGCTCTGTCCTTTTTGCAGAAGAGAAAAGGGCACCCTGCCGCACGTCTTGGCAGAGTGCACAGAACTCAAGACCCCCCCTCCTCCCCTTCCCACCAACACCCCCAATCCCCAACCCCTTGAGCGATGGGAGACCTTGTTATCCAGCCCCGCCCTACCGATTCAGCTCGCACTGACGGACAGGGGCCAGGAGCTGCTGGAAACATATGGGTCCCGTAACTAGGGAACCACCCCGTCTGGTGCCTGCGTGCACCACCGATTTATTTCGGGCCCAGTGAATGTTGCTTCATCATCATCATTTGAAGATGAGGCCCGAGCGGGCACGCACTTTGCCCTCATCGTAGATTGCTTTCAAAATACGGCAGCCGCATGGCCGCGCCGTAGGCCGCAGCCGCCGCAAGCTAGTACGCGAACTTGAAGGTGACGTCACCATCCGTCTTGCCTTTATTGGGCTAATGAAACGTGTTCTACAGTTAATAGTGATATTATTGCTGTTCTATTCAGGTAATTTACTAATGGAGGTAGACAACTTTTTTGTGTCTTTCGTTATGCGTTCGAGGCTCTGCAATTGAGCTGGCCTAGCGGACAGCCTCCCATCCTCTTTCTTGGGCATCCGTGCATATCAAATCTCGCCCTCCACGTATGTGTGCTAAGTTATATGTGTAGCGGATACACAATGTAATTTTATATTTTCACAACGTACCCGGCATGTTCCCTTGCCATTTGTTTCTGTGCAGAAAATTTCAGAACTGTCGAATTCATGTCCCGAGTTGTTGAAGCTACGTGGACAGTCCCAAAATGTCAGCACTGTAGTCTTGATATAATGGAGCCGATCAGTCCTGACATGGTCTGTCGCAAAAAGGAGAAGAGAATGAGCTTTATTCGCTTGGAAGCACAAATATGAACACTCTTTGTCAAAATATGTAAGCACTCTAGGGACATTAGTACATTCTACCATGCTCTCGCTTGGGGCACTGCGAACACAGCATTGAGAACTGCTATCTTATAGGGACAAAAACCTGTGCAACGATGCTTCCCTGAAACCCTTTCCAAGGTAGACGATGCAAAGAGATAGTGCCATAGAACCCAATATTGCCCTGAGATATTGCATTATCTTGTCTTAATATGTTTAGGCATTGCTCTTTAATAGAAAAAAAATTTCGTCATATCATCTCCCGTTGAACTCGAGAGTCTCACAAAATCATGCTTCGTCGAAAAAAAAGTAAACATTGCCAGAAACTAAACAGAATGCACGTGTCTTCATAGGTAAAAAAAAAAAAAAACTTGAGTCAACACTTTTGTTTCGAGTCGCTGCTTATTTAAACAATCGCACAGTGTTTTTTATTCAAACTGTGGCAATCCTAAGCCAATCTACGCACGCACTCTCCGTCGTTTACGGAACCGCATATAACCTCGCACGGTTCCCCTCGACACTTGCTTGCCAATAAGGCTCCCGTGTGGCGGCCAGAACGTCAACATTGAAAAATACTTTTTTTTATCTTGGCTGGCTCCTAGTTCTGTGTTTCCCAATAATCTCTTGCTTACAAAAGATGCGCTATAGGCTGTTGTTTCTCAGTGAATGTCAAAACCTGTTGGTTGAATCGCAACGCAAATTGGTCTTTCAGTATTTGTGCATGAGATAGGTGCTTGCCCTGCGTCCATGCGACATGTTCACGTGGTTGCGCGATATGGCACCACGGATGTTTTATTACACGCAGCGTTCCCACTGTATACTGGTGTCTGGCTGCAAAAGAAAGTAAAATCCTGCATGAATGAGCACGTGCTGAATATTGCTGCGGTGAGTGGATACTGAAATACTTTATTCAATCAGATGCAACTCATCTCACATAGTCATTGCAGCCCGATTTTATAACCAACCTTGAAAACCTATTGAACCACAGCTATAAATTCATACGTAAATGCCCTCTACAGTGAATGTTCACAGCTGGTCTATGCAACAAACGGCTCCATGGCTGTCTGAGCCTTCCTTCTTGCTGCATCTAGAGTAGAAAAGTAATACTGCCGACATTCGATGCGAAAGAAACTGCCCCTTTAATTATTGATAGGTTGCATGCATAGACAGCCAGATTCCACATACGCCAAACGCTTATGAAGTCCGAAAAGAAGTCCTTGTCTTCAAACTGTCAAACGGGACGTGTTGTAACTTAAGTGATATTAAAGACGAATAATAACTCATAAACTCAGTCGAAGGATGCATTTCCATTCATATTTACGATGTGTATAAGTACATGATAGAGTAGACATAGCAGCGGGCTGGTGAATTTCAAAGTTTAGTTGACCCCAATTCCTATGCAGCACACTTGGCGCAGAAATGTAAGTACTTATTCAAACGTAAAGGGTGTTGCCGTTCGATACACTAAGGACAATGCGCTCAACCCGAGTACGCATAGTAACCATACTTTGATTCTCTGACAAGATTCAAACTGCATAAATTTAGCAATGAACAGGCATGGATAAACTTTTTAATAGATACTGTCCGATACATTCTTCTCGAAAAAGAAAAATTTTCTAACTCGGTTTGGTGCAAGAATTTTGCAGAATATAGCCTTATACTCTAGTGAAATATATCGCGTAATCCAGTGTCTGCTTAACCAAGGATGTCCTCTGTATTGGTAATATTTATCTCCTTCTCTCTATTGAATTGCTTCCAGGTTGGAATGACGCTGGCATCATAAAAGAAAGCTATGCACGTGTTCCAGTCGTACGATATCAATCAAGGAAAGGTCATACACTGTAGCGATAACGTTGCTCAGTTGGTGTTGCTTTTCTTTGCCGCGAAAGTGTCAGTGTAACATGGCGAACGCTACATCAAACATATAATGAAAAGACAATTTCTCGCTGAAACGGTCGTGGCGTTACAAAGGACAATACATTAAGAAGAAATCAATCTTTCAGAGTTAAAATATCATTTAGTTCCTGCTTGGACCGTCACTTTTCTTTTCCACACGGGCTGTCATACAGTATGTGATCTATAAAAAATGGTAGGCGACCCTAATCTTTTACTCAGGTGTTTCTTAGTGCCACTCGCGCCTCGGCGCTTGTGTTCTTTAGGCTAACTTGAGAGGAAGGCAACGCACAAAGTGGATTTGGAAGCAACGGTTTTCCATTTACTTTCCCGTTAACCAAAATGCCGCCTTCTTGTGTATGACGTCATTAGCTACGTCATTACGCGGGCTTTCAAACTCCTGGTTTTCAGAAATTTTGCAAAAGTCATTCCAAAGTCCGTCTCTAAGGTCTCCTATTCTGTGCTTTGGTGTGCGGTAATCAGTGACTTTTAATTAACTCTGAGTATTCCAGACGCTTTAGTAACTTCTAACCAAATTTACGCTCTGATATCATGTCTATAATAAAACCCATGAATTTTGTACTTTACTGTGTTTTTTCTATTTTTTCTGCTTTATTTTGAATTTCATCCCCGGTAGCCTGAGTGGCTTCTAATTCTAATTATTCTAGAGACTTTAGTAACTCAACTTGTAACTAAACTTATACTCTTATATCATACCAATACTGCAAACGCATGCATATTGTACTGTATTATTCTTTTTACATTTTTTCTCATTTATTTTGAATTTTCTCCCCTGGTCTCCTGAGGAGTAAGAGGGGAAGCGCTGTGCAAGAAACCAGACAGTCACTCAATTCTCGTGACAAAAATAAACGAAAGCTTGCAGGCATTCCTCCTAAACAAGCTACCAAAGTGACGCATAGAACTCATTTACCCTAATAAACCAAGCATGTGCTCTGGGCTACGTCAGTAAAGTCGATAATAGGGGTAGTCATATCCGTTTACCCTGAGCTGACGGGCCGCACATAGAAACCCAACACAAGGAAGATAGCAAACAGATGCAGCTATTATAGCTGCTGCTGTCTTCTTTTTCCCGTGTTCTTGTGCGTTGCAGAACTCTCTTATTGAAATGAAAATAAAAGGAACAGATGTTGTCACTTTACAATGGTAGAAACTACACCTTTTCGCATAGCAGACACAACAATATAAAAAAAACCTATACGCCAGCAAAAAAAAAAAAGAATGTCATCCTTTTCTATCGGCTACGTTAGTTACCTACCGTCGCTTACGTGCCCCCACCCAGCAGCAAACACTTTTTTGTTGGTCAGCCGTATTTTCCTCGTAGGTAAGCAAACGGGCTTGACAAACCTGCCAAACCGCAGCGGCTGTGACAACTGAAAATAACGAAATGAAACAATAGAAGCAGTTAGAGAAGCCTTCAAAGAAATAGGCGGAACTCGCATTCCCCAGCGCTGTCAAACAGCGGCGCTTCTTCTATAGTGACAGTTTGGGTTGAGGTCTACTGTTACGGTAAAATATGCAAATAAAAGGGAAAGGCTTTATGACAGGCCAAAAGAAAAGACGCCTACGCCACGAGAACAAGAACGATAGGCAGATGAAGAAGAATGCACAGTTGGATATTTGAAAGTGCTGGAAAGTTTTCCTTTTAGGTACTCATTTATCGTACTTGTTGTGTGTAATTCTCCTGCCCCTTTATTCTATATGTATATATATGAGGGTTTGGAGGTACATGAGGGTGTGGAACAAGTCAAATAGCTATCTAGAGAGGAGAGGCGAGGAGAACTTATTAACGTGTGAAGGAATTTTAGGCATTCAAGTTTGCAACGCTCTGCAAGAGGAGTAAGACCAAGTAGGGGAAGAGCGTTAGACGATGAAAACTCTTTGTCATATCTCCCACAAACAAAGCGCACTGTCTTTTCATGTACTGATTCTAGTTTTTTCACATCAGAGTGTTTGTATGGATTCCATACAACGCAACCATATTCGAGGATGGGGCGAATGAGAGCTTTATGTGTAGAGAGTTTAATTTGTTGAGGGCCAAGACGCAGCGTACGATGTAAGTAACCTAGTCTTTTAAGGGTCTTGTTACAAGTGACATCAATGTGTGTCGACTATGACGAATCGTGTGCTAGCTGGATACCTAAAAATTTGAATTCGAAGACCCTACTTAAAGTAATATTACTAAAGGCATAGGCAAAGAAGAAAGAGCATGAGCGTCATGTAAAGGATATGGAGACAGTTTTGGAAAAGCTGATGTTAATTTGCCATGCTTTAGACCAGTTACAGAAGTCAGCAAAATAATTGTTAAGGACAATATTATCAGTAGGAGATTTCATAGGGCGTTATAGAATGCACTCATCTGCAAAAAGAAGTATTTAAACTGATGTGTGTAGGGAGAGATCTTTAATATAAAGCAGGAATAAAAGAGGACCCAGTACTGAGCCTTGGGGAGCCCCTGATGAAACAGCAGCGAGGGTGAGTTAGTAGACCGCAGACACTGTTTGTATTTTTTATCTAAGGTAGCAATGAATTTGTTATCAATCAGTGGCCGGCACATTCTGCTTTGGGAAACTGGAACTGCGAAGTTTATACATTTCCCAGTTTGCCTAAGAAAGTACGTACTTAAATTATCAAGGGCTACAGCGACCACCAGGTACTCCCTGTCATTCCCTGCGTGGCAGACGCCCGCGGCGCACTGACGTGCGTTCTGCTGCACTGTTAATAAAGTTTATCCGACCCAACTATCTAGCCCTAAGTTGATAACCGAGTCGTCATATACCATACTACCAGTAGAACAATGCCGAAAGCAGCTACCTGCATCGAAATGTTGTTTTATCTAACCTGATCAACGTTAGCTCCTTGCATCAATTCAGACAACAACGACGTGAATATATTCCACTGAAAGACGCAATGCGCGAATCTGAACAAAAAAAAAACGTGGCCGTCGGAAAGGGGTGTCTCAGAATTCCGAGAACTAATATGCTGCTCCAGAGATGGTGGAAGATCACTGAGCTGTTGTAGCAATCATAAACTCATTGCCGCGACAGGATGGACCAAAGACGGGCTAAGTACTTGGTAATTGTGTTGAGTGAAGTATTGCATGTTTATAGTATCTCTTCTGGTTATCAGATGCACTGTTTGAACATTAAACAACATTCTGCAGCGGCCCCAGTTTCCGGAGTTTTGCATCTCCTGATGCGAGCACACTACATGCATTCTTTCTTATCACCAGGATAAACAGACTTACCTCTAAAAGAGCTACGTCGCTTTGCAGTGTGGTCATGTCGAAGAGAGGGTGTACAACGACTTTCTTCACTAAAGCACGAGGTCCTTCGTATGCCCGAGTCGCATTGTACTTGACATGAACTGAACGCGGCCGTCGTACGCTGCACATGGTTAAAATGTATTATGAAATTTGGAAGTATACTTTTGTACGCAATAATATATCAGCACATAAATGAGAGGAAGAAAATATTTATGTTCACCATAAAAGCCAATGCTGGCGCAGGCAGCGTTTGTCTGGCAAAAACAGAAGATTAGCACACATGCGAGTTGTTTTGTCAGTCCCAACTTTGTGTCTAACTCGTACATCGATAAATTGATGGTTGTTACATACGCCAGTTGCGTTTCGTAAGTTACGGCTATTGATCATATCGAATTTGTGGTAGTGCTCACAATCGGTTCATTCAGCAGCTTCCTTACACAAGTAAAATAGACATTCAAGGTTGGCAAGAAAGTCACGTCTTTTGGCTTAGTTATTTGCTGCTTCGAGTTGTCAATAAGTAACTAAATAGCTAGGTAACCTTGTTTTTTTTTTTCTTAAGTTGACAGAGCAGCCGTCGAGAGTAAAGGTGGGGTTCTCAGTCCTTGAACGTGTTCTTACTGCTTGTTTTTCAAAGCAGTAGAACTGTTGATGACGACTTTTATATTACATGGAAGTTGAATACAGATAGTGTAACTGCAGACACTCGCTAAAAATCTGAACAGGGCGCCTCGTATTGCTGTTCTTCGTACAGTACCGCATCCTTGGTAGCTAACTAAAATTAACAACAATGCTAGGCACCTAGAGAGTTGAGGACTCCGCGCATGTTGAATGAACATAGGTGGTTTCCTACTTAATATGCGTTGATATAAGAATAAATGAGGAGTGAGTTAGTTCAAAGCTATGCGCGAAATGCAGTGTCTTGAATTTATATTGTCGCTTATATCTCTACTTTGTAACCTACTTACAATCGAATACTTAAGGCATACGACAAACAACTTCACTCTTCTGACACTTGTTCAGAAAACTGTCTTGAAAGTAGTATACCTTCAAAATTAAAAATCTCATGGACAAAATAACTGTAACGGTGATCATTTTGCTTATTGAAGTGGACACAAAACATAGTCTAAAATTAGGCAGTAGATAATACATTTGGGAATAGACTAATTACGAAAAAATGAACTGGTAATAATGCTGTGGGTGTTACCGCAAAAAAAAAAATAACTTGACTCGTGCGTGAATTTTGTGCACTAAAATGTCACGAGAAAAGAGAAATAAAAGCTCCAGCGCTGCTTGAACTTATGGACAAAAGTTATTATAAGAAGCATCAGTTGTGTTTCAGCAAACCCTACAACTTCTTAAGCTAACAAACGACACTTTTATTTTAGCCGATAGGCCGAAAAGCCATAAATTTAAGCTCGCAAAACTCGCGGCATGCAAAAGTTCTGTGGGAAAAAAAAGCATTTAATTTGAACATTGTGCCATCTTGTTTCCATTGCGACATCAGTTTTGATTGACATATAGATCGCTGAATAATTGAGCCTTGTTGTTCGCCAGTGAATTATCCGTATTCTACTATTTAGCTTGAAGCAGACATTGTATTCATGCACGCATGAGAGCATCTTGAGTTTGCCTCTCTGCGTACGAGAGACTTACCCGCCGATTACACAATGCGCTGCGGTAAGTATGAAGCTCGGCGATATTATACTCCCACCGCACAACTCTGACTTGAAATGACCAGGTCTGTCCACGTAGACGGTGAGCAAATACACCTGCGTTGAAGTTCAGCAATTATTCTGCAGAAGAATTTCCCTGAACGCTTATGAAATACAACTGGAGCCAAAACAATGTTGCTTGGAGTGTTTACTCTGTCAAGGCCAAATCAACAAGGCAATGATAATAACAGCGGTAACTACTCGATGCTTCTCGTCTGTTCCACTATGTTGTCATTGTCTGTGCCCAGTATAGTATTTCCCCCTAAACATTGGTGTAGTAAAATATAAGAGCTGTAGAGAACGATTAAAATGTCATGGTGTCTTGCTCCTTCAAAGTTTGCCATTGGAGTGCCTGATCACAAGGAAGACGTAACTTGCAAAAAGAAAAACGAAAGAAAATTCCAAGCGTAACTCACTTGCGGGTTTACAAAAAAAAATGCAAAGAGAATGCAAGTGTAACAGGAAATATTTGTGGGTAGACATAAGGAACTTTGTAAAAATTGGAGCTGCCAAATTGTAATTGTCTTTTCTCATGAGAGGGTATTCTCTCTTGAGTATAGATTGCCAACACGGCCAGCAGTCAGCACTTCTGAATCAGATCACTGGTTCCTTGGGCTCTTTCTTGTGTTTAAATTTTCCCATTTTTTAACCCTGCAAATTTGCTAGCACTGTATGGAGCATGCGAAAAAAACATTTGTAATCATCCGTGCTTTCTATCTCATCCCTGTTCGTTTGGGCCATTCTTCCTGGAGTATAAATTACCAACACGCCCAGCACTCAGTACTTCTAAAGGGTAGTCTTGCCTCCAGAAGTCAGGCAGTTTGATGCAATCGTAAACTCTTACTACAATTACAACAATCCTTACTATCCACGGCATGTGAGTGCGATCCACTTCCTTCCCATTGACAATCCTTCCGAGATGTTTTGCAGTGCCGCAACCTGCAAAAACAGCTTGCTCAGTAACCCACACAGCAAGGTACGCTTGCGCGTGGCATTCCCGAATAGGTGTTGCTGAAAAACCTAACGCCAGCGCAGATCTATTAAAGGTAATGTTGCTGATATACAAGAACTGTTATCCGAATTCCAGTTTTCGTATGCAATACGTTATTTACAAAGAAATGTTCTGGGCACACGCTAACTAAAGAGAACGACAGAAGCGTGTAACATATGCACCGTGCTTACGCGCGGTGCATATGCTTGCCTATTTCAGGTTCTACTGCGAATAGTAGGCGTGATTGCGCCAACGTAAGATCCACCGCGCAATCAATTATGCGCTTGCAGACAGAACATGACAATTGCTGTACGTGCTTTTAGTTCTTATGCCTTTGATTATCTATTTATTCCTTTGGTGCTTTATTTATCTTCTATTGTTTACCCTGAGAGCTTGATATTTCTTGCCTGCAGGTGGATACGACGCCTTGTTTTTATCATATGGCCCATTTATTCTTAGGCGTTGTTACAAGTTAAATCACACATTATATATACATTTCACTGGCACACACAGTAAGGGTACATATTGAGTTAGAAAAGCGTTTACTAAATAAGAAAAGTTACCTGGTTGATTTATGCGTTCTAACAATACCTGAAAAAGGAAAGAGGGTGTCATAAAGCAATAACATCAAAGACTGGTAAGAGTCATTTGCCCGCCGCGGTTGCGCACAGAATAGAGTATCTTAGTCCTCCATATTACTTAAACACCACTTAGGATAACACGAAGAGAAGGAATTCGGCTCCTTTGTAACCAAACGAAAAAATATTTGTGAGGAATTGCTAACAAACAAGTGCTTATATTTACAAAATCTTCAAATGGTGTTATTTTTGTAGTTCCTAAAGCAGAAAGAGACGAGCCACATCACTTTAAAAATATATATTTTTGTCTAGAAGATTGGAGTCTTCCTTAGAGTTTGAATAAACTCTACTTTGTACACAAAGAACACATAAGAATGATAAACGATTTTTAAAGATCTGTTCTCCTTTACAACGCAACGTCGGACATTTCACATCTTTATTTATTTTTGTACAGATACAACCGTGTATCTTGTTCGCCATCGTTCAGTAGCAGTGGGAAGGAAATTCATTCTTTACAGAAAGAGTGCGACACATTATGGAACGTCCACTACCAGAGCTGCCAACATGAATTCAAAAAGAAAAGAAATGCATCTGACCACAATATACACTACAAATAGAATGCTACAAAACTATGACTAAATATAAAAACGAAGACGCACAGTCCTAAGTAGAAGTAAGTCACAGTAGTCACATAAAGATATGAACTAGAAAGTATTTTATAATTTTAATATAGGAATACATAGCCAAAAAAACGCAAGTAGAAAGCCAAAGCCATAGTAGCAGGTCAGTCTAAAGTAACTAGAACAGCATTTTCAACATAAATGTTGACTGGCAAAAGGAGAGGCGAAAATTGATGTGGTGATCTTGAAAGAAGGCTGTTGTAGTGACTAGCGTATCTATAATTACGTTAATAAAATAAGCAGACAAATAAACAATAAAATAGAATGAGCATAACATCATATGAAGTTGTGTAACGTTAATTGACTGCATTAGTCAAAAACCGATAAGGGCCGCATTGTCACTTCCTTGAATCGGACGTTATTGCGATACGTCCAAGCAGCCTTTCCGACGCAACTGCAAGTGGCCGGGCAGTATTATAAGCGCATCTGATAACACGCACCATACACATTCGATATTTCGAGGAGAGCACGCTGTTTCCAAATTCGTACAGTTTGGTTGGTCGCGTCGCCTTATTCGTTTTGATAAAAAGGTCTAGGGCATTCTGCATGTACGGCTATTTACAGAATAATAACTGGTAGCACATTGTGCCACCAAGGAACGTAGCCATAGGGAAAACTCAATTTTGATGATCAGCGCATGGCAATTCAAGAAAAGAGAACGACTTGTGTCACGTGCTTATAGTCGTAATGAAATGTCCCTGGCCTAAAACTATACTTTACGGTAAAGATCTCTGAATATTGAAACATTTCCAATAACAAATTTACTAAGGTCCTAATAAACTCGGTCTTCAAATTGGGCAGTCGTGATTCTTAAAGACCAATATCGGTCCAATGGTTTTCTGATTCGTTAAATAATAAACAGAGCACGGTCAAAGATAAAATTGGAGCAACAGCACAAATACTCATTCCTGTGGTTCGTGTAGGGGCAAAATATGAGAAGTTACGTAGTGGAAAAGGCTACATCGCTTACGGGAGCAAGACTTTAACGGAAAAACCGCGATAACTCACACTATACTAACAGCCGGTGTCTGTCCCTATAAACACGCTGACATTTTTTTGTAGTGCAATGTTTGTGTATTTGTTTATAACGTACCATGTAATCATAGAAGCTTGGTAGCCTGGCAAATACTCGTAGGTGAACACGATTCTATATTGATGGTAAAAAGGACAGTTAATAATTTAAAAAATATATATGCAATGCGGGTGATTCTAGATTTATTTCACTTTTGGAAGTATTTGATTTGTATTCGACTATGCTTCAATGTCTCTGCTTGAAGTGCATTTAACAGACAATGCTCAGTAACGAGATTATTGCGATATACAATTTTGTTTATCTGTCCACAGTCAATTTCTATTTTAGCAAACCGTCCGCTAAGAAAAAAATGTTTACTCACAAGAAAAAAAAAGCTATGTTTAATGCAGTGCATAAAATGAAAGCCAGAAAGCTTACTTGAGGCGTAAACAAGGCTGGAAGCGTAAGAAATATTTGCGCTGAAGCCTTCATTGCGTTTCTGGAAGTTGTCACAGCCCAAAGCGCTTTTCTTTCTGAGTAGTGTGACGACCTATATTCGGGAATTTCGTTGCACAAAAATCTGGTCATTCCAAGGTTGTACAAAACACGGGTTAAGCTCGCCTAATGTGCAAACTCCAATGTAACCCTGCGCTTGGTATCAATGCCAAAGAAGAAGAAAAATTATGCTTTTAGTACGTGTTCAAGTAAAGGTTATGAATGACATAAAAGAAGCCAAGCGCATATTGCACCGATCTTGCTCCAGTTATTAGTAATTCCGAAAAGCCCCTTCTTTGTGTAGCTCGTGGCATTTAACCAAACCCAGGATTACGTCGTGAGTGTTCAGATAATGCTTATGTACAAGTAATGAGACAGGCACACTTACTTTTACGAAGTTGGAAGCAGGTGCCCATATATATGCAGCTTCTCTCGGTCAAGTACGGAATGGTACTGCAGTCTCAGAGCGCTGGGATCACGTTTTCGTGACCGAAGAAATCGCTGCACATTCTGAAGGAGACGACTAGATGTTTCCGACATCGCAAAGAAGAGTGTTTTCATGACGGTACACTTTCATAGACCGTTTAAACTATTTTCATTTTGTTTGATTTATTACGCATGAGAGTGTGACAACTCCTGACAAACGTTGTATAAGTTTCCGCAAGACAATAGGCGTGATTAGTACTATTTCAATCGGTCATACTCGTTATACTTACGGCATTCAAAGGCATCTGGTACAAGTATGGCCAGAAGAGGCAAGATAATACTGAGTAAAAAAATTATAACATAGCCTCTTTTCTGATATCAAAGAATATCATCAAAAACCTGTTGCTGGGTTTCCGCGTTTACGTATTTTATAACACACTCTAAAATGTATCCATCTTTATTTTATGAATATCCTGCATTCAGAGTTACAGCATGTATGTTCATGCAAAAAACCGGACAATTTTATGTGTATTTTTTCCTCAAGAGAACGCGCAATATAAGTGTGACTGAACTTGGATAAACTCGTTGCTTTTGCAGACGCAACGAGTACAAGTTGTGGCCTGAAGCTTCAACAACATACACAAAAAATGCAATAGGAAAGTAGCATCGCCGTATTATACGTCAAGGAATACCGCCATAAAAATGTTTAAAGTGCAATTTGGCGCCCCGGCTGACACGTTTACGAGCCTCATAAATTATGGGATATTTGTGACAAGAAATATTGTGAACAAATGACCGAGCAAAGCGATGTGTCTTGAACATTTCGTGGCAGAGAAAGAAAAGGACCTTGGGTTTTTCAGTGACGTACAGTTGTAGACATCGCAGGTTTCTAAACGGCAGGAATGTTGATATTGAAAAAACCGCGGTTTCGGAAGCAGAGAGACGTTTTCACGTTGGACAAGCACCACAAACATTTTTATGTTTTGCGGAAGCATCCAAGCATTGCAGTATTAGTGCGCGATTCGTGAAGGTTATAATAACGACCTATTCTAATTTTATTTTTGATACGTTTATTAGTTATATTTCCTGTCTCCAGGGGCGCTGCCAAAACTTTGACAACCGGTAACTTGCGTCGTGTTATTTTTATTTTCTAGATCTCTCAAGACACATGCCTTTCAGCGCTCGTTCTTTCCCAGAAGTGGCCTTTCCAGAACTAATTTCCGGTGTCACTTGTGCAGTAAAAAACACGACGGTTGTAGGAATTGTCAACGTTGGCGATAAATCGACTTGCTTTAACTCTAGTAAGAAAACAAACTCGACGGCTTCTCATGTTAGAATTGAGCGATAGTTACGCGGTTGCCTATATGCTTTACCCCGCTGTACACTCGCTGTGTGCTATCTTCACACAATTTCTTACTGCGTAATTTTTTTTCTTTTTGCCGCAATGTTAATTCCGTTCAATCTGATGATTTCCGCATCCCATCTAATCTGCTTATAATTCAGCCTGCAGTACACTGTAAGGTAAATACATTGTCTACCTACCATTTCAGCCAACCTATCCATCTTCCAGTTAACCTGCCTGCCATTCTCATCTCTTTTATCTCTCTCTGTATCTCATGCGACACTCGCCACTGCTCACCTCACCCATTTTGCATTCTCCCAGAGCCTTGTGTACTGCTGAATTTGTACTACCAATTGGAAATGAAGCTGTAACATCCAATTCGCCTACCTTTTCACGTCTACAGATCGACCTAGCTTCTGTAAATATAATTAAAGCTTTTTGAATGGGCTGCTCGCATCTCGCTTTATGTGCATTTTCGGTAATTTAACGACGCTTTTGTTACAGAATAAGGAACCGCGGGGGGCCAAATTATTACGAAGCGTACCACAACATGGTGACCTACATTCCCCACTGTGATGTTTCGGGAAGTTAGCGTTCGAAATTTATTTAAGTTCACCTGCATAAGGATGGAGGTCCCAATTATATAAACTTTGCAGTGCCAACACAAAATCTTTGATGTCAGTAAGGTTATGACAACGTATAGAAATGACAAAAGAATTGTTTTCGAATATATAAGGAATGGTGGCTGCAGCATGGGAACCTTTGATTAATATTCGCCTAATGTTATGTCGAATAATATTTAGGAGCTTCAAAATATATTGAAATCAGATAAAATGTGCAATTGAATTCATTGGGATTTAACTTGTTTTGGAAACAACAGTGGGTGTTGCTGGAAACAGTTTTAATGGTCACGTAACAATCATAAAAAAATATGGACATGAAGTGAGAAATCAAATAAATTTTGTGCGACCCAGCTCAAAAAATTTGGCAGAGCAAGGAACACTCCACTTTTCTTGATGGGCGACACCTGCCCCCTTTAGCGCGTGCGTTAGTAATTCTGTGCTTCTTACACGCATGCACGATGCTTGCAATATCGCACCGTTAGATGTGCAGTAATTGCACCAGCGCTTAATATTTTTTTTTGCAATTTGTGTTATTGGAAACACACCGCGTACGATAACACGAAGCTCGAGAACCACGTGTAGTACTTTCGCTTGGGCCTATGACGTTTCATAGGCGCGTTTCAAGGGCGAAAGACGCAACGTTTGTGTAAGCCGCCTGCAAACCATACTTCCACATCAAAATTGATTTTGCTTCATGATGTCTGCTGCAGTGCCAAGGCACTAGGCCACACTAATTTCTTTGGAATAAACACTGTCATAAGAGACACATGATATATTTTGGTGTTTTGCAATATCATTGCTATAAAACATGTGGTAGTATTGCTTTCGAGCATGTTTGTATAAGAGGTAGAACCTTAAATTATAGGGTTACAGGTAGTACGGCGTTCGCTTTATTTTCTAGGGAGGAAACGAGACGCAACATGTACATGAATAATAGAGACGTTCAATTAACTATGAAGGGGGTGATGGTTGACCTGTTTATTAGACTATTGTGCACGTCAATTATTTACCGCACACATCGGCTCGCTAATTTCACCATGTGCACTGGCCAACCGTAGTGGGCGCCGCGCGGATGGGTCACAAGTGAAAATTTCACGAGCCCTTGCATACCTTTGTCTAGATGGGCCAATTAATTGTTGCGGCTTGTCTGGCATGCCACAATCTGCCGGTTTGATGGAAGCCTGGATCAGAAATGCCGAGGGTCCGGGAAGTTGACTCCACGACTTTGTTTTTTCTAAAGTTGTTGCGTTATCCACGGCATAAAGTAGGAGATGCGTGAAGGTATGCCAAGTAAGTGCGGACGATTGTTACCACAGTTTAAGGAAATTACGCCCACCAGGACGGGACGGTTATTTTTTGCTATTCCGAGGAGCGGGCCGCCCGAGCCGCCCTGTGAAGGAAAGAAAGAAAGAACGAAGTAGTTGCCACCACAAACAATAAAGCTCCGCTTCTATGCGCTGTATTACTCTCCTAAAGTGTTTATCTTCTATTTCTGAGCAGTAGATGTTGTCTAAGCAATTCTTTATTTATTGTGCACGCCATGATTGGGGGGTAGCCTGTATAGACAGGACACAATATTGTAAAGAAATGATTTTGACGATATAGCGTCCAGGGCCCCGTGTCACAGAAAATCCGTGTCGCAGTTACATCCGGCCCCGGCGTCCGGTGGCAACCATCTTGTGAGCAAAAAATTATTCCGAACCATGCATACACAACCACGCAGGCCCTCAGAATATGTAAAGGGAGTGGATATATGTCAAGCACGTCGTTGGGTGCTCTGGGCCATCAGCCTACATACTCAAACTTGGTTCTAGGTAGAGGTGGGCGAAAGAATGTTTTTATAACATCAAGTACCTGTGACACCATTTCCGAAACGGAGTGACTATTCCAATTCAACACATTTTCACACATTTCTTGTTGTGTGTTTAGAAAATTAAGAAAGTACAATCCAATACCATCTCAATTTGTTAACAACTTTATTCACTTAAAGTTTACTTTAAAAAACTGTTTTAATGCTTTAGCATTAGGAGTGTCAAAGTGGAAAAAAGGTTGTATGTGTGAGTGTGCGTTTGTGTGCGAAGTCGGGCACGGGATAGTGACGGAGAGGAACGGGAGTGCTAAAATAGCGCGTATATATATATATATATATATATATATATATATATATATATATATATATATATATATAGTCACCCAGACGGTCGATGTTAACATCTCCGGGTGGTGGTGGTGGTTATAAACTTTATTTAAAGGGGGAAGGGTAAAGAGGGACGTGGCTGAGGGTTAGGGCTCAAGTAAGGCCCTGGGCCTGCTTGGCCTTCTCCGCCCAGTCCACCAGTTCAAGTTGTCGGTCGACGTCCCCGGAACTGAGCCAGGCAGTCCAGTCAGTCTCGCTGCTGACGGGGGGATGAGAGAACGGGAGCGAGGTGCATTCCCACATTATGTGTGTGAGTGTTCCTGTTTCCGAACAGAGCCTACATTTGTCGCTTTCCCTGCCCCCTGTGATTTTGTTGATGTATTTTGGGTGTGGGTATGTATTTGTCTGAAGTCGCCGAAACGGGACCGCTTGGGTTTTGTCGAGTTGCTTGGCCGGTGGTGGGAGCGCGCGACGCCTCAAGCGATACCGATGGGCTATCTCATAATAAGTCTCGCAGGGTTCCTCGTGTCTCTCCTTCTCATTCACGCCGTCCGCATCCGCGGACGAGGCTCGGCGTGCGAGATCTCGAGCCAAACAGTGAGCCGACGCGTTGCCGGGCACAGCCGCGTGAGCGGGGGTCCACACGAGGGTTTTCAAGCCTTAGGAGCATAACCAGCACCAACACGAGAAATGTGACCCAGCTATAACAACTAAAACAGTATACCACGGACAGATCGGCAAAATAACGTCTCCCTCTTGCGATGGCTGGTCCTCGGAGAGCACGCGCGCAACCACGAACTTCGTCATTCTCGCCTTAAGGGTCACGTGCCACCACGTGCAAACTTATTTTGCGTCATTATATATATATACATATATATTTATGATGACGCAAAATAGGTTTGCACGTGATAAATAAACAAGAACAAGGGGGGGGGGGGGTTAACCGAGGGGTCTGATGTTTTAGTCATATCATGAGAAGACAACACTGACACCGAGGACAACATAGCGGAAATTAATTGTGCTAATAATAAGCTTCATTAACAAGCTATATCCAGAAAGAGCGGTACCACTCAATTGAGAAAAGTGTAATGACATCATTACTCTGGATCATATGACTTGGCAGTGTCCTGTGTCTATCACAGACTGTGAAAAGGAAAAAGACTGGTGGCGACGAGCCCTTCACAGCGGTGTTCTTTTCGATCAAGTGCAGGCCGTCCAGAAGGCCCACGATACGGCGGTAAGGTTAAACCTTGCTGTCCCGACTTGGGAGCCGCCTGCGTCAACCTAAGGATTGAGCTTCAGGACGGGAATAAAGACCATCATACCATACCATACCATACCGTACGAGACCACCACAGATCACGGGTGCACGGAAAAAACCGCCAGCAAGGGCTGCCGAGCATATACTTGTCATACAACACAGGGCGTTCGCCTAAGCCAACATGGCGATGAAAGCTGACTGTTCAAAGACGACGCTACGGCCAAGAGATTATGGCGACGCCCAAAGATAATCGTGACTAGTCGGGCAAGGGAACAAGAGTTCAGGATAACCAGTCAGCCTCTAGAGTCTGTCAAGGAGCACGTTTATCTAGCTAAATTACTCACAGGGAACCCTGATCCTGAGAAGGAAATTCACAAAAGAATAAAATGCGTTGGCATGCATACGGCAGGCATTGTCAGATCTTGACTAGAAGATTACCATTATCATTGAAATGTAAGGTGTACAATCAGCGCAGTTTACCTGTGCTGACATATGGGGCAGAAACTTAGAGACTGACAAAAGAGCTTGAGAAAAAGTTAAGGACGACGCAAATAGCGATGGAACGAAGAATGCTAGGTACAACGTTAAGAGAAAGAAAAAGAGTGGTTTGGATCAGAGAGCAAACGAATATAGCCGATATTCTAATTCACGTTAAGAGAAAAAAATAGACCTGGGCAGGTCATGTGATACGTAGGTTAGATAACCGGTGGACAATTAGGCTTACAGAATGGGCTCCAAGAGAAGGGAAGCGCAGTCGAGGATGGCAGAAGACTAGTGGGGCGGCAATGAAATTAGGAACTTCGCAGGCGCTAGTTGGAATTGGAGATCGCACGGAAAGGCTTGCCTCCTGCAGTGAGCATAAAGTATGATGATGATGATGATGATAAACATAATGACAAAAGACTAACACAGCAACTTCGTAGCTATTATTACCTCTACATGCGGATGTTATACTTTCCAAAAGAGCAGTCACTGTGAGCGAGTAGGAGTTACAGGCAGCAATTTTGAACTGAATAATTGGTTTGAATGTGCACTTGCAGCACAGTATTTTGCGCCTGGATAACCATATGGGGTCTCTCTGGTTTTAGTAAGAGTGATAAAGCGAGAATAGTCCGAAGAGCAAGTTGTTGCCTTTTCAAAGCCGCATGGGCATCGCGGAAGTGCCTTCGGCTATTCATTTTTTGCCACTGCTGCTGCCGCTTAGATTACGTGTGGACGTTTTCTTCCTATGCATGCTTCATTGCTGTCACCACCACCTCAACCCCTCTGCTTTATTTTGGTCGTAGCAAAGTAGCCATCCAACACTTGCCTTAGCCACATAGGAAACCCTTGCTAGCCAGCGCATCACCTTGTTCCACTTCTTCCTTGCTTTTTTTCACGCCAATCCGCCTTCCGATTGAAGCAGGCCACCGTAATGATTAAGCTAACGGTAACGGCCCCCAGCGGTGTGCCGCCGCACCAGGAATCGTGACTTCTCCCCCGAGTCCAGCTGCTAGGAGTTCGGCGCCGCATACGACGCAAGTGGCTGGGACAGCGGTTCATTTATTATTTTTGCTTATTAAGGCTGCTTGCATATGGAGTGACTTGAGCGTACGAAATTGTCGCTGCCACGCACGACACAGAGCTAGGTTTGCTGCCAGCTTTGACAAGCGGCGACGGCCACGTGATTTCTGTTAGAGCAAAGGCCGAGGTTGCCCCCACTGCTCTTGTTGCAGCCACGCTCCTATTAATACAATAAAACAACACAGAAACCAGCCACATCTTTGAATTTATATTATAATTTAAAAGCAGAATATGTAGTATGCTTTGTATTCTTAAAGCGCTGAACCTTTACGATTGCTTCGTCCCTAACTGCGGAGACACTGGAACTACACGTTTTAAAATATCGGCCGAAGAGCAGACCGACTCCGCGTCGGCACAGTCAACTTGTTGTAACCAAGTCGCAAGGAGTACGGCGGTCACGGCGGCCGCGAAGCGACAGAGATCAATGCGTCGTATTGCGCACTCGTATTGTGTATTTCCTCTTGTCTTTCGTCCGGGTTGTGCTGCCCACCCATAGGAACATGATCAATGTGTCGCTGAGTGAACATAGCTACGCGTGAAACAGCCTATGCCCGTTTCGGAGCCCGTGACTTCTGTATCGCACCGTTATGTTCCACTGACACATTGCTCCATCTGGCGGCGTAGGGACTTCAGCAGATGAGGCATCTCGACTGGAAGTTATTCTTCCATTGAACTGAGCATGGCGCCTCAACATAAAAATCGCTTGCATGTAGGCTTCCTATCACCGAGTGGAACACAGCGGCATCCCTGGACTGATGCATACGCACACCGTGCTGCGACAACGTTCATCGGCAATTATTTCTACGAGGCCTAGCTTGAAAAGCACATGTTGGTTTTGATAAATTGCACCTAATCCCTAGAGCGATTGAATTCATAAAGCGTTTCGATTCACAAGTGCTCGGCCCATTGGCTGGCTATCCGTGCTAATAATGTGTCCGGCAACAGGATTGAGTGACAAACTTGGTTAACGAACAACTATAGCGTAAGAACGTTCGCGGAATACTGACCCTGAAGTCACTGAGCTCTTCAGACGAGATGTAGTGCAACGATGTGCCTCTGTCATTTGGGACGGATTGTCGTCTTTGGCTCTCTGACGGGGACTTTCGCAGGCTCCCTCCCATTTGCCAAATCATCAAATCATTCGCGTTCATGCAAACATGCCCTCAAGAGCTCTCTCGGGTAGAGTCAGGCTCTGGAAAACACGGTACCTAGCCTCTCATGAAGTCTCGTAAATACAAAAGCTGAAAATCGCATGCGGTTTCACTCTTACATGAGTTCATAGTTTCACAACTTACTATTGACTCCTACTTACAGCCACTCCCACTTTGACTATAGTTGAATCACTGGGCTACATGTTCACGCTAACATTACCTCATCAAAATTCAGTCACATGAATTACTGAGCGCTGTATTTCCTTATTCCTTATCTAGTGGCAGCACAACGCAAATCCCGAAATGCAGTGAAACTGTAGAGGCGATAACCGTAATATATTTTTTATTATTCTATACGCAGCCGTCCGATCACATTGAGTTTGTAGACATGAAGCAAACATAACCACAACAAACTCATGCCATGAACTCGTTACATACGAGTCGATTTTAACATGGCTTGCACGAACGACTTGCTTCGCCTCAATATCATCATCATATCTCAGAACTACTGCGACTTACGGAGACCCACAGACTCACAAATGGTTTTCCGCCTGAATCAGTTTCAGCCCGACAACTCATGATTCACAAGCGCAACGTCTGAAGACGTGTGTTTCATATGCTACTTTCAGAACTGAATGTATAACCGGAATGTCACCTTCTCGAAGCCTCCCCCAGCCAGCAGTCAGGTCAGGTAGCCTGAAAGAATAGTCGAGTGAGTGGTAGTGTCGCCTTTGTTCTTAGGCCCACCTTAGTTTGAGCTGTATAATCTAAAACAAGGGCACAAATAAATGGTTCTAAAAGAGATGTTCTCGCTTTGTGGGCAAGCACGTGGGGCACGTACCGGACTTGAAAATACAATGTGTTCCGCAATGCCAGACTTACTGACCTACCTTCACGAATGGCTCTTACGTTGTGTGTTATCATGTGTCACGCTTTCAGCCTTGAAATTTTCTAAAACTTCTTACGCTTCCTATTCGGCAACCTAAATCACATGTGCGACATTTTTGTCAGTTATGTGCCATGGTTACATGGGCTGTTGGTCATTTTGTTTTCATTTTGTACAGCAGTTTTTATTGTGGTTTCTATACGTCATAGTGAACTGGAATGTCTAATGTCAATGTTCCATGCGTGGTAGCCACGAAGAATAGTCAAGTGAGTGGTAGTGTCGCCTTAGTTCTTAGGCCCACCTTAGTTTGAGCTGTACAATTTAAAACAAGGACACAAATAAATAGTTGCTCTTATTTCCACTTCAGAACTAATCCATACTTAAAGGACATCGCACAAGAAACAGCGCACGCGCCTAACGATCAAAGGCATCATGCAGCTGCTAATAGCCGCACCGCCAGCAATTCTGGCTTCAAGTTGTTCAAAATTAACCCCACAAACTGAACATAATAAACGTGGGCAAAATCAGTGAAGCGAAACTAAGCAGTTTTCCCTGTACAAACCAAATTACTAAGTCGAACATTAAGTACAAAACGCAACGATGAACTCTTAGACATCATTGCGCCTCTAACCGAAATAAAGCGCCAGATATTGAAACTACGATGTGAACAAGCTTGTAAAATGTATGCACCTTTTTTTTCTATAGTATAAAGTATAAAATTAGGTGATTGAGTACTGCATCCGGAAGACCGATCTCGACCTATGCAGAAGTTATGGATGCTGCCCAAATAATTCGTGAACCAGACTATATTACCGCATGCATGCGCTATATAGATACACGATTTCTTTTTTTCTTTTCAGCGTTTGGCACCTATTATAATGAAGCGCCACCCAGAAGGAATCGAACTCGCTACCTGACGCACAGGTGCGCTCCGTACATAGTAGTCAGCGAAAAACTAGCCCACGTAGCCACACTTGCTCTTATGAAACCATTGATGCATGTGTGTTTAATCTAAGTGGGAAAATAATTTTTTTAGGCAAGCTATTCTCTATATGGAGCCTAAATGTTGAGGCTTCCTCCGCACCTGAACTCAATATGACAGCGCTTCCTTCCCACGGTCACATTTATATTGTGCTTCTTACTCGCACACACAGGTGGGTATTCTGATCGAGGCGTACGACCACGGATTATGTGTATACGACGACAACAATAAATAGCATGGGTCGTGCGAGGCAAAGGTGACAACAGGCTACAGAATACTTTGGCCAGCGCCTTGCGATGCTTCGGCTGATAGTCTACACAGTGCCGGCTGAATACTCGGCGAATGGAGCACTTTTTCACTTGTTCTATTCAAGAGCTCTGTAGAGAAAAGTGTGGTGACGGAAGGTTCTATTCGCATTCATAATATGCCATACCGAACAGGGTAACGCTACACTCGTAACATTGGTGAATTACTTCATGCAGAAATAGTGCAGACAACTTTATGTAGAATGCTCAAGTTACCGGAAACGTATCAATAGTAACAGTTCCTGGCACAAATCTATAAATATCATCAAATCACACAAAGGTTTCGGTAAATGGGTTAAACGTATTTCTATTCGGTGCGATATTATTCATGGAACACTAAAATGGAATCAATATCATTAATTTTTCTTGCCTTATATATCTTGCCCGGTTGATGGTCGGATGATTTACGTAAAACATTAACAATTCTACCATTTCGAATATCAGGGTTTGAGTGTGCATGTGTCCCACAGGAAACCTACATTTTTCACCATTTCCGTGAAGTTCAAACAAGTAGTTATAAATTGCACTTAGATGCGGCAAGTTGTGAGAATGACACCTGTGTTTTCGATTCTGATGAAATGTTTGTGAATTTCTAGATGCTATATGTTCATGCTTTCATGTCGCTAACACACAATAAAATATTGTGAAAGCCTTCTCAGATGAGCTCCGATAAACAATGCCGGAAACGTCGCATTTACCAGTTACGCTACGCTCAGACAATGCTGGGAAACCGGGACATAATTCCTGATGTCATTCGTGCCTTATTCTGGTGCGTAGTATTTGGTGCTAGAGCAATAACATATGTAATTTTGATTGCAAAATTGCTTTGCCAAAAACATGAAAATTTGAGAAAATAGTGAAAGTATGAGAAGCACATTGTCGAAGACAATTGTTTAGCGTGGCGCTTGTGGACATTGTGGGAGGATAATGTTGATATTGTGTGGTTTCTCCATAATTAAAGCCCTTGTGGCTGTGAACAGGGTTCCACTTTCCTCTAACGCACACAAGTGTTGGCAGGATTTCCGAAAATAGGGAACTCACATAGTTGCGTACTAGGTTTTCTTATAAGTAGTGTTACAGCTAGCACTCACTCCTAAAATCAACTCGAGCCGTTAATCTTGGCAGTGTGTAGGAGTAAGACGCGTAGGATGCGGCTGGTACGAACAGGTAAGTAGTCCGTAACGCTGATGCGATACACCCTGGTCCAAGAAGTTTTCATTTCTTCGAATGCCATTGATTGGGCCGGTTGACTGCTGTTGAAGCATATCAGTGTGACGTATATTTAGAACTATCTTTGCGATGTGTTCTGTGTTTACAGACAAGTGTTTAGCAACGAAGAACTGCAGCAATCAAGGTTACCGTAGGTGAGATGTTTCGTATAGTATTGCAGATAGACGCTATATTTGGTCATCATCGAGAAGCAAACAATTTAAACGAAATCCGGCTATATCCACCGCCCGATCACAGATGGCGGTAATGCGATTTGCATTGAAATACTATGACGACACAACAGACTACCCCCAACAAAACAACTCGTGTACGAGGTGTGTCCTGCAGCGGCACTCCTCCTTCGCGCTTCCCTAAGAACACTTGGCACCGCTTAGTGACGCTTCCGAGAAGTCCACGCGTGGCGTCTGCAATGCATGGGCGCACGCATGCGCGCCTAGGCTGAGAAACTTGCCATGCGGGAGCAGGACACCACTTTCGCGCGTCGTTATGGTTACGCTGCGCCATCTCTTGACGCTGCCGAAAAGATCGCGCGGGGTCTCCGAGACGAGAGCGTGGCGCGCCGGTGCGGACGTCCGAATGCTGAGAATTGTCCCTTCACTTTCCGCCCACCCTGTGGCACATACAAAGTGACCGAAGTAGGCGAGAGGTTCGTTGAAGAGTGGCACATTCCCAGTGCATTCATGGCTCAGGGGACGAAAGCATCGGCGGGAAAAAGCTTCATTGAAAAGCGGCACATACCCAGCGGAATTGTGACGCAGCTTTCTAATGCGTGTTCTTGCTCTCTTCGTGGAACCCTTGTGACGGTGGTGGTTCGATTCCGCTCAGATTTGCTGGAATTTAAGAAATTTTTCTCTTCGTTGCAGAGCGGCACTCAGGTACCGGTGCATACCCAGTAAGCCAAGTTGGCATCGCAGATTTTCACTTAAGACCAGCACAGACGGAGTGCCACATACCTAGTGTTCGAAGTAGACATCAAAGAATTTTATGGGACAGCCGTTCATAGCCAATTCCACATTTAGAATGACCCATGTGTATACATGGAGTACCGCTGCACTACACGCCTCCCACATAGGTCATTGCGATGGGAGTAGTGCATTCTACCGCTATATTGATTCAATGCTAAACGCACTACTGTCGGCAGTCATCGTGAAATGTAGTCTTCTAAAGCTTTCTATATTGCAATAGACACTACACGCAGTCATCGCGCGCTACAGAGAACAGTACTGTGGTCTCGATATACTTGCGCAGGCACGAGCACACTCACTACCTCATTTGTATTTAATACCAAGCTGAGTCCAGCTTGATGTCAGCCGGCTGGACTCGACAAGCCAATGTGTATATCGGGTACCTATCTTCGTGTTGACATTTCGAAAACAGGTCGACCATCGTTGCCGGACGTTTTAAGACTGTAGTTCGCGGTACCTCTTATTGACGCTCTCGATCAACCCTCGCCAACCGCTCTCCGCCCTGCTCCTTGTCGATATCTTGGGGTGCTCGGCGGCTAGAAATTACCCTGTGCGTACCACGTTCTGAGGGCCTATTTGGCATGAGACTTTCTTTTATATTTTTTGTGACTGCGGTTCAGTAATGTCACGTGACGCTCACTGCTAGTATTTTTCCTTTCTCTTTGGCGCAAGCCGGTACATAAATAGCTAAGGGAAAATGATGAGCGAATGATCTGCATTTCCCAGCTATACAATGCCTCTGGAACATGAGTTAGAATTACGCTGGCGGTAGCGTGCAAAGCTTTATTCCTCATGGCCAAATTGTGAAAGTGAGACTGAAGAGAAGGTGGTGGCCTGCAGACAGCTTGACGGTAACGGTGATGGTCATTATCAGCGGTAAAACAGAATGAACTGACGGATACAACGAAACCTGTTTCGAACGGCTGACCCCTGGAGAAGACGTGTAACGAGCGGACTCTATAGACCACAATATTTTACTCTCGCACACTCGTTTAGACAAGCGCACATAATCTCGACGTCCGTCTCCAGGTGTCGGTTCAGGCTGCACTGGGCTACGGCTTTAATAACGAGGTAGCTCGTGACAACAGTTACGGAGAGCGAAAGCTGTCTACAAGAATGAAATATGAAAAAAAATTACCGACGATTACGTTACTTCCTAATGCGAAATTTGAGCGCAGCAAATAAGCTGTTTCACCTTTTCGATAGATTGAGGCAAAGAAATCGAGCAACACATGTATGCGCTATCACAGAATTTTTTTGTTTATTTTTCACACGTATTCCTTTAACAAAGACTCCACTAACAGTTCTTGACAGTCATGAAGGAAGCTTTGTGGTCGGAGAAATAGACTGATATATGTTCGACTTGGTACACCAATGCTTGATTCTCAAAGACGAGATCTATACAAGTGCCTCGCGAGGTTGTCACAGCCGTGGGACGCGTTACGAGCGAGAGGAACGGGATGTTCTCCCGCATAAGTGTTAGGAAATTGCTGTTTGTCTTTATGTCAACATTAAAGTCCCCCACTACTAACATCGGTGTGGATCGATGGACGGTTAATGCGAGTTGCAGGAAGTGCACGACGTCTTTCGTGAGTGCGGTAGGGGCGAAGTAGGCAGCTACTACCAGCAAGCCGTTGGGCAACTTTGCGGCGCACAGTTCGCCAACTTCAAAGTTCGAGCCGGCGCTTTGACAACCGGAGACTCGCAGGAAGGGGTGGGAGGGGGGCGGCGTGTACACCCAGCGGCAAACGATGGGGGCAGAAGCGCGTGCAGCAAGCGGACAACACGATAAAGGGAGGAGGGAAGAGATAGCAGCGACTGACTGATGCCGCTGACGCCGATAGTGAGTCAACCCCAGCTGCGGAGTTGGTTTCAGGGACAACGCCGCCGATGCCGACACAAACAATATGATACCCTCGCTTCCGCAGCGCTAAGAACCAGGGGGGGGGGACCCTTTCCTCCTCTTTCTGCATGGCGGCGACGGTGTTCTATGCAGTCACGTTATCTTGACTCTCTAGCGGCGTCAGCGGCATCCAGCGGTATCAGTCGGTCGCTGCTAGCGCTGGGGGGATGAAAGGGGGGCGGAGCTGGTTACGAGGCCGACGACAACGCCGACGCGAAACCCAGGAACGGACGCCAAAGAGCTGCGCTCTAAAAGATAAATGTTATCGCGCCTTTGTGTGCTTCGTTAGACCGGAATTTGCAGACTTTACAAGGGGCGGCCATATTTTGCCCAAAACCACTGAAGCGGATGGAAAGAAGGAAAGAACGACGGCGATAACGCTCAGCCTATTCTTATCGCGTGTATGTTACCAGTGTTTGTACGCCATGGCTTTGTTGTCTGATGCATCGTGAGCAAATTCACAGCCGATGAGTGGCCTGCGCCGACAAGTCGCGATAGGGGCGGAAAGGAAATGCCCTTTCTCTAAAGAGGGGGGAGAAGAAATGATGCTGCATGTCTAGCACATAACTTCTCTCTCTCTCTGTATACCTATATACATATATATATATATATATATATATATATATGTAGAGAGAGAGAGAGAGAGAGAGAGAAAGAGACACATTTTATATATACGATTGATCTTATGTACATCAAAACTCAAAACTTTCCTTTCGCGTCGTCACGGTGTCCTTTAAAAGATGTCACATGTTGCGCACTGCAGCCTGACAGGTAAAGTTTGAACATTGCGTTCTAGTTCTTGTATAAATTTTAATGAACAATTGGGAAGAGCTTGGACAAACGGGATCAGATAAAGAAACACGAGCGCTGAGAATTGGCACCAAGAAATATCAATGCAATTTTCATTGACTACAACATAATTCGCATAAACTTTCATGGGGAAGAATATGGTGCTTTTTTGTGAAATAACATGAATTTTTATTCGTTATTTGAAAAATCAGCAGATAAGCGTCTAATGGATTTGTGGGATTACTGTGACACGCGTGCCCTGTGGGCTGCGGCAGCAGTACAGCCATCATCAGCTTTGAAAATGAAATGAACCCATGTATATTGTGTAAAAATCTTCTCATTTTTAAAAAGCTTCCGACGTGATATGACCAGAATCGCAACAAGAATACCGCGTCATGGAGGCGGACTGCATTGCGCGCGAGAGCCTAACTATAAGTTGGGATCTGACGCGAGCTCGTGAGCTATACACCGTTGCGAACAGTAACCCTCGGCTATCTAGTGCGCATTGCGACCATTACTTCATTCAGCTTCGTCAACCAACCAAGACATGGCGCGAGTGTTACAGGTTAGGACAACATTGATATGCTGTTTTCGGTGCGTCGGTAACTGGTGTTCTTGTAGAATCGGCATCGTGCCACCTCGTTTGGGGACTCTTCATGCCCTATTTGGCTCTAGAAGTGAATCATAGAGTACATCATTTTTATTTCACATTCACAAACGGGATACGACCATGAAACACGACCGCCAACAACAAGCGTCAACACATATGAGTAATTTCCATCCACTACAACATACTTCGCATCTACTTCCATGGGGAAGAATGGGATGCTTTCTTGTTTGTGCGTGTGAAATACCATGTATATTTTTTCATTATTTGCAAAATCAGCAGAAAAGAATGTGTGACACGTGTGTCGTGTGTGCTGTGGGCTCTTGTACCAAATAATATGCACAACCGCTTTTAAATAAATTTATAATGACACGAAAAGACGTGGCTGAAACACTCCTAATGAATGAGCTATTTTTCTCTTTTAGCCGTATGCTTTCTTTTTATATGTTCCCCAGGCATTCGGGCCAATTAAGGCTTGAAGTGTGCGCAAACGAGATCGTAAGGATATCTTCTGTTTCCATTTGTTGGTCGTTCGTGTCTGGATGCTTTAAGCAGGACTCTCATTCTATATAAAGTCGAGCGCTGTGACACGCGCCGAATTGAAACAGGGCATGCATAAAAAAAGAAACATGGCGCATTGAGTGCTAGCGCCCAAAGAAAGGTCCCCTTCTTCACAGTGAGGCTGTGAATATATTCTTGCTATTGATGCCACATTCTATGCGCCGCGTAATTGGCACAGACACATTTAACAAATTTTGGAGTTATACGCGTCAAGTTCTCAATACATTGATCAGGCATGCCGTAGTGGCGCACTTTGCCATAACCTAGACCAACTGAGATTCGACAGTGTGTGCCCAAATCTGAGTACAGGAGCGGTCTCGCATTTCGTCCCCATCAAAACACGGCCACCCGTGGCCAGGATAAGACCCGCATGCCAGGAGTTCAACAGCCACACGCAATAGTACTGGCTTACTGAAGCAGGTGACAAATCCATTTCACAGAAGTAATCCTTGTATAACGGGATACGCAAAGAGATAAACAGCAGGCGCGCCACCCAGGAGAAACTTCATTTTTTGTTTTGTTTTGCCTAGGTACTTGAATTCCGCCCGGAATTGCTTCCTTGAATAAAATAGTTTACCTACAATACCCGTCTATACGGCCCATAGGCGGCAGCATGTCGATGACTTTTCACTGCTCGGTACGAAGTAGCTGGGTGCGAGGTAGGTGAATTCACGGCAGCGGCTGTAAAGGGACGGGCGGGAAGATGCTATAGTACTCCTACACTGAATAATATGCGTTCATGCGAAAATACCAGATACTGACAAAAATTCTACCTGAAAGTTTCAAGGGCTACGGCCCAATTTAATAGCCTTCTAGGTGTACTAGAATATTAAACATCATCAGTATAAAAAGATTACATTTCAGTAAAGCTGCTGCATCAAAAATATAATGCTGATAATTTGAATGAATGAATGGATGAATCGACGCTTTATCTTCCGGGCGAAGGGAGACTGGGACTACAGGAATGAATGCCTGACAGAGGTTCCAGACCCCACAGTTACAACAGCGGTTATAATCAGTACAAATGAATACATATAAAACGTACATACATTTCGAACAAGAGAGCATAATTTCAGTAATAAAAACTGAATAATATTTGTTCATTGGAATGAGGAAGCCGCATAAGCACGAGCCCAAATGTTATCTATGTGCGCTCTTTGTTAGGTCATACAAGCATACATACAGATGCAATAAAAGGAAAATATCAATAATTAAGGAAAGAAAATGTCATCGGATAGTCATAATGCACTAAGCTCTTTTTTGTATGAGCTTTCTGAAACCTTAAAATCTAACAGTTCTCCTACCTTGTTTAATGTTTCTATCGACTGATACATGAAAGTTTGTTTACCTTAATTTGTTTTCGGTAAGTGTCTGCTATTCCTGTATACTGAATAACGAGATATGTCCTTGTTGTCTATTTTGGTGGATAGTTTTCGTTTATGTATGGCGACCAGAAGCGTCTTATATTATGCCTGCTCGAAGAAGGGAGTAGTGTTGAAATAATGGAGCTGTTTCAAAGTCTACCAAACGGCCATGGTAATTGCAGTAGATACGAAAGATTCCTTGCTGTAAAAGAATTAACTTGTAGTTTGTTTCCCAAACCAAGGCCCCATAGCAGAGTTATGAGTAAAGGATAGCATTGTATAACTGTCATTTGAACCAAAGCGGATTGAGATGGATTATCCTGTTAATGATACCGACAGATTTAGAAAGGTCATTGCATAGCATCCTTATATGTGAACTCCAAGATACATGTTCATCAAACCATACGCCTAAGAATTTTTGTTATTGGACATGGTTAATTGCCGTACCATTGTAATATGTTTATATATGTTAGTGTCATTGCGTATGTTCTTGTTATTAGCCCTGAATAAAATGTATGTTGTTTGTGCAGTATTTATTTCAAGACTATTTTCACTCAACCAAACTAATAGGCGATTTAGATACGCATTAACGCTGACAGAAAGTTCAGAAGTGTCATTGGATGTAAAAAACACGTTGGTAACATCGGCATACATTGCCAAGTCAGGTGACTCGGGTATTCATACAAGATCATTTACATACACCAAGAACAATAGTGGGCCCAGTTTTGAGCCCTGAGGTACACCCTGTTTTATAGGTAAAATGTCAGAGGGAATCGAATTTATCTGGAAAAATTCGAGACATATGTTGGTCATACCCTTATTTTTGCAGTACCTTGTGGGCACTTCTGCGATAAGGCAAAAATAAGAAGCCGCCATTTCTTCCAGCCAGAATTATACGCAGCAAGAAATGTGCTTTCAGAACACGCGTTAAATATGCAATTGGTGCAGACACTTGTAAGTGTTTTGTATGAAACACGTTACAAGGAATGCGGCCAGCGAAGCCACGAATTCAAGCAGCGACTTCTTAGTAAGCGTAACGTCGTGGCCACGCAGCTAGTGTCGGTCCATTTCTTATACAAAAAACGTACTGGCCCCCACAGTGCATAGAAACACTGTGTGATTTATCAACTTGGCCGAGAATCATGTTAGAGAATGCCATAAGAAGCGCTACCAAGTAAACGAGACGAGACATGCCACTAAATATGTAATGGTGCCTATTTTGGATTCAGCAGCAAGTATGTCGTTTGGACGGAAGAGAGCAATACAGGAGAAAGAATAGCTTCGAAGCATTAAACCTTAGCCAACACATAGTAGGCTTCAAAGAAGGTATTCGTGTTTTTTTACATTAATTTCGACGAAGCACTGATGCAAATATCACCAATGACTGCAAGTTCTGTCACCTCTGTTATGATTTCTCCGTCCGAACAATCTCTACCAGCCCTATGTTAAATGGACCCCAAAAAACATCGTCTTATACAGTTTCTCGGTTGAAACAATACCACCTAAATGAGATGGTGAGTCCGCCATCTTGTTTGGTATGTCGGTTTCTCTGCAGAAATAAGACGTAGCCTCAGGTATAATGCTTCGACCTTGACCTCGAGCGTTGCCGTACCCGCCACAGAGCCTTAGCGGCTATGGTGCCGAGTTCCTGAGCACGAGGTCACGGGGTCGATTCCCAGTCGCGGCGGCCGCACTTAGATGAGAGCAAAATGCAGAAAACGCCTGTGTCCCATGCACTGGGGCCACATTAAGAGACCCCAGCTGATCAGAATTAATCCGGAGTCCTCCATTACGGTGTGCCTTATAATCAGATCGCGATTACGGCGCGTAAAAGCCCAGTTTAATTCCATTGATTAGCCTTTCCCCACGTAGTACACCATAGTTTGATGACACGTTCTGCTGCTGAAAGCAGCGTTATTTGACACAACATTGCTAATGCACCGCAATAACTTGGGTTTTCAGATGAAATATTGAAGTAACTGCCATGTTCGGTTACACAGAACGGTTAAACTTAGTATTTTATCTCCTGTACCCTGACACTGCTCCTTTCAATGAGCTGTGCCAGAAAGTGATAGCATTACCTGTACTTGTGCATGCCCAATTTTGTGTTCGAGCTAAGTAAAAACAAGTTAGTACATGCCATACAAAAAGCAAAATTAGTTTAGGCGTTATGAGGATAATGTCGGAATGGCGCGTTGCTGCTAATGGTCTCACGAGTTCTGTGTATGACGTTCGGCGTATGAAAGTCTTCAACATCATAGCTTAGTTTTGATAGCAATTACCTGAAAAGTATACGAGATAGTACTGCTACAATTGTCGTGACTCTCACGCTGTCTTCATAACATTTCTTGTGGCATCACGGTCATACTGCCCTGGCACCGTCATCCATCCATTGTCATCGTTACAACCATGTTTTCTTCTCCGTTTTAACGTCAGCCGAAGTCTCTAAAGTGTACTACCTACTGAAAATTCCAAAATATTTTAAAGGTTCCCTGGACGCCTGTTTTTTATAGTATTTTGTATTCTGGCAATCTTCTTATGTCATTTGCCTGTTTCTTTTGCCCCTTAGTTTCTTTGCTTTAAATATGACTGCGTAGAGTGCCACTTCTTGCTCTCTTGTTTCGTAAATGACATACTTACTCTCGCTCTTCAATGTTCCTTCGACAGCAAACGTAATATATGTGTGTCATAACATCCACAATGAAGAGGAACAGCTTAGGGTGATAAGTACGAGCTGAAAATAAAAAACGCTTAGTACGCGATGAGCCTGGGAAATAACCCAGGAAGGAGCCTATCGGCATAAAAGCAGGTATACGTGTCCCCAGTGCGGAAATGCAGACCACCATTTCTGTCGGTAAATTTTAGTGTATACTGAAGACATTTTTTCATCGGTGCCAGACCTGTTGATTGTTGCCTTCAAAGCAGCGTTACTGAAATATTCGCAATGCCTGCGATTTCTCTTGCCTTTATTATTATAAATCCTTCCAACTATCTTTAGAACACACCCTCGACAGTTTTTAAGTACAAAGATTATTCCCGAAACACGATCTTGAGGCCGTTATGTTCTTTCGTATGCCAGTTACCCTGCAGAAATAATACGTGAAGTCACGCCTAATGCTACGACATCGACCTTGAACTTTCACCCACGTAGTGCACCATTATTTTATGGCACTTTGTGCTGCTGAAATTGAGAACATTTGCTCTCAATGTTCTTGAATGTATTTCCCATAAAACGGGTACTTTTAGCCTGTTCACCTAGATCCGTACAAGTTATGCATTTGAACGTATTGAGACAGGAAAGGGGTGTTCATTTTCAAAAAATGTCCCTAAAGTTGCTCTGGGAGAACTTATCGCATTCCCATTTTATTTACCTGTTGCCTAGATGTCGCTACATTTCTAAGTGTAACAGTCATTCGGTTCAAATGTTACCTTATTTCATTCGTTCTTCAAGCTTGTGTAGTCCCTTGAGCTTCAACAATTCCTGTGCATTTGTTCCCTATGTGCGGTGGTACTTCCCGGCTAGGAAATTATAAGGAGCTCGCAAGCAACAGCGCAGTCAAACGTGATTTTGGCATTGTTTCAGGAACTGGGAGGAGCGTCTGTAAAGCGCATGTTTCGTCAGCAAGAAAACCCCGCAATACGCAATGAAGCTTTTTCTTAATTTCAGAGGCATACCATTACAGCGCCGCTACATATTTGATTTGATTCACACGTCGCGCTTCCTGCGCTAGGAGGCGTGGTGATAAAAGTCTTGCTTTCTCCTTTAGAAGTACTCGCCATAACCGTACCGCTGCCTCTGCTCGAAAATGTGGCGACGAAATCTTCTGGCATTTCTTGTAATGTACGTGGAGCTGCTTCCTGCTGTGGAGGTCAGTTCAATGAATTTTGTGGTCGCCTTGGTAGGAAGGGTTACAGTAGACCTTCTGACTAGTCTGCTGCTAGCTTTCATCGCAGAAGAGTCGTTTCTCTAACTGGAAGGCACGACAAGTGAATGCACTTTTTTCTATTCTGGTCTTTCTCGCAGGAGATGTTTGCTTTTTCTCTCCTATTGTGTGCGCGCCTTCGAACGCTGGGGTTTGCCGTTTGTGAAGCTATGTACCAAGTGTCGCAGCACGAGACTCTTCTCTTGAAGCTGTAGAAACAGCTTTTCCGTTTTCCCGTTGGGCGCTTCGGCGTGAGGGGTGTTGGTTTCTTTGCTCGGTGTCGTGACACGCTGATTAACGGCATCGCTAGGGTAGATCACATGTTGGCCACGGCGAGATGAAATCTCGGAGGCGATCCACGGCAGGTAGAAGTGAAGGTTCGTGTGCAGGCTGGTGCCGTTTGGTCGAGCGCAGCCCAGTCCAAACGACACGATGCCCACTTGGTAGCCAAGCCCGTGTCTCCACATGGTGACAGGACCACCAGAGTCACCCTGTAAAATAAATGTATACGCATATGATGCGGTATGCAGGTCATGGGAACCACGATATTTCCCGGAGCGCGCTGCTCGTTGAAAAGAAAAATTCGAGGCTTAGCTTGGTTAAGCCAGGAATGCGTTGCATATTGCGCGAATTGGGGCCCAGCTTTTCCCCCGGCTGTCGTGACGTCACGTCACATGGTTGCGCTAAAGGTCAATGGTGGCTGCCCGGCCGCGCCCAAGGACTGAACTGAGTGATTGCAATATGCAACGCATAAAAATATCTAAGCTTACTGTGGTTCTGCCAACGAAGCTGAAAGAAATATCTTGCCATCATTGTACAATATGCCTATACTTGGGGTTGCAGGTTTGTAAACACTCATCGCTAAACTGTATAGCAAAGAAGCGGGCATGCAGTTATGTGCAGTTATGCGGAATGTGTTGTGATATATACAGCTTTCTCTTGTCAGCACTATTCAGTACCGTCGAAGAAAAATTTGATCTGTAGGTGCTTCGTTTTGCCAGTTTGAAAGACATTGTATAAACGGTTGGTATCTTTCCACCAAGTTATCTGTTGACAATACTAATAACGACATTATTCAAGTAAAATAGGGTCACGATACGTCTCTAATCCACATGGTTAACGCGGAGGTTGAAAACATCTTTTTATGTGAACGTTTCTGGAACACATATAAAAATTATATGCTCCCTCAGTATTTATTGCCTGTTTTCCGAAACTATTACCTTCGCATTGAGAGAATAAATTTACGAAGTGACATTTCTCCTTCTTGCCTATCTTTACTGAATAATATGCCAATACATTTAAAGAAAGATATTTCAAAGGGGTTCACAAATGGTCAATCGCCTTCGCCCCAAACAAGTATCTTTATTTGGCTGATTCTGAGGTTATCTTCAACAATCCGTAGGGAAATGTGAAGTTCTCCATCGAGGTCTAAAATATGTTTTTTGTATATTCCAGATGAACGAATTTGCGATATACAGCGTACACTTCTCTGAGAGAACATCCCCTGCAGCATACCTTCAAGTTTTTTGGTGTCAAGAGCACAGGCGCCATCCCACATTAGCCGCGATTCGTTTCACAAGGGTCCTTAATGACACTATACAAGGCGTTGTAGTTACCACGTAGATTAACAGCCCTAGTCACCCAGTGCCCATGAAAGCACCTATGCTTTACGGATGTCGAGATCAATGAGGATATTTTTGCAAACAAACTCTACCAAGGATTCCGCCTCCCCTTGCCACGAAATTTACAGTTTTCTGATGTGGTGACATACGCCCGGAAGCGTCATTCTTGCTGTAACAAAACAGACGTTCTTGGCTTTACCTTACAGGCGTCTTTGTCCGTAGAGGAAGTGCACAATATCACAGAGCTGTTGAACAGTGGGGCCTGCCATTTCTCCACAAGCGTCTCTTCGCACCTTGTGTATGGTAGAATTTTACGATTTATCCGACGAAGTTTGTAGGACATAGCAGTCTTGTCTGCAAGGAAAATTTGAGAATAAATTATTATACTTTCTGAAGACACTGGAAGTAAGTAGGAGAACCGATACGTCGTTATTACTTTCACCGATGCACGATTCAGTTACTAGAAATAATTGAAGAAAATATGCTTTTAAAGTGAAACCGGTTGATTATCGTACTGTCGCAAAGGTACATTTGTTTTTAGATTTGCGGGACATCCCTCTGTATAATTGGCCATGAATGCAATATTTTTTGGTAAAACGTCAATTATAAAAATTCAGCGCAAGCAAAGCTTGTGTGCGCCACGTCAAACCGAAATGAATAATACAGTTAAACTCGCACCCATCTGAAGATATTTATAAGCGTTCAATATTGTGAGTTGCAAGATTCATATACAGCGCCAACTTAGAAATGATACGAAAAGAACTAGACCTCTGTATTGGTATCTTTAGGCCGTGCCACTAGTTTCGTTTGCGCACTGTAAGAAAGTAAATATTACTTCCTATTGAACTCCGCCATTACGTGTATGTAAATTCATGAGCGTCATTGCCTGGAGGCCCCAAGGGCCATATCCGCGAAGGGCAGAAGGCACTAGTAGCATGCGGGAGTAGGAACGCTGTTTGATTGTTCTCAAGCATTAGTTGGTGAAACCTGAAACTGGAGGCATCCGAAATAGAGAAGATAGGTGGCATCCGAATAGAGAAGAAAATAGAGAATAGAGAAGAAATAATGGGCAGCCGGTACATCTTAATTTTTATAATCGTTTTCAGTTTAAAGTGCAAAATATGGTTCGTTTAAATTCTTGCAATGTAGGTTTTGTCATAAAACGCGCTGAAAGTGCTGGTCACGCTAGCTATGATAAATACATAATAAATTGCCGATTTGAGCAAATCTTTGGCATTTATGTAGGTAATCTGGGATCTAGGCAAGGAACTGGAATAAATGTAATGTAGTAAATATTGATGGAGTAATGTTCCAAAAACTAATCACATGGAAATAAATGGCCCCTTTGAGCGAAATTGATTGGCGCAATGAGCTGTAAATTAAAAAAAAATTATTACATACATTTCTTTTGTCCTACTTCGTTGCACACATCCCTATGTGCGGAATGAGTGTACAAAGTTTGCTTCGAAAATATTTGTGCAGAAAAATGTTATAGAAGTTTGTGAAAGATGAGGTGCAGCCAAATCTCGTTTTGAGAAAAGCCTAAACAATTGCTCGAAACCATGTGAAAGATTTCGAAAACAACACATAGAGGACTAAAATGCACCACATTCATATAGCTGAGGCACCCGTGAGAGGCACTAGAGTTTCGTTTTATTGGTGTGTCTGCGCATCGACAACACAAATTCGAAAAAGTCTTTTGAATACCACTTTCATAAAAGAAATAGTACTGATTTTCGGAGCCAATGCAATGTGGTTTCGTTTTCGCAACACAAGGGTATGGGCTGGAAAACTCAAACTCCCAAACTAGTGACGAGAAGAGAATAATTTTTTACTACACGTTTCTGAATATTTGGGCATACATAAAATGCAAAAAAATATTCTATTGCAAGAAAATTGACCTTTATATGTGGCCTTCAACATTAAAGGCAGCTAATAATAACATTAAACAATTTCGGACCCTGCGGCTTTATCAAGTTTACAATTGTAGTGCGCATATAGGCTAAGCGATTATAGGCAATTTTCAGCAAGTGAAGTTTCATTGCAGTCGGCCTTTAAGTGGTTTGGATAAGAGTTTCTGGGAATGAAACTAGCTCACTCTCGGCTGTGTATCCCCAACCAGCGATGGTGACCGGCTGCCCTGTGAGGTTCAATTCTTCTTCCGGTAAGCACACTGGCCTCACAAAGTGATCTATGTACAGAGATTCCTGCAACTGCGGAAAAGCGAAACAATAAAGTACAAGCGTCAGGAGCCAATCAACAATGCCAAAAACAGTATGCAGACTCAGAGCCTTTCACTGGCATTATATTATCTTAAACAGTAAATGCCCCCATGGTTGTCAAAGCCGGACATGTATAGATCATTGTAGCATAATTAATCTGGACTGCCTATATCGGTTCTTCGGTTCTATCGGTTCTATCGGTTCTAGCGGTTCTATATCGGTTCTAAGTGGAGCAAGCATGAAAGAATACGGTTCCATAATAACAAATTCATCAATCGTCGCGAGAGAAGACTTTTTGTCAGCGACAGATCAAGTAAGTAAAATTTTAGTAGCACTACGCCTATTAGTCTATGGCATTTCTGATGTGAAATAACCACTGGGAGATTTACAAAGAGCGACAGAGAAAAATGTCACGTGAGAATTCCAGCAACTCATCTTGGTTAGCTCAGGGGTGCCAATTTAGGAGCAGTGGCGACAATCTTGCTGGAAATATTCAGCGCAACCAAGTTATTTAATGACAAACTGGAAGCGATAATTGACTTCTAGACAAACATTAATCATCATCATCATCATCATCATCTTTTATGTGCACTGCAGGACTAAGGACTTTTCCTCCCATCTCCAATTGCACCTGACCTGCGCCAACCAATTCCAACTAGCACCTGCGAATTAATTTCATCACCCCACCCAGTCTCCTGCCGTCCTCGACGGCGCTTCCCTTATCTTCGCACCCATTCAGTAACAGTAATGATCCACCGGTTAACTGACCTACGAATTACACAGGTATTGCCTTTATTTAGCTGAGATTTATATATTGTATTTGTGTCCCTTTAACAGCAGCACCAACGTCGCTGTGCAAATTCTGTGCTTTCTAGCTCAATCTAGACTTGCAGTGCCACATTTGCAAACTAACCATGCTTCTAATACTCATTGTGGCACAAACATGGTGTAATTTTTAGAAGCGCTGAGTTCTAGTGTCTCAAAGCGACCATTTCGTTAATCTTTTTGTCCCTAAATACACAATAGATACACTGAGGTATTGTTCTTCGATACTAAAAAGCACAATGTTTACATACTTCTTTTATTTTTTTTAACATCAATGCGGCTCTTTCCTGTGTCACAACTGCAACCAACAGCTAATTTTTGTGAAAAGCCGGACCTTGTGGCGAAGTAGGGACATTGCTGGGAATAAATCGTTCACTCGACTTTTTATGTCTTTTATGCTTTACCAAGACCTCGTGCATACTAACAATAAAGTTACTGACTTTATTTGCGTTGGCTCGAATATTCAGCGTCTGCCAATGATATTCATATAATATTTCAGCTTAATGCACACTTCAAACATCGGCGAGGAGCGTAAAATATACAAAAAATAACGACAAACCTGTACAGGCATTTGCTTGAAATGTATCTTTTTTTAAATGGTAAACACAATTATGATGATGTCCAGGTCTTTCAATCAGAGCACGTTTCGCAAGATGTTGATGCACAGCTAAAAAAATGACCACAGCTTTGATCACTAGGAGAATTACCTATTCAGGCGCTTGCTTCAATAATTACCTCAGCAGGAACAGGTTTTGTTCATAGTAGATGAGCGAGTTAATGACATCTTAGTTGAAATCAAGAAAAAGAAATGGGCATGGGCAGGACATGTAATGAGGAGGGAAAATAACCGATGGTCATTAAGGGTTACGGACTAGATTCCAAGGGAAGGGAAGCGTAGCAGGGGGCGGCAGAAATTTAGGTGGGTGGATGAGATTAAGAAGTTTGCAGGGACGACATGGCCACAATCAGTACATGACCGGGGTTGTTAGAGAAGTATGGGAGAGGCCTTTGCCCAGCAGTGGGCGTAACCAGGCTGATGATGACGATGATAGTAGATGAGCACTAACACTGAAAAAAAGAACTACTTTTTAAAAGCTCTGTAATTCATGCAAAGTAGATTTGGATTCAAAGCCAAGAAGCGGAGCTTCCAAATACGCCTTTGAAATTACTAAACGATACAGTTTGACCGCAATCCTACGCCGTAAGTGCAGAAGACAGGTAATAAGCTCTACATGCCTTCAGAAGGGCGATGTCGTTTTCAAGAGTGTCATCGTCGTAGTTCGGATGCATAATTATCACTTCCGCGCGAACTTCTGGGCCTTGCTGAGGTTTTGTTGCGTTGTAATAAATTACCACCTTGTGGGCCTTCTTTCCTTCCCTGCGTGACCGCAAAAGAAAAGAAAGCAAAAGAGAAAGAACAATGCAGTTCCATGAAGAGACTACAGTTTAGCTGGTCACATTGACACTCAAAGTAGGAAAGAAATGGTGGCAATGAAGATAGTCTTGCCTTATGCCATTTTATTCCTGAAAGCGTTCAGGTTTTCCTATGATTCACGCTGCTATACCCACTAGAAGTAGCCGAATTAATTGTTGGGATAGCTGGTCTATCATCGACTATGCTGAAAATTAGAGCCTTGTCGTGTTTCTTGTGATTCGTAGCACACGTTTTCCTCCTCGCCACTGGAGGTGTTTTAATGCCACTTCTATGTTTGGGATTTTCGGGAGCTGTTCATATGACGAGTAGTGTGTGCTACTTAACTGTCTATCGTTACGGTAAAGCGCACTGGAAACATGCTCTGTACCTTTGTTCTCATGCATCAATTTATGGAGCGGCTATTTGGTAGCACACGTATATTCTAAGCGTGGTACCTTACAAGTTATTTATGAGCGGCTCTCATATGTAGAAATCAAGTCTCGCTAACAATATGCATGTGTTCTTTACGTCGATTTGAACTGCATCTATTTATACTACTTTCGATTTAGGTTTAAAAAGAGGGGGAGAAACAGTGGTACATCAGCCAACGCGAAAGTGGGAACACGCATAAGCGTGACCTCATACTACTAGCTCCCATACTGCGTTGCCCCAATATTTGCGTAAGCGTCTTCAAGGTGGACGTTGATGCGGCAGACATTAGCTTTTACGTGAGGCTCAGCAAAATACGGCAGTAACACGAATATTGCCCAGCGGTTATCCAGCCTTACTGAAACACTGCGTATGCAATCAAGTATTTTCATAAGTTTTAGGTACCATTCTTACGAAAATTATCCAACGTGTATACAACATATACATGAATATATATCGAGAAAATCCCACGGGAATCATAATGAAAAATGCATGGCATTTGTGGACTACACAGACAAAGCTTTATTAGCGAAATGAAGGTTAAGTGCAGGATTCACTTCTGCAGCTTTCCGTTTGAAGTAGCAGCCCTTTTGCTCCTCCATTGTCTTTCTTGCAAGAGTATGCAGGAACACCGCGAAATTATTGTCATACACTATTTAGCGGAGATCGACAGGGTGAAGCTTTTCATTGTCAGCTAATCAAAGGTGCAAGTTTTTTTTTTACCTTTGTTCTGTGCGCCTCAGTCGACGATGTCGAGATGTTTTGTCTGTCGTGAAGTGCTTTCCGCTAATTAGCGAGCTCACAGAGACAATATATCCAGAACCGACGTGATTTTGTCTTGTTTTCTTCCATCCAAATGCGTGCTCGCGAACAGCTGTGCTTCTGTGTATGTGCTATAAAGTTTTGACCACCGTGCCGTTGCAGCAGCAGAAATATTACCGCCGTAGTGGAGCAGTAGCTTTTGCGTTGCCATGGTAAGCCCGAGGTCACGGGATTAAATACCGGCCATGGCGGCCGCATTTCTCTGACGGCCAAGTGTACAAACGTCTCAGGGCCGTGCATTGGGCGCACGTTAAAGTCCAGGTTGTCGAAATTATTACGGAGTGCCCAACTAAGGCGCGCCTCATAATCTATTGTGGGCTTTGGCACACAAGACTCAAGAATTTAATTTATTTTAACATGCAGAATTAGACATATCACACTAGGCAATAAACATACTTTCTGAACAAACGTTTTCATCGGAAGGCACTGCCTGACTGAAGAAAAATAATTACGCCAAACGCCCTCATAAATTACATTGCTGTTCAAATGGTTCGCATGGCCAAATACAAAGCACTTGCTAAACTCACTCACGCTGCAAAAGGGGAAAATGCGCTTGGCCATGTTTTGAATCTTTTGCCATGGATTTGCAATAATCTGCCCCCCCCCCCACAAAAAAAAAACAAATTGATTTACCAAGCTAACATCTGCTACAATATCTGTGAGTGAACTTAACTGTGTGAATGATTAAGCGGAAAAGGTGAATATTGCTGTTACAAGGGTTCGCACGACCAAATACAAAGCATTTACAAAATCACTCCTGCTGCAAAAAAAGAAAACTAGGCTTGCCCATGTTTTGAATCTTTCGCCATGGGTTTGTAATAATCCGAAAAGAAATGGCGAATTGCGTTTCCAAGCGTTTATCTGCTACAATGCCTGTGAGTGAATTTTCTTAAATTTTGCGCATCATTAAGCGGAAGAAGAGAAGGCTTTCACAGCTGAACTCGTTTGAGGCACGGGTGACGCATCTTCGATTGTACAGTGCGTTCTCTTACATGAAAAATTAAAAAGAGCACACAATAATACATAAAACCATGACCTACAAATAAAAAGGAATTCGTTCACAAAGGAACTGGTTACACGAGTTAGCTTCTATGATGAGTTTTGCGGTACATGATTGTTTGAGAAAGTTGAAGAAACTCGTCGCAAAAGTATAGTCCCATGCTTGTACACTTGAAACTGGTCATACAGACCGAAATAAATGGCGGCAGATTATTTGATCAATATACCGGATTAATCACGCGGCACTGCGAAGTGCAGCTCATGGTGCAACCACCCTGTGACGTTATGGTGTGACGTAAAACAAACCTTCACCATATCGCGTGATAAAGCGGTCTGTCTCACCTCGGCTGCTGGAGTGACTACGCATCCAATCAGGAGTTGCCCAAAGCGCCAATCGGAATCAGCCAGTGAAACGAAGGAAGTAGAATGACCTCTTTGTTTTAGACTACTCTTGTATGTCCCACAGAGATTGGACAGAGAGCCAATCTCTGTGTTATGTAACAGTATAGACTAAAACCTGAAACGAGGAGGTCATTTACTTCCTTCTTTCTGCTGATGCGTCGGATATGTATCAGATCAATTAGTGGAATAATTTGTCGACAAATATTTAGGTTTAACGGCTGTTTTGAAATGTAAAAGAACACGGAACAAGCCTTCGATGACGATTCTATTTACCTTTTCAATAGGAACATGTGCCGTGAAGAATATCGCACAGAAGGTAAGTAGTGTAATTAGGTTAAATAGAGAACAGTGCTGGTTTTATTCGAACATGGTATCTGATAGGCAGATAATAAATCTGTACTGAGTGATTTCAATAAAATTTGTAGGTCATCTTAAAACGAGGTGTTCGAAGTAAAAAAGAAAAAGCGGTATATCTGTTAAATTACATGCGCTCCAATATGTAAGACAAATAATGACACCGATATGTGTGCGTGGTAATTTTTGGGTAAATTAGGCAATATTTCCTAAAACCTTTAGAATATTTTTGCGCACGGAGAGCTAATGTAGAAATTGACCTGATTATCTTCACAACCTGAATAGGCATGCTATATAATTTCATGTGAAATGTTATTGTTCTTTTGTGCGAAATTTGGAATGTTTCGTGAATTGCAAACAATTCATGTCCTCAGGGAATTATGCGAAAAGAAATTACGACTTTGTCGAGGTGCCAATTGAAAAGGAAAAAGCGCAGTTTAAGTGCTAGTGAAGGTGTAGCTGTTAAGCGGAGTTTTCTTTCATGTTTACTCAAATAATAAAGCAAAAGTACCTATAGCTGAAAAAAAAGTAGTTATCACCACATGCTGCGTAAATTCCCAAATGTTACTCTAGTGAAGCAAATGCAATTAAACCTTTGTTTAAACGCTACACGATCACGCTCAGCTGATTCTTTTTCCAACTCCTTAACTTTCCTGCCGTAGAACATTCCTAACTTAATGCACGATCTGGTGCAACTTTGTTAGCTTTTGATTATTTCTCCACTATGAAATTTTTTCTTCGCACTGAGCTTCTCATGCTGCTGATTTGATCATTTCCCTTTAGCCGACTTCTTCGATTTTGTCGTTTTTTTCTGCACACTTCTCCAGTTCCCTCTTTCATAAGTACAAAAGTATGACAGTGAAGAATCTTTTTATGCTTGCCTATTTGGGAACACCGGCAATGGCGGGTGACATCCTGTCCTGTACCGTCAGTTTTTTTTTTCTTCCTCTGATGCTGTTCATCTAATTCATTTGAAATTGCATGTGCCATCTAGCCCAACAACACAATAGACCCTGTAATAATGCACATCCTACGACTATTTCTTGCATATTGTCCAATAATGGGAACATATGCATTGTCGCATGCTCACTTGCGCATACCTAGTATGCGAAGGCGCCTACTCGACAAAAAAGTATCCGCAAAGTGGAAGGAAGAAGCAAGGAAAGCTTCCTTTTGAAACACTTCCAGCTACTATGCACAGATGATAATGATGTATGAATTTTATTGGCGCAATAGTCTGATATGGTAACAGTGTGCCAAGCCAAAGATAATAAATTGAAGTGCCGAAGGTAGAACATGACAAATGTCAGGGTTGTGAATCATGATGTGAATGGTATGTATATCTTGCTTGTGGAGAGGCTTAAAATTAGTCCCCCGTAAGGTGCGTAAAACGTACAGGTATTAAAAAATGGCAGTGACTAGGGGTGTACGCTATGAACATGAAAGTGCTGTTAACAAGGGATTATGTACTGAACGATTGAGTAACAGTAGCACTCGTACCTCACCAGTGAGCCATTGAACATAAGGGCTAGGAGACATGGGCTTACTAAGATGCTATTGCTGCAGCACCCTCTACTGAGAGCATGTGCTACTTATACCTAGATGGGATAACTTGCAATGTGCCAACATCTCGTAAAAGCGTTCAAACTAACTTGTTGTGCAATAGCGGTTCCATGCTAGAAAAAACATTGTGGGGTAGATGGGAACGGGTTGTCTGTATGCTGAGGAAAAGTACTGTTGTTGAACTTCTACTTCTCGAAACCCTAAAAAGACCTGAACCACAACAAGCATCTCACCACATTAATCGCAGACAGGAGGATCAGTAGCGGTAATAAGTAGGATTGAGTTCAATAGGTGTGACGTATCCTAAGGCCGTATAAAGTAACCTCAGTCTGTCGTGCCTTTCTTGTTGGTGGTCAGTTCCATAAGTCTGCCTTAAAAACGTGATGGTCATTCAGTGTCCCACGTAAGTTGCCAATCTCGCCTTAGTTTCTTGCGTATGACGGGCGTCAAATATATATACAAAAAGTACAGCTAAGGAAGAATTACATGGTTTTGTAGTGAACGTTGCAGCTACGCGGTCGGCAAGCATACTATACTCGATGCCTATGTGGCGAGGCGCCCGGCACAATATGAGATGCTGACGAGATGCGTACAAAGCGCAGATGATTGAATAAAGTTCAGTAAACACAAGGTTTTAATTCTTTCGAAGAGAAATGAAAGCTTTCAGGAGGCTCAATGAAACTGTACATAATATTACTTTTTGTAGCTTTGCTTCCTTGATATGTCGTGCAGCCGACAAGAGTTCGTAGGCCTCCCCTGTGAAGATGCTCATTTCCGTGTGCAGATAGCCTGATTTTGAGAAGGCTGTGCTGACTGCGGCATAAAAAACGCCGGCATGCGACTTTGAAGCACTTGTGTCGAATTATGGGCACGAGTACTATGACCGAATTTCTAGGAACTGCGTTTTAGATGTATTTCTGGTGAATTTTTCGTGACCTACAAAAGACTTCCAGAAATCTTTGAGCTGTCACAGCCACGCTGGCAATAGCTTGGCTGGAGCCATTTGCAGATTTTCAAAGATTGGGACAGCCACTGCTTCGCTGAGGCTTCTCACGCGCAGCAAGAAAGGCTCTCTCACCGTTGAGCGATTGTGGAAAGGTTTGGAACAAGTCGTATTATTTACGGTTTGGTTACAAGGATGTTCAGGATTAGAGTGTTTTTTTAGGAAATCCATGACACTGGACAACGACCTTCGCAGATGGAATGACCACTTATTGGACTCTCAATAGAGACTTTGTACCGGGATAGTTCTGAAAGCTCCTGTGGCCCTGCGGAATCCTAAATGATGAACAGAGTCAAGCATTTTCAGGGCACTTGGTGTAGCAGATTAATACACCACAGCACCGTAGTCTAGGTGCGATCATACAAGACTCTTATAGGGATTCAGTAAACATCTTCTGTCACTGGCCCAGTTGGTGTGGGAGAGAACTTTCCGTATGTTCATTTTTTTTTCAGGCGTTTGGTCTTGAGATATCTCATGCGGGGGTAAGATACGTAGTTTCGGATCGGGTATGACACCTAGGAATTTATGTTCTTTGTTCACAGGAATGTGCTGCCCTTGAATTTCGATAGTGAGGTCAGGGTGCAGCCCTCTCTTCCTTGCAAAAACGACACGGGAGCTTTTATGCAGGTTGATCTTAAACGGACACTAAAGTGAAAAATGATTTCTTCTGCATCAGTAAATTACCGTTGTACAACACCAAAAACACCACTCTTACAATGACAAGACGTTTGGCAAGCCAGAAAAAGCGCAAGAACGAAATACGGGTGGTCACGCCTACTTAAGTTCCCGCACCTGGGGGCTGTGACGTCTTGGATTTTGATGGCATCTTAGGTCAGGGTGCAGCCCTCTCTTCTTTGCAAAAACGACACGGGAGCTTTTATGCGGGTTGATCTTAAACGGACACTAAAGTGAAAAATGATTTCTTCTGCATCAGTAAATTACCGTTGTACAACACCAAAAACACCACACTTACAATGACAAGACGTTTGGCAAGCCAGAAAAAGCGCAAGAACGAAATACGGGTGGTGACGCCTACTTAAGTTCCCGCACCTGGGGGCTGTGACGTCTTGGATTTTGATGGCATCTTCTAGGGCCTACTAATTATATATAGCGGTACAGATTGACTACATTGTGTTCTAAAGGAACCGAATATTAAACAAGGCAAGTTTCTGGAACCTTTATTCAGCCAACGCGGCCCAAAGACGAAAACATACTTTGGAATCTCTGACGTCACGCTGCCGTAACGGCGCTGGGGTTTCGGCGCGAAATTCAAATACTGATACTTGGTCCTTCATTTTCTCATCTAATAACCAAACTATTTTTTAAGGACTGCCTGCAGGGTTCTCAAAGAATGCTTCATAAGTCTAAACTGATTTATTGTTTCGCTTTAGTGTCCCTTTAAGCCCATTTTCATCTGGCCAGTTGGATACTTTCCTTAGCCCAAGCTCAACTTGCCTCTCGCAGACTGCATGGCTACGCGATTGAGAACCTATATGCATGTCATGTACACAAACAGAATAGAAAATGCCTGCAGGTTGTGAATAACGGAGCGTGTTCATCTTAACGATGGAAAGGCTGCAGCTGAGGACGCCTCCCTAGGGTACTCCAGTTTTCGGTATTAATGAAGGAGAGAGTGTGTTGCCTATTTTTACGCGGAAAGTGCGCTTTGTAAGGTAACTCTGAATAACGTTCAGCATCTTCCCTTTGATACCCATTCGTCACAGGTGATGGAGAATTTCGCAGCACCACGTGGTGTCACAGGCCTTTCTCATGTCAAGGAAAATGGATAAGAAGAATTGTATATGGACAAAAGCATCACGAATATTTGCCTCAACACGCACGACATGGTTAGTTGTTGACCAGCTTTTTGTAAATCTGCATTGGTTGGGATCAAGCATTTTGTTTGTTTCAAGGCAATGTAGAAGGCGACGATGTAGATTTTTTCCTCGAAGCCCTTGCATAGGCAACTTGTTAGCGCATTCGGGTGATAGCTCGTTATTGAGGCGTTATCTTTGCCCTTTTTAACAAAGGAATGAACATAGCTTCTTTCCATGAGGATGACGATGCCCAGAGAGTATCAAATAGTGCGAGTAGTGTGATTTGTGTGTCTTTGTTGTTAGTGAGGGTGTTTTTTTTTCCTCGTAGATAATTCACTTCGGACACGGAGAAGAACTCTGATATGAATTTAAGGAAGCTTTCAGCTCAGCAATACAGAAAGGCTGGTTAGAAGGTTCGTTTGGGCTACATATACGATTGGGTGGCTACCGTTCCTCAGTTTCTGTGTATTTCAGGAAAGCCAGGTATAGTGCATAGAGCTAGAACCGCATTCAAAGTGCTCACCAAGAGAGTCGGCTTGGTCCTTCAGACTGTCTCCTTGTTCGTTTACGAAGGGAAACGGATGTATTCGCTGCCCCCCCTTCAGCCTTCTCAGCCCGTTTCATACTTGAACCTGCTGTGTGCACAATTTAATACCGGAAAGAAACCTCTCCCAGCTTACCCTCCTTGCTTGCCTTCGCGTCCTCCTTCACTGAGATTTGATTTATTTCGATGCTATAAGGTTTTCCCCATTAAGATATTGACGAAGAATTTCGCATGCTTTGTTGTTTCTTTTGCTCATGCCTACAGTCATCCTTCCACCAGGGAACTCGTCTTTTCATGGGTTCCCATTTGTCTGCGGGATGCATTTTTCGGCTGCGTATAATAGAAAACCGCTAAAACACGCTACTGCGTCGTCTATGCTAAATGCACTGTAAAGTCTTGTGTTGTATAACATGATTCTTTGAAATGATCTCAATCGGCAGAACGTTTCCACCGACGAACATTTGGAGGGCATTCGTATTGCTTTATCAGGTTTAGGGTTACAGGAAAGTGGCCATAACAGTACATGACCGGGGTAGTTGAAGAAGTATGAGAGAGACCTTTACCCTGCAAAGGGCGTAACCAGGCTGATGATGATGATGGTCATTTCAAAAGGGGTTTTTTATTACACTCCATTCTTAATACGGAAAGATGGCTGTAGAGCCAACTGCTATATCTATTGAAGAGTATAAAAGAGGTGACAAGTGGGGTCTCTTTTATTAAAGTTAAATGTGGCAGGGTCCAACCCTCATGTGCTTGGGTACGTTGTGTCACAACAAAGCAAACGCCTGCTGACGCAGATGCCTCTGAAGTGCTACCATGCACAAAGGATGCATCTACTGGGTGAGTGAAAGTGCATACCACGCCAAAAGAATATCGCCATAAATTTTGCGTTGAGCCGAAGGTGGTTCGCAAACATCCCCAGTGTGCAATGACATTAGTGAACAAACACCTAGAACTCGTGGCTGTAGGGACGACGGCAGTTCTTTACGACTCCAGAAGTGTTACGCGGGAAAGCTCGAGTTTGCAAAAGTTCGGCATCGGCTTCTCCGAGAGCTCTGGTGGTGTTCCCTACAGACGAATGATCCAGTGGTATTGATAGATACAACTCATCTCTCCACATGCATCCAGTTTAATTGGATTCACTCTTGGATTATCATACCTTGGACGTTACCTCATGGGCCGCAGAAAAAGGAGCCATTTGATCAAACTATCTCAGCTTCCTTCATTTCTTTATGAATCCGTCCAGTGCATTACGTGTAGCCTTATTGTTTTCTACAATCACTAGAGAGAAGCATGGCGCTGCGATCGTCCAACCGCCATGGACAAGATGGGTAACACGGGGACAGGCTTTATCTTCGTGGTTGGATATTCATATGTTCTTGTGGCTTTGTTTATTACGCTTTATCTGGGCTTCAATTGGCCTAAACTTCAAAGCAATTTATAGTTTCAATGCAAAAGCTAATAAGACTGTACATATGCGCATAATCGATGCTAATTGCAGTGGTTCCGCTTGTGCGCGCATCCGTGGCGTAACAGTTGCAAAGTCGGGCTACTGTTCTAGAGGGCCTGTGTTCGTATGTTGCCGTCGGAAAATAATAATGTTTCGACATTTATATCGCACTACCCAAATTGATCACATTGCAAAGTCAAGAAGTCATTTAAGAAGTCATTTACCACTGATCATTCCCATCTGGCTGAGCAGCCTTGCGTCTAGTTCTCGTAGACAGAAGTGCCACAGTTTCCTCGAGTAATTGTACGAAACTATGACTTCAGCAAATAAGTTATTGAAAAAAAATTCTCCGGCAATTTGGGTACTTCCTACTGCAAAATTTGAGCGCAGCTCTATACGTGTCCTCATTTCGAGATATATTGGCCGTTGCGAACATTCTGTCTCGTGGGGCAGGTTCCAGAGGGAGCGAAGTGGAGAAGCGACTACCTCGCCGATCGGAAGATCAGGAGAAGCAGCCGGTGGGTGACGCGTAGGGGTGATTCACAGCATTCGCCGTAGACGAACCTCCGCTCATGCAGCGCTTGGGCGAACAGTTCCCACGCGCTACTCCGCCGATATCTCGTAGCCATCTTCAAAAGATTCAAAATTATTGGGGTCTTACGTGCAAAAACAGCGACCTAATTATGAGGTAGGCCGTAGTGGGGGACTCTGGAAATTTGGACCACCTGGGGTTCTTTAACGCGCACCTAAATCTAAGTACACATGTGTTTTCACAATTCGCGCTCATCGAAATGATGCGGCCCCCATAGCCGGGATTTCGTCCCGCGACCTCGTGCTCTGCAGTCGAACCCCATAGCCATCGAGCAGCCGCATCGGGTCGTAGGCATCGTCACTGTAGAGTCTGTCTTGCGCGGCACTAAGCTTTTCTAATGCTTTCGCCATACCCTCCTTCACTTTCCGCCTCGTGGTTGTGCTACACTCTCCTCACCCTTCCAAAAAATGTGGATTTCTCCCTGTGAGAGGTCAAGCCTAATACAGCGTTCAGCCAGTGAGACGGTAAAGTACGCATGAAACTTATTGATGTGATTTGAGCGCAGCTCAAATCACATAAATAAATATTGAGTACGTAATATAAAAGGACGTAGGCGCTAGACTGCAATTACGCATGAAAGTGCTATTAGCGTTTCAGACCGTGTTTTCAATTCTGATCTCGTGCTTCGTGGATGTATAACGCGGTATAGTAATAAAATACTCACGAGTCAACGACGCAGTGCGCTGCGGTTACGACATAGTTGTGGGCAATCAAGCTGCCGCCGCAAACTTGCTTCGTCCTTGTCGTTGGGGTAAGGTATCGTGTGCTTTCGATATACACCTTTAGAACAACGGGAACAAAAAAAATTTGTCAGCTTACTGATAGCCATGAAAAGGAGAATATTCGAGCAGTGTTTTTACCCGGATTAAGCTGGGGGTTTAAAGCGTGCAGTGCAAGAAAGAAAGTTAGGAAGACGATAACCACAACGCATCTAGCAGTGAAACGATTAATGCAAGGTGTATCATTAAGGAAGCAAGGAGTATAAATTAGATGGATGATGTTGTTTGGTCATGGAAGTAAGTAATGTTAGCTTTTCAAAAGCCTCTGCTCGGGATGCGTCACTCAGAGATCACTCTGCGAGGTATAAAGAGAATAATTAGCTCTCACTGTATATTTCAAAGCGATGGCTCCTTCTCCAAGTGAAAGAAGAGGAAATGAATACTAGGACAACAGTTAACTGCATTCAGTGCACGACGACTACATACGAGTAGACGAGGATATACCCTGCGATGACATATGGGCATCCCTTACGTATCCCTCCCGCCAAAAGAAAAAGAAGGACATTTAGATATAACAGAGACTCGTGCTTACAATCCATGGCAGACGCGTTCTTGGAATTGCTCTGCCCATGACTATTCTTGACGCTGGCGTTGATCGGCCACATTCTGCAAGAAACAGAAGCCATGCGGCGATTTCTAAGTTATTTTGCTTCTATACTATGCTGTTCGAACAGCAGTCTGGAAATTTTCCGATTTGTACAAACTTTATTAGAAATCCGTCGCGACGGTGGTTCTGTGGATACGACTGTCTGCGCTGGTGAAGTCGCGGATTTGGTTTTCTACCACAGTGGTCTAAGTTTATTGGTTACGAAATGAAAATAAGTTATGCGGATCCCAAGAACTGTGTGAATTAATGGAAACGAAGCTTTTCTGCTGTTTGGCTTTATTGAGGATAATCAGCGGTTGTAGGCGAATGTTTAATTTCTTCAGCGTTTAGTCCAATACGAGAGTGGTGAGTTCATGTTAATCGTTATCTTGCGTGCACTATTGCCGTTTGCGTAGTACACCGAACTGACGGAGAGACGTGTTTGCTTGAGGCGTTGTTGTGCGTCATTGTGCGCAATGCCCCTGTCTCGCCCTCTCCCCGGTATATGTGAACTGGGAGGGAAGGGTGGCAACGCGGTTAAGGCTCGATCACACCGGCAGCTTGAGGAGGTCGCGGGACCATTTGCGACTGGTGTCCCCAAAAGCGGCTGGAGGCGACTGATGCTGACACCGGCAAGCCCGGATGAGCGTGACGCGCAAGTCGCAATCCCGCAGATTATCGTTCTCAGCGAGAACTCTTGGCATCTACGCTGTTCCCGCGCACTTAACCTGTTTCGCATTCTGGCAGCAGCCGTAAATTTTGATTCGATCGCAGTGGAAGACGTCGTCACTGTGCCGATGCGCTCTTGTACGGTGTCAGCTGTGGAAGCGCGGAAACTTCCGAAGGCAAAAGCGACGCTAGTGGGTGTGCCCGTGCCTCCGTTCGCGATAAGTGGCCGGTCACGCAAGCCACCTCCTGCCCGAACTGTACGCGCATGATGAGTATGTATTATCGACAGTAATTTGTATTTAATAGCTCGCACATTGTGATAACCAGGGCAGAATTTTTGTTCTTTCCCTTGCTACTGTTTAGAGATCTGCAAGTGCTACCACGTACATTCGACACGTTGCTTGAACTGCCCCGCCCCAGCAGCAAGAGGCATGTCACCAATTACAGGCCTGCAGTCTGCCACGGTGGCGCGGACTTCATATTTGGGGCGAAGCAGGAGGACGCCGGACGCAAACACATAACTTTCGGCACGCGGTTTATTGGTTTGGCAGTTTTGCAACCATGGGTGGCGCGACTGAAAAATGGAGCAGTGAGTGACAGACCCAGCGTTATCGCTTTTTGAGAAAAGCGACAATTTGCGACCATTCGCGGCCGGTCGCGCGACGGCTGTCGATCGCCGGTGTGAATGAGCCTTTATTCACTCATTTTGTGACTGCGCAGGTTCTTCCTATTCTCTGCTTCCTCGCCCTACCTCCTCGTTACCATTCCATCTAGATCCCTCCTGGACTTCCACATTAACAGAAAGGTAAGCGCTTCAGTTTCTGGAATGTTTTGGCGGCGGTCACGGATAATTACAGCTATCAGGAGGCTGATGCGGGGACGCCTAGGCAGCTCCAGAGGGCATTGTGCACACGCGACGTGATGGAAAGACTCAAACGAGTTTTTGGCGTCGCCTTTCTTCTCTACCTCGCTCCTTTTGTGCATCTTAATCACCCCCCTACGTGCATTCACAGAAAGGTGGCGAGCCCTCGTGTGTCGGAGAGGAGCTTAGTAGTTAAGCAGGAACCCTTTAAAACAACTTTTACAATAAACTGTAATGAAGGAGGCACTATTTTCAGGTGGCTAATTCAGCGAGCTAGGAATCGGGAGAATGAACGTTTAACCCGCAACTCAGCTGTAGCCTAAAGACGCATTACTCCCCCTTTACTGTGCTGCTATCTTTGAAAACTGCTCTCAGTAAGAATGCCGCCATTAGGTAGGAGTAGGCAGTCTACTGAAAATAAATTAAAGTAATAGAAAAATTTGCAAGTAGCTGGAAACAGACGTGCAAAAAAGATACAGAAAGAAGAAAGGACTGTAGAAAATAGAAACACAACTAATGAAGGTTATAATTCAAATGCAATAGGATGCAAATACAAACATGATTTGACCGGTAAGAAATGTGAGCACTGTCATTCGCCCTACATCAAACTCCCGTTATTCTATATTAACCCCTGCGGAGCGAAATGTGTGGTCAAGTTTCTGTGGAGCCCGCTTTACACTTTTGCGCGTTCAGTATATAATAGTATGGTGATATCAAATAGTGCACGGCTACTTCATGGCTCTTCCTTAGTTGCTGTCTCCCACGCACTGGAGCCATTTATGCACAGTCGGCTAAGGGATGGCCAAGGTACTTCCGTGCATCACCCTGGGGATCAGTGTGGATTGCACTGATTTCCCTTTGACGCCTACAGGGTCCGAGGGCGTACTTTGTGACACCAGCACTCCAGGGCCGGCTGCGATTGTGCTGAACTTTACGAATAGATGGGCACATGCTGCTGCGTTTTCTAGATCACAACGGCTTTTCGTAGTGAGAAGTGACGAACACTTGCCGTAACGTAAGTCCTAAAAGATGATTTGAAATGAATGGCTAATAGTTGCATCTGTTCAAAATTTTTCGACTGCCATATCTTGAGCTCCACAAATCGCAGTGTATCATTTTCGTTATGATGAATTTCATAAATAGGCAACAAGTTACATATAGCCCTATTGATACGCCGTATCGAGTGTTTTATTGTATGTAGTTTAGCAAACCAAGAAAACATAATTAATATAAATACTTTTCTCGCGCATATCACTATTTTTTCTGGGGGTATCCTCTAAGGCTAGAAATAAAGGTGACCAGGTTTTTATTCTCTTACACGGGAAATATTTTTTACCTTTTTCAAGTTTATGAAGAGTACATGGTTACGAAAACCATGGTTGATAGAATAGGATGTACATTGTGCTCGCGTTAGTGGACGCTCAGGGGACTGGTAGTTTTGGTCGAATTATCGGTATGGTGTAACAACAAAGGACGGAATAATAAACAGGTTCAAGTACTTTTGCACTGTTAGAACAAGTCTTTCGTCATTGAGAGACTCATTTAATGAATTACACCACCTGTACACGTTGTCGGTCAATGGCCCACAGCCCTCGAACTACCGTCACCGCTGACAAAATCGTTGTTTAAAGCATCACAGCTTGCCGAAAATCCACCCTGCTAAGCCGCTACAAAAAAAACAAGTTTGTTTGGCAGTTGTCACAGTAGCTGATTGCACATACCATTGATCGTCTATGACTGTTCCTGAAACGCTGCAGTTGTTACACAAACACAAATTAAGCTTCGTTGGAAGCATAAGTGAGCTCCATTGACGATGCTGACCCATTACTATCGTAAGTATATCCAGTTATTAGCGGAATGGAGTTTTAAAGTTGCATTTCATGGCTGTCGTAGCACCACGAGAGCGCGCTGAGACTAACAGTCGAATAGGCCATTAGTAACATTTCCTCATAACCATATTGTACAATTTTCCTCTGACGTATCGAATTAGAGGATGTACTCTTTTATGAATCTACCTATGTAGCATTGTTTTAACACCACAGCGCTGCCCAAAATATTGCAGAACGTTGGGTGCACAGTCATCGTCATCGTCAGCCTGGATACGCCCACTGCAGGGCAAAGGCCTCTCCCATACTTATCCAACTACCCCGGTCATGTACTAATTGTTTCCATGTTGTCCCTGAAAACTTCTTAATCGCATCCGCCCACCTAACTTTCTGCCATCCCTTGCTACGCTTCCCCTCCCTTGGAATCCAGTAAGTAACCCTTAATGACCATTATCTTTCTGCCTCATTACATGTCCTGGGCATGCCCATTTCCTTTTCTTGATTTCAACTAAGATGTCATTAACTCGCGTTGGTTCCCTCACCCAATCTGCCCTTTTCTTATGCCTTAATGTTACACCTATCATTCTTGTTTCCATAGCTCATTGCGTCGTCCTCAATTTAAGTAGAAGCCTTTTCGTAAGCCTCCAGGTTTCTGCCCCGTACGTGAGTACTGGTAAGACACAGCTGTTATATACTTTTCTCTTGAGGGATAATGGCAACCTGCTGTTCATGATTTGAGAATGCCTGCGAAACGCTCCCCAGCTTATTCTTATTCTGCGCACAGTACAGGGCCTCATGGACTTTATTGTTGTAGTGGGGACTATGCGAAATGTGTAGTTCGACGTCTTACTTGATTGTCTTGAAGTTCTAGCATTTTTTGAAGGAAGCCTTTATGCTTTCGTAAACAAGGTATGGAGGATGCCCATGAGTAACCCCTTTCTGCGATGCATTTCTCACAAGCATGGCCGCAGTAGTCGTCTCGGCTATGATTCTCATGGGATTAAGAGACTTGTCTTCCTGTTGCTCCTAATTGCCTCGCGAGATGTAGCACATGGCATTCATCCCACAAGCAATGTCGAATTGGATGCTCTCTATTCCGAGCATTAGGGGAAAAAAGGTTCACGTTTTTTGATGATTATAAGTTATATTATTTTCTGCGGTCTACAAGATTCATATTGCATTTTTATTGTGACACACGATCGCTGTCATATTTTCTCAGCATCTACAGCAACCATCAACTACGGCAAGCAACAGTGAGAAGCATAAATATCTCTTACAATTGCGGCTGTAAATGAGAGAGTGAATATCTTAAGCCAATTTTACTTGCGAAAATACTCTTCCTTACGTATAGCCAAAGTGTGCCCGGTGATATAAAACTAGTAAAGGATTTTATATATACACCTACATTTTGTAATGCTTAATGAAGTACAACTGAGGTCTACGCTGCGCACCTTAGATCCACCGAGCCATGTAAGTTTTTGCACTAAAAATAAGGACACAGGAAGCTACATCATCGGTAGACACATTTGTAAATTACGCATAATATAAATGTTTGTAAGCCAAAACCTACCTGGGTCACTCATGTTTTTCCCTGAAACCTGGAAAGAAACAACCGTATTAGATATGCGGCCGTACGAATGAGAGAACATATTGTTAGGCAAACAGAATATTGTGTTCAAAGGTTTTCAGGTTTCATCATCTACGGAGACGTCAATAATAAATGGACATTAAACAATGGCACCAAATTACAATCTGGAGGTGGTATGCGCTTTCAAAGGTGTATTTCTCGGTGGCATCAGACCTCGAAATATCTGCAAGGGGGACAAATAATGTCTTCTTGGGCTTATATTGCAAAAAATGGCTGATTACCAGCGAAAAAAGGAAAGCAAAGCTCACCTCAATAAAATCCGTAAGGAAGGAAGCAAAAAGTGGATAAGGAAAGGCAGGGAGATTAACCAGTTTAGCTAAAAACCACAGAAACCATATGTTAGCACTACATCAGACATCTAGCGGTTTCTCGTAATTTAGAAGTCTTGAGTAAGGAAAGCAAGCCTGGTGTTCTTGGTTTAAAACAACGTACATATTAGGGCCAGTTTTCGTACCCTGGCGTACAATATAGTGAGGTGGCCGTCACTCTGAGCACAGAAGCTAGTTAGCATTAGCACTTTCTGTAAAATCGATGTGTCACGGACAATGTTTACCAAGAAATTTCACATTGGCGAGCACTGCCGCATGGGTTATTTTTAAGAAGGTCATTGTAATGCACCGCCCTTTGACAGCAGTTCAATGCCTTAATCCCTGAAGATTGATATAGCTCTAAGCCTGCATTTTATGAAAAGCAGGCTCAGTCGGTGGGCATAATTCGAAAATTATTTTGATGACATATTGCCATTGAAACTAGCATTTAAGTATACTTCAGTACCAAATAATTGAAGCGGCAGGGGCAGGTGCAGTCAATACACCTTACTAATCTGCTGGGAAACTTGTCCGGTGGAGCTCTTGTAGCAAATCTAAATTCATTCCAGCAAATTACAGAAATAAAGAGTTGCCTAATGTTCAAATGTTCATAGATGTGTTGCTGGTGTAAAACATAACAATGCACGCAAATGAAATTCGCGCAGTCATTATAGCACAGTTTTGTCAAATGAAACGTCATTGTTTGAGAGCAGATTAATGCAATGCATCCCGACTCTCTTTAACCCTGAGCCTACCAGGAATGTATTTATTACCTTAGAATAGTTGACAGTATTAAAGTATCTCGTACTTAGTTTCTGATGTTGGAAGATTAAGTTTCACTTGAATACTTATACCACCTAATAAACGCATAATAAGATATATGGATTTTTAAAAACGCTTTGTTTTCAATTTATAGAGTGTGTAATCCACACGACTATCGTGAAATTCACTACTTCATTTCACAGCAAAGTCACTTCGAGCATTTGAGCTGCACGCATTCTTACTTGCTTAAAGTACATCCGAATTAAAGAATTCCTGAACGAAAAGTCATTCAAGGTTTCAAGCTGGGTATATCATACTTCAGGCGTCGTCTACACTGCCTAACGATCAAACCTACCGTTTTATATACTAAGTGACAGGTGCTGGAAAACATTTTTTTCATTTCTCACTTCTAGCGCAACACAATCCAGTTCCTAAATATAAACACTCTTTCCAAAGCGATTTACTTTAAACGTTGCAGCTGTAATTGAAGCAAGAGCAGTCAGCTGTGACAAGAAACCTCGCCTGGGACAGTGAATGCTGACCGTCACTGAAGATAAGAACACGAAGGTAAAACATCCCAGGGTAAATGCGGTTCCGACGTAAGCCACGGGAATGCTGTGTTGCGCGTCCTTCCTTGACACTTTTCCCATCAAGCCAGCTCTTAATTTCGTTGCAGCGTCCATAAATATCCCTGGCCGTCGACGTTTGCAGAATTCCTCAAAATTTAAGAACGTCGTCACCAAGCTACAGCACGATCGCAATGACTTCTTTTTTCTTTCCTTTTTAGCTATCACGCATGCCGAAACGAGCCCATTGGATGATTTACACCTATAGAGAGAGGCTTTGCGGCTGCCATACTACCCTGACACGGCCATTTGTTGCTTATAGAAGCTGCCTATACTACGTCTAGTGTGCCCTAACAAATGTTTCCCGCACATGTTTTTATTTGCACGCGTAGAACGATATTTTATTTGTACAATTACAAAACGAGCACTCAAGCTGCTACTCCTTAATGAGGCTGATTGAATACAGAATATAATATTCCAGCAGGAAAAACAGCAACAGATTTATGCCAAGTGCGTCTGATTGAGGTATATGTTCAATATAAAAGCAAAAAAACTACGGTTACAATAATATGTGGCCGGGATATCCCACAGAGGGCAAGCAATCGACACTGGAACTCTTTTCGTGCGGTCTCGCTAAACAAAGGCGCAGACGTATACAGGAATTGCCGTGGCTAATGTTAGCTTTAAAATGACCAATGCGAAAAAGCACGAGCCACCTAATGCTGTAGTACTGGAATACATTGTTGTGACCTGAGCGCATTCGATGCACGTTGGCTCTTTGTGGCGAGAACTCACGCAAGGTCGCGCAGAGACAGTTACTGTGCGAAACCTATCATGCCGAGAAATTAAATGAACGATGTAAAATGATTTATGTAGAATGGTTCCGAGGAAGGGCCTGCGCGTTGCCTGCATTCTCATTGATCTCTTTGGTGTAAACTTTACACCACAGTGTGCTATTCCATCTGTCAGCACCTTTCTTGACGTTGATCTCTTGTTACTTGTAAAGTTGATAGCACCGTTCACTATACTACTAAAGCGCTACAAGTGAACACCTTTAATAAACACTACAAGGGCGCTTGCTAAGAGGATGGGAAGCTCAGAATCACCTGCAAAAAGAAAGGCTAGGCTGTGAACACGTGAACTGAAAGGTAGGAAGAAATGCATACTTTCCTACTCATATTGCTACTCATTTTCCTACTCATATTTTCCTACCATATTGATAGCACTAACAGCTTTAGATGTTTGATAACAAAGTAGACCGGCTATATATAGGAATGGTATATAGTGTTTGACTTTATAGGAATGAGCGCCGCATTGCATTCATCAGGCAGCCATGAATTAGAAAGGTACATTTGTGCAATTTGGAAAAGTGAAGTGGAAAGCGACAATTCCTAAAGCAATATTCGCGAACAGGCCGAACGTTTCTCCTCTGCACTATAGTTGTCGCACGTACACCGACTTTTATTCTGGAATACGGTGACAAAATGAATGAACATGCCATTTCAATGCAGAAATTATTCTTGCACGCTGAAGGCTAGTTCGTTATATTATAGATTGGGACAGCGTAGTGTGCTCTCGCTCACAAGATGAGCAGGACGTATACGGTCTTCACTTTCTTCAGTTGCACTGTAAATAGCGTGATCATACCGCAAAAAGCTTTCGGACAAACTGCGCGCTTGTTTGAAAACATCTTTACGATGCTTCCAAGGAACTCTTTCGCTCTGGACTGTTCTTCGTCCACTGGAAGGGAGTGGGGAACGGAGTGGCCGAGTTTAGAAGCTATGTGGTTGGAGGGTATTAGAGGAGTTTTTTTTTCTCTGCTGCGCCATGATGATAGCGGGACGGTCATGTTTGCTCGAAATCCCATAGAGCTACCCGCACAGGAATGAGACCTTGCAGACGACGTATGAAGGGTCTCCATGTTGCCATGATTTTTTTTTTGGAAATACTCACCTAATCTAAGAAGGTTTCTTGTTATGTTCTACAGTACATTTTCATATTATGAGCTGCGTAGTTTATATTTATTGCGCACTGACGAATGCTCATTGCGCAGTCTACCTCTCAAGAGCCGAATGTCATAAGTCGTAGATGAAGTACTTGGCGCAACTCTGTTGGAGGCGCATGATTTTTCTGTTGCATTAGCGTTAATCAGGCAGTAGGCGTCCAGAAATGTTTATCGCATTCTCGTCGTTCTTTCAAAATCCCCTTTCTGTAACTATTGCTGCTCATCTTCCTATTCGCAACAACATTTTCCTAGTTCTTGCACCACGAATGCAAGTGCACCATAAATGAGAAAAGGCTGCGTTCGGTAATCTTAAGCACAACGACAATAACGTGACAAGCAAACAGTACGTCACCAGACGCATTTGAAGTCGAGGGTTTTTGATGAACATTATCCTACTACTAAAGAACCGCATTGCTTAAAAGCTACCAAACGTTGAGATTGCGGCCTAATATTTGATCGAGACAACCTATTCGGATATAGGCTGCCTATAGGAGAGCGATCCTTAATTTAATAACTGAAAACTATTAAGCGCAAGTAATATGCCCCGTGCGTTTGTTCAAACACAGATGCGCCCTGCGCAGCAACCACAGTTCTCCTACATCTGATTCCATTGGAAGCAGCCGTGACCGGCACTATTGTCGATGCCTCCAGACTTTCCCCTAAGAGTCATCATCCATTAAACATAAAAAAGATAAACATTCAACAGTTTCAAAAAGTGAATCCTCTAATTGAATACGAATAAACTAGGAGCGACTATTCGATTGGCATTCTGCACGTCCAATATTTTCGCACCCCTAGCTAGAATAGTTTAGGTTAATATAAATAGCAAAGCAGTGTGTTTTAAGTCCGTCGTGCAGAGTGTGGCCTAGGTTCTGGTCGGTGGTGAGTTGTTCCTTTCCGCCCACTTTGAATTTTCACCCCTTCTTATGTGTACTCGTCAAGTAAAAGAACAAAATATTGCCCCAATGCTCACTTCGGCTACATCATCTGTAACCCTTTGTATGGTTGCAACTAACAAAATGCCTGCGCCTCTGCCTCCTTCTCGTTAATGTCTTCAGGTGTCTTCAGGTTATAGAACATCTTAATTCAATTATGTAGTTCTGTAAAGATTTCGTTAGTTTAAGCTTCCTGTTGGTGCCATTTGTAAGCCATATATATGTTTCTTTATGGAGATAGTACCAGTGGGCCAAATTGAATTGTGAGATTTGTGATTTAGGGAAACGCTACCTTGAATGCATTGTATTTCCAAAACAGCAATCATGTTAGATAGCGTATTTATTTTGCCATCTAACAGTATAAGTAATAGCATGATATTAAAGAAAAATAGCCACCACTATCCATTGTCATATTCTTTTTAATTTCCTTTGTGCCTAATGCGCGAGAAACCCATGGAATAAGGTCACCATTGTAGCGATTGACGTACGCGCGTTCTTGTTGAGACCGCTATTACTCAGCGTTTCTTCTGGCATCACCTTGGCCTTATTCATGCGTTTCTTTAGTGGCTCTTTCTAGCGACTCCTTAAGCGGCTTTATCTCCCTGCTGTAGCTGGAAACCTACGCTTTTTTTGGCGAAGTGGTAACGTTGACGGGCTGCAAAGGAGTCATGCGACAACTCGTCAAAGAACGCATCACCGTGAGATTTACAACGAGTACTTCATGGGACATCGTGTATTAATTCTTTAAAGTTACGGTGCTGCTTCTTATTGCCATTGTAAAACCAAGTGCACAGCTTAAGCAGTCATGCAATATTTGAGCATTTGTTATGGAAGTCTGCTCAGACCTGAAACCACACACAACAGTGGCTTTGCAAGTAAGTCTTCGCAGACAACTACTTCGCACTGATTTTAGACTGTTGGAAAGGACAAGTTGGTCCCAATAATGCACTGAGCTCTTTGATTTTTCAGATCTCCAGGGCATTATTATCAATAAAAAAATTACAAACCTAATGAAATTGGGCACTGTAAGTTGAAACACTTCGCCCTGTGGATATGTGCATCATTTTTTGTTTTATTCTTGAAGGTAAAGAGGGAACATACATTACGGAAGCTTTGGTCCATGCATTCATCAGCCACCGACACTGTACCACGAATACGAAATACGGTCGCGTAACGCTGGGGCACCGTCAGAGGATGTGTTCCAACTGAGCCACATCTGAGCATAGCTCGCAAGTGCTGGTCGACATTATCTCTGGATAGGTTCTGTGCAACAGTGTGGGGTTAGGGTATGCCCCCAGCTGCACTAACCTCAGTGTTAACGCCTGTGGTCTGCCTGGTTTCCAAAGTGGCGGAGGATATCGTCTCAGTCCCATGTGAGACTAATAAAAATTGGGCGCCTCGATTTACTTTCTTCTGGGTCATTTCATAGTGACGATCTCGAGTCCGGCAGCTTCGATGCCTTCAGGCAGCATGTGTCGGCGCACTGGCCAGTTGCCTTCACCCGAAAAGTTCACAAAGACGTGACGCCTGCCGTATAAAGAATATTACACATCCCCCGCCAAGACCGTCAGTGTTGACGGGATGTCCTCGTAGTTAACATATTTTGCCCAGTAAGTGGATCAAAAAAATGGCTCCGCGGTAGATTAGTTGGTAAGACCATCATATGCGTAATGCGAAGAGGTGGGTTCGTATCCTACCTTTTACATCCTCCTTTCATATCCATTTATCTATCAGTTCTTTATTTTATTTAAGAACAACTTGTCATTTTTTGTTGGCTTCTTCTGATAAGACTATACAATTTTAAGTCCGCCTCTTGTTAGAGTCATCATATTCCAACGTCATCCTAAACTTTATTGAAAGGAGCGCATGCTCTAGGTGGGAAGGGAGTAGTAATGGTAGTCTGCAGATATTCCTGAGTGAGTGAGTGACGAAACTTTGTTGTGAACGCCTGCAGAACGGTTAGCCTTCCCCTGTTAGGGAGGCGTTACCATGACGCGGCCATGACATCTTCGCGGCGTGTGGCGCCTCTACTTCGGCTGCGACCGCACTATTCCCTTTGGTCGACCGCGCCTGCCCCTTCTTTGGGGTGGCAGCCTCCCTCCAGTTTCGCTGGGTCGTTGCCTTTCGAGGGCCGCCGAGATCCGATTATTTAATGGCAGTGCATTCTTCTGTGCTATACTACATGGACGTAACTTGGAGGGTAACAAAGAAATGCCAGACAAAGCTTAAGGTCAACCAACAAGACAAAGACAAAAATGGTATCAGCTTAACAATATGATATTGGACTACGAACGTTCAGGTCAGATAGCTTAGGTTAAGCGCTACTGATGGAGTAATACTCTTGAAACACGGACAAACTAACTGTCTTTGAAGCAACCCTTTTTCTGTTACGTTAAAGGGACCCCTTACCTCAACGTGCTTCGCTGTTGCCACAACGTATACCAGGATTTTCTTGATATATTTTCACTAAGCGACGTAGCAAAACACACAGTGTTGCTTCATTAAACTGTAACTGACAATGCGTTTAAGGAAAGCATGTTCAGGCGAAGGTATGTTTTAAAAAAGGGAGATCTAATTTTTGCCTCGTCACAGTGTAAACATCTTGTAAGGCGAACTTCGTTTAGCCTAGCAATTCAAACGTTACGACGAAGTGCCATTGATTTCGCATTCCGATTAGCGCATCCTTCAGACAGCCACGGCACACAATCACCTTCGCTCCAAGAGGAAACAAGTGTAGCTTGACAACGAATCGAAGAGATAGTTCGTTTCGACCATTCTACTTTGGCGCACCGGAGGGAGTGTTGCGCTGCGTTTTGTGTGGAAGTCCTAAGGGTATGCCTTTCTGAACGGAAAATGTACATCGAGCTAAAAAGTCCCACGATGCTTCCAAGCCATGAGAAAACAAGGATCATGTAAATCACATTGCCCATTTTTTTGGTTCTTTAATAACTGTGCACAGATGCGATGACAGGTTGCATTACAGCTGGCTATCCCATACATAGTTCAGAAATTGCAATGGTCTATTTGCCCATAAATACTCGCGGCACAACTGGCAGATACAAAGAACGGTATTAGATCTACAGTCAATAAGTGTAAACAAGAAACAGACAAAAGAAACCAAGACAGGGAACCCATTTGTACTTGCGGCAAGTAAAAATTTATGTGCAAGTACTGTTCACTTAAACTACTACTATAGCTCAACGGATGAGCTAGTCGGATGTTGACGAAGCCAGCCAGTGACGAAGCTGGTAAAGGCGAATATTGCGCGACGGTGGTGACGATATGTTCTACCTACAACTGCACCAGTTTCAGAGCATCCCTACAATAAAAGCTGGCTACCGGGAAAATTCCATCATTGGTAAGTAAAAAATCATTTTTGTCGCTTTCGCAAGAGCAAAAATGAAGGCGCTATTGTTTTTCGTAAAGTTTTCTTTCTTGATAAATAAGGTTGCACGAGATGAAAGAGCTCCTAAAGGAATCCTTAAAAAAAAAGAACTTACTCTTTGGTTGTGTGCCATCCTCCGTGAAATCCTTTCCTCTAGATGTCCCCCATACCAAAGTTGGAGTACCCGAGTGTCTGGGGTGTATGCGTGCATACAGAATAGGTCTGTCAGGAGTGACAAGTGTAAACAAAGACAAAAGACGTGGAAAAAGGAGTGAAGCGAGCGCGTGGAGCGGCCATCTTGGAGAAGAGGCGCGCGCAGAGAAGTACGTGCTGGCCGGGGCGCAGTGGTTCAGGAGAAGACGGCCGGAGATCTCCTCTCTGGGTCCTGCCCAAGTTTCTAGGCGACGCATCGACGTCCCGCCCGAGTACCAGGCTCGGCGAGCCGATGGCCGACGTCTCCGGAACTACCGATGGCCCAGACCTACCTGCCAGGACACGTCAGCGTTTGAGCCGCTGACCATAGACGCGCGGAGGCTGGCTGCAGCCAATCACCGTCCCGTCTATGGAACTAAGCTGGGCTGGCATGCACTGGGAGCGCCAGCCGGCACGAGCCCCGCTCTGCCGGAGCGCGACAGCTCCTCAGCGACTGTGCCTTCGTGACGTCAGCCGGGCATCGGTGACGCCGGACACCAGCGACGAATGAAGATGACCAGATTGCAATGATGGACCACAGACCGGAAGACACCGATATCCACACCGAACAGAATCGGTAGTGTAAGCACCCCTACGATAGCGTACTGACGATCGCCCCGCAGACGTTAGTAAACGCGGTAGCGCGAGCGTAAAGCTTAGCAAGGGAGGACGCATTCCATGTGCAATAATTGTTGAATGTGACCGTGTGATACTGCTGCTAAAATAGCCTATCGAATGAATGTTGTGTGTGCTGCACCTTGCGTTCATGTGTTCCTTCTACCTGCTCAAGCAAGCGTACCAGGCGTTAACGTATGCGTGACAAAGTCTAATGGCTCGTTAATTTTTGTAAGGACCTTCGAATGTATGTTTTCTTTACTTGGATTGCTTTTAGCATGCATTTATGACGGCGACTACGGTCAGACAGTGCATTGTGCAATATGGTTTGTTTTGTGAAACTAAAGTTATTTGGGCAGAAACTGTTTATTACCACCTTCATATATTCTGCCTGCCAGGTGCTGACCTGCCAAGGTAGACCCAGATATGCCTCTGTGTTCGCGATATCAGTACTGCTTGCTGTTACAACGATTGCGCAGGAAGGTCTCAAAATATCGTAATATAATTACCAGGATGCTAACCATCCACTCGCTTTCTTTTTAGAACAAAGGAGGGTTGCTAGATACCCCGATATACTGTGCCCTCTCTGGTTTGGCGAACCAATTAAAACAGCGTGTTTCTCCAAGGCTTTCGCGATTGACATTAGGCACTGTAAATCTTCAGATAACGCACACAGTATTTAGGGATGAAATTTCACTGTAATGTGCAGAAGAGACGCTGCTCTCTAAGTTAGTCAAACAAAACTTAATCTGACTTTTCGTGGTGTTGGCCCCCGTGAGAGGTAGATATTATGAAAGGTTCCGCAACGGATTTCGCATGGTGTTGCGCGATGGCATGTGGCTGCATCATCGGTATCAAAAGTCAATAGGAGAACAGCCGGCTGCGGAACCCCTAATTTGCTGTTAAACGTAATTATGAAAAGTTGTAGAATAAATAAACAATTTCTTCACGCAGTTTCTTTCAACCAGTATCCCATATTTTTCTTTATTTTTACGCCACGTTTGACCATCTCAACGATGGAGGTCAGGTAGAAAGGGCATAAACTGACAAAAAAATTTAGGCATCTCGTCGGTGCTTTTTAGTTGACAATAAGTATATTATTCGTTCGTACAAATGCATTCATGGCCTACTGCATTTTTATGTAATGGTAAGGGAAAGATGTTGTGGAACATGTAGAAATGCTGGGGTAGAGCAAAAGAATGGCACCTGATCTAGTGAAGCATACTCAAAGGTCTGCGCAGATCTTTCGGCAGGGGAAAACATTATTGTAATAGTTCCGGAGGGTGTGAGAATTGCAGATCCAGCTTCGCTGTCATTGAAGTATGAGCTGTACCGATAGGTATACATCTTCGAAGTAGTTTTCATTTTTTTGTTGGGGCCAATATGGTTGCTTCAATGTGTGACGACTTACCGAAGACGGCACGTCTGTGTGCAGGATACGAAGTTTCAGAATGAAGTGGTGCTAGACACGGTGTAAACCCTTGGTTTCACTCCAAGCGTAACAACAAACAAAGTGCACGGAAGCAGAATGTTATCTTCAGGAATTGGCTATATTGTCAGCCTAGCGAAATCACATATTTACTTAACATTTCTGTCACCGTTGGCAGCCGCCAGCGAGGGCTTCTTGAGCTCCGCATCCTCTGCCGTATCCAGCTCATGTAGTTATCGACACGCACGTATATACCCGGCTCATTAGACCTACCACATCCCTTGCCATAGGAGACGATGCCGACTTGCACTGATCGTCTCTTCATCGACATCACTGTAAGGGGGCCGCCCGAGTCGCCCTGGAAGGTGATATACAACCAATCAATCAACAAATCAATCAATCAATTATTCAAGCAATTGCTATTTATTATTGCGTCTGCCCAGCAACAAGTACCGAGCCTGAGCACAGGCTGACATACAAAAAAGGAAAGAAGTGTACTACTACACGCAAATGTTATGGGATAAAACATCGCATGAAAACAGGATGAAGAGCAGGCATGTTGCAAGCTTCGGTGTCACGTACTTTGAGAATCACCATTCATTTCACCTTTGTGCCGTGGCTAGTCATATTCTTCCAGATCCAGAAGTTGTTATGTCTCATGGGAACAGCCCGTTTCAATTTCGGAACTAGTCTGAGCCCGTCTGAATTATTCATAAAAATGCTCAGAAATAAAATTTTTTTGGCAGCGAAACTGCACATGGGTAGCCGATTTGTCCGTCCGTCCATCTCTCACCCGCCTGTACGCCAAAGAATCCTGCGGCGAAACCCCGTGTGCATGCCACGCGTCATACGTACTCCAGAGGAGTAGGTAGCTTTCGATCAGCAACGCCACGAGCAGAACTGGGAACGAGCTCGTCTACTCCGTGTCGATGCTGCAGCCCGAGCACAAGAACAGGCTCATGCAGCCGAGCGAAAGCAGCAACAGAGTACTGAGGATCCAGCAGCCTACCAAGGTGTCGTTAAATGAACCGTCGGGATTAAACCAGTGATGAACACTGGGGCCGAAATATTAGGATTCGCTGGTTAACCATCTGTGCGGAATGCTTGTGCAGCGACTTTAAATAAGTGTGTGATTAAATTGTAGGACATGCCGCCCCACTGTTACCACCGTTTAACTGTACATTAATGACAAAGTGGCTATAACAAATATTACACAAAGTCTTTGTAAAAACACGTTATATATATATATATATATATATATATATATATATATATATATATATATATATATATATATATATATATACATGTGTGTGTGTGTGTGTGTGTGTGTGTGTGCATGCATGCGTGTAGAAGTAAAATGAAAGCGAATGAAAAACTGTCCGCGGGTGCTATGCGAAGACACGCCTTCGCATTAGGATTTTGGTACTAACGAATTGAGTATCCTTATATCTTTATCAAATCGGAGCTCGGGAGTGTTTGTGACCGCCTACACCCACCGCCTTGACAGCTGTCTGAACATCCTTTCGTGGCAAGGCGTCAGATGATACTTAGAAGAAGGTGACAGGCAAAAAAAACCTAGTATTCTACTTGAAGGCATTCGAGATGCTGGAATCAATATCCTGGCTATGTATAGAACGGAAAATAAGGGATACAGGGGGTCACAATCATATGAAGCCAACAGACGATGACAACGGGAAACGCATAAGAGGAATAGCTTGTTTTATACCCTGTCCTTTCCTTGACACTGCTTGTGTGTCATTGCCTAGCTGTATGAAACTTTGCTTTTAATAGACGTTGTGCGTGATGGCTGGAAGTGTTAGAGTGGAATGTCTCCATGAGGTTATTGAAGAGTCATAGCTCAAATAACATAGTACCTACTTCTGTCAGCTTTAGCAAAATTGGTATAACATATCTTACTTGACAGCTGCCTTTGCCGGGCATCATGGCGCACAATATATTGTCCTTGTTCAGAGCTTTTTTCTGTTCAGGTAATCCCAAGAACCACTTGCACTCTTTAGTTGACAGGATCCTTTTAAATACGTACGTTAAGGCATGGGATGCAGTGCCATCTAGAGAAACAAAAGATGGGCTAATAAAACGCAAGAGTAAACATTCATGCAATAAAAACGCTGAAATACCTCATTCTAATGCTGTTCACCATATAATAATATACCCAAAAATAATTGCTTGGTGTTCTCTCTAACTACGTCCAAAACACATATGATATGACGTTCTATCTGACTGACCCGCTATTGAGTGTCGCATTCTGGTGTCGCCTTGACATCGAAGTTCACAGGTATTATCGGTCCGCGCGATCTCAGAAGTTACAATAAATTCTCGTTGATATAAAGCCAGTGAGGCAATACGTCCGGGAAGCTTTGTTGGCTTTTTTATTGCAATATATATGAGAAAGACGAGCTCAAGAGGAAGGTTTAGCTCAGGCCCAACTTTAACGCGGCTTATTCATATACTTGTAAAATGCAAAAACGTTTTTCCTATGCAACCCCTGAACCGCTTTTTATTCCATTTGTTTCATGCGAGAGAGAAAGTTATATTCTAGTGACTCTGGGAAGTGAAATTTCGATTTAGGTACTGATTCTTGTGAGAAGGATTGTCAAATATTCTGAAGTTCTAAAAAAATACACGGATAAGGTTTATAAATTCACAGCTCTACATCAAAAACAGATATCGCAGTTCTGTAAACTGCATCCATTATATCATTCAAAGCGGACAAATTCAATATCTCAATTTATATCTTATCTAAATGTGTTACGTTGCGCACAAGGGACAACAAATGCAAAAGCTGCATTTTCAAAATACTGAATTTTTTCAGATTCATGTGCAACATATCAATTTTGTCCGCTTTAGATCTACTATCAGATGCAATTCACAGAATGGCGATATTATTTTTCCTTGCTGAGTTAGAGAGTTGTAAACATAAGTTTCTTTCTCTGAAAATTTTTGATTTTTGCCAATTTGAAATAAATAAATTGATAATCTAAATCAAGAATTGGAAACCAACAGTCACTAGATTTTACGTTTTTTTCTTTTAAATGCAAGAAACCTCGTCAAATTTGGTGCCGTGATTGCCGAGAAAAGCGAATTCTCCTTTTACATGTATTTAGATAGGAGCACCCGAGCTAAAGCCTCCTGTTTACCTAAACAGGAGGGATACAGTTTACCTACAGGAAACAGTTTAACTAAACAGTAATAAATTAAACTGTTTAATCCGAGCTATCACAGCCCCAACGGATGCCTGCTCGTTGCTCAGCGCGAGGCTTGGATCACCACTCTTGAATTAGGCCTTAGCTAAACACTAAGCGTCATACCTAAATACGAGATGACATAGTTGCGAGCACGAACAACTTCGCCAGCGTTGACAATGATATGGAGACCTGCATGTACTGTTCAATCGAAATAATAAATATTCAAGCAGGTCGCCGAGGTGCCTCTAAAGGGTGACACTTATATTGAGGACATTATTCACTCGCCACAACTGCATGCAAGCTTCGCACATGGCATAACATATAACACCTTGGATGTTTTCGTGCATTGTTTAGAGTGAAGCTTTTTTCGTGTACTCTAAAGGACATGATTGACGACTGCTGCCGCTTGGTGCTATTGCTATCTCGCAAAGTTGTTCACGCACAGGCCCAACATTCATATAACGAATCGAGTCACACATCGCTATCAATTAGAGTGTGTACTTCCCCTAACGCTGCGCCGGCCGTCGGCTTTGTAGGTAAATTTCCTCACAGAAACAAATGCAGGCCTTTTATCACATAATTGCTCCAAAAAATTTACGCTATCTGGGATTTATTTCCTGGGTAATAGGTATACCATTCCCGACTAAGGAGGGTACTCTACAATACCTGCAGGACAGCTTTTTGTGTGCTGCGTCGGTGTCCGCATTTTTCCTACCCATCACTTTATTTCATTTTATCATTTATTCATGTATGCATCAGCTTCCCTGAATTTATGGAATTTCGAACGCATGCCGTGAAAAGGCCGGTGCTTGTCCATAGATGCGGCACTCCAACATGTGCACTTCGCTCATGTGGCAGCCAACAAGCGAAGCAGTTTTTTGTCAGTGTCACGGAAGCTATATTGATACATCTCTTTCTCTGTTTTTCTACGTGATGTTAACCCTGACATTAGGTGTTGGTCATTGAGTGCGATTGCGAGATAGAAGAGCACAGCTATGGAATTTCGGAGCACAGATGCAATTCTTTTGCAGTGGGCGGTTGATGCCCGTTGGTTTCGTTCGCAAAATTACTGCAGTGTTACATCAGGTGGTGTTTCATGCTGTGATTTGTTAGCTTGGCATTCACTCTTTACTCTTTCACAGAACATAGAATTTCTATAAACTGCACCTGTTTGACAAGGAAAAATTTCGCTTTAATGTTCATGGTGGAACTGAGTTGCTATATTTAGCATGGGTCACTTAAATCGAGCCATCTGGACAACCTGAGAGAGCAGAAAATGCGACCTTCACATTCGATAATTGCGCTACCTTTGTTTGATGCCCTTTCAATGAACGGAATTACAGCTAGCATTTCACCATTCGCTGTTTGCATCGCTGCTGGCAAGAAAATTGTTTCTTTATGCATCTTAGTTCTCCCTCAGCCGTTCAAACTAACATAGGGTCATGGTAGCCAGATGACTTTAGGCGACCAGCTTGCTCTGAGAAAAACAACTGTGTAAAGTAAGGGCATGATTTTTTTTAGGAATAACTCTAAAACACGTCAGTCATGCTCCTTATGACGAACCAAGAGCGAGCCGACCCATAAGGCAGAATCGGCTTACTCCACCACGGATCTTAGCCCGTTATGGAAATTGATAATCTTCAAAGCTGAACTTTCCAACCGCGTATACTTTTTTTTCGCGTATACTTGTTATAAAGAAGCTCAAACTCAAACTCCTAACTCCAAGTGGATCAATTCAATGGAAGTTCGGGGTTCACCTGCAATGGTTGTAAGATCGCCTGACAAGTTGTCAAGGTAAAATCTACATCAAATTGTAAATCGGACGTGCTTTTATCAAATAAATACTGAAACGTTATCTACAAACATGCGAATTTGAAAGATATTGGATCCTTCAAACGTAGTGTGGAGGCGTGTGTCAAAATAATTGAATTAGAAAAGAGGTAAGCAGGTTTGAATAAAGGCCCCTTTGCCGCTGGTAGAAGCGGGCGTCATAGTCTACGTAAGTGGAACATAAGTAAAACAGCAAAGAACTCCAGAATTCTCGCAAAGAGTACACGTATACACACACACACGCGCGCGCGCGCGTGCGTGCTTACACACGCACATAAAGAACGAGCCAATTCACCTAAGAAAAAGTATATTTCATTGATTACATTCTTACGTGGAACTGCTTTCGTCATGTAAAAGGCACTCTTCCACTTTGAGGAAGGCCACGCCCCAGCCGAAACGCTGGTTAGAAAGAGTGCTTTTTTTCGTAGGTATGGCCTTTACTTCTGAACTTATATGTGCAGGGCATTTTGTATCTTCACGTGAGTGTCAGAGCTTCCTACACAGGAAATAGTGTAGTCCGTAAGCATTACTTGCTTTCTGCTGTAAGGCCCCAGCCAGAAACCATGCCTTCTCTTCCTTCCAGGTGCATCCGTTTTTTAGGCAGGCAAACTGGCCTCACATGGTCGTCAAAACTCAGCGGTTTCTCCACCTAGTCACCACAGCATTTAAACAACAGTAAATGTTAATGTACGTGGCAGTAATGCAAATGTAAAAGAAAAACACATTTCTCGTTATTAATTAGAGCAAAGAAAATAAACTTGCAGTCTTCACACTGAGCAAGTCCGTTTTGGTGCAACATTTGTTTTTGCGTTCAACCGGTTGCATTTTCTCGTCTAAACAGTGCACAGCTGGAACAAGTATCATTAGCAAGAACTGCTTCCTTTGTTGCTTGCCTAATCAGACTAAAATCAATCCTTACCAGTGAGCTTTCAACATTTGTGAAATTCATTCGTTTCTTGCAACCAATCTTGCGCGGATTACTGATGTTCCATGATGTATACATGTTGTGATTCTTAGCACTTATGGAGTGACAAATTTGGTATGAGTGAATTTTCTGCTCATTGCCGTTTAAACAGTTCGCGAATCAAAGCCGCTGCACTGAGAACATCAGTGAAACGTTATTATTTCTGGTATTCTGTCAAAAGTTAAGTATTTCTAAATATCCAGCATGCAAGCACCACAGGTACAATACAATATGAAGATGTATAATCTTCAGACTTGGGTATAGGCGTCATTACGCTTTGGAAATATCCTCTACAACACGCAAATGTCCTGCAGTTGCGCGAAAGCGCATTCATGTTCCTTATAAAGGCTTATGATCGAAAATACTCACAACATCATCTAGCACATTAGATGTTGTTCTTGGAGTGCACCGAACTGCATGCTTTCTTTAAAACAAAGATTCTCTTGTCAAGCTTTGAGATTAACCTGGTGATGTAACATCCACGTACACTGCCGCTTGCGATTATATATTCAAGCTAACTTTGAACCCTTCTTTCTAGGTGATGGTTGTTTTAGCAGCAACTTACTTTGACGAGGGCGATATCGTTCCGGAACGTCGTCCACTGAAACCTTGGATGATGGATCATATCTTCAACCCACACGTACGGGCCCTGACCAGATACCGTGGTGTTGTAAAAGGCCCATGCAGAAATAGGAATAGCGTTCCTAAACAAAAGAAACGTTATTGTCAGGATGCCCTGTCCAGGCGCTCGTGAAATGCAGAACGTGCCTCCTTCTTTGTTTTCAAGCATATTTTACTAACCAAAACATGGGAAATGTTAGGCGCCTCAGTTAGGTAAGACATTCAGTAAAAAAAGAAAAATGACGGACAATTACGATACTACCTAATGGGAAATTTGAGCGCAGCTGCACAAGTGTTTGCATTTTGTGATATTTGTGGGAAGTAACTTGAGATAGACGTGTAGCAGAGTTAGCAATAGTCGAAAATGTAATCTACAGGTCAAGCGCGTTAGCTTTTAGGCATGACTCGTCGAAAGTTCCACGGTAATCGCTGGTGCCCCTGGGCTTCCAGAAAGTACCATTCGCGTCAGGCATACAATGAGATATCAAAACAATCGCAAACCATGAAAACCGAAAGAAGCGCGAACGAGACCAAACCAAGCAAACCAAACAAGAGCGAGCGAATGCTGACGCGAGCAGAGGATAGCACAAAACGATGATGATGATGAAGCAACATTTGCTGGGCCCGAAATAAATCGGTGGTGCACGCAGGCACCAGACGTGGTGGTTCCCTAGTTACGGGACCCATATGTTTCCAGCAGCTCCTGGCCTCTGTCCGTCAGTGCGAGCTGAATCGGTAGGGCGGGGCTGGATAACAAGGTCTTCCATCGCTCAAGGGGTTGGGGATTGGGGGCGTTGGTGGGAAGGGGAGGAGGGGGGGGTCTTGAGTTCTGTGCACTCTGCCAAGACGTGCGGCAGGGTACCCTTTTCTCTTCTGCAAAAAGGACAGAACATATCGTATTCCGCAGGGTACATGCGGTTCCTCAGTACGGGATGCGCAAGCGATCCCCCCTGCGCTCGACGCAGGATCGTCTGTTGTTGCCTGGTGAGTTTGGGGTGCGGTTCTGGCAGTCTGCACGTTTCCTCTCGGTACATCCGGGTAATGTCCCGAAAGCTGGTAACCGGGTGCGGTAGCTCTTCCGGCTCGTGCTCGGCCCGGACTGACATTTCTCGGGCATGGTAGTCGGCGATGGTGTTGCCTGCTACCTGCGAGTGAGCCGGGACCCACACGAGCTCTATGGCTCTTCCCGGAGGCTTGTGCTTGGCTAGAATGGCTCGGGCCGCGGAGGAGATTACCCCCCTGCGGAAGCTTCTGTAGGCAGTCTTTGAGTCTGTGACTACGGTGTTCACGCTCGGCTGTGCGAGTGCGAGGGCCACGGCCGCTTCTTCGGCTACTGCGGGGTCTGTTGTCTTCAGGGACGCGCTGATGATCAGCCTGTCTTTTGATGTAACCACCATCGCTGCACGGTCACTGTGTTTTCGGAGCGAGGCGTCCGCGTAGAGGACCCTGGGGTTCTCTTCCAGCTTCCGGGCTAGTGCTTTAGCTCGCGCGGTGCGCCTCTCGTCGTCCTTGCCCGGCGCCATGTTCCGAGGAAGGGGTTTCGTCTGAATGATCGTTTTCCAGTCTTCCGGAAAGGCCGTCTTGATGGGTACTGGCTCGATCTGCCATCCTATTTTGCGTAGGACGGCTCGTCCGTGTTCCGTGTGACTAAGCCGGATTCTCTGATTAGAAAGGTGGGCTTCGATGAGCTCCTCCACCGTGTTGTGGGCGCCCATGTCTAGCAGTTTTTGAGTGGACGACTAAATGGGCATGCCCAGTGCTTGTTTCGTTGCCTTACGAAGCATCGTGTTTAGGGTGTCCCTATTCGCCTTCGTCAGCTGGAGATACGGTGCGGCGTAGGTAACCCGCGACACGACGAACGCGCATACCAGGCGCATAGCATCGTCCTCATTAAGGCCTCGGTTTCTATTAGATACCCTCCGAATCATACCAAGTATCTGTTCGGTTGAAGTCTTGATCTTTGTGATGGCGGCCTGTGCCTTCCCGTCGCTCTGAAGTAGTAGGCCGAGAATCCTAATCTGCTGTGTTGGCTTGATGGTAGTTCCGGCGATGGTGATAGTCACGTTCGGCGGCAGCTCCTTCTTGGATTTTCCCGGTTGGATCATGAGCAGCTCTGATTTCTGGGGAGCGCAGCTCAGTCCGCATGACTTTGCGTACTCATGCACGGTCGTTGCCGCCCGCTGCAAGACTTCCTCCATCCAGGCATCGGATCCGGCTCGGGCCGTCCACACCGTAATATCGTCGGCGTAGAACGCGTGGTCCACGCCTTCAATTTGCTTGAGTAGATCGGGCAGGGGCAGCAGGGCCAGATTGAAGAGCAGGGGCGACAAGACTGATCCCTGAGGGGTGCCCCTATCGCCGAGTTCGACAGGGTCCGACTTCTCCTCCCCTATCCTGATGGTCGCCGTTCGGTTTGACAGAAAATCTTTTATGTAGCCAAATGTCTTTCGGCCACACCGGGTTTTGTTTAGATTCTGCAACACGCTCGCGTGGGACACGTTGTCAAACGCTCCCTTCAGGTCGAGGGCGAGTATCCCGCGCGGCGCGTGCCTCGTTGCCGGCTTGACGACCAGTTCGTGGAGTTGGATCATCACGTCTTGGGTGCTGAGATGTTGCCTGAAGCCGTACATCGTCTGTGGCATCTGATCCGTTTCTTCGAGGTGCTTCTGCAGCCGGCGAAGGACCATGTGCTCCATCACCTTCCCCACGCAGGATGTGAGAGAGATGGGCCGCATGTTGTCTATCGTGAGGGCCTTGCCGGGCTTTGGAATGAAGCGGACCTCGTCGTCCTTCCATTCCTTCGGCAACTGCGAGCTCTCCCAGGCTTCGTTAATGTGCTCTAGGAGGCTGCTGGCCGCTGTACCGCTCATGTTACCGAGTAATTTGTAAGTTATGGCGTCCCTGCCGGGTGCACTTCTCTTGTTACTGTCACACACAAAACGAGTGGTAAGGTCAGATACGAGCAGTGGCGTAGCTATGTCGTCTGGCACCCGGGGCCCTTAGGTCTTCTGTCAACCCCCCCCCCCCCTGTGTAGTCGAGGAAGGCGAGGGTATCGACAATTTTCGGGTGTCTTCAGACGTATATGACACCCCCCCCCCCTACTGGCCCCGTTCACCCAGGGACCACTGCCCCCCGACCCATCCGCCTCCCCCCCATTGCTACGCCACTGGATACGAGTACGCATAGAGCAGTCGGGCGGCTACGCATGAAACCAGTTTCCCACGCGCACGTCAATCGAGGAGCCGCGCTCACTGTTGGGCTCGTTCGCTCGGTTACGCCACCGCAGACGGTCGCCGAAGGATTGGGCCATTAGAGCGGTAAGTGAGCATCGCTAGTTCGTTGCCTTTTAAGCCAAATGCACACAGTCATAACCTAAACGGGCATTCTCCACGTGCACGACTTACACGTAATGAACACAATGCGCAGCAGTCAGTATGAAGCTTGGGGATATGATGCTGCCACCGCAAGATATGCTGATGAAGGCAGTGGCATTCCATCGGTAGTTCACTTCCAGTTGCACCTACGAGACAGAGTTGTGACTCGTCACTATTTATGCTTTGAGCAATGGGTAACGTGCAGCTTTAGTTACAGATCTTCATAGAAGTCACCATAATATAGATGCAGCTTTAAAGTCGTGCTTTGAATAACACTAAACAGCAAAGCTCGCACAATGGATTCAACGAGGCGTTGAATGAATTCGAGAACGGGGAGAAGTAGTTTGTTCACAACTGCTTTTATTTGATAGTTATTTTTTGGAAATGACACTGGTTGGAGTTTTTTGACGATAAGACAGATTCATAATCCAACGGTATATCGTCTGCAGAAAGGACATCCCATTTATATGAAGTAGAATAAGTTTGCATTACCTCTATTGCCTTATAATTATTGGCATACTGCAATTTGCGAACACAGTCAAATTGATTATTTGAGCAAAACAACATTTCAATATTGCATCAGATTTCAGGAGCTTGCTTATTTGTAACGAAACCAAAAAATAAGAAGGCTTGCGTGTAATCTGTTGTGCAATAAAGATCTTTCACATTAACTAGGTTAGGAGCTGGGAGAATTAGTACAGATGCATTAATACAAACTGCGCGACAAGGCGGCGAGCAAAGAAAGACAAGGCGGCGCTTCCGATAACATAAGGTCACAGGGTCAGAGAATAAAGCAAGGCATTCTGCGCGAGACATCGATAGGCGCCGGAGCAGGCACTGGGCTGCAACCGAAGAAATGCGATGCGCGATAGACGAGCAACTCACCGCAGTCAATCAGTGAAACAGTGGAACAAATGTGCCGGAGGACAGTAAGTGGCACAGGTGGCTGCCTGTTGGATGTTTAGTCGATGAGCAGTGTAACCCTTTAAGAAAAGGTGCGGCACATGACGGCAAATATGATGGGACGCGCCGGATGATGGGAAGATGGGATTCACTGCTAGAGCGCTCGTCTCAACAGCAGGTACCTGGCTGGAAGACAGCGCGTCAATGCAGTTTGGCACGCGGTAACATAGACCGTATAATTTTGCTGAAGGGCCTACGGGTTTTTAGGGAAATGCAGACGTGGACACGCTGGCGAAATTATTGGGCGGCCTTAATGAAGACAAATGACTAAGATGCCTAGCAGCGAGTCATTACTTATGAATGGCTTAAATTTATTCAGCAAAGTTTATCTCATTTCAGTCGCTCAGCAACCGGCAGTTCTGCATGGCAACTGTGGCTGTTTTCCAATATAATGTCTGGAAACAGCCTTTATTCCATAAGATCACAGTATTCGAGCAGTCCAATGAGTGAATTTTCCTTTTATAATAAAAGAAAGAAATATTTGGCAATTTTAAACAGTAAGGTATAAAATAGAATTCGAGGGGCTCATAAATTTATCTTCAATGTTTCCAAAATTCGCACACTCCCACGTCTGATGCCAACTGTTTTCCGTCATTTGAATAATAAAGCTGGCACGTGAACTGGCAGGGAGATGTAGTGCACGTAACACCATATAGCCTTTCGTGGCTGATTTTGGCGACACGTTCAGCGTTAACTATCTTAGTTACGCCAACTTACCATCCAGGGACTTTGTGTCCTCTTTATTGTTGTACCGCCAATTATCCTGGCAACCAAGGGCTCAGATACTCCGCACCCTGGAAAATAAGGCAATGATTGGGTGAACAATTTTATTACTCGTTAAACAGAATTTTCTTGGAACAATAGAGCTCCAAGAGAGCACAGGCATCCTCACAGAGATTCTCAAAACACCCTTGTAGTGTAACGGCACATCATTCGACTGGCTTTGATAATGGCACAAAATACGTTTTCCAAATTACTCGGTATATACTATAGCATTTAAAAAATGCAAAACTTCTCAATATAAAGAAATGATGCTTTTTTATTAGTTTGCCTAAGGTTCAAATAGGCAAGAAATTAAAGTAATTATGAAACTTGGAAATATCTTCTTATTCGAAACGTTAGATATAGAGTAGTCGCTATTTGTAAGACCTCCTTTCATTCTGCGCTTCACTGCCCTTAACATCTCACCCTGTGTTGCTGCATACCAAGCTAACGCCAACACTGAACCGAACAACATTGGCTAATTGGTACTTTCTCACTGGCATACCTGAGAGATGAAAAAAAAACAATGTCATACAGTCCATACAGTCCCCCTCACGGAAAATGACAAACGCTTAAACTTACCAGGGCTATTGATTTTATTGGAGACGGCCTGTGAAAAAAGAAAAAACAGATATTCAATCACCTTATGTTAAGGCTCCTTGCAACCCTCGACACACAGTTGATAGCTTCTGTATAGTGATGAAGAGGAAACATATATTGTACCCGAGCCCCTTCTCCCGAGGATATACTAGATATTCGGTTGGCTGGAAGCGGTGACAAGAAACTGAAGTGTTGGGGTGACGGTCTTCTTGATTAGGGTTGATTTGCGTCTCGTGGTGTTTTGACACTTGCAATGTGGGCTTCCTTAGAATGCCGTCGTATTGTAAGGTATTGCGAGGGATGCTAGCAGCCCAAGGACCGTAGTAAGTTCGGATAACGCGGCCACATTGGTTAGTATTGCGTACTTCATGTATTCTTCGAGTGCGCGGGGTCCTTACTTGGTGGCGTCTTAACGATTCATGAGCGTCTCGAGAGACGAGAAATCCCACTGTGTATAGTAAGTATTGTGTCATAGCCCCAATATGTGCATATTAGAGATATTTGTTTCATTTACGGTTACGTGCTGGGTAACGTTTTTCGTGCGCAGGCCGTATGCTTGGGATTGGCATCATTCGGCAGTGGCCTTTCGTATGCTGGAGTTAGGTGTCGGAGAGCGAATTGTATTCGTGTCAATGCTCTGAACTTGGGAAAGCGATGTGTTTTTGCTCCAATAGTGAAGCAACAACTGTCCCATGTTAAGGCTATGTTTCAGCTCTGTAGCTCTGTAAAGCTGCTCTGCAAGTTTTAATTGTTTCGTCAGCTTTTACCAATGTCTCAAAATAATTGCTGAGGTAGAGCCTCTGCTTTTTATTATCTTCGATGTTAGAGTTGCTGCTTCGTTTTGCAGAGTGATTAGAGGCTCAGTATTATTTACATTCCATCAGTGGTGAGTATCATGAAATGAGTTTCCATGGTATCGAATCCCGGTCATGGCGGCCACATTTCGATGGGAGAAAAATGCGTAAGCACTCGTGTACTTAGATTTACGTGCACGTGAAAGAACCCCAGGTGCTACAAATCACTCCGGAGCACCCCACGGCCTGCGTGACAATCAAATCGTAGTTTAGGCACGTAATCTATTTTTTAAATCAGTTTTCCCGTGAGCAATGATCGCCACGGTGTTCGACTATCCTATGCAAATGAGGGTGCTGTTGTTGGTTGTGGGCCATGATTACTCCAGTTATTACAACCATTGAGGCTGTGGTTTTAGATGACAGGTCTGCTTGCAGGAAATCGCCGTGGTGGTACATTGCGCGTGTACTGGGGGGAGGGGGGTGGTCATAAACCCTGCATACTACTACGTAAGACATGGCTGTTTCTATGAGGTGGTGTTGTCCGTCTTGTGCCTGTGTTCGTTTTCTTCCACGGTTTCTAAGGCCTGTGCTAACAAGCGTTTTACATGGGGGCCTCGATACTGCTAGTTTGGGCAACCTTGGGCAACTATCAACATTATTTCGCATCTTTCAACACCTGGGATGCTGGAGACATGGTAGAGAAAGCCAACAACAACGTTAGCTGGAAATGCACCACAGCCCCAACAACAATCATTGTCAGCAGCAACTGCGAAAGGCATAATAGTGAAAGCGTGTGCAAAAAGCGCGGATAGAGTGCGACATGCCGTGAAAAATATAAAAAAGAATAAAGGGAACAGCAGACGACAGTAAGAATGAAAACTGTAGAAGGTAGGGCGGCAACAAACGAAATGCACACAAAAAAAGGGTTGATGGAAAAAGTCAGAGACAATATGTGGCACATTGTGCACCCCGAAAAACGGATTTAAAAAACGGATTACATTTATGCAGCCATACATATTATCAAAATTTATACAACAAAACAAAAACACAGGCATGTGTGTTACGGACTACGACCATCGCATCTCTGACAATTTTTGCTCCTGCTCATGCGCTGTTTAGTGAATGCTGTTTCCAAGTTCGAAGTTTGAGTGCATTTGGCCTTGAGAGCGTCCGAGCGTCTATAAAAAGTTTTGGCCTTGTTGGGTGTGTTTTCAAGGTACCTGCTGTGGCTTCTGTGTGGACGGCTAAGTATCGATTGTTAAAGCTTCCAATTATACCAAATTAACGTAGGAGCTTCAAAGAACTTCATCACGCTCGCCAGTAATGTTTGCAGTTTTCTGAACAGCAATAAATAAGCGATTTTGGAATATAAAGGATGGGCGTGAAGAGCGCGCTACAAGATTGTCTGAATATTTTAAAACAAATTTCGTACTCGAAATTATATGTTTTACTTTATTGGAGAGTTGGCCCGGCAGTACATGCACATATGCTTACTTTCCATGCAACGAGTTCCTTTCATAAGTATTTCCTTGAAGTTTGGGGTGTAAAAGTTAACTTTCGGTCTGCTAAGGTAGCCTTTATGCGCCCTTTGCTACAATACTACGTAAAACATTATCTCGCAATTCATGTTAGGCCCCTTTTCCAGGGCGCTAAATGGACTATCTACAATAGCGACAAGAATAAAAAGCTGCTGAATACTCCGGCATCCACCCGCAAAATACGTGTCCGTTATAAACGGGAAAACTCTGGGTTCTCATATTTGGACAAACCGCTGAAAAAAAGAAACGATGTGAATCATTCCGCACATGTCTGCTCAATTCCATTGCTATGGTGCAAAAATGCTAAATTACGAGTGTCCGCAAGCTTCCTGCGAACATATGGGACAATCGAAAATAGCTTTGGATACTCATCGCTTGCCAGCATACTAGATCCTACAAGCATGTCCAACACGCTCTGCTTCAAAACATCTGTGTTATGCATGTGGACATTTAGAAGTGTAGTATAGAGCCCGCTTATTGAGACTGGCATTTACATTGATGGGACCTTCATGTGAGCACCCTAAAAAATTTTGAATGGTGAAATTGGGAGAAATAAAAACTCAGAAAGTCGAAAAAAGAATTTCTTGACTGAGTTTTGTGCGAAGTGCACCAGGGACGCATCGCAATTTTAATTTGTGAGAAAACTCTGCAGTTTGCAGACACCTCTGTTGCATTTGAATTTTTACCGGTGAATCACACAAGAATTCTAGTCTATAATTGAAATCAAAAAGGCACCTGTTGGAGCAATACATGTCAAATGGAAATAATGCACAGTATTCTCTTCCTAAATGCCAAATAAAGACAGAATTCTTGCAACTCACCATGCCTAAGTTGAATATTGCGAGAACATGTATAACAAATGCAACGTTTTTCCTTTCCTCCACTACGGACATTTTCAAAGCATAAGAGAATCAGACGTATCTGAGGCTTTGCCCTTAATTTCACTCTAAAACGTACTTGCATTTCAGAAAAACTCACTCTGAGAAGTGGTTCAAGATTCGTACATCTCGTTCTTTTCTAAAGTCTCCATCTGCGAATTCCAAAACAAGCTTCCTATACTGGCTTCGAGTGAAGGTCCAACCCCGTAGATAAACCCCAGTATAAAGAAGCTCCATGTATATGAATCATCTTAAGGTGTGTCGGGAGAGGTTAGGAGGGATTCATAGATGAAACGTTTGCTGTACCGATGTTAGAGTGAGTGATTTATGGAGGCTAAACATAGTAAAGGAAAATGTAAGCTGATCTCAAAGAAAAAAACTTTACTTGTCCTCCGACCAACAGCTTCTCTCGCTATCGTTTCTTTATCGTTACTACGTGACAGCAATACTCTGATTATATATATGCGAGGATGTCCAATAGCACGTTATGACATGAGTGGTCCTGAGATTTATTTTATTTAACTGAAGGCGAACCGAAGTATATTGAACGGGAATGGTGAAAAAAACCAAGGGCTCTTTGTAATAGTGATTCGAGGGCTAGAAGCCTTTAGAATGTCGAAGTTCCGGGAAATATTTCGTTAATGAGCGTTTTAAACAAAAATTTCCTCTTCCTTTCAGTAATCTTGAGCAACAGCGAACGTCTTGCGTCATGTAATGAAAAAAAAAACAATTTCGATGTGGCCTATCATCTCCATATTCCGAAGAAGCTTCAATAAGGAATTCTCTCAGAGCCATTGAAATGGGCAAGAAATACTGTGACCATGCTTGTTGCGCAGACGCAACCACTGAGGTCTTGCTACTTGAACATCTTGTGGCTATTCAAACTATTTCTGCAGCTCTCACCGGACTAAGCGGCTGCTGTTGCCTAATTTTGTTCAGTGCTTTAACAGTTCTAAGATTTTTCAATTTCCTTTTTCTTCTATGCTCTCGGTCACGTCATTGCTCTTCGACGTTTACTATAGCGGTATCTCTGTAGCATAACGGCTACACTTAAGCAATGCTCGAAATTATGGAAACAAAAATAAATTCAGGAAAATGTTCACAAATTTAGGTGCGTCAGAAAAGCATCCAATTATCGAACTAGTGACATCAATCATGGATACATTGACAAAATAAAACAATCACAAAATGTGCATCATTGAGAATGGAGGGTAGAGTGGCATTTACAATCCCAAATGTAGCCCTTCATATGCCCTCTTCGTACTTGGATCGAAACTAGTCTAAGATGCACATTCCCGTTTGTAATGGAAGTAAGAATAAGAACCTCACCGAGAGTAAGTGCGAGTCGTGTAGAATGTTACCTACATGATAAATATGTTCTAAGTGTACCGCCATCTGAATAAACTGAAGCATTGTAGGAACGATGCCTTCGGCGCTGTGATATATAATTTGCAATTTCCAGAAGCTGCTGTGGAGCATTACGATTGTGCAGACGGGTGCGCTCCAGAAACGTGCTTTTGTCTTAGAAGAAACGTACCGTTAGAACCTTACTCTGCGAGTTAGAAAAATTGGTTTAACGAGACACTTCAGAGAGAGCAACCGAAAGTTTAAAGATTCTGCCTTTCAGGGGTGAATTTAAGCATAACTAAGCAAAATATACAGCCGAGCAAACTACGCTCCTAATGACCATCTTCTTGCACGTCATGCTGGGGTTACCCGACCGATTGCTTCAAATCGAAGGATTGCTTCACACGCTATACGCGGACGATGTTACGATCTGGACGACAATGGGCAGGGATGGAGCGATCGAGCAAGGTTTACATTACGCTATCCAATGCATGGAAAACTACCTCGTGGGCTCGGGAATCGCCTGCTTGGCTGAAAAATTTGAACTGCTGCTGTATAGACAGGCCAGAAAGGGGCGCCCACCTAAAGGCTACAACCCCCCGGAAAGGAAGAGATCTAATTAAGGCATCAAACGGCTTACCCATCCCGATGGTAGATAAGATCCGGCTATGAGGAATGATGATTAAGTAAATTAAATTATGGGGTTTTACGTGCCAGAACAACTTTCTGATTATGAAGCACGCCGTAGTGGGGGGACTCCGGAAATTTCGACCACCTGGGATTCTTTGACGTGCACCTAAATCTAAGTACACGGGTGTTTTCACATTTCACCCCCATCGAAATGCGGCCGCCGTGGCCGGGATTCAATCCCGCGACCTCGTGCTCAGCAGCCTAACACCATAGCCACTGAGCAACCACGGCGGGTAGGAACGATGATCGAACACAAGGGTGGCAGTCGCGAAGCACATCGGAAGGTAACGGCAAAGGCCACCAGCACGATGCACTTCATTCGACGCATCATCAACAAACACGTCGGCACGTGCGAAGGCAGTGTCATATGACTCATTACAAGCCTTTGTCATTTCTCAAATGAAGTACATGGCAGCATTTCCCACTGGAAGGTAGCGGAAACAAACAAGCTGAACGCCTTCACACGCAAGGCGTACAAATGTGTGTTGGGACCTGTGCCCGGATTCAAGACCAAGCTCTTAGAATACGGTCGCGGAACTCGTGGAGGAGCAACAAGTGTCCCAACCCAAGCGCCTATCCACGACCCGCCTGGGCAGACACGTGCTCGAAAAGCTCGATATCGCATACCACACGCACCACGGCATTAAAGTAGACATTCCAAGAACCATACGCGAGCAACTATACGTTCCCCCATTGCCTCGCAACATGCACCCCCAGCGCCACGCGGGGAGACGTAAAGCTAGGACACAGCACGTGAACCAAAGTTACTCCAAAAAAAGGTGGCGGTCTTCACCGACACAGCCCGTTATCGAGACAGGAAGTTTCGAGGCGGTCGTTACTAGCCACCGAGACAACCACCTCACAACCACCATCGTGAACACGGCACATGCCGAAGCGGCATAGAAAGCGGCCATAGCACTGGCCCTCACACAAACCAAAGCGCCATACGTGATCTGCGATTTGCTAACGGCAATTCGCAATTTCGCAAATGGGCGCATCTCTCAAAAGGCGTATCACATACTCCGAAGACATCCCATAAACGAGGGAGAGGCCGACTTCGATAACCCAAGGCATTTGCAATGGATCCGGGCACACACTGGATTGAGCACCCCCAACGAAGTCGCTCACCGCGTTGCTCGAGGCCTCACTCACCGAGTATCATCGGAGAAAGAGCACCCGCGGGGTACTGCAAACGTCTATAGACATGGGATGATCGTCAGACCAGGTTCCACGACATTCTACACACCAGCAGTTACAGATACGCGTATACCCATTCCCTCACGCTAGGTTAGACAGGAAGCAAGCAGTACACTTCAGATAATTACAAACGGATTCTTACAGAAACCCCAGACTCATGCACAGCATGTGTCCAGACATGTACACTACAAACAGATGCACATCGTGTGGCGAGGTAGCCACACTTAATCACATGCTATGGGAATGTCAGCACTTAACAAACAAGTCGGGCAGTGCCGACCCCTGCATCTCTTGTACCGCCAGCCTTCACTCGCGATGGAAGACCGCACTTCTCAGCTCTAACCTGACAGCACAACTCTGGGCCGTACAGCGAGCCGAAGAAGCCGCTTCGAGACAAGGTCTCGGAACCGCGTCCGGGACGGGTGCCCCGACCCACTAAGAAAGACGCCAGACTCAAATCTTATTGATTTTAAAATAAAGTATACGCTCTCTTGTACTTTGCAGAGAAGGGTTGCTTCATATACTTAGTGCACTCTGCAAGATGCGATTAAGGGGGTTAAGTACATTCAGTGAAGCTGTTTAGCGCAGTCGATGCCTCATAGCTGCTGAGTTTCTTTCTAGTATGGCAGGCTTCTTTACGTGTCATTGGGCTTGGTTTGATTGTGTAACGTAGTCGATAAATTGGGAAGCGACTTAACTCTCAGCGTATTGTAAGCAGTCAAAACCAGAGCTGCGGATCGCGTATTTGACACAATGGTCCGTATTTCATGCCGAAGTCTTCTTTTTCATTCTTAATTTGACTTGCGCGTCGGCAGTTGCTCACGGGAAGCAGTACTCACACTTTCGTGAGGTTGGCTACTGTGTGCGCTGGGTAATTAGAGATGACGGGGAGTCTACATGCGTGTCCTGTTTTTGCATGTAGGCTTTGTAAGAAGTGAATGCAGTGCCAGAACAAAAGGCTTTACAGAATAGAAACTCCTGCTTCATTTACTTGCGTAATATTTACTTGTTCTACAATTGCCAACTATGAGGAACGTGACACTAATTTTCTCTCGTAAATGCAACGTCTAGAGGAAATTCTCAGCACTTATGGAATGCTGTCACTGTTGATATCAGACACGATGGGCCGGCAATTCAGCCTTGCTACTCGTTCTTTTAAAGTGAGCTACGGAGTCTATTGCAAGTGTTGCACAACATTGCAGCAAGATAAACGTACAAAAAATGCATGGAGTTTTCGTGGTATTCATCTGAAACTCTATATCGAAAAAAAAAACGAGCCATAAAAATATCTTCTAGCAATCCCGTGGTAAAGGTGTTGTTTTACTGCATTTGGGCGTAAGACTGCTCATTATTCGATTTGTTTTTCTCCACAATAAAAATGACACATTTCTCAGAACTATGATGCCACTGCCGTCGCCGTAGAGTCAGCGTGCGTGTTTGACACCACTAGAAGGACATCTAAAGAAAGTGGTTTGATCATTGTTTTTTTTGTGTGTATGTGTTTTTCTTTGCGAAGATTGAATGAGGTGTCACGCAACCAGCTGTACCATGACCTCGTTGATGGGGTATTTCCTGTGCCATTGTACAATAAAACACAGTGCAGGCGAATACAAATTTCTTTTGAAACGCTTTGAGTGGATTGTAGCGTCAAGGGTTACAATTTTTTAAAGCTGTACATTGAACTTTACCTGTTAAAAGACGGTCAGAAGAGGTTTGTTTATTGTCTCGCGTTTATGTTTCAATCCGAGACAATACAACACATGTTCATAGATGATTGGAATGGTGTGTTTTGGTTGGATATACAGATAAATGTGAAATAAAAGTCACCCTTAAATCCGCCTGGAATCTGAAATTTCGTGGTTGGCAACGATGTTGCCATGCCTTATGATGTTGTTATGCTCTTCGGCTTGCATAAAACGGTGCAACTCGCACATGTGTGCTAAATGCAGATGTTAATGTAAGACCTGTGCGCGAATATTCAAGCAGATCTTTGTCCTGCATTTTTCAAAGCACACAAATTGTAGATTTGTGTACCGGAGTGGGTTTCCAGACTGGAAGTCCAGTTAAAAATGCCAAATTTGTAGTATGTCGTAGGCAAAGAACGACTGTTGGTGCGTCGTATCACGATTTTGTTGCGCTGCTTTTCCGAGTATGCAAATACTCTTACATGCGAGACAGTAAATGAAAAGCGTACGTGGGCCGATGCTTCAAACACTGCGCTGTTGGGCGTTGTATCTTTTCGTGTTTCGTTTTTGTTGTTGTGAACCCTTTTATTATAATTCACGTCAGCACACAAATAGTTTTTCTTGCTCCAGTTGGTTTCGCATGTATAAGTGATTCTACTTTAAAATTCTGGTTAATTCTTAAAGAAAGCTGCATGCTTGATAAGAAAATGACAAAATCAACAAATTACATAGTCTTGGTGTAGTGAAGTGCTTCAGTGCCGTGGGAAAGCATGTGTCACATATGAGCATCGATCCAGGATTGAGCAGGATGCGTTGTTGGGCAAGTTGGTTCATTGTAATTGGGAAGATTGGTTGCGCTTACTAGACAATCACATGTAAGAAGCATTATAAGTTGGTTCATTGTAATGTTCCCAATTACAATGCACCAACTTGCCCAACAATGCATCCTGCTCAATTGCGCCTGTCCTGTCTTCTTACATGTGATTGTCTAGTAAGCGCAACCAATGTTCCCAAATCCAGGATTGTTACCCTCTTTGTTCACAATGCGGTTTCTGAGCCGTCTGCGCCAGTCTCCCCACCGCTCAAGCAAACGTGCGCCATCTGTCGGGCTGCGTACCAGAAGGAAGCAATCCTTTTTGCCTTCTCCGTCGAAAGGCGGCAGGCGCTGCGGCGTCGATGCAAACAGTTGAACATTTCAGCGACAGGCACCATTCTCAACTTTTTGTAGATGCTGCTGTACCTTTGGGCAAGGTCGCGATATGGTGTATCTAGTTCGCATTGTCCGCTCGAGGTCTACTCTGGCTTTCGATTGCTGAAATACGAAACAAGTGATTCTGCACCGGTTGTCATTTCGTCAAAGCCGTGGCGTTTAAATATGGGTAATATGCGTGGTAGTTCGTTTAGCCTTTATGAGTCGCGGGCTGAGAACTTCGCCCCCTTTATGATATCTAAGCCGTCCCCGAGGTCGTAAAATCCGGTGGCAATACAATGCTTGTTGTCACCTTATTTCGCCACAAGTAATTCATTTTAGTATTCATATAGAACATGATAAGTGGATTACAACAATTATCGCCAGAACATCTTGCTTCCAATGATTCCTTTGTGTCAAAAGCACCTTGAAATTTCTCGAACATTTTGACTACGAAAGCGGTTGCACAGCCTCTTCACATTTTACAATTTTTTTCTTTTTTAACCTATATATTTCAAGACTTCTTTCTCGCTTTTGAAAAGTCTACAGTATTTCGTGATAAATTAATAAACGATTAAAATCTATGGGGCCCAGACACAATTTCTGCCGATTGCTGGGTCGAACGAGGATCGTAGAGCGCATTTGTCGACCTATGCAAAGCTCTAGCAACCGTCCAATTCATGGTTACCATTTATTGCAGCAAGATTGGTAGTAGAATAATAAGTGCTGACTTTAACGCAGCCTACAAAGGATATATTTATATGAATACTAAAGGCTGGTGTCGATGGGTAAAATGAAGAACTATATGAATGAAAAATCATTGCGTTATATCCTAGACAAGCGTATAACTGTTTTCCTTTTTTTTATGCTGCCTTAAATATTTTCCGTTGTTTGTTCCCCTTCTGACGTTGGCATCTTTTTGCTGCTCTTAGAAAACGCTAGAAAAAACGTCTGAAACAATAGTTCGTATTTGTTTCCGTACTTTAGATTTTACGAAACCTTATCACTATTTTTCATTTGCGAACAGAACCGAACACCATAAATAATTATTTTCAGTTGAAGTTCACCACTTCCTCTGGCCATTTCCACTGATTCGTTGCCTGCACTTATGGCTAAACCATGCCACCTTATTTGTAAATTTGCACCAGCTTGGTATCATGTTAGGAGTAGCCGCACCGTTATTGAGGATTCGAAAGTGGTGCAACGCAAGGCAGGTCTGGCAACATTAAAGTTCGTGTTTGAAGCTGGCAACCATCCTATAGTTATCTGGTGGCGGGAGACGAAAATTGCCAGTGTGCATGTTCTCGCAGACCACCGCGACTATGATGCAGATGTGCTTTAGCTTTCCCTACAACTCGTCTAGGAAGAAGACCACCGTATATTCAGCATTTGATCTTCTCTGCGGACAATATTATCACCGAACTGAAGAAGCGCTTCCTACATAGGCTGTCACCTTGATCGCGCTGGCGTGGAAACTAAAGTAGATGTAACGCGTTGCCTCCAAAGTATTACTCATGAGATGAGCTTCCACAATTAGATTTTTTGGGTCCTACTTACTGCTTGGAAAACAGCACAGGTGCCTTCTTTTGGGCGTTCTGATGCAGCCCAGGAGCGCCGTCGATATTTTCTGCAAAATACATTTATGCTGTCTTTCTACTAAATAATTCAAACTTGGTCGGTAGGTACATGTTGAACTAGGAAGAGTAACAGCCCCAGAGTCAGGTAGAGCAGAAGGAGAAAGGTTGCTTAAATTTCCCTATGATTATTTAAAGCGGTTTTAAACGTTATCCTTTCGCTCCGGAGTAGAACTGAGAGTGAAGCCTTTTTCCTGAAATGCAGTGAAAATCAGAGCAAAATGTTTAAATTGATGTCCCGATTGTACGTGCCAGCCTGTTTACTAAGCCTTCATGAGATAATAACTGTCGCAACAAACAGTATGTCGTTGCATGCCCCATGAAAGATCTGGTGGACCGCCTTATAACGACTAACATTCGTTTTAACAACTGAGAGCACATTCCCGATGAAAGCATCAAATAATATTTTCCGGTGACGGAGGACAATGTTAATCTAATAAACTTTTTTAAATACTTAAGACCAAACTGCTATAGAAAAAAAATCTAGCACAGCAATGAGTAACAAGCGATGAACGGCGCATCATATCGATCAGGATTATTTAGCTATGAACAAGAACTTGCGAATAATGAAAAACGAGAGCTCTTCATATTTGGTTTAATAGAGTTGTCGTCAGTGTCTCGCCTATTACGTTCACGCAGCAGCCTGTATATTTATGAGTGTCTCCTATTCACGTGACATTTCAACGGAAATATTGCCTTACCTGTTTAATAAAGCTTCTTAGCCCTAAGGCAAAAATCAATAAAATATACGTTCAGGATGTGTTTATATTTCACTGCTTGCCAAATGTGTGCCCGCTGTATTTTATCATAACTCATTTAGGCTCATGAAGCGATCATGACAAACACGTTGTTCGTGCAGATGGGCTCCTGAATGAAGGACGCGTGTAGGTGTGTGGGCCAAATGTTTACCAAGTTTAAAATGAAATGAGATGATTTTTTTATGCTGCGCTAAGAAAACGTTATAGAGAGATAAAAAGCACTGGATATTGGAGACAAAAGCACTAGAGCCTATATATGCGAAAGGGCTAATTAAAATATTTGTTTACGGCAGCTCATAATAAAATGCGTCGCCTAGTTTTCTCACTTTCGGGTGTTTTTAGTTTATTGTAAAAACAAAGGATCAAGAGTAAGTTAATTACTGCCCTATAAAAATATCGCAGAGAAAATTGATATTTTTATAACATGAATTGCCGTTCAGTCTTTAGGATATCTAGCGTTTTAACGTTTTCTGGGTTGCTGGGTTTTCTTGTTACTGCTTTATCACTTAATCCTGTCCATATTAAAAATTTTATTTCACTTCATTTTGCACAATATTTCCACATGATGGCGGACGTTCTTTGCGAATTCTTTTGCGGGTTCCTCAAAAATAATGTAACACCACATATATTTTGGATTTATTGCACCCATCTTCCCTATCCCTTACTGCAATGTCGGTAAGGTACTCTGGCTGATAAATACATAAATAAATTAATATTTCATAATAAATAAATAAATAAATATTTCATAATAAATAAATAAATAATACAAGGACTGCATGTTCAACAGAAAGTTTTCTTGAGCGTGCAAATAAAACTAATTTTCAATTTCCACAAAAGAAATTCTACATTACAACTGCGAAATTGTTATTATGACAAGTAGGCAGCTTACTGGAAATATTTGTCAGCACTAACAGACGCGCTTTTGAGAGCAACCAAACTACGCGCAAATTTATTAGGATGATTGTACCCCGACCACATAGCCGTTATGCAAAAGTAGAGGTGATAAAGCGTGAGGATTCGTTTTATTGGCGTTCGAGGCATCATTTGTTTCGTTTTTGCCCTTCTAGAAATGCTTGTGGTATCTATTCTTCTTATGCTTCGTTTGTTGCCCTACCTTCCTTTCACCATGGATGCATACATGCCAGCCCAAGCGCTCGCGCTGCTGTTGTTCTTGTTGTTGCTTTAATGCATGGCTCATAGCCCAAATGTTAACTTTGCTATTTCGTTCTGATCATCCATCGCTCACAGCCGGTTTATCACCGTGATAACGTGGCCATAGTGCTGCTTGGAATAATGCTAGAGCATGAAAGTTAAAAAAGAACTTAAGACAGAATTGCTACAGTATCCCAGCTCGTGTGGTGTTCAGATTATGCAAGTGGTAATGGTAGTGGTCATACTCCCGCTACTAATTGTGCGGAAAATGCACAATTGCCGTATACCAGAAACTGCGGACTGTGAATTCAGAAACACGAATACTGTACCAAAAGTAAGATAACTATTACACAAGTCTCACAGGTTGCGACACCGCAGGAGAGTGCAGGTTGTGCTTCACTTGTCAATTTCCCCCTTCTTGATACAAGATACCATTGCACCTTTGTCACGTGACCATGATCTTCTTCGCAACTAGGTAAGTTATGAGTGATTGAGGCCCCCTGTTCCCTCCTGTAAACGAGGACTTATTCAATAAAATAATGGCCTTAACTTTCGCTAATACCCATCATGCATGTTTGCACCCTGTTGACGTAATAACAAGAAGGTAATCTAGTCTACGCTTTCATTCTGAAATTGCCTGATTGCCATTGCTGGCCTGAAGCTCAGGCGAGCAGTGATCGCAGCAATGGGATGTCATTTTCTTCTCTTCATCCAATTGCTCCATGATATTCAATAAAGCGGTACGTGTTTAGAGTGTCAGAGTAGGAGCACCTGTGGACAGCCGGCTAGCGGTGCCCAGTGTTCAGCCATTTTATCAACAAGCGCGCGCCTGTACGCCAGGATCGCGCCAGTAGCGCGGTAGCTGCTGCTGTAGTGTGTGACAGGGGAGGAGCTTAAGAATTTGTTGAGGGTGACGTGGCCTTCGTGCCGAGCGGACTCAGAATTCCGCGAATTGTTCTGTGGTCACGTGACTCATCTGAAACGAACCATTCTTACATGAGAATACAAATTGGCTATTCTCAAACGCTTAATTTAGCTTAGCTAGCTCCTAACTTAGCACGTAACTCTGACAAAACCAAGAAATTGAGCTTATTTTAAATCTCATTACAGCAGAAGTGTACTTATCCTGGCCATCTATGTATGCGGTATACATTATGCGGACTCGTTTAAGAATTTCGCTATATTTGTTAGCGGGAAACTGATTCTTTAAGGTCAACCAAAAAGTCGCAAATCACCTTGCGTGACCTTGCGGAGAGCTTCGTTTATAATGCTTCGTAATGAAAAATGCAGATCCACGCATCTGGGGAATCAATGTTATGCTAAGAATTTCGCAGGTAACGGACTTTTCAGTATTCTGGGGGATTCCGAAAACGTTGCAGTTTCACCCGAAAGGCAAAACATCGACCACAATAGCAAATTAGTGGCCAGCATACGAAGTTAGGACAGTAGTTTTATCGCCCGTATAAACTTTTGCACATAACCATTCTAACTAAATTAACAAGCATGGTATCACGCTCGCACACGCAAACACGAACACATCTCAATCGATGACCGCAAAAACTCGCTGTCAAAACGCTGGAATGAGGAAGCGCGGAAGTAGCAGCGAGCGAATTCATATTCGCGCTGCCTCTCGCATCCCGGTAAACCGAAGCTGCGAAAACAAGACAGCGTCACGGACTCTGTGCCCGTCGCAGATGGCTTTCAAGATAAAGCAACCCGGGCGAGTGCGCGCGGCAACCCGAGCCACCCGGAGTAGGACGCGCTACCGCTTCCCTTCATGCCCTCCCACTAGAGCATTTCGCGCGACCGAAGACGGCGCGCTTCCTCCACACTTACTTCCCGTGCGTGCGCGTGTGTTCTCACGCGCTTTCACGCGCACATATAGCATGCAGCGCTCTTGTATCGTTGTTGCAATTTATGCGTAACCTCACGGCGATGGCGATGGCAGAAATGCGCCTGGTGTGTCCATGCAATTGCTAGCGAAATGAAAGCGTTGCCAGGTAAACCAACGTGTTTCTGCATAGCAGACAGTCGTCGGTGTGTGAAGTCAGCACGTGTGTGACGTCGACAGTGACGACGAACGTATCATAAAGAAGGCATGCTTTCTTGACCGTTCGTTTCTTGACCCGTGATTGTTGGGTTGTACATAAGGATAAGCTTTGGACGGTCGGAAATGAGGGAATGCAGAGTGTGGGGCCATTTCCGACTAACTGTTCTATATACCTACGTACTTAAATCTGCGTGATGCGGTCAATGTAGAAAATGAGATAGAGTTCTAACTCACGCATAGAAACAATGAAACCTGTTTGACATGATCCATTCATAGGGAGTTCCAAAATGTCACACCGCTTCTACATTCCATTAGCTGCAATGAGGAAATGATTCTAGAATTTTCACCCATCCTGAATATACTGTGCAATATAAAAGAGCCTCTGGAGCGCTAGTAGCAACGAGGAAAAAGATGCGAGAAGCTGAAACTTCACGCATGCGCCAAACTATCCGCTAGAAGAGCAGCTTGGGCTTGTTGGTTTTCCATCCTGCTAGTAACAGCTCAAAATGTAGACAAGAGACGAGACATGAAGACACCACAAGCGCTGACTTTCAACGACGTTTATTGAGACAAGAAGACACCACAAGCACTGACTTTCAACAACGTTTATTGAGAAAAGAAGACACCACAAGCGCTGACTTTCAACAACGTTTATTGAGACAAGAAGACACCACAAGCGCTGACTTTCAACAACGTTTATCGAGACAAGAAGACACCACAAGCGCTGACTTTCAACAACGTTTACCGAGACAAGAAGACACCACAAGCACTGATTTTCAACAACGTTTATCGAGACAAGAAGACACCACAAGCGCTGACTTTCAACAACGTTTATCGAGACAAGAAGACACCACAAGCGCTGACTTTCAACAACGTTTATTGAGACAAGAAGACATCACATGCGCTGACTTTCAACAACGTTTATGGAGACAAGAACACACCACAAGCGCTGACTTTCAACAACGTTGCTGACTTTCAACAAACGTTGTTGAAAGTCAGCGCTTGTGGTGTCTTCTTGTCTCGTCTCTTGTCTACATTTTGCGCTGTTACTAGCAGGAAATTATCCGCGCAATAAAGAAAGGAAAAAGCGAGTTTACTATAATGGTTCCACCATAATTGCGCTGCGCTAAATGATAGAGGTTCGATCCCATCATCACACACTTCAATTTCATTGGTATTGATGAGCCCCAAAACATTGCGAGACAAGAACCTATTTACAAATGTACCTTAAAAACGTTAATTGTGCTAAATAATGCTCCACTTTAGAAATATTTATTATATATGACAATAAAAAAAATTGTGGGGTTTTACGTGCCAAAACCACTTTCTGATTATGAGGCACGCCATAGTGGAGGAGTCCGGAAATTTCGACCACCTGGGGTTCTTTAACGTGCACCTAAATCTAAGTACACGGGTCTTTTCGCATTTCGCCCCCATCGAAATGCGGCCGCCGTGGCCGGGATTCGATCCCGCGACCTCGTGATCAGCAGCCCAACACCATAGCCACTGAGCAACCACGGCGGGTTATATGACAATACTAACGTTTCGAGCTGCTGTGATGGCACAATACTACTATGACCAAAAAATACTGCCAACTGCTCTTCATATACAGTTCATGCACACAGAAACGCTTCAGTACAAGAGCGGATTAGCATATTTTCATAGTTCTGCTAACAGGACAGTAGCTCACAATATGAGAGAGGCATGAAGTGTAGAAGAGTGCTCGATGAAGCAGTGCTGGATGCTAGTTTTCTACAATGGGACTAATTATCTTCGTCAGTTCAACTTGTCAAAACATTGTTTTCAGCAACATGGTTTATTTTGCCGCCAGTTTCACCTTATGCACATGGAGGACACAAACACAGTCTATATATTTAGTTCAACGCACTCCTAAAGGCCCTCTTCTGAGGGCATTGCATAAGGGAGGGGTGAAGAGTTACAATATCAAGTAATGCATAAAGAAAAACATATTTGCAGGCAAGATCATATATCAGATTGTACGAGAAAATGAACAAGATAGTACATTTGAAGCAAGAGCCTGTTCCTGATGACGGTGTGCTACAAGCGGAAGACAGAAATACAGATATATACAGAAACGTGCAAAAAAGGCTTTATAATTTGCAAAAGAAAGGAAATGCTACAAATGCGTCCTGTGCGGCAACAGGCCTCGCTCACAAGCTCAAGAAATTTATGGGTGTCAGTAACAGTGACTATGTCAGCTGACTGATTATTGGAATTGGTTATGGTTGTCGGTATGAACTCTTTGGAGAAAAAGCACCTGTGCCATGACAAGGGCTGTATCTTGCATGAGCGATCTCGTCGAGGGAAGATTACAGAGGGGACTTGAAATAATTCTTCATGATGCAAGTTGTCATAGTAACGCTTATGAAAAAGCGAGAGCCGAGCAATTTTTCGACTTCTTGCACTATTCAGTTCAACACGCATTTTTGGGACCGTACGCTTGAGTGTCGTGAACAATCAGAATAAGTGAATCAGATAGCACGGTTTTGCATGACTATAATGCCTTTCGTTTACTAAGCATGGTCAGGGCTGCAATTGCTGACGCATTACTTAATTTTGGGCGGATTAGGGTGACATATACCAGTCTGCCCAAGTTTGAAGGAGCTTTCTTCATGTTCCCTTTCAGCAAGCCCAGCGAACGGGTTGTGGAAGTGATAATTTGATAAATCTAAGCTCAGTATATTAAATTTGAACTTTCGTGACCACCGAGTACTTCTTTAGAGGGCACATGCTGTAATACATTCTCCTTAACCGTGTAGGCATTTAGAATAGGCTTCACAGTGTGAGCGAAAGGGACAACTTTAGCCTTAGAAAGCTTACGTGCCGTTGGCACAGTTTAGCACCACGTGTTCATTGCGTCAAGGTCAGACTGAAGAACATCACCGTCCCTTGAGCATAATTATTGTGTCATGTACGTAAATGATATGGAATATGTATGTAGATGGCACATGCATTCATCACACTACAAGTACACGAAGGTTCTGTACTTGCCTGCGTATTCATGTCACTGCAACATATTAACACCACATCAGAATGCAGAGAAACTGATCAATCACTGACTTCCTCTGACATGTGGAACACGTTCAATACTCATCACACGACAATTCTTGATGCACACAGTACGACGATTTTTTTTTTTACTATTGCCAGCTGTAAGGACGCAGATTTCAAGCCATCACGTATTGTCAGAATACCATCTCAAAAGATCCATCGCAAAGCTATACCTTGCTATCGCATTCAAAACTCGGCCTTGTGGGCGAAACTGCATGTTATTTTAGATTTGATGGAGCCACTACAAGGGGTCTTTATATCCTCTCTTTTGACATCCTTCTTCATGCAGGGCGCAATGGAGACGGCTTTATCTATTTGTTAGGTTATAACTTGTTTATTTAAATACTTATTCAACAATATTGTGTTTATGTATTTACTTGAAGGAAATGCTTTAAAAAGCTTACTACGTCGTCGCCTTCACAGTCACTGCAGTGCTGCAACGTGGCAACCGTTAAATGCATGAACGATGACGATTGCTGAACAGAATTATTCAATCCCTCTAGTAGTTTGCAACAAAACGTGGCGCAGTTACTCGCAATTTAGAAATAGTGCAGCAACAAGAGAGGGAAAACAAAGGAAGGTGACAGCAACCCTCCAATAAAATCCCCTGCTCTCATCAAAGAAGGTAGTAGCGTCGTGAGAGTACTTTTTTTTAGTATGAAACGCGACGAGCACAAAGGAGCCATAATTTATAGGCCGCTCTATATGTTTCTACATGCCGGTTACTCGTACTACATACTAAGTAAAGAAATTGGCGGCGCTTAGACTGCCATAACATAGCTTATACGTTTCACACTGTCATTTATGTAGATCAGTTCTTGCTTCGGGAAACCAGCGCGAAATCGTTAGCGGTTTCATAGGCGCCCTGTCAGAAGTAGAATGCATCAGTTTGCTAATCAGTGCATGCAAGTATGCTATCAGCCTTTCGAGAAACTCTGTACAACCCTAACGTCGCGGGTTCCGCTTCAATACGCGGTTCGCACGGCGACATGGGAAGATGGCTTACATTCATTGTGCTGACGGCAATAATCCTTGCTCATCACGCAAGTACTCTTTTGCTTGGTTTTGCGACCTATTTGGGATTTATGTTACAGTCGAAGATGTACTGTTGGATTTCGCTTTGTTTACCTTGTTCATAAAACAATGATGTGATGGCCTGCGACGTATGGAACGTTCACAAAATTCTGTCGGCGCGCTTGAAGAGCTAGGAATGTGGTCGGAATACGCATTCTGATTTTTATTCGCTAACCGCGACGTAGAAGTGAGGTAGTGCAGGATTAAGAAGCTGTGCCGTTTAGATGTTACGTTGGGCCTGTTGGTAAGTCATAGTATAAACGGCTTAGGTGCATAGCGCACCCTACGCACCATGTTATAGCGACACAGCGCAGCTTCGATATTTAGCACCGACTGTGTATTTCAGTCGTTCCTGTGTCCTGTATCCCGCGCTCTGAACGCAAATAATTTGGTAAGATGCATTGCGGCACACGTCGATGCACTGAACTAAAACAGCTTGACCTAATACCAAAATGTCCTTAATGTTGTGAAATTATTACGAATAAAATTATATTTATTTGCAAAGTATTTTGGAACTCTTTTCACAAGCTGTACTAATGTATAGGCGTCACTACTACGATGCCACGAGAGGAATCCTCGGATAAATTATGGTGGGTAACAGTTTCCAGTATTGACAAAAGTTGTAAGCGACTTGAAGTATTCATGGCCATTCAGATAGAGCACGTTATGTTAACATTTCTTGAACTATGTCTTATACCATGTTTATCCATGATATTCGCAGGCAAATTGCCGCAAACTCCGGGGAACAGGAAGGCATTCCCGATCAGGTAAGTGACTGGAGCTATTCGCAAGGATTTTAACACTGTCTCAGGTCACTTAGAACGTGGAACACTGATGTGGGCACTTGCGTCGGGAGGAAAAGCTTTGGTTTATTTTGCAAGTCATTTTCTAGTTGCTCTTCGTGACCAAGTCTTCATGTCTGTCGTTCACTTCCTGGTAACACGCGCAATTTTCCTTTTCTCTGCGCGTCGCACAATACACCGCAGGATGAAACATGGGTAATAATTTTATTATGTATTGATACTGTTTCTTTGTTCCGAATTTCTATTATGCGAAAGATATCGTGTGCGAAGAGTGTTCATTTTTTCACTTTATTCTGCGAAAGAAAGCCATCACTGCTCAATTTTCGTGGATCCAGATAAAACATACAGATGGTGCATGGTGCTACAGAGTTAATATAAATGCAGAAAACATTCACTCATTTCGTTTGTATATAATTGCGGACGTATAAGTATTGTGTTTTAATGAACTTTGCGACAAGTCTGTTGCGTTTGAAAAACGGTTTAGGCGTGTTGCATTTAGGCCACTTAAAGGGGCTCCGAACAACACCCTTGGGCTTGGCGAAAAAACACAGTCCGCGGATACCATACGGTGCTGTGAACATATAAGCCAAATTTTGCAAGTGACGCGCCCTGCGTTGATCTCGCAAGAAGAGCCCAGTCAGCTTTATTTATTTATTTATTTACTCTCATACCCACAGCGCCATTTAGGCATTACAGTGGGGGGTTACATACATCAATGTAAACAGCTTATGGCATCGAATAAACAGCATTAAACTATACAATACATTGAAAGAGAAAAAGAGAAAAAAAAGCGCAACAATGACTCTCTCTCTCTCAAACGCTCTCTTTTCAACCGAAGCCTGCTCCTAACTCTTTTTTCGAGGCTTTACTTTGTTATATAGCAGATTGTCATACGCGGCTGCCATTGGTCAATAGCTGACGTAAATCAAGAAGGGCGCTTGGATCAGTGAGCTACTTCCTACTGTTACTGTGTATATCTTATTAACGCACCCTAGGTAACTTTTCTATTCAAATGAGGGGAAGGGGTGTACGTTTACTAGTACAAATTTGAACAACACCCGCCATTCGCCATATGGACGCGCAAACCCGCAAAAGAGAAATGAAATAAGGCGTGTCTTAAAGGTACGCCTAGGAGATGCACCTCTCCTTCACTTGGCATACAAGGAACCACTTCAAATGGACTAGCTCAGAAAATAAGGGCAGGAAGAACACTGCCAAGAAAACGTAAACAAGGGAAAGTATAAAATAAAGATGTATATAGTAGATTACAACTTAAAGAAAGAGCAGTTGGCAACCAAGGCACATGGACCGCGCGGGGTACTGTTACTCCGCCAGCCAATCGCACAAGCAAAATAAATATCGTCGTCGTGCGGCCTTTTCGAAATGGCGTCGTACTTGATACTTCCGGAGCTATATTTCTTCCAGAGTCTTTTTATCGACGGAACCAATAAGGTGTGCAACAAACATGAACAAAGTGTGTGGAGTCTGAGGATTGTACGCTTCAAAAGTCTGCGCTACAGTTCATTTCACTGCTGATCGAGTCCGTTTTACTCATGAAACTTCACTACCAACTGAAGTGGAACTTGACAATACATAGTTGTAACGAAGCAAGCACTTTATTTAAGTTGAATAAAGAATTAGGCTTTGGCCATTTCACTATAATAGGCGAGGGAAAACGTATAAAATTACGCACTAGTAATTTTATTTTTGTGGTTACCGCCTTGCTTGGGCAACATGAAAAGGTCGAAGTACGAATTATTTGTAGCCTCGCGGATGAACAGTGGCTGACGGGTATGAGGGCGTGGGCGGTGCTTCACTGCAGACTTAACCTGTATCTGACTATAGTAGCGTTCTTTTTAATTAGCACTCGGAGAATTATGGTGAAATATACATTTGCAGAACAATCGGAACAATCATAGTTCTTTTGGATCGCTCGTTTACTGCACTACCGAGTTCAGTGCCAAAACCAACTCGTATTGTTATTTGGGAAGTTGCGTAACGATGCGTGGCCGCCGGTCCCGTGCAATTGCGTAGAGTACAGGACGCTGCGGTTCTAGACGTAATGCGCCCAGCGCGGAAGGTTAGAAAAAAACCTACATAAGCGCAGCAGAGTAGTGGCTACGTCAGGCGGCTCGAGTGATAACTGTAGCAGCGTCAATCAAAACACACGGTATCGTTCTCTACTTCCGGCGGCGTTTCCTCTACTTCCTTTTTAAACAAAAAGATGTTCATTCATGAATATTGTCATAAACAACGGGTAAATTGCTTACTTTTCGCTTTTCCATCCTGCTTGAGCGTGCCTTGGCTCTCTCCGTTTGTAGATGGCTTAATTTCTCAATTCCTTGCGACTCTTGTTTCCCGTTGACAATTTCGCACGAGAAGTGCTGTACAATTAGGGAAAAACCAGACGAGTCATATATGACTGCCACTCATAAGCATTATATTGCTTATGGGTTTAAGGGTTATTGCAGGGTTTGATGATGGACGTGTTTCCCAATATTTTATATTCCACCTTATCTAACCCATATCGCTTGTATGTGGTCCGAGGATCTGCCAGCGTCGCGGCGAGCCGTTACTCGAGGAAGCAGTGAAGCAAAAGGAAAAGTTAAACGCAACTGGCATTTTCTCAGGCCGCAACTCATTCCACGAGCACACAGATGAGCTGACTTGTATCGAATCCCTTTCGTGGTCCTGGGTCAGTCTAAACAAAGAAGGTCGAACTAACGAAGCAACAGCGATGCGCGTGACCGCTGAACAGACGGTAACAACGGAATGCATCTCGAGTTAATCGCGCGGGCACCGAATCTATGAGAAAATTTGCCTTAACACCACAGAAGACGCCAATAGCCACCGCTATCCAAAAGTAGTGAAAAAGGCTGCAAAATTGTGACCACCGCAGAGTTGTCGAGTCTCAACATTAAATTTGGCGGCTGTTTAGGAATGTGTGGGAGAAGTGGTGGCGTTGGCAGGGATTGGAGTAGGGGGGGGTAACGCCGCTCAATTTCGGGGGGGGGGGGGGCGCCCACTTTCCTGGCCCCCGTTCTGGGTGCGTGCCTGCGCCTTGGCACACTTCTCTTCGTCACCACCGAGCTACTGACGGCGCAGTGTGGATGTGGCTACTATCCGTCGGACAAGCTGGTGCAGGACAAAGTCGGTCCGCACCACGTAGCACAGCCACATAGGAGCATATGAGCGCGACCGCCCACTCAAGTCCTGTCGTGCACAAATCAAACGCTGCTGCACGTCGCCTGCGGTCATGCTACGCTTGGCCTCCGAGATCACCCACACACGCGTGGGAGGTAATCTCGGAAGCCATGTGCTACGTAGCCTAGATACCGCGTCCGCCGCAGGGTGCCACGACGAGTCCACTGGCCGAGCGCACTGCTGCTCCTTGAGGGCAACCGCGTTGGGCTCGTTTGGCTACGTTCAGCGCGTCGTAGGTGCCAAAATTTGAAATAGTTGTGTCTACGTGAGAGCACAAAACCAGATTTGAAATGCGCACCACGTTGACATTCATCTGACATAGGTTTGTGGGCATTCTCTGCTCCGACGTAGCGCTCGTAGGGTAAGGACTTGTAGGAGGAGAGGAAGCATCGCGAAAGCGCGGTTTGATTGCCATTAATGCCGTTTCTGTTGAACGCACTGAAGCACTTTTTGTGGCAAAAGTATTTCTGAAATTGCCTAAATTAACTTCAAATGCATTTCGAAGAAAAGTGGTTCGGGCCCCTTTAATTCAAGCTTTCTAGAAAACAACACATTCTTTTCGCTTTCTGCAGTGCTACAGCTTTGTAGAAATTGTTTTACCCGGAATTTTATTATCACGTAAGCAACTTCAGTGCTTCTTGCGTGCTTTTTTTACCTAGAAATGGGCCAAGTGCCGAGAATAGGGCATTATCGAGAGCAACAAAAACTGCAGCATACGTTGCTAACACTGGCGCCGTGTGTTGTCCTTCTTATGTATATCCTTTATTCTGGGTGCTATTTGGCATCTCAGCATGACTGATCAACTTGTCCGGCAAACCTCCCTAGTCTAATAAACAGAATTCGGCCTCCAGACGCACCGCAAAGTGAACTAGGCTAATACTTCAGGTCATGTATTGTGCCTACTAGTTGACGGGATGGCGGTATGTGGTCAACTGTTTGTTAGGTTGAGGCATAGGACGTTCTTTTTGAAATAAGTAACACATACGTGAGAATATTTATCCGTTCTCTTCCAGAGTGTGGGCGTTCGGAACCATTAGGTCGCATCATCAACGGAGACAAAATGAGCAAGTTACAAATACCGTGGATTGTAAGGAACACTGAGTATGCTTTGGCGGTCAATATGTCAGTTTTTCTAGAATATTACAATTGCCGTGGCCGTGGATCACGCAATAATTCATGGTAGTCTGAAATAATACGGTAGTCTGAATTCCACAAACGGAAGAACGTAGTAAGAGATAGGAAGTTCGTAATTTTATCGTTAATCAACTTTGTCAACTTTACGCGCTGAATCATAGTGTCACCTCGAAGTTTACTTTAGTGAGTGTCTCAGAAGAGAAAGATAGGTCTGGTTGTTTTTTATTTTCAGTTTCTAACGTTCACTGCAACTTAAGCTAGAATGTACATTATTTGTTATATTCTCACGTGGAGAGAGAGATAGACATTAATGAAAATGTGTTTGCTATTTGCAAGCTAGCTTGGACGCAGCCAGTATGGCGGATGATGATGATGATTATGAAGCCTCAATAAATGGCACAAACCCACTATGGGAGTTGGGCCATGAATCGGGTGGTAATATGATTCAAGAAATAGAAGAAATTGATTAATGAATAAATAACACAAAATAAGAAAATAGATACATAATCCAAGATAAAAAATAAACTGTTAATACATCAGATAAGGTATTCACTAATACTTTAGTAGGCCTTGCGTTGATAGCAATACAAAAAAACAATAAATAAACAAAAAAGGGTATACTTAAACCTAAGTAAGGTAAATTATGAATAATAATAGTAAGATTTAAAATGTGAATTTGTGCTTTTACTTTTTGCATTTTCTAATCTGTAGTAGAAGTAAATGATTTGTTGAAACTAAGAACTCTTAACAAGGCATGCTTTTTGTGCCACATAGAAAATTATACATGGCTAGGCAAACGTTCCTGTGGCTATATCCCAATACTGTTTCTCCAAGGCAGATTATAACAGTACTGCTTAAAGGCAATCCTAAAATTTGAAGTGGAATTTCTATAGCGGATAGTCTAGCCTAGCAGCACTGCGTCGTCTTTTTTTTTTCTCATTCATGGTCGTCGTCTTCGTTGGTCTTTCTGCTCGTAGCACTGCACGACAATAGCATTTGATGAAGTGCTGTGTTTTTGTAACGTGCTATACTCAAAAGGTTTTAGAAGAATGTCCTTGAACATTCTTTTTTCATAAAATCTATTGTGAAAAGTTTGCCCCAAGTCATTTGCGCGTTTGAGGATCTCCAGCAGAAATTCACATAGGATTTGCTTACTACAGTGATAGACAATGTTTACTACTTGCTTCCGTCGTGCAATAAATTGGATCCCTGGACTCAGATACTGTCAGAAACAGAACCATAACAAAGGTCTGTAGAATGTTACGTATGTATCACTTATAAGAAGTCTGTCATGTATATTGAAGTGCCTCAGGTGTAGCTATTTGTGCGATTTATTTTAGGCAGCAATACCTGCTCGTTTAATTATAATAATGGCAGCACGTAGAAAGAAGGATCGGGTTCGTATATGTATATAGGGATAAATTGAGAAATATCGCTTATAAGTTGGTAGTGTCATCGTAAGGCTACAGATTTACCTGCACTTTCCTTGTGGAACACCGTACTGATTATTTAGCAACGAATGCAATGCGTTTCTCCTACTCCTTATGCCCTAAGCTACAAGAACGAACTGATAATGTAGCCTAAGCACGCCCAATAATGATGACGGCATGTATTGTCCTACTATCAACACGAACACTTGTTTTCATTGTGGTTGACTTTAGCACATGTGTTTGCATTTATTTACCATCCCTTTACAGAGTTAGCATTTGTGTAGTATCAATTTATTATGACGAAGTGCCAGTGTATCAATGCATGGTGAATGTTATTCAGGGATCTCACTTTCCTCTCTTTAGGTGTACGTGACTACAACCTTAAGAGACCAGAACGGCCAAAATCAGATGCTACGCTGTGGTGGAAGCATTTTAACAAATAAGGTCATATTAACAGCGGCTCATTGCGTAAAACGTCCGTGAGTAACATGCATGCTTGACAGAAATTTACATAACTTTCAAGAAATTTATGAACAAATTAATTTTTTTCCGGAGTAATAGTTTCGCTACACCAAAGGCTCAATTCCTTTAACTGTGGACTAATTTTTTATAACTACAAGGGTTCATCGCTAGAGTTCGAGTACAACGGGAATGGAAAACTAGGACAGGAGAATCGTGAATGCTGCACGAGGTGTAAATTGTGAAAGATCAGAAGGACCACGACGTGGGCTCCTTGCTTTTGTTTCCCTTTCTTAGGATATTTGATAAGTTTTCTTTTGCTTCGCATCCAGGCTCTGGCTATTTAGGGTCAACGGAAATAAATTTTGGGGCTTGCACATGCATCTTCAGCATGGTCACTTGGCGACAATCTTTTGTCGTGTTTATAAATAATTACCTTTTCTTGAAAATTTACTGACACGCATTGTTTTTACACCGCAAACTGTGAAGGAGCAAAAGGGCTACCTTTGTTTGGCGAGGGTTATTAAGCTCTGTGGAAAAAAAAGAAAAACACGTCTTTTCTTGTCATCAAGGACCTGCCTATGGGGAATGCATTCTAGTTGCCGAAACAAATACAATTTCTACATAGAAATGTGTAGCTTATCACATTTCCAATCCAGCGTAAAATTTGGGAAATTTCATGCACGAGAGCAAAGCTGCTGTCACCGAATACTTATATAATGAGTTCTCAAAGTTGTACGCATACGTTTTCAAAGCATTAAATAATATAGAAAATCATTCGTTCCAGAGCTTGTGTTATCTAGGTAGTTACGGAGTTTTGCGTTTTTATTTCCCACGAAGGCTAGAGAATATTTTCAGTCAGCGACTTTTAAGTAGGTACTATAAGTTTTTATACATACACAACATTACGACAACCAAGATTACCTAGACAGGTGCCCATGTTTTGGAAAAGAGATATACTCCTAATTTAACAATCACGTATAGTGAAATAACCTTGTCTCCTGAAGCCTGAAAAAGTTACTTGGGGACATATTGTCAGTGCATGTTTATTGGTGGACGGATGCTTTTCAAATGAAATAATTGACCAATTTTTCTGAAGCAGATTTCATTCAGACATTACTCGTTCAACATGTACGAAATTACGTTGCAATTTACATGCATCTGGTTCTGGCATTTTTTACCAATTAAATCAAGTGAGGCATCAACTCCTGAAGAGTTTTTAAATTGTTTCTTAATCACTCTGTAGCACTTGGCATATTTTGTACTAGGCAAGTACTTTGGCATAAGTAATACCGATCTAAATATGTCCCAGTCTGTAACCAATTAAAACGAGAAATGTGCGGCTGCTAAAACATGCAGCTGTTAGAGTGGCAACAGTGGGGGGCAACAAAGGTACTCAAGCTGCGTGCCTAATTCAACGTTTTTTTTTTAATTATTACGCCAGAGGCACTCCCATTATCAGAATTGTATAAATGATCTATTAGAAAGGACACTCATCAGAACTAAAAAAAATCTAGTACAAAGGAAAGTAAATACAGAGCTGAGAACGTTGCTCACCAAGTGATGGTGGTGATGTTGTGAGGAAGGCTCTGCCAGTTGTTGTAAGCTTGGTGGAAGTTAGAAGCTAAAAAAGGGTTTAATGGTCGTGATGCAAATAGACTTGGAATAGCACGGCGTTGTAAAGATGCGAAGTATCTTTCGATATAAGGCTCCCCATTATGTAAAGTAAAAAAAAATTGGAGTACACTTAAGCTTCGCCTTTAAGAGTACTTTAAGAGCATTTAAAGATCCTCGACTGCCTCTCACGTTTCCCTGCAATTTCAGATTTTGTAACTGTAAGGCTTACTGGGAAACACTGGTGCCAGACGCTGTGCACGAAGGCGAGCTTTCTGGTAAAAACGCGGCCTCTTTTGTGAGCCGATCTCGAAGGTAGTGTAGAGATGCGCCATAGAAATTACATCATTCTCAGGTTTCAGTTATTGTTTCGCATTTTTAACATTTAAAACTGTGAAGATTTAACATAAAAGGCTCGCGCTGTCGATATTTTGTTTCATGATATTTGTTAGTGGGCTGTCATTCCCAAAACTCCATTGAATAACTTTGTCAACATTGTAAGACAAGGTGTGAGCTTCTTTATGCTAGTGATAGAATGGGGTGACAACGTGACCCGCAAACACAGCATATCGTAAGGAAGGCGTGGTCTATGTATATGCCTAAATATATGCGGAAATGTTCGCTCACTGGCCACTTCGCCGAGGCCGACACCGGATTTTCTTTGACACGGGGTCCTAATGCTACCGCAGTGAAATAAATCTCGTAGAATAACAACGTGCTTCCGATGAGTCAGTGGGACAAAAGAGAAGGAATCAAATGCTGGTGTTTATTGAACACAAAGCATAAAACGGTAGACACAATTTTTGATGACAGCATGCTAATTACAAAGGTGTGGTTGGTGTAAGCTTATATGGCCGATTCATATTTTACTTTAGTTAAGACATTCGCTTACACACCCGCAAACAGACGAGTGTCAGTGCAATGCGGCCATTTGATGATCACCTAAGGCTTCATTGACATTTGGGAAGAGAAAGAAGAGTGAAAAGGCTAAAGCGGGCCGAATATTTTTCTGCACATGTCGAAGGCATTAACATAATCTTTTTTTTTTTTCAACTGCCGCCGCTAATTTCACAGCGTCTGCATACAATGAACACATTTGTCCGCGTGGTGGCGCCAGTCACCACACCGTACTAAACTGTGTTTATCTATTGCGCCATCTCTCACCAAAAGCAGCGATTTTGCGTGACTACGCCTCTAGTCTGCTCGTTCCATGAGGTTTAATCACGGAAGGGGAAGAAGCAACAGCTTGTTTGCATTTAGCTATTTGTCTTGTCAGTATGCACAAGCACCGGCTAAGCAGCAGATGCCCCGAATTAGACGATGACACAATCACCCGCCTGTGGAAAAATGGCTGCGGCTTAGCTAAGGTTAAGCCCAGGATGCGAAGCATACTAGCCTTTATTTTAGGTGTTGAACCACTGTTTAGCCTGGTGAACTGCTGTTGCTTGGCTATATTTGGTTCGGCTAGACGAAGAAACAACTCATGCGTTACTCTGCTTCGCCTTCAAGAGTGGAACGCGACAGCGTTCTCGTCGACCCGCCAAGGGGTGTAAGACAATGGGCTACGGCGCAGCGACTACGCGCACCGCATTGGACGCGGTGAGCGTCGAGCAACGCAGCGTTCGGCGCGGCAACGAAATGTGCGCCTGAGCAAGCGACGCACGCCTGAGTCTTAGAAACAGCTCGTTTCTAAGGCAACACCGCATTCACTAGAGGCGCTTTTGTACCGCTTTGAAGCATCGTACTCGTGGCTCAGTGGTAGCGTCTTCGTCTCACACTCCGGAGACCCTGGTTCGATTCCCACCCAGCCCATCTTGCAAGAGTTGAGCCAAAGCCACCTAGAAAATCAGTCTCTGTAGCACGCCGCAACCTACGCTTCTCATTCCAACGAGCAGCTGTCTCCAGGAGGCACCTCACCTCGTGAGTGTCTAGCAGAGGCAAGCGCTGCTGCCTATATACCGCCGCGACGCCGCGAGCGACGGCGCGAGTTGGAGCCCCGTTTCTCCTCTGTCGTGACGTCACGGTGTCACGTGGTATTGAAGGCGACACCGCCGCACCTGAGGAGCTGTGTTGAGCTCTCGTAATATGCTTCGCATAAAAAGCGTCAGAAGTCGGGACACGCCAACGCTTTGCTGCTGGACATGCTGGTACCCAGTTTCTTGGTAATCTTCATCCAAATGTGGCTCTTCTAGGACAGGTCCTTGTAGACACTGCGAGTTTTATCGTACAGAACGAGGTAATAATTTACTACGCCGATGAGCGTCACCGCTGACACTTTAGCCAGCATCTTTAATTTGCAACCGGATACGCTAGTGCAGCCTCCAGTGAAGCGGAAACGTTTCTCGCTTGATCCAAGACCAGAAGGGTTCGCAGCTTGTCTTTCCGCGAACTTCGGCTGCGAAGCGTGCGGATTTCCCCTTTCCACCCACCTTGCGGATAAGTGTTAACATAGCCTTAGAATTTCGTTTGCGGATGAAATGATGCTGCCAACGTCGGCTCACTTAGGTACGTCACCCGTTAGAATGGTTGATGCTAAGAGGCTTAAAACTATGGACTATTTCTTTTGAACACGACGTGACTAATGCTACCGTAAATTACATACTTCGAGATGCAGTCTTAGACATATGTAGAATGTTTCGTTAGGCCTTTTACAGTGACACACTTTGTAAAGCTCTGCATATGAGGGAACGTGCCATTAGTATTTGACAATATGACTGCGAACCGCCAAAGGAAAACGTTCTAACTATAGTTATATAGAACACAATAAATTTATTTTTGTCTGAGTTGCACGCACGAGGGTGAATCAGCAAGCCTTTGCCCCTATTTTTTAGCCAACTTGGGGCTGTAAATGCCAAGTCAACATATCCCTTCCCAGCGGTAGACCTTCCTTTAACTGGCCTGGCCTTATCTGCCGGTAGCTCCACGGTACAGCGCTGCTGTCAGTTGTTCAAGATGGTGATTGTGCTTCACACGTCCACAGCGTACGAGCAACGAAGAGTGATTCGCCTTCTATAGAACAAGCGACGAACGCCCATCGAAATCAACAGGGAAATGCAGCCCACGTATGGGGAAAGGTGTCTCGCTTCCAGAAGTGTGAGGTGGATGTGTCGCGTGTTCGCAAAAGGCCGTGAAGACTTGCATGGCAATGGGTGTTCGGGGAGACTGCATGCGTCGCTGACTGACGACACAGGGGTATCTCAAGATTAGTGCTGCGATGGGGAAAATGTGCGAACCGGTGTGGGAAAATGTGGAAAAATAGCGTAAGGCGCCAAGAATAGTACGTTATAATTGTAATTACCTGCATGTACCTTACATTGGCTAATAAAAAAATGGGGACAGGGATTTTCTGACTCGCCGTCATATTTTGCGAAGAATTTTGATTGTTTTTGTTGCCATGTCATGAATTTCTAACATGCGCACTGAAACTTTGGGAGCACAGTTTAAGCATTTTTTCAATCCCTAATCTTATGGCGTGATGCATACGTATTAATGGACTTTATTTTGCATTGAAGTAACGACACCTTGGTCAACGCCACCGTCTACTACAACACAAGCGAAGCCTCGGGAGGACATATGTCGCCGGTGCATCGAGTTATTGTTCACCCTAAATACAAAGATATCAACGAAGGCTATGACATTGCTATGATGAGTGTAAGTTGGAACACGGCTGTTCTTCGTGTCAATTTTCCTTCCATAATATTTCAGATGTTCAGGGACGCTGCTTGGTGAAGGTTGTTAGAAACACCTAGAGTTACTTTACTGGTTATTACGAGTTCAGTTTTATTGAATGCCTAGAGTATGCAACAGAAATGAAAACAACGGAATAAACTGTCACAGTTGTTTGTTACAATATTCGAAAAATTCTGCTAGTAATAGCACAGAACACCTATACAAACTTAGAGAAGGGAAACTGTACCTTCCACAGTGCTACGGAAATAAGCGTAGCGGTGGCGTCGTGAACTAAAGTATGTGACCACGGGTGGCGCTGTACAACAGGAAACGGAAACGGGGTTTTGCACACGCTTTACCAGGTGTTCTGTGGCTTTACTGGGTTTCTGGCTTCTGCGCCTCGATCGTGCTCCCGCCAGTTTAGTTGCTGTGTAGCAAACGTAGCGCCTATATTAAGTAGGCGCTACGTTTGCCACACAGCAACCAAACTGGCGGGAGCACGATCGAGGCGCAGAATACATGTAGCGCTGAGTCATATCGAGTTAAGGCACACTCTGAACTGACTTTTAAGGGCATCCCGAGCGGTTTTTCGTTTATTACGCCGCCGATACGCCGAGTTGTGCCGCCGCGCTCCAGCTGTTGCATTTCGTGTAGGGCTACTGACAAAATGCGGTTTCCAGGTGGCACGATGGCCTCGACTGGAATAAACGCACACGACACCAAAGATTGAGTAAGCCTGAAAATATTTTATTTGCATTTTACAAGTACAACAAAAAGCACACGTCTACGCATCCACACAAACGCGGTTACATAGTCAAGAACATAGGCAAGGAATGGCTCATTAATAAGGGTAGCACAAACGCACCAGAAAGAAGACCTAAGCTACAAAACGTACGGTCGGCTGCTAAGTATAATAATTTCCCTGTCACCGCGTGTCACTTTTATACAGCATCTTTACAGCACTACCAGGCCGGGTAGTTTGGCGGAAAGAATGCAACAGCTTATGGCCGTCAGCTGCCTCTGTCATAATTATCCTAATCTCCGCATCAACGTCGTGCAAGTCCGCATACAGGCATCTGTATCTGAACCATATATGTTCCAGCTTAATACATCTGTAGTGAAATTATGACAACCACTGCGTCTTATCAAACGTATTGGTTTTGCAAATGCGCATTACAGCTGACGGAACGACATACTGTAAGTGAAGCACAAGAGAACAAGGACAAAAGGAGGATACAACATGTGAAGAAATGAAGAATTAGTAGGCGTACAGCAAACAAGCGGTGACGGAGAACACACAATGATCGGGTGTTCTGTGACATCGCTTTGCGTATTTACGGTGTTATGGAGATCAACGGCATAAAAACGTACCTTCAAGTGTACTCCCTCAACCTCCGCCGCATTCATCATGATAATCAACGCCTAAACAAAATGAGGCACTATTTTTTGCCAAGAGTAGACCTCTTTACAGCAAGTCTATGTAATGACTCGCAGACGAAACCAGCATGCTTTCGAAAATGTTTTACCGCCGTAGTATTCGAACGCCAACGGCCAGGAAACACATCGATGCCAATAGGCTGTCGGCTGTCGGTGGTTAATCAAGTACAAAAACCTTGACGCTATGACTAAAAAGCAGCTTCAACAATCAATTTTTTTAAAAATCAACTGCCTATTTGCCTGAGGTAACAAAACATTTTTAGACACCTCGATTGTTTATGTCAATGGTTTGTGTAAATTAAAAAATTCACCATGTTTAGCGCCCCTAGCAGAGAAAGCACAAATTAAAGTATTCGACCAAATTACAGTAACTCCACTTGCGCGCTTACGCTGAAACGCGCCTCGATTGATTTTTCGCCCTCTGTGGCCATTTGTTGAACTTGAGAGTGTACGGGGCCTGGTAATAGTTGCTTTGAGTCTGCAGCAAACACTTTGTGGAATTCTGGATATTAGTTATGAAGGTTGTTGAATTGTGTGAATTTATGATGTTATTTGGGCTCTCAATGATATAACAGATATAGCACATATGTGTTGAACAAAAATATAAACATATGTGTTTAAGTAGAAGGCACAGACGGGTGTAGTTGCAGTCAATGAAGGTACACATAAGCAGAAGCAAACTCACACACGGAATGAGCCTTTGGTGGGGGGGGGGGGCAGCGCGAAGATGTGTTCCCCGTGGCTACGGTGTATTTAGGCAGACCAGATATGGTGCCGCGCGATTTCCGAAGTGGCAACTAGCGTGGCTGCTCAGGTCAAGCGCGCTAGCGTGTTCTTTTCCCGCGATACATGCCCAGTGAGCTGTCTTCTCAAACGACTCTGGTAGGCGATAGTCGTACCGCTACAAGCCTTAAAGGGGCGGAATTTCCGCGCGGCAAATTTCAGCAATGGTACAACTTTCACATGATTTGGCGAGGCTAAAGCCACGAGAGCCGACGAGAGCCAACGAGAGCCGACGAGAGATTCTCTGTCGCGCTAGCAGCACACCTGCGCGAACGAGTCATGTGTCGTTTGCCGCATTGTCTCGGGAAAGTGTAACTATCTCCAAAGGTATTCGACCTTGAATGCTTTCTCAGCTCTATTTCTTGAGACTGCTTGTGACAGCAGGTATCATATTTGCAGAGAGCAAAACAAAACTGTTTTGCTTTTGAATCGGCTCAAAATTGATCTTTGCCACCCCATTGTGCTGCTCAATGTTTCCATCACACTTTACACATTAGAAACTGGGGCTTACATATAGGAGAGGCGCTGCCTTTATTTAGCGAATCCCCAAAACGTCGAAAATGGTATGCCATTACCCTGTAGTCAGCCATAAGCTCCCGTGATTCCAGTCTTGCAAGTTGCACAACTTTCCTGGAGGGATTCATACAGGGACGCGCGTATTTCACCAAGTGTACTAAATAAGATTTTGCGCTATTCACTGCAGTGGGCTGGCTGAAATTTTGTAGAAAGTTTAGTTTCGGAGTTTCCGTGATTCAGTCTAACACATGGCACGGTTAACTGTCTGGTCATTAAGAAAAAATGCATAGTTGTCTTCGTTTATTGACATCCAAACTGCTGCTGGGACGGCACAAACAAACTTTCCTCACTGCCTGCCGGCAGCTTCAGGATGTAGCCGGTAATCGAGTGTATCCGCATGGTCCAGAGAAGCGAGCAACACGGAACACCCTTCCATGACCGGGTACATTCTGCTGGCAAGTGACGAAACAAGTTTATGCTTGCATGTGCACCGCACCCCCCCCCCCCCCCCCCCCCCCACCACTAGCAGCAGCTTGCATCTCCATAAACGAAGAAAACTTTGCACTTGTGTCTTAAAGGCCGGGTAATTAACCGCGTGAGGTGCGACGCGGAACGGCGTCGATTCCAAAACGGCAATCTTTTTGCGCAGTTTGGGCAATTACAGCGCAGCCGTGAGTGCAAGATCTTTTTCGCTGACTTGAAATGTGCACGTCACTGCATATGTATCGCACAGTGTTTCGCACAAGATTGATGCACGTGTTGCTGGGAGCTTGCAGTGAAAGTGCCTACTTTTTATCCTTTTACGAATTTCGAACTTAATACGTCTGAAACCAGCAATAAATTATTAGATCTAGCTTGGTGACTCAGCCGACCATCACTGGTCGGCTGTGCCACCAACTGAGTTCGACGTCACGGTGCCATCCATAACGCTTACTTCGTGCGACAAACGTGAGTGCGTCATTCAGGATAACAGTGGTCGCAATTTGATTATGAGGGCGTGTGTTTTTCTCGAGCGGCAGTGTTTCCTTTTCAACCATTTCAATATTTTGGAAGTACGTTGTTACCTACATACAGTCCCTGTAGAATAAGATTTACAAACAGGTCGCAGCTAGTCATTTCACTTGGGTTGTGGACGCTTATGTATCGAGAATGGTTAAGCAAAACGACCCTTGAAGCGCAAGTTATTAGATAGTTCTGAAAATTTTAACTGTATGACACTCGCCACAACAAATATTTCGAGAACGCGTACGAGAGCTGCTCAATTTAGCATTGCTGATTCTTTAACAGCAACAGTGGTCGTTATTTTAAAGCTTGCATATCAAAGAGGAAGGCTTCAAGCTTGTGAAGAAGTTGATGTTGATTGCTTCTTTTTAATTTATAGCTGGCGGTGCCACTTCATTATGACCGATACGTAAGGCCCATCTGCTTACCGAAGAAAAGCAGAACGCTTGCCGAAAGGCCTGTTCTGGCTGCAGGCTGGGGATACACTAATCCAGGTAAATAGAACATCATCTATCGCCAAGTGATAAAACCACATTTCTTTCTTATGCAAAATTTCGACAGAGACTGGAATAGTTCGAATGAATTCATCTTTTCCACGCAAATAAAATTAGATGTTCAGAGAAAATACGTATGAATCAGTACTCTATACGTGCTGTGAAACTGAGCACAGGCTATAAAGGATTACGCGTGAAAAGGCATGGCTGCATATGGCCTTTCATATTGTCACTTTTTGGGCTGAAACATCCCATCCCCCATTTTTCTTCTTGTGGGTGCCCGAGTCTTCTGTTTATTCCTTAAAAGTTAGTCGACACATCTGTTTAAAAAATTATCAACCGTTGTCTGGTATGTTACTGACCTTAGTGAAGATAGAAGAAATGGTCATGCTTCTGCAGTGATGACTACTCGTCACGTGTTCTGTTACAGAGGCGTTCGAAGTTACAGAATACGGAGTAGGATTTTTAATTCATTCATCAGAAGCATTGATGATTTCTACAGCACTGATCAGAGGGTAGCCGTAATAAAGCTGAATAAGAGTTATAGAATAAAGGTAATAGAACCCTATGCTCCAACCTCCAATCGCAATGATGATGACCGGCTTTAAGAATATGTTCAATTAACCTTTAACATGGGGCAAACTCGGTATGCTTTAGTCGTAACTGGCTTCAATACAGAAATGGGAAAAACATGCTGGAGAACAATTGGCAGATAGGGAATTATTTCTAGGAATAGCAGAGGAGAGATGTTGGTAGAATTAGCGGAAGGACTACGAATAATGAATACCTTCATGAGGAAGCGGATTAACAGTCTGTAGACAAGCTAAAGGTCTAATAAAGAAACAACAAATGAAATAGATCTGATACTCTTGGCAGATACATACGCAATGCAAGATACATAAATGTCAGGTGAAGCAAAGGGCAGTGATTATGGTTTAGTGACCTCTAGAATTGCAGTGGATATGAGGAGAGAAAGAGCGAAATTGCCACGATGAAACAATCCAACATAGACGCAGTAAGGGTTAAAGCGGATGAATTTAGGCTGGTGCTCAGAAATATATAAACAGCTTTAGAAGAGGAAGAAGACAATACAGGCGTAATGAATGAAAGCATACCTAGTTTGAGTTCAGGTGAATCAATTGACATGAGAGGTAGGACACAAAGGCCACCAATAGGTATACTTTTTTAAGTAACATGAAAAGCATGAAAGTGTCAAATTCCAGAGATTAGATAGAATTTACTGAACTGTCAAAGCTACTAAGCAAGAAAGTAAGCGACATTCAAAATTTTAACGCTGGGAAGATTGAAGAAGCTGTAAAACATTACCGCAGCATGAAACCAATGAGATAGAAACTTGACATAGGCAGGGGCAAGATGTATGTAGTCAAATATAAGCCGGTTAACGTCATCAACAATTTTGCTGCTGTAGTAAAATCAGCAGAAATGTTCTATATAGACCTGTACAGGTGACAACCAGATAACATTCAATTCAAGTCTTAGGAGCAAGATGCAGACTCCTTCTATAACTAGCAATAAAGTTAGAATGGCCTTGCAATGCCTGCGCCAGGGAAAAAGCGGCAGTGTATGAAGAAGTGAGTGTCAATTTTTTCTAATATTGATGATATATTACGCTTGCAAAAATTGTAGTCCTTTATACGCAATGCCTCATGACTTGAAGTGTTGCAGAGAGCTGGAAGAAATCGATAAGAGAGACGTTAAATAATTAAATACGTGCAGGACCGTTAGCTTGCTTTTGCTATTGTATAAACTATTCCCCAAGATTATTTCCAACAGAATGAAAGTAACATATGATTTGAATTAATTAAGGAAATAGGCTGGCTTCAGGAAGGAACATTCTACACTGAGATGACGTCCATGCAATCAATCAGGTAATTCAGAAACTTGTGGAGTAAAATCACTCGCTCTATAACGGTTTCATTGGATGTGATTCAGTAGATATACAAGCAGTCATGAATGCATTGCGTAATCAAAGAGTGCGGTTGGCAAAAGGTAATACCTTGTGAAAGATTTACAAAGATTTCATAACTAACTTGCTTCTCCACAAGAAAACTAGGAACATACCTACCAAAAAGAAGTCCAGGAAGGAGACAGGATCTTTTCAAAGCTATTCGCTGCCTACTTAGAAGTATTCAAGCTGTTAGACTGGGGAAGGCTCCGAATATCTTAATCAGAATAAGAATATCTTAGTATCTGACAAGCGAACCTTTGATTTGCAGATGACATTATCCTTTTCAGTAATACTGGGGATGAAATGCGACAAATGATTGAGAACCTTAACTTAGAAAAAGTAAGAGTGGGGTTGAAGAACTATAAGCAGAAGTCAAAAGTAATGTTCAGTAGCATGGCAAGCGAACAAGAATTCACGATCACTAGGGAGTCTCTTGAGTCTGTGTAGAATTAGGCTTATCTAGATAAATTACTCTCACAGGACCGTGATCATAAGAAAATTTACAGTAGTATAAAAATGCGTTCGAGTGCATATGGCAGGCAATGTCAAATTATGACTGGCAGCTTACGGCTGTATTTGAAAAAAGAAGTGTACAATTACTACATTCAACCAGTGCTACCATATGGGGTAGGAAATTGGATGTTAACAAAAGAAAGCTCTAGAATAATTTGAGGAACGCGCAACGAGCAAAAGAACGAAAATTGTTAGGCGTAACGTTAAGACACAGGAATGCAGCGAGGTGGATTGAAGATCAAACCTGCATAACTGGTGTTCTAGATAAAATTAAGGGAGAAAGCAGAGCTCATCAGGTCATATAATTCGTAGGGTAGATAACCGTTCGACTATAGGAGTTAGATATTGGTTGCGAATTGAAGTGCAGCCGAAAACGGCAGAAATTGGATGGGATGATGAATGGAAATTTCCACCCCCAAGTGGAATCAGCTAGCACAAGAAGAGTAATTGGAGATGGCTGGCACTTGCCTTCTGTATGCCGTGAATAACAAAATAGGCTCGTAATTAATGTTGTGGTGCACGATGATGATGATGGTTATTTTAGCATCGCCTTTTTAGAGTGCTTGTATTGCTAAAAAGATGGGACAAATTTTGCGCTACGGTGTCATACTGACTCACATAAATCACTAAAAAAAACTGTCATTACGATGCAACCTAACACAAATTTGAGCGCAGCTGTGTACGTGTTCATAATTGGCGATGCATTGTGGCCAAAAATTTTATTCTGAATAACGGGGTCCTCTCGGCAGCGGCGCTGAACCACTGTTCGGGCCACTAGTTTAGCAGCGGCGACGACGAATAATTTCCGCCGGTTGCGTAGCTCACTGTTCAGAAAGAAAGCGCGAACACGGGAACACGTGGCTCACGCGAACCGCATTCTCTGGCGGCGGCGCTGCTGGCGAAGTGGCGCATGCGCAGTGAGTCCGAAGCCCATTTTAGCGCTTTGTTTCCATATATGGTGTAGGGGTTCTCCTCCCGTACTCTTGAGACAAAGGAATGACAACACAGTAGTGCAAACAATCACAAGGGCATTTATTGCACCTTTCGTAGATCAATGCCTGCTAGCCGAGTTGCTATCCACAAAACATGCCGATAGGCGCGCGACAAATCTAGAAGTCCGACTCACCGCGACCGGACAGCGAGCGAATATGTTCGTCCCATGCTGGATCCCAACGCCTGGTCGTTCGCGTGTACGGTCACGCGAACGGTGGCGCGTTCAAAGGCGGCCACGCGAGACGGTCTCGCAGAAGCATGGATCGGCGCACGCGCGGCACGGCACGTCCACACCGCTTGCTGTCCCGAACCCAAGAGAGAGCGCCTTGTCTCTCCCGCACCCAAGTAACCCCGCAGCAGCGCAACACTAGCGCCATCTCTCGCACCACGCTTGTACCACTCCGACCGCCGCGGGCGCCAGGCCACGCGAGCCGTGCGGGAAAACAACATATCAGGGGAGGCGTGAGAGTCGCCCATCCCCACAATGGTGGACGTGCTCGCCGCATACCTGGTAGCCGCCGCGACGCACGCCTCCTGCTGTACTCCACTTTTCTCCTCACCCTTTCACCATACTCTCCTACTCCACTTTCCTTCCAAGGATTCCGCTGCGCCCTCCCCCTCCGCTTTCCTCTGGCCTTCTCTTCGCTCTTGGCCGGTTTCATCCCCCGCTGCGCTCCACGATCGCACTTTCATCCTTCACTGTGCTCGCTCGCTCGGTTACGCCGATAGACACCGAGGGACCACGCCGAAGCCAACGTTCAACGCAGGAACTGGCGCCCAGAAGCTGCGCTCTAAAAATAAAACAATATACCCCCGTATGAGAAAGGGACGGACCACTTTCCAGCGTAGACATCGACATTCGCATGATTAAAAAAATGTTGTGCTTTTCTCGAGAAAATTCAAGGGTACGAGTCGGAAAAGAAAGGTAACGGAAACTGTTTTAGTAAAACTGAGCATTAGTTTTCAAAAAAGTGGCATGACGAGGGGGAATGGTAAACAGGCAGTTGGTTAGTTTTGCCTGGGCATGTATACTCGCACATCTAGTGAAACTTATCATGTGCTGGACGTTCATTATCAATTTTTAAGTCTTATTCTATCGTGCTGCAGGACAGAAATCTTTCTGCTTTTAAAAGAAAGCTCGTGATCTTGTGCCGACTCCCCAGTCTCTTATCGTTTATTTGTTGGAAAGATCGGGATATACAAGACAATTGCCACTCTTAGGAAAAGGCACTTTGTTAAACAAATTTTACCGCTTGTTGCGTTGCACTCATCGTATGATTGCGTGTTGGCGACCTTTGCAGCCGGCAACTCTTCAGACCAGCTTCTTTACGTAGTGCTGAAAGTTTTGCCCGACTGGAGATGCAAGTGCGAACTGCACCACACGACTGCAGCGAATGTCAGCAGCTCGCTATTGTTGTGTACTCACACTCCTGCGAAAGACATCTGCTTGGTAAGATCTGTGGTGGTGATTCAAATGATAAACTTTACCGTCACAAAACTCTGTACATTCTCAAATTCAGTGTACGCCTCAAATGGACCGTCCAGTATAGCTAGAATCTGATCGCGTTCACGTGCACGTAAGTTTAAATAAACGAGCCTTTGTGCATTCCACGTTGATTGGCAAGTTTTCTGCTATCACCGAGAATCAACACGATTCTTATGCTTGTTAAGGAAATCACCTTAACCGCTGAGTCACAGCAGCAAATAAGTGGGGATATTATGCGCGATAAGTGCACAGAACGGAATAAGTGCTTATACCTGGTGTCCTAACTATATTATACTAAAGTTTATATAAACCAAATTAGTAACGGCACGCTTATATGTTCGACACAGTGTATGTTCATGATCTTGTAGAAAACCGCTCGTGCTTTTTAAGTCGAAAGCCTCAGGTGGCGCATGCTTGGCCGTTTGGCGCTATGGCTAGAAAATTCAGTGTCATCAAAATTGGGGGGTTGAACCCACGAACGTTGGTGGGGCTCTAAACCACGACCTTCGGTGTTAATTAGGGGATGGCACTTCAGACACAGTTATTTAAAGTAGTGTTAATTAAATCACTCGCACCCATGACCTTTGGTGCCAGTTGAACCTTCCGCCTTTAGGTTTCGCTGGATTTCCCGTTTCTTGAGGCATATAATGCTTTCGCATTAAAACATGGAAAGAGAAAGCAACAGGAATCAACAACGCATCCGAATGAGAATATAAAAAAAATTCAATGAATGTCTCTTGAGCGCGTAGGCTTTGCCTTCATCCTCTTTAGCGTATGCAAAAGTGACTGTCAACTTTCCATTCGGTGACGTCAGATTAGTTTAATTATCTAATTGTCAGGATGTCCATTGGCAGCTGTAATAGTAACATACGACGTCAAAATATCTCGTTTCATGCAAGGCGCACACTACTGATTTCTACCTTCTTGCGAGGGAAGGAATACCGCGACATAATAATATTATGACTCCGGACTCGGGCACAGGGTTGCCCCACGCCATCAAATAGTTTCATAGGGAAACGAAGCTGGGTCGAGTGGAGACCATTGCCTTGTGCGTTAGTTTTTTTTTTTTCAGGATGACTGAACAACTGCTCCCGGTAATATTTTCCTACTAATAACAAGTAAACAGGCTTGATTGAGTGATGAGCCTCAGCTGAAAACCTTGCTGTCTTATAGGGAATCTTTGATGACGCTGCCAGCTCAAGCGCTCACACGCGTAATCATAAGGCATTGTTTAAATTTCGCGAGCACTCTCCCTTCACCAGAATATAAAAATAAACGTGGGACGAGCACTTTGCACGAAGTACGAAATACAGTGGTTCAAAAACCCGTGTCGCTAGAGCCTCACGTTTAGACAAAGGGACACGTCTTCTTCAGAGCAACGATTGCGTTCCTCAGCTGCTTTATGTACGCGTAACCTACTTTACCTCAGCCTCAATGGGCAGAGGAGGATAACAAGCTGGTCTTCAGAGCAAATTGATGAAAGTCGAAGTGTTCAGAAAAGAGAAAAAGATGTGCAAACAACCATATGATATAGATGACGGCTCAATCTTTACATATATAGGTTCAAACAATGCGCATAGGCGCAGCATAATGCTGTATGGGATATGACGTGGTGTTATAAAATATATAGGTTCATAAGACATCTAACTTCATCGTGGTCGGTCTCGTATGAGATTGGGTAATTGCAACCTTCCAAACCGTATAACTCTGGCTGCTTGTAGCTCCTTCAATGTACACCGGAAGTACACTGTCTTACAGACTGCTGAATATTTGTTGCTAAAATAAAATAGTTGGAAATGCATGGTAATTATTGTAACCTATCTTTTTTGTGTTTGCCTGGTTTCTGTTAGCTTGCACTATTGGTTTTCTCCGGAGTAATTCTAGTTTATTTCAACAAATGTTTATTGCTTTCCGTAATTTTTTTTTTGAAAAAACATCGGATAGCTTATTCCAATGTTGCAGGAGCTTTCCCTCCCCTTACAACTGCATCTTCCATGCAATGGATAAGAGTGAAATGTCGGGATGTGGTTCAAAAACGTTAGGGGTCCATGGCCATCCACCATGCCAGAACACAAAGCATTTCCTGCAGTTTCCATACCTGCATGTTACCTCAACATTGCTTTTCACAATACTGATTGTCGTCCGGATGCTCTCTATATCCTTGCAACATACAGTAGGGGTATGTGCATACGCCTGAAGCTTAGGTTCAGTGACTTGTACACAAAAAATTGAATGGATTAATTTGCCATAAAATCCTGACACAGCGTATTGATGTACATACTGAACAACAGTGGCTTGAGAGGGCACCCTTCGCCTACAGATCTATTTATTTTAAAAAGGGCCGCAAATGCCTAATTGACTATTATTGCCGTACTTCGGTTGTGATATGCCGTGTATATGCCCTGAATTATAAATATGCCTAGATTAACATGATTCAACACTGTGAGCGAAATCCCATGATATATTCTGTCAAAGGGCTTGTAATGGTCTGTTTGGGTGCCAACGACTTCAATTGCATGATGTCACAACATTCCAACACGCACCGCGTTTTGTGTATGTGCGTGATAATGGAGCGATTGTGTATGCCGCAGGCCTGATTAGAACGAACAATGTCTGTTATCACCATCTAAAGGCGTTGCGCCATAAATTTCTTAATTTATGATCACAGTTTGGTAAAGATATTGGTCTATGATCAAATGGATGTAGGGTGTGTTTGCTGTCTTTGGGATGAAAACAGTATGCTCTGCAAAAGACGGTGATAATGTAATGCCTTTAAACTACACGCCTCAATAATTCCGTCCGACAGAAATTGGGCTCAGCTTGCACCTAATACACTTGACCAATGGCTTCCGGACCTGTAGACTTTCTTCGATTCAAGTGTTCTGTCCTTTCGCACCTGAAGATGCGTAATTCCGGCTTCCAGTGCTGTCTACACTTCCTGTAAGAGCCGCAGCATGTGATCAACAAACACTCGGATAAATCTATCAAAATTGACCGCCTTAGAAACGCAAAGCAATACCTTGAGTTGAATGAAAGGTCGTGCAATGCCCTGTTTTATGTGTGGCTGCGAGTCCGTCATAGTTGATAATTTCAATGTTAGTTTGCTGGGTATGCGTTTACGCCAGGCTCGGAACCCTCTTATCGGGGTCCCAAAGTTCTGGCAAAACCAAAACCTTCTGCCAAACTTTTGCTATCTCACGCAACAACTTCCGAAACCGTGCTTCACGCAGTGCATGCTTCTACTTTGCCTTTAGCACATCCTCATCATAAACTTCCGGCTGGTCACATTCTGACGCCGCTAACATCGCAATCATTGCATTCAACATTATTTGTTCACTTCTTTTTCAAACGCTACAATACCATAGCTTTTCATAGCTTTTATGTTTACAACATGTTTGTAATGCTCCCACTGTCCTGTTAGCGAATCTTCTAATATATAATCTTTTCATTCTTCAATAACAATTTCTTGAAGTGTAGGTCCCTGCATGAAAATTGTGTTACTTTTCCAATGATCCCAAGAGAAGACACTTTTCCTGGTGGCCAACGTTACATGTTTTCAGGCAGTGATGAGGCAAATGAACAGGAGTTGCTGCGTAACCATTACGATTACTACTCAAATAATCTAACAAGTGCATTCAGTCTAAAGGTACTTAACACTGCCCTTTAAATGTGTAAAATTTTACCACTCCTGACAAGCCATAACATTCATATACATCATCAAGGTCAAAATTTGACATGACCTACGGTTAGATGCCACGGCTTCTGTCGCAGCTGACCCAACTAGAAGCGCTATTTTTCACTTAAGGCGCTCGAACAACATCCACAAGAAAAACCGCAATTTTTAAGGCGAAAAAATATCCTTTACTTTTAAAAACACAACTTTCCATTTTGCAACATTTGGCGCGCATACGCTAAATGTAGCCCAACACAAGCTTAAAAAAAGAATGTCCTAACATCTAATCTGCCTAAACAACAAGTCGCGTTCTCAGCAATAAGACTCGCAGTATTTCCATTGAACAAAACACCCCGCTTACTTCCCTAAGGAACTGCTCACTACAGCATAGTACCAGCGAGTGAAGCTAAGCACAATGGTGCCGGTTCCCACCTTCACTCTCGGCTTCCTGAATTGCCAAGACGTCGAAGTCATGGTCCGCCAGCGACTGACACACCTGAGCCTTTTATTTCTTGGTGACAAGACCTCGAACGTTGTGTACCGATGCTAAGTGACAGGGTCGAGGCCGTTTTAGCCTTAGTGCAGTTAGCACGCCAGGAAAATGGCGCTTTCCTAGCGAGTCTTGGGGGCCGTGGGGGCCGTCCGGGGGACAGCGTTCGAAGCTGCACAGAATATAAATATATAAAATACACCATATGTAAATGAATACTTTCACAAGCTCTCTGCAGCGTTATGTGGTATTTAACGCATTGCTCTGAAGAGCAGCATGACAACTATTGTCTTCACAAACTTTAGATCCTGCGGAAATAAGGACCAAATTATAGTTTATGTGCGGGCAAACTTAAAAGGGTTTACAATACTCGCACAGTTTGCAGTAAATTACTTAAATGCTCCGGGAGGTTATAACCAGTTTTGCGTATGGCAGTAAATTTAGCCGGCTGCCTTGATATAGCTGGGTATGCCACTTAGCCGGTATTAAGGGAACATGGTGGGACTGTTATAACAAATATGCGTACCAACCTAAACGCATCTACAACAGCAATTGTGAAGCATTACATTGCAAAGCTCTCCACGGTGTTTTGGAGTAATTCTACGCTATTTCCCAGTGTCCCGAGTGAACTCTACAGGAAGTTGCTATTGGGCAAAACAAAGGGGAATGGTTTCACTTAATTTTAGGCAACATTCGTCCAAATTATGCCAATTACGGCTGGCGGCCTAAATACGTATTGAAGTGCTTTAGAGTTTCAAAAGCAGCGCAAAATTTTACAAGTATGTTACAATGAAGGAGTCGCATACAGTCAATATTCAGTGTAGGAAAATAGCTACGTGCACGCGACTAAATTTCTTACAACTTCCTCCACCGAAACAGCTTCGCTGGAAATTAGATTTCCATTTCCCAAGATGACACTAGTGGGCTGTTATTTTTTGCTATTAACCGTTCCCACTGTGCCTCTTACATTATACTGTAATAACAAATACTTGTGTTTTTTCCCACGTATGTTTGTGTGTTTAGGGCGATTCCGGAGGACCGCTGACGGTGTGGAACAGGAATGGTTTGTCGGTACAAGTGGGCGTGGTGTCGTTCACTTTTGGGTGCGGCTCTTCCGGTCACCCAAGCGGATTTACTCGTGTGTCTGGCTACACTGGATGGATAAAAGAATCGCTGAAAGTGCGCCACAGCTGGAAAAAATTGCCCTTAGAATTCAAGGAATAAATAAAGAGGCCCAACTTTCCCCCAGCTCGTACTTATTATGGGATTTGCGGCAATGAAATAGCGAAAAAAAATTACGAGAGAATCCATCTCACTATGAATATGGATGGTAATGCGAATAAGATGCGGACAATCCAGCTAAACACCGTAACCCTGAAGTCACATTTATTTACCATCTGTAGATGTCATTCTGGGACTTCCGTTGTTTGGACCATATGCCGCACACTCAGGTTTCTGCCCAATCAGCTAGGGCACTCAGTTGCCTTGCGGTCGCTTGTGATAATTACTATCAACACACGGCGCTCTTCTCGAATGGATAGTTGGCGTAGGCACGAAAGAATTATGCGTGCAAGTGTGACCTAAGGATTAGGAAAGTGGCTATAGAGAGGATATGACAGGGCTGTTATAAAGTGACCCTCCAACACTTAATGCGAACCCGTCTTCGGCTCATTCTCGGCACTGTCAGGCTGGATAGAGCAGGGCAAGCAGGCAGGTAAGCAGCTAGGTAGGTTGGATAGACAGATAGGTAGGCTGTCAGGCAGGCATGAATTCCAATTAGAAAGTAATATTGAGAATTCAACTTTTAACTTATCTAGAACGGTTTTTGTCATGTCTTCCGCGTAGCCAAATACCACAACTGATTGCAATACTGGCACACTATAACTGCAGCTTTTCTGTGATTCTCAGTAGCTTTACTAGCTTAGCCTCAATGACACAGCAGAGCCTCGAGCAGGTGATTCACCCTTTATTCTTCTGCCATTATACTCGCGTACCTCGCGGGTAATCACAGGAACGTCCTAATTATATGTGAGTGCACCACACAGAGTGGTGTCACATCTGTATACCGCCGCGACGATGCCCTACGCCGTAGTAGTGTGGTTACCGTCTCTTGAAACAAAAAAAAAACTATCGCTTTTTTTTCTGAGATTCACCTCTTGCAACCTGTTTTTCACTGTTCTACTTGCTTGCTCTGGAACAATGCAGCTCATCGGGACGTTAGCGCTTGGCGTAGTCTGTCACGTTGTGTACTCGACCTTTGCTTGGCGCTATAGTTTTTGCCAATTCTGACAGAACATCGCACAAAGCGTGAGTAAATAGTAAGATCTGTTTACCGGTTATCTACAAGACAAAGGCACGGGAAATATGGCGCAATCACTACGGCTGAGTGATCACAGGGGGAAGCCGTAGCTTAAGTGACGATAATAAAACGACAGTGTGACAACGACTGGTTTCATGACGACTGTGTGACGTCAATGGCTTGACAACCATGGCATGACGTAGTGTGGAACAACGAAAATAGAATGGCGACGATGGAAAGACCAGGATGGCAGCATGAACATGGTACGGCAACGAATTCGTGAGGACTATAAATGACCACTTTATGACGACAACGTAATGGTGATTGTAATGTGACAAAGTACGAGCAGAATTTGATTACTATTGTATGGCGAAGATGGTGTGACGGCGACGGTAAAAAAGGAGTCAGATTACGAAGCAGAAGTGGCCGCGATAAAACGAAATAATCGTCACAATGACGGTGTGCCGACATATGCCGGGCGACTACGTGAGGACAATGCCGTGACGAACACGGCTTGATGAGAGTCGGCTTTGGAGCTGGAATGAGGAGGATGCCAATGACAACAACGCCATCATTCCATCGCGCATATACATTGTTGCCCGTGCAATTCGGGCCATCGGGTTGGCGTGGAAGGCGCGACGACGGCGGGATGATTACAGTGAGATGATGGAGCTTGAGTAATGATTATGCAACAAATCACAATGGCATCACATGACGAGGAACAACCACCTAGTAGCCCAAGCTGCTAGAGAACTTATACCAAGAGATTGGCGTAAAAGACAGACAGACAGACAGACAGAGAGATGAGTAGATTTTTAATACGGACATTCATTCATACGAATGTTCATCACTAGATGTGTCAGTCAGTAAAATTCTAATGAAGAAACACAAGAAAGCACCTTGTCGACGGCTGGTACTGTATGAAATATCAGTGTAACACTGGATCGCCAACATTTGATCTACGTCAACTAGAGGTTGAATCATCATTCAATTTCCTCGACAAACACTTCGAGCAAAATGGCTTTGTGACTGAGTGGTTTGTTCTATAATTTCTTCGGATGGTGGCATGGAAATGCGAAGGCGAGTAGCGAACGAGCGAGGATTTGTCTCTCTGTACTTCAGTCTTTGGTTCCAGGTCTAATATTCTCTTAAAAGATACGTTGAACTTACTTAGCCAAAAGTCGCACGCTTTTGCACGTCAGCGACGTTGCGCAGCAAGGCTTTTAGGATACACGTAAGGAAAGTCAGAAATGCTTGACATCGGTGCAGTTCTTCAGATAACCGTTCCACTTAAAGCATCACTAAAATGGCATGAACATTACACAAGCTAAACCAATGAATAAAGAATGGATGCTTCGTGTGTGTATATATATATATATATATATATATATATATATATATATATATATATGTATGTAATATTAGCTAGGTCCAAAGTTGGGATACACGGGAGAGGTCGAATAGGTTCGTGTTAGAACATGCCACTCATGCCTTTTAGGAGGGTGTGAAACAGCCTTTCAACCGCAAACATGATGTATCACGTGACACCCACTGATACGTTTATTGCACGTAAACCAGGATGTAGGTGGAGGAACGCCTGTCGAAGTGGTTCCGTTGGTTGCCTAGCGCACGGATCATGCGGAATTTGTCATCCGGCCTCCTCCGGTGGCGCACTCTTCTTTGTTGGGTTTGGCTTATCTCGGGAAATAGTTACCATGCAACTACTTCCAGGAAAAATAAACCGCCCTGTCGCACCTCCATAGCGCTGTCGCTAGTCGCACCAGATGTGAAAACTTATCTATGAACGAGAGAAAAAGGGGAGCTTGATCGCCATCTCGATAAAATTACCGGTATGGAAGCAATTAGCACCATTACTGCAGAATATAATAAGTTCTCACTATGGCCTGTACATAACTCATGAGTCTATCCACCTGTCATTGTTGTCAAAAAGAAAAAAAAAGTGCAGGGTCAACAAATTCTCGAGAATAAAGAAGAGAAGGTCGACTTAATTGCGTTAGAAATATGATTTTAATAATGTACTAAATGCATGAGTATTGAACATGAAACCGAGACAGAAATTTACAACATAGATAATTATAATTGATATCTGATCATCTGAACATCCACACACGTCAGCCTTTTCTTTTGCATCGCGACGCTTGCGTAAATCATTTTTTCTTTTATTTTCTTTTTACTTTGTTTAAAATAGGAAGTATATCATAAATGTTGGGCTAATTCCCAAATAATATTGTTCGAATTGATAAAACACTTAATTTTTCTTGCGATTTGCTTTGCTTCACGTCATGTCACATTGTCCGTTGCTACTCGACATTGAGCGACTGTTCACATCCCTAGCTTCGTCAAGAAGAACTACGACAAGAAGAACACACGAAGACAAGGAAGAAAGTTAAAAAAGCTCACACTGTGCAACTTTTCTGCTTTACTATAAACTAAGGGAGTGCGATAACTACAGCTGCATTTATTAGGCGGATATTTGCTGCAATTTATAATCCTTAAAGATCTAACCAACCTAGTTTTACAAATAGTCGAATACATTGACCTCACAGGTATAATAGTGATGAGGCGATGATCGGGCACATAAAATGCGTTAATTATGCAAATTATTTTAGGGTTTCTATGCAACTTGTGTCATTTGCTCAGGTTTAGTAACACATACACATCGTACAGGAATAGTGTAGCCAAAATATAACACATGTGTTATATAAACTACTTCAATTCCAAACACGTTATTGGTTTCCGGGTCTATGATCCAAGAAACCTATATGATTAGGGGCCTCATATGATTTAATTTTATTGCGATATTTAGTATATAGGCACTCTAGGTGCGTCTCTGCCATTAGCGTTGCAGTCGCCGTCAGGATCCGCATAAAGTCCAACGGCGACAAAATTGCCGCCTAGGGCCATGTGCTGCATGTGCGAGTGAAAGCCTGCGAGGTTGAGGCGGCAAACGCGGCTCAGTCTCGCATATGTGAACGACGAAGGCGGGGCGGAAGCATGCTTTCTGCTGTCGCGGGCGAGGCACAGGGGGAGGCGAGGGAGGATGGAGGGAGTCCTTTTCCGGCGGATGCTGCTTACGGCGCGGCCGTGTGAGCCGCGTATCTCGAAAGCGATCGGCGAAATGACCAAAGTGTGCGCCCGCAAGGGTCTCATCTTCAAAGCGATCTGCGATATTTGCTGAGTGCGCGTCGTCCTGGTTGCTTCGTATGCGCTGTGCCTTCGACATTTCGTTCGCGTTGAAGCGACAGATGCAAGAAGGCTAATTCGCTCGCAGCTGCTGCCGCGATTCCTCACCCCAGAGTTTTGGCGGCAAGTTTCCCCCGGTCATCGAGCGAGATGTGTTCATGTTTACTTTTGCACACGTGACAAGGTGCTCGTTGATTAAGTTAGTAAGCGAATGTTTACAAGTTGATAACGCCCATAAAACTACTATCTTTACTTCGCACAGCTATCTTATAAGTTCCTATCGCAATCTATGCTAGGCTTTTCGGGCGAACGTGCAACTTCTTGTTGTGCACAAAAGCACCGCATGTGGCAATTTTACATTGTCGATAAAGACTCCGTGCTTTAGAAGTTAGAGCGTACGCCATTTCTCAATAAATAGTGTAAACAAAATATAAAAAAGAAGATATAGGAAAGGCTGAGGGGGCCGTCGGATACTATACAACACTACATCAAAACGGTTCCGTTCTTTAGAGATGCCAGTGAGCCGATAGGTCTAGAAGCTTCATGTCAAGTTATGTTGTTTAATATTTTTGTATTAATATATTAATAATTTTTGTTGGTCCCACAGAAGCCGGATTCCTGGAGCCTGGGTCGGTCCCCTAGGAGGCGAGCAACCTGTCTACGGAGGACCCACACAAGCATTGAATATGCAGGAAAGGAAAAAAAAGCTTAAAGTGCCACTGTTTGCTTTCTAAGTGCTATGCACTCAGGGTACAAACTGTCTGTATTCTTGAACAGCTTCTGTTGATCACGCAGAATAAGTGCAGCATTCTTTTCGGTACTCCTTTGGCGCTGGTTGCTAAGCTACAATAAAGTTGGATATATAAAAGATTTCTCTCTACTCAGAACCTCTTCTCATTTCAAATTCAAGGCTGAGATGGGAATGCGAGCATGAACGAAATAGCCTTATCGGCAGCTTCAAACAGGGCGTGTTCTAGGAACACACAAAGAAGAATGTGGGACGACAAATGGTCTTATTCAGGACATACCCAAGCCGTCCGACCCGCCCTCTCCGTACAAAAATATAAGAGGTGGCGGACGGGGAAGAAGTCGGCTGTAGGTTCCGCTTGTTGGTGTATGCCTACTGCGTGTTCTTTTGTTGTCTTGGACATCCCTTGGTGAAATGAAAGAGTTGCTGTCGGATATTATTTATGTTTTCAGCCCAGTGAATTCCGCTTCTCACTTCACCCAGCATATTTCGTTTCATTTTTAGGTGGTCCTTCGGATGAAAGATCCACTACGTATTTTTGAATTACTGTTTTTTTCGAGACAGCGATGGTTTAACGAGTGACACTGCCCATATTCGGGGCATTACCTGAGAATGTGTTTGCTCAGGGTTATGGGCAAAAAAAAGAACATCAACATAAGAGCATTATTTAAAGGCGGGCTCCTCAAAAGACTTTCAGTAGAGCCAAGAACAGCAAAGAATGCCGATCGTGTGGAGCAGAAGCAACGTGTGCGGAGACTCACATACTCGCTATACTTCAAAATGTTGGTTAATATTTGGAGTCTTCGTTTTCCTCGTGGAGCTAACGATCGGAGGAAAGGTAAGTTTCTTGCGGTCAGCGTGTTGTTGGTTAAAATAATGTCCCAAACATTCTAATAACTATTTGGCTTTGGCTGTAGCGATTCCGCAAACAGCACTGTAAACGAAAGTTCAAAACAGAAGATCCTGATGCCGTGATGATTTGCTGTATAAATATGACCAATCGCACAAAACACAACACACTTAGAACTTGGTAATCCCTTAAGTTTTAGCTGTTTTACTTTCAAAACATGCTAACCAATTATAAATCATCTTTCGTTGCTATGTTGTTAGAGCCATTAGACCACTGCAGCGTTCGAAGACAGACGTCTTCATAGAATAGTGAGTGCGACGTAAAGCTATAAAAGTATTTATTTATTTATTTACAATACTGCTACTCTCATTTGAGAGCGTGGCAGTTGGGCGATACAGTAGGCATGTATATGAATACGCATTAAGGCAGAACAATAATTGAAAAAAAGGAAGAAAAGAAAAGCAATTGCCCAAGTATGGTAATATATAAGAAAGAAGCTGAGTTTGGAAACAAAAATGCAAGTTTGCACATGACAGTTAATTAACATGATACTGGCAGTTAGGAACACGTAAGTAATTAGTTATACAAAAAATAGGAGCGAACTGAAAGATAACACTTAACGCGTGAAGAATATTTAAATTGTGTGAAGGGATGCGCTTAAAACATACACTTCGAGAGCGAGAAGACACGAAATGGAAAAAAAGAACAATCTAGGCAAGCAATCAGCAGGTAATGGCAGTTACAACAATTATCTTAGGACTAGCAGTAGGTACAGTAATGACAATTTATTTTGGGAACACAGTGTACCATATGTCCACATAACGATAATCAAACCAAAATGGAAAAAGAAAAGTGGGAAGTCAAAAGCAACACAATGCAAAATTTGTGACGATGACCCGTGCGATGATAAACTGTTTTATTTACGCACTGCAGCTTCCACTTGTGAAGTAAATTCGGACAACGATTCGATGGCGGTTATAGTAGGATCAAGGCGGTTCCATTCAGCAATTGTAAGGGGGAAGAATGAATACTTAAACGTGTCAGTGTTGCATGTGTATTCTGTGAAAGTGTGCGCATGTTTGTTACGTGTTTTTCGAGCCTCAGAAAATGAAATGTACCTGGACGCATCTATCTTATAGTTATTTTTTAGAAGCTGAAACAAGAACTTCAGGCGAGCGTGTTTTGCCCTGGTAGATAGCATTTGCAATCCAGACTGCATTAGAAGATTAGTCGGTGAGTCAGTGCGTTTATATTTATTGTGAATGAACATTATAGCCTTTCTTTGTACTGCCTCTAATTTTGTTATGTTAGTTGTTGTATGAGGAAACCAGACTGTGTTTGCATATTCGAGAACCGGCCTAACGAACGTTGTGTAGGCCAGTAGCTTCGTTGATGTTGTAGAGAGCGCAAGGCTTCTTTTGAGGAAGAATAATTTGCGTAATGCTCCTGCCGTGACATTCGAAATGTGTTTATTCCACCTGAGGTCTGAGGTTAATGTAACTCCCAGGTATTTATGTTGTTCAACTTTAGTTAGGGGTATGCCGTTAATCTCCTATGTAAAGTTAGATGGTCTTGTTTTCCTTGTTACGGTCATGACGACAGACTTTTTTACGTTAATTGACATCTGCCAATTAGAGCACCAAATAGCTAGAGTGTTGAGGGATGTATAAAGTGCGATGTTATCGTTATAATTAGTGATTTCTCTATAGATGACGCAGTCATCAGCGAACAGTTTTATATTACCACCAATGTTAGCTGTGATGTCATTAATATAAATTAGGAAGAGTAATGGCCCAAGAACTGAGCCTTGGGGAACTCCGGAAGTAACGGTGACAGTGTTAGATAGCATTTTTCCGTAGGTTACAAATTGTGAACGATTGGCTAGAAATTCTTTTATCCAGGCTGAAAGGAGCCCTTTCCCAACAACACTTTCAACTTTAGCGATTAATTTGTTATGGCACACACAATCAAATGCCTTAGATAGATCAAGTAAAATCATGTCAGTCTGGCCGCGGTGATTGATAGTATATGCAAGATCGTGGACTAGTTCTGTTAGTTGGGTTACTGTTGATAAACCACTGCGAAAACCATGTTGGTAGGGAGACAAGAAGCCAATGCTCTCTAGAAAAACCGTTATGTGCTTTAAGATTATGTGCTCTAGAAGCTTACAGGATGTACTAGTTAATGAAATGGGTCTAAAATTTGAAATTTCTGCTGTGTTGCCTGATTTATGGATAGGTATTACCTTTGCAATTTTCCAGTCGTTCGGTAGTTGTGAAGTCGTCAGTGATTTACGAAAAATTATGCCGAGGTATCTACTGCACCATTCCGCATACCTTTTCAGGTATGCGGAAGTATGAAACAGATCAAGCTCAAACTTAAAGGTGAAACGACTGCATTGCACGTATCAAATACCCAATGTTCAAGATTATCCTTCACTTTCCTGAGACAGGAGCTGGTTATAATTGAGCACAACTACGCATCGGGTATCGTTAATCTTGAGCCTTCTGTCAAGCATAATAAAATGAATGGCGTTCTTGTAACTTGTAGTGTAGGAACGCGATACGCTTCCTTTCGGGCACACTGGTTCGAAAAGCGTGTCAAAGTAAAAGGCCGCTGCCTCCCTAAAAGAGAATTTTGATGTTGCAGCAATCGGAGCTCGAAGATTATTTGCGTGGTCGTCATTAAATAGTCCGCTAGCTTTAATATTTAAATTGTAAATTAATCATATAAATCACCAGCCAAATATTAACAAAAATGCGCTACAAATGCAAAAATATGCAATGCAAAATTTCTTTAGGTAGGTGCTTGCATAGGCGCAAATTGGCGTTTTTCTGCCGCATAGAAGAACACACGACTAGGGTAAAACATTTTTTTTTCATGTGGGTACATTCGCGATTTGACTTTCGGTACGTAGTTTAGGACCCAGGCGATAAGTGTTATTTTTGAGTTTTTTTTTCTTCATGTAAGCTTGAATTAGCGAAGCGCAGAGCAGTGTTGCTAGGATAATTCGAATTATAACTTATGAAGCAAATGATGCATAACCTGAATAATAAACTTATGCGTTCAAAAATAATTTCTTTACATTGCAGAAAATCGACACCCACCTCAATCGCAAGAGTAAGTTGTTATTTTTGGCTTAACAAAAAACTAGCGAGATATAGTTTTCCTGTGTACTCCAACAAGTCAACGGCCTTTAAAAGTCAAAAGAAGGAGGCTTAGAAGGCGCATGGTTTGAATGTTATTTAGGTGTAATTATATATGAAATAATTATTCATAGTAGGATGTCGTCAATAAGAATACTCTCGTATGAAATTGTCTGGCAGCGAAATGAATACAGATCTGCGAATTCGACACACATTAGTAATTTGGTCGTTAACGACCCTTTGGCTCATGTTAACTGAAATTTGTTTACTACATTTATCTTACTTATTCACATCTATGTAGCCCAATGGTTCTCGGTCAGTGAACCGTGCGGTTTCACTGTAACTCTTTTCTCCACACTGGCTGCTGCACTTGCAGATATCTTCTCTCTTGTGCTTCTTTGTTTTCGTACCTACTACCACATTCCGTAGAATGCGGAAGATTGTTCACAAATGCTGTGGCACATGCCCAATTGCACGTATCCAGTGTTCCTAGTTGTCTGTTCGGACACTAACCCACTGGCATGCACACGATGTTCCAAATTTTCAGCATGCTCGAGCACTTAACCAGTCACCCACATTGTAATATCGGTGAAACGCCTGCTTGTATAGCCGGCAGCAATGAGTCACCGTTTGTAAGTTGAGGGTTAGAGGCAAACAAATATTTGCTTTAAAATGAAATAAATCCTTTTTTGGAGGAAAACTTGCGTAAGGTGACCGCTTTAGAGGCAGAAGGATCAAGTCACTTTCTCAATATACAGCCTGAAGCAGCAAAAGTGCCTGTGTGGGTTAGAAATACGTTTAACATCAGATAAAAAACGCCGCTGTAACCTCATGCCATAAAATCCAAAGCAATGTCTACCGACACGGCCGTTTAAGCGTAATGGGAAGTGCTTCGACAGGCGCATGCTGGAGCTGCAACGTTACGCTGTACTACATGGCTGCCTGCAACAAGCGAAAATTGAAATTCTAGTTTACCCGCAAGAACCGCGGTATGATTAGGAACCATGCTGTGGCATGCATGCAATGCATGCACCCAGTGCACAATATACAGTGGCGCTTTTGCATTTTCATCAAAATGCGGCCTGCGTGGCCAGGATGCAGATCAACGTCATTGGGCTTAACAGCGCAAGGCCAAAGCCGCTAAGCCACCACGGCAGATGACAAGCAAGAACGTTGACCTTGTTTCGAAACAAAGTACAGCACCACAAAAAATCATGTTTAATGTGGCGGCAAGGCTGTATTTTATTATTTTGCTATGGTAATTTTTGACAAAATGTTCAGCACTACGGGTGATTGCAAATGGGCTGTCAATTGTGATGTGCAGTACGTTGCAATGTTGAGCGGAATACATGTCTTGTATCTGACAGCTCAAATTTAGACGTATTTTAGGTAAGATTGAAGGATTCACACATCAAAACAATTATTAAAAATCGCAAACCTTGTCGCAACGTCCACATCGGCGTTTTTTATACGCTAGGTCGCGTATTGTGTGGTAAATAAATACACAAATCAGTTATTGACTAAAATAACTTGGTGTAATGATCTGTACATTGCTCAAGCAAGCATATCGCGGCATTTGCATGAATTTACTATTCTTGAAAGCTAATATATTACCTCAATAATTGGCAAAGATAGGCAAATTTTATAGACCTGGTTTTGATTCATTAGGAACTGTATTTGGAACTAGCATGGGGTTAAACAAGGCGACTGCAGCCCTTCCACTTTTTCACAGAAAAATGACAAATAAAAGGCGATGGGTTGACAAAATTAATGCTGGAGTTCATGTTATATCTGAGGCGTTGCATTTGGCGCAAGGCTAATGCGCTCTTCCCTGTTACTGCTATATTTCTTCAACTTTATTATAAACGAAGCGTACACGCCTTTAAAATATCAAAGCATCCTTCAACTTAGAGCTGTAATCAATAGGGCAATGATGAATACATTACGAACGAAGAAGTTTATAACACGTACCGTTTCAGTGGAATATAATTGACAATCGCACTGTGCGAACACAATACTGAAACATCGAACTAAAAGCGATGGTTTACGTAATCAACATGCAGAAACGAAAAGCTGCGATGTGGCAACACTGCTACTGTTTGATATAGATATAAGTGAAGGACGTTTTCATCAGAGGTGAGCTGATAAAAATATTTTGGAATGTGGAACAATAGAGAACAATAGAGAATAGAGAACTAAAATTTAGATCACATATTTGTAATGTTTCGTTTCCCATGTGCAGCGGAAGGATGAGAGCAGGCAACCAGCCGACACAGACTGCGGTGACAACTGCTTTATTCTTGTCCACGAGCTCCACCAGCTACGCCTCTAGTCAATGAGACGGGGCGGTGTTGCCATCTGTCGTTCTTTGTGGCAAACATTGTGGACAAACAGGACACCCCTCCCCACCCCCACAAGGAAAGCAACGTGCAGAAGTCTCATGGTGAATACCGCTCAGCGGGTCGCCTTGCTCTCAAACTTCTTTGCTCGGTTCAGAAGTGGGTGCCAGAGCATCTGGCACGGCCAGCACTGAATTTTTCTTGGCGAAACTTCGTGTTGTGTAGCTCCGTCCTCACAGTTGGCGCTCAGGTGCGGTTGCCCAGCAGAATTCTGTAGTCATTCACGCTTCCGCCACATGGGCAGGCTTGCGGTTTCACCACAGTAGCCGGAGGCACGTCGAGTGTGGTGAAATCTGGGCGCAGGTGCTCTCGGAGCCGCTTCCAGGATCGAACATCAGGCATTGTGACATCAGCGATGTGATCGCACGACGTAGCAGTCACTGTCGCTGGTACCCAGGGTGGACCGTCTCGTCAGTTTCGTGCATAGACATGATCCTCTGGTTGCACAAGCAGCGTCGGGTACATGTTTTTATCGTGGGCCACCTTCTGCTTTAGCGGCCTTCTCAGAACTGTGGACCGCATCTCAGGATGCAGTAGTGTCAAAGCTGCTTTCAGCTGGAGTCCCATCATTAACTCAGCAGGAGATCATTCAGTAATCCCATGTGGCGTTGTTCAGTGGTTCAGATGATGATGATGATGTGTGGTTTTTTGTGGCGCAAGGGCCAGGTTTGGCCAAAGAGCGCCATGACAAGTGGTAGTGTTAACGATGTATTATGGGAGATGTGACTTGGCTGTAAAGTGGCCTAAAAATAGTCGCTGTAAAGTGCGTAAAATCTGAGTGCTATAAAATTATGGCGGTGACTAATGACGGATACTATGTACATTAAAATCCATCGTAAAAGAATGATGCAAAATAGAAAATATATAAGATTCTAAAATTCACTAGAGCACCACTGCCTCGTTAGAGCCCTTGAGACACAAGAGCCTAGAGGCATGTGCTATATAAAAGAAATTATCACAGCGGCATCCTCTGGAAAGAGGAGACGCTATGAGTGTGCGGGGCTTATAACATGTAATACAACATCTTTCAGGAAGCCCAGGACTGCGCTGGAGTCAAACAGCGGTTCTGGGCCTAGTAACATTACTGGATGAAGGGGGATGCGCTGCCGATATGCTAAGGGAAAATGCTTCTTTCTTTCATGTTCGGCTTCCCGACACTCCAGGAGGACGTGGAGGACGGTCAGCCTCTCCCCGCATCTACCACAGGTTGGAGGCTCATTTCCGGTGAGTAAAAAGTTATGTGTGCCAAATGTGTGTCCTATTCTTAGACGACAGAATAGGACATCTGTCCGGCGTGATTTTGTTACTGAAGGCCAGAATCCTAACTGTGGCTTTATCACGTGGAGCTTATTATTTGTTTCCGCGTCCCATAGCCGTTGCCACTGGTTCCGTAGTTTCCTCCGTAAGAAGGGCTTCAGGTCTGTGACAGGAACTGCAGCGGTGGGATTAGCAGAATGCGATGTAACTGACGTGGCCATCTGGTCCGCAAGAACGTTACCTTCGATGCCCCTATGACCTGGCACCCGGCATATGATGACATGCTGATTACCTATATACGCTTTACACAGAGCAGAATAAAGTTCGTTAATTACTGGATTTTTGTGGTTAGAGAAAGCCATCAAGGCCTTCACAACACTAAGGGAATCCGTATATATGACTGCTTTCTGGAGTTTTGATTTCCTTATATGCTTCACAGCCGACAATAGTGCGCAAGCCTCAGCCGTAAAGATACTAGTTTCCGCTTGCAGTACATCGGTTTCCGAGAAGGATGGCCCGACGGCTGCATAGGACACCCCGTCGTGTGACTTCGATGCGTCTGTGTAGAACTCCGTGCAGGAGTGTTTGTGCTGGAGTTCCCGGAAATGCATCTGGATTTCAATCTCTGGAGCGTTTTTTGTAACTTCCATGAAAGATGTATCGCATTGTATCAACTGCCACTCCCAAGGAGGTAGCAGCTTGGCTGGATGCATTAGGCGAAGTTCGAGGATTGGAACATGCATTTCATGACTAAGCTCCCTCACACGCAGCGAGAAAGGCTGTCTTACGGAAGGACGATTACGAAATAGTGTAGCATATGTCATATCATTAATGGTGTTAAAACAGAGATGTTCGGGATTAGAGTGGACTTTCAAAAAATATGTTTGGCTGATGTATGTTCTCTGGATATGAAGTGACCACTCATTCGATTCTGCATATAAACTTTGTACGGGACTCGTTCTGAAAGCTCCTGTGGCTAAGCGGATACCCAGATGGTGAACAGGGTCTAGCATCTTTAGTGCGCTCGGGGCGGCAGAGTGATAAATGACGGCACCGTAGTCTAGTCGTGATCGAATGAGGCTTTTATATAGATTCATTAAACACTTCCTGTCACTACCCCACGTAGTCTGGGAAAGAAGTTTCATTATGTTCATTGTTTTCAGACATTTTTCTTTAAGGTGTTTAATGTGGGGGACGAAAGTGAGTCTGTAGTCAAGTATGACACCTAGAAATTTATGTTCTTTGTTTACAGGTATCTGTTGTCCACACACTTCCAAGCAGGGATCCGGAACTAGGCCTCTCTTCCTTGTGAACAAAACACAAGAACTCTTATGAGGATTGATTTTGAATCCATTTTTCTCTGCCCACCCTGACACCTTGTTCAAACCATGCTGTACCTGTCTCTCGCACACTGCGAGATTACAGGATTTGAAACCGATTTGAATGTCGTCCACATAGACGGAATACAAAATGGCCGGTGGTAAGGAAGCATGAAGTGTTGTCATCTTAACAATAAAGAGTGTGCAACTGAGCACGCCACCCTGGGGTACACCGGTTTCTTGTGCAAAAGGACGTGACAGCACATTGCCTACTTTCACCCGGAAGGTACGATTGGACAAGTAGCTTTTTATTATGTTTAGCATATTACCATGAATGCCCATTTCTGACAAATCTTTCAAGATTCCGTAGCGCCAGGTCGTATCGTACGCCTTCTCCATATCGAGGAATATCGATAAGAAGAACTGTTTGTGTACAAACGCGTCACGAATAGGTCCTTCAATACGTACAAGATGGTCGGTTGTGCAGCGCCCTTCTCGGAAGCCACACTGAAAGGGATCAAGCATTTTGTTTTGTTCAAGGAAATGGATGAGTCGCCGATTTATCATTTTTTCAAATACCTTACACATGCAGCTTGTGAGGGCTATCGGGCGGTAACTTGCCACTGAAGAAGGGTCTTTCCCTTGTTTCAAAACAGGGACCACAACAGCTTCTTTCCATGCTGTTGGAAGGTCCCCTGCGTCCCACATAGTGTTGAAAAGTGTAAGTAGTGTTTCTTGCGTGTCATTGTGTAAGTTTTTGAGCATTTCATACATGATTCTATCGGATCCCGGTGAGGAGCTTTTGCATGCGCTCAAGGCAGCTTTCAATTCGGCAATACTAAAAGGGCAATTGTACGGTTGATTCTGTGGGTATTTATTGATGAGTGGCTTGCATTCTTCTATTTGTTTATATTTTAGGAAGGATTGCGAATAATGTTTTGAGCTTGATACACTCTCAAAGTGCTCCCCAAGTGAGTCGGCCTGATCTTTCAGTGTATCGCCCTGTGTATTTACTAGAGGGAGTGAATATGTTTGTCGCCCTCGAATCCTATTAACCCTGTTCCAGGCTTTGGCCTCATCTCTGAACGAGTTAATCCTCGATAAAAATTTGTGCCAGCTTTCTCTTCTGGCCTGCCGGCGGGTTCTCCTACCTTGGGATTTTATTTTTTTAAAGTTGATAAGATTCTCAGCGGTGGGAGAAGCTCGCAGCAACCCCCACGCCTTGTTCTGATTCTTATGGGCGGTTCGACATTCGCTGTTCCACCACGGTACACGTGGTTTGCATGCCAAACCACTTACTTCGGGTATGCAATGTGATGCGCCATCTATTATGAATGCTGTAAGATAATCCACAGCAGCATCAATTTCTAAAGAAGATAGGTCAGCCCATGAGATGCTAGAGAGAGTTCGAAATTTCTGCCAGTCGGCTGTGTCTATCTTCCACCTAGGAGCTTGTGGAGGATATTCGTTTTCTTTGGATGTTCTTATTAGTATGGGGAAGTGGTCGCTCCCGTAAGGATTTTCCATAACTTCCCATTCGAGTTCAGGCAATATACACGGGAAAACTAGGCTGAGGTCAATTGATGAAAATGTTCGGTTGGCGAGAGAATAATATGTGGGTGCCTTCTTATTCAGCAGGCATACACCAGAAGAGAAGAGGAACTGTTCAACAAGACGACCTCGCGCATCTATACGAGAGTCGCCCCACAGGCTGTTGTGCGCATTGAAATCCCCAAGTACAACGTACGGTTCTGGCAATTCATCTATGAAGGACTGAAATTCATGTTTGCTTAGTTTGTAGTGTGGAGGTATATAAATCGAGCAAATAGTGATAAGTTTGTTTAGCAAAACAATTCGAACCGCCACTGCTTCAAGGGCCGTTCGTAGCTGTAAATGTTGACATGCTATACTCTTTTGGATTACAATCGCAACACCTCCCGATGATGCGATTGCATCATCGCGATCTTTGCGAAAAGTAACATGCTGTCGGAGAAAGTTTGTGTGTTGTGATTTGAGGTGTGTTTCCTGTAGACACAGCACTTTTGGATTGTGTTTGTGTATAATCTCTTGCACATCATCAAGGTTCCTAAAAAGACCTCTGACGTTCCACTGTATGATTTGTGTATCCATATTTAAAGTACGTTGGTGCTGTGTGTACGGAAACTGAAAGATGTCTTAGATTACAGAGCTCTTTCGAGGCCCTGTAATCGGGGTTTTGCCCTTTCTGGAGCGTTCGAGGGAGCCTCGCCGCTCCTTAGGCGCTTGGCGCGCCGTGAGGAAGGGTGTAGTGTCCATTGCCTCTTGGGAGGCGCTGGACACATGCTCTTGCGAGCGAGTTTTCAGAGAGGCTCCCGCCTTGGAGGGCAAGACCCCTGCTCCCACCAGCCCGGAGACCGATGGGATTCCCTGGGGGATCTGGCTGCGCCGGCCGTTGCCAGCGCTAGATGGGGCCGGGGAGGTTGGTGTAGCCTCGGCTGCGCCCACCTTCGGGGTCAATGGCCCCGTCTGCTGTGTTGGCGTAGCAGCGTTAGCTGCAGCCGCCGAGGGGGCGGATGGCGTCACTGCCGCCTCACTGAGTGTGGGTCGGACAGCCGCCGGAGGCCGTTGTGGCGCTGCCCCCTGACGCGCCACTTCGGCAAATGTGTTTTTAGGCAGGTATGCCACCCGCCTACGTGCCTCCTTGAATGATATATTTTCTTTCACTTTGATCGTGGCAATTTCTTTTTCTTTTTTCCAAGATGGGCACGACCGCGAGTACGCAGCGTGCTCTCCATCACAGTTTACACAATGCAAAGAGTTCGTGCAAGCTTCAGACGTGTGTTCATGGGCACTGCATTTTGCACACGTTTGGCGGCCTCGGCAGCTCTGCGAGCTGTGGCCAAAACGTTGGCATTTGAAACATCTCAGGGGGTTTGGCACGTATGGCCTAACACGGAGCTTAATGTATCCTGCCTCGATTGACTCGGGCAGGACACTCGAACCGAAGGTGATTATCAAGTGTTTCGTTTGGATTTCTTTTCCATCTCGCCTTATCTTAATTCTTTTGACATCTATAACATTTTGTTCACTGAAGCCCTCCAAGAGCCCAGCCTCAGTGAGCTCCAGCAAATCATCGTCCTAGACAACGCCCCAGGTGGTGTTCATAGTACGGTGCGGGGTTACTGTTAGTTGGTTATCCCCAAATGACACAAGCTTAGACAGTTGCTCGTATTGTTTCTTATCGCAGAGCTCAAGGAGGAGATCACCGCTTGCCATCCTGGTCGCCTTATATCCGGCTCCACAAACATCAGTCAAAGTCTTTGATACAAGGAACGGTGAAATAGTGCGCACTGGTTTGCCGGGTTTTTCCGAGTGAACTACATGGAAACGTGGGAAGTTGTGGACTTGGCGTCCGAAAAACTGAAAAACATCATCGGTGCGCCCTCTTTTCTGAGGGCGATCAGGGAATGGAGGAAAAGAGCTATCCATAAATATATTTGAAATTTCGGCAGCAACGCCAGCCACCCACCATGGAGTCCAACAAGGGGACGCTGCAGGGCCTGAAAAACAGGGCCTGCAAACGCCAGCTGTACGTTGCCGCTATAACCCAATATGATATAACCAAGGTTGGCTACTCACACAAGGTTAACCCTTGCTGCCAGGAAGGTCGGAAGTAATAAAGAAATGAGAAGGAGACAGGAAAGGTGGAAAGTAAGGAAAAGACGAAGGTTATAGGTAGAGAGAGACAGGAAAAGGCAACTACCGATTTCCCCCGGGTGGGTCAGTCCGGGGGTGCCGTCTACGTGAAGCCGAGGCCAAAGGGGTGTGTTGCCGCCGCCGAGGGGCCGTAAAGGTCCAAACACCCGGCATTGGCTCAACCCCCAGGATCCCCTTTTCCCCGGACACGGCTAAGCCGCGCACGGCTACACGCGGGAGGGTCCAACCCTCGTGTGCTCGGGTCCGTGGTGTCGCAACACACCAAACGCCTGCTCACGCAGACGCCCCTGCGGGGTTCAGTGGTTCAGAAGGACACAAGCTAGCTGACACTCGAAGCTTCCGCCCTCTGCCTTCTTCAGTTTTGATGTAATAGTCTTCACTTCACGCTCCACAGCACAATTTGATGCCGGGTGATACAGTGGTGACAGCGCATGCTACATGCCATTTTGCTGGAGGAATTCTTTGAAACTGGCACTCACGAATGCTTGTCCATTATCAGACACGATCACGTCTGGCAGCCCATGGGTACCAAACATGGTGCACAAGCATGGAATGGTGGCATCGGCCGACGGTTTTATCATAGGAATAACTTCTATCCACATTAAATGGGCATCACTCACAATCAGCAAGTATCGATTATTGAGAGGTCTAGTAAAGTCAATGTGAATTCGCGACTACGGCTTTTCCGGGAACAGCCGTGGCGTCATGGCTACTGGCCGCGCAGTCCCCTGTCTCTACTGACACACACGGCATCGACGCACCGCATTAGTGATGTCTTCGTCAGGGTAACACATGGCTACGATCCACTGCTTTCATTTTTGAAATGCCAGAATCGCCTTCATGCAGTAGGTTTAGCACGTGCTCTTGCAATGTACTAGGAATCACCACTCGTGAACCCAACAGGATGCAGTTTTCTTGCGCGCTCGATTGCGTAGTGCTATGTGAATATAATTTCAGGGCAGGTTCCCGCAGCTGTGTTTCATACAACAGTGCCTCCCGAACATTGGCTAGCACAGGATTTTTGGAGGTCGCTTCAGTCACTACAGATGGTACCATGTCCTTGAGGTAAGCAACCTCGAGCATGAAAACTTCAGCTGGCTGCTCGACGTAATGTGCAGAAACAGGCAGTGGCAGGTGACTCAAGCAGTCAGCATTCGCGATAGTGGCTCCGGGATGGTAGTTAAGCTTGTAGTTGTAAGCGACCAGCATTAGGGACCAGCGCAGCACTCGCGGAGACCACGTCTCTGGCACGGGTTTGTCAGCGGCAAGCAAACCAAGCAGAGGTTTGCGGTCGGTGACCGCCTCAAACTCTCGTCCCCATACATACTGTCGAAACTTGGCCCCTCTGAACACAACAGCGAGAGCTTCCTTATTCAAATGACTGTAGTTGCACTCAGCTGGCGCGGGACGTCTTGATGCGAAAGCGATCGGGCGCTCAGCACCCGTGTCGTCCCGGTGAGCCAGCACAGCACCCGGTGAGCCATATGGCGATGGATTACAAATCAGCAACAAGGACTTGCGAGGGTCGTAGATTGCCAAAACCGCAGCAGACACCAGCAACTATTTGCTTTTCCAGAACGCACGCTCCTGGTCAAAACCCCACATCCGTGGTGTCTTGGCTCCGAGCAACTCATTCAGTATAGGAAGAATAGTAAACAAATTTGGCGAAAATCGTCGGAAGAAATTTTGAAGTCCCAAATAACTTTGCAGTGACTTCACATCACTAGGTCTTGGGGCCTTGTGTACAGCCTCCGTCTTCTCAGGGTTAGGATGGAAACCAGCCGACGTAACAATGTGGCGCAGGTATTCCTCCTGTGAATCAATGAAGGTGCACTTGTCGAGCTTGAGCTTTAGCCCTGCTTCATTCGAGCAATGCAGTACATGGGCCAAGTTCTCAAGGTGATCATCATTGCGCCCAGTCACCAGGATGTCATTAAAGTACACCACCACGTGTTGTAGTCCTTGCATCAGGTTGTCCATTTCCCGCTGGAAACCCTAGGGTGCAGACATCAAGCCGAAAGGCAAGCGAGTATGCTGGTACTGGTGTCATGTTTGACCACAACAGATGGTAACACAGCCCCATCTCATTGTCTAGCGGCGTAGCTCGCGGAGCGCGCGATCGAGAATAAAGCAGTTGGTCACCGGAGTCTGTGTCGGCTGGTTGCCTGCTCTCAACCTTCCGCTGCACATGGGAAACGAAACATTACAAATATGTCATCTAAATTTTAGTTGCTCCAAAAGGTACTGTCGTCTGCAAATTCCGACAGTCTACACGAGTATATGGAGGGTCCGAATGGAGGCACACTGCGAAGGTCGAGCAGTTTTAATACGCGGGCTATTTTCACGTGGGTATATGGTTAGATATCACAAGTAGTACGCTATAAAGAAAAGTGACACTGCGCGATGTTCCTCCTGCTCCTCTCACGCCAGGCGAGACCCCATGGAGTACCAGGCCATGGTTCCGTGCCATACACCCGCCTAATTGCTGAGGAAGACCTTGTTTTTGATGAATTTCAAGTAAAGTTCGAATCCCCACGCATATTTATTTCAATAGATCTACCTTCAGGAATGGTATTTTCCTACTTTGTATGTGCTAAAAATTTTGCTCTGAAAAAAGCAAGTATTTCTTCTTTATTTATTGTATGTAGGGAATTCGTTCAGACTTCGTAGGCACATTTCAATCAAACATTCTGTGCACTCTCATTTATGACACCCGAAGTAGGATTTGGTTTGCGTCATCATTTTGGACTATCTCTCACCTATAATGCTGCTTACTGTTCTCTGCTCCAACGCAGTTGTCTTTTCTGTGTCGGACAACGCTACGATGTCCCAAACTCTTTTCTACACTGGCAGAAGAGAGATTGCCAATGTATATTTGAACATTGCTCTCATATCTCCAATAATGCGCAGGTTGCGGTTGGTCCCATGCCACGGGAAGGAGAGAGAGAGAGAGAGAAGGGAAGACGGAAAGGCAGGGAGGTTAACTAGACTGAGTCCAGTTTGCTACCCTACGCGTGGGGAGGGGAATGGGGAGTGAAAGAGAAAGAGAACTTAAGTGTAGGTTGTATATAGTCGCGCGCTCAAGTCCGTTGCCTTCAGGTAGCGAAAAAGCGCTCTAACTGCTTTTTGGGCCAATGAGCTGTGAGGCCAGGCTCCCAAGATCTTCGCTTCCGTGAATGGCCTGTCATCCAGTCTATTTAATGCACACTGGAGAGTCTCACGTTGATTATCGAAGCGAGAACAGTGGCACAGAAGGTGACTGATGGTCTCTTCACACTTGCACTTAGCGCACATTGGTGAATCCGCCATTCCAATGCGGCAGCTGTAGGAGTTGGTGAATGCTACTCCTACCAACAGCCGACACAGCAGTGTTGCGTCACGTCGTGGAAGGTTCGCTGGTAATGTAAGTTTTAGTGATGGGTCGAGACTGTGTAAACGACACTTAGAGTTCAGTGGTGTATGCCAGCAACCTAATGTGATTGCACGAGCAAGACTGCGAAGCTCTCTTGCAGCGTCGACTCTGGATAAAGGTATAAGGACTGTCGGTGAGCCAGCCTGGGCACGTCGGGCTGCGTCATCGGCGAGGTGATTACCAACGATGCCATAGTGTATCTGAACGAGGACATGACATCATATTTCAGTGGCTGCCGGGACACTGTGGCCACGGGAAGGGTTTTCAATGGTGACCCTATAAGCAGGACCCAAATTCCTTGGATAGTAAGTGAACCTTCAACAGATTTGCCCACTACATATGCGAATCAGTTTTCGCAGTAACTTTGTCTATATTTAGAATTTTTCCGCTTTCTAAGTGTATAAAGTTGTGTCATATGAACTCTTATAAGTGAGTTGAAAGACAGAATCGCTTGACTGACTAGTGCATTAGAGAATTCTGGCAGAACCAATGTGACGACAAAATTGGACGGTCATGTAGTTACCACTGAATATGTTCCGCCATACACCGCATTGCAACTGCCGAAACGCGTTATCTCTGAGGCGTATATGCACTATTCCATTGAGATTCCCTTTAGACACGCTGCGCCATTTAGTGACGCGGCCCTAAAGTACACGCGTGGCGGGTGGAGATAACCTGACAAGACTGTCTTGGTATAAATGGCGACTGTTGGATGCCGCCCAACACTAGAGGTAATTTAGGGATTTATTTGTCCCTAAACAGTGGCGCATACCCGCTTGCGCACATACATTGACTAAAATTGGCCTGCAAAAACTCAACTGTATACATAAGCATTCCCAAGCGCCCATAGAAAGGGACCAAATTCGGCCGATGGTGGGTTGTGAACTCTGTCCTTGAAAAACAGAAGGTTGATGATGTACATATTACCCCATGTACTATCGTGAGGCTCATGTTGGTGATGGTCTAGAAAAAAACTAAATGTGGACATAGACAGATAGATAGATAGATAGATAGATAGATAGATAGATAGATAGATAGATAGATAGATAGATAGATAGATAGATAGATAGATAGATAGATAGATAGATAGATAGATAGATAGATAGATAGATAGATAGATAGATAGATAGATAGATAGATAGATAGATAGATAGATAGATAGATAGATAGATAGATAGATAGATAGATAGATAGATAGATAGATAGATAGATAGATAGATAGATAGATAGATGTGCATGAAATATCGCATTGAATAATTACTATTTAAAAGGGATACAGGCCAATCCTCATTGTCATCAAATATTTTGTAACTTGATAAATCAACAACAGATGGCAAATTAGTTTTAGAACATAATTGCATTCTGAGTAATTTGCAGGTAATTTTCTTGCTGCAAACAGCTGATACTAGGTGGCAGAAAAGACGTTTATCACCTAAGGGGAAGATGACTAAGGGTAAGATGACTGTAATAAAATAAAAAGCGACTGTATTAGGATGCATAGGAACATGAGAGCAATCCTTACTGTACCCGCGGGTAATTATTAAAAGGAAAATCAGACATCCGCCCGTTCATTGCAATTGCTACAAAACAAACCCATACGGGTTTCTCGAAAGAAAAAGCCGCAGAGTTGAAGGAAAATTCGTCCTGGTCCGTGACTCGAACCGTGACTCGAACCGTTCTGGTCCGTGACTCGAATTGGTCGACAACATGAAGCAAAGACAAGTGTTTGACGAAGGAGTTCTGCGGAAACCCGGAAAGTTTCCTGCGGGTCTCCGCAGAAATTCAACGTCATACTTGCCGTGGTTGCTCGGTAGCTGTGGTGTTGGCTGCTGAGCATGAGGCAACGGGATCGAAACCCGGCCACGGCGGCCGCATTTCGACGGGTGGGAAATGCAAAAATACCCGTGTAGGTAGATTTAGGTGCACGTTAAAGAACCCCAGGTGGTCGAAATTTCCGGAATCCTCCACTACAACATGCCTTATTATTAGGAGGTGGTTTTAGCACGTAAAACCTCATACCTTAATTTTAATTAAACACTTACTATGGAACTACAGAAGGGTGGAAACCAAAGGGCCTGATTTTCAGTAATCTCAATCATCTGAAACAAATAATGAAGCCATGGAAAACACACGGAAACTCGAAATTATCGCCAGATGAAAACGAAATCGGGCTAAAAAATTAATTGTCGCTGATGGCAGCATCCGCCGAATGTTCTACGAAGGCAGTTGTCTCGACGCCCATATTGTTGATTATTTGCTTCAATCAAAAACTGCAGATTTAATCCCCTATACCCATTTTGGCTCCATATGGTTTTTAGGAACCAAAGGTTCTCTTTTTGCCCTTTTCGTTAATTAGACAGTGAGGGGTCTTTATTCCGCCAACATTGTTGATTTTACCTGCCGTGGGAGGCCTCATTGGTCTGCTGCCTGCTCAAGCATTCAGCTTGCGTTCGGTTTCACCTCACACGATTGGCGTAGGCCGAACCAACGTCGTCAGGCGCGCCCGCCGGCGCGGCCTAGGCCAATCGCATGAGGCGAAACTGAACGCAAAATGAAAGCGCGTTCCGAACAAAAATCTGTGATCTAGCCCATCGTGTGTCGCTACAAATCTTGAATACTATAATGAGATCATGTTGACATTGAACGTGAAGTGGGTTGAGGTGGGAAATTTTACCTAAAAATTCACCGACCAAGCTTTGGTGTTCTAGGCATCGGAAAGATGTTGCTTTTCAGAAGCATTTCCGTAAGCTTGTCCGAAGGCGCACTTCAGCTGGTGTCTTCATGTGTTCATCTTGCAGCCCTTTATCCTTTAGGGTATGAGAAAAACCAAATCCGATTACATTTTATTCATATGGAGGTGCAGCTGTCCAAGCCTGTTGCTGCAGGCAATTGACTTGAAAGCCAATAGGATTACTGAAGTAGGCCCATTATTTAAATGAAATTTCCGGCAGTATAACCCTACGAGTATAGCCTTTTGCCGGAAATGGCGTTTAGGAGGCACAAAATATGACAAGAGAATACATGTCATGGTGTCATGTGTCTTAGTGCCTTTGTTCTGTTCGAACAGTTTTCAGACAGTAAGGTGTTTATACAGTAATGATTATTTAGACCTGTTTAAAGCTCTACAGCGTTACATTATTTTTATATTTGTTTTCATGCACTCAACAAATAAGGCTTTACTGCAGAATGATCCAGAGATTACGATACGAATCATTCGTAATGTTAAACGTAGTCTTGCGTCATTTGCTCCTTAAGCTTCGATCCTAGAGATCGTGCAAACAAATTGCAAGACCAAAGCATGTGATGATACTTGAACATATCTCTTCAGCAAATTTTTAGACGATTGCTATGTAATATGGCCAATCAAGCAGTCATTGTGCCATTTGGAGCACCTGGTGGCTAAAAATGTGCAATTCTCCGGCCCATCAAATTTTTAAACGTTGAGCTGTGATTTGGCAGATCCACTTTTTGCGCAATTCCTCCACAATGGAATATATCTAAAAAGTGATGTGTTTTTCACAGGTACAGATAAAAACACCTAAGCCAGGCACGGATATAATCTTGCTATGCGGTGGAAGCATCATTACACGCAATGTTGTTATGACTGCAGCACATTGTTTTCCTGAGACGTGCGTACTGCTTTGACGTCTTCATCTGCCCTGACTTCTGATTTAGGAAAGCTTTAGTTAGATATGATTGGGTCACAAAAGATGCAGGTGTGTGTGAAGTAAAGACGACTGATGCTTTGTGCATCCAATGCTTGTACTGCCAATTCGTGCGCAGAAGCTGAATGATGATTCTCAAGCTTAAGTAGAGCCTAATTTGCTGAATTGGAATTGCGTCCAAGAAACAGCGTCCGGGCACTTCAAGAATAATTATATTTTACTGCTTTGTGTATAAGTGAACTGCTCAAAAATGCATCGCAAATGTATTGGATAAATAATATTCGAGAATAAATACAGCCTAGAAAAAATGCAAAGAACAGTATACATCTTAATCAATGCCTCTTTCATCCGCAATCTTGAATTTCTTGATCCGCTTGTGTGGTCTCGTTAACGGTGGGAATGTTGTTTCAAGTGTGGATTGGTGACTGGTATAATCTCTGCCACAAAAATTGGTTCTGCAGGATAGTTCTCTAGCCTCCTGAACACTTGCTTATAAATCCTTAAATTGTTTAACCTCAGAGCTTCCAAGGTGGGAGATAGAGAGAAGAGGATAACATGTAAGGCGTCAACAATAATGCACAGCCTTTGTCAAGAGTATACGGGCTACTCTGCGCCATCACCATACACGGCTTTAGGCTATGCGCGTTTGACAATCGTTACCGCTGGATGGCGAGAAGGAAGGTTCTGTTCATTCTCACTTATGGAATGTCTCGCAAATTCTCGTACACAGCCTCTAGTCAGCTTCCTAGTCACAGTAAATGTAGTCTGTTTAATTTTGGCAAATGATGTACAGAGGAAAAAATAAACCGCGGAACACGTGCAGCGGCAGATATTTCCAGAAACACAAAAGTTTAGTGCGTCGTTATCATGATCATCAGAAGCAGCAACAACAGCCTATATTTATGTCCACTGCCAGTACGAAGCTCTCACCCCGCCTTCTCCAAGTACCCCTGGTTCTGCACCAACGCATTCCAAAACGCTCATGCAAATATCCTAATTTCACCACCCCACCTAGATGTCGGCCGTCCTAGGGTGCGCTTCCCTTCTCTAGGCGCCCATTCCGTAACTGTATTGGTCCACCAGTTATCCATCCTATCCATTACATGGCCAGCCCAGCTCAAATTTTTCTCCTAATTTCAATTCGAATATCGACTGTTCCAGTTTGCTCTCTAGTCGACGCTGCTCTCTTCCTGTATGTCAGTGTTACGCCTAACCATTTTGGTTCCATCACTCTTTGCACGGTCCTTGACTTGGTCTCGAGATTTTTCTTCAACCTCGAAGTTTCTGCCCCATATGTTAGTACCGGTAAAATGCAGTGGCTGTACAGCCTTCTTTTTAATGATAGTGGTAAGCTCCCAGTCAGCATCAGACAATGTCTGCCGTACGCACAACGATGCATTGTTATTGGTTAGTAAATTTCGTCCTCATGATCAGGGTCCCCTGTGATGGTAACTTACATAGGTAAACGTACTCCTCCACAGCCTCTAGAGGCTGACTAGGGAACTTGAACTCTTGTCCCCTTCCCAGGCTATTGTATATTATGTTTGTACTATGCATATAAATCTTCAACCCCACTTTTACACTTTGTGTGTTAAAGGGACGCTAAATGCAAATACTAAGTCGCCATGGATTCTCAAATACCCTTCCAGACATCTCGCAACGCTTCTTTCGTGTCAAGGAAAAACTTAGTTTACGAGAAAATTGCTTCTGAAGGGTTCGAATACATTTTTCGAAATTCAAATCTTCCGTCAACCAACCGGGGGAGTGATAACGTTGCATAAGCTATCAAGGCGATTTGCTGCGGTCGGAGAGAAAAACGGCGCCCGATAGACGGCGGTACCGAGCCAAGACAGATAAAGTCAGAGCGGCGGATTCTCCGCTGCCGCTGCTTTTTGGCCAAGTGGTGTAGACCCAGAGGTATCCCGCAACACCACATAGAAATTGGATTCTCTGTTACTAGCAGTTTGTGCGAGATTCGTGAGCCAGCAAAACCAGCGCCGCACTAGGCGATAACTACTGAAACGGGAAAGCGTGGGCGGCGAGCAGTCGAGACAAAACGAAACTGCGCGACCACCCGTGCCGTTGTCAAGGGTAATTTCAATAAGTTCTTTTGTCTAAACGTTAGGTAGAACGGGACAAGTAGCATTTTATTTGGTCTTATAATACAAAAATGGCTTGTGCAACGATTGGTTGAGTATTAGTGAAAGAATTTAACTGAGAAGTACTTTCGTCACCAGACCAGTACTTGAATTTCCCGGGGAAGTCTCTAATCATCAAATTTATTTACTTCAATTTCTTCATTATTAGGGCTCTCTTAGCGGTAATAAATATGCCTTTGAGATTCTCAAGCACTGATATTTCACTTTACCTTGACAATATTGACAGCAGGTGCCCAGCGTCAGCGGGATCCTGATATCTTCAGCGCTGCCATTGATAAAGACGTTGAAGATTGGCTGGAATTGTATGAACGCGCCAGCAACACCAACAAATGGGACGATCCTCTGAAGCTCCTCAAAGCCATCTTCTGTTTATCCGGCGTCGCCAAGCTGTGGTTCAAAAACCACGAAGCCGATCTCCGCCCGTGGGCTAGCTTCAAAACCGGCATCGCAGAAGTTTTCGGCCGCCCTGGCTGTTATATAAGGCGTCACTGCCTACCGCAGCGCCATGAGAAGGCGCGCGCTTCGAGCCGCCCAAGGGAGAGGAAAAAGAGGATGGAATAAACGCAGAGGATGAGTAACATCTCAATTCCTGTCGTACTGAGTAATACGCATGATATAACATCAATTGGCGACGAGGATTTACCAACCCATGTGCTACCGGCTTGCCCTTCATCTGTGCCGTCGATTGCTGCATATCATCCTCTGCGATGTGTATTTCGGGGCTACAACCGCCACCCCCGTTCCTGCCACCACCTGCAGACCCAGTCATCCCACGGGAGCAATGGATTCAAGCGTTCAATAACTACATGGTGACGTCGGGCGCCTCCGACCTACCGGCCATGCGCCGGAAGGCGATTCTCCTCAACAGCCTGGGTTTGGAAGGACAACGCATCTTCCAGACTCTCACGTCGGATGGCGACCCGCGCTTTTTTGCTTCGAGCGCCACCGGAGGGACGTTGACGATTCCTACCCCAGATGAGTTCGACTGCGCTGTTGCGACACTTGAAAGTCACTACAAGAGCACTGTCAATGTCACCGCAGCGCGTCACCATTTCCGTCGACGTGCACAAGCCCCAGGTGAGACTGCGCTCGATTACATCACCTCGCTACAAGGTCTCGTAGGAGCGTGCAACTTCGGTGACTTGGCGGATGACATGATGCGCGAAAAGCTTATAGAAAAAACTACTAGCGAATATTTGCGTGAACGGTTTTTACTGGAATAGTCTCTTACGCTTTCTCGGGCCCTTACCATTGCGAGACGGCATGATCAGGCGACGAGAGAAGCGAGAGAACTTGCACGACATGAAGCACAAGTGCATCACATTAAAGACACAAACACGTCAAGTACGAGAGAAAAGCACTGTGGTACGTGCATGTGCTATAAGACGCAAACTGAAAGTCGTCGAGCTCTGAAAGAGCAAGAATGTTATCGTTGTGGCTCTTTGGACCATCTGGCGAATAGCCCTCACTGCAAAGCTAAGACACATAGGTGTCGCAGATGTGGAAAGACTGGCCACGTGGAAAAGGTGCGCAAGTCTTCCCGAAAGTCTGAAAAGAAAATTCAGCATGTCACGGAAGGCGACGCAGATACAGCTGACACGGCCGATATCATAAGTGTTTGTCATATCTGGAGTCGTAAGAAGGGAATTTATGCAGTGTTGGAAATTGAAATAATTTCCGTGTAGTTCCTGATTGACACTGGATCATCGGTTTCAATCCTAGCGGAAGAACTTTACCGACGCCATTTCGATACTCTATTTCCCCTGACATCAACATCCGTCTAACTCCTCAATTATTCTAAGTCAGTAATTCCTATAAAAGGATGTTTCGTTGCTCCAGTTTCATTTCATGGCCGATGCACTTCTGTCCTTCTGTACGCTGTGTCGGGAGGAACAACAATTCTTGCTTTCGATGGCATCGCGGCTCTGGATATGAAGATTCAAGGGTCACCTCTCAGGTGTTTGCTAATGACGCAAGAAACTCTTGTGCTTCCTCCTGAATTACGTTCCGAGTTCGAGCACTTGTTTGAAAAGCAGCTAGGAACTGTCAAAGGTTTCACTCACAAGGTCAGAGTTCGCGCATCTGTTCAACCAGTGGCCAGCAAACTGAGACGACTACCACTGGTCATTCGTGAGCAAGTCTCGGCACAAGTACAAAAATTAGAAGCTCAGGACATCATTGAGCGCGTCGATTCTTCATAGTGGGTCTCGCCAACTGTCGTAGCCAGAAAAAAGTATGGCTCGACTCGCATGTGCGTAGACCTGCGAGAGCCAAACAAAGCTATACTAGTGGGCAGTTTTCCCCTGCCACAAACTGAGGAACTTTTGAACAGCTTCGCTGCTGCACAACAATTCTCCAAGCTAGATTTAGCTTCTGTATACCATCAGTTACCACTAAGTCCAGAGAGTCATGATCTTACGACGTTTATAACCACCGATGAACTATTTCGCTTTAAGAGGGTGTGCTTCGGAGTGGCATCGGCACCGTCAGAGTTTCAGAAGTTGATGCATATGATCCTCCAAGGAAGCAAATGGGTCTTGTTTTACATTGACGACATAATCGTGTACCGACGCTCCAGAGAGGATCACTTGGTCAATTTGCGCACTGTTTGAAGCCTAAAAGCAGTTAAGAAAAAACTAGGAATTGGCAAGAATCAGATGTGTGCGTTAAGAGACAAAGCCGGCAATATCATTACTAATATGGATGAGATAGTTCAAGTGGCTGAAGAGTTCTATAGAGATTTATACAGTACCAGTGGCACCCACGACGATAATGGAAGAGAGAATAGGCTAGAGGTATCTGAAATCCCAAAGGTAACGCCGGAAGAAGTAAAGAAAGCCTTGGGAGATATGCAAATGGGGAAGGCAGGTGGGGAGGATCAGGTAACAGCAGATTTGCTGAAGGATGGTGGACAGATTGTTCTAGAGAAACTGGCCACCCTGTATACGCAATGCCTCATGACCTCGAGCATACCGGAATCTTGAAAGAACGCTAACATAATCCTAATCCATAAGAAAGGGGACGCCAAAGACTAGAAAAATTATAGACCGATCAGCTTACTGTCCGTTGCCTACAAACTATTTACTAAGGCAATCGCAAACAGAATCAGGAACACCTTAGACTTCTGTCAAGCAAAAGACCAGGCAGGATTCCGTAAAGGCTACTCAACAATAGATCATATTCACACTATCAATCAGGTGCTAGAGAAATGTGGGGAATATAACCAACCCTTATATATAGATTTCATTGATTAGGAGAAAGCGTTGATTCTGTCGAAACCTCAGCAGTCATGGAGGCATTACGGAATCAGGGTGTAGACGAGCCGTATGTAAAAATACTGAAAGATATCTATAGCAGCTCCACAGCCACCCTAGTCCTCCTTACAGCAAGCAACAAAATCCCAATAAAGAAAGGCGTCAGACAGGGAGATACGATATCTCCAATGCTATTCACAGCGTGTTTACAGGAGGTATTCAGAGACCTGGGTTGGGAAGAATTGGGGATAAAAGTTAATGGAGAATACCTTAGTAACTTGCGATTCGCTGATGATATTGCCTTGCTTAGTAACTCAGGGGACCATTTGCAATGTATGCTCACTGACCTGGAGAGGCGAAACAGAAGAGTGAGTCTAAAAATTAATCTGCAGAAAACTAAAGTAATGCTTAACAGTCTCGGAAGAGAACAGCAATTTACAATAGGCAGCGTGGCACTGGAAGTCGTAAGGGAATACATCTACTTAGGGCAGGTAGTGACGACGGATCCGGATCATGAGACGGAAATAATCAGAAGAATAAGAATGGGCTGGAGTGCGTTTGGCAGGCATTCTCAGATCATGAACAGCAGGTTGCCATTATCCCTCAAGAGAAAAGTATATAATAGCTGTGTCTTACCAGTACTCACCTACGGGGCAGAAACCTGGAGGCTTACAAAAAGGGTTCTACTCAAAGTGAGGACGACTCAATGAGCTATGGAAAGAAGAATGATAGGTGTAACGTTAAGGGATAAAAAAGAGCAAATTGGGTGAGGGAATAAACGCGAGTTAATGACATCTTAGTTGAAATCAAGAAAAAAAAAATGTGCATAGGCAGGACATGTAATGAGGAGGGAAGATAACCGATGGTGATTCAGGGTTACGGAATGAATTCCAAGGGAAGGGAAGCGTAGCAGAGGGCGGCAGAAAGTTAGGTGGGTGGATCAGATTAAGAAGTTTGCAGGGACGACATGGCCACAATTATTACATGACCGGGGTTGTTGGTGAAGTATGGGAGAGGTCTTTGCCCTGCAGTGGGCGTAACCAGGCTGATGATGATGATGATGATGATGATGATGATGATGATGATGAAACGGCTCTCTGAGGCTGGCCTGAGGCTCAATTATAAATGTCTTTTTGAAGTCACAGAGTTGACTTTCCTAGGCCATGTTGTCAGCGCCAAAGGGTTATTCGCACAGATGTCATCTATCGAGGCGATAACCAAGGCACCTTCACATACAAATATTAATGAACATCGCTCGCTGCTGGGACTCGCAGGCTTCTGCTCCAAGTTCACCCCGCATTTTTCTGATGTTGCGGAGCCAATGCGTATTTTGCTTCGAGGAAACGCGCCTTTCGCTGGAACTGCGGCAGCCCAAACCGGCTTGGAGCAGCTGAAAACATTGATAACATCTTGCAAAGTTCTTCACCTTTTTGATCCTCAGTTAACCGTGTACGTTACAACTGATGCCTCGGGATATGGGTTAGGTGCTGTACTGCAGCAGAATAAGGGAACATCACTGCAAACTGTCGCGTTCGCCTCACGCACTCTTCAACCGCATGAACGTAAGTACTCCGTCGGCGAACGTGAGGCCCTGGACTGCGTCTGGGCCTGCGAGCACTGGCACGTTTACCTGTGGGGCCGACCTTTCATCTTGCGGACAGACCACGCTGCTTTGGTTACGCTCCTCTCAACGAAAGGCACATGTAACCGTCCGTTAAGGATTTTGCGCTGGTCATCACGGTTGCTGTGCTACAACTACATCATGGAATACAGGAAGGGTAGCGAAAACGTCCTGGCTGACGCACTCTCCCGGCTGCTCGTGCTGAGTTTCATCCATGATGCACCCGAAGGAGAATTTATATGTCTCTTGTTCCCAGTAGTTACCATGCAAGAGCTTCAAGAAGCAAGTGCCAATCTTTCAAGTTAAGCAGTGCCAAATCTCTCAATTTAAGCAGTTTAACACTACTTCTTGGCCTGACAAGAAATCATTGTCAGAAGAGCTGCAACCTCACTTTCACGTGCGATCTGAACTCTGTTGTTAGCGACATTCTTTGCGGGGTGACAGGATTGTCGTGCCTTCAGCTTTGACCCGCTGTCTTATGGATTTGGCTCATGAGTCACACACAGGAATTAGTCGTAACAAAGCTCGTCTTAGGGAGTCATATTGGTGGCCGTGCATGGATAATCACATTGAAGAACTTGTACGCACATGTGTAGCCTGCCAGTCATGTGACAAATCAGCACGTACATATGCAGCCCCAATGCAACCCGTCACTCTTCCCGAGAAAGCCTGGGACAAAGTTGCTATCGACATTGTGGGACCTTTCACGTAAGCTCCATGAATGAATGAATGTGTATTGTTTAGTGGCGCAAGGGCCAAGTATGGCCAAAGAGCGCCATGACTGATAATGTTGTGTTAAGCGCCGATTTGTGAGTTGCGACGGTGGGATGGGACATGGCTGTAAAGTGGCCTAAAATCAATCCGTATCATAAAAGCGTAAAATGATATATAATATAAAATTATGATAGTGATACATATAGTTGTCTATGGATCTAGTACGCGTGATCAGTGATCGTGGAGCTAAAATGCAAAAATGTGGAAATACCACCTAAGCCTCCGGGAGGCCTTTGAGCCCAAATGCTGGGATGCATGTGCTTTCTTTTAGTGCAGTTATCGCAGCAGAAACCTCAGTTAAGATGCCGTGCTACGGATTTCCTGGTGATATGACATGAAAACTGTGTACATCTTTTAAAAATGCGAACAAGTATTGATATTTAAAGAGCGGTTCCATACCTACGATATAAGAGGATGAAGGGGAATTTGTTGACGGTGTGGTAAAGGAAAATGCTTTTTCCTGTTAGCGTCTAATTCAGTGCATTGCAGCAGGATGTGAAGCACAGTAAGTGGCTCACCACATTTATCACGCATGAGTGGATCGCCACCGGACAAGAGGTATGCGTGTGTGCTGTGTGTGTGTCCTATCCTGAGTCTGCAAAGTGTTACTTCTGTGTGGCGGTTCTTTGATACCGGCGGCCAGTTGCCAAGATACGGCTTGATAACATGTAGTTTTTTTTCTGTTTGTTCGTCCAACAAGCACTGCCAGAAAGCCCTTAGCTTTTTTCTTATTGAGGGCTTGAGGTCCATTACAGGGACAGTTGTGGAAGTGTTGGAGGCGTTCGCGTTGACGGATGTGGCTAGCTCGTCAGCCAACACGTTTCCCTCTATCTCTCGGTGCCCCGGCACCCAGCATACGACGATATGCTGTTTGGACTGATAGGTTGTGCATAATGCTGTGTAAAGAGATAGAATTACAGGGTTTTTATATTTCCTGACAGTTTTCAAAGCATTTACAACACTCAAAGAGTCTGTGTATATAACTGCCTTTGGGATATTAGATTCATTAATGTGTTTAACGGCAGCCAATATTGCGTAGGCCTCTGCTGTGAAAATACTTGTGTTAGGGTGCAGAACACCGGCATCTGAAAAGGATGGACCGACCGCTGCGTAAGATACGCCAAAATTACACTTTGATGCGTCTGTAAAGAATTCAGGAGAGGAGTATTTGTGCTGTAATTCGAGGAAGTACATTCGTATATGCGCGACGGGCGCGTGCTTTGTGACAGCTACGAAAGATGTATCACAGTCTATTGGTTGCCACTGCCACGGCGGGGGCCGTATAGCAGGGGACATAAGGTGGTATTCAAGCAGTGGAACCCTTGTTTCTTCAGCCATGTCTCTAACACGCATGGAGAAAGGCTGTGCCACTCTGGGCCGGTTGCGGAAAAGTTGGCAACTGGACAAATCGTTTACGGTGTAATACGCGGGATGCTGACTGTTTGCGTTCACTCTAAGAAAATACATGAAAGACGAATATGTTCTCTGCAGATGCAGTGACCACTCATCCGATTCAACGTACAGGCTTTCCACTGGGCTTGTTCTAAAGGCGCCTGTGGACAGGCGAATTCCTAAGTGGTGGACAGGGTCAAGCATCTTTAGAGCAGTTGGAGTAGCCGACTGGTAAACTATTGCTCCATAGTCTAATCGTGTGCGTATGAGGCTTTTGTACAAGTTCAAGAGGCATTTTCTATCACTGCCCCAGGTTGTGCGTGAGAGCACCTTTAAGATATTCATTGTTTTCATGCACTTGTCTTTAAGATATTTTATGTGCTGTACAAAGGTTAGTTTCGCGTCTAAAATTATGCCTAAGAATTTATGTTCCCTGTTTACGGGCAGACGCTCACCATGCAACACAATTTCAGGATCAGGGTGCAGGCCTCTTTTTCTAGAGAAAGTGACACAGGTGCTTTTTTGTGGGTTCAGTCTGAACCCGTTCTCATCAGCCCATTTGGAGACCCTGTTAAGACCAAGCTGGACCTGTCGCTCACAGATTGCAAGAGAACTTGATTGGAATCCTATCTGCACATCGTCAACATACGTTGAATAGAAGATGTGACGTGGTATGTGTAGACGAAGAGAATTCATTTTTACTATAAAGAGCGTGCAGCTGAGCACACCGCCCTGCGGCACTCCTGTTTCCTGTATAAATTTCTGTGACAAGACATTGCCCACTCGAACACGGAATGTGCGATTAGACAGATAGCTTTCAATAACACTAAACATATTGCCATGTATACCTAACTGTGAGAGGTCTCTCAATATCCCAAACCGCCACGCAGTATCATAAGCTTTCTCCATATCTAAGAATATTGATAAAAAAACTGCTTATGAACAAAAGCTTCACGAATACGTGCCTCGATACGTATGAGATGGTCATTGGTGGATCGACCCTCGCGAAAACCGCACTGGTATGGGTCGAGGAATTTATTAGATTCGAGGATATGTAGTAGGCGACAGTTAATCATTTTTTCGAATACTTTGCAGAGGCAACTTGTTAGTGCTATGGGTCTGTAGCTTGATACAGACGAAGGATCCTTTCCTTGCTTTAGAATTGGGATTGCAATAGCCTCCTTCCAAGCAGAGGGGATCTCGCCGGAAAACCATATATTGTTGTAAAGGTAAAGGAGGGTTTTGTGTGTTTCGGAGGGTAGTTGTTTCGACATCTCATATATTATGCGGTCTGAACCTGGGGCGGATGTATTACAACAGTTTAGTGCTGCCTGCAGTTCTGCTATACAGAATGGATCGTTGTACGCCGCACTTTTAGCAAACTTTCTTTCTAATTTTTGCTGTTTTATTTGTGTTTTGTACTTTAGGAAGGTTTCGGAGTAGTGTGAAGAGCTCGATATGTATTCAAAATGTGCACCGAGAGAGTTGGCTTGGTCTTCAAGGCTTTCTCCGTGGCTATTTACTAAAGGTAAGGAATACGTTTGTTGCCCATTAACTTTCTTCACTTTATTCCAGACTTTCTTCTCATCTGTATACGAGTTGATACTAGATATAAATTTTGCCCAGCTCTCTCGTCTTGCTTGCCGGCGCGTTCTCCTTGCCTGGGATTTGACAAGCTTAATGTTTTCCAAGTTTTCTGCTGTTGGCGAATCGCGAAGCAGCGCCCACGCTTTGTTCTGCTTCCTCCGTGCTTGCCTACATGCAACGTTCCACCAGGGAACACGCCGCTTGGTACCCATACCGCTCGCTTGAGTAATACATTTGCAAGCGGCATCCAGTATAAAAGCTGTAAAATATGCAACAGCATCATTTATAGTTATACCAGACATCTCAGTCCAAGTCATGTGTGTAAGAGATCTGTACCGTTCCCAATCGGCTGTGTCAATCTTCCGCCGAGGGACCTGCGGGGCAAGTTGATCTTGTTTCGGCGTAGTTAGGGTTATTGGGAAGTGGTCACTCCCATATGGGTTGTTAACCACATTTCATTTAAAATATGGTAAAAGCGTCGGCGATAAAATGCTAAGATCTATGGCAGAGTATGACTTGTTGGCTAGGTTAAAATATGTGGGCTCCTTTGTATTCAAGAGACATGCTCCAGAAGAGAAAAGCATCTGTTCAATGACGCGACCTCGCGCATCACAGCGTGGATCGCCCCACAAACTGCTGTGTGCATTAAAATCCCCGAGAATCATATAGGGTTCTGGGAGCTCATCTATTAATGATTCTAAGTCGCGTCTGTGAAGCTGATAATGTGGTGGTATGTACAAAGAGCAGATGGTAATGAGTTTATTTAAAAGTACGGCTCGAACGGCCACGGCCTCCAGGGCCGTTTGGAGCTTTAAATGCTGACACGCTACACTTCTGTCAGCAATAATGGCTACACCGCCAGATGATGCGACAGCATCCTCGCGGTCTTTGCGAAATGTAACATACTTTCGGAGAAAGTGTGTGTGTATAGATTTTAAGTGTGTTTCCTGTAAACACAGCACTTTTGGATTGTGTGTATGGATGAGTTCTTGCACATCATCAAGATTCCTAAGAAGACCTCTGACATTCCATTGAATGATTTGTGTATCCATATTTTAAATTTAATTGGTGCTGTGTTTACGGGAACGGAAGGGATGTCTTAGATTACAGAGCCCTTTCGAGGCCCTGTAACCGGGGTTTTGCTCTTTTTGAAGCGTTCGAGGGAACCTCGCCGCTCCTTAGGCGCTTGGGGCGCCTTGGAGGTAGGTGTAGTGTCCATTGCCTCTTGTGAGGCGCCGGACACGTGCTCTTGCGAGCGAGAAGTTACCAGGGAAGGTCCCGCCTTGGAGGGCAAGACCCCTGCGCCCACCAGCCCGGAGGTCGATGGGGTTCCCTGGGGGATTTGGCTGCGCCGGCCGTTGCCAGCGCTAGAAGGGGCGGGGGAGGGTGAAGCAGCCTCGGCTGCGCCCACCTTCGGGGTCGTTGGCCCCGTCTGCTGGGTAGACGGAGCAGCGGTAGCTGCAACCGCCGCGGGGGCAGATGGCGTAACTGCCGACTCACTGCCTGTGGGTCGGACAGCCGCCGGAGGCCGTTGTGAAGCTGCCCCCTTACGCGCCACATCGGCAAAGCTGCTCTTAGACAGGTATGACACCCGCCTACGTGCCTCCTTGAAAGATATATTTTCTTTGACTTTGATTGTCACAATCTCTTTTTCTCTTTTCCAGGACGAACAGGCGCGTGAGTATGCGGCGTGCTCGCCATCACAGTTGACACAATGTGGAGTCTTCTGGCATGTTTCGGAGGAATGTTCAGTGTCACTACACTTGGCACATGTCAGCCGGCCTCGACAGTTCTGTGAACTGTGGCCGAACCTTTGGCACTTAAAGCATCTGAGAGGATTGGGCACGTATGGCCTAACACGAAGTTTGATATAACCGGCCTCGATGGACTCGGGGAGGACACTTGAACCGAAAGTGAGTATCAGGTGTTTCGTATTGATCTCTTTACCGTCTCGCCTGATCTTAATTCGCTTAACATTTATGACGTTCTGTTCACTGAAGCCCTCCAAGAGTTCAGCTTCAGTGAGCTCTAGCATGTCATCGTCCGACACAACGCCGCGGGTGGTGTTCATAGTACGGTGCGGGGTTACTGTTAGTTGGTTATCCCCAAATGACACTAGCTTAGGCAGTTTCTCGTATTGCTTCTTATCGCGGAGCTCCAGGAGGAGATCACCGCTTGCCATCCTGGTCGCCTTATAACCGGCTCCAAAAACATCAGTCAGGGTCTTTCATACAATGAAAGGTGAAATAGTGCGTACTGGTTTGCCTGGTGTTTCCGAGTGAACTACATGGAAACGTGGAAAGTTGTGGACTTGGTGTCCGAAAAACTGAAAAACTTCATCGGTGCGCCCTCTTTTCTGAGGGCGATCAGGGAATGGAGGAAAGGAGCTATCCATAAATATATGTGAAATTTCGGCAGCAACGCTAGCCACCCACCATGGAGTCCAACAAGGGGACGCTGCAGGGCCTGAAAAACAGGCCTGCAAACGCCAGCTGTACGTTGCCGCTATAACCTAATATGATATAACCAAGGTTGGCTACTCACACGAGGTTAACCCTTGCTGCCAGGAAGGTCGGAAGTAATAAAGAAATGAGAAGGAGACAGGAAAGGTGGAAAGTAAGGAAAAGACGAAGGTTGTAGGGAGAGAGAGACAGGAAAAGGCAACTACCGATTTCCCCCGGGTGGATCAGTCCGGGGGTGCCGTCTATGTGAAGCAGAGGCCAAAGGGGTGTGTTGCCTCCGCCGGGGGGCCTTAAAGGTCCAAACACCCAGCATCAGCTCAACCCCCAGGATCCCCCTTTCCCCAGACACGGCTAAGCCGCGCACGGCTACACGCGGGATGGTCCAACCCTCGTGTGCTCGGGTACGTGGTGTCGCAACACACCACACGCCTGCTGACGCAGACGCCCCTGCAGGGTGCACGTAAGTTCCAGCTGACTGTCGATTTGGCATTACGCTTATTGATTATTACAGCAAGTGGCCATAGGTGACTTTTGTACGCGATGCGACCACGTCTACGGTGACCAAATTCCCACTTGAACTTTTCGCAACGGATGGATATCGACATGGTATCGTATCCGATCATGGACCACAATTTTCTTCAGTGAATTTCGAAGATTTTCTCACAGAGCGCGGAATCACCATTACAACTCCTCTGTGTATTACCCGCAAGCTAACAGTTTAGTGGAAAGATTTACCAGGGTATTAAAGTCCTATATTCAATCGGCCCTGTTAGAACGTCGTGAGATAAGAACAGCGATGTTTGATTGCCCACAAACATATCACTGTACACCTCATGCGACTACTTGTGTTGCACCCGCTATTCTTCATAGACGCCAACCTCGCACCAGACTTGACATTGTGGGATTCCCTGACAAATATTTCACCAATGACCCTACAAAAGCACTACAGCAGTTGAGTGAGCGCATCAAGAACAAGTAAATGAGGTCGAGGCGCTATACCGATCAAAAACGCGATGCCAAGGAACCGAACTTCGCCGTTGGTGACTACGGGCGGGTTAAATTACCTGCACTTCATGAGAAGTTATCTTCACAGTTTACTGCACGCAAGAAAATTATTGGAAAGTGGGGACCCGCCTCTTACCTCTTGGAAGATGGGTGGGTGTGGAATGTTTCCAAATTAGCGGCCGTTCACCCTGAAGCTATCAGCAGAATGAACTTAGGTGCACTGCTGTCATGGACTGATCACGGCATCCGATCACTCAGCTAGTACGGCTGTAAGCCATCCGCCACAACCTGGCACATCAAGCGCAGATAATGCACCCCTGAATCCTGAACCACCTGCTGAAGGGGACACGCAACAAGCTTGATGCAATTTGCCAAGATGCGAAGAGCGCGTGAGGAGAAGCGCCCGCAACAAGAAGACACCAAAGAAGCTGCGCGACTGCACCAGGAAGTAACGCAGCATTTTTTTTTTCACGAGGGGATATGCTATATAAGGCGTCGCAGCCTACCGCAGCGCAATGAGAAGGCGGGCGCTTGGAGCCGCCCAAGGAATAGGAAAAAGCGGACGGAATAAACGCAGAGGATGAGTAATGTCTCCATTCCTGTCGCACTGAGTAAAATGCATGATTTAACACTGGCGTGTGCAAACTTCGCGGTGACCAACGCCTACGAAGCCGGTCGCAGCAAACTGGTGACACGTTCACCAGCTACATAGAAGAGATCGTCGACCGCTGCCGGCGTGTTAACCCGGCGTTGGCGGGTTGACACGCCAATGTCGTGTCACTGACGGTAGCACGATAACAGTGGTCGGAATGTGTACTGCACACGTTATCATTTGCAGCCGCCATACTGTCATCATTTTCACCGTTCTTGACCGATGCCCCCATGACTTCATCCTAGGCCTAGACTTCCTCTCCGCCCATTCAGCACTCCTCGATTTTTTCTCAAGTACTGTGCGTCTTGGTCTGGCCCTATTGGACGTTCCTCCAAAACCGCAGGAAATTCGCCTGAGGCCTCCTGATTTTGTTCACATGTTCATCAATGTGTGTACTGTGGTGGAATGTGATAAAAGAGTTCGTCCGTGCTGCGGTCGCCCGTCAGCTTTCGCTGCTGTCATCAGCCACGCCACCACCTTCGCCTTTTCCGCCCAACCTTCGCCGGTCATCGAATAGCAAGTGGGTGAAGCTCTCCCTTCTGCCCGCGAGACACCCTTGTGTCGCTTTGGGTTCCCACCATTCCTCCTGGACTATCATCCAAGCTTGTCTCCAAATATCAAGGACCCTACCGTGTTGTAGCGCAAACATCGCCTGTGAACTATATTGTCCAGCCTGTCGCGCCACCTGCGGACCAACGCTGTCGTGGTCGGGAAACCGTCCACGTACAACGCCTGAAGCCGTATTACGACGCCATGATTCTAAGTTCACCATGAGTCGCCAGGATGGCTCCTTTTTCTGTGGGATGCAATTGAAGTGAAGAGGAATGCCCAGCGCTGCAGCCACATCGCCAGTCGCCCGGGAGGCCCGAGCTCGAGACTGTCTGACCTTCTCTGGTGTAGACACGCTGTCTGCTACTCTGTTCTGCTGTATTGCTATTAGAATTCCTTTAGTGTCCCTTTAATATCCACAATCATATGTTTTAATTCGACCGCAGTGTTGCTGAAACGAACAATGTCATCTACAAACCAAAGGTTGCTGAGATATTCGCTGTTGATGCTCACTTCTACGCCTTCCCACTTGAATAGCTTGAATACTTCTTCCATGAAAGCAGTGAATAGTGAATAGCATTAGAGAGATTGCGTCTCCTTTCTGAGCAATTCCTTTATAAGTAATTTCCTACTTGTGGAGCCCCAAGGTAGTTGTGGAACTTTTGTAGACATTTAACAAGATATTCACGTACGCCTCCTGTACATCTTGATTACGCACTGCCTCTGCGACTGCTGGTACCTCCACTGAATCACCTCTACTCTACTCCAACTCTAAGGAATCTACAGGCTTTTCATATTCTATGAAATCCATACAGAAAGATTGATTGCACTCTCCAGATTTCTCGATTGATCAGATGAATTTGATCCATCGTAGAATATCCCTTCCTGAAACCAGCCTGTTTTCTTGGTTAGCTGAAGTGTTGCTCTTATTCTACTAGAAACTGGCTAGATAAATATTCGACAGAATACTGAAAGCAAGCTGACGGGCCTATATTTTTAAAATCTTTAACGTCTCTTTCCATGTGGATAAGTATAATCTTGGCACACCAATTGGCGGGTACACTTAAAGTCAAGAGGCATAGCGTATAAAGAGCCCGCAAGCTTTTCAAGCATGGGATTTCCTACAACCTTGTTTAAGTCGACCGTTACTGCATCTCCTGCTGCCGCTTTTGCAAGAGTGAGGATTTTGGTCTTTCAATTTTAGTACAGCAATTTGTAGCACCAATATGCCACACTAAATAACAAAAAGAAGCTAGTGCTGAGAAGTGTTGGGAAGAATAAGTGCGTTAGGCATTTGGCCTGCTATATATGTTGTCAAGTGTCACGTGGGATAAAAATGCATGCAGATGATTCCAACATAATGCATTCTGGAATACACGAAGGTGGGTAAATTTGCGCTATATATATAAAAATGTGATTGAAGCTTCTGTGTATCACGGTAACACGATGTAATTTGTAACAAAGCAAATAAATTACGTTTTGTTTCACTCTAAGCCTCTAAATATATTAAATTTAAGGAGTAGCAAATGAGGAGACGTAGCTTTCTGTAAATATTTTTTATCGCTAACAATGCCATCACATTTGTGACATGACATTTATTGACGTATAACTAAAGAAATAAAGGTAATGCAGCTAGAAAGAACGGCGAAATTACGTTCATGAAATGCTTGATTTCTGGTCGTGGTAACACCACTGTATTTGACAATACTCGATTATCTGAGGTCGGCTATCACGGGCCAGCTTGACGAATGTTGCAAACAATGACAAATTCCTACTACTTGAAACAGAACATACTACAGTGTGATAAGTACTGACGCTTTGTGTCTGCTTTGAACAAAATGCTGGAAACAAGGAATATGCTGTATATAATAACGTTAACGTGCGTGTAAGCTATTGCGCACATTACTAATCCGCATACATGAACGTATAAACAGGAGCAAAACAGTTAGTACAAATTAAATTCTCTGAGAGAGATAACTGAGAAGCAGGCTAACAGAACTACTACATAACTAACTCCGCGTTTTCAAACACGTTCGGAATGTTGATGAAGGAGTGTGACTTAAGGTGAACACTGGTGCAGTGGTAATTAAATTTATAGTAGCAAGCCGGAACTAAAGAAAGTTGTGTCAGCACTAAATAAAACTCCAGGGTAGCATCAACGAAATCCCAGCAAGCAAAACTTGCTTAGCTCATAAATCTTGCTTTTCTGGTTTTACACATTTTCAAACACAACATAGCAGTTCGCATAAACGAAAGTGTTCTTTATATATTTGCTTTCTTGCTTCTATTTGATATTGGTATCCATAGTATTGCTGTACATTAACAAGTCTCACTGTAGCATTGTATATGGTAATGAAGAAGTTCTTAACAAAAACACGGTTGTAACTTTAGGAAGCTTTTTTTTGCCTGGCCTTCTCCCTTAGATCCTTACCAGAAAAAATTACTATATATTACAATTCGACAAAGACAAGAGCTGGGCCGGAAAATTATGTGGACCGCATCATCACGTATCCCAAATTCAATACACGCCATGCCATGAAATATGACATCGCACTGTTGAAGGTAACGGTTTTTCATTGTTTTCTTGGGGGGGATAAAAACTTGCAGCTTATCATGATTTCTGTTCTACTTTAACTTTATCCAGAGGAGTTCTAATGTATTAGCCAGCCAGAATTGTAATTGGAATAAGAATAACTTATTGGAATACGGAAAAAATAAGGGTTAGTGTACCTAAATCTGCGACCACATTACGCAGAAAAAATTTTGCAGTGATGTCTTCTAAAGTATCACCCACCGTGGTCGCTCAGTAGCCATGGTTTAGGGATGCTGAGCACGAGTTCGCGGGATCGAATCCCGGTGACTGCGTCCGCATTTCGAAGGGGGCGAAATTCGAAAACGCCCGTCTACTTAGATTTAGGTACGCGGTAAAGAAGCCCAGTTGGTCGAACTTTCCGGAGTCCTCTACTACGGCTTGCCTCATAATTGGAAAGAGGTTTTGGCATGTAAAACCGCATAAAAAATTATATATTTAAAGTATCGAAGTTGTTCTATAGCTTTGATTATGAGATTCAATTTTCAGGAAACATTCCTGCATGAATCGTGTCAGTGGAAACCTTTACAAGAATATAATCGCTGTGGTAATATAGGTGCAGACATTTCGAGAAGCGAGAAGCATTTATTACGTATATAATATACGGTGGTGGGTGTTTTGCTGTTGTCTCTTCAGCAAATATTTCCGTAATACTTTATCGTTCGTTTACACGCCAATAATTATGAAGCCTACCTTTTTATACAAGGCTCGTTTCATTATAAGTGACCCGACGGCATATAGCACTAAGAATGTATCGCATTTGTGGCACTAATATCGTAATCATCGCAAATGCATTATCGCTTGCATGCAACCTGTATTAATAGTTCCCTAACTTCTGACTAAATGTATAGTTATTTTTTGCTTAAGTTGCACCTGCACGAGATCAGTTATGTACGTTTTTTAACAGAAATTTGTTGCTACTCTTGTTTTACAGGTTCGAAATAATTTTAGGTTTGACAGATTTGTTCGACCAATATGCCTTCCCAATAGAAATATTATTGTGGGAAAAAGACCATTATTAGCTGCCGTCTGGGGAAGCATTAATTCTAGTAAGTCATGCCTCATATTTGTTTTCGCATTTATTCATCTATGCACCTCGCTGTTCTATGCCCAATAGAGGCCATTCCGGTGCAAAGCGTTTATGATGACGAACGCGCTCTTATTTACTTTCTTTTCAAGCATGCTGGTTTTCCGTTGCAGAAATACAAAACTCAATTTAACAGCCCACAACAGCCGCAATTTATCGATGCCGGCCTAAGTACAACTATTCAATTATCGTATTACGAAAATCCAACTACGCTACCACTTTTTGACAAGATTGCTTCACGCTTTTTAAAAATATATTCGTTTCTAACTCTTGTTTCTGATTGCTATATTTCGAAAGTTTGTTTTAGTTTTAGCCAGGTAAAGAATTGTGTTATATCCTAGCAAAATACCTAATTCCACAGTTACTATTTTAGAAGAGCAAAATTTAACCAACATGAAATAATTATGTTGGTTTAGCACTTTCGCTGAATTCCCTGTGCTGCGTTTCGGTTAAGTAGAAGCCATTCTAATTCACTTCTGTAATTCAGTTCACAAGGTATTGCGCTCGTAGCTTACGGCCCATCTGAAACTAATATATGCCCAGTAGGCGGCACTCTTTTGTAGAACTGGGGAATGGCGGCTGTTGGGGCGCTCAGGAAGCATCCAGCGACGTGTAATGGTAGCAACTGGCCGCGTTTATCGTAAGCGTGCCCAGCAGCTATCGTTAGATGTAAAGTACAGCAGCTAGCGTTAAACGTCACTGGCTCCATTACGAGCACACCCAAGGCCGCCGCCCCCTCACTCTACACAAGGGTGACGCCGACTGTACATTCACAATCTGTAAAAAGAATCAAACACGCATTCGGCTTCTCTGTGTAATCTATGTGTAATCTTACATCTTGAAATGCTTCGAAAAAAAAGACAGCAAAAAGCGCCTTGAGCTCTGAACTCAATCGCTGCGACAGTTGCATTAGCCAACAGTGAAAATCAGCACCTTTTTGTTTGCTTGTTTTGGTTGGCTCATTCGCCCTCAAGGAATTACGTTCACATACTCCGCAACACTGGACTAGAACTCAGCGGTTAGTGGGTGGCTACGGCGATAAATTATTCGTGCTTGTAAGGCCCCAGACTAGCTCAAAAACTCACAACATTGTTGGCGCGAGCGAAATGACGCAAGTTACCCCACGAAAATTGAGCGATATCATTTTCCACGAACACATGAAATTCCTATATAGAGGGTGTCCCAACTATCATGTAAAAGATTTGAAAGTATGCAAATGCGACGTGGTTTCATAGAACCAAGATAACATTGTTTGCCGCCGCTTGGAGGTACCAAGGTCATTTTTGCGCGCACTGTAGCTTTCCAGCTCTTCAAATCGGCGGGAGATTTTAGAGGCTGCGAAGCACGTGAACGAGGAAGGCGCCTAGAGGTGAAGAGTGACACGCGCCAGGGATAGTACGAAAGAGCACGCTCGGCGCTCGGCAAAGCATCGCCACCTAGAGGAATGTGTAGGCAACGTTGAGCGAAGTTGAAAAAAGAAAACGGGGAGCAGCGTCGCGAACGGTAAATGTAGGGCGATGTGCACTTGGTAGAACTCTTCTAGCAGTTGCGGCTGGTTTACTTTGGTTTGCTACGCTCTGTATGAGAGTTAAGTTGTGCGACGGTGAGCCAACGATGTAGGATTATTCTCGAGTGCGCAAGGGAAACAAGCACGCCATATTCTGTCGCGCGCATTCCACCACGGTACTGTAGGAGGGGATAGAGCGGGTGCGCTCTATCGCTTCGAATATAAAGTGTGCGCGTGCGCACACCCTTTTTATTCAAGGCGATCTGCTTTGGGAAAGCAAAGTGGTCCGACGGATCCTAGCTTTCCCTGTGCTGTGTTCTCACCGCTGCGTTTGCGTTGAAGTGGTAGACAGCACGAAGGTCGTTTCGCTCACTGCTGCTGCAGCAATTCCTCACGCCAGCGTTCTCACAGCGAGTTCCCCGGTCATCGATTGGGAAGTGTTCATGGCCGCCTGTGCGCGCTGACAGCAAGATGGGTAGTTTAAATAGTAAGCCAATGTTTAGACGGGGCGTTCTACTTTGGCGGCTGCTGCGTATGGCGTAGCCGAGCGAGCCATGTCTTGAATACGACCTGTGATGCGTCAAGGCGCACTGAGGGTCGATAGCGTTGTGTGCGCTTTAGTACCCGTAGGCTTGGGCGTCACCCGCGATCATGAATTGAAATGTCACTGAAACTTTTTGTGCTCTGCCTAATCCCATATTTAGTGCTAATTTATCAACTTCAAAAACATTCTAATTAGATAAAAAGTGTCAATGAGAAAATTGTAGAGGATCATGGAAAGCGTCAAATAGAGTTCTTGGTTGCTCAATACGTCCTGCATAACAGTGTTCCTCCGAGCGCAAAAGAAGCACGCAAATACACGCAAAGTACCTCGAGCGGCCAGACGCTCATCAATATTGCACGCATTTGCGGGCTTCATTCCCGCTCGGATAAAGCCCTTCATGTAGTGAGAAAATCAGCGTCAATAGTAACAAAGAACGTTCCCTTACATCGCTACGCAGCAGTCACCACTACTACTTTCACGACGCTTCTGAGTGGCATAGTGTCAAATTTATTGCCGTTAGGTACAGGCATATTACCTTTTGCACGAGGTATGATTGTCTATATTTACTCTCACGCCATGTACGGGATTTTGTTGTAGATGGAGCCTTGCTTCTTTCAATATACGGCTTTGTTCAGTGAAGTGACTGACTACTGCTTTAGGTAAATGTTGTTTTCTATCACCGCGTGGCCATTCATCCTTGTATGAATTTGCTCTCCAGTCTCGCCTATGTATTGTGTGCCATGAGTGGCAGCATCTAGACAGTAGACTGTATAGAAAGTAGAAAATATGCTTGAGCTGCACGTGAATTTCTACGTTACATCGTGATGGCAAGATCATACTGAACTACTATTTATTTTAGTTGTAGATTTTACATATTTGAATGTAGAGTACATGGGACGGTCATAGCCACAGGATTTCTGCTTCGTAGTTGTCCTTAATTTGGTATGCAGACCAAGAATCTCGTCCTAATTAGTGTTGCGCCAGTAGGCTACTCTACACAGGTCGAAAAGATCAGTTTCTGTTCGCTGGTTGCCATTTCGTACCTTTTGGGGATGTTCAGGTTGGGGAATGCATTTGAGAATTTAATATTAAGACGCCTAGTTGTTCGTGTGATCTTAACTCGTCTCGGTCAACTTTAGTTGCATCGGCCTAGGCTTTTCGAATGGTAGTGCGGGAGTGGTTCCTGTTTGATAGGGTTTCTTTAAGGTGGTCGAATCTATTTTGCAATCATGGCTTTTAGCGCGAATGCGACGTGGTAGTGTGGCTCGCCAGACATTGTGAACGTGCTACCTATAATACAATGTCTGCGACGGTGGTGTCTAAACTTTAAGCCTTACTTGCCAAATTATTTCCTATGAATCGTTGTATTTAGTGTTCAATTGTGATTATATATTGCTGTGTCCAGAAAGAAGATACCCTTAGTTGAAGAATCCAATGTAATTTTATTGCTGCCAAAAACAATTATTTTGACTATGTATGGGAGCTCTCTGTTGGGATTGTCTGATAAACGACATAGAAAATCCCATAATTCTATTCGCGCTGGTTGGTGCAAAAGGTGTAGCCGTATTTGTATCTTGTATTTGCAAGTGACAATTGCTCTCCTGTTTCAAGTAGTTATATATGCGAACTAATTTAAAAAGACATAAATGGACCTCAATAGAGTGGTGAGCATTGTGTATGGATAGTTTCTTGTGTCGAGGATAAAGCTTCAGAGATTGGCAGGTTGGTGTATATGGTCGTGACGGCTAGCATGATGAAAAAATCTTTTGCGGTAGCATGCCTTTAGTATAAATATCCTGCACAGTTCTCAGTACGGAGTTACCTTCTACAAATGAAAGAAGTGCTTGGGGTAAATCTCCTCAAAAGTAGTCAAGCACCCAGAGAGAGATGGTGATTAATACAATCGGGCGCCCTGGAAAATTATTTATATTTCAGTGGGTGGAATTTTATGAATTTCGGGGAGGTCATAGAAGCGTCCTGAAATTTTGCGGCCTGATTTCGAGAAATGTGAATTCTGGCGCTGTCGTGAATTTATCAGGAAAGAGTCATTTCAGCCCATCGGTAATGGCTAGCTTATATGACAATGAGGCTCATTGTCTAGCTTACGGTAGTGTTCAGGTGTTCAAGATTGTGTAGTTCTCTGTAATCCTCGTGCTAGCACTTCTCTACTGGCCAAATGACACTACTTCCGCCATTATCTGTTTCCTTAGTGACGATGTCGTACAAGGAACAAACATTTCATATTATATAACTCTTGGAGGAAGGTATAAGGTCGCTTAGGCGCTATACATCGGCTTACGATTTCCTAAATGACAGTTATAAATTACACTTCGGGTCTATGGCTTACTTTGGCTCAGGAATGTAGGTTAACTGTGCTCTAAGTGGTGTCGTTCAGTGTCTGGTGCATTGTTGTCTGCAAAAAATATGCCTAATGCGCATCCGTTGGGGGAATTCTGTACGGTCCTTGAGAAGAGATTTTCAGTTTTTTTTAGTGCGATTTAAATTTAGGCCCTTCACAAGCACTACTATTTCCTCCCCCTTTGATATTTTAGAAATGTCTAGCGCATTTGACTGGTTTAATTTTCTGGAGACTTCAGCCAGCTCTAATGTTTCTAGATTTCTGTTCCCTCTACTTGGTGTGGCGTGGCTGTTTGGAAGGAATGTAGTTTTTTTATTAAAGTCCGTTCTTATTATCGGCTCTCCGGACTACTTTTACGGACTTTTCACAGTAACTTTTTGAATATTTCCTGTGATCCGATGTCTGACGTATGTTTTGAAAGTCCTGATGAAAAAATTCCAGTCGTTCTTTGCAGAGTTTCTTGAGGATATTCAAATGTGAGAGCGACGCATTGTTTATTATTGTTTGGCAGTTTGCAAGATGGCCTGCGGGGAGTGTGCGTAGAGCTGTTGTAGGTTTCAGTGCTTGTCCTTTCGGAATATATATTGTTCATTGTACAGTCTACGAAAGTTTTTAGATAGAAGGCGCAGCTAATAGGTTTTTGGTATGTTCCCTAGCCTGCAAATGTTCGATGCTTCGTGGCACATGCCAAACTATGTAGAAAAGCGAAGGTAACATCCGGTCCCTGTGGCCACCTCAGGTGCTCTAAATACAAACATGTACAATCTGCTATTACAGATAAAAGTACAGCTTCACATTACTTTCACAACGCAACTTCAAGTTTCCCTGCGCATCAAGGAAGGCAATCTACTGTCTATAGTGCGCCACTTATAATAAACGATGCATAGCTGAGACTGGACAACAAATTCATAAAAACTGAACGGCCAGGGGCAGATACAAAGCGAAGATGATCCGAAGCTGTTGCTAGCAACTATGCTAGTTGCTAGCAACAGCTTTATTTGTGCTAGCAATATTTGTGCTATGCAGGAAGCCTTTGTATACTACAAAAAATTTTTCATTCACCGCTCGAGAGGGAATATACGGAATCATACCTCATAAACAAATTTATATGCCTGCAGCGAACGGTAATAGTAGAGTTTCGTTCGTTCTCCGTCCTTGCTTCACCGTTGGAACTTGAAGCTTCTCGGATGATGATGGGCAGTTGTTGATCAAACGCAGGCAGGAAACGACGAGGTCAGATATACAAGAAATATTTATACGTGAACTTTTCTATATACATGGCAGGTAAAACAAATACATTACAAATTTGAACAATTGAGAAACAAAACAAAGTCTCACTCTTCGACTATCTCAATGACTGTTAGAGCCCAGACTCGTTTTAACGTACATAGTACGGAGGCTCACTGATCTATCAGCAATCCTGATTGCAGTCAAGTCTGAGGGACAGCCTGTCGTCCCGATTTTCATAGCCCAAATATACAAAGAAGAAAAGGCGGTAGGGCCGTTGGCCCGTCCCACAGGTTCAGCTGCCAATCAGAGTCAACCGTTTGTTAAGCCACAACCCACAGGGATGGGCTTACTCCCAAAAATAAACATATTGGAAAACAAAGCTCTTTTCCTTCTTTGCCAAAACTCCGTTGCCCTCTCATTTCTCCGTAGTGAGTGACTGGCTCAGCAAAACACGCCAGGCCCGAACAAGTTATCGCTAGACCGTTTCAAATCCCAACGGCGTCTAGGCTGCAAGTGTCTCGGAAGCAGGGGCACCGGCACCACGAAGTGCCGCTGTACTCAAAGTTTGGCCGTCTGGGAGACGGATGACCCTCCTTGTCCTTCAAACTATTTGTCTACAAGACAAAGTTCTTTGAGTGCGTGTTTCCAAGACGCCGTCGTGCGAATGCACTCTTTACGTGTGCACCGCATTCCTACAGCGTGCACGGTAAGCTGGTCTTAGACACCACGCAGGCAGTCGCACCCAACAACAAGGCTGGCGATTACGTTCCGGACGCGTAGAGGATTAGGTCCATGCTCACTGCATGCGGCACGGAGTCAGAGTTGCTAAGTCCTTCTTAACCTCGGCGGCGCCTCCAATTAGTCAGGGACTCGGGCGCCAGACCCACAATACCTTTTGTACAGCGGTTCGTTTCAGGGCTGGTCTGTGTGACCCGTCGGCGGACTGCCAACATCGTGCCACAATACTGACTTCCAGGAATCGGCACACGCCCGCCTGGCACCTGCCGCGACGCGTCACCCAACCCCGCGCGTTGCCTGTGACCCCACATAACACAGCAACTGTCGCCCCGCTGACATGGGGGGAAGTGAACCCCCTCTCTATACACAAAGCACGAGGCCGATTCGTGAGACTTAAGAACCCGAACAATCAGAGCGACCTTACAGTAATCCTTTTGACAGCGGCATGTAGAGCTGCTAGAAGGTTTGCCTTAACTCCTTAAATGTTGACATTAATACCAAAAGTACAAAAGTATTCGACGCCATCCGCTAACCTTGATTCGTAAGCTCACCTAATCCCCCATTTCCAGCTCTTCTTTTTCTCTCCCCTACGACTCAAATTAGCAGTTTCTGCGAAGCCTCTGAACACACATCAACCATACGACGCTCTCCTCAATGTACACCTGCCCCGTCCTGCTTCTTCTACCATTTTAGTTCTTTTATGTTCTCTTTTATGAAATACCACCATCGACACGCCACAAACTTCCAAACGTTGAGGATATCGTTTCGGCGCCTCTGTCAAACAGGGTTGAGCCACTTCTCGAAAGAGCCACGACGCCATCTTCGTCGGTATACAGAGGTTAACCTTCCTTGAAACACAAACCCATTCCCTTCCCAACACCCCCGAATCTGGCTCCCATACTTCACGTGGCCATCTTAATATGTTGAAACATTTGCCTGCGCACCGGCTCTGCTCTGCCTGCGCAACGCTTGTCGCCTTGTTGCTCTTGCGCGGACTGACGTTTTTTAACGATTAGTAGGGGAGGTTGGCGCTTTTATGGCGGACTGGCTTACAGGACCACTTTTACATAACATGAAGGCACGCGGTTTTCACCCACTATCCTTTCTGTTGAGTTCTCTTAATGCTTCTAACCTTCTCCGTACGCCACGATACCCCCTGTAGCGCACCCTATTCCTTCAGTTTCCTGCCGGTCCCATCCTCTCCCGCTCTCTTCCCCTAGTCCTTAAACCCCGTTCTCCCCGCGTGTTGTTGAGGTCTTTCACAATGGCAAGGGATTTGCGTGGGAACTTGAGGGATGGCAAACCACGGTATAGTTGTTGTTATGCGGCCTTTGAGTCCGTAAGGACAACCACATTCTGCGGAGGCAGTCTTTAATTTGCGCGGAGCAGAAGCTATCGCTACGCCTTCCACAACTGTCGACGAGGCTATACAGTCCAGACGCCCAGACCACGTATATTTTAGAGAGGGAATGTAGTATGCAGCTGCACAGCGGTCTTCGTCTGCCTTGACAGAGCCATCTGTGTATACTTGAAGGTGATTCGGGTAAGTCGTGTTCAGGTGTTCCAGGACTAATGACTTGGCTTCTGCAGACGGAATGCAGCTCTTTGATTGCAATCGTGGTACACTTAAGTTGCATGTGATGTCCTCGAATGTCCAGGGTGGTTCGTTAAGCCTAACTAAGCAAGAAAAGCCAGCCGAGCGAACTACGCTCCTAATGGCCATCTTCTTGCACGTCCTGCTGGGGTTACCCGACCGATTGTTTCAAATCGAAGCACTGCATCACAGACTATACACGGATGATATTACGATCTGGACGACAACGGGCAGTGACGGAGCGATCGAGCAACGTTTACATCAGACCATCCAATGCTTGGAAATCTACCTCGTGGGCACGGGACTTGCCTGCTCGGCTGAAAAATTCGAACTGCTGCTATATAGTCCGGTCAGAAAGGGGCGCTGACCTAAAAGGCTACAACCCCCCGGAAAAGGAAGAGGTCCAATTAACGGCGTGAAACGGCCTACCCATCCCGATGGTAGATGAGATCCGGGTATTGCGAATGATGATCGAATACAAGAGCGGCAATGGCGAAGCACTTCGGAAGATAACGGCAAAGGCCACCAACACGATGCAGCTCATTCGACGCATCACCAACAAACGCGCAGGCCTGCGCGAAGGCAGTGTCATATCACTCATATAGGCCTATAATATATAAACAAAGTACACGGCAGCATTTCACAACTGAACGGTAGCGGAAAGAAACAAGCTCACTGCTCTCATACGCAAGGCGTACAAATGCTCGTTGGGATTTGCACCCGGAGTAGCACCACCAAGCTCTTAGAACTAGGCTTGCACAATACGCTCGAGGAACTCGTGGAGGAGCAACAAGTGTCCCAACTCGAGTGCCTATCCAAGACCCGCCTCGGCAGGCACGTGCTCGAAATGCTCGGCATCACATCCCACACGCAGCACGGCATCAAAGTAGACATTCCAAGAGCCATACTCGAGCAACTATACGTTTCCCCATTGCCTCGCAGCATGCACCCCCAACACCACACGGGGAGACGTAAAGCCAGGCCACAACACATAAACCAAAATTACTCCAACAAAAGGGGGTGGTCTTCACCGACACAGCCTGTTATCGAGATAGGAAGAGTTTCGTGGTGGCAGTTACTAGCTACCGAGACAACCACCTTACGACCGTCATCGTGAACAGGGCACACGCCGAAGCGACAGAGGAAGCGGCGATAGCACTGGCCCACACACAAACCAAAGCGACACAAGTGATCTGAGATTCGCAAACGGCAATTCGCAATTTCGCAAATGGGCGCATCTCGCAAAAGGCGTATCACATACTCCAGAGACATCCCATAATCGAGGGAGAGGCCGACTTCGATAACCTAAGGCATTTGCAGTGGATCCCGGCACACACTGGATCGAGCACCCCCAACGGAGTCGCTCACCGCGTTGGTCGAGGCCTCACTCCCCGAGTATCATCGGAGGAAAAGCCCCCGCTTGGTACTGCAAACGTCTAGGCATGGGGTGATCGTATGACCAGGTTTCACGACATGACTATGCACCAGCAGTTACAAATACGCGTATATCCATTCCCTCACGCTAGGTTAGACAGGAAGCAAGCAGTACACTTCAGACAATTACAAACGGATTCTTACAGAAACCCCAGACTCATGCACAGCTTGTGTCCAGACATGTACAAAACAAACAGATGCACATCATGTGGCAAGGTAGCCACACTTAATGACATGCTATGGGAATGTCAACAAACAAGTCGCGCAGTTCCGACCCGTGCGTCTCTTCTACCGCCAGCCTTCGCTCGCGCTGGAAGACCGCACTGCTCAGCTCAAATCTGACAGCACAACTCTAGGCCGTCCAGCGAAACCGAGGAAGTCGCTTCAAGACAAGGTCTCGGTATCGCGTCCGCGACGGGTGCCCAGACCCACTAAAAAGAGGCCTGACTCAAATCTTATTGATTTGAAAATAAAGTGTACGCTCTCTTGCACGTTGCAAAGAAGGGTTGCTTCATATACTTAGTGGACTCTGCAAGATGCGATTAAGGGGGTTAAGTACATTCAGTGAAGCTGTTTAGCGCAATCGATGCCTTATAGCTGCTGAGTCTGTCCTAGTGGGGCAGGCTTCTTTACGTGCCTTGGGCTTAGTTTGATCGTGTAGCGTAGTCGATCAATTGGCCAGAGCTGCGGATCGCGTATTTTACACAATGGTCCGTATTTCATGCCAAAGCTTTCTTTTTCATTCTTAATTTGTCTTGCGCTTCGGCAGTTGCTCAAGAGAAGCAGTACTCACACTTTCGTGAGGTTGGCTACTGTGTACGCTGGGTAATTGAAGATGGCAGGGAGTCTACATGCTTGTCCTGTTTTCGCATGTAGGCTTTGTAAGAAGTGAATGCAGTGGAAGAACAAAAGGCTTTACGGAATAGAAACTCCCGCTTCAGTTACCTGCGTAATATTTACTTGTTCTACAATTGCCAACTACGAGGAACATGATACTACTTTCCTCTCGTAAACGCAACGTCTAGAGGAAATTCTCAGCACTTATGGAATGCTGTCGCTGTTGATATCAAACACAATGGGCAGGCAATTTCGATTTGGTACTAGTTCCTTTAAAGTAAGCGTCCGAGTTTATTGCAAATGTTGCACCACATTGCCGCAAGTTAAACGTACAAAAAATGCATGGAGTTCTCGCGGTATTCATCTGAAACTCTATATTGTAAAAAAACGAGCCATAAATATATCTTTCAGCAATCGCGTGATGGAGGGGTTGTATTACTGCATTTGAAAGTAAGACTGCTCATTATTCAATTGGTTTTTCCCCAAAATAAAAATGACACATTTTTCAGAAGTATTTGCTACTGCCGTTGCGCAGAGTGTTACCGAAATTATTATGTCCTCAGCGTGCGTGTTTGACACCAGTGGAGGGGCATCTAAAAAAAGTGGTTTGATCATTCTGCTTTTTTGTGTGTGTGTATGCGTTTTTCTTTGCGAAGATTGAATGAGGTGTCAAGCAACAAACTGTACCATGACCTAGTTGATATGGTATTTCCTGCGCCATTGTACAATATAAAACACACTGAAGACGAAAAAAAAATTGTTTTGAAACGCTTTAAGATAATTGTAGCGTCAGGGGATACAATTTTTAAAGCTGTACATTGAATTGTACCTGTTAAAAGAGGGTCAAAAGAGGCTTATTTATTGTTTCACATTTATATTCAAACCCGAGGCAACGTACCACATGTTCATTAATGGTTGGAATGGTGTGTTTTTGTTGGATATAAAGAGAAATTTGAAATAAAAGTCACCTTTAAATCCGCATGCAATCGGCAATTTCCTGGTTGGCAACAAAGTTACCATGCCTTACGATGCTCTTATGCTCTTCGGCTTCCATAAAATGTTGCAACTCCTACGGTTGTGCTAAATGCAGAAGTTAATGTAAGACCTGTGCGCGAATATTCAAGCGAATCTTTGTCCTGTAATTTTTCAAAGTACACAAATTGTAGTACACAAATTTTTCAAGTACACAAATTGCACTGCTTTTCCGAATATGCAAATTCTCTTACATGCGAGGCAGTAAATGAAAAGCGTACGTAGGGCCGATGGTTCAAACACTGCGCTGTTGGGCGTTGTATCTTTTCGTGTTTTGTTTTTGTGGCTGTGAACCCTTTTATTGCAATCCACGTCAGCACATAAGTGCTTTTTCTTGCGCCAGTTCGCTTCGCATTTATAAGTGATTCGACTTTAAAATTGTGTTTAGTTCCTAAAGAAAGCTGCACGCTTGATAAGAAAATGACAAAATCAATAAATAATATAGTCTCGGTGTAATAAAGTGCTTCAGTGGCGTGGGAAAGCGTGCGTCACATATGAGCATCAATATAGGATGGTTACGCTCTTTGTTCACAATGCGGTTTCTGAGCCGTCTGCGGCAGTCTCCTCCACCGCTCAAGTAAACGTGCGCCATCTGTTGGGCTCCGTACCAGAAGGAAGCAATCCTTTCTGCCTTCTCCGTCGAAAGGTGGCAGGCGCTGCGGCGTCGATGCAAACTGTTGAACATGTTAGCGACAGGCGTCATTCTCAACTTTTTGTAGATGCTGCTGCACCTTTGGGCAAGATCGTGATATGGTGTATCTATTTCGCATTGTCCCGCTCGAGGTCTACTCTGCCTCTGGATTGCTGAAATACGAAACAAATGACTCTGCACCGGTGGTCACTTCGTCAAAGCCGTGGCATTAAAATTCAGGTAAGATGCGTGGTAGCTAGTTTAGCCTTTATGAATGATGGGCTAGGAACTTCGCCCCTTTCAACATATCTAAGGCATCTCGGAGGTCGTAAAGTCCGGTGGAAATACAATGCTTGTCGTCACCTTATTTCCCAACAAGTGATTCATTTTAGTATTCATATTTAACGTAAAAAGTGGATTACAAAAATTATCGCTAGAAGATCGTGCTTTCAATGATCCCCTTGTGTCAAAAGCACCATAAAATTTTGACTACGAAAGCGGTTGCACAGTCTATCCACATTTTACATTTTTTTTCTTTTTAAATCTGTATCTTTCAAGACTTCGCTTTTGAAAAGTCTACAGTATTTAGTGAATAAATAAATGAATACATTGATAAATAAATAAATAAATAAATAAATAAATAAATAAATAAATAAATAAATAATTAAATAAATAAATAAATAATATATCTATGCGGCATAGGCACAATTTCTGCCGATTGTGGGGTCGAACGAGGATCGTACAGCGAATTTGTCCACCTAAGCAAAGCTTTAGCAACCTTACAATTCGTGGTTACCATTTATTGCAGGAAGCTTTGAAGCAGAATAATAAGCACTGAATTTAACGCAGCCTACCAAGGATATATTTATATGTATACTAAAGGCTGGTGTCGGTGGGTAAAATGAACTGTATGAATGAAAAATCATTGCGTTTTATCCTAGGCAAGCGTATGACTGATTTCTTTTTTTTTGAACTTCCTTAAATATTTTCCGTTGTTTGTTGCCTTTTTGAAGTTGACATCTTCCTACTGCGCTTAGAAAACGTTAGAAAATACGTCTGAAACAATAGTTTATATTTCTTTTCGTATTTTACGTTTTACAAAACCTTACCACTATTGTTCATGTCGTAACAAAACCGAACACCAGAAGTGATTGTTTTCAATTGAAGTTCACCACCTTCTCTGACGATTTCCACTGATTCATTGCCTGTACTTATAGCGAATCCGTGCCACCTTATTTGTAAATGCGCACCAGCTTGGTATCATGTTCGTTGTAGCCGCACCATTATTGACGATCCGAAAGTGGTGCATCGCAAGGCAGATCTGGCAACATTAAAGTTCGTGTTTGAAACTGGCAACCATCCTATAGTTCTGTGGTGGCGGGAGACAAACATTGCCAATGTGCATGTTCCCGAAGACCACCACGACTATTATACAGATGTGCTTTAGCTTTCCCTACAACTCGCCCAGGAAGGACACCACCGTATATTCCGCATTTTATCTTCTCTACGGACAATATTATCACCAAACTGAAGAAGCGCTTCCTACACGGGCTGTCACCTGGATCGCGATGGTGGGGAAACTAAAGTAGATGTAACGCGTTTCCTCCAACGTATTACTCGTCAGATGAGCTTCCACAATTAGATTTTTTGGTTCCTACTTACTGCTTGGAAAACAGCACAGGTGCCTTCTTTTGGGCGTCCTGATGCAGCCCGGGAGCACCGTCGATGGCGCCATTTCAGCCCGGGAGCACCGATGCAGCCCGGGAGCACCGTCGATGGCACCACCGTCGAGGCACCATTTCTCTTGTTTTTTTTTCTTTCTAGAAATGCTTATGGTATCTATACTTATGCATTGTTTGTTGCGCTACCTTGATTTCCCCATGGATTTGTACAAAAACAGTTTTTCTTATCCACATTCCATGATGTAGAGAAGGCGTATGATGCAACGTGGCGCTTAGGAATCTTGAGAGACTTGCCACAAATGAGCATTCATGGCAATATGCTAAACGTTATAGCAAGCTATTTGTCCAATTGTACCTTCCGGATAGAAGTCGGCAATGTACTGTCATGACCATTTATACTGGAAACTGGTGCACCCCAGGAAGGCGTGCTCAGCTGCTCACTCGTTATGGTTAAGCTGACAACCTTTCGTGCTTCATTACGAGCGGCCATTTTTTATTCCATTTCCGCGGACGACATTCAGATAGGTTTCAAATCCTGTAACCTCGCAGTGTGCGAGAGACAGGTACAGCATGGCTTGAACAAGTTATCAAAGTGGGCAGAGAAAAATGAATTTAAAATCGATCCTTACAAAACTTCTTGCGTTCTTTTTACAAGAAAGAGAGGCCTGGTTCCAGATACTTCCTTAGAACTGTGTGGACAACATATACCTGTCAAGAAAGAGCAGAAATTTACAGGTATTATACTTGACTATCGGTTCATTTTCATTTCACACAATAAGTACCTTGAAGAAGAATGCCTAAAACAATGAACTTATTGAAACTTCTATGCCAGACTACATGGGGTGGTGACAGGAAGTGTTTAATGAATCTTTACTAGAGCCGACTTTGGTCATGATTGGAGTACGGTGCCATATTATATAACTCTACCGCCCTGAGCGCGCTGAAGATGCTGCATCCCATTCATCATATAGGTATCCGTTTAGTCACTGGCGCTTTCAGAACAAGCCCGATTAAAAGCTTGTATGCCGAATCAAATGAGTGGTCACTCCACTTACAGTGAACATAAATCAGCCTCACATATTTTCTCAGAAGACACTCTAATCAAGAGCTTCCATGTCTTAATACCGTTAGCGACATGACGTGTGCTACACTTTTCCGCAATCGACCTTCTGTAAGACAGCCTTTCTCACTGCGTGTGAGGGAGCTTAGTGAATAAATGCATGTCCCACACCTCGAGCATCGCTTAATGCACCCAACCAAGCTGTTACCCCCTTGGGAGTGTCAGGTGGTAGAATGTGGCGTATCTCTTCTGAAAGTTACATTGTACGCTCCAGAGGTCGAAATCCGAATGCATTTCCTAGAACTTCACTACAAGCCCTCGTGCCTGTACTGTACACTACCCATATTACTACCCAAGTAGTATATGCTAGTACACTACCCACGTACACTACCCATATTTTTCATCTAAAGCAAAAAATTGAATATGGTATCCAGATTCTTATAAAAGCACGTCCATACTTTAGACAACCAGCCTTGCTTTCTCTTTACCATGCATTAATTCACAGTCACTTCACTTACTGCATTGCAACTTGGGGCAACGCATATAGCTCTCATCTGGTTCCTTTACATAACTTCCAGAAGCAGGCCATCCGCATTATCACTTTCCAGTCACCCCGATGTAGTGCATCTGCTCTTTTGCAAGAGCATCGCATTCTCGCAATTCATAAACTATTTAAATTAAGCATGGCAATCCTTGTCTATAGTTCCCTTCACTCAGACATTCCCCAATTAATCTTTAACACTGAACAACTTGCTAATCATAATAATACTCGATTTGCGTTAGCTAACAACTTCTTATTACCTAAAGTCAGAACTAATTTTGGCAAATTCACTTCTTCGTTCACAGCGATGTCTTACTGGAACTGTGTTCCAACGGACATAAAGCTGTCTCCTAGTAAAGAAAGCTTTAAAAAGCATTTACTCTCATATTTACTTAACTTGTGAATGCTGTAATGTAATTTAACATGTTCTGTTTGTTTCATTATGGGTAAACCATTGTTTCTCTTTACCATCTCACATTTCACCATTCCACCAACATTTCATCATATCTGTCTACTTGTTTCATTGTGTCAGTTATTGTTATAACACTGCCTCATAGGCTACATTTCACTTGCCATGTTTTGTTTTGTTTTTTGAGTGCATGATGTAATTCTGTACAGTGTTATGCCATGTTTTCAGTTAACTTGTTTTCTTGCATTAACACATGTTAACAATTCTGCCTGTTTGATGTATTTGCATTAACCTGAATTGTTTTGCTACCTTTATTTGTTCAAAACGCCATCATTTGTACTATCATATGTTTCGGTTCCTTTGCTGTCATGTGTAATTATTTGTAGCCAACGTAAAACTTTGCTGCGTTTGCTGTAACGTACCTTGCTTTGATCTTTGATGTTTGTTTCATTATGGGTAAACCATTGTTTCTCTTTACCATCTCACATTTCACCATTCCACCAACATTTCATCATATCTGTCTACTTGTTTCATTGTGTCAGTTATTGTTATAACACTGCCTCATAGGCTACATTTCACTTGCCATGTTTTGTTTTGTTTTTTGAGTGCATGATGTAATTCTGTACAGTGTTATGCCATGTTTTCAGTTAACTTGTTTTCTTGCATTAACACATGTTAACAATTCTGCCTGTTTGATGTATTTGCATTAACCTGAATTGTTTTGCTACCTTTATTTGTTCAAAACGCCATCATTTGTACTATCATATGTTTCGGTTCCTTTGCTGTCATGTGTAATTATTTGTAGACAACGTAAAACTTTGCTGCGTTTGCTGTAACGTACCTTGCTTTGATCTTTCTAATTAGAACAGGAGGTCCCCCTACAGCCTTGCGCTTTGGGACCTCCTTCTGTATATCTTTTTACTGTGATTTTATTTTCTTGAGTGAACAAATAAAATGCTTCTTCTTCTTCTTCTTCATAGAGTTCTACACAGAGGCATCCAACTCACATGCCGGTGTGTCCTACGCAGCCGTAGGTACATCCTTCTCGGAATACGATGTACTGTATCCGGAAACAAGTATCTTTACGGCTGAAGCCTACGCAATACTGTCGGCTGTGATGTACATAAGGAAATCGAAACTCGAAAAAGCAGTTATATATATGGACTACCTAAGTGTCGTGAAGGCTTTGATGTCATTCAGTAAGCACAAAAATCCAGTCCTGACTGAACTCTATTGCTAGCTGTGTAAAGCTCATCTATCTCATCAGTATACCATTATATGCTGGGTGCCTGGCCGTAGGGGCATCGAGGGCAACGTTCTGGCGGACGAGATGGCCACGTGAATTGCATCGCTTGCTGTAAATCCTACCGCTGCTGTCTCTGTCACAAATCTGAGCCTTTGTTACGATAGAAACTTCAGCGGCGACCCTAGCCTCCAACGGAAGCTGTTGGATCATGCCCGACGAGCAGCCGCGCTCAGTGGTTCCCTGGAATAGGGGCGCCAACCATGCAGGCCGGAGATCGTCATCAACCAATAGAAGGTCAAAACATCCGGCCCGACCGCTGAATTACGCTTTCTAGAGTAAAAAAGTTTACTTCTTCTCGAAACCACTGGCAACGCATGTGGGACGCACAAACAAATAGGCTGCGCGTGATAAAGCCACAGTTAGGCTTTTGGCCCTCCAAAACAAAATCACGGCGAACAGATGTCCTATTCTGTCGTCTGGGAATAAGACACACATTTGGCACTCATAATTATCTGCTTACTGGAAAGGAACCTCCAACCTGTAATAGATGTGACGGGAGGCTGACCGCCTTTCACGTCCTCCTAGAGTGTCGGGAGGCCGAAACTGAGATAAAGAAACATTTTCCTCTTTCATAACGCTATTCTGTTCCTCCTCACCCGGCTATATTTCTTGGCCAAAAACCGCTCTTTACTACTAAAGCAGTCCTCGGTTTTTTAATGATGTTATCCTACATGTTATATGTCCATTACATTCGTAGCACATCCTCTTTCCAGAGGATACCACTGTGATAATTTTCTGACATAGTACAAGCCTCCAGGCCCTTGTGTTTCAAGGGCTCTAACGAGGCAGTAGTGCTCTAGCCAATTTAAACATCTGACATATCTCGTACAGTGTATCATTCTTTCGCAATGGATTTTAATGATCCTAGTACACGTCATTTGTCATCGACATATTCTTATCACACATAGATATTGCGCACTTTAGAGCGACTATTTTTAGGCATCTTTATAGCCACGTCACATAAACTTCATAGAACACATACCCACATTGTGAACTCATCACCACGGACATGTCGCTCTTTGGCCATACCTGGCCCTTGCGCCAAAAACACCGCACATTCATTCATTCATTCATTCATTCATTCATTCATTCATTCATTCATTCATTCATTCATTCATTCATTCATTCATTCACTAATTAATTAATTAATTTATTCATTTATTCATTCATTCATTCTGAGGGTATTACATAAGGCAAGTGGGCGTTGGAAAGATTTACAAAATCAGGTAATGCATAAACACAAGCGTATTAGCAGGGATGACCATACATCAGATCGCATGACAAAATGAACAAGAGAATACACTTCAAGCAAGAACCAGTTCCTGATTAAGGGGTACTACAAGCAACAGACACAGAAATACACATATATATATATAAAGAGCATGCAAAAAAAACCTTTCCAATTCGCAAAAAAAAAGGAAATGCTAGAAATGCATCCTGTGTGGCAACAGGCCTCGCTCACAAGCTCAAGAAATTTACAGGTGTCAGTAACAGTGTCAGACCTATGTCAGGTGACAGATAATTGCAATTGGTTATCGTTGTCGGTATCAACTCCTTGGAGAAAAAACACGTGTGCCATGAGAAGGGCTGTATCTTGCATGAATGATCTCGTCGAGGGAAGATTACAGAAGGGACTTGAAATAATTCTTCATGGTGCAAGTTGTCATAGTAACGCTTATGAAATAGCGAGAGCCGAGTGAATTTTTGACTGCGTGCACTATTCTTCAGTTGAACTCGCCTTTTTGGGACCGTTCGCTTGAGTGTCTTGAACAATCAGAATAAGTGAATCGGATAGCACGGTTTTGCATGGCTTTAATGTCTGTCGTTTACTAAGCATGGTGAGGGCTGCAATTGCTGACGCATCATTTAATTTTGGGCGGATTAGGGCGACATATACCAGTCAGCCGAAGTTTGAAGGAGCCTGCTTCATGTTTCCCTTCAGCAAGCCCAGCGAACGGGTTGAGGAAATGATAGTTCGATAAATGTAAGCTTAATATATTAAAATTGAACTTTCGTGACCACCGAATACTTCTTGAAAAGGCACATGCTGTCATACACTCTCGTTAATTGAGTAGGCATTTAGAGCAGGCTTCACTGTGTGAGCGAAAGAGACAAATTTAGCCTTGGAAAATCTAAGTGCCGTCGACACTGTTTAGCACCACGTGTTAATTGTGTCAAGGTCAGACGGAAAAACATCACCATCCCTTCAGCATAATTAAATTGTGACGTGTACGTACATGATATGAAATATGTATGTAGATTGCACATGCATTCATTACACTACAAGTACACAAAGATTCTGTACTTGCCTGCGTATTCATGTCATTGCAACATAATAACTCCACATCACAATGCAGAGATTGATCAATCACTGATTTCCTTTGATGTATGCAACACGTTCAATACTCATCACAGGGAAATTCTCGATGTATACAGTAAGGCGATTTTTTTTTTACTTTGCAGGCTGTCAGGGCGCGGATTTCAAGCCGTTGCCCCTTTCACGTATTGTTAGAACACCATCTAAAAAGATCAACAACTTGCTATCGCTTTCAAACCTCGGCCTTGTGCGCGAAACTGCATGTTATTTTACATATGATGGAACCACTACTAGAGGTCTTTATCTCCTCTCCTTTGACATCTTTCTTCATACAGGGCGCAATGGGGACGGCTTTATCTATTTGTTAGGTTGTAACTTGTTCATTTAAATCTTTATTCAGCAATCTTGTGTTTATCTGTATTTACTTGAAGTAAATGCTTTAAACAGCTTACTACGTCGTCGCCTTCACAGACACTGCAGTGCTGCAACGTTGCAACCGTTAAATTCATGAACGATGACGATTGCTGAAAAGAATTATTCAATCCCTCTAGCAGTTTGCAACAAAACGTGGCGCAGTCACTCGCAATTTAGAAATAGTGCAACAACAAGAGAGGGTACACAGAGGAAGGTGACAGCAACCCTCCAATAAAATGGCCTGCTATGATCAAACAAGGCGGTAGCGTCGTGAGAGTATTTTTTGTTTTGAAGGAAACGCGATGAGGGCACAGGAGCCATATTTTATAGGCCACTCTATATGTTCCTACGTGCCTGTTACTCCTACTACATACTAAGTAAAGAAATGGGCGGCGCATAAACTGCCATAACATAATTTATACGTTTCACGCTGGGGCATTTGTGTAGATAAGTTCTTTCTTCGGAAAACCAGCGCGAAATTGTTAGCGGTTTCATTGGCGCCCTGTCAGAAGTAGAATGCATCAGTTTGCTAATAAAAGCTTGCAAGTATGCTATCAGCCTTTCGAGAAGCTCTGTACAACCCTAACGTCGCGGGTTCCGCTTCAATACACAGTTCGCGCGGCGACATGGGAAGATGGCTTACATTCATTGTGCTGACGGCAATAATCCTTGCTCATCACGCAAGTGCTCTTTTGCTTGGTTTTGCGACTTATTTTGGGTTTATGATAGAGTCGAAGATGTAGTGTTAGATTTCGCTTTGTTTACCTTGTTTATTAAACAATGATGTGATGGCCTGCGACATATGGAACATTCACAAAATTCTGTCCGCGCGCTTGAAGAGCTAGAAATGTGGTCGGAATACGCATTCTCATTTTTATGCGCTAACCGCGACGTAGAAGTGAGGTAGTGCAGGATTATAAAGCTGTGTAGTTTAGATATTACGTTTGGTCTGTTGGTGCGTCATACTATAAACAGTTTAGGTGCATAGCGCACCCTACGCAGCATGTTATAGCGACACAGCGAAGCTTCGATATTTAGCACCGACTGTGTATTTCAGTCGCTCCTGTGTCCTATATCCCGCGCTCCGAATGCAAGCGGTTTGGGAAGATGCATTGCGGCACACGTCGATGCACTGAACTAAAACAGCATATCCTAATACCAAAAACGTCCTTAATGTTGTAAAAGTATAACGGATAAAATTATATTTAATTGCAAAGTTATTTGGAACTCTTTTTCACAAGCTGTACTGGTGTATAGGCGCCACTACTACGATGCCACGAGAGGAATCCTCGGATAAATTATGGTGGGTAACAGTTTTCAGTGTTGACAAAAGTTGTAAGTGACTTGAAGTATTCACGGTCTTTCAGATAGAGTACGTTATGTTAACATTTCTTGAACTATGTCTTATACCATGTTTATACATGATATTCGCAGGCAAATTGCCGCAAACGCCGGGGAACAGGAAGGCAATCCCAATCAGGTAAGTGACTGGAGCTATTCGCAAGGATTTTAACACTGTCTCAGGTCACTTAGAAAGTGGGACACTGATGTGGGCACTTGCGTCGGGAGGAAAAGCTTTGGTTTATTTTTCAGGTAATTTTCTAGTTCCTCTTCGTGACCAAGCCTTCATGCCTGTCGTTCACTTCCTGGTAACACGCGCAATTTTATTTTCTCTGCGCGTCGCATTACACACCGCAGGACGCAACTTGGGTAATAAATTTATTATATATTGATGCTGTCGCTTTGTTCCGAATTTATATTATGCGGAAGATATCGGGTGCGAAGTAAATCTTCTTTTTTTCACTTTAGGCTGCGAAAGAAAGACAACTGCTCAATTTTCGTGGATCCAGATAAAGAATACAGGGGGCGGCGCTACGGAGTTAATAGAATTGCAGAAAACACTCACTCTATTCGTTTGAATATCATTGCGGATGTATAAGTATATTGTTTTAATGTACTTTGCGACAAGTCTGTTGAGCTGGAAAGTGGTGTAGGCATGTTGCATTTAGGCCACCTAATGGCGCTCCGAAGAGCGCCTCGGGTTTGGCGAAAAAACACAGTCCGCGAATACCATACGCTGCTGTGAACATACAAGCCAAATGTTGCAAGTGACGCGCCCTGCGTTGATCCCGCCAGAAGAGCCCAGTCAGCTTTCTCTCAAACGCCCTCTTTTCAACCGAAGCCTGCTCCTCACTCTTTTTCGAGGTTTTACTTCGTTATATAGCAGATTTTCATACGCGGCTGGTATTGGTCAATAGCTGACGTAAATCAAGACGGGCGCTTGAATCAGTGAGCTCCTTCCTACTGTAACTGTGTATATCTTGTCAACGCACTTTCCTAAACAGGCTGGAGTGAGTGAACGTATATGCTTCCGAATTGCCGTAATAATGACGTATTTCCGGATGAAGCCGACTATGCACTGCTCACGTATACGCCCACGTAGGAATTAACGTTCGGCCGCTCTGCTTACAGGTTTCGTAGGTATCGGGTCACGCTAATTTCGACCAGATTTGAACACTCAACTTGCCTCGAACCATGCGAAACTTGAGGTCACATCACACGCCAGCTTGCCGGCTCGCACTCCCTCCTGGCACCACCCAAAGTAACTTTTCTATGCAAAGGAGGGGGGGTGCCTTTACTAGTAAAAATTTTAATAACGCCCACCATTCGCCATATGGATGCGTAAACCCCCAAAATAGAAATGAAATAAGGCGTGTCTCACAGGTACGACTGGGTGATACACCTCTCCTTCACTTGGCATAGAAGGAACCATTTGAAATGGACTAGCGCAGAAAATAAGTGCAGGAAGAACACTGCCAAGAAAAGTTAACAAGCGAAAGTGTAAAATAAAGATGTCTATATTAGATTACAACTAAAAAAGAACAGCAGTTTTGAAATAAGGCACACGGACCGCGCGGGATTGTGTTACTCCACCAGCCCATCGCATAAGCGATAAAAATCGCCATCATGTGACCCTTTCAAAATGGCGTCGTACTTGAGACTTCCAGAGCTATTGTTCTTGAAGGGACTTTTCTTCGACGGAACCAATGAGGTGTGCAACAGACATGAACAAGGTGTATGAAGTCTGAGGACTGTACTCTTCAAAATCTGCGCTACAATTTATTTCACTGCTGAGTCCATTTTACTCATGAAACTTCACTGCCAACTGAAGTGAAACTTGACAATACATAGTTGCAACGAAGCAAGCACTTTATTTCAGTTGAATAAGGAATTAGGCTTTGGACATTCCACTATACTAGGCGAGGGAAACCGTATAAAATTACGCGCAGGTAATCTTATTTTTCTGGTTGCCGCCTTACTTGGGCAACATGAAAAGTTCGAAGTACGAATTATTTGCAGCCTCGCGGATGAACAGTGGCTGACGGGTATGAGGGCGTCGGCGGGGCTTCACTGCAGGTTTTACCTGTATCTGACTATAGTAGCGTTCTTTTTAATTAGCTCTCGGAGAATTGTGAAGAAATATACATTTACGGAACAATCACAGTTCTTTTGGATCGCCCGTTTACTGCTCTACCAGGTTCAGTGCCAAAACCGACTCATATTGTTATTTGGGAAGTTGCTTAACGATGCGTCCAGTACAACCTCGTAGAGTGCAGGAGGCTGCGGTTCTAGACGTACTGCGCCCAGCGTGGAAGGTTAGAAAAACACCTACATAAGCGCAGCAAAGTAGTGGCTACGTCAGGCGGTTCGAGTGATAACTGTAGAAGCGTCAATCAAAACACAAGGAATCGTTCTCTACTTCCGGCGGCGTTTTCTCTACTTCCTATTTAACTAAAAAGATATTGATCCATAAATATTGTCATAAACAACGGGTAAATTTATTACTTTTCGCTTTTCCATCCTGTTTGGCCGTTGCCTGGGCTCTCTCCCTTTGTAGATGGCTTAATTTCTCAATCCTTAAGATTCTTGTTTCCCGTTGCCAATTTTGCACGAGAAGTGCTGTACAATTAGGGAAAAACAAGACGAGGTAACGGGTGGCAGTCATATATGACTGCCACCCTTAAGCAATATATTGCTTATGGGTTTAAGGGTTATTGCAGGGTTTGATGATGGACGTGTTTCGCAATATTTTATATTCGCCCTTATCTAAGCAATATCGCGTGTATATGATCCGAGGATCTGCCAGTGTCGCGGCGAGCAGTTACTCGAGGAAGCAGTGAAGCAAAAGGAAAAGTTAAACGCAACTGGCATTTTCTCCGGTCGCAACTCATTCCACGAGCACACAGATGAGCTGACTTCTATCGAATTCTTTTCTTAGTCCCTGAGTCAGTGTAAACAAAGAAGGTCGAACTAACGAAGCAACAGCGATGTGCGTGACCGTTGAGCAGACGGTAACAACTGAATGCATCTCGAGTTAATCGCGCGGGCACGGAATCTATGAGAAAATTTGCCTTAAGACCATAGAAGACGCCAATAACCACCGCTATCCAAAAGTACTGAATGAGGCTGCAAAATTGTGACCGCCGAATAGTTGTCCAGTCTCAACATGAACTTGGCGCCTGTTAAGAAATGTGCGTGAGGAGTGGTGGCGTTGGCAGGGGTTGGGGGGATATGCTGCTCAATTTCAAGGGGGGGAAATTGGGCGCCCTCCCCCTTGGCCCCCGTTCTGAGTGCGTGCCTGCGCCTTGGCACAATTCGCTTCGTCATCACCGAGCTACTGGCGGCGCAATGTGGATGTGGCTGCTATCCGTCGGACAAGCTGGTGCAGGACAAAGTCGGTCCGCACCACGTAGCACAGCCGGAGCATGTGAGCGCGACCGCCCACTCATATCCTGTCGTGCACACATCAAACGCTGCTGCATATAGCCTGCGGTCATGCTACGCTTGGCCTCCAAGATCACCCACACACGCGCGGGAGGGGGGGGGGGTGATCTCGGAAGCCATGTGCTACGTAGCGTAGATAGCGCGTCCGCCGCAGGGTGCCAAGACGAGCCCACTGGCCGAGCGCACTGCGGCTCTCTGAAGGCAACCGCGTTTGGCTCGTTTGGCTACGTTGAGCGCGTCGTAGGCGCCAAAATCGGAAATAGTTGTGTCTAAAACTAGCTTTGGAATGCGCATCACGGTGGCATTCATCTGACGGAGCTTTATGGGTATTCTCCGCTCCGCCGTAGCGCTCGCAGAGTAAGGACTTGTAGAACGAGCGGAAGCATCGCGAGAGGAGGGTTTGATTCCCACTAATTTTGTTTCTGTTGAATGCACTGAAGCACTTCTTCTGGCAAAAGTATTTCTGAAATAGCCTAAATTACTTCAAATGCATTTCGAAGAAAAGTGGTTCGGGCCTTCTTAATTCAAGTTTTGTAGAAAACAACAGATTCTTTTCGCTTTCTGTAGTGCTACCGCTTTGTAGAAATTGTTTTACCCGGAATTTTATTATCACGTAAGCAACTTCAGTGCTTCTTGCGTACTTTTTTTACCTAGAAATGGGCCGCGTGCCGAGAATAGGACATTATCGAGAGCAACAAAAACTACAGCATACGTTGCTAACACTGGCGCCGTGTGTTGTACTTTTTATGTACATCCTTTATTCTCGGTTCTATTTGGCATCTCAGTATGACCGATCCACTTGTCCGGCCAACCTCCCTAGTCCAATAAACAGAATTCGGCCTTCAGACGTACCGCAAAGCAAACTTGGCTAATACTTCAGGTCATGTATTGTGCTTACTAGTTGACGGGATTGCGCTACGTGGTCAAGTATTTCTTAGATTCAGGCATAGGACGTTCTTTTTGAAATAAGTAACACATACGTGAAAATATTTATCCTTTCTCTTCCAGAGTGTGGGCGTTCGGAACCATTAGGTCGCATCATCAACGGAGAAAAACTGAGCAAGTTACAAATACCGTGGATTGTAAGGAACACTGAGTATACTTTGGCAGTCAATATGTCAGTTTTTCTTGCAATTACAATTACAATTGACGGTAGTCTGACATAATACGGTTCTCCGAATTCCACAAACGTAAGAACTTAGTAATAGATAGCAAGTTCGTAATTTTATCCTTAATCAACTTTGTCAACTTTAAGCGCTGAATCATAGTGCCACCTCGGAGTTTACTTTATTGACAGCGTCTCAGAAGAGAAAGATAGGTTCCCTTGTTTTCTATTTTCAGTTTCTAACGTTCACTGCAACTTAAGCTAGAATGTACATTTTTGCTATATTCTCACGTGGAGGGAGAGATCGACATTAATGAAAATGTGTTTGCTATTTGCAAGCTAGATTGGACGCCGCCAGTATGGCGGATGATGATGATGATTATGAAGCCTCAATAAATGGCACAAACCCACTATCGGAGTTAGGCCATGAATCGGGTGGTAATACGATTCAAGAAATAGAAGAAATTGGTTAATGAATAAATAACACAAAATAGGAAAATAAATATATCATATTTAGTATATAATATATATTATCTGTTAATACATCAGATAATGTATTCACCAATATGTTAGTAAGCCTTGCGTTCATAGCAATACAAAAAAAAACAGAATAAATAAATAATAAAGGATTTACTTAAACATGCGTAAGGTAAATTATGAATATAAATAGTAGGATTTAAACTGTGAATTTGTGCTTTCAATTTTTGAATTTTCTAACCTGTAGTAGAAGTAAATGAACGAAGAACTATTAACAAGGCATTCTTTTTGTGCCACATAGAAAATTATACATGGCTAGGCAAACGTTCCTGTGGCTATAATAATAATAATAATATTTGGGGTTTTACGTGCCAAAACCACTTTCTGATTATGAGGCACGCCGTAGTGAGGGACTCCGGAAATTTTGACTACCTGGGGTTCTTTAACGTGCACCTAAATCTAAGTACACGGGTGTTTTCGCATTTCGCCCCCATCGAAATGCGGCCGCCGTGGCCGGGATACCTGTGGCTATATGCCAATACTGTTGGTCCAAGGGAGATTATAACAGTACTGCTGAAAGGCAATCGTAAAATTTGAAGTGCAATTTCTATAGCAGAGAATCTAGCCTAGCAGCACTGCGTCGCCTCTTTTTTCTCATTCATGGTCGTCCTCTCCCTTGGTCTTTCTGCTCGTACCACTGCACGACAATAGCATTTGATGCAATGCAGTGTTTTTGCAACTTGCTATACTCAAAAGGCTTTAGAAGAATGTCTTTGACCATTCTTTTTTCATAAAATCTATTGTGAAAAGATTGTCCCAAGTTATTTGCGCGTTCGAGGATCTCCAGCAGAATGTCACATAGGATTTGCTTTCTACAGTGATAGACGAAGTTTACTACTTGCTTCCGTCGTGCGCTCGATTGGATGCCTGGACTCAGATACTGTCAAAAACAGAGCCATAACAAAGGTCTGTAGAATGTTACGAATACAATATTTGTAAGAAATCTGCCTTGTATATTGAAGTTCCTCAGGTGTAGTTATTTGTGTGATTTATTGTAGGCAGCAATACCTGCGCGTTTAATTATAATGCCAACACGTAGAAAGAAGAATTGGGTTAGTATATGTATTAGGGATAAATTGAGAAATATTGCTTATAAGTTGGTAGTGTCGTCGAAAGGCTACATATTTACCTGCACTTTCCTTGGGGCACGCCGTTCTGATTATTTAGCAACGAGTGCAATGCGTGTGTCCTACTCCCTATGCCCTAAGCTATAAGAACGAACGCATAATGTAGCCTAAGCACGCCCAATTATGATGACAGCATGTATTGTTCTACTATCAACACGAATACTCGCTTTCATTGTGGTTGACTTTAGCACATGTGTTTGCATTTATTTACAATCCCTTTACAAAGTTAGCATTTGTCTAGTATCAGTTTATTATGACGAAGTGCCAGTGTATCAAAGCATGGTGAATGTTATTAAGCGATCTCACTTTCCTCTCTTTAGGTGCACGTGACTACAACCTTCAGAGACCAGAACGGCCAAAATCAGACGATAGGCTGTGGTGGAAGCATTTTAACAAATAAGGTCATATTAACTGCGGCTCATTGCGTAACAAATTCGTGAGTAACATGCATGCTTGACTGAAACTGTACATTACCTTTCATGAAATCTATGAACAAATTAATTTTTTCCCGAAGTAATAGTGTGCTACAGCAAAGGCTCAATTCGTTTTACTGTGCACTAATGTTTTATAACTGCAAGGGCTCAGCGCTAGAGTTCGAGTACAACAGGAATATAAAACTGGGACAGGAGAATCGTGACTGCTGCGCGAGGTGTAAATTGTGAAAGATCAGAACGACCATGACGTGCGGCTCCTTGCTTTTGTTTCCCCTTCTTAGGATACTTGATTAGTTGTTTTCTTTTTTTGTTTCACATTCAGGCTCTGGCTATTTAGGGTCAACGGAAATAAATTTTGGGGCTTGCACATGCATCTTCAGCCTGGTCACTTGGCGACAATGTTTTGTTGTGTTTATGAATAATTACCTTTTCTTGAAAATTGACTGACACGCATTGTTTTTACACCGCAAACTGTGAAGGAGCAAAAGGGCTACCTTTGTTTGGCGATTGTTATTAAAGCGCGGTGTAAAAATGAAACACGTGTTTTCCTGTCATCAAGGACCTGCCTGTGGGGAACGCATTCTAGGTGCCGAAACAAGTACAATTTCTAAATAGAAATGTGTAGCTTATCACATTTCCAGTCCAGCGTAAAATTTGTGAAATTTCCTGCACGAGAGCAAGGCTGCTGTCACCGAATACTTATATAATGAGTTCTCAAAGTTGTACGCATACGTTTTCAAAGCATTAAATAAAATAGAAAGTCGTTCGTTCCAAAGCTTGTGTTACCTAGGTGGTTATGGGCTTTTGCATTTTTATTTCCCACGAAGGCTAGAGAATATTTTCAGTCAGCGACTTTTAGGTAGGTACTGTAAGTTTTTATACATACGCGACATTACGACAACCAATATTACCTAGACCGGTGCCCATGTTTTGGAAAAAGATATATACTACTAATTCAACAATCACGTATAGTGAAATAACCTTGTCTGCTGAAGCCTGCAAAAGTAACTTGGGGACATGTTGGCAGTACATGCTTAATGGTGGACGGACGTGTTCCAAATGAAATAATTGACCAATTTTTCTGAAGCAGAAGATTTCATTCAGACATTGCTCGTTTAACATGTAACAAATTACGTTGCAATTCACAGGCATCTGGATCTGGAATGTATTACCAATTAAATCAAGTGAGGGATCAACTCCTGAAGAGTTTTCAAATTGTTTCTTAATCACTCTTTAGTACTTGGCATACTTAGTACTTGGCAAGTACTTTGGCATAAGTAATACCGATCTAAAAAATGTCCGTCTATTACCAATGAAAACGAGAAATGTGCGGCGGCTAAAACATGCAGCTGTTACAGTGGCAACAGCGGGGGGTAACAAAGGTGCTCAGGCTGCGTGTATACTTCATCGTTTTTATTCATTATTACGCCAGAGGCACTCCCATTATCAGAATTACATAAATAATCGATTGGAAGGGACACTCCATCAGAGCTAAAAAAATATAGTATAAGGGAATGTAAATACAGAGCTGAGAACGTTGCTCGCCAAGTGATGGTGGTGATGTTGTGAGGAAGGCTCCGCCAGTTGTTGTAAACTTGGTGGAAGTGAGAAGCTAAAAAAAATTACCGACGATTACGTTACTTCCTAATGCGAAATTTGAGCGCAGCAAATAAGCTGTTTCACCTTTTCGATAGATTGAGGCAAAGAAATCGAGCAACACATGTATGCGCTATCACAGAATTTTTTTGTTTATTTTTCACACGTATTCCTTTAACAAAGACTGCACTAACAGTTCTTGACAGTCATGAAGGAAGCTTTGTGGTTGGAGAAATACACTGATATATGTTCGACTTGGTACACCAATGCTTGATTCTCAAAGACGAGATCTATACAAGTGCCTCGCGAGGTTGTCACAGCCGTGGGACGCGTTACGAGCGAGAGGAACGGGATGTTCTCCCGCATAAGTGTTAGGAAATTGCTGTTTGTCTTTATGTCAACATTAAAGTCCCCCACTACTAACATCGGTGTGGATCGATGGACGGTTAATGCGAGTTGCAGGAAGTGCACGACGTCTTTCGTAAGTGCGGTAGCGGACTCACGAAAGCGGTATCAGTCGATCGCTGCTAGCGCTGGGGAGATGAAAGGGGGGCGGAGCTGGTTACGAGGCCGACGACAACGCCGACGACGACGCGAAACGCAGGAACGGACGCCAAAGAGCCATTTGTGTAGCCAGCCCTCCTTCACAGTCTCTTCTCCTCCCTTCCATCATCCTCCCTCGCCCGGAGAGCCGACAGCGCGCATGCGCGGCGGCGGAGCAGATTCGTCGGTGAGCTGGTTACGAGGCCGACGACGACGCGAAACCCAGGAACGGACGCCAAAGAGCTGCGCTCTAAAAAGGGTTTAATGGTCGTGTTGCAAATATACTTGGAACAACACGGCGTTGTAAGGATGCGAAGTATCTTCGGATATAAGGCTCCCCACAATTGTAAGGTAAAAAATTTGGAGGACACTTAAACTTCGTCTTTAAGAGTGCAACTCGATAGCATTCAAAGATCCTCGACTGCTTCTCAAGCTTCCCGGCAACTTCAGCTTATGTAACCGCAAGGCTTACCGGGAAACGCTGGCGCCAGACGCTATGCACGAAGGCGAGCTTTCTGGTAGAAACGCGGCCCCTTTCGTGAGCCGATCTCGAAGGTAGTGTAGAGATGCGCCAAATATATTACATCGTTCTCAGGTTTCTGTTATTGTTTCGAATTTTTAATATTTAAAACTGAGAAGCTTTAACATAAAAGGCTTGCGCTGCCGATGCTTTCTTTCATAATATTTGTCAGTGGGCTGTCATTTCCCAAACTCCATTGAATACCTTTGTCAACGTTGTAACAAAGTGTGAGCTTCTTTATGATAGTGATAGAATGGGGTGACAACGTGACCCGCAAACACAGCATATCCTACAGGAAGGCGTGGCATATGTATATACGTAACTATATGCCGAAATGTTGGCTCATGGACCACTTCGCGGAGGCCGATACCGGATTTTCTTTGATACGTACGGCGTCCTAACGCTACCGCAGTAAAATAAATCTCGTAGAATAACAACGTGCTCCCGATGGGTCACTGAGACAAAAGGGAAGGAATCAAATTCTGGCGTTTAATGAACACAAAGTATAAAACGGTTGACAATTTTGACGACATCATGCTGATTACAAAGGTGTGGTTGGTGTAAGTTTATATGGCCGATTCGTATTTTACTTTAGTTAAGACATTGGCTTACACACCCGCAAATAGACGAGTGTCAGTGCAATGCGGACATTTGATGATCATATAAAGCTTCATTGACATTTGTGAAGAGAAAAGAGAGTGAAAAGGCTAGAGCGGGCCGAATATTTTTGTGCACATGTCGAAAGCATTAACATAATCTTTTTTTTTCAATTACCGCCACTAATTTTGCAGCATGTGCATACTGTGGCCACATTTGTCCGCGTGGTGGCGCTAGTCACCACACCACACTAAACTGTGTTTATCTATTGCGCCATCTCTCACCAAAAGCAGCGATTTTGCTTGACTACGCCTATAGTCTGCTCGTTCCTTGAGCTTTACTCACGGAAGGGGAAGAAGCATCAGCTTCTTTGCATTTAGCTATTTGTCTTCACAATATGCACAAGCACCGGCTAAGAAGCAGATGCCCCGAAATAGATGGTGGCACAATCGCCCGCCAATGAAAAAGCGTCATAAGTCGGGACACGCCAATGCTTTGCTGCTGGACATGCTTGTACCCAGTTCCTCGGTAATCTTCATCCAAATGTGGCTCTTCTAGGACAGGTCCTTGTAGACACTGCGAGTTTTATCGTACAGAACGGGGTAATCTTCTACTACGCCGATGAGGATCACCGCTCACACTTTGGCCAGCATCTTTAATTTGCAACCGGATACGCTAGTGCAGCCTCCCGTGAAGCGGAAAGGTTCCTCGCTTGATCCAAGACCAGTAGGGTTCGCAGCCTGTCTTTAGCGAACTTCGGCTGTGAAGCGAGCGGATTTCCTGAGTATTTTGCCCTTTCCACCCACCTTGCGGCTAATTGTGAACATAGCCTTAGAATTTTGTTTGCGAATGAAATGATGCTGCCAACGTGGGCTCGCTTAGGTACGTCACTCGTTAGAATTGGTGATGCTAAGAGGCCTAAAACTATGGACTATTTCTATTGAACACGAGGTGACTAGTGTTACCGTAAATTATGTACTTCGACATGCAGTCCTAGACACACGAAGAATTTTTTTGTTAGGCCTTTTACAGTGGTACACTTTGTAAAGCTCTGTATTTGAGGGAACTTGCTATTGGTATTTGACAATATGACTGCGAACCGCCAAAGGAAAATGTTCTAACTAGACTTCTATAGAACACAATAAATTTAATTTTGGTTGAGTTGCATGTACGAGGGGGAATCAGCAAGCCCTTGCCCCTATTTTTTAGCCAACTTAGGGCTGTAAATGCCAAGTCAACATATCCGTTCCCAGCGATGGGAGGAGGAGGAGGGAATAGAAAAGTAGAAGGCAGAGAGGTTAACTAGAATAACGCCCGGTTGGCTACCCTACACCGGGGGAATGGGAAAGGGGAAAACAAAGATCACAGGGAGAGAGAGGAGGGAAGGAAAGAAGGAAATTGCGGCGAGTTCGCTGACGCGTGTGGTCTTACAGAAATTGCAATAATAGTCACAGATGGTCGCACAAACCCGTCGTCCTTAAGAAACACAAAAGCGCCTTCACCGCTTTATGGGCCGACGGGTGATGCGGGCGGTGTTCCAGCAGCACTTGCACAGAAAGCGGCCGATTGTCCAGTCTTTGGAAAGCTTTTACAAGTTCTTGTCTCTCTGGGGCATATCTTGGACAGTGGCCCCAGCGGTGGGCCTTCATTTAACTGGCCCGGCCTTATCTGCCGGTAGCTCCACGGTACGGCGCTGCTGTAATTGTCCAAGATGGTGATTCTGCTTCACGCGTTCGCAGCGTACGAGCAACGAAGAGTGATTCGCCTTCTATAGAACAAGCGACGAACGCCCATCGAAATCAACAGGGAAATGCAGCCCACGAATGGGTAAAGGCACCTCGCTTTGAGAAAAGTGTGAGATGGATGTGTTGCGTGTTCGCAAAAGGCCGTGAAGACTTGCATGACAATGGGTGTTCGGGGAGACCGCATGCGTCACTGACCGACGACACAGGAGTATCTCAAGTTTTGTGCTGCGATGGGAAAAATGTGTGAACCGGTGTGGGGACATGTGGAAAAATAACATAAGGTGCCAAGAACAGTACGTTATAAGTGTAATTGCCTGCATGTACCTTACATTGGCTAATGAAATGCGGGCGCAAGGACTTTCTGACTCGCCTTCATATTTTCCGAACAATTTTAATTGTTTTTGTTGCCATGTCATGAATTTCTTACATGCGCACTGAAAATTTCGGGAGCACAGTTTAAGCATTTTTTATCCCTAATCTTATGGCGCGATGCATACGTACTAATGGACTTTATTTTGCACTGAAGTAACGACACCTTGGTCAACGCCACCGTCTACTACAACACGAGCGAAGCCTCGGGAGGACATAAGTCGCCAGTGCATCGAGTTATTGTTCACCCTAAATACAAAGATACCAACAAAGGCAACGAAGGCTACGACATTGCTATGATGAGTGTAAGTTGGAACACGGCTGTTCTTCGTGTCAATTTTCCTTCCATAATATTTCAGATGTTCAGGGACGCTGCTTGGTGAAGGTTGTTAGAAATATCTAGGGTTACTTTACTGGTTATTACGAGTTAGGTTTTAGTGAGCGTCTATACGATGCAACAGAAATTAAAAGAACGGAATAAATTGTCACAGTTGTTTGTTACAATATTCGAAAAATTCTGCTATTAATAGTTGCTTTGAGTCTCCAGCAAACAATTTCTAGGATTCTGGATATTAGTTATGAATGTTGTTGAATTGTGTGAACTTCTTACTGACTTTTTATTATCATTTATGATGTTATTTGGGTTCTCAATGAAAGAAAAAATATAGCACATATGTGGTGAACAGAAACATAAACATGTTTATAAGTAGAAGGCACGGCTGGGTGTAGTTGCAATCAATGAAGGTACACATAAGCAGAAGCAAACTTATACACGGAATGAGCCTTTGGGGCGGCGGTGTTCTCCCCGTGGCTGCCCATAGCCACGGTGTGTTCCCCGTGGCTATGGTTTATCTAGGCCGACCAGATATGGTGCCGCGCGATTTCCGCAGCGGCACCTAGCGTGGCTGCTCACGTCAACCGCGCTAGCGTGTTCTATTCCCGCGATACTTGCCCAGTGAGCCGTCTTCTTGAATTGATCTTGTAGGCGATAGTCGTACCGCTACAAGCATTAAAGTGGCGGAATTTCCGCGCGGCTAATTTCAGCGATGGTAGAACTTTCGCATGATTTAGCGAGACGAGAGCTTCTATCTCGCGCTAGCAGGACACATCCGCGAACGAGTCATGTTTCGTTTGCCGCATTGTCTCGGGAAAGTGTAACTATCTCCAAAGGTATTCGACCTTGAATGCTTTCTCAGCTGTATTTCTTGATACTGCTTGCGACAGCAGGTATCATAGTTACCGAGAGAGCAAAACGAAACTGTTTTGTTTTTTGAATAGGCTCAAAATTGATCTTTGCCGCCCCACTGAGCTGCTCACTCTTTCCATCACATTTTACACATTAGAAACTGGGGCTTACATGTAGGAGAGGCCCTGCCTTTATTCAGCGAATACCCAAAACGCCGAAAATGGTACGCCATTATTCTGTAGTCAGCCATGAGCTCCCGTGATTCCAGTCTTGCAAGTTGCACAACTTTCCTGGAGGGATTCTTACAGGGACGCACGAATTTCATCAAGTGTTCTAAATACGATTTTGCGCTATTCACTGCAGTGGGCTTGCTGAAATTTTGTAGAAAGTTTAGTTTCGGCGTTTCCGTCATTCAGTCTAACACATGGCACGGTTAACTGTCTGGTCATTATGAAAAAAAAATGAATAGTTGTCTTCGTTTATTGAGATGCGAACTGCTGCTGGGATGGCACAAACAAACTTGCCTCACTGCCTGCCGGCAGCTTCAGGAAGTAGCCGGTCATGGAGCGTATCCGCATGTTCCAGAGGAGCGAGCAACACGGAACGCCCTTCCATGACCGGGTACATTCTGCTGGCAGGCGACGAAACAAGTTTATGCTTGCACTGTGACCCCCCCCCCCCCCCCCCGCAGCAGCAGTTTGTATCTCCATAAACGAATAAAACTTTGCACTTGTGTGTGAAAGGCCGGGTAATTAACCGCGCGAAGTGTGACACTGAACGGCGTAGATTCCGAATTGGCGATCTTTGTGCGAAATTCGGGCAATTGCAGCGCAGCCGTAAGTGCAAAATCTTTTTCGCTGACTTGAAATGTGCACGTCACTGCATATGTATCGCAAGGTGTTTCGCACAAGATTGACGCACGCGTTGCTGGGAGCTTGCAGTGAAAGTGCCTACTTTTGATCCTCTTACGAATTTCAAACTTAATACGTCTGAAACCAGCACAAAATTATTAGATCTCGCTTGGTGACCCATCCGACTTTCACTGGTTGCTGTGTCACCAACCGAGTTCGACGTCACAGTGTCATCCATAACGCTTACTTCGTGCGACAAACGCGAATGCCTCGTTCAGGATAACAGTGGTCGCAATTTGATTATGAGGGCGTGTGTTTTTATCGAGTGGCCGTGTTTCTTTTTCAACCATTTCAAAATTTTGGAAGTACGTTGTTACCTACATACAGTCCCGGCAGAATAGGATTTACAAACAGATCACAGCTAGTCATTTCACTTGGGTTCTTGAAGCTTATGTAATAAGAATGGTTAAGCAAAACGACCCTTGACGCGCAAGGTATTAGATAGGTCTGGACATTCCGATTGTACGACCCACACCAAAACCAATATTTCGAGAACGCGTACGAGAGCTGCTCAATTTAGCATTGCTGATCCATTAACAGCAACAGTGGTCATTATATTAAAGCTTCCATAACAAAGAGGAAGGCTTCAAGCTTGTGATGAAGTTGATGTTGATTGCTTCTTTAACCTATAGCTGGCGGAGCCACTTCATTATGACCGATACGTAAGGCCCGTCTGCTTACCGAAGAAAAACAGAACACTTGCCGAAAGGCCTGTTCTGGCTGCAGGCTGGGGATGGACTAATCCAGGTAAATAGAACATCATCTATCTCGAAGTGATAAAACCACATTTCTGTCTTATGCAAAATTTCGACAAAGACTGGAATAGTTCGAATGAATTCATCTTTTCCACACAAATAAGAATTATATGTTTAGAGAAAATACGTATGAGTCAGTTCTCTATACGTAGTGTGAAACTGAGCACAGGCTATAATGGATTACGCGTGGAAAGGTATGGCTGCATGTGACTTTTGATATTGTCACTTTTTTTTATACATCCCCTCCTCCATTTTTCTTCTTGTGGGTGCCCGAGTCTTCTGTTTATTCCTTAATAGTTAGTCGACACATCTGTTTAAAAATTTATCAACCGTTGCCTGGGATATTACTTACCTTAGTGAAGATAGAAGAAATGGTCATGCTTCTGCAGTGCTGACTAATGGTCATGTCTTCTGTCATAGAGGTGTTCCAAGTTAGAGAATACGGAGTAGGATGTTTAATTCATAAGGACACAGCGAGAAACATTGATGAATTCTACAGCACTAATCATAGGGTAGCCGTAGTCGTAATAAAGCTGAATAGGAGTTATAGAATAAAGGTAATAGAACCCTACGCTCCAACCTGCAATCGCAATGATGAAGTAATAGACCGGTTTTAAGAAGTTGTTCAATTAACCTTTAAAATGGCGCAAGCTCGGTATGCTTTTGTCGTAACTGGTTTCAATACAAAATTGGGAAAAAATATGCTGGAGAACAACTGGCAGCTAGCGAATTAATTCTAGGAATAGAAGAGGAGAGGTGTTGGTAGAATTTGAGGAAGGACTACGAATAATGAATACTTTCATGAGGAAGGGGAATAACAGTCTGACAAGCTAAAGGTCTAATAAAGAAACAAGAAATGAAATAGATTTCATAATCTCGGCAGATACAAACACAATGCAAGATATATAAATGTCAGGTAAAGCAAAGGGCAGTGATTATAGGTTAGTGACGTCTAGAATTGCTGTCGATACGAGCCGAGAAAGAGCGAAATTGCCACGATGAAACAATCCAACATAGACGCAGTACGGATCAAAGCGGATGAATTTAGGCTGGTGCTCAGAAATTTATCAACAGCTTTAGAAGAGTAACACGAATACCGGCGTAATGAATGAAAGCGTAACTAGCTTGAGTTCAGATGAATAAATTGACATGAGAGGCAGGACACCAAGGCCACCAATAGGTATGCTTTTTAAGTAACATGAAAAGCATGAAAATGTCAAATTCCAGAGATTAGATAGAATTTACTGAACTGTCAAAGCTACTAAGCAAGAAAGTAAGCGACATTCAAAATTCTAACGGTGGGAAGATTGAAGAAGCTGTAAAACATTACCGCAGCATGAAACCAATCAGATAGAAACTTGACATAGGGAGGGGCAAGATGTATGCAGTCAAATATAAGCAGGGTAATGTCATCAAAAATTTTGCTGTTACAGTAAAAGCAGCAGAAACATTCTATACGGACCTGTACAGGTAACATTCAATTCCAGTCTTAGGAGCAAGATGCAGAGACTCCTTCTATAACTAGCAATGAAGTTAGAAGGGCCTTGCAATGTCTGCACCAGGGAAAAAGCGGCAGTGTAAGACGAAGTGAGTGTCAATTTATTCGAATATTGATGATATATTACGCTAGGAAAAATTGTGGACCTTTATACGCAATGCCTCACGACTTGAAGTGTTACAGAGAGCTCGAACAAATCCATAAGGGAGACGTTAAATAATTAAATACGTGCAGGTCCATCAGCTTGCTTTCGGTATTGTATAAACTATTCCCCAAGATCATTTCCAGCAGTATGAAAGTAACATACGATTTAAATTAATAAAGGAAATAGGCTGGCTTCAGGAAGGAACATTCTACACTGAATCACGTCCATGTCACCAATCAGGTAATTCAGAAAGTTGTGGAATAAAATTAATCTCTCTATAATGATTTCATAGGATGTGATTCAGTAGATATACAAGCAGTCATGAATGCATTGCGTAATCAAAGAGTGCAGTTGGCAAAAGGTAATACCTTTTGAAAGATTTACAAAGCTTTCAAAATTAACTTGCTAGTCCACAAGAAAACTAGGAACCTGCCCACCAAAAAAGAAGTCCATGAAGCAGACAGGATCGCTTCAAAGCTATTCGCTGCCTAATTGGAAGTGTTCAAGCTGTTAGACTGGGAAGATCCGAATATTTTCGTATCTGAGAAGCGAACCTTCAGTTTGCAGATGACATTATCCTGTTCAGTAATACTGCGGATTAAATGCGACAAAATATTGAGGACCTTAACTTAGAAAAAGTAAGACTGGGCTTCATTAACTATAAGCAGATGTTAAAAGTAATGTTCAGTAGCCTGGAAAGGGAACAAGAATTCATGATCACTAGTGAGTCTCTTGAGTCTGTGTAGAATTACGTTTATCTAGGTCAATTACTCTCACAGGGCCCTCATCATAAGAAAATTTACAGAAGTATAAAAATGCGTTGGAGTGCATATGGCAGGCAATTCCAAATTATGACTGGGAGCTTACGACCGTCTTTGAAAATGAAGTGTACAATTACTGCATTCAACCAGTGCTACCATATTTGGTAGGAAATTAAATGTAAACAAAAAAAAGCTCTAGAATAATTTGAGGAACGGGCAACGAGCAAAATAACGAAAATTGTTGAAGGTTGAAGGTTTATTTCCGCAACTGGTGTTGCGAGGACAGCCAGGGAAAAAGCTGTATAGACAGCTTGAGAGGTCCTGGCTTGTGTACGTTAAGACACAGGAATGCAGCGAGGTGCATCGAAGATCAAACCTGGATAACTGATGTTCTATATTATATTAAGGGAGAAACTATAGAGCTCATCAGGTCATATAATGCGTAGGGTAGATAACCGTTGTACTATAAGAGTTAGATATTGGTTGCCAAGGGAAGTGCAGTCGAAAACTTTCATCCTGGCCTTCTCTTCGCTCTTGCCGTGTTTCATCCCCCGCTGCGCTCCACGTTCCCACTTTCATCCTTCACTGTGCTCGCTCGCTCGGTTACGCCGATAGACACTGAGGGACGACGCCGAAGCCTACGTTCAACACAAGAACTGGCGCCTAGAAGCTGCGCTCTCGTAATAAAATAATGTATCCCCATATGAGAAAGGGACGGACCACTTTCCAGCGTAGACCTCGACATTCGCATCATTAAAAAAGTGTTGTGCTTTTCTCGAGGAAATTCAAGGGTACAAGTCGGAAAAGAAAGGTAACGAAAACTGTTTTAGTAAAACTGAGCATTAGTTTTCAAAAAAGTGGCATGACGAGGGGGAATGGTAAAAAGGCAGTTCGTTGCCTTTGCCTGGGCATGTATATTCGCACATCTAATGAAAATTATGTGCTGGATATTCATTATCAATTTTTAAGTCTTATTCTATCGTGCTGCAGGACAAAAATTGTTCTGTCTTTAAAAGAAAGCTCGTGATCTTGTGCCGACTCCCCAGTCTTTTATCGTTTATTTGTTGGAAAGATCAGGATATACAAAAAAATTGCTACTCTTAGGAAAAGGCACTTTGTCAAACAAGCTTTACCGCTTGTGGCGTTGTACTCATTGTACAATTGCGTGTTGGCGACTTTTGCAGCTGGCAACTCTTCAGACCAGCTTCTTTACGTAGTGTTGAAAGTTTTGCCCGACGGGAGGTGCAAGAGCGAACTCCACGACACGACTCTAGCGAATGTCAGCAGCTCGTTATATTTGTGTACTCACACTCCTGCGAAAGACATCTGCATGGTAAGATCTGTGGTGGTAATTCAAATTATAAACTTTACCGTCCCAAATCTGTGCACATTGCCAAATTCAGTGTACGCCTCAAATGGACCGTCCAGTATAGCTAGCCTTTGCTCGGGTTCACCTGCACGTATGTTTAAATAAACGAGCCTTTGTGCATTCCACCTTGATTGGCAAGTTTTCTTCTGTGACGGGGAATAAACCCGGCTCTTGTGCTTTTTAAATAAATCACCTTAACCACTGAGTCACAGCGGCAAATAAGTGGGGGTATTATGCGCGATAAGTGCACAGAACGGAATAAGCGCTTATACCTGGTGTCCTAACTATACTATACTAATGTTTATATAAAGCAATTTAGTGACGGCACGCTTATATGTTCGACACAGTGTGTGTTCAGGATCTTGTAGAAAAGCCGCTCGCGCTTTTCAGTGTCAGTGTCATCAAAACTGGGGTGTTGAACCCGTGAACGTTGGTGGGGCTCTAAACCACGACCTTCGGTGTTAATTAGGGGATGGCACTTCAGACATAGTTAATTACGGTAATGTAAATAAATCACTCGCACCCATGACTTTTGGTGCCAGTTGAACCTTCCGCCTGTAGGTTTTGCTGGATTTCCTGTTTCTTGAGGCACATAATGCTTTCGCATTAAAACATGGAAAGAGAAAGCAACAGGATATAACAACGCATCCGAATGAGAATGTCACAAAAATAAATGAATGTCCTTTGAGCGCATAGGCTTTGCCTTCACCCTCTTTAGCGTATGCTAAAGTGACTGTCAACTTTTGATTCGGTGACGTCGGATTAGTTATGAAGAGTAATTAGCCAATATTTTAAATTACCTAATTGTCAAGATGTCCATTGGCAGCTGTAATAGTATCATACGACGTCAAAATAACTCGTTTCGTGCAAGGCGCACACCACCGGTTTGTACCTTCTTGCGAGGGAAGGAATAGCGCGACATAACAATATTATGTCACTCTGCACCCGGGCACAGGGGTGCCCCACGCCATCAAATAGTTTCAGCTGGGTCGAGTGGAGACCATTGCCATGCGCATTATTTTTTTTTTCAGGATGAACGAGCAACTGCTCCCGGTAATGCTTATAACAATAACAAGTAAACAGGCTTGATTGAGGGATGAGCCTCAGCTGAAAACCTTGCTGTCCTGTAGGGACTCTTTGATGGCACAGCCAGCTCAAGCACTCACACGCGTAATCATATGGCATTGTTTAAATTTCGCGAACATTCTCTCTTTACCCGAAAAAAAAAATGAACGTGGGACGACTACTTTTTAGGAAGCACGAACAGTGGCTCAAAAACCCGTGTCGCTAGAGCCTCATGTTTAGACAACGGGACACGTCTTCTTCAGAGCAACGATTGCGTTCTTCAGCTCCTTTATGTACGCGTAGCCTACTTTAACTCAGCCTCAAAGGGGAGAGGAGGATAACAAGCTGGTGCGCAGAGCGAATTGATGAAAGTCGAAGTGTTCAGAAAACAGAAAAAGATGTGCAACCAACCATATGATATAGGTGACGGCTCAATCTTTACATATATAGGTTCAAACAATGGCCATAGGCGCAACATAATGCTGTACGGGTTATGACGTGGTGTTATAAAAAATAAAGGTTCATAAGACATCTAGCTTCATCGTGGTCGGTTTCGTATGAGATTGGGTAATTGAAAGGCTCCAAACCGTATAACTCTGGCTGCTTGTAGCTTCTTCAATGTACACCGGAAATACACTGTCTTACAGACTGCTGAATATTTTTTGTTGCTAAAATGAAATAGTAGGAAATGCATGGTAATTATTGTAACCTATCTTTTTTTGTGTTCTCCTGGTTTCTGTTAGCTTGCACTATTGGTTTTCTCCAGAGTAATTCTAGTTTATTTCACCGAATGTTTATTGCTTTCCGTAACACTGTTTCTTTGAAAAAAACAACAACATCGGATAGCTTATTAAATTGTTGCAGGAGCTTTCCCTCCCCTTACAACTGCATCTTTCATGCAATGCAAAAGAATGAAATGTTCGCATGTGGATCAAGAACGTTAGGGCTCCATGGCCATCCACGATGCCAGAAGCCAAAGCAATTCCTGCAGTTTCCATACCTGCATGTTACCTCAACACTGCTTATCACAACACTGATTGTCGTCCGGATGCTCTCTATATCCCTGCAACATACAGTAGGGGTATCTGCATATGCCTGAAGCTTAAGTTCAGTGACTTGTACACCAAACTATGAATGGGTTAATTTGCCATAATATCCTGACACAGTGTATTGATGTGCATACTGAACAACAGTGGCCTGAGACGGCATCCTTCGCCTACAGATCTATTTATTTTAAAGAAGGCCGCAAACGCCTAATTGACTATTAATGTCGTAGTTCGGTTCTCATATGCCGTCTATATGCCCTGAAATATACATGTGCCTAGATTAAAGTGATTCAACACTGCGAGCGAAATCCCATGATATATTCCGTCAAAGGGCTTGTCATGGTCTGTTTGGGTGCCAATGACTTCAGTTGCATGGCGTCACAACATTCCAACACGCACCGCGTTTTGTGTATGTGCGTGATAATAGAACGATTATGTGTGCCGCAGGCCTGATTAGAACTAACTACGTCTGTTATCACCATCTAAAGGGGTCGCGCCATAAATTTGATAATGTATGATCGCAGTTTGTTAAAGATATTGGTCTGTATGATGAAATGGATGTAGGTTAGGCTGTGTTTGCCGTCTTTGGGATGAAAACTGTATGCTCTGCAAATGACGGTGACAATGTAATGCCTTTTTATTACACGCCTCAATAATTCCTTCGGACAGAAATTGGGCTGAGCTTGCACTTATTGCACTTGACCAATGCCTTCCGGACCTGTAGACTTTCTCCGATTCAAATGTTCGGCCCTTAGCAACTGAAGATGCGTAATTCCTGTCTTCCAGTGCTGTCATCACTTCCTGTAAGAGCCGCAGCATGTGATCAACAAACAGTTGGCTAAACCTCTCACAGTTGACCGGCTTAGAAACGAAAAGCAATACGTTGAGTTGAGTGAACGGTAGCGCAATGTCCTGTTTGTGTGTGTGGCTGCGAGTTCATCATAATTGATAATTTCAATATTAGTTGCTAGGTGTGCGTTTGCGCGAGGCTCGGAACCGTCTTAGCGGGTTCCCAAAGTTCTGGCAAAACCAAAACCTTCTGCCAAACTTCTGCTATCTCACGCACCAGTGTACTTCCGAAAACGTGCTTCACGCAGTTCGAGCTCCTACTTTATCTTTAGCATATCCTCATCATAAACTTCCGGCCGTTCACATTCTGACGCAGCTAACATCGCAATCATTGTATTCAACATTGTTTCATCACTTCTTTTTCAAACGCTACAATACCATACATTTTGATAGCTTTTATGTAATGTAATGTAATGTGATAGCTTTTATGTAATGCTCCCACTGTCCTGTTAGCGAATCTTCTAATACATCATCTTTTCATTCTTCAATAACAATTTCTTGAAGTGTACGTCCCTGCATAAAAATTGTACCGTTTCCAATGAACGTTTCCAATGGCCAGCATTAATTCATGTTTCCATGTTTTCAAGCATTGATGAGGCAAATCAACAGGAGTTACTGCGTAACCGTTACGATTACTCATCAAATAGACTAACAAGAGCATTCAGTCTAAAGGTACTTAACACTGCCCTTTAAAATGTGTAAAATTTTACCGCTCGAGACAAGCCATAACACTTATATGCATCTTCAAGTTCAAAATTTGACATGACCTGCGGTAAGATGCCACGGCTTCTGTCGCAGGTGACCCAACCATAAGCGGTATTTTTCGCTTAAGGTGCTCGAACAACATCCACAAGAAAAACCGCCATTTTTAAGGCGAAAAAATATTCTTTACCCATAAAAACACAACTCCTCATTCTGCAACATTTGGCACGCATATGCTAAATTTAGCCCAACACAAACTTAAGAAAAACAAGGTCCTAACAACAAGAAGTCGCGTTCTCAACAATAAGACTCGCAATATTTCCGATGAACGAAACACCCCGCTTACTTCCCTAAGGAACGGCTCACTACAGCATAGTAGCAGCGAGTGAAGCTGAGCACAATAGTGCCGGTTCCCGCCTTCAATCTCGGCTTCCTGAATTGCCAAGATGTCGAGGTCATGGTCCGCCAGCGGCTGACACACCTGAGCCTGCCATTTCTCGGCGACGAGACCTTGAACGTTCAGTGTACCGATGCTAAGTGACAGGGTCGACGTCGTTGTAGCCTTAGTGCAGTTAGCACACCGTGAAAATGGCGCTTTTCTTGTGAGTCTTGGGGGCCGTGGGGGCCATCCGGTTGACAGCGTTCAATGCTGCACAGAATATAAATATATGAAATACAGCATATATAACTGAATACTTTGTCAAGCTCTCTGCAGCGTTGTGTGGCATTTAGCCCATTGCTCTGTAGAGAAGCATGACAACTATTCTCTCCACAAACTTTAGATTCTGCGAAAATAAGGACCAACTTATAGTTATGTGCGGGCAAAGTTAAACGGGTTTACAATACTTGCACACTTTGCAGTAAATTACCTAAATGCTCCGGGAGCTTATAAACAGTTTTGCGTATGGCAGTAAATTTAGCCGGCTGCCTTGATATAGCTGGGTATGCCACGTAGCCGGTATTAGGCGAACATGGCGGGACTGTTATGGCAAATTTGTGCACCAACCTAAATGCACCAACAACAGCAATTGTGAAGGATTACATTGTGAAAATTTCCACGGTGTTTCGTAGTCATTCTAAGCTATTTCCCCGTCTCCCTAGTGAACTCCACAGGAAGTTTATATTTCACAAAACAAAGGGGCACGTTTTTACTTAATTTTAGGCAATATTCGTCCAATTTGCGCGAATTACGGAACGCGCCCTAAATTGATATTGAAACGCTTCAGCGTTTCAAAAGCGGGGCAAAATTTTACAAGTATAATTAAATGAAGCAGTCGCATACGGTCAATATTCAGTGTAGGGAAATAGTTACGTACACGCGACTAAATTTCTTACAACTTCCTCCATCGGAACAGCTTCACGGGAAATAAGACTTCCATTTCCCAAGATGACACCAGTGGGCTGTTATTTTTTGCTAATAACCATTCCTACTGTGCCTCCTAAATTAGACTGTAATAACAAATACTTGTGTTTTTTTCACGTATGTTTGTTTAGGGCGATTCCGGAGGACCCGTGACGGTGTGGAACAAGGACGGTTTGTCGGTACAAGTGGGCATCGTGTCCTTCACTTTTGGGTGCGGCTCTTCCGGTTACCCAAGCGGATTTACTCGTGTGTCTGGCCACACTGGATGGATAAAAGAATCGCTGAAAGTGCGCCACTGCTGGAAAACATTGCCCATAGAATTCAAGGAATAAATAAAGAGGCCCATCTTTCCCCCAGCTCATACTTATTATGGGATTTGCGGCAATGAAATAGCTAAAAAAATTACGAGAGAATCCATCTCACTATGAATATGGATGGTAATGCGATTGACTTGCTGACAATCCAGCTAAACACCGTAACCCTGAAGTCACATTTATTTACCATCTGTAGGGTCATTCTGGGACTTCCGTTGTTTGGACCATATGCCGCACACTCAGGTTTCTGCCCAATCAGCTAGGGCACTCAGTTGCCGTGTGGTCGCTTGTGGTAATTACTATCAACACACGGCGCTCTTCTCGAATGGATAGTTGGTGTAGGCACGAAAGAATAATGCGTGCAGCTGTGACCTAATGATTAGGAAAGTGGCTATAGAGAAGATATGACAGGGCTGTTATAAAGTGACCCTCCAACACTTTTAATGCGAACCCGTCTTCGGCTCATTCTCGGCACTGTGAGACAGGACAGAGCAGGGCAAGCAGACAGGTAAGCAGCTAGGTAGGTAGGAGAGACAGAGAGGTAGACTGGCAGGCAGGCACGAGTTCCAATTAGAAAGTAATATTGATAATTCAGCTTTCAACTTGTCTAGAACGGCTTTTGTCATGTCTTCCGCGTAGCCGAATAACAAAACTGATTGCAATACTGGCACACTACAACGGCAGGTTTTCAGTGATTCTCAGTAGCTTTACTAGCTCAGCCTAAATGACAAAGCAGAGCCTCGAGCAGGTTGTTCACTTTTTATTCTTCTGCCAATATACTCGCGTACCTGACGGTTACTCGCAAGAACGTCCTTATTATATGTGAGTGCACCACACAGAGTAGTGCCATATCTGTATGACGCCGCGCAGACGCCCTACTCCGTAGTAGTGTGGTTACCGTCTCTTGAAAAAAAAAACTATCGCTTGTTTTTCTGCGATTAACCTCTTGCAACCTGTTTTTCACTGTTCTACTTGCTTGCTCTGAAACAATGCAACTCATCGGCACGTTAACGCTTGGCGTCGTCTGTCACGTTGTGTACTCGACCTTTGCTTGGCGCTATAGTTCTTGCCAATTCTGACAGAACATCGCACAAAGCGTGAGTAAAGACTAAGATCTGTTTACTGGTTATTTACAAGACAAAGGCACAGGAAATATGGCGGAATAACTACGATCGAGTGATGTAAACATAAATAAATGCGCTACAATTGCGACGAAGCGATGATGTCGATCGAACTGCAAATACACTATGACGACAATGACATCGCAGGGGGAAGCCGTGGCTTAAGTGACGATAATAAAACGACAGCGTGACAACGACTGGCTTCACGATGAGTGCGTGACGTCAGCGGCTTCACAACCATGGCATGACGTAGAGTGGAAAAACGAAAATAGAATGGCGACGATGGAAAGACCAGGATGGCAGCATGAACAAGGTACGGCAATGAATTCGTGAGGACTATAAATGACGACTTTATGACGACAACGTAATGGTAACGATAATGTGACAAAGGTAAGAGCAGAATTTGATGCCAGTTGTATGGCGAAGATGGTGTGGTAAAAAAGCAGTCGGATTACGAAGCAGAAGTGCCGGCGATAAAACGAAACAATCGTCACAATGACGGTGTGCCGACCCATGCCGGGCAACTACATGAGGACAATGCCATGACGAACACGGCTTGATGAGAGTCGGCTTTGGAGATGGAATGAGGAGGATGCCAATGATAATAACGCCATCATTCTATCGTTCTATACCTAGTTCTATATCATTCTATACCTAGTTGCCCGTGAAATTCGGGCCATCGGGTTGGCGTGGAAGGCGCGACGATGGCGGGATGATTACAATAAGATGATGGAGCTTGAGTAATGATTATGCAACAATCACAATGGAATCACATGACCAGGAACAAACACCTCGTAGGCCAAGCTGCTAGAGAACTTATACCAAGATAATGGCGTAAAAGACAGACAGACAGACAGACAGACAGACAGACAGACAGACAGACAGACAGACAGACAGACAGACAGACAGACAGACAGACAGACAGACAGACAGACAGACAGACAGACAGACAGACAGACAGACAGACAGACAGACAGACAGACAGACAGACAGACAGACAGACAGACAGACAGACAGACAGACAGACAGACAGACAGACAGACAGACAGACAGACAGACAGACAGACAGACAGACAGACAGACAGACAGACAGACAGACAGACAGACAGACAGACAGACAGACAGACAGACAGACAGACAGACAGACAGACAGACAGACAGACAGACAGACAGACAGACAGACAGACAGACAGACAGACAGACAGACAGACAGACAGACAGACAGACAGACAGACAGACAGACAGACAGACAGACAGACAGACAGACAGACAGACAGACAGACAGACAGACAGACAGACAGACAGACAGACAGACAGACAGACAGACAGACAGACAGACAGACAGACAGACAGACAGACAGACAGACAGACAGACAGACAGACAGACAGACAGACAGACAGACAGACAGACAGACAGACAGACAGACAGACAGACAGACAGACAGACAGACAGACAGACAGACAGACAGACAGACAGACAGACAGACAGACAGACAGACAGACAGACAGACAGACAGACAGACAGACAGACAGACAGACAGACAGACAGACAGACAGACAGACAGACAGACAGACAGACAGACAGACAGACAGACAGACAGACAGACAGACAGACAGACAGACAGACAGACAGACAGACAGACAGACAGACAGACAGACAGACAGACAGACAGACAGACAGACAGACAGACAGACAGACAGACAGACAGACAGACAGACAGACAGACAGACAGACAGACAGACAGACAGACCGACCGACCGACCGACCGACCGACCGACCGACCGACCGACCGACCGACCGACAGACAGACAGACAGACAGACAGACAGACAGACAGACAGACGGACAGACAGACAGACAGACAGACAGACAGACAGACAGACAGACAGACATCACTAGATGTGTCAATCAGTAAATGTATAATGAAGAAACACAATAAGGCACCTTGTCGATGGCTGGTACTTCATCAAAACGTTCTCAAGCAATTTAACTTCTAGTTGACGTCTATCAAAGCAAATGTGTTCCTGAGCGGGCTGTGTGAAAGAACGGGGGTGTTCAATGGGAGAAGTATGTCAATTACAATTGCTAACGGTTTCCGCTGCTTGCAGTCACTGCCGCTCAAGCCGAATGTGGCTTTGGAAGGCCTGATTTGTACGCCATTTCTGCGTCGATTTGTGGACATAATAATAATAATAATAATAATAATAATAATAATAATAATAATAATAATAATAATAATAATAATAATAATAATAATAATTTATTTATTTATTTATTTATTTATGCACCACAAGAAAAAAGACATAGTAAGCGGGCCTGTCGAATCCTAAATGGCTTGTGTGACTAGGCCCGGCAGTGCCGGCAAGAGCGATGAGGTCAGTGTATGTACATACATGCGTAACCTTAGTGCCGACAAAACATTGTGCAAACTAAATACATGTTAATACAATGTGGCGTGAACATATTTTCACGCTTATATAGATGAATAAACAGAAAATTTGATACGTGGTAGTCCAACATAGTGAACATTTTTTATGCGAAGCATATTACGAGAGCTCAACCCAGCTCCTCAGGCGCGGCGGTGTCGCCTTGAAACCACGTGACACCGTGACGTCACGACAGAGGAGAAGTGGCTTTGGCTCAACTCTTGCAAGACGGGCTGGGTGGGAATCGAACCAGGGTCTCCGGAGTGTGGGACGGAGACGCTACCACTGAGCCACGAGTACGATGCTTCAAAGCGGTACAAAAGCGCCTCTAGTGAATGCGGTGTTGCCTTAGAAACGAGCTCTTTCTAAGGCGTGCGTCTCTTGCTCAGGCGCACATTTCGTTGCCGCGCCGAACGCTGCTTTGCTCGACGCTCACCGCGTCCAATGCGGGGCGCGTAGTCGCTGCCCTGTAGCCCATTGTCTTACACCCCTTGGCGGGTCGACGGGAACGCTGTCGCGTTCCACTCTTGAAGGCGAAGCAGTAATGCATGAGTTGTTTCTTCGTCTAGCCGAACCAAATATAGCCAAGCAACAGCAGTTCACCAGGCTAAACAGTGGTTCAAGAACTAAAATAAAGGCTAGTATGCTTCGCATCCTGGGCTTAACCTTACCTAAGCCACAGCCATTTTATTTTATGCTTACATAGAACAAAAAACAAAAATTAAAAAACAAGTTATGGCAACGTAATGAGCATTTTTGTAAGCTCATAAAGATATACAGGTTAATACAACCAAATTTCTTCCAATAAACACATACCAATACATAAAAGAAAACTCAAATGGAAGATGACATCTTCTATAAAACCTTTTTTGACTGAACCGAGAAAAATTCGTCAGGTAGATCATTAAAGAATTTGGGCACATAGACGTATCTCCGTGCCTCACCATACTGAGTTGACGAACGTGGAACATTGAAACGAATGTTGTCCCTCAAAAGTCGAGGAGCTACATATTTTTATCTGAATTGGTCGTTCCAGAAATGACGAAGAAGAACAGTTTGCTTGAATAATGACTGAAATGAAGGAAAACCTAACGCGGAAAATGAATTGTCACCTGACATCTGGCCGCACCCATAGGCAACCCTTTTCAATATGTTTTTTAGTAAACTGTCAATTTTCGTCTGCCATCTCAATGCGCAGAAAGCGAAAACGGTAATTCCGTATCGCAAGATGCTGTATGCGAGTGCATGCACTATGGTTTTCTTTACCGATAATGGCGTGAAACCTTTTATATTAAAAAGCAACCAAGCGACACTTCTAAGTTTGCCACACAGATATGTCAGATGATGCTGCCACGACATGCTGTTATCAATAAATAAACCGAGATATTTCACAGAGTCTACATACTGAACAGGGGTACATGTACATGAAATGCAGTGCTGGTCATGTAAGAATGCTGGAATGTTTATTGCTGTGGTCTTTAAGGGATTTCTAAAACATATTAACTGTGTCTTCCTGATATTTACATTAATACAATTTTTCGCAAACCAGTGCATTACACTGTGTATTGTATTTTGCAGGGCGCCCACAGCCTTTTCATAATTTCATAAGTGCAACTTCTTGTTGTGCACAAAAGCACCGCATGTGGCAATTTTACATTTTCGATAAAGCCTCCGTGCTTTAGAACCTAGAGCGTACGCCATTTCTCAATAAATAGTGTACCCAAAATATAAAAAAGAAGATATAGGAAAGGTTGAGGGGGCCTTCGGATACTGTACAACACTACATCAAAACAGCTCCGTTCTTTAGAGATGCCAGTGAGCCGATAGGTCTAGAATCTTCATGTCAAGTTATATTGTTTGATTACAGAGTAAAAAAGTGCACCCATTAATACTTTTTGTTGGTCCCACAGAAGCCGGATTCCGGGAGCCTGGGTCGGTCCCCTAGGAGGCGAGCAACCTGCCTACGGAGGACCCACACAAGCATTGAATATGCAGAAAAGGAAAAAAAAAGCTTAAAGTACCACTGTTTGCTTTCTAAGAGCTATGCACTCAGGTTACAAAGTGTCTGTATTCTTGAACAGCTTCTGTTGATCACGCTGAATAAGTGCAGCATTCTTTTCGGTACTCCTTTGGCGCTGGTTGCTAAGCTACAATAAGGTTGGATATATAAAAGATTTCTCTCTACTTAGAACCTCTTCTCATTTCAAATTCAAGGCTCAGATGGGAATGCGAGCATGAACGAAATAGCCTTATCGGCAGCCTCAAACACGGCGTGTTCTAGAAACACACAAAAAATAATGTGGGACGACAAATGGTCTTATTCAGGACATACCCCAAGCCGTCCGACCCGCCCTCTCCGTACAAAAATATAAAAAGTGGCGGACGGGGAAGAAGTCGGCTGTAGGTTCCGCTTGCTGGTATATGCCTACTGCGTGTTCTTTTGTTGTCTTGGACATCCCTTGGTGAAATGAAAGAGTTGCTGTCGGATATTATTTATGTTTTTCATCCCAGTGAATTCCGCTTCTCACTTCACCCAGCGTATTTCGTTTCATTTTTCGGTGGTCCTTCGGATGAAAGACCCACTACGTATTTTTGAATTACTGTTTTTTTCGAGGCAGCGATGGTTTAACGAGTGACACTGCCCATATTCGGGGCAGTACCTGAGAATGTGTTTGCTCAGGGTTATGGGCAAAAAAAAACATCAACATACGAGCATTATTTAAAGGCGGGCTCCTCAAAAGACTTTCAGTAGAGCCAAGAACAGCAAAGAATGCCGATCGTGTGGAGCAGGATCAACGTGCGCGGAGACTCACATACTCGCTATACTTCAAAATGTTGGTTAATATTTGGAGTCTTCGTTTTCCTCGTGGAGCTAACGATCGGAGAAAAGGTAAGTTTCTTGTGGCCAACGTGTTGGTGGTTAAAATGATGTCCCAAACATTCTAATAACTATTTGGCTTTGGCTGTAGTGATTCCGCAAACAGCGCTGTAAACGAAAGTTCACAACAGAAGATCCTGATGCCGTGATGATTTGCTATATAAATTTGACTAATCACACAAAACACGACACACTTAGAACTTGGTAATCCCTTAAGGTTTAGCTGTTGTACTTTCAAAACATGCTAACCAATTACAAATCATCTTTCGTTGCTATGTTGTTAGAGCCATTAGACCACTGCAGCGTTCGAAGACACACGTCGTCATACAATAGTGAGTGCGACGTAAAGTTATAAAAGTATGAAACAGATCAAGCTCAAACTTAAAAGTGAAACGACTGCATTGCACGTATCAAATACCTAATGTTCAAGATTATCCTTCACTTGCCTGAGAAAGGAACTGGTTATAATTGAGCACAACTACGCATCGGGTATCGTTAATCTTGGGCCTTCTGTCAAGCATAATAAAATGAATGGCGTTCTTGAAACTTGTAGTGCTGGAACGCATTACGCTTTCCTTCGGGCACACTGGTTCGAAAAGCGTGTCAAAGTAAAAGGCCGCTGCCTCCCTAAAAGAGAATTTTGATGTTGCAGCAATCGGAGCTCGAAGATTATTTGTCGTGGTCATCATTAAATAGTCCGATAGCTTTATTATTTTAATTGTAAATTAATCATATAAATCACCAGCCAAGTATTAGCAAAAATGCACTACAAATGCAAAAATATGCAATGCAAAATTTCTTTAGGTAGGTGCTTGCGTAGACGCAAATTGGCGGTTTTTTGCCGCATAGAAGAACACACGACTAGGGTAAAACATTTTTTTATGTGGGTACAATCGCGATTTGACTTTCGGGACGTAGTTTAGGACCCAGGCGATAAGTGTTATGTTGGAGTTTCTTTTTTCTTCATGTAAGCTTGAATTAGCGAAGCGCAGAGCAGTGTTGCTAGGATAATTCGAAATATAAGTTATAACGCTAATGATGCATAACCTGAATAATAAACTTATGCGTTCAAAAATAATTTCTTTACATTGCAGAAAATCGACACCCGCCTCAATCGCAGGAGTAAGTAATTATTTTTGGCTTAAAAAAAACTACCGAGTTACACTTTTCCTCCGTGCTCCAACGAGTGAACGGCCTTTAAAAGCAAGAAGAGGGCGATTACAAGGCGCGTGGTTTGAATTTTATTTAGGTGTAATTATACATGAAATAACTATTCATAGTAGGATGTCGTGAATAAGAATACTCTCGTATTAAATTGTCTGGCAGCGAAATGAATACAGATCTGCGAATTCGACACACATTAGTAATTTGGTCGTTACCGACCCTTTGGCTCATGTTAACTGGAAGTTTTTTACTACAGTTATCCTACTTATTCACATCTATGTAGCCAGTTGTTCTTGGTCAGTGAACCGTGCGGTTTCATTGTAATTCTTTTCTTCACACTGGCTGCTACATTTGCAGATATCTTCTCTCTCGTGCTTCTTTGTTTTCGCACCTACCACATTCCGTAGAATGCCCAAGATTTTTCACAAACGCTGCGGCACATTACCCGATTGTACGTACCCATTGTTCCAATTTGTCTGTTCGAGCACTCGCCCACTAGCATGCACACAATGTCCAAATTTTTCAGCTTGCTCGAGCACCTAACCAGTCACCGACGTTGTAATATCGGCGAAACGCCTGCTTGTATAGCCGGCAGCAATGAGTCACCGTTTGTAAGTTGGGGGTTAGAGGCAAAGAAATATTTGCTTTAAAATGAAACAAATCTTTTTTTGCAGGAAAAGATGCGTAAGGTGACCGCTTTAGACGCAGAAGGATCAAGTAACTTTGTCAATATACAGCCTAAAACAGCAAAAGTTCCTGCGTGGGTTAGAAATACGTTTAACAGCAGATGAAAAAGGCCGCTCTAACCTCATGCCATAAAGTCCAAAGCAATGTCTACCGACACCGCCGTTTAAGCGTAGTGGCAACTGCTTCGACAGGCGCATGCTGGAGCTGCTACGTTGTGCTGTACTATAGGGCTGCCTGCAAATAGCGAAAATTGAAATTCTTCTAGTTTGCCCGCAAGAACCGCGGTATGATTAGGAACCATGCTGTGGCATGCATCCAATGCGTGCACCCAGTGCACAATATACAGTGGCGCTTTTGCATTTTCATCAAAATGTGACCTGCGTGGCCAGGATGCAGATTAACGTCATTGGGCTTAATAGCTCAAGGCCAAAGCCGCTAAACCACCACGGCAGATGACAAGCAAGAATGTTGACCTTGTTTCGAAACAAAGTACAACAGCACAAAAAAATCATGTTTAATATGGCGGCAAAGCTGCAATTTATTGTTTTGCTATGATAATTTTTGAGAAAATGTTCGACACGACGGGTGATCGCAAATGGGCTGTTAAGTGTGATGTACAGTACGTTGCAATGTTCAGCGGAATGCATGTCTTGTATCTGAGAGCTCGAATTTAGACGTATTTTAGGTAAGATTGAAGGATTCAAAGTTCAAAACAATGATTAAAAATCGCAAACCTTCTCGCAACTCCCACACCAGCGTTTTTTATACGCTAGGTTACGTATTGTGTGGCAAATAATTACAGAAATCAGTTATTGACTAAAATAATTTGCTGTAATATTCTGTACATTCCTCAAGCAAACATATCACGGCGTTTGCATGAATTGACTATTCTTGAAACCTAATATTACCTCAATAATTGGCATAGATAGGCAAATTTTATAGACCTAGTTTTGATTCACGGGGAACTGTATTTTGGAACTAGCATGGGTTTAAACAAGGCGACTGCAGCTCTTCCAGTTTTTCACAGGAAAATGACAAATAAAAGGCGATGGGTTGACAAAAATAATGCTGGAATTCATGCTACATCTGAGGCGGTGCATTTGGCGCAAGGCCTATTTGCTCTTCCCTATTACTGCTGTATTTCTTCAACTTTGTTATAAACGAAGCCTACACGCCTGAAAAATATCAAAGCATCCTTGAACATAGAACTGTAATCAATAGGACAATGATGATTACGTTATGAACGAAGAACTTTATAATACGTTCCGTTTCAGTGGAATATAATTGACAATCGCACTGTGCGAACACAATACTGAAACATCGAACTAAAAGCGATGGTTTACCTAATCCGCATGTAGAAACAAAAAGCTTCGATGTCGCAACACTGCTACTGCTTGATATACATATAAGTGAGGGACGTGTTGTTCAGAGGTGGGCTTATAAAAATATTTTGGAATGTGGAACAATAGAGAATAATGAGCGCCAGGCCCAGCATTCACGAACATTTCATAAGCTAAACTTTTTTGTTAGAGAAAAAGTGGCCGGTGAATTTGCAAGGTGCACTTGTAAAATAAAGGGCTTATGGATTCGCCCGCAGATGTTTGCTCCAACATAACATAGACACATGCAAAAATCAGAGCAGGGTAATTCATATCGGCATAATTTGTTGCCACGTCTGCATAGTTTAGTGTGAAAAAGATAGTTAACTGTCAGATAAAGAGAGGTCAGCGTTATATGTCGTGGATAAAGCGAAGTCAACATTATGCCACCAAATAAAGAGGACATGCAGCGTTAAGCATACTTCAGCCTTTCAAGAATGAATAGCTGACGTACGAATAGCCATGCAAGAACGTTAGATAAATTGTTTCCGGATTAGGATCCATCGATTTCCAAAAACTCCATCTGACAGACTAAATGCACAAATCAAATTGGGCTTTTAGAATACCGCAGCAAAGCCGATGGCAAACCTTGTATGAACCATATTTATCTGCATCGCTTCGAAAACTTTTGTCGGTGTCTCATGCCTGAGAGTCTGTTAATTATTTGTTTGACAGACAGCAAACAGTAGAAAACTTTAACAGAAGGTTCTCGCAAACTTTTGCGTTAGTTTACAGTATTCCAAAAAATAAACTGTTTCCTTTTGATTACATTTTATATTCCTGTCCGAAACTACGGATATCTGATAAACAAAAGTTCTATACCTGCAGTAAATTGGAAAGGAACTATTCCTCACTGATAATAAACAGTATTCTCGGTTGATAAAATTGATGAATAACAATTCTCTAGAGGCTCACTCCTCAAGCAAACGAGTGAAATGGTAATCTCTGCCCGAACGCAAAAGTTACTCTGTGAAATCGCTTTGCCAATATTACAATGCCTGAACTCAGATCAAGCCGCGTTCTTATACATTGGGAGAATGCCATATGAAATAGCCGTGTGTCCAGCGCTAAATCTATTTATTAGTATTACGTGACAATTATACTTACTTGCGATGTTCATGCCGATTACACCCCAAGCATTGGTTATACAGCAATAGGTTACTTGCTCGAAAGTTATATTTTCAGCTCCCTAAAATTGTTGCTTTATAAAGCACTAACACGTCGGAAACGAGATCATGTATCGGCAATTTGTGATCCATATGATGAAATTGATGTGACCACACTGCGCGCATTAGTGGCATGAAAACTGTTGTCGCATTTGCTTAAGTTACCACCGCAATATACCTAGATGAATACGGTCTCATGAATATTACGATCACCCTGTACAGCGATAGGATTTCATTCTTCGACCCCCATACGTTTTACGTTGCATTGATGGTCGTCATAAGGGGGAAGTATTGTTTTGTAACGTGAAAATTATTTCAATGCATTTTCTTCCCCACAGATCATACGAATAGAAGCTCCTCTATGCTGACATTGTAAAAATGAAGGACTACTATGCCTTGCAGCAAGCGTTGGCTAACATTGTATAAAAAGCCATTATTTGCACTGCGTACAACTTCAGTTAAGCCAAAAATTTCACTTTAGCTGATTAACTAAAATAGAAGTAGAAGCAAAGCGTTTTTATATATTCAAACGTAAAGCCAGTTTCACTGTTCCTTGTTTATTTTTCATAATCGCTACCTCCGATGTATACTAAATAAATTGACAACGGCAATAACTTTGTTACTTAGTCACTCCCGCTTTTGTTTAGAAGATGTGTGGATTTTCCGCTTTTTTTGCAGGGCAACCAAGAAGATAGTGCAGTATCGAAATGCGCAATCTAAGAATAGTTGTGCAACCAAGAACAGACAGCGCAAATCAGAAATTCGATCGGACACGTGCTCATTTACAGAGACAGAAGTTTTCTGCCACAATGAGGACTGCTATGTCATGCTCAGATGCTTGCCTCTCACCCCAAAATTCCCTGCAATGCCGTCGTTGGGTTGAAGTCTTTGCAAGCGATAGCTTGTGTATTACGGGAAGAGACGCGCTGCAGATTTCAGTCACCAATGGCGCGTCATCTACCATGGTGGACTTTACAGTGAAGGCGGTACTTTTAGTCAGAAGTAAGACGAGTTGGACCTTGCAGAAGCCCGTCACAGCGTATTGATTCGATGAGACACACAGAAAATTTCAGCCTGTTGTCAAAGGACGGCCCATACCAAATGCGGAAGATTGGCCTAGAAGCAGGCACTTTTAAATGATTGTTAGTGGAATGAAACTAGGCATATCAGAGCGTAGTTTTGGGTACAAAGGCTACCACAACTATTTCATTGCTGTCTAGAAGGTGAGCGTGCTACCTTTTTTTTTTGCTAAATTACTGTTATGCGATGTGCCTAGCGTCTCAAGCGCTGGCTTGCGCGAGTTTATTCCTTTCATGGTCTAATAGATGATCTGAGTGCATCAAGCTTCTATGCATGCTACAGCCCAATTCGCGTTCGGTTGGACATGCACCCCCTCCCCCCAAATCTTAAGTAGGGCCACACCCAAATTCCAACTTGGCTCATCCACAGATTTCAAGCTGGCCCACCCGCAGATTCGCTTCTGCGTTGAGATTCGGCGTGCTTCTTCATCGTTCCTGAGTGCAAGCAAGCGAACGAGTGCAGGCGAAATATATCAGCGAACGAGGAGTGCAGTGATAGATGCAATAGCGCCTGAGGAGGATAGTGGAGCAGGCTTCTACAGGGAAAGCATGACAAGGAGAATGGAGCAGGAGTGGACTACCTATGCGGTGGCAGCCACGGCAGCCGCCACCACGTAGGCGATCGCATCACCATTTACGAAAGGAGGCCAGGGTGGAGTTAGGTGTGAGGACTACGCTCGCCCGCACCGTCAGCTGCTCATGTCAGTCCGCGGCACCACAACATGTGACGCACATTACTGCTCCTGCAAGGGCTTATGGCGAGTGGCTACGCGGCTCGCCAACAAGAGCTGACAATAGCGGCATGATATCCCCACGAAGAAGACGCCCTCTCGTCGTTGGCAGAACAAAAACGTGAGAAGAAAAGCATGGTGCCGTGCTACACGGGCTGTGCGGCAACAATGGCTAAGATATGGCGCCTCAGTAGCGCGCGCTACTCACTGGGTTCTGTTCCTAGTACAAAAATATGTAGGTTTAATAGAAAATACCGGCATGCAAACTGAAAACATGCATAGAACTGCGCTGAAATTTTGCAGTATCGTAATCGCCGGTAAATTTTTATCTGCTTTTAGCAACGTCTAACGTCCCAAATTGACTCTAAAGCCTGGGAACTGAGGAACTGGAAACTTAGGATGAGAGCACAGGAACGCCATCAGGTTAACATGCGAAGATTTGGGATATTTCATTTTCTCTGCACAATTATAGGGCGCCTACACAGGGCACTTAACTACAGCTATGACTTTTGTCAGCTATTCCGTAAGCTACCTTGCCACTGTCGCTTTGACGTTAATGTAGCCATTTACGGTGACGATAACTTTAACGTGGTTTTACAGGTACCTGATATTCGGCCCAGTGTTCTCTTGTCGGTATGTGCCATTCTTAGCATCGTTATTATAACGCCCGCCTCTTTTGTGCTTCGGACGCTCTTTTCACAAGCATGACAACTACGAAGTGCAAGCATAGCCGCCACCATCCTGCCGAGAATGTTTTTATGGGATGCACGTAGCTTAATGCCCGTACAATACAGTATTGCTGATTCTGGCCTCCAAAATGTGTATACAGACGCACTGATAAACTCAGCTGAGCGCTAAACTTTAAGATGCACGCCCCCCACTGTCGTTTCGCGATGTTTTATTGGTCAGCGCAGTCAACTGGCAAATGCGACATACTCCATTTTTATGGTGTGATAAGTGAAATGCACGAGACCAAGTGCAGTGTTTCGGAAGAAGAAAGTCGTCAACCAGGTCTGCGAAAAAGAAACAGCGAAGGAGCCAATCGTGGCAATCCGCGGAGATGAAGACAAACAATCGCTGAAAAGCGTAACTTTGATGGGGACAAATCCTGCTTAACCACGAGGCCACAAAAAGAATAAATATGCGGAAGGCCTCCATACAAAGCGGCGAAGTTCGAGCGAGCGACATAAAAAAGAGGTCGGCCACAGGTATGGTACTAGGAGTGGAAGATGGGCTGTCAGGCGTTCCCCGTAGGCCTCCGTAGGCTCACCCCACCGGGACAACTATTCGAGATCCGGCCAATACCTCCCGGCTCTTCTTCACATTCTCAAGCCACGGAGTAATACCTTGATATATGCGGATGCCTGCGCCTGTAGGTAGAACGCGAGCAGTTGGACTACGGTCCCGAGCTCACATGCAGCCTCCTGTGCAGGACGTCCTCTTCCCATGCTGCTTAACCCTGAAGGTTTCTTGTGCGGTACCTGTTTCTTCTCGGTTACACAAAACAACTGGGTTGCAGTCATCAGCGACTCGTCGCTCCTTCCCATCACTGCCTCGGTGAGGTCTTCACTGCTTCCCGCATTGTCTTAAACCCCATGCCATCGACGGCCGAACCGTTGTTGGCTTCACTAAAGAGCACTCTTTTAGCTTTCTTCAACAGCGTTGATTTCTTCTTCTTTGTTAACGTCACTTGAAAGCATATCGTGCTGCTTACTGTTGTTTTAGGTATCCGTTAGCTACTTCCCATTTCCTCTGTGTATTAAGTATATTGGTGTCATCGCGTACAAACAGATTTGTTATTTTTTGGCGCACACTGGGGTAATCGCTCAGTGACCTACCGAAAAATTCAATAAATAACCAGCATCACAATCCTGCATCAGATTTAAATTACAGTCGAGGCGCTTGTGGATTTCTGATGCCCTCATGCCGTCACGATGACGAAGCTAAAGGTAACGACGACCGAATTCATCTTTGTGCATGTCGAGTAGGTCGACGATGGTCGTCGTTGGCGTAAGAAGCGCGGGCGGACAAATAGGACAAAAAAAGAACAGTAGACGGATGGAATATACAAGGCTAACAGTATTACCAGCACATAACTGCTGTCGTAGTAATATGTGGACCTCACCGGTAGTGAATGCCTGTCTAAATGTTGGGCCAATCGAGAAGGTAGTGAAGCTTCAAAGTATGGGTGGTTCCCTTAAGAATATTGCAAAGTTCGAGTTCCGACGTGCAGCGGAAGGATGAGAGCAGGCAACCAGCCGACCCAGACTCCGGTGACCAACTGCTTTATTCTTGATCACACGCTCCGCGAACTACGCCGCTAGCCAATGAGACGGGGCGGTGTTACCATCTATTGTGGTCAAACACGACACCAGTACCAGCACACTCGCCTGCCTTTCGGCTTGACGTCTGAACCCTGGGGTTTCCAGCGGGAAATGGACAACCTGATGCAAGGATACAACACGTGGTGGTGTACTTTAATGACATCCTGGTGACTGGGCGCAGTGATGATCATCTTGAGAACTTGGCCCGTGTACTGCATTGCTCGAATGAATCCGTGGTTAAGCTCAAGCTCTACAAGTGCACCTTCATTGATTCACAGGCGGAAAACCTGGGCCACATTGTTACGTCGGCTTGTTTCCATCCTAACCCTGAGAAGACGGAGGCTGTACACAAGGGCCCAAGACCTAGTGATGTGGAGTCACTGCAAAGTTATTTGGGACTTCAAAATTTCTTCCGACGATTTCCGTCAAATTTGTCTGCTATTCTTCCTACACTGAATGAGTTGCTCGGAGCCAAGACACCGTGGATGTGGGGTGCTGACCAGGAGCGTGCGTTTTGGCGAAGCGAAGAGTTTCTGGTGTCTGCGGCGGTTTTGGCACACTACGACCCTCGGAAGCCCTTGTTGCTGATTTGTGATCCATCACCGTTACGAGTGGCAGCTGTGCTGGCTCACCGGGACGACACGGGTGCTGAGCGTCCGATCGCTTTTGCATCAAGTCCAGCGCCAGCTGAGCGCAACTACAGTCATTTGAATAAGCAAGCTCTCGCTGTTGTGTTCAGAGTGGACAAGTTTCGACAGTACGTATGGGGCCGAGAGTTTGAGGCGGTCACCGAACTACGATGGGGACAAATCCTACTTAACCACAAGGCCACAGAAACTCTGCTTGGTTGCTCGCCGCTGACAAACCCGTGCCAGAGACGTGGTCTTCGCAAGCGCTGCGCTGGTCACTGATGCTGGTCGCTTACAAATACAAGGTTAAGTACTATCCCGGAGCCAGTATCGCGAATGTTGACTGCTTGAGTCACCTGCCACTGCCTGGTTCCGCACATTCCTTCGAGCAGCCAGCTGAAGTTTTAACGCGATAGCGTTAAGGAGCTCGTGTCGCAGAAAAGCCGGTGTCGTCGGCGTCGGGTGTCGGCGTCGGCGGCGTTGACCGTGAGCGATAAATCACGGCAGGCTCTTCATAAATAAAAAGCAACTTCCAACATTGGCCCGGTGGGAATCGAACCCAGGTCTCCGGAGTGTGAGACAGAGACGCTACCACTCAGCCACGAGTTCGATGCTTCCAAGCTGTGCAAACGCGCCTCTAGTGAATGCGGTGTTGCCTTCGAAACCAGCCGTGGAAAGTTATACTGCGGTGTATATCGGTAATTATGAACATGTAACGTACAGAAGTCACAATTACACGAGTTGCGAAGTGCGTTTCCGCTGCATTTCTTTTGCGCTTTCCGCACATGCAGAGCCATCTTGCGGCAAACACAGAAGACCCCCTCCTCTCAATGTACGGCGCTGCCCCGACAGGAGGCGCGCCGCGCGCGCATTGGGACCGCTGCCAGGCGCGTCGCGGGACTCCCTCTCCCCTGACGACGCTTCGCCGTGCTTCCGGTTTAGATTACTATCTATCTCTCTGCGCGTGCCGATCACGACGTTTGGCTGGCGCAGATCGTTTTCCCTCCGAGACACCGAGTTCTTTGGTTCGTTTCGTTCGCTCAGGCGCACGTTTCGTTGTCGCGCCGAACGCTGCGTTGCTCGACGTTCACCGCGTGATAGGTGGGCGCTAAGTCCGATGCGGGGCGCATCGTAAGTGATTGCTGTGCCGTAGCGCATTGTCTTATACCCCTTGGCGGGTCGACGGGAACGCTGTCGCGTCCCACTCTTGAAGGCGAAGCTTAAGCGTCCTCCAATTTTTCATGCTCGAGGTTGCTTACCCCAAGGACTTGGTACCGTCTGTAGTGACTGAAGCGACCTCCAAAAATCCTGTGCTAGCCAATGTTCGGGAGGCACTGTTGTATGAAACACAGCTGCGGGAACCTGCCCTGAAATTATATTCACATAGCACTACGCAATTGAGCGCGCAAGAAAACTGCATCCTGTTGGGTTCACGAGTGGTGATTCCTAGTACATTGCAAGAGCACGTGCTAAACCTACTGCATGAAGGCGATCCTGGCATGTCCAAAATGAAATCAGTGGATCGTAGCCATGTGTTACCCTGACGAAGACATCACTAATGTGGTGCGTCGATGCCGTGTGTGTCAGTAGAGCCAGAGGACTGCGCGGCCAGTAGCGATGACGCCACGGCTGTTCCCGGAGAAGCCGTAGTCGCGAATTCACATTGACTTTACTGGACCTCTCAATAATCGATACTTGCTGATTGTGAGTGATGCCCATTTAAAGTGGATAGAAGTTATTCCTATGACAAAACCGTCGGCCGATGCCACCATTCCATGCCTGTGCACCATGTCTGGTACCCATGGGCTGCCAGATGTGATCGTGTCTGATAATGGACAAGCATTCGTGAGTGCCAGTTTCAAAGAATTCCTCCAGCAAAATGGCATGTAGCATGCGCTGTCACCACTGTATCACCCGGAATCAAATGGTGCTGTGGAGCGTGAAGTGCAGACTATTACATCACAACTGCAGAAGGCAGAGGGCGGAAGCTTCGAGTGTCAGCTAGCTCGTGTCCTTCTGAACCACAGAACAACGCCACATGGGATTACTGAATGATCTCCTGCTGAGTTAATGATGGGACTCAAGCTGAAAGCAGCTTTGACTCTACTGCATCCTGACATGAGGTCCACAATTCTGAGAAGGCCGCTAAAGCAGAAGGTGGCACACGATAAAAACATGTACCCGACGCTGCTTGTGCAACCAGAGGATCATGTCTATGCACGAAACTGACGAGACGGTCCACCCTGGGTTCCAGCGACAGTGACTGCTACGTCGTGCGATCACATCGCTGATGTCACAATGCCGGATGTTCGATCCTGGAAGCGGCTCCGAGAGCACCTGCGCCGAGATTTCACCACACTCGACGTGCCTCCGGCTGCTGTGGCGAAACCGCAAGCCTGCCCATGTGGCGGAAGCATGAATGACTACAGAATTCTGCTGGGCAACCCCACCTGAGCGCCAACTGTGAGGACGAAGCTTCATAATGCGAAATTTCACCAAGAAAAATTCAGTGCTGGCCGTGCCAGATGCTCTGGCACCCACTTCTGAACCGAGCAAAGAAGTTTGAGAGCAAGGCGACCCGCTGAGCGGTATTCACCATGAGACTTCTGCACGTCGCTTTCCTTGTGGGGGTGGGGAGGGGTGTCCTGTTTGTCCACAATGTTTGCCACAAAGAACGACAGATGGTAACACCGCCCCATCTCATTGACTAGAGGCGTAGCTGGTGGAGCTCGTGGACGAGAATAAAGCAGTTGTCACCGCAGTCTGTGTCGGCTGGTTGCCTGCTCTCATCCTTCCGCTGCACATGGGAAACGAAACATTACAAATATGTCATCTAAATTTTAGTTGCTCCAAAAGGTACTGTCGTCTGCAACTTCGGACAGTCTACACGAGTATACGGAGGGTCCGAATGGAGGCACACTGCGAAGGTCGAGCAGTTTAAATACGCGGGCTATTTTCACGTGGTTATATGGTTAGATATCACAAGTAGTACGCCTTAAAGAAAACTGACATTGCGCGAATTTCCTCCTGCTCCTCTGACACGAGGCGATACCCCGCGGAGTACCACGCCATGGTTCCGTGCCATACACCCGCCTAATTTGCTGAGGAAGAATTTGTTTTTGATGAATTTCAAGTAAAGTTCGAATCACCACGCACATTTATTTCAATAGATCTACCTTCAGGAATGGTATTTTCCTACTTTGTATGTGCTAGAATTTTGCTCTGAATAAAGCAAGTATTTCTTCTTTATTTATTGTATGTAGGGAATCCGTTCAGACTTCGTAGGCACATTTCAATCAAACATTCTGTGCACTTTCATTTATGACACCCGAAGTAGGATTTGGTTTGCGTCATCATTTTGGACTATCTCTCACCTATAATGCTGCTTACCGTTCTCTGCTCCAAAGCAGTTGCCTTTTCTGTGTCGGACAACGCTACGATGTCCCAAACTCTTTTCTAGACTGGCAGAAGACAGATTGTCAATGTATATGTGAACATTGCTCTCATATCTCCAATAATGCGCAGGTTGCGGTTGGTCCCATGCCACGGGAAGGGTTTTCAATGGTGACCCTGTAAGCAGGACGCAAATTCCTTGGATAGTAAGTGAACCTTCAACAGATTTGCCCACTACATATGCGAATCAGTTTTTGCAGTAACTTTGTCTATATTTAGAATTTTTCCGCTTTCTAAGTATATAAAGTTGTGTCATATGAACTCTTATAAGTGAGTTGAAAGACGGAATCGCTTGACTGACTAGTGCATTAGAGAATTCTGGCAGAACCAATGCGACGACAAAATTGGACGGTCATGGAGTTACCACTGAATATGTTCCGCCATACACCGCATTGCAACTGCCGAAACGCGTTATCTCTGAGGCGTATATGCACTATTCCATTGAGATTCCCTTTAGACACACTGCGCAATCTAGTGACGCGGCCATAAAGTACACGCGTGGCGGGTGGAGATAACCAGACAAGGCTGTCTTGGTATAAATGGCGACTGTTGGATTCCGCCCAACACTGGAGGCAATTTAGGGATATATTTGTCCCTAAACAGTGGCGCATACCCGCTTGCGCACATACATTGACTAAAATTGGCCTGCAAAAGCTCAACTGAATACGTAAGCATTCCCAAGCGCCCACAGAAAGGGACCAAATTCGTGCCGATGGTGGGTTGTGAACTCTGTCCTCGAAAAACAGAAGGTTGATGATGTACATATTACCCCATGTACTATCGTGAGGCTCATGTTGGTGATGGTCTAGAAAAAAACTAAATGTGGTCATAGATAGATAGATAGATAGATAGATAGATAGATAGATAGATAGATAGATAGATAGATAGATAGATAGATAGATAGATAGATAGATAGATAGATAGATAGATAGATAGATAGATAGATAGATAGATAGATAGATAGATAGATAGATAGATAGATAGATAGATAGATAGATAGATAGATAGATAGATAGATAGATAGATAGATAGATAGATAGATAGATAGATAGATAGATAGATAGATAGATAGATAGATAGATAGATAGATAGATAGATAGATAGATAGATAGATAGATAGATAGATAGATAGATAGATAGATAGATAGATAGATAGATAGATAGATAGATAGATAGATAGATAGATAGATAGATAGATAGATAGATAGATAGATAGATAGATAGATAGATAGATAGATAGATAGATAGATAGATAGATAGATAGATAGATAGATAGATGTGGATAAAATATTGCATTGAATAATTACTATTTAAAAGGGATACAGGCCAATCCTCATTGTCATCAAATATTTTCTAACTTGATAAATCAACAACAGATGGCAAATTAGTTTTAGAACATAATTGCATTTTGAGGAATTTGCAGGTTATTTTCTTGCTGCAAACAGCTGATACTAGGTGGCAGAAAAGACGTTTATCACCTAAGGGTAAGATGACTAAGGGTAAGGGTAAGATGACTGTAATAAAATAAATAGCGACTGTATTAGGATGCATAGGAACATGAGAGCAACCCTTACTATACCCGCGGGTAATTAAAAAGAAGGAAAATCAGACATCCGCCTGTTCGTAGCAATTGCTACAAAACAACCCCATACGGGTTTTTCGAAAGAAAAAGCCTCAGAGTTGAAGGAAAATTCTTCTTGGTCCGGGACTCGAACCCGAGACCACTACCTTTTCCGGGGCAGCCGCTCTACCAACTGAGCTAACCAGGCGGCTAGCAGACGGCAGGGCGAAGTCGAATTGGTCGACAACATGAAGCAAAGACAAGTGTTTGATGAAGGAGTTCTGCGGAAACCCGCAAGGTTTCCTGCGGGTCTCCGCAGAAATTCAACGTCATACCCGCCGTGGTTGCTCAGTAGCTGTGGTGTTGGCTGCTGAGCATGAGGTGACGGGATCGAAACCCGGCCACGGCGGCCGCATTTCGATGGGTGAAAATGCAAAAACACCCTTGTAGGTAGATTTAGGTGCAAGTTAAAGAACCCCAGGCGGTCGAAATTTCCGGAATCCTCCACTACAGCGTGCCTCATTATTAGAAGGTTGTTTTAACACGTAAAACCTCATACCTTAATTTTAATTAAACCCTTAATATGGAACTATAGAAGGGAGGAAACCAAAGGTCTGATTTTCAGTAATCTCAATCATCTGAAACAAATAATGAAGCCATGGAAAACACACGGAAACTCGACATTATCGCCAGATGAAAACAAAACTGGGCTAAAAAATTATTTGTCGCTGATGGCAGCCTACCTAAGAATCCGCCGATTGTTCTACGAAGGTAGTTGTCTCGACGCCCATATTGTTAGTTATTTGCTTCAATCAAAAACTGCAGATTTAATCCCCTATAACCATTTTGGCGCCATATGGTTTTTAGGAACCAAAGGTTCTCTTTTTGCTCTTTTTGTTAATTAAACAGTGAGGGGTCTTTATTCCACCAACATTGTTGCCTTTACCTGCCGTGGGAGGGCTCATTGGTCTGCTGCCGGCTCAAGCATTCAGCTTGCGTTCGGTTTCACCTCACACGATTGGCGTAGGCCGAACGAACGTCGTCAGGCACGCCCACCGGCGCGGCCTAGGCCAATCGCATGAGGCGAAACTGAACGCAAAATGAAAGCGCGTTCCGAACAAAAATCTGTGATCTAGCCCATTGTGTGTAGCTACAAATCTGGAATGCTATAATGAGATCATATCGACACTGAACGTGAAGTGGGTTGAGGTGGGAAATTTTACCTGAAAATTCACCGATCAAGCTTCGGTGTTCTAGGCATCGGAAAGAAGTCGCTTTTGAGAAGCATTTCCGTAAGCTTGTCCGAAGACGCACTTCAGCTGGTGTCTTATAGTGTTCATCTTGCAGCCCTTTATCCTTTAGGGTATGAGAAAAACAAAATCCGATTACATTTTATTCATACGGTGGTGCAGCTGTCCAAGCCTGTCGCTCAGGCAATTGACTTGAAAGCCAATATGGTTACTGAAGTAGGCCCATTTTTTAATGAAATTTCCGGCAGTATAACCCTACGAGAATAGCCTTTTTCCGGAAATGGCGTTTAGGAGGCACAAAATATGACAAGAGAATACTTGTCATGGTGCCATGTGTCTTAGTGCCTTTGTTTTGTTCGAACAGTTTTCAGACAGTAAGGGGTTTATACAGTAATGATTATTTAAACGTGTTTGAAGCTTTACAGCGATACATTATTTTATATTTATTTTCTGGCACTCAACAAATAAGGCTTTACTGCAGAATGCTCCAGAGATTACGATACGAATCATTCGTAATGTTAAACGTAGTCTTGCTTCATTTGCTCCTTAAGCTTCGATCCTAGAGATCGTGCAAACAAATTGCAAGACCAAAGCATGTGATGATACTTGCACATACCTTTTCAGCAAATTTTTAGACGATTGCTATGTAATATGGCCAATCAAGCAGTCATTGTGCCATTTGGAGCACCTGGTGGCTAAAAATGTGCAATTCTCCGGCTCATCAAATTTTTAAACGTTGTGCTGTGATTTGGCAGATCCACTTTTTTCGCGAATCCTCCACAATGGAATATATCTAAAAAGTGATGTTGTGTTTTTCCCAGGTACAGATAAAAACACCTAGGCCAGGCACGGATATAATCTTGCTGTGCGGTGGAAGCATCATTACACGCAATGTTGTGATGACTGCAGCGCATTGTTTTCCTGAGACGTGCGTATTGTTTTGACGTCTTCATCTGCCCTGACTTCTGATTTAGGAAAGCTTTAATTAGATATAATTGGGTCACAAAAGATGCAGGTGTGAGTGAAGTAAAGACGACTGATGCTTTGTGCATCAAATGCTTGTACTGCCAATTCGTGCGCAGAAGCTGAATGATGATTCTCGAGCTTAAGTAGAGCCTAATTTGCTGAATTTGAATTGCGTAATGTTCAAGAAACAGCGTCCAGGCACTTCAAGAATAATTATATTTTACTGCTTTCTGTATATGTAAACTGTTAAAACACGCATCATCAATGTATTCGAAAAATTAATGATCGCAATTAAATTCAGCCTAGAAAAAAATGCAAAAAACAATATACATCTTAATCAATGCCTCTTTCATCCGCAATCTTAAATTTCTTGATACGCTTGTGTGGTCTCAATAACGGTGGGAATATTGTTGCAAGTATGGATTGGCGAGTGGTATAATCTCTGCCACAAAAATTGGTTCTGCACGATAGTTCTTTAGCCTCCTGAACACTTGTTTATAAATCCTTAAATTATTTAACCTCAGAGCTTCCAAGATGGGAGATAGAGAGGAGAGGATAACATGAAAGGCGACAACAATAATGCACAGCCTTTGTCAGGAGCATACGGGCTACGCCGCGCCATCACCATTCACGGCTTTAGGCTAAGCGCGTTTGACAATCGTTACCGCTGGATGGCGAGAAGGAAGGTTCGGTTCATTCTCACTTATGGAATGCCTCGCAAATTCTCGTGCACAGCCTCTAGTCAGCTTCCTAGTCACAGCAAATGTAGTCCGCTTAATTTTGGGAAATAATGTACATAGGAAAAAATAAACCGTGGACCACGTGCAGTGGCAGATATTTCCAGAAACGCAAAATTTTAGTGCTTCGTTATCATGATCATCAGAAGCAGCAGCAACAGCCTATATTTATGTCCACTGCCAGCACGAAGCTCTCACCCTGCCTTCTCCAAGTACCCCTGTTCTGCATCAACGCATTCCAAATAGCTCATACGAATTCCCTGATTTCACCACCCCACCTAGATGTCGGCCGTCCTCGGTTGCGCTTCCCTTCTGTAGCGCCCATTCCGTAACTGTAATGGTCCACAAGTTATCCATCCTAGCCATTGCATGGCCAGCCCAGCACAAATTTTTTCGCCTAATTTCAATTCGAATATCGACTATTCCCGTTTGCTCTCTAGTCGAGGCCCCTCTCTTCCTCTATGTCAATGTTACGCCTAGCAATTCTGGTTCCCTCATTCTTTGCACGGTCCTTAACTTGGTCTCGAGCTTTTTCTTCAACCTCGAAGTTTCTGCCCCATATGTTAGTACCGGTAAAATGCAGTGGCTGTACAGCCTTCTTTTCAATGATAGTGGTAAGCTCCCAGTCAGCATCTGACAAAGTCTGCCGTACGCACAACGATGCATTGTTATTGGTTTGTAAATTTCGTTCTCATGATCAGAGTCCCCTGTGATGGTAACTTACATAGGTAAACGTACTCCTCCACAGACTCTAGAGGCTGACTAGGGAACTTGAACTCTTGTTCCCTTCCCAGGCTATTGTGTATTATGTTTGTCCTATGCATATAAATCTTCAACCCTACTTCAACCCTAGGCTAAATGCAAATACTAAGTCGCCATAGATTGCTCAAATACCCTTGCAGACATCTCGCAACGCTTGTTTCGTGTCAAGGAAAAACTTAGTTTACGAGAAAATTGCATCTGAAGGGTTCGAATACATTTTTCGAAATTCAATTCTTCCGTCAACCAACCGGGGGAGTGATAACGTTGCATAAGCAATGGAGGCGATTTGCTGCCGTCGGAGAGAAAAACGGCGCCCGATAGACGGCGGTACCGAGCCAAGACAGATAAAGTCAGAGCGGCGGATTCTCCGCTGCCGCTGCTTTTTGGCCAACTGGTGTAGACCGTTAGGTATCCCGCAACACCACATAGAAATTGGATTGTCTGTTATTAGCAGTTTTTGCGAGATTCGTGAGCCAGCAAAACCAGCGTCGCACTAGGCGATAACTACTGAAACGGGAAAGCGTGGGCGGCGAGCAGTCGAGACAAAACGAAACTGCTCGACCACCCGCGTCGTTGTCAAGGGTAATTTCAATTAGTTCTTTTGTCTAAAGGTCAAGTAGAACGGAACAAGTAGCATTTTATCTCGTCTTATAATACAAAGATGGTTTGTGCAACGATTGTTTGAGTATTAGTGACAGAATTTAACTGAGAAGTACTTTCGTCACCAGACCAGTACTTGAATTTCCCGGGGAGTCTCTAATCATCTACTTTATTTACTTAAATTTCTTGATTATTAAGGCTCTCTTAGCGGTAATAAATATGCCTTAGAGATTCTCTAGCACTGATATTTCACTTTAGCTTGACAATATTGACAGCAGGTGCCCAGCGTCAGCGGGATCCTGATATCTTCAGAGTTGCTGTTGATAAAGACGTTTAAGATTGGCTGGAATTGTATGAACACGCCAGCAACACCAGCAAATGGGGCGATCCCCTGAAGCTCCGCAACGCCATCCTCTGTTTATCGGGCGTCGCCAAGCTGTGGTTCAAAAACCACGAAGCCGATCTCCGCCCGTGGGCTAGCTTCAAAACCGGCATCGCAGAAGTTTTCGGCCGCCCTGGCTGTTATATAAGGCGTCACTGCCTACCGCAGCGCCATGAGAAGGCGCGCGCTTGGAGCCGCCAAAGGAGAGAAAATAGAGGATGGAATAAACGCAGAGGATGAGTAACGTCTCCATTCCTGTCGTACTGAGTAATATGCACGATATAACATAATTGGCGACGAGGATTGAACAACCCATGTGCTACCGGCTTGCCCTTCATCTGTGCCGTCAATTGCTGCATATCATCCTCTACGATGAGTATTTCGGGGCTACAACCGCCTCCCCCGTTCCTGTCATCACCTGCAGACCCAGTCATTCCATGGGAGCAATGGATTCAAGCGTTCAAGAACTACATGGTGACGTCGGGCGCCTCAGACCTACCGGCCATGCGCCAGAAGGCGATTCTCCTCAACTGCTTGGACTTGGAAGGACAACGCATCTTCCATACTCTCACGTCGAAGGACGACCCGCGCTTTTTGGCTTCGAGCGCCACCGGAGGGACGTTGACGACTCCCACCCCAGATGAGTTCGACTGCGCTGTCGCGACACTTGAAAGTCACTACAAGAGCTCTGTCAATGTCACCGCAGCGCGTCTCCGTTTCCGTCGATGTGCACATGCCCCATGTGAGACTGCGCTCGATTACATCACCTCGCTACGAGGTTTCGTAGAAGCGTTCAACTTTGGTGACTTGGCGTACGACATGATGCGCGACCAGCTTATAGAAAAAACTACTAGCGAATACTTGCGTGAACGTCTCTTATTGGAAGAGTCTCTTACGCTTTCTCGGGTACTTACCATTGCGAAACAGCATGATCAGGCGATGAGAGAAGCGAGAGAACTTGCACGACATAAAGCACAAGTGCATCACGTTAAAGACACAAACACGTCAAATATGAGAGAAAAGCACTGTGGCACGTGCACATGCTATAAGACGCAAACTGAAAGTCATCGAGCTCTGAAAGAGCAAGAAAGTTATCGTTGTGGCTCTTTGGACCATCTGGTGAATAGCCCTCACTGCAAAGCTAAGACACATAAGTGTCGCAGATGTGGAAAGACTGGCCACGTGGAAAAGGTGTGCAAGTCTTCCCGAAAGTCTGAAAAGCAAATTCAGCGTGTCACGGAAGGCGACGCAGATACAGCTGACACGGACAATCACATAAGTGTTTGTCCTATCTGGAGTCGTAAGAAGGGAATTTATGCAGTGTTGGAAATTGAAGGAATTTCCGTGTCGTTCCTGAGTCACACTGGATCATCGGTTTCAATCCTAGCGGAAGAACTTTACCGATGCCATTTCGATACTCTATTTCCTCTGACATCAACATCTGTTCAGCTCCTCAATTATTCTAAGTCAGCAATTCCTATAAAAGGATGTTTCATTGCTCCAGTTTCATTTCATGGCCGATGCACTTCTGTCCTTCTGTACGTTGTGTCGGGAGGAACAACAATTCTTGGTTTAGATGGCATCGCGGCTCTGGATATGAAGATTCAAGGGTCACCTCTCAGGTGTCTGCTAATGTCGCAAGAAACTCCTGTGCTCCCTCGTGAAATACGTTCCGAGTTCGAGCACTTGTTTGAAAAACAGCTAGGAAGTGTCAAAGGTTTCACTCACAAGATCAGAGTTCGCGTATCTGTTCGACCAGTGGCCAGCAAACTGAGACGACTATCACTCGTCATTCGTGAGCAAGTCTCGGCAGAAGTACAAAAATTAGAAGCTCAGGACATCATTGAGCGCGTTGATTCTTCATAGTGGGTCTCGCCAATTGTCGCAGCCAGAAAAAAGTATGGCTCGATTCCCATGTGCGTAGACCTACGAGAGCCAAGCAAAGCTATAGTAGTGGTCAGTTTTCCCCTGCCACAAACTGAGGAACTTTTGAACAGCTTGGCTGGTGCACAGCGATTCTCCAAGCTAGATTTAGCTTCTGCATACCATCAGTTACCACTAAGTCCAGAGAGCCATGATCTTATGACTTTTATAACCCACGACGGACTATTTCGCTTTAAGAGGGTGTGCTTTGGACTGGCATCGGCACAGTCAGCGTTTCAGAAGATGATGCATATGATCCTCCAAGGATGCAAATGCGTCTTGTTTTACATTGACGACATAATCGTGTACCGACGCTCCAGAGAGGATCACTTGGTCAATTTGCGCACTGTTTTGAAACGGCTCTCTGACGCTGGCCTCAAGCTCAATTATGTGTTTTTGACGTCACAGAGTTGACTTTCCTAGGCCATGTTGTCAGCGCCAAAGGGTTATTCGCACTGATGTCATCTATCGAGGTGAAAACCAAGGCACCATCACATACAAATATTAATGAACATGGCTCGCTACTGGGACTCGCAGGCTTCTACTCCAAGTTCACCCCGCATTTTTGTGATGTTGTGGAGCCAGTGCGTGTTTTGCTTCGAGGAAACGCGCCTTTCGCTTGGACTGCGTCAGCCCAAACCGGCTTGGAGCAGCTGAAAACGTTGATAACATCTTGCGAAGTTCTTCACCATTTTTATCCTGAGTTAACCGTGTACGTTACAACTGATGCCTCGGGATATGGATTAGGTGCTTTACTGCAGCAGGATAATGGAACATCACTGCAAAGTGTCGCGTTCGCCTCACGCACTCTTCAACCGCGTGAACGGAAGTACTCCGTCGGCGAACCTGAGGCCCTGGCCTGCGTCTGGGCCTGCGAGCACTGGCACGTTTACCTGTGGTGCCGACCTTTCATCTTGCGGACAGACCACGCTGCTTTGGTTACGCTCCTCTCAACGAAAGGCACAGGTCACCGTCCGTAAAGGATTTCGCGCTGGTCATCACGGTTGCTGTGCTACAACTAGATCATGGAATACTGCAAGGGTAGCGAAAACATCGTGGCTGACGCACTCTCCCGGCTGCTCGTGCAAAGTTTCATCCATGATGCACCCGAAGAAGAATTTATGTGTCTCTTGTTCCCAGTAGTTACCATGCAAGAGCTTCAAGAAGCAAATTCCGCCGATCAGGCTATCTCTCAAGTTAAGCAGTTTAACACTACTTCTTGGCCTGAGAAGAAATCCTTGTCAAAAGAGCTGCTACCTTACTTTCACGTGCGATCTGAACTCTCTGTTGTTAGCGACATTCTTTGCCGGGGTGACAGGATAGTCTTGCCTTCAGCTTTGACCCGCCGTCTTATAGATCTGGCTCATGAGTCACACGCAAGAATTAGTCGTAACAGAGCTCTTCTTAGGGAGTCATATTGGTGGCCGTGCATGGATAATCACATTGAAGAACTTGTACGCACATGTGTAGCCTGCCAGTCATGTGACAAATCAGCACATACATCTGCAGCCCCAATGCAACCCGTCACTTTTCCCGAGAAAGCCTGAGACAAAGTTGCTATCGACATTGTGGGACCTTTCATGCAAGCTCCAGCTGACTGTCGATTTGCCATTACGCTTATTGATTATTACAGCAAGTGGCCATAGGTGACTTTTGTACGCGATGCGACCACGTCTACGGTGACCGAATTCCTACTTGAACTTTTCGCAAGAGATGGATATCCATGTGGTATCGTATCCGATCATGGACCACAATTTTCTTCAGCGAATTTTGAAGATTTTCTCACAGAGCGCGGAATCACCCATTATAACTCTTCTGTGTATTACCCGCAAGCTAACGGTTTAGTGGAAAGATTTACAAGGGTATTAAAGTCCTATATTCAATTGGCCCTGTTAGAACGTCGTGAGATAAGAACAGCGATGTTTGATTACCTACAAACATATCGCTGTACACCTCATGCGACTACTGGTGTTGTACCCGCTATTCTTCTTCATGGACGCCAACCTTGCACCAAACTTGACATTGTGGGATTTCCTGACAAATGTTTCACCAATGAGCCTTCAAAGGCACTACAGCAGTTGAGAGAGCGCATCGAGAACAAGCAAATGACGTCGAAGCGCTACACCGATCAAAAACGCGGTGCCAAGGAACCCAACTTCGCCGTTGGTGACTACGGGCGGGTTAAATTACCTGCACTTCATAAGAAGTTATCTTGACAGTTTTCTGTGCCCAAGAAAATTATTGGAAAGCGCGGACCCACCTCTTACCTCTTGGAAGATGGGCGGGTGTGGAATGCTTCCAAATTAGCGGCCGTTCACCCTGAAGCTATCAGGAGAATGAAATCAGGTGCCACTGCTGTCATGGACTGATCACCGGCATCCGATCACTCAACTAGTACGGCTGTAAGCCATCCGTCACAACCTGGCGCATCAAGCGCAGATAATGCACCCCTGAATCCTGAACTACCTGCTGCAGGGCCCACGCAAGAAGTTTGAGGTAATTTGCCAAGATGCGAAGAGCGCGTGAGGAGAAGCGCCCGCAACAAGAAGACACCAAAGAAGCTGCGCGACTACACCAGGAAGTAAGGCACCATTTTTTTTTCACGAGGGGATATGTTATATAAGACGTCGCTACCTACCGCAGCGCAATGAGAAGGCGGGCGCTTGGAGCCGACCAAGGGATAGAAAAAAGAGGATGGAATAAACGCAGAGGATGAGTAATGTCTCCATTCCTGTCGCACTGTGTAAAATGCATGATTTAACACTGGCGTGTGCAAACTTCGTGCTGACCAACCCCTACGAAGCCGGTCGCAGCAAACTGGCGACACGTTCACCAGCTACATAGAAGAGATCGTCGACCTCTCCCGGCGTGTCAACCCGGCGTTGGCGGGTTGACACGCCAATGTCGTGTCGCTGACGGTAGCACGATGACCGTGGTCGGAATGTGTACTGCACGCGTGATCATTTCTGGCCGCCATACTGTCGTCATTTTCACCGTTCTTGACCGATGCCCCCATGACTTCATCCTAGGCCTAGACTTCCTCTCCGCCCATTCAGCACTCATCGATTTTTGCTCAAGTACTATGCGTCTTGACCTGGCCCTACTGGCCGTTCCTCCAAAACCGCAGGAAATTCGCCTGAGGCCTCCTGATTTTGTTCACATGTTCACCAATGTGTGTACTGTGGTGGAATGTGATAAAAGAGTTCGTCCGTGCTGCGGTCGCTCGTCAGCTTTCGCTGCTGTCATCAGCCACGCCAGCACCTTCGCATTTTCCGCCCAACCTTTGCCGGGTCATCGAAGAGCAAGTGGGTCCAGCTCTCCCTTCTGCCCGCGAGACACCCTTGTGTGGCTTTGGGTTCCCACCATTCCTGCTGGACTATCATGCAAGCTTGTCTCCAAATATCAAGGACCCTACCGTGTTGTAGCGCAAACATCGCCTGTGAACTATATTGTCGAGCCTGTCGCGCCACCTACGGGCCAACGCTGTCGTGGTCCTGAAACCGTCCACGTACAACGCCTGAAGCCGTATTACGACCCCATGATTCTAAGTTCACCATGAGTCGCCAGGATGGCTCCTTTTTCTGTGGGATGCAACTGTAGTGAAGAGGAATGCCCAGCGCCGACGCCACATCGCCAGTCGCCCGGGAGGCGCGAGCTCGAGACTGCCTGATCTTCTCTGGTAGAGACACGCTGCCTGCTACTCTCTTGTGCTGCATTGCTATTAGAATTCCTTTAGTGTCCCTTTAAGGTCCAGACTCATTTCTTTTAATTCGACCCCAGTGTTGCTGAACCGAACACTGTCATCTGCAATCCAAAAGTTGCCGAGATATTCGCCGTTGATGCTCACTTCTACGCCTTCCTACATTAATAGCTTGAATACTTCTTCCATGGAAGCAGTGAATAGTGAATAGCATAAGACATATCGCGTCTCCTTGCTGAGCAATTCCTTTATAAGTAATTTCCTATTTGTGGAGCCCCAAGGTAGTTGTGGAACTTTTGTAGACATTTAACAAGATATTCACGTACCCCTCCAGTACATCTTGATTACGCGCTGCCTCTGCGACGGCTGGTACCTCTACTGAATCACCTCTACTCTACTCCAACTCTAAGGAATTTACAGCCTTTTCATAATCTATGAAATCCATACAGAAAGATTGATTGTACTCTCCAGATTTCTCGATTGATCAGATGAATTTGATCCATCGTAGAATATCCCTTCCTAAAACCAGCCTGTTTTCTTGGTTAGCTGAAGTGTTGCCCTTATTCTACTGGAAACTGGCTTGATAAATATTCGAAAGAATACTGAAAGCAAGCTGACGGGCCTATAATTTTAAATTCTTTAACGTCTCTTTCCATGTGGATAAGTATAATGTTGGCACACCAATTGGCTGGTACACTTGAAGTCAAGAGCCATAGCGTATAAAGAGCCCGCAAGCTTTTCAAGCATGTGATTTCCTACAACTTTGTTTAAGTCGACCCTTACTGCATCTTCTGCTGCCGCTTTTGCAATTGTGAGGATTTTGGTCTTTCAATTTTAGTACAGCAATTTGTAGCACCAATATGCCACATTAAATAACAAAAAGAAGCTACTGCTGAGAAGTGTTGGGAAGAATAAGTGCGTTAGGCATTTGGCCTGCTATATATGTTGTCAACTGTCACGTGGGATACAAATGCATGCAGATGATTCCAACATAATGCATTCTGGAAGACACGAAGTTGGGTAAATTTGCGCTATATTTATAAAAATGTGATTGAAGCTTCTGTGTATCACAGTAACACGATGCAATTCGTAACAAAGCAAATAAATTACGTTTTGTTTCACTCTAAGCCTCTAAATATATTAAATTTAAGGCGTAGCAAATGAGGAGACGTAGCTTTCTGTAAATATTTTTTATCGCTAACAACGCCATCACATTTGTGACATGCCATTTATTGTCGTATAAATAAAGAAATAAAGGTTATTCAGCTAGACAGAACGGCCAAATTGCGCTCATGAAATGCTTGATTTCTGGTCGTGGTAACACCACTGTGTTTGACAATACTCAATTGTCTGAAGTCGGCTATTATGGGTCGGCTTGACGAATGTTGCAAACAATGACAAATTCCTACTACTTGAAACAGAACATACTACAGTGGGCTAAGTACTGACCCATTGTGTTTGCTTTGAACAAAAAAGCTGGAAACAAGGAATATGCTGTAAATAATAACGTTAACGTGCGTGTAAGCTATTGCGCACATTACTAATCCGCATACATGAACGTATAAACAGGAGCAAAACAGTTAGTACAAATAAAATTCTCTGAAAGAGGTAACTGAGAAGCAGGCTAACAGAACTACTACACAACTAACTCCGCGTTTTCAAACACGTTCGGAATGTTGATGAAGGAGTGTGACTTAGGGTGAACACTGGTGCAGTGGTAATTAAATTTATAGGAGCAAGCCGGAACTAAAGAATGTTGTGTCAGCACCTAATAAAACTCCAGGGTAGCATCAACAAAATCCCAGCAAGGAAAACTTGCTTTGCTCATAAATCTTGCTTTTCTGGTTTTATACATTTCCAAACACAACATAGCAGTTCGCATAAACGAAAGTGTTCTTTATATATTTGCTTTCTTGCTTCTATTTGATATTGGTATCCATAGTATTGCTGTACATTAACAAGTCTCACTGTAGCATTGTATATGGTAATGAAGAAGTTCTTAACAAAAACGCGGTTGTAACTTTAGGAAGCTTTTTTTGCCTGGCCTTCTCCCTTAGATCCTTACCAGAAAAAATTACTATATATTACAATTCGACAAAGACAAGAGCTGGGTCGGAAAATGATGTGGACCGCATCATTACGTATCCCAAATTCAATACACGCCATGCCATGAAATATGACATCGCACTGTTGAAGGTAACGGTTTTTCATTGTTTTCTTGGGGGGGATAAAAACTTGCAGCTTATCATGATTTCTTTTCTACTTTAACTTTATCCAGAGGAGTTCTAATGTATTAGCCAGCCAGAATTGTAATTGGAATAAGAATAACTTATTGGAATACGGAAAAAATAAGGGTTAGTGTACCTAAATCTGCGACCACATTACGCAGAAAAAATTTTGCAGTGATGTCTTCTAAAGTATCACCCACCGTGGTCGCTCAGTAGCCATGGTTTAGGGATGCTGAGCACGAGTTCGCGGGATCGAATCCCGGCGACTGCGTCCGCATTTCGAAGGGGGCGAAATTCGAAAACGCCCGTCTACTTAGATTTAGGTACGCGGTAAAGAAGCCCAGTTGGTCGAACTTTCCGGAGTCCTCTACTACGGCTTGCCTCATAATTAAAAAGAGGTTTTGGCATGTAAAACCGCATAATAAATCATTTATTTAGAGTATCGAAGTTGTTCAATAGCTTTGATTATCAGATTCAATTTTCAGGAAACATTCCTGCATGAATCGTGTCAGTGGAAACCTTTACAAGAATATAATCGCTGTGGTAATATAGGTGCAGACATTTCGAGAAGCGAGAAGCATTTATTACGTATATCAGATGCGGTGGTGGGTGTTTTGCTGTTGTCTCTTCAGCAAATATTTCCGTAATACTTTATCGTTCGTTTACATGCCAATAATTATGAAGCCTACCTTTTTATACAAGGCTAGTTTCATTATAAGTGACCCGACGGCATATAGCAATAAGAATGTATCGCTCTTGTGGCACTAATATCGTAATCATCGCAAATGCATTATCGCTTGCATGCAACCTGTATGAATATTTCCCTAACTTCTGACTAAATGTATAGTTATTTTTTGCTTAAGTTGCACCTGCACGAGATCAGTTATGTACGTTTTTTAACAGAAATTTGTTGCTACTCTTGTTTTACAGGTTCGAAATAATTTTAGGTTTGATAGATTTGTTCGACCAATATGCCTTCCCAATATAAATATTATTGTGGGAAAAAGACCATTATTAGCTGCCGGCTGGGGAAGCATTAATTCTAGTAAGTCATGCCTCATATTTGTTTGCGCATTTATTCATCTATGCACCTCGCTGTTCTATGCCCAATAGAGGTCATTCCGGTGCAAAGCGTTTATGATGACGAACGCGCTCTTATTTACTTTCTTTTCAAGCATGCTGGTTTTCCGTTTCAGAAATACAAAATTCAATTTAACAGCCCACAACAGCTGCAGTTTATTGATGCCGGCCTAAGTACAACTATTCAATTATCGTATTACGAAAGTCCAACTACGCTGCCACTTTTTGACAAGATTGCTTCACGCTTTTTAAAAAGATATTCGTTTCTAACTCTTGTTTCTGATTGCTATATTTCCAAAGTTTGTTTTAGTTTTAGCCAGGTAAAGAATTGTGTTATATCCTAGCACAATACCTAATTCCACAGTTACCATTTTAGAAGAGCAAAATTTAACCAACATGAAATAATTATGTCGGTTTAGCACTTTCGCTGAATTCCCTGTGCTGCGTTTCGGTTAAGTAGAAGCCATTCTAATTCACTTCTCTAATTCAGTTCGCAAGGTATTGCGCTCGAAGCTTACGGCCAATCTGAAACTAATATATGCCCAATAGGCGGCACTCTTTTGTAGAACTCGGGAATGGCGGCTGTTGGGGCGCTCAGGAAGCATCCAGCGACGTGTAATGGTAGCAACTGGCCGCGTTTACCGTAAGCGTGCCCAGCAGCTATCGTTAGATGTCAAGTTCAGCAGCTAGCGTTAGACGTCACTGGCTCCATTACGAGCACACCCAAGGCCGCCGCCCCCTCACTCTACACAAGGGTGACGCCGACTGTACATTCACAATCTGTAAAAAGAATCAAGCACGCATTCGGCTTCTCTGTGTAATCTATGTGTAATCTGATATCTTGTAATGCTTCGAAAAAAGAAAGACAGCAAGAAGCGCCTTGAGCTCTGAACTCGATCGCTGCGACAGTTGCATTCGCCAACAGTGAAAATCAGCACCTTTTTGTTTGCTTGTTTTGGTTGGCTCATTCGCCCTCAAGGAATTACGTTCACATACTCCGCAACACTGGACTAGAACTCAGCGGTTAGTGGGTGGCTACGGCGATAAATATTCGTACTTCTAAGGTCCCAGACTATCTCGAATGACGCAAGTTCACCCACGAAAATTGAGCGATCTCATTTTCCACGAACACCTGAAATTCCTATATAGAGGGTGTCCCAACTATCATGTAAAAGATTTGAAAGTATGCAAATGCGACGTGGTTTCATAGAACCAAGATAACATTGTTTGCCGCCGCTTGGAGGTACCCAGGTCATTTTTGCGCGCACTGTAGCTTTCCAGCTCTTCAAATCGGCGGGAGATTTTAGAGGCTGCGAAGCACGTGAACGAGGAAGGCGCCTAGAGGTGAAGAATGTCACGCACGAGGGATAGTACGAAAGAGCGCGCTCGGCGCTCGGCAAAGCATCGCCACCTAGAGGAATGTGTAGGCAACGTTGAGCGAAGTTGAAAAAAGAAAATGGGGAGCAGCGTCGCGAACGGTAAATGTAGGGTGACGTGCACTTGGTAGAACTCTTCTAGCAGTTGTGACTGGTTTACTTTGGTTTGCTACGCTCTGTATGAGAGTTAAATTGTGCGTCGGTGAGCCAATGATGTAGGCTTAATCTCGAGTGCGCAAGGGAAACAAGTATGCCATATTCTGTCGCGCGCATTCCACATGGTACTGTAGGAGGGGATAGAGCGGGTGCGCTCTATCGCTTCGAATATAAAGTGTGCGCGTGCGGGCACCCTTTTTATTCAAAGCGATCTGCTTTGAGAAAGCAAAGTGGTCCGACGGATCCTAGCTTTGCGTGTGCTGTGTTCTCACCGCTGCGTTTGCGCTGAAGTGGTAGACAGCACGAAGGTCGTTTCACTCGCTGCTGCTGCCGTGATTCCTCACGCCAGCGTTTTCACAGCGAGTTCTCCGGTCATGGATTGTGAAGTGTTCATGGCTGCCTGTGCGCGCTGACAGCAAGATAGGTAATTTAAATAGTAAGCCAATGTTTAGAACGGGGCGTTCTACTTTGGCGGCTGCTGCGTATGGCGCAGCCGAGCGAGCCATGTCTTGAATATGACCTGTGATGCGTCAATGCGCACTGAGGGTCGATAGCGTCGTGTGCGCTTTAGTACCCGTAGGCTTGGGCGTCACCCCCGATCATGAATTGCGAAGTCACTGAAACTTTTTGTACACTGCCTAATCCCATATTAAGTGTTAATTTATCAACTTCACAAACATTCTAATTAGATCAAAACTGTCAATCAGAAAATTGTAGAGGATCATGGAAGCACCAGATAGAGTTTTTGGATGCTCAGTACATCCTGCATAAACGTGTTCCTCCGAGCGCAAAAGAAGCACGCAAATACACCTAAAGTACCTCGAGCGGCCAGACGCTCATCAATATTGCCCGTATTTGCGGGCTTCATTCCCGCTGGGATAAAGCCTTTCATGTAGTGAGAAGATCAGCGTCAATAGTAACAAAGAACGTTCCGTTACATCGCTACGCAGCAGTCACTACTACTACTTTCACGTCGCTTCCAAGTGGCCTAGTGTCAAATTGATTGCCGTTACGTACAGGCATATTACCTTTTGTATGAGGTATGATTGTGTACATTTCCTCTCACGCCATGGACGGGATTTTGTTGTAGATGGAGCCTTGCTTCTTTCATTATATGGCTTTGTTCAGTGAAGTGACTGGCTACTGCTTTAGGTAAATCTTGTTTTCTATCAGCGCGTGGCCATTTATCTTTGTATGAATTTGCCCTCCAGTCTCGCCTATGTATTGTGTACCACGAGTGGCAGTGTCTAGACCTTAGACTGTATAAAAAGTAGAAAATACGCTTGACGTGCAGGTGAATTTCTACGTTACATTGTGATGGCAAGATCATACTGAACTACTATTTATTTTAGTTGTATATTTTACACATTTGAATGTAGAGTACATGGGACGGTCATAGCCACAGGATTTCGGCTTCGTAGTTGTCCTTAATTTGGTATGCAGACCAAGAATCTTGTCCTAATTAGTGTTGCGCCTGTAGGCTACTCTACACAGGTCGAAAAGATAAGTTTCTGTTTGCTGGTTAGCATTTCGTACTTATTGGGGATGTTCAAGTTGGGGAGTGCATTGGAGAATTTAGTATTTAGACGCCTTGTTGTTCGTGTGATCTTAACTCGTCTCGGTCAGCTTTAGCTGCATCGGCCTGGGCTTTTCGAATGGTAGTGCTGGAGTGGTTCCTGTTCGATAGGGTTTCTTTAAGGTGGTCGAATCTATCTTGAAATATTGGCTTTTAGCGCGAATGCGACGTGGTAGTGTGGCTCGCCAGACATTGTGAACGTGCTACCTATAACACAATGTCCGTGACAGTGGTGTCTAAACTTTAGGCCTTACTTGCCAAAATATTTCCTATGAATCGTTGTATTTAGTGTTCACTTGTGAATATTTATTGCTGTGTCTAGAAAGAAGATACCCTCAGTTAAAGAATCCGATGTAATTTTATTACTGGGTGAAAATAATATAGGAATGTTACATATTTACCATGACTGTCAAGAGGATCTCGCCAAAAACAACTAGTTTGACTATGTATGGGAGCTCTCTGTTGGGATTGTCTGATAAACGACATAGATAATCCCATCAATCTATTCGCGCTGATTGGTGCAAAAGGTGTAGCCGTACTTGTATCTTGTATTTGCAAGTGGCAATTGTTCTCCTGTTTCAAGTAGTTATATATGCGAACTAATTTAAAAAGACATAAATGGACCTCAATAGAGTGGTGAGCATTGTGTATGGATAGTTTCTTCTGTCGAGGATAAAGCTTCAGAGATTGGCAGGTTGGTGTATATGGTCGTGACGGCTAGCGTTATGAAAAAATCTTTTGCGGTAGCATGTCTTTAGTATAAATATCCTACACAGTTCTCAGTACGGAGTTACCTTAAACAAATGAAAGAAGTGCTTGGGGTAAATCTCCTCAAAAGTAATCAAGCACCCAGAGAGAGATGGTGATTAATACAATTGGGCGCCCTGGAAAATTATTTATATTTTTGTGGGTGGAATTTTAAGAATTTCGGGGAGGTCATAGAAGCGTCCTGAAATTTTGCTGCCCGATTTCGAGAAATGTGAATTCTGGCGCTGTCGCGAATTTATCAGGAAAGAGTCATTTCAGCCCATTGGTAATGGCTAGCTTATATGGCAATGAGGCTCGTTGTCTAGCTTACGGTAGTGTTCAGGTGTTGAAGATTGTGTAGTTCTCTGTAATCCTCGTGCTAGCACTTCTCTACTGGCCAAAAACCATACTTCCGCCATTACCTGTTTCCTTAGTGACGATGTCGTACAAGGAACGAACATTTCATATTTAACTCTTGGAGGAAGTTATAAGGTCGCTTAGGCGCTATACATCGGCTTACGATTTCCTAAATGACAGTTATAACTTACAGTTCGGGTCTATGGCTTGCTTTGGCTCAGGAATGTAGGTTAACTGTGCTCTAAGTCGTGTCGTTCGGTGTCTGGTGCGTTGTTGTCTGCGAAAAATATGCCTAATCCGCATCCGTTGGGGGAATTCTGTATGGTCCTTGAGAAGAGATTTTCAGTTTTTTTTTAGTGCGATAGAAATTTAGGCCCTTCACAAGCACTACTATTTCCTCCCCCTTTGATATTTTAGAAATGTCTAACGCATTTGACTGGTTTAATTTTCTGGAGACTTCAGCCAGCTCTAATGTTTCTAGATTTCTGTTCCCTCTACTTGGTGTGGCGTGGCTGTTTGCAAGGAATGTAGTTTTTTTTATTAAAATCCGCTCTTATTCTCGGCTCTCCGGACCACTTTTAAGGACTTTTCACAGTAACTTTTTGAATATTTCCTGTGATCCGATGTCTGACGTATGTTTTGAACGTCCTGATGAAAAAATTCCTGTCGTTCTTAGCAGAGTTTCTTGAGAATATTCAAATGTGAGAGCGACGCATTGTTTATTATTGTTTGGCAGTTTGCAAGATGGCCTGCGGGGAATGTGCTTAGAGCTGTTGCAGGTTTCAGTGATTGTCCTTTCGGAATATATATTGTTCATTGTACAGTCTACGAAAGTTTTTAGATAGAAAGTTTTTAGATAGAAGGCGCAGCTAATAGGTTTTTGGTATGTTCCCTAGCCTGCAAATGTTCGATGCTTCGTGGCACATGCCAAACTATGTAGAAAAGCGAAGGTAACATCCGGTCCCTGTGGCCACCCCAGGGGCTTTAAATACAAACATGTACAATCTGCTATTTCAGATAAAAGTACAGCTTCACATTACTTTCACAACGCAACTTCAAGTTTCCCTGCGCATCAAGGAAGGCAATCTACTGTCTATAGTGCGCCACTTATAATAAACGATGCATAGCTGAGACTGGACAACAAATTCACAAAAACTGAACGGCCAGGGGCAGATACAAAGCGAAGTTGATCCGAAGCTGTTGCCAGCAACTCCAATGAACGCGGAAAATATTTGTGCTATGCAGGAAGCCTTTGTATACTACAAAAAAAATTTTCATTCACCGCTCGAGAGGGAATATACGGAATCATACCTCATAAACATATTTATATGCCTGCAGCGAACGGTAATCCATTTGACAGCGGCATGTAGAGCTGCTGGAAGGTTTACCTTAACTCCATAAATGTTGACATTAATAACAAAAGTACAAAAGTATTCGACGCCATCCGCTAACCTTGATTCGTAAGCTCACCTAATCCCCCATTTCCAGCTCTTCCTTGTCTCTCCCCTACGACTCAAATTAGCAGTTTCTGCGAAGCCTCTGAACACACATCAACCATACGACGCTCTCTTCAATGTACACCTGGCCCGTCCTGCTTTTTCTACCATTTTAGTTCTTTTGTGTTTTTTTAATGAAATACCGCCATCGACACGCCACAAACTTCCGAATGTTGAGGATATCGTTTCCGCGCCTCTATCAAACAGGGTTGAGCCACTTCTCTAAAGAGCCACGACGCCATCTTCGTCGGTATACCGAGGTTAACCTTCCTTGAAACACAAACCCATTCCCTTCCCAACCCCCCCGGTTCTCCATGGCTCCCATACTTCACGTGGCCATCTTAATATGTTGAAACATTTGCCTGCGCAGCGGCTCTGCTCTGCTCTGCCTGCGCAACTCTTGTCGCCTTGTTGCTCTTGCGCGGACTGACTTTTTTTAACGATTAGTAGGGGAGGTTGGCGCTTCTATGGCGGACCGGCTTACAGGCCCACTTTTAAATAACATGAAGGCACGCGGTTTTCTCCCACTATGGTTTCTGTTGAGTTCTCCTAATGTTTCTAACCTCCGTATGCCACGATACCCCCTGTAGCGCACCCTATTCCTTCGGTTTCCTGCCGGTCCCATCCTCTCCCGCTCTCTTCCCCTAGTCCTTCAACCCCGTTCTCCCCGCGAAGATGCCTGGAAACGCGAAATGACAACGTTCATCTTCTTTTCTGTTTCTTCCTTCACAGTCGGCCGCAGCCCAGAATGACCGCACATGATGTCACCCTACCATACCACAAACACTGCTCTGTCGTGCATTACAAAGCCGATTTCGCAATGATAGGTCCCCCTATCGAAACGTAGGACAGCAATTTCTGAGGCCCTTTTTTCTGCTTACATAACTTCTTTTACTAAACTTTTGTCAACGAAATGGTGCGTGATCACAATTTATTATTACCATTGGTTATTGAAATTTTAAACTTCTGCTAAAAACTGTGATACTTACTTACCTTGTTTACCTTTATCTAAATTGTGAGTTTCCCTGTCCTAGGGAGCACACCATACCATGTTTAAAAGGTTACTTTGCTTTTCTTTATTTTTCTAGAGAATCCTCCGGACCTCTCTAAAAATCTGATGTATGTACATATTTACGCATTGCCACGAAAGAAGTGTGAATATTTCATAAAAAGTATCCGAAGTGAGAACATAAGTGGATTTGATTCCAAATATGCCCTGTGTGCCGAAGGGCTCAGTGGAACTCCGTGCGGAGTAAGTAACAGCGGCGATCGTCTTGATGGCATACATGCGCATGGGTAATTCATGTACATTTATGGCTATGTCAGTGTATTACGCACGCAGGGGTATCCAATGATGCAAAAAGGAATTGCTAGAAAATCATGTTTGGTGTATCTAATTGCTCACTGCGGAAGCGAGGTGTATGATTCGGTCGCCGTACTGAAATTATACATGTCGTTTTCGGGTTTCTTTAATGCAGTTAACGTTCATTAAATGCAGAAAGATTGAGTAAGTTCCGGCATTGGCTGGTCGTTGTGCCTTACAATTATCGGATGGCTTCAGAAGGCTTACACAAACCCAAAATCAAAGAAATGACTTCAAAAATGGAACATCAGTACACCTTCATCCTGTCAAATCCAAATATATTTCCACACCAAGGAAAACTCTTTCAACTTGTGCACCCACATGTCGTGCCATGGTCAGTTCTTTCGCGAAATCTAAAACAGTGAAACATTTAAAAGTGTATTCACAGAATTCCCAATACAGACACATTAGGCTGCTCGGGAACACAAGAGCAATTGTTATGCGCAATTCTTATGAATTTTCGACAACAACAGTTTGAAGGCAAACCTACGTTGATGGCTGAGAACCCTTCAGGAACAGCAGGGGATCGGTGTATCATCACTATGTAGCAGAAGCGGTTGTTTCGGAGACTGTTTGTTACCCCGTTATTGGAGCATGACAAGGACCACCTCGACATTCCATCAACGCTTTTGTAGCGTTGCAACAATCCCCATAAACCTGATGCTTCCACCATGCATGAAAGTTTATGAAATATAGGATGATAGTGGTCTAAATAAAAAAAATTGGAGGACGCTTAAGCTTCGCCTTCAAGAGTGGAACGCGATAGCGTTCCCGTCGACCCGCCAATGGGTGTAAGACAATGGGCTACAGGGCAGCCATCACTTACGAGGCGCCCCGCATCAGACGCGGTGAGCGTCGAGCCATATGGTCGAGCAACGCGGCGTTCGGCGCAGCAATGAAACGTGCGCCTGAGCAAGCGGAGCGAACCAAAGAACTCGGTATCCCGGAGGGGGAAATGATGCACGCCAGCCAAACGCCGTGATCGGCACGGGCAGAGAGATAGAGAGATAGTGATCTAAAGAAAGGAAGGACGCTTGATTCTGCGGAGGGAGCGAGACGAAGCGTTGTCAGGGGAGAGAGTCCGAACCGCGACAGCTCCAATGCGCGCGTGGCGCGCCATCTGTCGGGGCAGCGCCGTACATGGAGAGGAGGGGCTCTTCTGTGTTTGCCGCAAGATGGCTCTCCGTGTGCGGAAAGCGCAGAAGAAATGCAGCGAAACGCACTTCGCTACTCGTGTAATTGCGACTTCTGTAAGTTACATGTTCATAATTACCTATATACACCACAGTATAACTTTCCACGGCTCGTTTCGAAGGCAACACCGCATTCACTAGAGGCGCGTTTGTACCTTTTGGAAGCATCGAAATCGTGGCTGAGTGGTAGCGTCTCCGTCTCACACTCCGGAGACCCTGGTTCGATTCCCACCCAGACCATCTTGGAAGTTGCTTTTTATTTATGGAGTGCCTGTCGTGATTTATCGCTCACGGTCAACGCCGCAAAACGCTGACGCCGACGCCGACACCGACGCCGACGACACCGGCTTTTCTTCGACACGAGCTCCTTAACGCTATCGCGTTAAAAGAAGGACGCTTGATTCTGCTACCCGTGCGGGAACACGGCGAAGCGTCGTCAGGGGAGAGGGAGCGGGAAGTGAAATATGACAGAGAAAGAGGGCGGATGTGGTCTAATTGACTCCACTATGCGCGACAGGTGGCAGTCCTCAGTAATATTGCCAGCGTTATAGCGGGCGCTTATAGGGTGTCTATGCCCGTGGAACTTAAAGACTCCAGCAGGCTTCGCAGCGCATGGAGCTGGGGACACACCGGGAACAGCAGGTCATTCTCTGTGGCCCCGGGAAGGCCGTGGCGTCTGTAGGTGTTGATCACTGTGGAGCGCTCCTGCGCCAAGGACGGGCAGGCACAGAGAAGGTGCTCCAGAGTCTCGGGGTCCCTGCACCTCTTGCAGGAAGGTGACGTGGCGCGGTCCTTGGCTTACAGCCGGGCCACAGTGCAGGTGCAGCCAGTCCCCAAGAGCAAGAGTGTGGAACGGCCTCTTCTGGAGAGGCCGTTCTCTGGAAGTGGCTTGGGGACCCTGCCACTAGCCACTCGGGTGTCCGGGTGAATGGAGCTTAAATGGCGCTGTAGCCGATGTCTCGTGCAGTCCGAGGCCGCTAGCGCTCTGGTAAGCTAGATTACATCATGATCGGCAGCTTTGGCGTAGGTGTCCGCCTCCTCGTTACCGGCTACGCCGACATGTGAGGGCAGCCAGAGGTAGGATATTGCGATTCCGGCGGGGGCTAGAGCCGTTAACTTGGCAAGCTGCAGCACCACTGTAAGTCCTGCCCGCCGTGGGTTGATGGGGGCCTGGAGCGCTGGCTTGAGTCGGACACCACCGCCACCGGCTGCTGGGGAGGGTGCTCAGTAAGGAGGTCGGCAGCCAGGTGCAACCCCGCTAGCTCAGCTGCAGTAGAGCTTGCTGTAAGCGGGAACCTACACTGCTTGTGACAGGCGAGAGTTTCAACTGTGCATGCCACTGCTGCCGACCCGCTGGGGAGGACCGAACCACCTGTGAGCACCAGGTGTCCTTCCAACTCCTCCTAGAGCTTGCAGGCGGCCTCCTGCTGCAGGGCTGCGGCTCGTGCTCTCAGCCTGGCTATCTCCTTGAGCTACACGTCCGCGGGTCCGTGATGGGGAGGAGCAAGAGCCACTGTCACAGGTAGTTGGGGAACTGTCTCCTCATAGAGGTGACACAGGCTGCCCATCCGTGAAGCCGGCAAGCTCCGGAGCCGGTCTAGGGTTAACCTGGCCGTCTGGTACGCCATGTAGCCTGTCAAAATGCCCCAGTCCCCGTTGCAACATGAGCAGTGACAGTTTCCATTCGCCGGCCCCAGCCACTGTTGCGGCGATCTTGGAGTGCCTTGGAAGCTCCAGGTCAGTTCTGATGGCCGTCCTGTGCAGAACCTCTAGTTGTCCTTTCCTGGCATGCGTCAGAGAAACCAGCGGCAGGGCATACAACAATGACGATGTTGCTGAACCCTTCTTCAGGCGTAAGGCCCACTTTGTGGGGCATCCTCGAACTCGTTGAAGGAGTCGGCCCACGGCTACATGTACTCGGCGCCCCTTGGCGCTAAGGGCCTTAGTAGCCGGGAACCACGTCAGCCGGTGGTCTATGGCGAGGCAAGGGCACGTCACTCTCTGCTTCCACGGAAGGGGTTCGGTGCCGATTCTGAACTGGTGTACGCTGAGGCGGGAGGCAGGCCTCGGGTGTATCAGAAAGGGCCTCCGTCTTTGTAGGAGAGACGGTTAAGCAGATGCTCCCGAGGAATGTTGTCACCGCGTCCAGGGCCCTCTGCAGTGATCTCCGGACGGCTGGAAGGCATCGCCTTGCTCCCCGAACCCAGAGTGCCATATCATCAGCGTAGATGGAGCACTGTGTGTGGTACTGGGTGTCCGCCAGTAGTGCCACTGGCAGACCAGCCAGGGCTGCATTGAACAGAAACGGGCTCAGCACCGATCCCTGCGGCACGCCGGTGGCGATTGCACGAGGGACGCTGAGCGCCTGGCACACTCCTACCCGAACGTTCTTTACGCAAGAAAGGCATAGACAAAGCGTCTGACGCTGCCAGTGATCCAGAGGATGTCTAAGGAGGCCTCCATGACCTCGTGCGGCAGGCTGTCAAAGGCACTCTGTACGTCAACCAGCACGAGAAGGGCCAGATCACCACTTTTCTTTGCATCCTCCAGTGTGGCTCCGATGTCGGCGATGGAGTCAGCATTGCAGCGGTAGCGACTGAAGCCGGTCTGCTGCTCCGGAAAGTAGTGCACCTGCGCGGCAATCCACTCCATGCGTGCCAGGACAATCCTCGCCATCACCTTACAGGTGGCAGAGGTGAGAGACACTGGCCTGTACGAGGAGGGTGCCGCCGCAGGTTTCCGTGGCTTAAGGACTGGGGCCAACCCGGCGGTGAGCCAGCGGTCTGGGAGAGCCCCAGTGCTCCAAATGGTGTTGAAGTACTCGAGGACACGATCTTGCTCTGCATCTTGCAGGTTCCGAAGCATTTGGAACGTGATTCCATCCGCTCCTGGAGCGTTCCGTCGCCTGATTTTTCCTAGGGCGGCCCTCAACTTATGCACCCGGAGGGGCTCGCAGCAAAGAACATTAATCTGCTCGAGCACCCATTCTAGATGGTGACTCATAGGTTGCAGAACCACCGTGTCATTATCAGGCACACTGTTGTGATCGACTCCTGAACAAGTTTCATCACCTGACGTGTTAGAGCACCGCTATTAACCCCAGACCACACGTGCACGTGCGGACACGTGCAAGCTCGCGTCTAAGTGTCTTGAGCCCGTCACGTCTGGCGAGGAACGCCATCCATAAGAACTCGCGATAGCGCGCGTTCTCAGGGCTGATTCATAGAGGCCTTGGAAGTGACTGACAGTGTTTGAAAATGCCTCTCTATCTATACACGTAATTGTAGCATTTTTACAACTGTTTTGCAAGCGCGATAAGGAAAGATTACGCACTTTCTTTAGTATAAATCTGCTTCGCTGAGAGTTGTATGTACCACGCCGTAGCTGAGTAGCCAGGCGCGCCGACGCGGGGAAGCGCAAGCGCGCCATAATAGAGGAGCTGTTCACCGAGCTGTGGCGCACTGTCTGCGCGTGCGTGGGCGCGTGGACGCGAGCTGGCGCACGTGTGCAAGCGTACTTGTGGTCTGGCCTTTGGGCGCCCGTTGCAGCGGCTCGCGTTGGGTTGACGGGGCGCACGAGCAGCGGGAAGGATGGAAGAGAGAACGGGGAGCGCCGGCTAAAAGACGTGAGGAGGAAAGCGGAGGAGAAGGGCGCAGTGGACTATTGGAGGGAAAGCCGAGGTAGACGGCATGTCGAAAGCGTGAGAGAAAAAGCGTAGTGCGCTGAGGATGGCAACGAGATGGCGCCAGAGTAGCGCCAGTCATATGGGAAGTCCGTCCACGGCGGCTTCTGTGGATCTCGCCCACGCGCTGCCTCTCGCGATCTGCAGGTTAACTAGGCTGTCACGCGCCACTCCGCTCCGTTTGCAACGTGCCGCTCGATACAGAATATCGTCCAAATGGACACACGTACAGAGCAGCGATTAAAGTTTGCATTAGGGTGTCTCGTCTTCGTCGGTGAAATTTGTAGCCAGCCACCCATTATATATTCATGACCATTTCTGACCTCCTGGTTGTTTAGTAGCTATGAAGCTGGCTTGCTAAGCACGAGGCCGCGGGATCGAATCCCGGCCATGGCGGCCGCATTTTGATGGGGCTGAAATGCGAAAACACCCATGTACTTAGATTTCGGTGCACGTTAGAGAACCTCAGGCGGTAAAAATTTCCGAAGTACCCCACAACAGCGTGTGTCATAATCAGAGAGTGCTTTTGGCATTCGAAACCCGTAATTTGTGTTTAACGAACGTTTGCATTTTGCGCGCATCGAAATGCAACCGCATCGACCGTGATTGAGCCTTGGAGCTGAAACTTGGCAGGGCAACCCCACAGACAAGGGTTTACCTCTACGGATTGTTCTGTTATGCCGTATGGGTACTCTACATCGCATCGTCTAAAGAAGGCACCAAAACAATCTCACTGATTTTTTTTTTCATGCGTAAAAATTTGAGAGCTCGCGTGCAGAGACTCACAAAAAAGCGAAGGGGAGTGTTAGAAAGGTTCCACTGCAACCTTTGACAATTGTTAAGGCAATTGCGAAAGTCGCACTAATTTCGTGTGCTCTGCAATCTGACTTGCACGATGCAGAGTGTATATCGGTCAGACTGTACAATGTGCTGTGCTGACGTTCATTTGCGCGTGCACAAATCTCCCTGCAGTGTGCTTCGACCTCACTTGTGTGCAGTCACTACCGCTACACGTTGTTGGCGCATGACTTCTGTAGCACCAACACAATTGCAAGGCTCATGGATCAGTGCCTGCCGGAAATTATTGCTTTCTGGATATCTTAACAGAAACGTGTGCTTGTTGCTTGAATTGCTTGACTTTGAATGGCGCTTGTGTGCTACGGAATTGCTTAACCAACTTTATTGTCTCTTTGTTAGCTTATCGCACCTGTGTGTCACTGTCACTTTCATCTTGTTTTGCACGCTATTCTAGGTTTTTTGTTTTCATGTAAATATATCCCGCTTTATTGCTACTCAACTTCGTCGTGTCCAGGAGTGGTGGTGCTGGCGAAAAATTTAATTTTTAGTCGGAACTTGCCAGTCCTTGCATTTGCCTCAATTTTCATTCTTTTGCAGAGCTATTATAATGCATACATATGTTGCAAATTATCTTAAGAAATCAAGTCAGCAACATACCGATTATCCCATAGCACTTAAAATAATTATGTTCCATACGAAACGAACATCTCAGACTTCTGTAGGATTCGTGAGTACTGTTTTCTACGCAACAAAATGAAAATACTGACTTAGGATCATCATCAGCAACAGCAGGAGCAGCAGCAGCCCATTCCATGTGCACTTCAGGACGAAGGGCTCTCCCTGCGATCTCCAATTATCGCTGTCCTGCGCCAAACGATTCCAACTAGCGCCCGCGAATTTCCTAATGTAAACGCCTCACGTAGTCTTTTGGCGTTCTCGGCGGCGCTTGAGGTGTCTTGGCAACCATTCTCTAAACCTAATGGTCCAACGGTTATCTAACTTGCGCTTTACATGACCCACCCAGCTCTATTTTTTTAAATTTATTTATATTTATTCATTTACAGATACTGCAGCCCAGAAAGGCTATTGCAGGAGTGGGTGAATACAATATGTGGCAAATACAAATCACAATACAAAAGAAGCATATGTGAGAACATGGCAAAAGGGAGTACTCAGTAGCATCACCAAATTGTTTATATGGTAAACAGTGGATAGAATCAGGCAGGTCATTCGAGAGTTCACTAGTCCTAGGAAAAATAAAACTGTATTAAAACTTGTTGGTGCGAGCAAAAAAGACCAATAAGTTTAAGTGCTTACTGTTCCTCGTGATTAGGGGCCTTGCACGGGTCACATATGCATTAGGGGAAGCATAATGTGAAGAGTAAAATAAAAAGTGTGAAGTTTCAGAGAATTAATGTGACCACGGTGGGAAAAAGGGGTTAAACCGAGCATATGCAGATGAGATGACGGTGAAAAGGTTCTGTCATAGCGGCGGTATATGAAGCGCACCACCTTTTTCTGAACAGTATTTTTGCTGCTTATGTCCACCTATCTATGTAGCCTATAAGAAAAAAATCTGCCTTGGCCTGGGTATGCCAGCTCCACAAAAAATTTATTCACGCAGAAACTCCTCGGGGAGTTTTCTAAGTATGCGTAAGCGTTGTGCCATTTATTTGCTCATCTCCACGCGCAGCCCAGTGTCATTATCATTGTAACGAAACTTGATGAACCCATTACAACCGACAGCGCTGGAGCCACACAGACGGTTGCAGACTGCGGCGCCAAGCACGCTGATGACGTTCTGATCATTATGATCAGTCATCGCTTTTCAGCGCGTTTTCCGTCGGCGTCGAACCAGTGGCCAGACGTACTCGGGCAGCAGCTTCGTATGGCAGCACCACGCAAGCCGCTCCTTGAAAGGGATCTGCGATGCCGACAAAGAGTGCCGTTGGCTGATAGCTTCCCGCACATTGTTCTCGCGGCTTATTTATTGTTGGAAGGGTTACGCGTGGGCTCATATCTTGAAAAGCACCCGCAAAAGCGGGAGAGCTCTGTGAGCGCTGTGTTCTCGCCATTTCTTCGACATTGAAGCGAGAAGCTGCAGTAAGGTGAATCCGTTCCCTGCTGTGGACGCTATTGGCGGCGAGGATTCACAGAGTCGCCATCTGTCGGAAGCGCCTCCCTTGCGTAGTATGAGGGATCACGCGGCGCGCTCCTCATAGGTTTCGCTTACGGCGCTCAATAAAAACACCCCACGACAGCCCTTCTGGACATATACGTAGGTACATTGAAAACGAGGGAAGTTTTTGACTGTCGATATAATAATCTTGGGCAAACTGAAAGCACAGAATCGTTTACAGACACTATTTTTTTACCGAATACGTACTGCGAACGCTACTGCGTGCGGTCGTCACGATGGAGTCTCCCGAACCAGCTTCTTCCGCGAAAGGTAGCCAAACGCCTAGAGTAAACTATGTGAAATATGTTCTTATAGTGAGCTGTCTGTATAACCAAATGGGGCATAACACACCGGAGCCTCAATCCAGCAATCGCACAGGTTCGCAGCGACCGACTGCGCGTTTGCGTGTCAGCGCACAATGCTTTGCTTTCGCTGTGAGCGCATTTTCGCACCTTGCTCTGAGCTTTAGGCCGCAGCATATGAGCATTTGACAGTACACTAGCAACCGTTGTTGCGTCTACGCTATCAGAACTGTTCAAAAATAATTCCGTTATAGGGAATTTGACGCCTAGCTGCTGCGGCGACTGTGATGTGCCGTCGCGACGATTCAATCTTTTTTGTCTTCTAAATTCTTGGAGATTTCAATAATATGTCTCAAGTTGCTTCGCACTGTATGTTTATCGGTCATCTCAGCGTGCGATTTCCCCCTGCCTGTTTTTCGTGATCCAGTGCATTAATTCAAAACACAAACGTGACCATATGCCGTGCCTTTTTTTGATTTTCGTCTTACCGCTCCCTTTCGATTCCAGTGAACTTGCCAGTATCTAGCATCATCGAGTTCATAGACCAAACCGTCATGACATTAGCCGAGCAGCGGGCGCGGGCGAGTGTCTCAGTGCGCGTCTTCTGCTGCTCACCGAACATCGTACAGTCCTGGCACCGTCACAGTTATCTTCCTCTCGTCTGTGCTTGCTGCATGCCCGATTTGTAGCCGATGGGTATCTGCTGGTTCTAACTTTCACCAGCCAAGCTTCACACAGCTTCTTGCCCTGCGGTTACATTTGAATAAGGCAGACACCGGGCTCCGTTGCGTACGTCCGGAACTGCGGCACCGAAGTAGCCTACCATGCTGCACACCTCCAAAGGCATCCACTACTTATTATAGTACTTTTAAATGTTGTCAAGCAGACACCCAAGGCACTAAAGCTTCACCAATTAATCAGAAGCGCAGCGCAGGTGGGATTTTAAACTTCGTTTTGAGCTCGCCTCGGCGCTTCCGAAGCAGCCGACGCGGCCGATGTGTCCACATGGTCCCTCATGCCACGTCACGCCGACGGTGGTGCTAGGTTTTCCAGTGGTGGAGCGCGCCCCAATACGGCACGTGGCAAATGATCACTTCATTGCGTTTTCAGAAGTTCAAGTGTTCAAGCCTCCACCCACACACCGCTTTTGTTTGCATTCTCCTTTACAGGGCGATTCTGGTGCCCCGATAACCATGAGACGCAAAAGTGGAAAATCTGTGCAAGTAGGCATACTAAGCGCTGGATCAACTGGCTGCAGCCACATGAGTAAATATTCAATCATCGTTCATGTTTACAAGTTTTTGTCTTGGATAAAAGAAGCCCTCAACCACTATGAAAGCTGGAAAACCATTGAAGGTCATAATCATGAATTCATGTCGTAGACGGTATTCTAACTGTCATGTATTTTCGAAATAAAGCTGCATAATTTGTGCGGCATCAGAGTCAAAACCTGTCGCATGTTGTCCCCTCATTAGACTACCATAAATAAATTGGTAAGTAAGAATTGGAATCAATTCGCCACTTGTCAACCTTAAATTATTTATTCTAACGGGTAGAAATAATCTACTTTATTAGGTGCAACACCGCATTAACAAAATATATTTTAAATTGAGGTTTGCGATTATTCAAAATATTGAATACGAATAAAATACTATCTACTATTTGATTTCAATTCGATTAGGGAGGTCAAATTATGCTGTAGTTAAAATATACGAAAGCACTTGTTGAATGCTAGAGGCACACAAAACGATGAACCTCACCACTGTTCCAAATCATTCTGCTGCAAGAAAACGGCATTTGATCCAGGGACATTATTTCCTAATTGAATGCGCATGCGACATCACTTCTCAATAATTGCCATCATCCAAAATAAGGTTGTGTGACTCGTAAGCAGCGCAAAGTGACATATTTTTTCTTGAATGATTATTTGGCCACCCTTTGGTCACACGATGTCGATATTATTTTCGAACAACCTTCGATGCGGTAGCACATGGGAGACTTCTCTTGTTGAACAGGAAGGCCCCACCACGTGCGCCTGGAGGCATACCGTTACTTCCCTGTATTGTGTTTTTGCCGTGGCAGACTTTTTTAATTTCATGAGAAAACTCTCTCGTCTAAAACATGCTCACTTGTCAGTTCGTCAAGTTACATGCATGCATGCATAACCTAACATTACATGCATGCGTGTACCTATGTCAACTTCATTGTTTTTGACGTGAAATGGCTTTCATTCTTGTTATGAAAGGGGGGGGGGCTCTTGTTTAATATCACATGTAGCGTTAAGTTTCGCATGTAACTAAAAGCTGTTGAAATAATAATATCGCCCATATATTTACAACTGTACTAACAGGTGTCTTAATTTGACATGGTTGGGCAGCGAGAAGTATCCACTACACATTTATGCATCTGTCACGAAGGCATATGGCGCTATTGTTGTGCCAAGCTTAAAGTAGTCGAAGCTAAGTTGATGATCTCGCGCCGCATTCAGAGCGCCATAGATCGGCACTACGCTTGTTGATCCGAGCAGAACAGGTTGCGTTTGAGAGAAGTATCTCAGCCATAGAAGGCAGATATAATTTGTGAAACAGAAACAAGGGTTTATCAGGAGTAAGAACGGTTACAAAGTGTGAAGTTAGCTGCAAAAATTTGGTGTTCGCTCGGCTATGGCGCGCTCGCGTTGGACACCTGCGGTGCAGTAACAGCGTGAAGAGGGGTACTTGGCCCGCAAGACCCAGCAATGCCCGTTTGCATCCACCACCTTTCACTACGGTGGGTCAAGCACGAGTAGGGAGCGAGTAGGATTGGAAAATTTTATCACAGGGCCCTACTGAGGCGTGTTGTGTGCCAGGCACGTAAGCTAGAAATCAATGATTAGATGTCACTTGTGTATTGCGTGAACGTGATCCCTGTAGCACACTGCCCAAACATTGTCTGCAGCACAAAAAGGGTTTCATGTACACCACTGCTGTTTCGTCTCGATACAGCCAACGCTGTTATATTTCTTGTTACAGTGAAGTTGCGTTTTGCTAGGACACGGAATTTCATGGCGTTTGCACGCGATAGCTCTCCCCTGAAACCTCTCCCTTAAAAAGTAAGGGTCAAAGAGCCAACAACCAAAACAAATACGTATCGCAGCTCGCGGCGAAGCTTGGTTTGACGGCCACCTTTATCGAAAACGGCACTGCGTCGCAGCTAAGTCTATGTGAATGTTTGACGTAGTGCTTGAAGTAGTGTGCGAATGATAAGGCGACCAAAGGAAATTTTTGGTACCATTTCCCCCCACCGTTGCTAAAGGAAGGAAACGCATGATTCGTACGCCTGAATAGCAGCGTATTCACGAGGATCGACAGCGAGAGCAGCGGCACGGCAGAGACCGTCGACGTTGTTCCAATTAGCCGGCCCGAGAACATGAGCTTGCCCGCGATGTCGTACGTAATCGACGAATAAGAGCTGTCGACGTATACTGCGATGCTGAGAATGCCGTGAAGAGACGGTGATGCCACGAGGTTATGGTGCCGCGATACGACGACGCCTAGGGAAGGTTCCAAAGAGGCTTTCGCGATCGCAACTTGGGCTCGGCCTGCCAATTATCTGATCATCTCTGGTTAGATAACGACCTCTCAGAGATGAGCGGAATGGAGTCCGAAGAGCGACGACAGACCGTGGTGGATGTGCTAACGCGGTGCTTTCTCGGCGAGAACGTTGGGGAGTTTCAAGTAGGCGGCAGTTGTAAGAAAGTGCTGATAAATGGTAACGTGACTCTGTTCAGTACAAGGCGTGTAGACAGGCTCACCTAGAGGGACGGTTCCATGTATCTCGATGACGAACGGTTACGTGTACCCGCGTGTGCCGGTGCATCATCCGAAGCTCAACGCCGGTTGATCAGCTTCGCTGGTCATCCGCTTTCACACACTGGGTGGCTGTCGAATTTTTACCAGAAGGACTCCTCATGGACTTTGTGCTTCCCCCTGCACAGAAATGTTTAAGAAATGTTAGTGACTTTACTATTCGGAGATGGTCTTCCTCAAATACTTGGATACCGTTCTCATCCTTCAGTATTTAAAGACAGGTAATATTGAAAGAAACAAAAGGGAATTTCTATAGGTCTAGAGATAAACTATCATCATTGTCATCAGCCTGGTTACGGCCTCTGTAACAATAAACAATAAGGCAGGTATATTAGAGCTACAAAGTAACTTATCGAGCAACCTATGTCAGATTCAAGAAACATGTCATCTCATTTTCATATAAAGGCCAACTTTGCTCAAGTTCGCTTAATGTGCCCTTACTTTGCGGTAATCTCTCCATGAGGCTATGTCGCGTCCCAGACCAACACAGACGAATTTCGTTTTAACAGTGGCACTTATAGCGGCAAATAGCCGGAGCTAAATATATATATATATATATATATATATATATATATATATATATATATTGTTGCAGGAAGAAAGCAGGCCCACGAATGTAAAATAATGTATATTCACAACTGCGGTTAATGGCGTTCAGGCAAGTGCCAGACTTCATCTTCCTCTCGTCCAATCCAACTTCGTCCTTCACTTCACCGTAAGATCACCCTCCCGGCGGTGTAGCTCCGTCCCCGTGCAAGTTATGGAGCCTCACTTAATGGGGGGACATAGGGCTTCAGCCTGGCGACGTGAACAACATCGCTGGTGACGTTGGAATGCACTGAAGGCTGACCGACTGGGGCGATCTCGTATGTTACGTCGGACAGTTGGCGTAAGATTTGGTACGGTCCAGAATAACGGGAAAGTAGTTTTTCGGACAAGCCGACGCGACGTGAAGGCGTCCAGAGAAGGACAAGGAAACCAGGTGAAAAATGGGAGTCTCGGTGCCGAAGGTCGTAGCGCCGCTTTTGAGAAGCTTGCGAGACTGGGAGGCGATGACGGGCGACTTCTCGGGCCTGGGCGGCTAACTCAATAGCATCGCGAGCGTAATCAGTGCTGGATGATTGTACTGCGGAAGGTAGCAACGTCTCAAAGGGCAAGGTGGGGTCGCGGCCATACAACAGGTAAAATGGTGAAAATCCGGCAGTATCATGACGGGACGAGTTGTACGCGAAAGTGATGTATGGTAAACCGACGTCCCAGTCGCGATGACCGGCGGAAACGTACATGGCCAGCATTCCAGTTAGCGTGCGGTTGAGTCGCTCAGTGAGGCCATTCGTTTGAGGTGGTACGCGGTAGCAATCTGGTGTTGTGTGGAACAGGAGTGGAGCAGATCATCGACGACCTTCGATAGAAAGTAGTGGCCGCGATCCGTCAGCAACTGGTGAGGGGCGCCGTGGTGCAGGATGATGTCGTATAGTAAGAAGTCGGCGACATCTGTAGCGCAGCTGGTTGGTAGCGCTCGTGCGATGGCATATCTCGTGGCGTAATCGGTTGCTACAGCAATCCATTTGTTTCCGTTGATGGAAATTGGAAAGGGGCCAAGGAGGTCTAGGCCCACACGGAAGAAGGGCTCTGTAGGGGTGTCAATTGGTTGCAGCAAACCAGCGGGAGGCATAGCAGGCGTCTTCCGGCGCTGACACAGGTCGAAAGAGGTGACATGATGGCGCACAGAGCGATAAATGCCGGGCCAGAAGAAGCGTCGCCGCAGGCGGTCGTATGTTCGAGTGATGCCCAGATGTCCAGCAGTAGGAGCGTCGTGAAGTTGCTGGAGCACGGCTAGTGGAAGGTGCTTGGGAACGACTAGAAGGAGCTCCGGGCCGTCAGAACGAACGCTACGACGGTATAAAGTTCCATCGCGGAAGGTGAACATCAGGAGGGACGGGTCATTGGGCGAGGAGCTTAGGCGTTCCATAAGCGTTCGAAGAACAGGATCTTTGCGCTGCTCGTCGCCAATATGGAGGAAGCTGGAGAGGGATAGAAAACTGATATCCGAGTCTGCATCAGTATCGTCCGGTGGATCCACTGGATTGCGGGACAGGCAGTCAGCGTCTTTATGCAGGCACCCTGACTTATACATAATAGGAAATGTATACTCTTGTAGACGCAAGGCCCAACGTGCAAGTCGTCCAGTGGGGTCCTTCAAAGAGGAGAGCCAGCAGAGGGCGTGATGATCGGTGACAACGCAGAAGCTCCGACCGAAAAGGTACGGCCGAAATTTCGCGACCGCCCATACGACCGCTAGACATTCTCTCTCAGTAATGGAGTAATTTCGCTCAGGCGTGGAAAGAAGGCGGCTAGCGTAAGCGATGACACGTTCTTGGCCCTGCTGACGCTGAGCGAGGACAGCGCCGATGCCATGACCACTCGCGTCCGTTCGTACTTCAGTGGGTGCAGAAGGGTGAAAGTGTGGCAGAATTGGGGAAGTTGTAAGCCGCTCAATCAGGGAGGAGAAAGCTTTCTCCTGCAGTGGTGCCCAAGAGAAATTGACGTCTGTCTTAAGAAGGTCAGCGAGAGGTTGAGCTATGTCAGCGAAATGTTTCACAAAACGCCGGAAATAAGAGCATGAGCCCAGAAAACTACGGACATCGTTGGTTGAACAAGGTATAGGAAAATCTTGCACGGCGTGAACTTTCTGTGGATCAGGTTGGATTCCGGCGGCGTTTACGAGATGGCCGAGCATGTTAATTTCACGGCGACCGAAATGGCACTTGGAGGAGTTTAGCTGAAGGCCAGCCCTGCGAAACACGCAGAGTATGGTTGTGAGACGCTGCAGATGGCTCTCAAAGTTCGGCGGAAACACAATCACATCGTCGAGGTAACAGAGGCATGTAGACCACTTCAAGCCGCGCAAGAGAGAGTCCATCATGCGCTCGAATGTAGCTCGCGCATTGCATAATCCAAAGGGCATGACATTAAATTGGGACAGAACATCCGGAGTAACGAAGGCGGTTTTCTCGTGGTCCATCTCATCGACGCTAATCTGCCAATAGCCGGAGCGGAGGTCAATTGATGAAAAATATTGGGATCCGTGAAGGCAGTCAAGAGCGTCATCAATGCGAGGCAGGGGATAAACATCCTTCTTTGTTATTCTGTTGAGGTGACGGTAGTCAACGCAGAAGCGCCACGAGTTGTCTTTCTTCTTTACTAAGACAACTGGTGATGCCCACGGGCTACTTGAAGGCTCAATAAAGTCCTTGTCCATCATCCTGTCTACCTCTTTTTGTATGATGGCCTTTTCTGTTGCGGAGACACGATATGGCCGCCTATGAATGGGGCTGGCGTCACCGGTGTTGATGCGATGCGTGACAAGAGATGTCTGACCAAGTGGACGGGCGTCCAAGTCAAACATGTCCCGATAAGATGACAGGAGGTGAAGAAGAGCTGCTGTTTGCTCGGAAGGAAGGTCTGGGGCGATCATCTGAAAAACATCGTCCGTAGGCGTCGAGGACCGAGGAGTGGGTGACAAAGGTCCGTTGGTACTGAGGAAGGATTCAGAGGTCAAAGAAGAAACCTCAAATTCTTCCAAAGGAGTGATATGCGCTATGGCGATACCGAGTGGCAGCACATGCGACGAAAATCCAAAATTGAGGATGGGCACGCGAGCGCAGTTTTCGCGGATCCGGACTAAGGTGCTCGGTAGGGCGATATTGCGTGACAAAACCACGTCAGTAAGCGGCGCCACGACGTACTCGCCATCAGGTACGGGAGGACAGGACGTCAGGAGGACATTTGTAGCCGCTTGTGGAGACAGCCTTGCAAACTCAGCTGAACATAAGCGGTGTGAAGCGCAAGTTGTTGCGTCGGCAGGAAGCGGCAGATCCAACTGTACAACGCCTGTGCAGCAGTCAATTTGGGCAGAGTGTTTGGAAAGGAAGTCGAGGCCGAGAATTAGGTCGTAGGGACAGTGTTCAAGGATGATAAATAGAACAACTGTATAATGGTCCCCAATGGTCACACGTGCGGTGCCCATTCCAAGGACAGGTGAAGTACTCCCATCGGCGACTCGCACAGTGCCCAGTACGGCGGGTGTCAGAACCTTCTTGAGCCTTCGGCGGAGACCAGCGCTCATAACTGAAAGCTGCGCTGTATCAACGAGAGATCTAACAGGAACACAATAAACTTCAATGTCCAGTGGGTTTCCACATGTAGGCAGGGTCAACAGAGGATTTGTGGGCCGGGTCGTAGATGCAGCTTCACCTCCGGGAGCTGCACCGCCTAGTTTGCCGAAGCGAAGCGACAGGTTGCAGAAGGGGACGAAGAGCGGGGAACGAGAGGCGAACGGGACCTATGACCTTGCGGCGACGGGGAGCGGCTAGATCTGGGTGGAGCACTGTCGGCGTTGATGTTCCTAGACTGCGTATAGGGCGAGAAAGTATGATTGTCTGGTACTTGGCGGTAGTGACTCGGAGACGACCACCGAGGAGGCGACGACCAATGGTTACGGCAATGACGGGCGATGTGTCCAATACCGGAACAATTAAAGCAGATGGGTTTATCATCCGCTGTGCGCCAGTCAGCTGGGTTGCGACGGCGTGACGGAAAGCTTTGCGTCTGGGAGCGAGCGGCCGGAGAAATGTGGTAAGTGTTTGTATGGCGGACCGAGCGAAGAGATGGAATGCCCAAACTTGCTATTTCCTCCCGAATGACCTCTTTTATAAGGGTGATAGCGAGCACGCTTTCCCGACAGTCGGGACGAACTGGAGCCGGAGCCATGGCCTCAAGCTCACGGCGAACGATGCGTGTGATATCTTCCGGTCCTGCGGGCTGAACGAACCGCGGCGGGTCTTCGCAAGAAGATGTCGCGGCGGTATTGGGCAGCCGGTCGAATGTTTGAGCAACGCGGCGGCCCTTCGCTTGATCGAAGCGCCGGCACTCCTTTACAATCGCATCCACAGTGGCACAATCCTTACACATTAGGAGATTGAAGGCATCGTCTGCAATACCTTTAAGTATGTGACCAATCTTGTCTGCCTCGGTCATGTTGTCATCAGCCTTGCGACAGAGGGCCAGCACATCCTGTATGTACATGACACAGGATTCTGTGGACGTCTGAGCGCGGCACGCAAGTTCTTTTTTTGCTGCCAGCTGACGACCGACAGGTCTGCAAAACAGGTCTCGCATTTTTTCTTTGCAGACATCCCAGCTCGTTAGGTCAGCTTCGTGTGTGTCGTACCATTGCTTCGCAGTTCTTCTTAGATAAAATATCACGTTTGGGAGCATCATTGTTGGATCCCACCTGTTGTTGTTGCACACTTGCTCGTACATCGTAAGCCAGTCCTCGACGTCGGCGTTGTCCGTGTCACAAAATGTCCCTGGGTCCCGCGGGTGAGTGAGGATGACCGTTGGCACGGGCTGCTCAGGCATTGTCGCTTGTGCCGGTTGATTTGCCGTTGTCGTGGCAGGTAGATGACGTCCGCTGCGAAGTTCCGTGATTGTACCCCGCACCTCCACCAAAATGTTGCAGGAAGAAAACAGGCCCACGAATGTAAAATAATGTATATTTACAACTGAGGTTAATGACGTTCAGGCAAGTGCCAGACTTCGTCTTCCTCTCGTCCAATTCAACTTCTTCCTTCACTTCCCCGTATCAATATATATAAATATATATATATATATATATATATATATATATATATATATATATATATATATATATATCTGCTCACACCTATATAACTACGTAACTCTGAAATCACCACCATCGGAACTCCGGCATCGGAGGCAGCAGTCGAAGTAGGGGGAAAAGTGACTCGTGAGCACGAGCGGTGGTTCGAGGCTCAGCTGGGTGCTCTTGGGGCGCTGCCGGCCAGAACTTGGGACCGCTGGCGTGGACTAAGGGACCGCGCCGTTCCGACATTGGCGCCCACACCGTGGGGCCCCGGCTGCGCTCCGGGAGGGAAAATGATCGTGGGGAAGGCGGGCGCCCGTTTCCATGGCCAGCAGCGACGCCTGCCCGACCTGGTGTGTTACCATCTCCGCGGTGCGAGCTGCAGCTCTGGCGTTTACTGAGAAGCGTTTTCGCTGCCTCCTGATCTCTCACCGTCATCCGGTCTGTTGTGGAACTTGGGCGCGTCGTGGCCTGCTGTGTGCTGCTGCAGCTCTCGGCGCCGTCATTGGAGATGGACGCCGCCGGCGTGGTTGACGTCAACGCGATGACGTCGACATCGCCTGCGTGAGTTGATGCGTCCCTCGGTGATGACAGAACGTTCGTACGGAGGACTTCCACACAGTAGGCTCGAGAGGACCTGGCTTGTGGTTCCCGGTGTTCCAGTGAAATTGCGGGTACTAGAGGCAAGTTGCCAACTGCAGTGGAAGCAGCACTCTTCGAGCAACAACCGTGATAGCCTGTAGTATTCCGATCGTGTTACCTGCGCACCTGTAGTGGCTGGCACTCTGTGCGATGGCATGACAGTAACCATGCGACTGCACCTTCAGGCTACCTGCTGCGCGCACTCCCCAGAACGAGGTCGGGTAACCAGACCTGACCAGCTGTGCCTCCGCGAATGACTTAGCGCCTTCTGGTTCCTGCAAGACCTCGACAACTGGGAGGTCGCACAACATATTCTGGCGCATCTTCGCGAACCGTACGCCCGGGAAGCCAGCCAGGCTTAGCGCCTTCGGGTTCCTGAAGAAACCTTGGGGACTAGGACGTTGAATGCTCCACCACAAGCATCATCGTCTCTGAGCACTCGGAACGCATCGGAGCAAGCAATCAAAGTGTCGGAAAAAGTGACTCGTGAGTGCGAGTGGTGGTTTGAGGCTCATATGGGAGCTCTTGAGGCGCGGCCGGCCAGCACTGGGGCCTCCTGGCGCTGAGTGAGGGACGGCGTCGTTCCCAGAATATATCTTCTTTATTTGTATATGCGTTGTTAGAAAAGCTTACGTGTGTTGTTTTCCCATACAGAGATACTCATAAAGTCACAAGAATTTCGGTACGTTAAAAAATATGCGTTCGCATCCCGCCATGCTTACAACTTGTGTCGCGAGAGAAAAAAAAGTAAGTAGATGCAACGCACACGTTGAAGCGTACGTGATGCGAAGCTTTCGTGAAGCGGTTAATAAAATTGTCTAACTTTTCCACTAAGTTGTGTGACAAACATTATGTTGCCTTTTACTTTCTCATATCTTCTTCTTTAAATAAATGTACTGGCCGCTCCTTTGCCCATCGTCGGTTCAATAGGTATGTGCCAATGACCATCATCATTAACTAGTCAAGGCGCTTCGTGCCCGATCCCCATTGTGGGCATGTTCATATAGAATGAAAATAATAATCATCATTAACCCGCAGTTATCACCCCAAAGACGTAGTGTGTGGGACGTTGGGCACTTCCCGCTTTCTGGCCAATCACTTGTTGTGCGGAAAATTTTCACCACAGTGAACATGTGGAGACGCTTCTTGGCCGATCCGTCACTGTGGTCGTATGCCAGGGTATGTAAATCACTATGAATAAGCGGGTGACATCTGAATGAGACTGCCGTTGTGGTATGTACCACCAACATTTTGTCCAATCTCCTATTCTGGGCATGCGATGTTGTACTGCCAGCGTATTAAGCATGCACCATTGTATGGCAAATCATCACAATCAGTATCAACACGCAGACACAATTTTGGCCGATACCTTGTTGTATGTAAGTGCCAAATTTGAGATCGAGCATCTCAAAGAGCCACATAGTGACAACTAGGTGGCTCTTTGTAGGCGCTAGAGTATTGACACCATCGTCATTACCAGCGGGCGGACACGCTTCGACACTCTATTGTGCACATGCGCCATGGTATGGAAACCGTTATAATCATCATTACGATGCCGAATAAATCAAACATCTATAACAGGTGGAACTATATCTACGCCCGCTTCTTCTCCATTCCCCGTCGCGCCCACAGTACGGTAAATCAACGTACTCAACAAGTGGCGGCCTTCCGAAAGAGTTAACTGGTATTGGCAGGAGGGAACGTCATGTGCGGTGCTAGCCTAATGGCTAGAGCGTGGGGCTGCAGCGCCGGTGGGCTGACGTTGGAATCCCTGCAGCGGACCTCGTTTGATCTGTCTTAGGCTAAATATATTGGGGGAGAACTCAACCAGGGACCAACCTGCCCACAAAGCGAACGAGCGTCATACCACCGCGAACCGACCCAGGCCAAACCATGGAATGGTAGGTGGTGAAAGCTTCGCCTTATTACATCAGGAAGCAAACATGCACACATACATTTGCACACGTACGAGCACGAAAGGCACTTGCATGGTAAATATCTACACTTCCACGAAAGCGTAGAGCACGTAGGTGGTAGATTGTGCCCGAATTATTTATGAAGCACACTGTTCAGACGAACAATGTTCAGACGCACAGTCCCCGCCGTCTGAAGGAAGAATTACTTTGGGTACAAGAAAGTACGGGTGGCATATACATAGATCTCGTGTTCTTAGGATGGATGGGCGATTACACAGTCGCGATGTAGAGGCGAAATTGCAGAGTTAAGAGAGGAGGAACTTGCAATACAAGAAAGAAGGGTCTTGCAAATTTTGTGTCTTATATCTAGGTGATGAAAGATTATCTACAAGGATCTACTGTTGTAGTAGAAATACCCATTACCAATAAATATAGCTGTAGGGTTTTGAGTAAGTGCGAGGGTTCCAGACAGGTTAGGAATATCTTATTTTCAGTGGTGCTTTATTCATATATGATAGTATTTTTACAGAAAGTAGTGCGAGTATCATGGAACGACGCAAGTAATCAAGAACACAGTTAGCGTCCACGCTTATTTTAGAGCCAGAGAACTACCAGCCTATCAACCTGCATTTCGCCTCTGTCTGTGTGAAGCCTCTTTATACAGCCCCGCGCAAACTGAAAAAAAAAATACGGAAACAACTTGACAGTCACTTTAGCATACGCCAAATAGAGTGCGGGCTTGTGATAATTCATTAAATTAATTTGGATTCTCATTCGAATGAGTTTACTTACTACCTGATATACTCTACCAAAGGTCATGCGTTCGAGTGCCCTAATTGACGCTATCTTAGTTAACAGTGTACTAATTAACTTCACCTTAGCACCAAACGTCTTGGGTTCGACTTCCACATAAGCTTGAGAGTTCGACTCTCACCGAAGTTCGTGGGTTTTAGGTACCTGAATTTACCTTAAGTTTCCCTTATTTTTTTCTTTTTTTGGCATGACGTGAGGCATCAGAGCCAGCTGTGGAAGAAGATGACGACGAACGCGGGTGCAATGACATGAGTGCATGTTTGCGCGAGGCAAGCTCACATGTCATTCTGTACCGGACGCCACCTTTTCCAGACCATATGGAGTATGTGCCACTCCAGGATTTCTCCTTAATAATATTTGATCGATGGAGAAATCGAACCTCGGATGTCGAGCACAGCAGCCCTGTGCTCTGACTGGGCCGTTATGCACAATGATGGTGATGTATGGTGTTTTATGGCCAAAGGGCGGCATACACACGGTGGGTTTTCAATGAACTGTTTGTGAAATATAGAAATGTAGTTTCACTGGTAAAGAAAGAATTATGCAATATATAAAGTCTGTGAGGTGCTAAAACTGTATAGAGCACTACTGCCTCATCAGAGCCCTTGAAAGCCAAGGGCTCAGAGGCATGTGATTTACAAAGAAAACTATCGTAGGAGCATCCTCTGGAGAGAGGATGCGCTACGAAATTAATGAGCTTGTGACATGGAGCCCAACATCTTTAAAAAAGGCGAGGACTGCTTTGGTCTTAAAAAGCGGTTCGTCACCAAGGAATATAGGCGGATGCAGGGGAACACAAAGGCGGTATGCAAAAGGGAAATGTTTCTTCCTGTCTCTTTCGGTTTCCCGGTACTCTAGGAAGACATGTTGGACCGTCAACCAGTCGCCACATCTACCACAGGTTGGAGGCTCGTTACCGGTCAAGAGAAAGTTGTGAGTGCCAAATGTGTATCCTATTCTCAATCTAGTGAACAGGACATCGGTTCTTCATATTTTCGTAGTTGGGTGCCAGGAACCTAACTTCGGCCTAATTAGGTGAAGCGTATTACTTTTTTCTGCGTCCCACAAGCGTTGCCAGTGGCTTCGGAGTTTGTTTCTTAGGAAAGGCTTCATTTCTGTGCAGGGACAGCAGCAGAACGAATGCCTTGCGATGCTATTGATTTGGCGATCTCGTAGGCAAGGACATTTCCCTCAATTCCTCTTTGGCCAGGAACCCAGCATATTACTAGATGCCTATGTGATAAGTGAATGTTACATAAGAGTGAGTAGAGTTCACTGAAGACAGGATTCCTATGCTTTTGAAAAAAAAATGAGTGTTTTTACAAGACTTAACAAGTCTGTGAATATGATGGCTTTGTCGAGTTTCAGTTTCTTTGTATGTTTTATTGCACACAGTACTGCGTAGACTTCTGCAGTGAAGATAATTGTTATAGGGTTCAACATGTCAGATTCAGTAAAAGAGAGACCAACAGCAGCGTAGGATACGCCATCATGTGATTTTTATGCGTCTGTGTAAAACTTGGAGCAGGAGTACTTCAAATGAAGCTCACGGAAATGCATGGCAATTTCAAGCTCAGGAGCGTGTTTTGTGACCGTTGCAAAGGATACGTCATATTCTATGACCTGCCACTGCCAGGGCGGTAATAGCTTTACTGCAGGCTTTAGGCGATGTTCGAGAAATGGAACGTCCATTTCTTCGCCAAGTTCTCTTGCATGTAGTGAGAAAGGTAATCTCATAGAGTGTCTATTACGATAAAGTGTTTCACACGTCAAGTCTTCAACGGTTGGGAAACAGGGATGTTCCTTATTACAGCGCACTTTCAGAAAATAGTTAAAGTTGATGTATGTTCTCTGAAAATGGAGTGACCACTCATCGGACTCGACATACAAACTTTCAAGAGGGCTTGTTGTAAATGCGCCAGTGGCAGGGCGGATTCCCAGATGGTGTGCGAGGTCCAACATCTTTAGTGCGCTCGGGGCGGCACAGTGATATACTACGGCACCATAGTCTATTCGTGATCGAACTAGGCTCCTTTAAAGATTCAACAGGCACTTCCTGTCGCTACACCATGTTGTGCGGGATAGGATTTTAAGTAGGTTTATTGTTTTTAGACATTTTGTTTTTAGACATGTTATGTGTGAAATGAATGTACGCTTGGAGTCAAGTATATCACCTAGAAATTTGTGCTTTTTGTAAAAAGTGATTTGTTGTCCGCCCAGTTTTAGAAAAGGATCTGGGACCAGGCCTCTCTTTCTTGTGAAGAGAACACAGGAGCTTTTGTGGGGGTTGATTTTAAACCCATTTTGGGCTGTCCACATGGACACCTTGTTTTGGGCCTGCTGTACCTGTCTCTCGCAGACTGTGAAGTTGCAGGATTTGAAACCTATTTATATATCGTCTACGTAAATGGAATAAAAAATTGCTGTTGGTAATGATGCCCGAAGCGTGTTCGTCTTTACGATAAAGAGCGTGCAGCTGAGTACTCCACCCCGGGGTACCCCAGTTTCCTGAATGAATGTACCTATTTTCACCCGAAATGTACGGTTCTCTAGGTAGCTCTCTATAGTAGCTAACATATTGCCGCGAATGCCCAGCGCCGAAAGGTCGCGCAGGATTCCGTACCGCCAGGTTGTGTCGTACGCTTTTTCCATATCGAGAAATACAGATAGAAAAGATTGCTTGTGCACAAAGGCATCGCGAATGCTCGCTTCGACACGCACGAGATTGTCGGTTGTAGATCGCCCTTCCCCAAAACCACATTGAAATGGGTCAAACATTTTACTGGACTCTAGTAGATATATGAGACGGCGATTGATCATTTTTTTCAAAAAGCTTACAGAGGCAGCTTGTAAGTGCTATGGGACGGTAGCTAGTGAGCAATGAAGTGTCTTTACCATGCTTCAAAACAGGGATCACAATAGCCTCCTTCCACTTTGATGGGAGATAACCAGCAGCCCAGATAGTATTGAGAAGTGTAAGTAGCGTGATTTTGTGCAGGAGTTTAGGTGTTTAGGGATATCACACGATTCTATCGGGGCCCGGTGCAGAGCTCCGACATAGTGACAAGGAAGCTTTAAGTTCCGCAATCGTAAAATGATGGTTATAAGGATCGTTTGGGATGAATTTCCGATTCAGTGGCTTAAGTTCTTCTATTGCTTTATGTTTAAGAAACTTCTCCGAATACTGAGTGGAGCTAGACACGCGCTCTAATTGTTCACCAAGAGCATCAGTCTGGTCTTCCAACTTGTTTCCTTCTTTATCAACAAGGTGCAATTGCTGAAATTGTGTTCCCTTTAGTCTCCTCAGCCCGTTCCATACTTTTGCCTCCTGTGTGCAGGAATTATACCGGACAAGAATCTCTCCCAGCTTGTCTGATTTGCTTGCCTTCGTGTCCGCCTTCCATGCGATTTAATGTTTCTATATTCTATCACATTTTCTGCAGTGGGGTGTCGGTGCAGTATGCCCCACGCTTTATTTTGTTTCTTTCCGCACCTCCTTGCATTCCTCATTCCACCATGGAACTCGTCTTTTGGATGAGGTAGTCGTTGATTGTGGTATGAAATTATTCGCTGCCTCGATGATAAAAGCGGTGAAATACGTCAATACTAAAATCGGTGATAAAATCTCGTGATAGGTAGGTGAATTCCTTAAGATGCTCCCAGTAGGCAGAAGCTAGCTTCCACCGAGGCGTGTATGAAGCGCATTGATGCTCTTCAATTAAGTTTAGAAGTATCGGAAAATGGTAACTTCCGTATGGATTTTTAATAACACTCCACTCTAGGTAAGGGAAAAAATCTGCGGAGCCAATAGATAGGTCTATCGAAGAATGTGAATCGTGATACATATTATACGTCGGTTCGTTTTTATAGAAAAGGCATGTTTCCGTGTTTACTAAAACGTTTTCTACTATTCGACCTCTCGCGTCGCATCGTTAGTCTCCCCACATCGTGTGGCGAGCATTAAAATCTCCCACGAGTATGTAAGGTTCGGGAAGTTGGATAATAAGTCTGTAAAAGTCTGTTTTTTAGATGATGCTTCGGGGGTATATAAATAGAACAGACAGTGATTTATTTATTAAAACGAATGGCCCGAATCGCCACTGTCTCAAGGGTGGTCTGAAGGGCGATGTGTCGTCAAGCTACAGACTTGTCCGCTATTACTGCTACTCCGCCAGGGGCGTTAGCCTCATCGCGGTCTCTTCCGAAGATGAAGTAAATGCGAAGAAAATTTGTTTTCGTAGGTTTGATATGTTTCTCCTGAACACACAGGAACTTGGGATTGTGTTTGTGTAGTAGTTCTCTAATGTCGTCAAGGTTATTTAGAAGTCCTCGTACATTCCACTGTAGTATTTGTGTATCCATTATGCTATTTGTGTTTAGTGCTGTGTGTTTAAGACACGAGGATATGCTCACTGGCCTTTTCAGGCGCCGTGACGGGAGTTTTGTCTCTGGTGAAGCGATCGACAGTGCCTCGCCGCTCCTTAGGCGCTGGTGGCGCCGTCTTGCTGGTGAATGTGTCCATCGCCTCTTGCGAGGCGTTGGACACGCGCTCTTCGGAGCGCTTTGTTTGGCGTGAAGGCCTCGGCACGATGGACGAGGCTTTTAAGACCACCTGCCCGGAGGTAGATGGCCCCTCCTGCGGGGTTGGCTTAGGAGTGCTAGCTGCAGCCGCCGGAGGGGCGGATAGCGTCACTGCCGCCTCACTGGGTGTAGGTCAGACAGCCGCTGGAGACTTGTGGCGCTGCCCCCTGACGCGCCACTTCGGCAAATGTTTTCTTGGGCAGGTAGGATACGCGCCTGTGTGCCTCCTTGAAAGTTATGTTTTCTTTTACTTTTATCGTCACAATTCCGTTTTCTTGTTTCCAGGATGGGCACGACCACGAGTATGCAGCGTGCTCCCCTTCACATTTTACACAATGGAGAGAGTTTTCACAAGATTCAGAGGTGTGCTTATGAGCACTGCATTGCGCACAGGTTTGGTGGCATCGACATCTCTGTGAACTGTGACCGAAACGATGGCATTTGAAACAACGCAAGGGATTAGGAACCAATGGGCGAACACGGAGCATGATATACCCGGCCTCGATGGATTCGGGCAGAACACTTGTGCAAAAAGTATCAGATTTTGGTCTGCATTTCCTTATTATCCCACCTCATCTTAATTCGCTTAACGTTTATGACGTTCTGCTCACTGAAACCCTCCAAGAGCTCAGCCTCAGTCAGCTCCAAGAGATCATCATCGGAGACTACGCCACGGGTGGTATTCATGGTACGATGAGGCGTTACTGTTACTTTGGCGTCACCAAATGAAACTAGAATGGGTAACTTTCTATATTATTTCTGGTTGCGGAGCTCCAAGAGGAGATCGACGCTTGCCATCCTGGATGCTTTATTACCTCTACCAAAAACTTGGGTAAGATACTTAGACACGAGGAATGGTGAGATTCTTCGCACGGGTTTGTCTGGTGTTTCGGAGTGCACTACATGGAAACGAGGAAAAGTTTCTTTTTGACGGGCAAAAAATGCGAAAACATCATCGGTGCGCCCCCTCTTAAGGGAGCGATCAAGTAATGGGCGGAAGGAAAAAGCCATAAGAGATTGTATTTCACCAGTAACGCTACCCACCATGGAGTCCTACAAGGAGACGTTGCAGGACCTGTGAAACATGGCCTGCAAACGCCAGCTGTACGTTACCACTCTAACCAAATATGATATTGAGTGCCTGGAAAAATTGGAAGTAAGCGGAAGCTGGGATCAGACAGGAACGATAAAAGTGAAAGAAAGACGAAGGCTAGAGGGAAAGAGAGACAGGAAAAGGCAACTACTGATTTCCCCCGGGTGGGTCAGTCCGGGGGTGCCGTCTATGTGAAGCAGAGGCCAAAGGGGTGGGTTGCCTCCACCGGGGGGCCTTAAAGACCCAAACACCCAATATCAGCTCAACCCCCAGGATCCTCCTTTGCCCAGACACGGCTAAGCCGTGCACGGCTACGTACCCTCGTGTACCTACGTACCCTCCACGTACCCTCGTGTGCTCGGGTACGTGGAGTCGCAACACACCAAACGCCTGCTGACGCGGGCACCCCTGATGGGGACGAAGCAGAAGTGACGGCGATAAAACGAACAAGGAATCTTCGCAATGCCAGTGTGCCAACAAATACTGGACGACTCTGTGAGGACAGTGGCATGACGAAAATGGTTTGGTGAAAGTTGGCTGCAGAGCTGGGTTGACAGGGATGCAATGACAACGACGGCATCATTCCATCGTTATCCTTAGTTATGCATCTAGCTTTGGCCATCGGGTTGGCGTGGAATGGGAGACGACGGCGGGATGATGACAATGAAGGAGCTTGAATGGCAATGATGGAACATTCACGATGGCACCATGGCCAGGAGCAAACACCTTGTAGGCCAAGGTGCTAGATAACATGCATCACGATCTGTTGTAAAAGGATGGACACACACACACACACACACACACACACACACACACACACACACACACACACACACACACACACACACACACGCACACACGCACACACGCACACACGCACACACACACACACACACATACATACATACATACATACATACAGAGACAGACAGACAGAGGCAGGCAGGCAGGTTCAGAAATCCTGAAGTAGGTAAGTACGCTATTCGCATGAAAGTTCGCTGCAAAGCGAGGGCAACCTGTCAATGTCATGTGATGGTTTGTAGTGTGGTAGTGTGCTTGCGCTTGTGAGTGGCGTTCTTTCCACTCTCTCCACTTTGGGCTGGCCGTCCACTATCACCGTGAGGTTGAGGCCCATTGCTGTCGCATGCACGTGTTTATTAACTTGAATTCATGCTTTATCCAAGAGAACTTATCTTTTTCTGCAGGGTGATAGAGGTGGGCCACTTACAAAGAAAAACAACGTTGGAAAGGAAGAAAGGTGCTGCAGGTATATATGATTGCAAGGCTAGTGAAGTTCTGATTACCTTCAGCCATATTTCAACTCATATCGTGGATAAAAGGCCTTGCTGTTCCAGAAGCATGGAAAAAGGTCAACGTTCTTCCCGTTCATATAGTCTAAATACTAAACGCTGCGTGCAAGAAAGGCGTAGCTAAAGTAACATTTTACCCATGCAATTACGGAACTGTGGCTCAATCTCTGTGTGACGAAACTACGCATAATCTGTAAGACAGGGCTTGTGAAAGAGACAAAAGCAGAAATGTCGAGCGTTCGTCAAAATTGCCTGCACCCGAACGTAACCTAACTATAAGCAATCACAAAAATATGCGCTACAATTTAAACGAAGCATATCAATGCTCGAAGCACTGGTCAAGCGCACATCTATGTGCAATAACATTATTTATAAACACCCTGAAAATTCAATCTACAAATATTTATAGCATCAGACATTTAATCCATGTGGATGTCAGCTGATGTCAGCGAAAGACAGCGCCTGTTTGACAACAATGATGGCGATGTACAGTCACAAAAACTTATAAACATGCAGAGTTAGTGCTTTAAATTCAGCCCTATTTAACGCTATTAAGCGCCATTAAGCGCATTCAGTCAAGAAAATACCTAATGTTCAGCGTTATTATTCGTTTGCGCTCGGCAGCAGCTATTTATGCATGGCGCGTAACTTGGCAACCTGAACTACCATGTACGTAGGCTTGCATGCGCTGTCTGTGCTCAAAATTAATGCGGACATCCGATGGGCAGCAATGTTCGCATCGTTTGCGCATCGCCCGCAATGGTAAATGCAGCTCATATTTACCATACCAGTGCAGATATTACAGCATACGGTGCTGCAGCTAACACTCCATTTTCGTAAACCTTTGATGAGAGTACATTTTCAATAAGGATATTCATTCATACGAAGATTCATGACTAGACGCGTCAGTCAGTAAAATTCTGGTGAAGAAACACAAGAAGGCAGCTTGTCGACGGCTGGTACTTCATCAAAACGTCCTAAAGCAATTCAACTTCTAGTTGACGTCTATCAAAGCAGATGTGTTCCTGAACGAGTTGTGTGAAAGAACGGGGAGGTTCAATGTGAAATGTATGTCAACTACAATTAGTAATGGTTTCTTCTGCTTGCAGTCACTACCGCTCGAGCCCTATGTCGCTTCGGCAGGCCCGATTTGTACGCTGTTTTCTTTGTAGATTTGTTCAATAAGGTATTATTATTATTATTATTATTATTATTATTATTATTATTATTATTATTATTATTATTATTATTATTATTATTATTAACCGTATAAGATACTATCAGACTCACGCTGTGTCGCCTACATTTTATCTACGTCAACTAGTGGTTCAAGCAATATAGCTTTGTGACTGAGTGGTTTGTTCAGCAATTTCTTCGAATGGCGGCATGGAAATGCGAAGGCGAGTAGCGTACGAGCGAGGACTTGTCTCATGTAGTACTTCAGTCTTTGGTTCCGGCTCTAATATACCCTTAAAATATATGTTGAACCTACTTAGCCAAAAGTCGCACGCTTTTGCCCATGAGCTACGTCGCGCAGCAAGGCTTGTAGGATACACGTAAGGAAAGTCAGAATTGCTTGACATCGGTGCAGTTCTTTAGATAACGGTACAACTTAGAGCATCACTAAAATGGCAGGAACAGTACACACACTCAGCCAATGAATAAACAGTGGATGTTGCGTGTATATATATACAAATATATATATATATATATATATATATATATATATATATATATATATATATATATATATATATATATATATATATATATATAATGTGTGTGTGTGTGTGTGTGTGTTATTAGTACGCTCCAAAGTTGGGATACGCGGGAGAGTTCGAGTAGGTTAGTGTTAGCACATGCCACTGACGGCTTTTAGGAGGGTGTGAAACAGCCTTTCAGCCGCAAACATGGTGTACCACGCGACACCCACAGATACGTTTATTGCACGTAAACCAGAATGTCGGTGGAGGAACGCCTGCCGAAGTGGTTCCCTTCGCAGAGAGAGAGAATAAACATTTTTATTGGGTGAATGCAGCTTTGGAGAGGCGTCCTCATTCCAGAATGCCTTGAGCTTCGGCCGCGTCCGGGGCTCGCGATCGTGACTGATCTCGTTGGCGGATTTTGATTGAGGATCCGGAGCGTAGCGGTATAAATTATGCAGCTAGCAAAGTTGCGGCACGCCTGTTGGGAGTCGGTCACTAAGATTTCAACCTCTCCTTGGGAGAGAGTGAGGGCTATGGCCGCTTCCTTGGCTTGGAGGGGATTGTTTCGTGTGAGCCAAATGCTGCTCCGATGTTCTTTGTTGACGACTATGGTGGCTGTTGTGGCTGCGCGTCTGGGGTAAGAAGCCTCGTCCGTGGAGGCTGTAGAGGGTAAAGTCCCGTATCACTTGTGTATGGCCAGGGCGTGGGCGTCCCTTCGCACGGCGTGGCGCACTGGGTGCATCTTGCGAGGTAGAGGACGTACGGTGATGTTGCTCCGGATGGCATGGCGTAAGCTCAAAGTCTGAGGCGATGGATGGCTGAGAGCGGCAGAGAGCCTTTCTGATAGCTGGCCCCCTTCGGTGGCATGCTCTCCTTTGCTGGGTTTGGCTTAACTAGAGAAGTGGTTACCTTGCAACTATTTCCAGGAAAACTAATGCGTGGAAACTAATGCGTGAACGACAGGGAGGGAGCCCTCCCTGTCGCACCTCCCCATAGCGCTCTACCTAGTCCAAACAGATGTCAACCTTCTCTATGAACGAGAGAAAAAGCATAACTTGATCGCAATCTAAAAAAAAGAATGCAGGGTCAACAAGGTCGACATAACTTCGTTAGGAATATGATTTTAATGATATACGAAATGCGTGAGTATTGAACACGAAACCGAGAGAGAAAGATAAATAACTAATTATTATCTAATCATCTAATAATCTGAACAGCCATGCACCTCAGCCTTGTCATTAGCAACGACGCTTGCGTAAATTATTTTTTTTCTTTCATTTAGTTATTACTTTGCTTATAATATGAACTCGATAATAAATTTAGGGTTAATTAGAAAATGTTATTTGTCACACGGACGCTTACGGCGTAGCCGTGTGAACAACGTATCTTGAAAGCCATGGGCGACATGGCCAGAGTGCGTGCCCCGAAGGGACTCATCTTCAAAGCAATCTGCGATGTTTGCTGAGTGCGCGTCGTCCTGGTTGCTTCGTATGCGCTGTGCCTTCAACATTTCGTTTGCGTTTAAACGACAGAGGCAAGAAAGTTAATTCGCGCGCAGCTGCTGCCGCGATTCCTCACTCCAGAGTTTTGGCAGCAAGTTTCCCCGGGCATCGAGCGATATGTGTACATGTTTACTGTTGCGCGCGTGACAAGGTGCCTGTTAATTTAATTAGTAAGCAAGTGTTTACAAGTTGATGCCGCCAATAAAACTACTATCGTTACTTCGCATAGCTATCTGATAAGTTCCTATCGCAATCTATGCTACGCTTTTCGGGCGAAACTGCAACTTCTTATTGAGCGCAAAAGCAGCGCACGTGGTGACTTTGGAAGCTAGAGCGTACGCAATCGCACAATATTGTAGCCATATATAAAGAAAAGATAAAGAAAAAGTCGAAGAGGCCATCGGATACCTTAGAAGAATACATTAAAAGAGCTACGTTATTTAGAGATGGCAGTGAGCCGACATATCTATGAGCTTCATGTCCCGATACATTGTTTGCTTACAGAGTGCAGAAGTGCACTCATTACTTTTCTCTTGGTACTACAGAAGTCGAATCCCTGGCGCCTGCTTCGCTTCCCTATGATGCGACGAAGCTGCCTACGGAGGACCCACATCAAGCATTGAAAATGCGGGGCAAGGAACAAAGCTTCACGAATAGTCTGAGATATGTAATGATTAAAGTGCCACTGTTTGCTTTCTGCGATATGCACTCATATTACAAACTGTCTGTATTCTTCAACGGGTTCTGTTGATCATACGGAATAAGTGCAGCACTTTTTTCGGCACGGCTTTGCCACTGGTTGCTAAGCTACAATAAAGGAGGATATATGAACGATTTCTTTCTACTCCGAACCTCTTTTAATTCGAAGTTCAAGGCTCAGATGGAAATGCGAGCGTGAATAAGATTGCCTTATAGGCAGACTCAAGCAGGACGTATTCTGGGAACACACAAAGAGTGTTGGATGACAAATGGCCTTAATCAGGACATACCCCAGGCGGTACGACGCGCACTCTCCGTACAAAAATATAAGAAATGGTGGACGGGGAAGAAGTCGGTTGTAGGTTGCGCTTGAATGCTTTCTGGCATATGCCTGCTGCATGTTCTTTTTTTGTCTTGGACATCGCTTCGTGAATTGAAACAGTTGCTGTCAAATATTATTTATCTTTTTCCACCCAGTGAATTCCGCTCCACGCTTGACTCAGCGTACTTCGTTTCATTATTCGATGGTGCTTCGCATGAAAGAGCCACTATGTTTCTTTTTAATTACTGTTTCTTTCGAGACAGCGGGGCTTTAACGAGCGACACTGTCAATATTCCGCGCATTACCTGAGAAAGAGTTTGCTCAGGTTTGTGGGCCAGAAAATAAAGAACAGCAACATAAGAGCAGTATTTAAAGGCGGGCTCCTCAGAAGACTTTCAGTACAGTCAAGAGGCAGCACAGAATGCCGATCGTGTGGAGCAGAAGCAACGTGTGCGGAGACTCAAACACTCGCTCTACTTCAAAATGTTGGTTAATATTTGGGTTCTTCCTTTTCCTAGTGGATCCAATGACCGGAGAAAATGTAAGTTTCTTGCGGTCAACGTGGTGGTGGGTAAAATAATGTCCCAAACATTCGAATCACTATATTATTTTTGGTTGCAGCGGTTCCGCAAACGGAGGTGTAAACAAAAGTTGAAAAAGGAAGAGCCTGATGCCGTGATCATTTGCTATGTAAATCTCACCGTTCACACAAAACATGACACACTTAGAACTTGGTAACCCCGTAAGCTATAGCTGTTGTAGTTTCAAAACATGCTAAGAAATTTTTAATGATCTTTTGTTGCAATTTGTTTTATTCATGCGAATACTATCGTGGTTTGACTTTCGTGACATAGTTTAGGACCCAGACGATGAGTGTTATTTTCGTGTTTTTTTACTTCTGATCAACTTTAGTTAGCGAAGCGTAGAGCAATGTTGCTAGGATAATTCGTATAACAATAAATTATAACGCAAAAGATGCATAACCTAGATAATAAACTTATGCGTTCAAAAATTACTTTTTTTACATTGCAGAAAATCGACACCCGCCTCAATCGAAAAAGTAAGTGCTCGTTTTTTTGGCATGACAACATACTGGCGAGTAACAGTTTTCCTCTTTGCTCGAATGAGTTCATGGTCATTTAAATGTAAAAAGTGGGAGATATTGAAGAGGCATGGATTGAATGTTATTTAGGTGTAATTCCTTATGAAATAATTAACCATAGTAGGGTGTCATGAGTAAGAATACTCTCGTACGAAATGGCCTGGCAGTGAAATGAATACAAATCTGCGAATTCCACACATATGAGTGAATTGCTCGTGAACGACTCTTACGCTCAAGTGTACCTGAAAGGTTTTTGCTGCATCTCTCCTACATGTTCACATCTATGTAGCGCAATGCTTCTCGGTCAGTGTATACCATGCGGCCCTATACCCACGCCCTAAGAATCACTTTTCGCCAAGCATGGAGGTCCAGGTCGATGGAGAGGAGATGTCTCCCGAGGAATTCGGTGAAGATGCCGGCTTGTGCATGATCGGCTCCAAAAGCCGGTCCGGCCCCAGCGCATCGCGGGATATACCTAAGAACGAAGCCTACTCCCGCACCGGCGAGGGAGACGGTCGACAACCGCCACGACGCTCACGGAACGTAAAACAACAAATACTCAAGGCCAGCAGAATGCCGGCTCTCCCGAGGAATGACATCAAGATCGTCGTTAGACCCAAGGGCGGCCTCAACACCGCAACGATTGGTGCACTCAGGATTGCGTCAGCTATATACCGGGCTGCAGGAGTGTCCGATCAAGACGCCAGCGAAGACACCATCTGCCCCAACACCCACCAAAATATCGTCGTTATCAGCACACCCAGCAGCACCAATGCAGAAAAATACAGGAAGCTCGAGGTCATCAGGATCGGCGACCGCCAATACGAAGTCAACGCGTATGAAACGGCGCCCGATCATACGGCCAAGGAGGTCATCCGAGGCATACCACTCAAAGAAGACTCCAGGACAATTAACTCCAAGATCGTGAACGACAGGAACCTGACAGCCCTGGCAGCCAAGCGTCTTAGCAACACGACCACAGTCATCATCGCCTTCGAAGGCCTAAATGTGCCCACTCTCGTCAGCTATGGAGGCACTCTGCTTCGCTGTTCGCTGTACAGGAAGCAGGTCGACATCTGTCACCAATGCGGTAGACTGGGGCACCGTATGGACGTCTTCCCAAATTCCCCGGACAAGATCTGCAGGGGCTGCGGTGCCAATAACCCAGACCCCAATCCCCAGTGCAAGCCAAACTGCCGCTTATGCGGAGGGAAACACCCTACGGCAGACAAATCCTGCCGAGCTAAATTCAAGAGCCCGTATATAGTCAAGAAACGAAAATGGGAAAGGAAAATAGCCGAAGCGGAAGCAGAACTGGAGGCGGTCAAGGAATCCGGAGAAGATCAAGCCCCCGCCCTGCAAAAGCCAAGATCCAGATCCAGAGGCCGGGCCAGGTCCAGATCGGCGTCGGCTACCGGGACCCCTCGTTCCCGCCAGCACAGCCAGTCGAGGAGCAGAGCTCGCAGTCGCACCCCAGGACCGGGCCGAGCCAGGTCCAGATCCATCCAGGCCCTCCCAGAAAAGGTGAGCTGGGCAGACGCGGTCAAGGGTGCGCCAAGGCGCGGGGTCTACGGAGTAACTGCCTCAGAACCGCAAGTCACAAAGACCATAGACAATGAGATTATTGCAGAAATACAACGTGAGAACGCCATGCTCAGGAGCCTTGTACAACAGCTAACCCAAGAGGTACGCGAACTGAGAAAGGTCGCGCCTCCCGCGCAAATCCCCATACCCACTCCCGTCAGAGCTCCTGCTCCGAGCAACAATGGCGAGGAACCGGACAAAGCAACCCCACCCACGAAAAAGCGAGCCGTACAAAGCCAAGACACCAGCCGCGCCGAACAGACGAGATCGGAAATAAAAGCCATGCTTACCGAACTACAAAGTGCAATCGGCAATCTGTCTTCCGCCATATCCGGCCTCACAACCAGGGTGGTCAAGCTCGAAGAATGTGCGATGTGGGCACCGTCTCTGTCGCAATCACCACAGCCAAACATGGGAACTCCTAATATAAATCCCGTAATCTCAGACGTTCCCATGGTGGCACCACCCCCCGTGCACCGCTCCAGTTTTTCAACAGCTTCTTCTTCAAGACTCCAGGATGGCCAGACACGATAAAGAGTTATTGGTCTGGCAGTGGAACTGCAGAGGTATAGCCGGGAAAAAACCTGTCCTACAACAACACGTAAGAAACATCCAACCCAAACTCGATGTGATAATGCTACAAGAAACCGTTGGCGCGTCGGCCAACATCCCGGGCTACCACGCCCTCGTCCCTAAATTCCAAAACGATAGGGGCATCGCCACACTAATCAGAAAGGGTCTAGTACCCATTGAACATGAGATTACAGGCCCGCGGGCCGAGGATATAATGATAGAAATTATTCCTAACAGAACGCAAAAGAATAGCATCTTCATATCGAACATATACAGTAGCCCATCCAAAAGACGGCAGCGTTTTCTCTCCCTGCTCAAAAAGGCAGCCGAGCTCGCCGGCCTGAACCCGCTAATACTGGGTGGGGACTTCAACGCGCCGTGCCATGCCTGGGGATACGGCCACACCAAAAACCAAGGGCAAACAGTTATGGCAGGACTCGCAAGACTTGGGATACACGCTCATCACGGATTCCAGCGCCCCAACGCGTATGGGCAATTCGGTTGCAAGAGATACCACACCGGACTTAACAATGGTCAAAAACATCGAGAGGGCTACCTGGAGAAACACCCTTGAAGACCTTGGTAGCGACCACATGATCATCGAGATCACGATCCCCCGAGCGGGAACCACCCTCCCAGTCAAAAGCTTCAAATGGACAGACTGGGACAAGTTCCGCAAGCACCGGGATGTCAGGCAAGACGACGAGCCAATCGGTGACATTGACAGATGGATCGCAGACTTGACCAGGGATGTCGGGGAGGCCACGTAAACCTTCACTCCCGATTTCATGACGGAGAAGATGGACAGTCGCCTCGCCCACCTCTGGGAAACCAAGAAATCCATACAAATCCGATGGCAAGGCCAGCGGTTCAATCGAAAGCTGAGAAAAAAGACAGCCGACTTAAACAAACAAATCGAAGAGCACTGCAACACCTTGAGCAAGCAACAGTGGGACGAAGTCTGCAATGCCGCGGATGGCCAACTCCACAACGGAAATACGTGGCGACTGCTGAGGCACCTGCTGGGCGAAACCCAGTGCAAATCCAAGCAAAGAGCCGACATGCAGAGACTTCTGCACAAAGAAAAAGGGGCGGCGAGCGAGAAGCAAATCGTCATGAAACTCTGCGACAAATACCTCCCGCAACGACCGACGGTCGAGCATGGCCGGTACACTGGCAGTCCTAGTCCCAAGTTAGATGAAGACTTCAGTGAGGCAGAAATCAGAACGGCACTCCAAGGACTCAACAGCAAGTCAGCCCCAGGACCGGACAGGATTAACAACAAAACGCTCAAAAACCTGGACGACAAATCTGTTACCAAACTCACGGGCTATATGAACAAGTGCTGGAGAGAAGGCCGCATCCCGGAGCAGTGGAAGAGGTCCAAGGCTATCCTCATACTCAAGCACGGAAAGCCGTTGAGTTTGGAGAAGATACGCCTAATCTCTCTCACGTCGTGCGTGGGTAATGTCTTGGAACAAGCCTTCCTGAACCATATCAACAGCCATCTAGAAGAGACGGAAGCCTACCCCCACACCATGATAGGCTTCCGATCCCGCCTGTCCACGCAGGACGTCATGTTACAACTAAAGAACCAGATCCTTGACGACAAGACAAGAAATACCAGAGCCATCCTAGGACTAGACCTGGAGAAAGCATTCGACAACGTCGCTCACGAGTCGATCCTTAAACAAGTGTCTAATCTGAACCTGGGGGAAAGGTCCTACAACTACGTGAGGGACTTTCTGAACGATCGCAAAGCCACCCTCATGGTTGGTGACCTCGAGTCCGAAGAACAAACCCAGGGAAGTGCAGGTACCCCCCAGGGCTCAGTTATATCTCCGCTCCTTTTCAACTTAGTCATGCTGGGTCTCCCCAGCAAACTACGCGAAATCGAAGGAATCCACCACGCTATATACGCAGACGATATAACGATATGGGCAGACCGCGGCAGTGATGGGCAAATTGAACATGCACTACAAACGGCCATTCACAAAGTGGAAGAGTACCTCCAAGGAACGGGCCTCAAATGCTCCCCGAGCAAGTCCGAACTACTCCTTTACCGGCCCACGCGCAGAGGCATGCCACCAAAGAGCTACACAGGACCCCGGGAGTACGAGGAAATCGGCCTGTACACCCAAGACGGAAACGCAATCCCGAAAGTAAACAAGATCAAAATCCTCGGAATGATCATTGAGGCCAACGGAGCTAACGGTGAAACCGTGAGGAAGATCGAAGGCAAAGTCATCAGCGCCACGAGACTCATAAAGAGAATAACCAATGGACATGCGGGCATGAAGGAAGACAACGTCATTCGACTGATCCACTCATTCGTTGTCAGCCACATCACCTATGTAGCCGCCTACCACAACTGGTACGTCGCGGAAAAGAACAAGATTAACACGCTCATAAGGAAAACGTACAAGATAGCCCTGGGCCTACCGGAATGGACGAGCACCGAGCTCCTGACTCAGCTGGGCATATACAACACCATAGAAGGAATAGCCGAAGCACAACGGATCTCGCAGCTCGAACGCCTGTCGACCACCACGACGGGAAGACAAATTATGAACACGCTCGGCATAACGTACCACAACCAGCACGGCCAGAAAATGCAAATCCCCAACAAAATCAGAGATACCATTATGGTGGCAACCTTCCCAAGAAACGTGCACCCCGATTACAACCGAGGTAGACGAAAGGCAAGAGCCGAGGCTCTGCTCCGTTCATTCGTCAGGGACAGAAACGCGCGCTTTGTCGACGCAGCCGAATATGCGAACGGCCAAACATACGCCGTAGTAGTCAAAGACGCAGAATCAAAAATCAGAACCACATGCAGTGTGTACACCAAACACTCGGAAATAGCGGATAAAGTAGAGATTGCGCTGGCCCTCACAGAACAGGAATGCGAAGTCGTACTAAGTGACTCGAAAGCGGCAGTAAAGAATTATGCCAAAGGTCGAATTTCCAAGGAAGCCATGTCCATTCTGGCCAGAGCGGGCAGATCCAAAACCGCGAGCTCGAGGATCATATGGTTCCCCGCGCACGTCACCACGGAAGGCGACGCGCTCCCGAACCTAAACGGAACAGCGCACCGGACGGCGCGAGACATGACCCGCCGCGCCGAACAGGGTAACGCCTCTCGCACGACAGCCAACGCTTCTCGAGCAGAAAGGGACAGGTTTACAAGATACAACGACATCACCAGTGCATATTTGAACGCCAGAAGGATATACCCACCGCCGAGTCCCAAATTGAACAGGAGGCAGGCGGTCGCTTGGCGACAACTCCAGACAAACACGTTCCCTAATCCATTCCGTCTCAAATGTATCTTCCCAGATAAGCATCAGGACGACACGTGCAAATTGTGCCAGGAAGGACCAGCAACACTCAAACACATGCTGTGGGAGTGCAATGTAGTTATAGGAGGGATGGCAGTTACTCCGGAGACCCTGTCGTCGAGGTGGGCCGCCGCTCTGCGCAGCTCAGACCTCGGAATCCAGACGTGGGCAGTCCAGCAAGCCCGTGAGGCGGCGTTGAGGCAGGGCCTTGACGTTCCTCCGTGGGAGACCTGAGCCCGGGTCGCGTTAAACCTTGCCGGACGTACAAGAGAGTTGCATCCATCCATCCATCCATCCATCCCCTATGTATGTATGTATGTATGTATGTATGTATGTATGTATGTATGTATGTATGTATGTATGTATGTATGTATGTATGTATGTATGGATGGATGGATGGATGGATGGATGGATGGATGGATGGATGGATGGATGGATGGATGGATGGATGGATGGATGGATGGATGGATGGACGGACGGACGGATGGACGGACGGACGGACGGACGGACGGACGGACGGACGGACGGACGGACGGACGGACGGACGGAAGGACGGATGGACGGATGGATGGTTGGATGGATGGGTGGGTGGGTGGGTGGATGGATGGATGGATGGATGGATGGATGGATGGATGGATGGATGGATGGATGGATGGATGGACCATCCATCCATCCATCCATCCATCCATCCATCCAATTGGAACATGCCACATTCCGTAGATTGCCCAAGATTTTTCACAAACGCTGTGGCACATGCGCGATTGCACGTACCCAGTGTTCCTTGTCTCTACGGGCGCTCGCCCACTGGCACGCACACAATGTCCAAATTGTTCATCTTGTTCGAGCACATAACCAGTCACCCACGCTGTAATATCGGAGAAACGCCTGCTTATACAGCCGGCAGCAATGAGTCACCGCTGGTATGTTGGGGGTAAGAGGCAAGGAAATATTTGCTTTAAACTGAAACAAATATTTTTTTTTTGGAGGAAAACTTGCATAAAGTGACCGGTTTAGGCGTAGAAGGATCAAGCCACTTTGTCAATATACAGCCTAAAGCACCAAAAGTGCCTGCGTGGGTTAGAAATACGTTTAACATCAGATGAAAAAAGCCGCTGTAACCTCATACCATAAAGTCCAAAGCAATGTCTATCGACACCGCCGTTTAAGCGTAATGGGAACTGCTTCGACAGGCGCATGCTGGAGCTGCAACATTACGCTGTACTATAGTGCTGCCTGCAAATAGCGAAAATTTAAATTCTTCTAGTTTACCCGCAAGAACCGCGGTATGATTAGGAACCATGCTGTGTCATGCATGCAATGTGTGCACCCAGTGCACAATATACAGCGGCGCTTTTGCATTTTCATCAAAATGCGACCTGCGTGGCCAGGATGCAGTTCAACATCATTGGGCTTAACAGCGCAAGGCCAAAGCCGCTAAGCCACTACGGCAGATGACAAGCAAGAATGTTGACATTGTTTCGAAACAAAGTACCACACCACAAAAAATCATGTTTAATATGGCGGCAAAGCTGCATTTTATTCTTTTGCTATGGCAATTTTTGACAAAATGTTCAGCACGATGGGTGATTGCAAATGGGCTGTTAAGTGTGATGTACAGTATGTTGCAGTGTTCAGCGGAATACATGTCTTGTATCTGACAGCTCAAACTTAGACTGATGTATTTCTTCAACTTTGTTATAAACGAAGCCTACAGGCCTGAAAAATATCAAAGCATCCTTCAACTTAGAGCTCTAATCAATAGGACGATGATGAATAGGTTCTGAACGAAGAACTTTATGACACGTACCGTTTCAGTGGAATATAATTGACAATCGCACTGTACGAACATAATACTGAAACATCGAACTAAAAGCGGTGGTTTACGTAATCCGCATGTTGAAACGAAAAGCTGCGATGTAGCAACACTGCTGCTGCTTGATATAGATATAAGTGATGGACGTTTTCTTCAGAGGTGGGCTGATAAAAATATTTTGGAAGGCGGGACAGTAGGGAATAATGTGTGTCAGGCCCAGCATTCACGAACATTTCTTAAGCTAAACTTTTTCGTTAGAGAAAGTGGCAGGCGAATTTGCAAGGTGCACTTCTAAAACAAAGGGCTTATAGATTCGCCCGCAGATGTTTGCTCCAACATAACACGTATACACATGCAAAAATCGGAGCAGAGTCATTCATATCGGCATCATTTGTTGCCACGTCTGCAAAGTTTAGTTCAAAAAAGATAGTTAACTGCCACATAAAGAGAGGTCAACATTACATTTTGTAAGAAAACGCGAGGTCAACATTATGCTCCTAAATAAAAAGGACATGCAGCGTTATGCATAATTCAGCCTTTCATGAATGAATAGCTAATGTACGAATACCCTTGCAAGAACGTTATATAAATGGTTTCCGGATTGGGATCCATCGATTTCCAGAAACACCATGTGACAGACTAAATGCAGAAATCAAAGTGGGATTTAATACTACCAGAGCAAAGCCCAAGACAAACCTTTCCTAAACGATTTTTATCTGCATCGCTCCGAAAACTTTTGTCGTTGTCTCATGACTGAGAGTCTGTTAGTTATTTGTTTGACAGAGAGCAAAAGGTGGATAACTATAACAGAAGGCTCTCGCAAACTTTTGCGTTAGTTTTCAGTATTCCAATAAAGTTAACTCTTTTGAATTACATTTTTTATTCGTGTGCGAAATTACAGATACCCGATCAACAAAAGTTCTATTCCTGCAGTAAATTGGAAAGGATCTTTTCCTCGTTGATAAGAAGCAGTATTCTCGGTTGATAAAATTGCTTATTATCAGTTCAGTAGAGACTCTCTCCCCAACCAAATGAGTGAAATGCTCCTTTCTCCCCGAACGCAAAAGTTACTCTGTGAAATCACTTTGCCGATATTACAATGCCTGAACTCAGATCAAGCTGCGTTCTTATACATTGGTAGAATGCCATATGAAATAGCCGTGTGTCCAGCACCAAATCTAACTATTAGTATTACATGACAAATATACTTACTTGCGATGTTCATGCCGATTGCATCATAAGCATTTGTTATACAACAATAGGTTACTTGCACCAAAATTATATTTTCACCCCTAAAATGGTTGCTTTATAAAACGCTCACACGTCGGAAACTTGATCATGTATCGGCAATTTGTGATCCATATGATGAAACTGATGTGACCACACTGCGCGCATTAGTGGCATGAAAACTGTTGTCGAATTTGCCTGAGTTACCACCGCAATATATCTATAGTCGGATACAACTTTAGAAAAAAGGGGAGGCCCCACCCAGATGACCGAAGCGCGACAGCCGATTGCCTCCGAGACTAACGTAGTCCCGCTCAAAACATCGTGCAACTGAAACACTTAATTCTCGGTATAAATAAAGACTTTTGCATTTTGATAACTGGTTTGTTAAAGCTCTCATGGGCTACAGCACATGCCAGATAGCGGCAGAAAAATAACCCCGCGCCTTCTACAACGCTGCCCGTCGTCTGCTCTTCAGCTTCATTGCAAGTGACAAAATTAGAAAGAGCATCTTTGCAACGCTTTTCCGCTTGTTCACTTGCACACGGCGTATCTACTACTCGTTTCTCATGCTTAAAATGAATCACTTGCTATTGAAAAAGTACTTATATAAAACAATGAATTTATCGCAACCATTACAAACCTTGGGCGAGAATACGGTAGGGGCAGGGAGGTGCAAAAATGCTTCATTCATTGTTTTAAATAAATATTCTTGGTTTTAAATAGCATAAAATTTAGATTTTTTGGTTTTGTGTTTTCACAATTTCACAGCACGCATTCTACAGCTTACGCGTGCCGTGAGAACTGGTGGAGAGCAATCAATCGACGGTGGTACACAACGCTCGAACACCGTCGCTAGACGCTCGTCTATCTCACTGCTGACAATGGAGAGGTTTAGCTTGTCCGGTATTCCGGTAAAACGCAGGCGGACGGGTCGGGGCCTTGGGGCAGCAACATGATCATGCCAGCAGCGAAGAAGAAGAATACGCTCGGTTACATTAACTGTTTCTGTCTGTTTGAGCACTGCGTCACCAGGTGGCTGCACCATGTAGACCACTCGACCACTCACGTTTACACCTCCGCCCCAACGCCCCATCCGCCTGCGTTTTACCGGAATACCGGAAAAGCTAAATTATAGTTCACGCTAAGTTAACGGCGACAAATATTTGCGTTGAAGGCTTCTTCTGCAAATAGTTTCTGTTGCGCGCACTTTTCTGATTCCTCCTGAGAATGGCTTTGCTCCACCGCTTCACCCCGTCCGACGAAAAACGCAGCTAGACAGTATACGAACACAGTCGCCGCTACCGTAGGCTCCAGCCTTTGGAAAACTTTCTCGCCGTAACTTCACTCGGAAGCGAAATGAAACAACATGGAACAAGCACGCAGCACGCGTGTTCGCAGCGGTCGCCACGGGATCCTGTTTACAGGCAAAGCGTAGCGCAGCGCCAGCGATGCTCGCTGCAATGCTCCTTCGCCGGATCACGGCTCAGAATAAATGCACGCGGCACAAATGGCGCATCGCAAGCTCGCAGTAATATTTCCGGCATGTTAGACCATCACAAACAGTTCTGGAATCCACTCTGACGAGGGGCTGAAGCGCACAGCTGACGCGACCTCGCGCAGTTCGAAGCGCGGGCGGCCATCTTCTCCGTCGGCGGGGTCACCGGCCGTCTGGCTCATGACGTTTGTTCAGAGCGCGCGCCTATTGGTGGATGCTCGTGTGCCTCCGCCTCGGAGGAGTAAACGCCGCCTTTTTTCTAAAGTTGTATCCGACTATAGATGAATACGCTTTCATAAATACTGCGATCACCCTGTACAGCGATAGGATTTCCTTCTTCGACCCCCATACGTTTTACGTTGCACTGATGGTCGTCCTACGGGGGAACTATTGTTTTGTAGCGTGAAAATTATTTCAATGCATTTTCTTCCCCATAAATCATAAGAATAGAAGCTCCTCCATGCTGACATTGTTTAAATGAAGGACTACTATGCCTTTAAGGAAGCGTTGGCTAACATTGCATAAAAAGCCATTATTTGCACTACGTACAACTTCAGTTAAGCCACAAATTTCGCTTTAACTGATTAGCTAAAATAGTAGTAGAAGCTAAGCTTTTTTATATATTCAGACGTATAGCCAATTTCACGGTTTCCTGTTTATTTTTCATAATCGCTACCACCGATGTGTACTAAACAAAGCGAAAACGGCAATGTCTTTCTTACTTAGTCACTCCCGCTTTTGTTTAGAAGATATCTGGATTTTCAGCTTTTTTTGCGGGGCAACCAAGAAGATTGTGCAGTGTAGAAATGCGAAATCTAAAATTAGTTGAGCAACCAAGAATAGACAGCACAAATCAGATATTCAATCGGACACGCGCTCATTTACAGCGGCATTCTGCCACAATGAAGACTGCCATGTCATGCTCAGGTGCTTGCCTCTCACCCCGCAATTCCCAGCAAGGGCGTCGTTGTGTTGATATCTTTGCAAGCGACAGTTTGCGTGTTACGGGAAGAGACGATTTCAGTGACCAATGGGCCCTTCATCCACCATGGTGGACTTTACAGAGAAGGCGGTACCTTTAGTGAGCAGTAAGACGAGTTGGACCGAGAAGCCCATCACAGCGTATTGATCCGTTGAAACGGAGAGGAAATTTCACCCTGTTGTCGAAGGACGGCCCACACCCACTGCGGAAAACTGGCGTAGAAGCCGGCAATTTTAAATTATTGTTAGCAAAATGAAACTAAGCCTATCATAGCGTAGTTTTTGGGTCAAAAGCCTCCCACAACTACTTCATCGCTGTCAAGAAGATGAGCGTGCTCCCTTTCGTTAAGTAAATTACTCTCATGCGATGCGCCTAGCGTCTCAAGCGTTGGCTTGCGCGAGTTTATTCCGTTCATTGTCTCATAAATGATCTGAGAGCATCGAGCTTCTATGCATTTTACAGAGCAATTCGCGTTCGGTTGGACATTAGGCCACCCCAATATCTTAAGTAGTACGAAACCCAAATTTCAACTTGGCCCGTCCACAAATTTCAAGCTGGCCCACCCGCACAACCGCTCCTGCGTTGAGCGTTGGCGTGCTGGGGCATCGTTCCTCGGCGCAACCGAGCGAAAGAGCACAGGCGAAAGATGACAGCGAACGAGGAGTGCAGCGGTAGATGCAATAGCGCGCGAGGAGGAAAGTGGAGAAGGCTGCTACAGGGAAGAAAAAGAAGACACTTTATTAATGAATGTATGGCAGTTTTTTGTTCTGGTGGACTGCCGCCAGATTCATGGGCAGTACCCCGTAGTGGGTTGTGCTATAAATTAAGGCACCGAATCAAATCAAACCAAACCTGAGGTGGCGGCTCGAAGTCCTTGGGCTCAGGCGCCATCTTCGGCTTGCCGGGCGGCTCAGAGCTGGTCTGCCAGCTCTGAACTTTTGCGAACCGCCTCCCAGCGGCCGGCGATGCTGACGGAGAAGATCCCCGGGGGCTCCCGCAGCCGGGGCGGCGTCGGGAAGAAGCGAGCTCGAGGCTACCCGTACTGTGGCAACGGCGGCGATAACGGACCCTGCCTGAACGGAGGCGGTCTCATTACCGTGGTTGCCAGCCCATTCCCAGAGCATGTGTCGCAGCGTTCCTCTGTGTCCACAAGCTTTACAGGCATCTGTTAGACACACACCCGGGTAGCAGTGATGAACGACGGCGGGACTAGGGTAGGTGTGTGTCTGGAGCAAGCGTCATGTTACGGCCTCATTCCTGTTTAATTTATCGTTTGGTGGCAGGAATGTGCGTCTTTCGAGTCTGTAGTCTTGGGTGAGGTCTGTGAACGTGGTCAGGCGATCGCCTCACGCCCATTGTGATTCTTGTAGCTGCATTTCTGTTGTAGTGTCCCGATCCGGCAGATCCGATGCCCCGCTCTCGGGGGCGGAGGCGGCGGCCACATAATCTGCGGCAGCTCGGCGTGTGAGACCTCGCAGGGAAAGCATGACGCGGAGAACGGAGCAGGAGTGGAGGGAGCGGAGGAGCCGAGCGGAGCGCTCAGTGGCCGGCAGCCATGGCACTCGCCGCCGCGTAGGCGATCTCATCAGCGCTTTTGAGTAGGGCCCAGGATGAAGTGAGGTGGGAAAGCTACGCTCGTCCGCAGTGTCAGCTGCTGATGCCAGTCCGCGGCAGCAGAATATGTGACGTAAATCACTGCTCCTGCAAGGCGTTATGGCGAGCGGCTACGAGTAAGGCTACGTGTGTGACGCTTTCTTGGGTGATGTAGCCGCTGACAGCAGCGGTACGATATCCCCTCGATGAAGGCACCCTCTCGTCGTTGGCGGAACAAAAACGTGAGAAGAAAAGCATGGTGCCGCGCAAGACGGGCTGTGCGGAGACGATGGCTACGATATGGCGCCTGAGTAACGCGCGCTACTCACTGCGTTTTGTTCCTAATACAAGCATATATAATCATAATAGAAAATATCGACACGCAAAATAAAGCCCGCATAGAACTGCGCTCGGATTTTACAGTATCGTAATCACCAGTAAATTTTTATCGGTTTTTAGCAACATCTAGTGTCCCAAATTGGCCCTAACACCTGGGAACTGAGGCACCGGAACCTTAGGATGACAGCACAGGAACGCCATCACTTTAACATGCGAAGATTTGGGCAATTTCACTTCCTCTTCAGATTTATAGAGCGCCTACAGAGGGCACTTGACTACTGCTACGGGTATTGTTAGCTATTCCGTAAGCTACCTTGGCACTCTCGCTTTGACGTTGTTGTAGTCGTTTACCATGACCACACCTTAAACGTGGTTCTCCAATAAGTAGCTGATATTCGGCCCAGTGTTCTCTTGTCGGTATTTGCCATTCTTAGCATCGTTATTGTAATGCATGCCTCTTTTGTGCTTCCGACGCTCTTTTTACAAGCATGAGAACGGCGAATTACACGCATAGCCGCCACCATTCTGCGGAGACTGTTTTTGTGGGATGCACGCAGCGTAATGCCCGTCCAATGCAGTATTGCTGAATCTGGCCTCCAAAACGTATTTACAGATGCTCTGAGAGACGGTTCTGAGCGCCAAACTTTGAACTACACGTCCACCACTGTCGTTTCACGAGGTCTTATTGGTCAGTGCAGTCGACTGGCAAATACGACATACACGATCTTTATGGTGCGATAAGTAAAATGTACGAGACCAAGTGCAGTGCTCCGCTAGAAGAAAGTGGACAATGAGAAGTGCAAAAAAGAAACATCAAAAGAGCCAATAACGGCAATCCGCGGAGGTGAAGACAAATAATCGCTGAAAAACATGCAGCTTCGGAGGGGACCAATCATGTGCAACCATGAAACCAAAAAAAGAATAAATATGCGAAGGGCCTCCCTAGGAAACGGCAGAGTTCGAGGAAGGCGACCCAAGAAAGAAGTCGGGCACTGTTATGGCACCGGGAGTGGAAGATGGGCTGTCAGGCTTTGGACGTAGGACTCCATAGGCTCACCCGACCGGGACAGCTATTCGAGAGCCGGCCAATACCTCCTCCTCTTCTTCACATTCTCAAGCCACGGAGTAATACCTTGAGATGTGTGGATGCCTGCGCCTGTAGGTACAACGCAAGTAGTTGGACTACGGTCCCGTGCTCACATGCAGCCGCCTGTGCAGGACGTCCTGTTTCCATGCTGCTCAATCCTGAAGGTTTCTGGCGCGGTACCTGTTTCTTCTTGGGTTTACGAAACAACTGCGCTGCAGTCATCAGCGACTCGTCACTCCTTTCCACCACTCTCTTGGGGAGGTCTTCGCTGCTTCCCGCATTGTCTTACGCCGCATCCCATCGAAGGCCGAACTGCTGTTGGCCTCAGTAAAACGCACTGCCTTCGACAGCGTTCATTTTTCTTCTTTGTTAATGTCACTTGAAAACATATCGTGCTGCTAACTGTTGTTTTAGGTGTCCGTTAGCTACTTCCCATTTCCTCTGTGTATTAAGTATCTTGGTGTCAACGCGTGCAAAGAGATTTGGTATTTTTGGGGTACACTGGGGTAATCCCTCAGTGACCTAACGAAAAATGCAATAAATAATCACCTGCATCACATTCAGGTTCAAATTACAGTGGAGGCACTCGACTGTAAAATGAGTCGGGCATTTCTAATGCCCCCATGCTGACACGATGACGAAGCTAAAGATAACGACGACAGAAGTCATCAGTGTGCATGTCGTGTATGTGGATGATGGTCGTCGTAAGCGTAACAAGAGCGAGCGGACGAAAAGGAGTAAATAAAGAAACGGTAGATGAATGGGATGTACAAAGCTAACAAAATGTCTAGCACTTAACGGCTGTCGTAGTAATATGTGGACGACACTGGTAGTGAATGCCTGTCTCAATATGTGGGCCAATCCAGAAGGTAGTGAAGCTTCAAAGTATGGGCGGTTCCGTTAAGAATATTGTAATGTTCGAGTTCTCGCGTGCAGCACAAGGATGAGAGCAGGCAACAAGCCGACACAGACTCCGGTGGCCAACTGCTTTATTCTCGTTCACGCGCTCCGCCAGCTACGCCGCTAGCCACTGAGATGGGGCGGTGTTGCCATCTGTCGTTCTTCGTGGCAAACGGTGTGTTCAAACACGACACCAGCACCAGTACACTCACCTGCCTTTCGGCTTGACGTCAGCACCCTCAGTTTTGCAGTGGGAAATGGACAACTTGATTCAAGGACTACAACACGTGGTGGTGTACTTTAATGATATCCTGGTGACTGGGCGCAATGATGATCCCCTTGAGAACTTGGCCCGTGTACTGCATCGCTTGAAAGTAGCCGGGCTGAAGCTCAAGCTCGACAAGTGCACCTTCTTTGACTCACAGGTGGAATACCGGGGCCACATTGTTACGTCGGGTGCTTTACAACCTAACCCTGAGACGACTGAGGCTGTACTGAAGGCCCCAATGCCTAGTGATCTGAAGTCACTGCAAAGTTATTTGGGACTTGTATATTTGTTCCAACGATTTCCACAAAATTTTTCTACTGTTATTCCTACACTGAATGAGCTGCTCTGAGCCAAGACACCGTGGATATGGGGTGCTGACGAGGAGCGTGCGCTTTGGCAAAGCAAACAGTTGCAGGTGTCTGCTGCGGTTTTGGCACACTACGACCCTCGGAAGCCCTTGGTGCTGATTTGCGATTCATCACCGTATGGAGTGGGAGCTGTGCTGGCTGACCGTGACGACACGGGTGCTGAGCGTCCGATCGCTTTTGCATCAAGAAGTGTAGCGCCAGCTGAGCGCAACTACAGTCATATGGAAAAAGAAGCTCTCGCTCTTGAGTTTGGAGTGATCAAGTTTCGACAGTATGTATGGGGCCGAGAGTTTGAGGCTGTCACGGACCACGAACCTCTGCTTGCCCTGCTCGCCACTGAAAAACCCGTGCCAGAGAGGTGCTCTCCGCGATTGCTGCGCTGGTCGCTGATGCTTGCCGCTTACAACTGCAAGCTTTAGTACCGACCCAGAGCCAGCATCGCAAATGCTGACGGCGTGAGTCGCCTGCTGCTGCCTGTTTCTGCACATTCCGTCGAGCAGCCAGTGGAAGTTTTCGTGCTCAAGGTTGCTTACCCCAAGGTCTTGGTACCTTCTGTAGTGACTGAAGTGACCTCCAAAGATCCTATGCTAGCCAATGTTCGGGACGCATGGTGGGCTGGAACAGAGCTGCGGGAACCTGCTCTGAAATTATATCCACATCGCACGACGCAAATGAGCGTGTAAGAAAACTGCATCCTATTGTGTTCCGAAGTGGTGATTCCTAGTACATTGCAAGGGCACGTGCTAAACCTACTCCATGAATGCTAACCTGGCATTTCCAAAATGAAAGCAGTGGCTCGTAGCCATGTTTGTTGGTCGACCCTGATGGAAACGTCACGAACACTGTGCGTCGATGCCGTGTGTGTCGGGAGAACCAGAGGACTGCGCGTCCAATAGCGATGACGCCATGACCGTTCCCTGCGAAGCCGCGGTCGCGAATCCACTTTGACTTTGCTGGACCTCTGAATAATCAATACTTGCTGATTGTCAGTGATGCCTATTTAAAGTGGATAGAAGTCATTCCTATGACAACACCGTCCCCCGATGCCACCATTCCATGCTTACGCACCATGTTTGGTACCCATGGGTTGCCAGACGTGATCGTGTCTGATAATGGACCAGCATTCGTGTGTGCCAGTTTCGAAGAATTTCTCCAGAGAAATGGCATAAAGCCTGTGCTGACACGGCTGTATCACACGGCATCAAATGGTCGTGCGGAGCGTGCAGTGCAAACTATTACATCAAAGCTAAAGAAGGCAGTGGGCGGAAGCTTCGAGTGTAAGCTAGCTCGTGTCCTTCTAAACTACAGAACAACGCCGCATGTGATTACTGAATGCTCTCCTGCTGAGTTAATGATGGGACTCAAGCTGAAAACAGCTTTGACTCTATTGCATCCTGACATGAGGTCCACAGTTCTGAGAAGGCAGCTAAAACAGAATGTGGCCTACGACAAAATCATGTACCCGACGCCGCTTGTGCGACCAGGGCATCATGTCTATGCACGAAACTTACGAGACGGCCCACCCTGGGTTCCAGCGACAGTGACTGCTACGTCAGGCGATGACATCGCCGATGTCACAATGCCCGATGATCGATCCTGGAACCGGCACCAAGAGTACCTGCGCCCAGACTTCACCGCACTCGACGTGCCTCCGGGTGCCTTGGCGAAACCGCAAGCCTGCCCGTGTGACGGAAGCGTACATCACCAACAGACCTCTGCTGGGCAACCACAGCTGAGCGCCAACTGTGAGGACGAAGCTACACAACACGAAGCTTTGCGAAGAAAGAATTCAGTGCTGGATGTGCCACACGCTCCGGCACCCGATTCTGAACCGAGTAAACACCAAGTGTGAAGAAGTTCGAGAGCCAGGCGACCCGTTGTGCGGTATTCACCATGAGGCTTGTGTGGATTGTTTTCCCTGTGGGGGTGGGGAGGGGTGTCGTGCTTGACCACAGCGTTTGCCACGAAGAACGACAGATGGCAACACCGCCCCTTCTTATTGGCTTCTCGTGAACGAGAATAATGTGTTAAGAAGTTGGTTAGCGCCGTCTGTGTCGGCTGGTTGCCTGCTCTCATCCTTCCGCTGCACACGGGAAATCAAATGTTACAAATATGTCACCTAAAACTTTTGTTGCTCCAAAAGGTAGTGTCGTCTGCAAATTCGAACAGTCTACACGAGTATATGGAGGGTCCAAATGGCGGCACACTGCTATGGTCGTGCAGTTTTATTACGCTGGCTATTCTCTCGTGGTTATATCGGTAGATATCAAAGTAGTACACTATAAAGAAAATTTACCCTGCGCGATGTTCCTCCTCCTCCTCTCACGCGAGGCCAGACCCCATGGAATACCACGCCTTAGTTCCGTGCCATACACCCACCAAAATTGCTGAGGAGGACTTTGTCTTTGATAAATTTCAAATAAAGATCGAATCGCCATGCATATATATTTCAATAGATCTACCTTCAGGAATGGTGTTTTCCTAATTTCCACGTGCTGAAAATTTCGCTCTGATGAAAGCAAGTATTTATTCTTAATTTATTGTACGTAGGGAGTGGGTTCAGACTTCGTAAGTACATTTCAAACATTCTGTGCACTTTCATTTATGAGACCTGAAGTGGGATTTGTTTGCGTCATCATTTTGGACTATGTCTCACCTACAATGCTGCTTACTGTTCTCTACTCCAACACGCTTGCCTTTTCTGTGTCGAACAACGCTATGATCTCCCAAACTCGTTTCTACACTGACAGAAAAGAGATTGGCAATGTATGTGCGAATATTGCTCTCATATCTCCACTAATGCGCAGGTTGCGGTTGGTCCCATGCCACGGGAAGGGTTTTCAATGGTGAGCCTATAAGCAGGACGCTAATTCCTTGGATAGTAAGTGCACCATCAACTGCTTTGCCCCCTACATATGCGAATCAATTTTCGCGAAAACTTTGTCTACGCTTACAATTTTTTCGCTTTCTAAGTATTTAAAGTTATACTATATGAATTCTTATAAGTCAGTTGAAAGGCGGAATTGCTTGACTGACTAGTGCAATAGAGGATTCTAGACGAACCGATGTGACGACAAACTTGGGCGGCGGTCACAGAGTTCCCACTGAATATATTCAGCCGTATACCGCATTTCAACTCCTGAAACGCGTTAGTTCTCAGGCGTATATGGAGTATTCCATTGAGATTCCCTTTGGACACGCTGCGCCATCTAGCGACGCGGCCATAAAGTACACGCGTGGCGGGTGGAGATAACCAGACAAGACTGTCTTGGTATAAAATGGCGACTGTTGGAGTCCGCCAAACACTAGAGGCAATTTAGGGATTTATTTGTCGCTAAACAGTGGCACGTACCTGCTTGCGCACACCCAGTGACTAAAGTTGGCCTGCAAAAGCTGAACTGAATACGTAAGCACCTAAACGGCCACAGAAAGGGACCAAATTCGTGTCGATGATTGGTTCTGAACTCTCTGCTCTGAAAACAGAAGGTTTATGATGTACATATTACCCCATGTACTATCGTGAGGGTCATGTTGGTGACGGTCTAAAGAAAGCCTAAATCTGGACATTAGATAGATAGATAGATAGATAGATAGATTAGATAGATAGATAGATAGATAGATAGATAGATAGATAGATAGATAGATAGATAGATAGATAGATAGATAGATAGATAGATAGATAGATAGATAGATAGATAGATAGATAGATAGATAGATAGATAGATAGATAGATAGATAGATAGATAGATAGATAGATAGATAGATAGATAGATAGATAGATAGATAGATAGATAGATAGATAGATAGATAGATAGATAGATAGATAGATAGAAGTGCATGAAATATTGCATTGAATATTTACTATTTAAAAGGGATATAGGACAATCGACCTTGTCATCAAATATGTTAAATCTCGCTAAATCAAGAACAGATGGCAAATGAGTCTTAGAACATAATTGCATTCTGAGTAGTTTGCAGGTTATTTTCTTGCTGCAAACAGCTGATACTAGGTGACAGAAAAGACGTTTATCACCTCGCATGTGCTATCCTGTGATCGGATGGTGCAGGTAAGGGTTAGGTGACTGTAATAAAATAAATAGCGACTATATTAGGATGCACAGGATAATGAAAGCAACCCTCAAAATACCCGCGTGTAAATAATAAAGGGAAAATCAGACATTCACCCGTTCGCTGCAATTGCTACTAAAGTAACCCATACGAGTTTCTCGAAAGAAAAAGCCTCAGATTTGAAGGAAAATTCTTGGTTTGACTAAAGTGTTTGACGAATGAGTTCTGCGAAAACCCGCAAGGTTTCCTGCGGGTTTCCGCAGAACTTCAACGTCATACTCGCAGTGGTTGCTCAGTAGCTGTGGCGTTGGCTGCTGAGCACGAGACCGCGGGATCGAAACCCGGCCACGGCGGCCGCATTTCGATCGGTGGGAAATGCAAAAACACCCGTGTAGGTGGATTTAGGCGCACGTTAAGGAACCCCAGGTGGCCGAAATTTCCGGAATCCTCCACTACAGCGTGCCTCATTATCAGAAGGTGGTTTTAGCACGTAATACCCCGTAATTTAATTTATTTAAACTCTTACTATGGAACTATAGAAGGGAGCAAACCAACGGGCCTGATTTTCATGAATCGCAATCATCTGAAACAAATAATGAAGCCATGGAAAACACACGGAAACTCGAAATTATCACCAGATGAAAACAAAACTGGTCTAACAAATAATCTGTCGCTGATGGCAGCCTACCTAAGGATCCGCCGATTGTTCTAGGAAGGTAGTTGTCTCGACGTCCATATTCTTGGTTATTTGCTTCAATAAAAACTGCAGATTTTATCCCCTATACCCATTTTGGATCCATATGGTTTTTAGGAACCAAAGGTTCTCTTTTTTCTCTTTTCGTTATTTGACAGAGAGGGGTCTTTATTCCGCCAACTTTGTTGCCTTTACGTGCCGTAGGAGGGCTCTTTTGTCTGCTGCCTGCTCAAACATTCAGTTTGCGTTCGGTTTCACCTCACACGATTGGCGTAGGGCGAACCAACGTCGTCAGGCATGCCCGCCAGCGCGGCCTTGGCCAATCGCATGAGGCGAAACTGAACGCAAAATGAAAGCGCGTTCCGAACAAAAATCCGTCATCTAGCCCATGGTGTGTCGCTGTAAATCTTGAATTCTATAATGAGATCACGTCGACACTGAACATGGGGTGGGTTGAGGTGGGAAATTTTACCTAAAAATTCACCGACCAAGCTTCGGTGTTCTAGGAATCGGAAAGATGTTGCTTTTGAGAAGCATTTGCCTAAGCTTGTTTGAAGGCACACTTAAGCTGATGTTTTATAGTATTCTTCTTGCGGCCCTTTAGCCTTTGATGTATGAGAAAAACGAAACCCGATTCCATTTTATTCATACGGAGGTGCAGCTTTGCAAGCCTGTTGCTCAGGCAATTAACTTGAAAGCGAATATGATTAGTGAAGTAGGCCCATTTTGTTAATGAAATTTCCGGCAGTACAACCCTACGAGAACAGCCTTTTGCTAGAAATGGCCTTTAGGTGGCCCAAGATATGACAAGAGAATATATGTCATGGTGCCATGTGTCTTAGTGCCTTTGTTTTGTTCGAAAAGTTTTCAGACAGTAAGGTTTTTATACAGTGATGATAATTTAGACCTGTTTAGAAGCTCTACAGTGTTACATTATTTTACATTTGTTTTTATGCACTCAATAAATAAGCGCTTACTGCAGAATGCTCCAGAGATTACGATATGTATCATTCGTAATGTTGAACGCAGTCTTACCTCATTTGCTCATTAGGCTTCGATCCTAGGGACCGTGCAATCAAACTGCAAGACTAAAGCATGTGATGATACTTGAACATACCTTTTCAGCAAATTTTTAGACGATTGCTATGTAATATGGCCGATCAAACAGTCATCGTGCCATTTCGAGCACCTAGTGGCTAAAAATGTGCAATTCTCCAGCCCATCAAATTTTTAAACGTTGTGCTGTGATTTGGCAAATCCAGTTTTTTCGCAATTCCCCCACAATGGAATATATCTAAAAGTTGATGTGTTTTTCCCAGGTACAGATAGAAACATCTGTGCGAGGCACGGGTAAACTCAAGCTGTGCGGTGGAAGCATCATTACACGCAATGTTGTGATGACAGCAGCACATTGTTTTCCTGAGATGTGCGTATTTTTTTGACGTCTTCATTTACCCTGAGTTCTAATTTAGGAAAGCTTTAGTTAGATATAAGTGGGTCACAAAAAATGCAGCGGTGTGTAAGTAAAGACGACTGATGCTTTGTGCTTCAAATGCTTGTGCTGCAAATTCGTGCGCAGAAGCTGAATGATGATTCTCGAGCTTAAGCAGAGCCTAATTTCACTGAGGTTGAATTGCGTAATCTGCAAGGAACAGCCTCCAGGCACTTCAAGAATAATTATATTTTACTGCCATGTATAACTGTAAACAAAAAAAATCATCATAAATGTACTGGATAAATTAATAATCGAGATTCAATACAGCCTAGATAAAAATGAAAAGAACAAAATACATCCTAATGAATGCCTCTTTCCTCCGCAATCTTTAATTTCTTGATCCGCTTGTATAGCCTTAATAACGGTGGGAATGTTGTTTCAAATAAAGATAGGCGAGTGGCATAATCTCTGCCACAAAAATTGTTTCTGCGCGATTGTTCTCCAGCCTCCTGAACACTTGCTTCTAAATTCTTAAGTTTTTTAACCTCAGAGCTTCGAAGATCGGAGATAGAGAAGAGAGGATAACATGTAAGGCATGAACAATAATGCACAGCCTTTGCCAAACGTATACGGGCTACTCTGCGCCATCACCATACACGGCTTTAGGCTATGCGCGGTCGACAATCGTTACCGCTGGATGACGAGAAGGAAGGTTCTCTTCATTCTCAGTTATGGAATGCCTCGCAAATTCTCGTACACAGCCTCTAGTCAGCTTCCTAGTTGCAGTAAATGTAGTCCGTTTAATTTTGGGAAATGATGTACATAGGAAAAAATAAACCGCGGAACACGTGCAGTGGCAGATATTTCCAGAAACACAAAATTTTAGTGCGTCGTTATCATGATCATCAGAAGCAGCAGCAACAGCCTATATTTATGTCCACTGCCTGTACGAAGCTCTCACGCCGCCTTCTCCAAGTACCCCTGTTCTGCATCAACGCATTCCTCATGCAAATTTTTTTAATTTCACCACCCCACCTAGATGTCGGCCGTCCTCGGTTGCGCTTCCCTTCTCTAGGCGCCCATTCCGTAACTGTAATGGTCCACCAGTTATCCATCCTACCCATTGCATGGCCAGCCCAGCTCAAAATTTTTCTCCTAAATTCATTCGAATATCGACTATTCCTGTTTGCTCTCTAGTCGATGCCGCTCTCTCCCTGTATGTCAATGTTACGCCTAACCATTCTGGTTCCATCATTCTTTGCACGGTCCTTAACTTGGTGTCGAGCTTTTTCTTCAACCTCGAGGTTTCTGCCCCATATGTTAGTACCAGTAAAATGCAGTGACTGTACAGCTTCTTTTCAATGATAGTGGTAAGTCCCAGTCAGCATCTGACAACGTCCGCCATACGCACAACGATGCATTTTTATTAGTCTGTAAATTTCGTTCTCATGATCAGAGTCCCCTGTGATGGTAACTTACATAGGTAAACGTACTCCTCCGCAGACTCTAGAGGCTGACTAGGGATCTTGAACTCTTGTTCCCTTCCCAGGCTATTGTATAATATGTTTGTCCTATGCATATAAATGTTAAACCCCACTTTTACACTTTGTGCGTTAAAGGCACGCTAAATGCAAATACTAAGTCACCATGGATTGCTCAAATACCCTTCCAGATATCTCGCAACGCTTGTTTCGTGTCAAGGAAAAACTTAGGTTACGAGAAAATTGCATCTGAAGGGTGAGGGAGTGATAACGTTGATAACCAACTGGGGGAGTGATAACGTTGCATAAGCTATCAAGGCGATTTGCTGCCGTCGGAGAGGAAAACGGCGCCCGATAGACGGCGGTACCGAGCCAAGACAGAGAAAGTCAGAGCGGCGGATTCTCCGCTGCCGCTGCTTTTGGCCAAGTGGTGTAGACCGTTACGGATCCCACAACATCGCATAGAAATTGGATTGTCTGTTACTGGCAGTTTGTGCGAGATTCGTGAGCCAGCAAAACCAGCGCCGCACTAGGCGATAACTACTGAAACGCGAAAGCGTGGGCGGCGAACAGTCGAGACAAAACGAAACTGCTCGACCACCCGCGTCGTTGTCAAGGGTAATTTCAATTAGTTCTTTTGTCTAAACGTTAAGTAGAACGGGACAAGAAGCATTTTATTTGGTCTTATAATACAAAGATGTTTTGTGCAACGATTGGTTGAGTATTAGTGACAGAATTTAACTGAGAAGTACTTTCGTCGCCAGACCAGTACTTGAATTTCCCGGGGAAGTCTCTAATCATCTACTTTATTTACTTCAATTTCTTCATTATTAAGGCTCTCTTAGCGGTAATATATATGCCTTAGATATTCTCAAGCACTGATATTTCACTTTAGCTTGACAATATTGACAGCAGGTGCCCAGCGCCAGCGGGATCCTGATATCTTCAGCGCTGCCATTGATAAAGAAGTTGAAGATTGGCTGGAATTGTATGAACGCGCCAGCCACACCACAAATGGGACGATCCCCTGAAGCTCCGCAACGCCATCTTCTGTTTATATGGCGTCGCCAAGGTGTGGTTCAAAAAGCACGAAGCCGATCTCCGCCCGTGGGCTAGCTTCAAAACCGGCATCGCAGAAGTTTTCGGTTGCCCTGGCTGTTATATAAGGCGTCACTGCCTACCGCAGCGCTATGAGAAGGCGCGCGCTTGGAGCCGCCCAAGGGAGAGAAAATAAAGCATGGAATAAACGCAGAGGAAGAGTAACGTCTCCATTCCTGTCCTACTGAGTAATATGCACGATATAACATAATTGGCGACGAGGATTTAACAACGCATGTGCTACCGGCTTGCCCTTCATCTGTGCCGTCGATTGCTGCATAGCATCCTCTACGATTAGTATTACGGGGCTACAACCGCCACCCCCGTTCCTGTCATCACCTGCAGACCCAGTCATCCCATGGGAGCAATGGATTCAAGCGTTCAAGAACTACATGGTGACGTCGGGCGCCTTCGACCTACCGGCAATGTTCCGGAAGGCGATTCTGCTCAACTGCTTGGGCTTGGAAGCACAACGCATCTTCGAGATTCTCACGTCGGAGGACGACCCGCGCTTTTTGGCTTCGAGCGCCACCGGAGGGACGTTGACGACTCCTACCCTAGATGAGTTCGACTGCGCTATTGCGACACTTGAAAGTCACTACAAGAGCTCTGTCAATGTCACCGCAACGCGTCACCATTTCCGTCGACGTGCACATGCCCCATGTGAGACTGGGCTCGATTACCACGCTCGTAGGAGCTTGCAACTTCGGTGACTTGGCGGACGACATGATGCGCGACCAGCTTATAGAAAAAACTACTAGCGAATACTTGCGTGAACGTCTTATACTGGAAGAGTCTCTTACGCTTTCTCGGGTACTTACCATTGCGAGACAGCATGATAAGGCGATGAGAGAAGCGAGAGAACTTGCACGACATGAAGCACAAGTTGATCACGTTAAAGACACAAACACGTCAAATATGAGAGAAAAGCTCGGTGGGACGTGCACGTGCTATAAGACGCCAACTGAAAGTCATCGAGCTCTGAAAGAGGAAGAATGTTATCGTTGTGGCTCTTGGGACCATCTGCCGAATAGCCCTCACTGCAAAGCTAAGACCTATAAGTGTCGCAGATGTGGAAAGACTGGCCATGTGGAAAAGGTGTGCAAGTCTTCCCGAAAGTCTCAAAAGCAAATTCAGCATGTCACGGAAGGCGACGCAGATACAGCTGACACGGACAATCACATAAGTGTTTGTCCTATCTGGAGTCGTAAGAAGGGAATTTATGCAGTGTTCGAAATTGAAGGAATTTTCGTGTCGTTCCTGATTGACACTGGATCATCGGTTTCAATCGTAGCGGAAGAACTTTACCAACGCCATTTCGATACACTATTTACTCTGACATCAACATCCGTCTAACTGCTCGATTATTCTAAGTCAGCAATTCCTATAAAAGGATGTTTCATTGCTCCAGTTTCATTTCATGCCCGATGCACTTCTGTCCTTGTGTACGTTGTGTCGGGAGGAAAAATAATTCTTGCTTTAGATGGCATCGCGGCTCTGGATTTGAAGATTCAAGGGTCACCTCTCAGGTGTTTGCTAATGACACAAGAAACTCTTGTGCTCCCTCCTGAATTACGTTCCGAGTTTGAGCACTTGTTTGAAAAGCAGCTAGGAACTGTCAAAGGTTTCACTCACAAGGTCAGAGTTCGCGCACCTGTTCAACCTGTGGCCAGCAAACTGAGACGGCTACCACTCGTCATTCGTGAGCAAGTCTCGGCAGAAGTAAAAAATTTAGAAGCTCAGGACATCATTGTGCGCGTTCATTCTTCATAGTGGGTCTCCCCAATTGTCGTAGCCAGATAAAAGTATGGCTCGATTCGTATGTGCGTAGACCTACGAGAGCCAAACAAAGCTATAGTAGTGGTCAGTTTTCCCTTGCCACAAACTGAGGAGCTTTTGAACAGCTTGGCTGGTGCACAATGAATCTCCAAGCTAGATTTCGCTTCTGCATACCATCAGTTACTACTAAGTCCGGAGAGTCGTGATCTTACGACGTTTATAACCCACGACGGACTATTTCGCTTTAAGAGGGTGTGCTTCGAACTGGCATCGGCACCGACGGCGTTTCAGAAGATGATGCATATGATCCTCCAAGGATGCAAATGCGTCTTGTTTTACATCGACGACATAATCGTGTTCCGAAGCTCCAGAGAGGATCACTTGGTAAATTTACGCACTGTTTTGAAACGGCTCTCTGACGCTATCCTCAGGCTCAATTATAAATGTGTTTTTGACGTCACAGAGTTGAATTTCCTAGGCCATGTTGTCAGCGCGAAACGGTTATTCGCACTGATGTCATCTATCGAGGCGATAACCAAGGCACCTTCACATACAAATATTAATGAACATCGCTCGCTGCTGGGACTCGCAAGCTTCTACTCCAAGTTCATCCCGCATTCTTCTGATGTTGTGGAGCCAATGCGTGTTTTGCTTCGAGGAAACGCGCCTTTCGCTTGGACTGCAGCAGCCCAAACCTGCTTGGAGCAGCTGAAAACGTTGATAACATCTTGCGAAGTTCTTAACTTTTTGCTCCTCAGTTAACCGTGTATGTTACAACTGATGCCTCGGGATATGGATTACGTGCTGTACTGCAGCAGGATAACGGAACATCACTGCAAACTGTCACGTTCGCCTCCCGCACTCTTCAACCGCATGAAAGGAAGTACTCCATCGGCGAACGTGAGGCCCTGGCCTGTGTCTGGGCTTGCGAGCACTGGCACGTTTACCTGTGGGGCCGACCTTTCATCTTGCGAACAGACCACGCTGCTTTGGTTACGCTCCTCTCAACGAAAGGCACAGGTCACCGTCCGGTATGTATTTTGCGCTGGTCATCACGGTTGCTGTGCTACAACTACATCATGGAATACAGGAAGGGTAGCGAAAACGTCGTGGCTGACGCACTCTCCCGGCTGCTCGTGCAGAGTTTCATCCATGATGCACCCGAACAAGAATTTACATGTCTCTTGTTCCCAGTAGTTACCATGAAAGAGCTTCAAGAAGCAAGTGCCGCCGATCAGGCTATCTCTCAAGTTAAGCAGTTTAACACTACTTCTTGGTCTGACAAGAAATCGTTGTCAAAAGAGCTGCTACCTTACTTTCATGTGCGATCTGATCTCTTTGTTGTTAGCGACATCCTTTGCCGGGGTGACAGGATTGTCGTGCCTTCAGCTTTGACCCGCCGTCTTATGGATCTGGCTCATGAGTCACACGCAGGTATAAGTCGTAACAAAGCTCGTCTTAGGGAGTCATATTGGTTGCCGTGCATGGATAATCACATTGAAGAACTTGTATGCACATGTGTAGCTTGCCAGTCATGTGACAAATCAGCACGTACATCTGCAGCCCCAATCCAACACGTCACTCTTCAAGAGAAAGCCTGGGACAAAGTTGCTATCGACATTGTGGGACCTTTCACCAAGCTCCAGCTGACTATCGATTTGCCATAGCGCTTATTGATTATTACAGCAAGTGGCCATAGGTGACTTTTGTACGCGATGCGACCACGTCTACGGTGACCAAATTCCTACTTGAACTTTTCGCAAGCGATGGATATCCACGTGGTATCGTATCCGATCATGGAGCACAATTTTCTTCGGCGAATTTTGAAGATTTTCTCACAGAGCGCGGAATCACTCATAATAACTCTTCTGTGCATTACCCGCAACCTAACGGTTTAGTGGAAAGATTTAACAGGGTATTAAAGTCCTACATTCAATTGGCCCTGTTATAACGTCGTGAGATAAGAACTGCGATGTTTGATTACCTACAAACATATCGCTGTACACCTCATGCGACTACTGGTGTTGCACCCGCTATTCTTTATAGACGCCAACCTCGCACCAGACCTGACATTGTGGGATTCCCTGACAAATGTTTCACCAATGACCCTTCAAAGGCACTACAGCAGTTCAGACAGCGCATCAAGAACAAGCAAATGACGTCGAAGCGCTACACCGATGAAAAACGCGGTGCCAAGGAACCCAACTTCACCGTTGTTGACTAAGGGCGGGTTAAATTACCTGCACTTCATGAGCAGTTCTCTTCACAGTTTTCTGCGCCCAAGAAAATTATTGGAAAGCGCGGACCCACCTCTTATCTCTTGGAAGATAGGCGGGTGTGGAATGCTTTCAAATTAGCGGCCGTTCACCCTGAAGCTATCGGCAGAATAAAATTAGGCGCCACTGCTGTCATGGACTGATGACCGGTATCCGATCACTCAACTAGTACGGCTGTAAGCCATCCGTCACAACTTGGCATATCAAGCGCAGATAATGCACCCCTGAATCCAGAACCACCTGCTGCAGGGCACACGCAACAAGCTTGAGGTAATTTCCCAAGATGCGAAGAGCGCGTGAGGAGAAGCGCCCGCAACAAGAAGACACCAAAGAAGCTGCGTGACTACATCAGGAAGTAAGGCACCGTTTTTTTTTTTACGAGGGGATATGGTATATAAGGCGTCACTGCCTGCCGCATCGCAATGAGAAGGCGGGCGATTGGAGCCGTCCAAGGGATAGGAAAAAGGGGATGGAATATACGCACAGGATGAGTAATGTCTCCATTCCTGTCGCACTAAGTAAAATGCATGATTTAACACTGGCGTGTGCAAACTTCGCGCTGACCAACCCCTACGAAGCCGGTCGCAGCAAACTGGCGACACATTCACAAGCTACATAGAAGAGATCGTCGACCTCTCCCGGCGTGTCAACCCGGCGTTGGCGGGTTGACACGCCAATGTCCTGCCGCTGACGGTAGCACGATGACCGTGGTCGGAATGTGTACAGCACACGTGATCATTTCCGGCCGCATACTGTCATAATTTTCACCGTTCTTGACCGTTGCCCCCATGACTACATACTAGGCCTAGACTTCCTCTCCGCCCATTCAGCACTCATCGATTTTTGCTCAAGTAGTGTGCGTCTTGACCTGGCCCTACTGGACATGCCTCCAAAACCACAGGAAATTCGCCTGAGGCCTCCTGATTTTGTTCACATGTTCACCAATGTGTGTACTGTACTGGAATGTGATAAAAGAGTTCGTCCGTGCTGCGGTCGCTCGGTCAGCTTTCGCTGCTGTCATCAGCCACGCCAGCACCTTCGCATTTTCCGCCTAACCTTTGCCGGGTCATCGAAGAGCAAGTGGGTGCAGCTCTCCCTTCTGCTCGGGAGACACCCTTGTGTGGCTTTGGGTTCCCACCATTCCTGCTGGACTATCATCCAAGCTTGTCTCCAAATATCAAGGACCCTACTGTGTTGTAGCGCAAACATCGCCTGTGAACTATATTGTCGAGCCTGTCGCGCCACCTACGGACCAACGCTGTCGTGGTCGTGAAACCGTCCACGTACAACGCCTGAAGCCGTATTACGACCCCATGATTCTAAGTTCACCATGAGTCGCCAGGATGGCTCCTTTTCCTGTGGGATGCAATTGTAGTGCAGGGGAATGCCCAGCGCCGCAGCCACATCGCCAGTCGCCCGGGAGGCGCGAGCTCGAGACTGCCTGATCTTCTCTGGTTGACACACGCTGCCTGCTACTCTGTTGTGCTGTATTGCTATTAGAATTCCTTTAGTGTCCCTTTAAGGCCCACAATCATTTGTTTTAATTCGACCTCAGTGTTGCTGAACCGAACAATGTCATCTGCAAACCAAAAGTTGCTGAGATGTTCGCCGTTGATGCTCACTTCTACGCCTTCCCAATTTAATAGCTTGAATACTTCTTCCATGCAAGCAGTGAATAGTGAATAGCGTTAGAGAGATTGCGTCTCCTTGCTGAACAATTCCTTTATAAATAATTTCCTACTTTTGGAGCCCCAAGGTAGTTGTGTAACTTTTGTAGATATTTAAGAAGATATGCACGTATGCCTCCTGTACATCTTGATTACGCACTGCCTCTACGAATGCTGGTACCTCTACTGAATCACCTCTACTCTACTCCAACTCTAATGAATCAACAGCGTTTTCATAATCTATGAAATCTATACAGAAAGATTGATTGTACTCTGCAGATTTCTCGAATGATCACATGAATTTTATCCATCGTAAATATCCCTTCCTGAAGCCAGCCTGTTTTCTTAATTAGATGAAGTGTTGCCGTTATTCTACTGAGAACTGGCTTGATAAATATTTGACAGAATACTGAAAACAAGCTGATGGGCCTGTAATTTTAAATTGTTTAACGCGTACTTCCATGTGGATTTATATAGAGTTGGCATACCAATTGGCTGGTACACTTGAAGTCAAGAGCCATAGCGTATAAAGAGCCCGCAAGCTTTTCAAGCGTGGGATTTCCTACAACTTTGTTTAAGTCTACTCTTACTGCATCTTCTGCTGCCGCTTTTGCACGAGTGAGGATTTTGGGCTTTCAATTTTAGTAAAGCGATTCGTAGCGCCCGTATGCTACATTAAATAACAAAAGAAGCTAGTGCTGAGAAGTGTTGGGAAGTATAAGTGCGTTTGGCATTTGGCTTGCTATATATGTTGTCATCTGTCACGTGGGATAAAAATGCATGCAGATGATTCCAGCATAATGGATTCTGGATGACACGAATATGGGTAAATTTGCGCTATATATATAAAAATGTGATTGAAGCTTCTGTGTATCACGGTAACACGATGCAATTTGTAACAAAGCAAATAAATTACGTTTTGTTCCACTCTAAGCCTCTAAATATTTTAAATTTAAGGAGTAGCAAATGAGGAGACGTAGCTTACTGTAAATATTTTTATCGCTAACAACGCCATCACATTTGTGACATGCCATTTATTGAGGTATAACTAAAGGAATAAAGATAATGCATTTGAAAGAACGGCCAAATTACGCTCATGAAATGCTTGATTTCTGGTCGTGGTAACACCACTGTATTTGAGAATACTCGATTATCTGAGGTCGGCTAATATGAGCCGGCTTGACGAATGCTGCAAACAATGACAAATTCCTACTACTTGAAACAGAATATACTACAGAGTGCTAGGTACTGACGCTTTGTGTTTGCTTTGAACAAAAACGCTGGAAACAAGGAAGATGCTGTAAATAATAACGTTAACGTGCGTGTAAGCTATTGCGCACATTACTAATCAGCATACATGAACGTATAAACGGAGCAAAACAGTTAGTACAAATAAAATTCTCTGAGAGAGATAACTGAGAAGCAGGCTAACAGAACTACTACACAACTAACTCCGCGTTTCCAAACACGTTCGGAATGTTGATGAAGGAGTGTGACTTAAGGTGAACACTGGTGCAGTGGTAATTAAATTTATAGGAGCACGTCGGAACTAAACAAAGTTGTGTCAGCACTTAATAAAATTCCAGGGTAGCATCAACGAAATCCCAGCAAGCAAAACTTACTTTGCTCATAAATCTTGCTTTTCTTGTTTTATACATTTCCAAACACAACATAGCAGTTTGCATAAACGAAAGTGTTCTTCATATATTTGCTTTCTTGCTTGTATTTGATATTGGTATGCATGGTATTGCTGTACATTAACAAGTCTCACTGTAGCCTCGTATATGGTAATGAAGAAGTTCTTAACAAAAACACGGTTGTAACTTTAGGAAGTTTTTTTGCCTGGCCTTCTCCCTTAGGTCCTTACTAGAAGAAATTACTATATATTACAATTCGACAAAGACAAGAGCTGGGCCGGAAAATTATGTGGACCGCATCATTACGTATCCCAAATTCAATAAACGCTATGCCATGAAATATGACATCGCACTGTTGAAGGTAACGGTATTTCATTGTTTTCTTGATAGGTATAAAAACTTTTCATGATTTCTGTTCTACTTGAACTTTATCCAGAGGAGTTCTAAAGTATTAGCCAGCCAGAAATGTAATTCGAATAAGAATAACTTATTGGAATACGAAAAAAATAAGGGTTAGATTACTTAAATGTGCCACCACATTACGCAGAAAAAAATTTTGTAGTCATGTCTTCTAAAGTATCGCCCACCGTGGTTGCTCAGTGGCCATGGTTTAGGGATGCTGAGCACGAGTTTGCGGGATCGAATCCCGGCCACTGCGTCCGCATTTCGAAGGCGGCGAAATTCGAAAACGCCCCTCTACTTAGATTTAGGTACGCGGTAAAGAACCCCAGTTGGTCGAACTTTCCGGAGTCCTCTACTACAGCTTGCCTCATAATCAGAAAGAGGTTTTGGCATGCAAAACCGCATAATAAATCATTTATTTAAAGTATCGAAGTTCAATAACTTTGATTATGAGATTCAATTTTCAGGAAACATTCCTTCATTAATCGTGTCAGTGGAAACCTTTACAAGAATATAATCGCTGTGGTAATATAGGTGCGGACATTCCGAGAAGCGAGAAGCATTTATTACGTATATCATATACGGTTGTGGGTGTCTTGCTGTTGTCTCTTCAGCAAATATTTCCGTAATACTTTATCGTTCGTTTACATGCCAATAATTATGAAGCCTACGTTTTTATTTTAGGCTAGCTTCATTATAAGTGACCCGAAGGCATATAGCACTAAAAACGTATCACATTTGTGGCACTAATTTCATAATCATCGCAAATGCATTATCGCTTGCATGCAACCTGTGTGAATACTTCCATAACTTCTGACTAGATGTATAGTTATTTTTTGCTTATGTTGCACCTGCACGAGATCAGTTACCTACATTTTTTAGCAGAATTTTGTTGCTACTCTTGTTTTACAGGTTCGAAATAATTTTAGGTTTGATAGATTTGTTCGACCAATATGCCTTCCCAATAGAGATATTATTGTGGGAAAAAGACCATTATTAGCTGCCGGCTGGGGAATCATTAATTCTGGTAAGTCATGCTTCATATTTCTTTGCGCATTTATTCATCTATGCACCTCGCTGTCCTATGCCCAATAAAGGTCTTTCCGGTGCAAAGCGTTTATGATGACGGACGCGCTTTCATTTACTTTATTTTCAAGCATGCTGGTTTTCCGTTGCAGAAATACAAAACTCAATTTAACAGCCCACAACAGCCGCAATTTATTGATGCCGGTCTAAGTACAACTATTCAATTATCGTATTACGACAATCCAATTAAGCTACCACTTTTTGACAAGATTGCCTCATGCTTTTTAAAAAGATATTCGTACCTAACTCTTGTGTCTGATTGCTATATTTAGAAAGTTTGTTTTAGTTTTAGCCAGGTAAGGAATTGTGTTATATTCTAGCAAAATACGTTTTTCCACAGTTACCATTTTAGAAGATCAAAATTTAACCAACATGAAATAATTATGTCGGGTTAGCACTTTCGCTGAATTCCCTGTGCTGCTTTTCGGTTAAGTAGAAGCCATTCTAATTCACTTCTATAATTCAGTTCGCAAGGTATTGCGCTCGAAGCTTACGGCCAATCTGAAACTAATATATGCACATTAGGCGGCACTCTTTTGTAGAACTCGGGAACGGCGGCTGTTGGGGCGCTCAGGAAGCATCCAGCGACGTGTAATGGTAGCAACTGGCCACGTTTATGGTAAACGTGCCCAGCAGCTATCGTTGAATTTCAAGTACAGCAGCTAGCGTTAGATGTCACTGGCTTCATTACGAGCACACCCAAGGCCACCGCCTCCTCACTCTACACAAGAGTGACGCCGACTGACCATTCACAATCTGTTAAAAGAATCAAACACGCGTTCGGCTTCTCTGTGTAATCTATGTGTAATCTTATATCTCGTAATGCTTCGAAAAAAGAAAGACAGCAAGAAGCGCCTTGAGCTCTGAACTCAATCGCTGTGACAGTTGCATTCGCCAAATGTGAAATCAGCACCTTTTTGTTTGCTTGTTTTGGTTGGCTCATTCGCCCTCTAGAAATTACGTTCACATACTCCGCAACACTGGACCAGAACTCAGCGGTTAGTGGGTGGCAACGCGATAAATTATTCGTGCTTCTAAGGCCCCACACTAGCTCAAAAACTCACAACATTGTTGTCGCGAGCGAAATGACGCAAGTTCACCCATGAAAATTCAGCGATTTCATTTCAGACGAACACCTAAAATTCCTATATAGAGGGTGTCCCAACTATCATGCAAAAGATTTGAAAGTATGCAAATGCGACGTGGTTTCATAGAACCAAGATAACATTGTTTGCCACCGCTTGGAGGTACCCAGGTTATATTTACGCGCATTGTAGCTTTCCAGCTCTTCAAATCGGCGGGAGATTTTAGAGGCTGCGAAGCATGTGAACGAGGAAGGCGCCTAGAGGTGAAGAGTGACACGCACCAGGGATAGTACGAAAGAGCGCGCTCGGCGCTTGGTAAAGCATCGCCACCTAGAGGAATGTGTAGGCAACGTTGAGCGAAGTTGAAAAAAGAAAACAGGGAGCAGTGTTGGCGAACGGTAAATGTTGGGGGATGTGCACTTGGTAGAACTCTTCTAGCAGTTGCGACTGGTTTACTTTGGTTTGCTACGCTCTGTATGAGAGTCAAATTGTGCGACGGTGAGCCAGCGATGGAGGCTTAATCTCGAGTGCGCAAGGGAAACAAGTACGCCATATTCTGTCGCGCGCATTCCACCACGGTACTGTAGGAGGGGATAGAGCGGGTGCGCTTCATCGCTTTGAATATAAAGTGCTCGCTTGTGCGCGCCGTTTTTATTCAAAGCGATCTGCTTTGGGAAAGCAAAGTGGTCCGACGGTCATCACGCTGTGGTCAGTGGTCAGTGGTCATCACGCCAGCGTTTTCACAGCGAGTTCCCCGGTCATCGATTGGGAAGTGTTCATGGCCGCCTGTGCACGCTGACAGCAAGATAGGTAATTTAAATAGTAAGCCAATGTTTAGAACGGGGCGTTCTACTTTGTCGGCTGCTGCGTATGGCGCAACCGAGCGAGCCATCTCTTGAATACGACCTATGATGCGTCAAGGCGCACTGAGGGTCGATAGCGTCGTGTGCGCTTGAGTGCCCGTAGGCTTGGGCGTCACCCGCGATCATGAATTGAAATGTCACTGAAACTTTTTGTACTCTGCCTAATCCCATATTATGTGTTAATTTATCAACTTCACAAACATTCTAATTAGATGAAAAGTGTCAATGAGAAAATTGTAGAGGATCATGAAAAGCACCAGAGTTTTTTGTTGTTCAATACGTGCTGCATAAAAGTGTTGATCCGAGCGCAAAAGAAGCACGCGAATTCACGCAGAGTACCTCGAGCGGCTAGACGCTCATCACTATTGCACGTATTTGCGGGCTTCATTCCCGCTCGGATAAAGCCTTTCATGTAGTGAGAAGATCAGCGTCAATAGTAACAAAGAACGTTCCGTTACATCGCTACGCAGCAGTCACCACTACTACTTTCACGACGCTTCTATGTGGCCTAGTGTCAAATTGATTGCCGTTAGGTACAGGCATATTACTTTTTGTACGGGGTATGATTGTCTATATTTCCTCTCACGCCATGGACGGGATTTTGTTGTAGATGGAACCTTGCTTCTTTCAATATATGGCTTTGTTCAGTGAAGTGACTGGCTACTGCTTTAGGTAAATCTTGTTTTCTATCAGCGCGTGGCCATTCATCCTTGTATGAATTTTCTCTCCAGTCTCGCCTATGCATTATGTGCCACGAGTGGCAGCATCTAGACAGTAGACTCTATAGAAAGTAGAAAATATGCTTGACGGGCAGGTGAATTTTTACATTACATTGTGATGGCAAGATCATACTGAACTGCTATTTATTTTAGTTGTAGATTTTACATATTTGAATGTAGAGTACATTGGACGGTCATAGCCACAGGATTTCTGCTTCGTAGTTGTCCCTAATTTGGTATGCAGACTAAGAATCTCGTCGTAATTAGTGTTGCGCCTGTAGGCTACACTACACAGGTCGAAAAGATAAGTTTCTGTTTGCTGGTTGGCATTTCGTACTTATTGGGGATGTTCAGGTTGGGGAGTGCATTTGAGAATTTAGTATTAAGACGCCTTGGTGTTCGTTTGATCTTAACTCGTCTCGGTCAACTTTAGTTGCATCGGCCTAGGCTTTTCGAATGGTAGTGCTGGAGTGGTTCCTGTTTGATAGGGTTTCTTTAAGGTGGTCGAATCTATTTTGCAATCTTGGCTTTCAGCGCGAATGCAGCGTGGTAGTGTGGCTCGCCAGACATTGTGAACATGCTACCTTTAACACAATGTCCGCGAGGGTGGTGTCTAAACTTTAAGCATTACTTGCCGAAATATTTCCTATGAATCGTTGTATTTAGTGTTCAATTGTGAATATATATTGCTGTGTCCAGAAAGAAGATGCCCTCAGTAGAAGAATCCGATGTAATTTTATTGCTGGGTGAAAATAATATAGGAATATTACAGATTTCTTGACTGTCAAGAGGATCTCGCCAAAAACAACTAGTTTAACTATGTATGGGAGCTCTCTGTAGGGATTGTCTGATAAACGACATTGAAAATCCCATTAATATATTCGCGCTGGTTGGTGCAAAAGGTGTAGCCGTACTTGTATGTTGTATTTGCCAGTGGCAATTGCTCTCCTGTTTCAAGTAGTTATTTATGCGAACTAATTTAAAGAGATATAAATGGACCTCAATAGAGTGGTGAGCATTTTGTATGGGTAGTTTCTTCTGTCGAGGATATAGCTTCAGAGATTGCCAGGTTGGTGTATATGGCCGTGACGGCTAGCGTGATGAAAAATGTTTTGCGGTAGCATGCCTTTAGTATAAATATCATGCACAGTTCTCAGTACGGAGTTACCTTCTACAAATAAAAGAAGTGTTTGGGGTAAATCTCCTCAAAAATAGTCAAGCACCCAGACAGAGATGTCTGGGTGATTAATATATTTGGGCGCCCTGGAAGATTATTTATATTTTAGTGGGCGGAATTTTATGAATTTCTGGGAGGTCATAGAAGCGTCCTGAAATTTTGCTGCCTGATTTCGAGAAATGTGAATTCTGGCGCTGTCGTGAATTCATCAGCAAAGAGTCATTTCAGCCCATTGGTAATGGCTAGCTTATATGGCAATGTAGGCTCGTTGTCTAGCTTGTTAGAGCAGTGTTCAGGTGTTCAGGATTGTGTAGTTCTCTGTAATCCTCGTGCTAGCACTTCTCTACTGGCCAAATAACACTACTTCCGCCATTATCTGTTTCGTTAGTAACGATGTCGTACAAAAAACGAACATTTCATATTATATAACTCTTGGAGGAAGTTATAAGTTCGCTTAGGCACTATACATCGGCTTACGATTTCCTAAATGACAGTTATATGGCAATGTAGGCTCGTTGTCTAGCTTATGGTAGTGTTCAGGTGTTCAGGATTGTGTAGTTCTCTGTAACCCTCGTGCTAGCACTTCCCTACTGGCAAAACAACACTACTTCCGTCATTATCTGTTTCCTTAGTGACGATGTCGTACAAGGAACGAACATTTCATATAATATAACTATTGGAGAAGGTTATAAGGTCGCTTAGGCACTATACATCGGCTTACGATTTCCTAAATGAGAGTTATGAAATACAGTTCGGGTCTATGGCTTGCTTTGGCTCAGGAATATTGGTTAACTGTGCTCTAAGTCCTGTCATCCCGGTGTTTGGTGCGTTGTTGTCTGCGAAAAATATGCCTAATGAGCATCCGTTGGGGGAATTCTGTACGTTCCTTGAGAACAGATTTACAGATTTTTTTCAGTGCGATAGAAATTTAGGTCCTTCGCAAGCACTACTATTTCCTCCCCGTTTGATATTTTAGAAATGTCTAACGCATTTGACTGGTTTAATTTTCTGGAGACTTCAGCCACCTATAATGTTTCTATATTTCTGTTCCCTCTATTTGGTGTGGCATGGCTGTTTGCAAGGAATGCAGTTTTTTTATTAAAGTCCGTTCTTATTCTCGGCTCTCCGGACCACTTTTATGGACTGGTTTTCACAGTAACGTTTTGAATATTTCCTGTGATCCGATGTCTGACGTATGCTTTGAAAGTCCTGATGAAAAATTTCCACTTAAGGATATTCAAATGTGAGAGGGACGCATTGTTTATTATTGTTTGGCAGTTTGCAAGATGGCGTGGGGGAAGTGTGCGTAGAGCTGTTGTAGCTTTCAGTGCTTGTCCTTTAGGAATATATATCGTTCACGGTACAGTCTACGAAAGTGTTTAGATAGAAGGCGCAGCTAGTAGGTTTTTGGTATGTTCCCTAGCCTGCAAATATTCGATGCTTCGTGGCACATGCCAAACTATGTAGAAAAGCGAAGGTAACATCTGGTTCCTGTGGCCACCCCAGGTGCTCTAAATACAAACATGTACAATCTGCTTTTACAGATAAAAGTAGACCTTCACATTACTTTCAGAAGGCAACTTCAAGTTTCCCTGCGCATTAAGGAAGGCAATCTACTGTCTATAGTGCGCCACTTATAATAAACGATACATAGCTGAGACTGGACTACAAATTCATAAAAACTGAACGGCCAGGGGCAGATACAAAGCGAAGTTGATCCGAAGCTGTTGCCAGCAACTCCAATGAACGCGGAAAATATTTGTGCTATGCAGGAAGCCTTTGTATACTACAGAGAAATTTTCATTCTCCGCTCGAGAGGGAATATACGGAATCATACCTCATGAGCATATTTATATGCCTGCAGCGAATGGTAATCAATTTCGCAACGGCATGTAGATTCGCTATAAGATTTGCCTTAACTCCTTAAATGTTGACAATAATAACATAGATACAAAAGCATTCGATGCCATCCGCTAACCTTGATTCGTAAGTTCACCTAATCCCCCTTTTCCAGCTCTTCCTTGTCTCTCCCCTACGACTCAAATTAGCAGTTTCTGCGAAGCCTCTGAGCACACATCAACCATACGACGCTCTCTTCAATGTGCACCAGCCCCGTCCTGCTTCTTCTACCATTTTAGTTCTTTTGTGTTCTCTTTTATGAAAAACTTCCAAACGTTGTGCATATCGTTTCGGCGCCTCTGTCAAACAGGGTTGAGCCACTTCTGTAAAGAGCCATGACGCCACCTACGTCGGTACACTGAGGGTAACCTTCCTTGAAACACAAACCCATTCCCTTCCCAACACCCCTGGTTCTGGCTCCCATAATTCACGTGGCCATCTTAATATGTTGAAACATTTGCCTGCGCACCGGCTCTGCTCTGCTCTGCCTGCGCAACCCTTGTCGCCTTGTTTGCTTTTGCGCGGACTTACTTTTTTTTAACGATTAATAGGGGAGGTTGGCGCCTTTATGGCGGACAGGCTTACATGACCACCTTTAAATAACATGAACGCACGCGGTTTTCTCCCACTATGTTTTCTGTTGAGTTCTCTTAATGTTTCCAACCTTCTCCGTACGCCACGATACCCCTGTAGCGCACTCTATTCCTTCGGTTTCCTGCCAGTTTCATTCTCTCCCGCTCTCTTCCCCTCGTCCTTCAACCCCGTTCTTCCCGCGAAGATGCCTTGAAACGCGAAATTACAACGTTCATCTTCTTTTCTGTCTCTTCCTTCACAGTCGGCCGCAGCCCAGAATGACCGCACATGATGTCACCCTACCAAACCACAAACACTGCTCTGTCGCGCATTACAAAGCCGATTTCGCAAACATAGGTCCCCCTATCGAAACGTAGGACAGCAATTTCTGAGGCCCTTTTTTCTGCTTACATTACTTCATTTACTAACCTTTTGTCAACAAAATGGTGCGTGATCACAATTTATTATTACCATTGGTTACTGAACTTTTAAACTTCGGCTGAAAACTGTGATAATAATAAAAGCAGGTACACCGAAATTCAACGAGGATGTACGATTCTTTCGGACTCATGGTCTCCCTTCCTTACCTTTATCTAAATTGTGAGTTTCCCTGTCCTAGGGAGCACACCATACCATGTTTAAAAAGTTACTTTGCTTTTCTTTATGTTTCTAGAGAATCCTCCGGACCTCTCCAAAAATCTGATGTATGTACATATTTACGCAATGCCACAAGAGAAGTGTGAAAATTTCATGAAACATATCCGAGGTGAGAACATAAGTGGATTTGATTCCAAATATGCCCTGTGTGCCGTAGGGCTCAGCGGAACTCCCTGCGAAGTAAGTAACAGCGGCGATCGTCTTGATGGCGTACATGCGCATGGATAATTCATGTGCATTTATGGCTATGTCAGTGTATTACGCACGCAGGGGTATCCAATGATGCAAAAAGGAATTGCAAGAAAATCATGTTTGGTGTATCTAATTGCTCACTGCGGAAGCGAGGTGTATGATTCGATCACAGTACTGAAATGATACGTGTTGTTGTCGGGTTTCTTTACTGCAGTTAACGTTTAAAAATGCAGAAAGATTCAATAAGTTCCGGCATTGGTTGGTCGTTGTGCCTTACAATTATCGGATTGCTTCAGAAGGCTTACACAAACCCAAAATCAACGAAATGACTTCAAAGATGGAACATTAGTACTCCTTCACCCTGTCAAATCCAAATCTAGTTCCACATCAAGGAAAACTCAACTTTTGCACCTACATGTCGCGCCATGGTTAGTTCATTAGCGAAATCAAAAACAGTGAAACATTAAACAGTGCATTCACAGAATTTCCAATACAGACACAATAGGCTGCTCGGGAACACAAGAGCAATTCGTACGCGCGATTGTTATGAATTTTTGACGACAACAGTTTGAAGGCAAACTTGCGTTGATGGCTGAGAACCCCTCAGGAACAGGGGATCGGTGTATCACCACTAAGTAGCAGAAGTGGTTGTTTGCGAGACTGTTTGTTACCCCGTTATTGGAGCATGACAAGGACCACCTCGATATTCCATCAACGCTTTTGTACCGTTGCAACAATCCTCATAAACCTGACGCTTCCACCATGCATGTACATCAGCAAGAAACCATGCGCGTATACAGAGTCTCACCTCTGCTATTAATAAAGCTAACAGTTCAGTTTATGAAATATCGGATGATAGTGGTCTAAATAAAGGAAAGACACTTGATTCTGCTACCCTTGCGTGAGCACGGCGAAGCGTCGTCAGGGGCGAGGGAAGTGAAATATGACAGAGAAAGGGGGCGGATGTGGTCTAATTGACTCCACTATGCGCAACAGGTGGCAGTCCTGAGTAATATTGCCAGCGCTATAGCGGGCGCTTATAGGGTGTCTATGCCCGCGGAACTGATAGTCTTCAGCAGGCTTCGCAGCGCAGGGAGCTGGGGACACACCGGGAACAGCAGGTCACTCTCTGTGGCCGCTGGGAGGCCATGGCGTCTGTAGGTGTTGATCACTGTGGAGCGTTCCTGCGCCAAGGATGGCAGGCACAGAGAAGGTGCTCCAGAGTCTCTGGGTCCCTCCACCTCTTGCAGGAAGGTGACGTGGCGCAGCCCTTGAATTACAGCCGGGCCACAGTGCAGGTGCAGCCAGTCCCCAAGCGCAGGAGTGTGGAATGGTTTCTTCTCGAGAGGCCGTTCTCTGGAAGCGGCTTGGGGACCCTGCCACTAGCCACTCGGGGGTCCGGGTGAATGGAGCTGAATAGGCACTGTAGCCGATGTCTCGTGCAGTCCGAAGCCGCTACCGCTCTGGTAAGCGGGACTACATCATGATGGGCAGCTTCAGCGTAGGTGTCCGCCTCCTCGTTACCGGCTACCCCGACATGTGAGGGCAGCCAGAGCAAGGATATTGAGATTCCGGCGGTGGCTAGAACCTTTAACTTGGCAAGCTGCAGCACCACTGTAAGTCCTGCCGCCATGGGTTGATGAGGGCCTGGAGCGCTGGCTTGAGTCGCTCACCACCGCCACCGGCTGCTGGGGAGGGTGCTGAGCAAGGAGGTCGGCAGCCAGGTGCAGCCCCGCGAGCTCAGCTGCAGTAGAGCTTGCTGTAAACGGGAACCTACACTGCCTGTGACAGGCGAGAGTTTCAACTGTGCATGCCGCTGTTGCCGACCCGCTGGGGAGGACCGAACCACCCATGAGCAACAGCAGGTGTCCTCCCAACTCCTCCTAGAGCTTGCAGGCGGCCGCCTGCTGCAGGGCTGTGGCTCGTGCTCTCAGATTGGCTATCCCCTTGAGGGAGAGGTACACGTCCGCCGGTCCGTGATGGGTAGAAGGAACAGCCACTGCCACAGGTAGTTGGGGAACTGTTTCCTCATAGAGGCGACACAGGCTGCCCATACGTGAAGCCGGCAGGCTCCGGAGCCGGTCTAGGGGAACCTGGCCGTCTGGTACGCCATGTAGCCTGTCAATATGCCCCAGTCCCCGTTGCAACAAGAGCAGTGACAGTTTCCATTCGTCGGCCCCAGCCACTGTTCCGGCGATCTTGGAGTGCCTTCGAAGCCCCAGGTCAGTTCTGATGGCCGTCCTGTGCAGAACCTCTAGTTGTCCTTTCCTAGCATGCGTCAGGGAAACGAGCGGCAGGACATAAAACAATGACGATGTTGCTGCACCCTTGTTCAGGCGCAGGGCCCACTTAGTGGGGCATCCTAGACTTCGTTGAAGGAGTCGGCCCACGGCTACATGTACTCGGCGCACCTTGGCGCTGAGGGCCTTAGTAGCCGGGAACCACGTCAGCCGGTGGTCTATGGCGAGGCCAAGGTACGTCAATCTGTGCTTCCACGGAAGGGGGTCGGTGCCGATTCTCAACTGGTGTACGCTGAGGCGGGAGGCAGGCCTCGGGTGTATCAGAAAGGGCCTCCGTCTTTGTAGGAGAGACGGTTAAGCAGATGCTCCCGAGGAATGTTGCCCACGCGTCCCGGCCCCCCTGCAGTGATCTCCGGACGGCTGGAAGGCATCGCCTTGCTCCACGAACCCAGAGTGCCATATCATCAGCGTAGATGGAGCACTGTGTGTGGTACTGGATGTCTGCCTGTAGTGCCGCTAGCAGACCTGCCAGGGTTGCATTGAACAGAAACGGGCTCAGCACCGATCCCTGCGGCATGCCGGTGGCGATTGCACGAGGGACGCTGAGCGCCTGGCACACTCATACTCGAACGTTCTTTACGCAAGAAAGGCAGAGACAAAGCGTCTGACGCTGCCAGTGATCCAGAGCATGTCTAAGGAGGCCTGCATGACCTCGTGGGGCAGGCTGTCAAAGGCACTCTGTACGTCAACCAGCACGAGAAGGGCCAAGTCACCACTGTTCTTTGCATCCTCCAGTGTGGCCTCGAAGTCGGCGATTGAGTCAGCGTTGCAGCGGTAGCGACTGAAGCCGGTCTGCTGCTCCGGAAAATAGTGCACCTGCGAGGAGATCCACTCCATGCGTGCCAGGACAATCCTCGCCATCACCTTACAGGCGGCAGAGTTGAGAGACACTGGCCTGTACGAGGAGGGTGCCGCCGCAGGTTTCCGTGCCTTAAGGACTGGCGCCACCCCCGCGGTGAGCCAGCTGTCTGGGAGAGCCCAAGTGCTCCAGATGGTGTTGAAGCACTCAGGACACGATCTTGCTCTGCATCTTGCAGGTTCCGAAGCGTTTGGAACGTGATTCCATCCGCTCCTGGAGCGTTCCATCGCCTGATTTTTCCTAGGGCGGCCCTCAACTCATGCACCCGGTTGGGCTCGCAGCAAAGAACATAAATCTGCTCGAGCACCCATTTTGGATGGTGACTCATAGGTTGCAGAACCACCGTGTTATTATCAGGCACACTGTTATGATCGACTCCTGAATAAATTTCATCACCTGACGTGTTAGAGCACCGCTATTAACCCCAGACCACACGTGCACGTGCGGACACGTGTAAGCTCGCGTCTAAGTGTCTTGAGCCCGCCACGTCTGGCGAGGAACGCCATCCATAAGAACGCGCGATAGCGTACGTTCTCAGGGCTGATTCATAGAGGCCTTGGAAGTGACTGACAGTGTTTGAAAATGCCTATCTATACACGTAATTGTATCATTTTTACAACTGTTTTGCAAGCGCGATAAGGAAAGATTACGCACTTTCTTTGGTATAAATCTGCTTCGCTGAGAGTTGTATGTACCGCGCCGTAGCTGAGTAGCCAGGCGCGCCGACGCGGTTAAGCGCAAGCGCGCCATAATAGAGGAGCTGTTCACTGAGCCGTGGCGCACTGTCTGCGCGTGCGTGGGTGCGTGGACACGAGCTGGCGCACGCTTGCAAGCGTACTTGTGGTCTGGCCTTTGGGCGCCCGTTGCTGCGGCTCGCGTTGGGTTGACGGGGCGCACGAGCAGCGGGAAGGATGGAAGAGAGAACGGGGAGCGCCGGCTAAAAGACGCGAGGAGGAAAGCGGAGGAGAAGGGCGCAGCGGAGCTATTGGAGGGAAAGCCGAGTTAGACGGCATGCCGAAAGCGTGAGAGAAAAAGTGTAGCGCGCCGAGGATGGCAAAGAGATGGCGCCAGAGTAGCGCGACCTGTATGGGAAGTCCGTCCACGGTGGATTCTGTGGATCGCGCCCACGCGCTGCCTCTAGCGATCTGCAGGTTACTAGGCTGTCACGCGCCACTTCGCTCTGTTTGCAACGTGCCGCTCGATACAGAATATCGCCAAATGAACGCACGTACAGAGCAGCGATTAAATTTTTCATTAGGGTGTCTCGTTTTCGTTGGTCAATTTTTGTAGCCAGCCACCCATTATATATACACGACCATTTCTAACCCCCGAGGTTGTTTAGTAGCTATGAAGTTGGCTTGCTAAGCACGAGGCCCTGGGATCGAATCCCGGCCACGGCGGCTTCATTTTGATGGCGCCCGAATGCGAAAACACCCGTATACTTAGATTTGGGTGCACGTTAGAGAACCTCAGGTGTTCAAAATTTCCATAGTGTCCCACTACAGCGTGTCTTATAATCAGAGATTGCTTTTGGCATTCAAAACCCATATTTTGTGTTTAACGAACGTTTTGCATTTTGCGCGCATCGAAATGCAACCGCATCGGCCGTGATTGAGCCTTGGAGCTGAAACTTGGCAGGGCAACCCCACAGACAAGGGGTTACCTCTACGGATTGTTCTGTTATGCCGTATGGGTACTCTACGTAGCATCGTTTAAAGAAAGCAGCAAAACAATGCCATTGATTTTTTTTTCATGCGTAAAAACTTGAGCGCTCGCGTGCAGAGGCTCACAAAAAAGCGAAGGGCAATGTTAGAAGGGTTCCACTGCAACTTTTAACAATTGTTATGGCAATTGCGAATGTCGTACTAATTTCGTGTGCTCTGTAATCTGACTTGCACGATGCAGAGTATATATGGGTCAGACTGTACAATGTGCTGTCTTGACGTTCATTTGCGCGTACACAAATCTCCCTGCAGTGTGTTTCGACCTCACTTGTGTGCAATCACTAACGCTGCACGTTGTTGGCGCATGACTTCTGTAGCACCAACACAATGGCAAGGCTCATGGATCAGTGCCGGCTGGAAATTTTTCTTTCTGGGTATCTTAACAGAAAAGTTGCTTGAATTGCTTGACCTTGAATTGCGCGTGTGTGTTACGGAATTGCTTGAACAACTTTATTGTCTCTTTGTTAGCTTATCGCACCTCTGTGTCACTATCACTTTGATCTTGTTTTGCTGGCTATTCTAGGTTTTTTTTTTCAAGTAAGTATGTCCCGTTTTATTAATGCTCAACTTCGTCATGTCCAGGAGTGGTGGTGCTGGTGAAAAACTCAATCTTTAGTTGGAACTTGCCAGTCCTTGCATTTGCCTCATTTGTCATCCTTTTGCAGAGCTATTATAATACATACATATGTTGCAGATTATCTTGAGAAATCAAGTGAGCAACATACCGATTATCCCATAGCACTTACTCAATATAATTATGTTCTATACGAAAAGAACATGTCAGATTTCTGTAGGATTCGTGGGTACTGATTTCTACGCCACAAAATGAAAATACTGATTAAGGATCATCAGCAGCAGCAGCAGGAGCAGCAGCAGTCCATTCCATGTGCAATTCAGGACGAAGGGCTCTCCCTGCGATCTCCAATTACCTCTGTCCTGTGCCAACCGATTCCAACTAGCGCCTGCGAGTTTCCTAATTTCAACGCCTCAACAAGTCTTCTTCCATCCTCGACTGCGCTTCCTGTCTCTTGCACCAATTGCTCTTTACATGACCCACCCAGCTCCATTTTTTAAATTTATATATTTTTATTTATTTACAGACACTGCAGCGCAGAAAGGCTATTGCAGGAGTGGGTGAATACAATATATGACAAATACAAATCACAATACAAAAGAAGCATATGTGAGAACATGTCTAAAGGGAGTACTCAGTACCATTCCCAAATTCTTTATATGATAAAGAATGGATGGAATCAGGCAGGTCATTCGAGAGTTCAATAGTCCTAGGAAAAAAAACTGTATAAAAACCTGTTGGTGTGAGCAAAAAGACCAATAAGTTTAAGTGCTTGCTGTTTCTCGTGATTAGGGGCCTTTCACGGGTCACATATGCATTAGGGGAAGCATATGTGAAGAGTAAAATAAACAGTGTGAAGTTACAGAGAATTAATATGACCACGGTGGGAAAGAGGTGTTTAACCGAGGACATGCAGATGAGATGACGGTGAAAAGGTTCTGTCATAGCGGCGGTATATGAAGCGAACCACCTTTTTCTGAACGGATTCAATTTTGTGATTGTGCGAAATTTTCTAAGGGCTCAATATTGTAAGCCGCATATTCAAGAATAGGTCTTACAATAATTTTGGATGTAATGAGTTTAGTTTCTTTCGGGGCAACAAGTAGGATTCTAGACAAGTAATGAAGTTCTTTAATGCTTTGATGCAAGTTATACAGTATTTTCTGACTAGGATAACCTTGGAGGGAAAAGGAGGCCTAAATACTTATATTCATATGCTCGCTGCAATAAAGTAATATATAAGATCAATTGAAATATGAGCAATTAGCATGCTTGTGAAAGGACATGAAGACTTTTTTTAAATTTAATGTTCGTTTGCGAGAGTTCGCAAAATTCACAAAAACTTAGAAAAGATTGATTCGCAGTGTTATGATCGTTAGGCGTAGAAATGACATTGTAGAGAACGCAGTCGTCAGCGTAAACGTAATTTTTTACCTAAACAGCGTTGCGAAACTATTACGTGAAAACTACATTTCTCAGCTTAGTAAGGCTTCGTCAATACGCAAAGCTTATACAATGTGGAGAGGTATAAATATTTTGGCGTAATTATTATGTTCAACTTGAAGGGAAACCGAGAGTTGCACACGAAGAGTTCAAACAGCATTATGGTTTCTGAATGCAGGGTATGCGGAATTGAGCATTGTAAATACGTCTTCCAGTACTCAAACATTCAGTCCACCCGCTTTTAGAGTACACGTCAGAAATTTGGGACCTGTTCCATTATGGTTACACGAAATGAACAAAACGAAACATGGCAATAACAGCGAGTAGTTGTACTCATCTGTCTGCATATGCGTAACGTGGTGCAATGCAGAACGCGGTAGGGCTGGATACAACGCATACATGATGGTATAAGCAATCGTTGGAGTGAATATATTTGCTTCATAATGACAGGGTTGACATGTAGAAAACACAATGAGCCACTTAGTCAAAGCTCTGCCGCGTTTAACCACGGAGCTAAAATATTAAAACGCCCCGGTGCAGAGAAAGAGATTCACATTCCAGCGAAATTTTCAGACAATGGATAGATCTGATTACCTCAGCACTCAGCTGTGAGCTCGACTCGTTTTCAGAAGTAAAAAAAACAGGAATAACATTTGCCGAACTGATTTTCCGATCTCATTCAATGGGCTATTTTTCGTTCCACACACATGAAGCTTTCTTATTTCCACCGTTTGTTTAGTAAAACTAGCATTTGCGAAACCCAAGTGAGGTAATGATAATTGGCAATCATTGCCTGTGTTGAAAACCTTGCGATTGCTTTTGTTCTTGCGGACCACCTTTTTCATAAAAAGAGTCATATCTAGGCCCCTGACGTTCTTGTATGTACGCTGCAACGCTAAGCAGACAGACAAAAGTATAATACTAACTATAAATTCACAGATGCACGCGTACTTGTGAAATTGAAGCTGAGGGGTAGTAAAATCATGTTGGCTTAGCAACAGTTGTCCAGGTAGCACTACTAATGAGATATCAGTCACAAATTTCTGATTTCAATTTCGCGGCTTATTTAGTGTTGGAAGAGTGACGCGTGGGCTCATATCTTGAAAAGCACCTGCAAAAGCGGGAGAGCTCGGTGAGCGCTGTGTTCTCGCCGTTTCGTCGGCATTGAAGCGAGAGGCTGCACGAAGGTGAATCCGCTCCCTGCTGCGGACGCTATTGGCGGCGAGGATTCCTCATATGATTATATGATCATATGGATTCCTCATATGATCCCTCATACTACGCTTCCCTTGCTTAGTATGAGGGATCACTCAGCGCGCTCCTCATAGGTTTCGCTTACGGCGCTCAATCAAAACACCACGTGGCAGCCCTCCTGGACATTTACGTAGGTACTTTGAAACCGAGGGAAGTTTTTGACTGTCGATATAATAATCTTGGGCAAACTGAAACCACAGGATCGTTTACAGACACTATCACTTTGCCGAATACGTTCTGTGAACGCTACTGCGCGCGGTCACCACGATGGAGTCTCCCGAACCAGCTTCTTCCACGAAAGGTAGCCAAACGCTGAGAGTTAACTATGTGAAATGTGTTCTTATAGTGGGCTGTCTGTATAACCAAATGGGTATAACACAATGGAGCCTCAATTCAGGAATCGCACAGGTTCGCAGCGACCGACTGCGCGTTTGCATGTCCACGCACAATGCTTTGCTTTCGCTGTGAGCGCGTTTTCGCACCATGCTGTGAGCTTTGGGCGCAGCATGTGAGCATTTGACAGTACACTTGCAACCGTTATCGCGTGTACGCTATCACAACTGTTCAAAAATAATTCCGTTATAGAGAATTTGACGCCTAGCTGCGGCGACTGTGATGTGCCGTCGCTACGATTCAATCCTTTTTTGTCTTGTAAATTCTTGGAGATTTCAATATTATTTATCAAATTTCGTCGCACTGTATGTTTATCGGTCTTCTCAGCGTGCGATTTCCCCCTGCCTGTTTTTCGTGATCCAGCGCATTAATTCAAAACACAAACGTGACCATATGTCATGCCTTTTTTTATGAGCGTCTTACCGCTCCCTTTCGATTCCAGTGAACTTGCCAGTATCTAGCATCAAGTTCATAGACCAAACCGTCATGACATTAGCCGAGCAGCGGGCGCGGGCGAGTGTCTCAGTGCGCGTCTTCTGCTGCTCACCGAACATCGCACAGTCCTAGCACCGTCACAGTTATGTTCATCTCGTCTGTTCTTGCTGCATGCCCAATTTGTAGCCGATGGGTATCTGCAGGTTCTAACTTTAACCAGCCAAGCTTCGCGCAGCTTCTTGCCCTGCGGCTACGTGTGAATAAGGCAGACACCACGCTCCGTTGCGTACGTCCGGAATCGCGGCACCGAGCAGTAGCCTACCATGCTGCACAACTCCAAAGTCATCCATTACTTATTATAGTACTTTAAAATGTTGTCAAGCAGACACCCAAGGCGGTAAAGCTTCGCCAATTAATCACAAGCGCGGCGCACGTGGGGTTTTAAACTTCGTTTTGAGCTCGCTTCGGCGCTTCCGAAGCAGCCGACGCGGCCGCTGTGTCTACGTGGTCCCTCATGCCACGTCACGCCGACGGTGGTGCTAGGTTTTTTAGTGGTGGAGCGCGCCCCAATACGCACGTGGCAAATGATCAGTGCATTGCGTTTTCAGAAGTTCAAGTGTTCAAGCCTCCACCCCCCCCCCCCTTTTGTTTGTATTCTCCTTTACAGGGCGATTCTGGTGGCCCGATAACCATGAGACGCAAAAGTGGAAAATCTGTGCAAGTAGGCCTATTAAGCGCTGGATCACTTGAGTGCAGCTACATGAGTATATATTCAATCATCGTTGATGTTTACAAGTTTTCGTCTTGGATAAAAGAAGCCCTCCACCACTATGAAAGCTGGAAAACCATTGAAGGTCATAATCATGAATTCATGTAGTAGACGGTATTCTAACTGTCATGTATTTTCAAAATAAAGCTGCATAATTTGTGCGGCATCAGAGACAAAACCTGTCGCATGTTGTCCCCTCATTAGACCACCATGTGAAGACGTCTGCACAATTACCCAGCTGCCGTTTCATAAATAAATTGGTAAGTAAGAATTCGAATCAATTCGCCACTTGTCAACCTTAAATTATTTATTCTAACGTGCAGAAATAATCTACATTATTAGGTGCGACACCGCATTAACAAAATATATTTTAAATTGAGGTTTGCGATTATTCAAAATATTGAATACGAATAAAATACTATCTACTATTTGATTTCAATTCGATTAGGGAGATCAATTTGTGCTGTTGTTAAAATATACGAAAGCACTTGTTGAATTTTAGAGGACCACAAAAAGATGAACGTCACCACTCTTCCAAATCTTTCTGCTGCAAGAAAACGGCATTTGATCCAGGGACATTATTTCCTAATTGAATGCGCATGTGACATCACTTCTCAATAATTGCCATTCATCCAAAATAAGGTTTGTGACTCTTAGGCAGCACAAACTGACATATTTTTTCTTGAATTATTATTTGGCCATCCTTTGGTCACACGATGTCGATATTATTTTCGAACTACCTTCGATGCGGTAGCACATGGGAGACTTCTCTTGTTGAACAGGAAGGCCCCACCACATGCGCCTGGATGCATACCGTTACTTCTCTGTATTGTGTAATTGCCGTGGCAGACTTGTTAATTTCATGAGAAAACTATCTCGTCTAAAACATCCTCACTTGTCAGTTCGTCAAGTTGCTAACGTTATTACATGGATGCGTCTACCTATATGAACTTCATTGTTTTTGACGTGAAATGGCTTCCATTCTTGTTGTGAAGAGGGGGGGGGGGGCTTCTTGTTTATTATCACATATAGCGTTAAGTTTCGTATATAACTAAAAGCTGTAGAAATAATATCGCCCATATATATGCAACTGTACTAACAGGCGTCTTAATTTGACATGGTTGGGTAGCGGAAAGTATCCACTACACATTCATGCATCTGTCACGAAGGCATATGGCGCTATTGTTGTGCCAGGCTTAAAGCAGTCGAAGCCAAGTTGATGCTCTCGCTCGGCATTCAGAGCGCCATAGATCGGCACTACGTTTGTTGATCCGAGCAGGACAGGTTGCGTTTGAGAGAAGTATCTCAGCCATAGAAGGCACATATAATTTGTCAAACAGAAACAAGGGTTTATCAGGAGTAAGAAGGATTACAATGTGTGAAGTTAGCTGCAAAAATTTGGCGTTCGCTCGGCTATGGCACGCTCGCGTTGGACACCTGCGGTGTAGTAACAGCGTGAAGAGGGGGACTTGGCGCGCAAGACCCAGCGATGCCCATTTGCATCCACCACCTTTCACTACGGCGGGTCAAGCACGAGTAGGAAGCGAGCAGGATTGGAAAATTTCATCACAGGGCCCTATTGATGTGTGTTGTGAGCCAGGCACGTAAGCTAGAAATCTATGATTAGATGTTACTTGTGTATTGCGTACACGTGATCCCTGTAATACACTGCCCAAAGATTGTCTGCAGCACAAAAAGGGTTTCATGTACCCCACTGCTGTTTCGTCCCGATACAGCCGACGCTGTTATTTCTCTTGTTACAGCGAAGCTGCCTGTGGCTAGGACCCGGAATTTCATGGCGTTTGCGCGGGATAGCTCCCCCCTGAAAACTCTCTCTTAAAAAGTAAGGGTCAAAGAGCCAACAACAAAAGAAAACACATATCACAGCTCGCGGCGAAGCTCGGTTTGACGGCCACCTTTGTCTAAAACGGCACTGCGTCGCAGCTAAGTCTATGTGAATGTGTGACGTAGTGCTTGAATTAGTGTGCGCATGATAAAGCGACCAATGGAAATCTTTGGTACCATTTCCCTCCACCGTTGCAAAGGGAAGGCCACGCGTGATTGGTACGACTGAAGAGCAGCGTATTCACAAGGATCGACAGCGAGAGCAGCGGCACGGCAGAGTCCGTCGACGTTTTTCCAATCGGGCGGCCCGAGAACATGAGCGTGCCCACGATGTCGTACGTAATCGACGAATAAGAGCTGCCGACGGATACGGCGATGCTGAGAATGTCGTGAAGAGACGGTGATGCCACGAGGTTATGGTGCTGCGATATGACGACGCCTAGGGAAGGTTCCATAGAGGCTTTGTCGATTGCAACTTTAGCTCAGCCTGCCAACTATCTGATCGCCTATGGTTCGATGACGACCTCTCAGAAATCAACGGAATGCGGTCCGAAGAGCGATGACAGAAGGCGGTGGATGTGCTGACGTGGTGATTTCTCGGCGAGAACGTTGGGGAGTTTACAGTAGGCGGCACTTGTAAGGATGCGCTGATAAATGGTAACGAGCCTCTGTTCAGTACAAGGGGTGTACACAGGCTCACCTGAAGGGAGCAGTTCCATGTTTCTCGACGACGAACGGTTACGTGTACCCGCATGTGCCGGCTCCGAAGCTCAACGCCGATTGATCAGCTTTTTCTGGTCATCCGCTTTCACACAGTGGAGTGGCTGTCAAATTTTTACCAGAAGGACTCCTCACGCACTTTGTACTTCTCCCTGCACAGAAATATTTAAGAAATGTTATTGACTTTACTATTCGGAGATGATTTTCCTCAAATACTTGGATTCGGTTCGCATATTTCAGTATTCAAAGACCGGTAATATTGAAAGAAACAAAAGAGAATTTCTACAGGTCAAGAGATAAACAATAAGGCAGTTATATTAGAGCTACAAAGTAACTTATCAAGCAACCTATATCAGATTCAAGAAACATGTCATTTAATTTTATGCGAAGCATATTACGAGGGCTCAACCCAGCTCCTCAGGCGCGGCGGTGACCATGAAATCACGTGACACCGTGACGTCACGACAGAGGAGAAGTGGCTTTGGCTCAACTCTTGCAAGACGGGCTGGGTGGGAATCGAACCAGGGTCTCCGGAGTGTGGGACGGAGACGCTACCACTGAGCCACGAGTACAACGCTTCAAAGCGGTACAAAAGCGCCTCTAGTGAATGCGGTGTTGCCTTAGAAACGCGCTGTTTCTAAGGCGTGCGTCTCTTGCTCAGGCGCACATTTCGTTGCCGCGCCGAACGCTGCTTTGCTCGACGCTCACCGCGTCCAATGCGGGGCGCGTAGTCGCTGCCCTGTAGCCCATTGTCTTACACCCCTTGGCGGGTCGACGGGAACGCTGTCGCGTTCCACTCTTGAAGGCGAAGAAGTAATGCATGAGTTGTTTCTTCGTCTAGCCGAACCAAATATAGCCAAGCAACAGCAGTTCACCAGGCTAAACAGTGGTTCAACAACTAAAATAAAGGCTAGTATGCTTCGCATCCTGGGCTTAACCTTACCTAAGCCACAGCCATTTTTTTATATAAAGGCAAACTTAGCTCACGTTCGGTTAAGCTGCCGTTATTTTGCCGCAATATCCCCGCGAGGCTATGTCGCGTCCCATGTCAACACAGACGAATTTTTTTGTAAATATGCACTGCCTAAACAGTGGCACTTATAGCGGCAAATAGCCGGAGCTCTCAATAGCTACAGTAACCAAATGTGTGCGGTAAATTACAAATACGTTAAACGAATGGTTAAAGGACTCGTGAGCTCGAGCGGTGGTTCAGAGCTCAGCTGGGTGCACTTGGGGCGCTGCCGGCCAGGACTCGGGACCGCTGGCGTGGACTTAGATACCGCGCCGTTCCGACATCGGCGCCCGCAACGTGGGGCCCCGGTTGCGTTCCGGGACGGAAAATGATCGTGGGGAGGGCGGGCGGCACCCGGTTCTATGGCCAGTAGCGACGCCTGCCTGGCCTGGTGCGTTACCATGCCGGCGGTGCGAGCTGGAGCTCTCGCGTTCACTGAGAAGCGTTTCCGCTGGATCCTGATCTGTCACCGTCATCCAGTCTGTCATGGAACTTGGGGGCGTCGTGGCCTGCTGTGTGCTGCTGCAGCTCTCGGCGCCGTCATTGGAGATGGACGCCACCGGCATGTGTGACATCAACGCAATGTCGTCGACATAGCCAGCGTGAGTTGCTGCGTCCCTCGGTGATGACAGAACGTTCGCACGGAGGACTTCCACGGAGTAGGCTCGAGAGGGGCTTGTGGTGCCCTGTGTTCCAGTAAATTAGAGGGCACTCGAGGCGAGTTGCCAACTGCAGTGGAAGCAGCACTCTTCGAGCAACAACCATGATCGCCTGTGGTATTCTCATCATGTTACCTGTGCACCTGTGGTGGCTGGCACTATGTGCAATGGCATGACAGTAAGCATGCGGCTGCACCTTCAGGCTAGCTGCTGCGCGCACACTTCAGAACGAGGTCGGGTAACAAGACCTGACCAGCTGTGCCTCCGGGAATAACTTAGGGCCTTCTGGTTCATCTTCGTGAACCATACGTCCTGGAAACCAGCCAGGCTTAGCGCCTTCGCGTTCCTGAAGAAACCTTGGGGACTAGGACATTGCATGCTCCACCACCGGCATCATCGTTACTCTGAGCACCCGGAAAGCATCGGAGCAAGCAGTCAAAGTGGCGGACAAAGTGACTCGTGAGCGCGAGTGGCGGTTTGAGGCTCATCTGGGCGCTCTTGAGGCGCGGCCTGCCAGCACTGGGGCCTCCTGGCGCGGAGTGAGGGATGGCGTCGTTCCCACAATATATCGTCTTTATTTGTATATGCGTTGTCAGAAAAGCTTACGAATGTTGTTTTCCCATACAGAGGTGCTCATAAAGTAACAAGAATTTTGGTACGTTAAAAAATACGCGTTCGCATCCCGACATGCTTACAATTTGTGTCGCGAGAGAAAGAAAAGTAAGTAGATGCAATGCACACGTTGAAGCCTACGCGATGCAAAGCTTTCGTTAAGCGGTTAATAAATTCTCTAAATTTTCCCACTAAGTTGTGTGACAAACATTGTGTTGCCTCTTACTTTCTCAAATCTTCTTCTTTAAATAAATGTACTGGCCGCTCCTTTGCCGATCGTCCGTTCAAGAGGTATGTGCCAAAGTATGGAAAAAATGACCATCATCATTAACTAGTCAAGGTGCTTCATGCCCAATCCCCATTGTGGACATGTTCATATAGAATGAAAATAATAATCATCATTAACCCGCAGTGATCACCCCAAAGACGTAGTGTGTGGGACATTCGGCAGTTCCCGCATTCTGGCCAATCACTCGATGTGCAGGAAATTTTAATCACAGTGAACACGCGGACATGCTTCTTGGCCGATCCGTCACTGAGGACGTATGCCAGGGTATGGAAATCAAAATGAAGAAGTGGGTGACATGTTAAAGAGACTGTTGTTGTGGTATGTACCACCAACATTTTGTCCACTCTACTATTCTCGGCATGCGATGTTGTACTGCCAGCTTATTAAGCATGCACCATTGTATGGAAAATCATCACTTTCACTATCAACACGCGGATACAATTTTCGGCCGATGCCACGTTGTAGGTAAGTGCCAAATTTGAGATCGAGCACCCCAAAGAGCCACCTAGTGACAAATAGGTGGCTCTTTGTAGGTGCCATAGTATTGACACCATCGTCATTACCAGTGGGCGGACACACTTCGATACCCTATTGTGCGCATGCGCCATGGTATAGAAACCGTTATAATCATCAATACGATGCCGAATAAATCAAACATAACAGGTGGCACTATATCTACGCCCGGTTCTTCTCCATTCCCCGTCGCGTCCACAGTACGGTAAATCATCGAACTCAACAAGTGGCGGCCTTCTGAAAGGGTTAGCTGGTGTTGGCAGGAGGGAACGTTATGTACGGTGCTGGCCTAATGGCTAGGCCTTCGAGCTGAAGCGCCGGTGGGCTGACGTTGGAATTCCTGCAGCGGACGCCGTCTAATCTGAGTTAGGCTAAATATATTGGGGGAGAACTCAACCAGGGACCAACCTACCCACAAAGCGAACGAGCGACAGACCGCCGCGAACCGACCCAGGCCAAAACATGGAATGGTAGGTGCTGAAAACTTCGCCTTATTACATCAGGAAGCAAACATGCACACATACATTTGCACACGTACGACCACAAGAGGCACTTGCGTGGTAATTACCTACACTTCCACGAAAGCGTAGAGCACGTAGGTGGTAGACTGTGCCCGAATTATTTATGAAGCACACTGTTTAGACAAACAATGTTCAGACGCACAGTCCCCGCCGTCTGAACGAAGAATTACTTTGGGTATAATAAAGTATGGTTGGCATATACATATATCTGGTGTTCTTACGATGGATGGGCAATTATGCAGTCGCGATGTAGAGGCGAAATTCCAGAGTTAAGAGAGGAGGAACTTGGAATAGAAGAAAGAAGGGTCTTGCAAATTTTGTGTCTTACATCTGGGTGGTGAAAGATTATCTACAAGGATCGACGATCGTAGTAGAAATACTCTTTAAAATAAATACATCTGTAGGATTTTGTGTAAGTCCGAGGGTTCCAGACAGGTTAGGAATATTTTATTTTTAGTGGTGCTTTTTTCGTATATGATAGTAGTTTTACAGAAAGTAGTGCGAGTATCACGGAACGACGCAAGTAATCAAGAACACAGTTAGCTTCCACCCTTATGTTAGAGCCAGAGAACTACCAGCCTATCAACCTGCATTTCGCCTCTGTCGGCGTTAAGCCTCTGTATACAGCCCCGCGCAAACTGAAAAAAAAACGGAAACAACTTGACAGTCACTTTAGCATACGCCAACGATAGTGAAGCCGTAAGCTTGCGGGCGTAAGAAAATTCAATAAATTAATTTAGATATTCATTCGAGTGCGTGTACTTAGTACCTGATTTACTCTACCAAAGGTCGTGGGTTCGAGTGCCCTAATTGAAGCTATCTTAGTAAACAGTGTCATAATTAACTTGGCCTTCGCACCAAACGTCGTGGGTTGGACTCCCACATAAGCCCGACAGTTCGACTCTCACCGAAGCTCCTGGGTTTTGAGTGCCTGAATTTACCTTAAGTTTCCCTTATTTTTTGGCATGACGAGAGGCATCAGAGCCAGCTTTTGAAGAAGACGACGATGAACGCGGGTGCAATGACATGAGTGCATGTCTGCGCGAGGCAAGCTCACATCTCACAAGCGCACGCCACCTTTTGCAGGTCATCTGGAGTATGCACCACTTTAGGCTTTCTCCTTAATAATCTTTGATCGATGGTGGAATAGAACCTCGGATGTCGAGCACAGCAGCCCGGTGCTCTGACTGGGCCGTTATGCACGATGATGAGGATGTATGGGGCTTTATGGCCAAAGGGCGGCATACACATGGTGGGTTTTCAATAAATTGTTTGTGAAATATAGAAATGTACTTTCAATGGTAAAGAAAGAATGATGCAGTATATAAAGTATGTGAGGTACTAAAATTGTCTAGAGCACTACTGCCTCACCAGAACCCTTGAAAGCCAAGGGCTTAGAGGCATGTGATTTACAAGGAAAACTATCGTAGCAGCATCCTCTGGAGAGAGGATGTGCTATGAAATTAATGGGCTTGTGACATGGAGCACAACATCTTTAAAAAAGGCGAGGACTGCTTTGGTCTTAAAAAGCGGTTCGTCACCAAGGAACATAGCCGGATGCAGGGGAATACAATGGCGGTATGCAAAAGGGAAATGTTTCCTCCTGTCTCTTTCGGCTTCCCGGCACTCTAGGAAGACATGTAGGACCGGCAACTAGTCGCCACATCTACCATAAGTTGGAGGTTCGTTACCGGTCAAGAGAAAGTTGTGAGTGCCAAATCTGTGTTCTATTCTCAATCTAGTGAACAGGACATCGGTTCTTCGTATTTTCGTAGTTAGGTACCAGGAACCTAACTTCGGCTTAATTAGGTGAAGCTTATTACTTGTTTCTGCGTCCCACAACCGTTGCCAGTGGCTTCGGAGTTTGTTTCTTAGGAAAGGCTTCATTTCTGCGGCAGGGACAGCAGCAGAACGAATGCCTTGCGATGCTATTGATTTGGCGATCTCGTCGGCAAGCACATTTCCCTCAATTCCTCTATGGTCAGGAACCCAGCATATTACTACATGCCTATGTGATAAGTACATGTTACATAAGAGTGAGTAGAGTTCATTGAAGACAGGATTCGTATGCTTTTGAAAAAAATGAGTGCTTTTACCAGACTTAACGAGTCTGTGATTATGATGGCTTTGTCGAGTTTCAGTTTCTTTATATGTTTTATTGCACGCAGTACTGCGTAGACTTCTGCAGTGAAGATACTTGTTATAGGGTTCAACATGTCAGATTCAGTAAAACAGGGACCAACAGCAGCGTAGGATACGCCACTATGTGATTTTGATGCGTCTGTGTAAAACTTGGAGCAGGAGTACTTCAAATGAAGCTCACGGAAATGCATGGCAATTTCAAGCTCAGGAGCTTGCTTTGTGACCTTTGCAAAGGATACGTCACATTCTATCACCTGCAACTGATAGGGCGGTAATAGCTTTACTGCAGGCATTAGGCAATGTTCGAGAAATGGGACTTCCATTTCTTCGCCACGCTCTCTTACATGCAGTGAGAAAGGCAATCTCATAGAGTGTCTATTACGATAAAGTGTTTCACACGTCAAGTCGTTAATGATTGTGAAACACGGATGTTCATTATTAGAGCGCACTTTCAGAAAAAAGGTAAAGTTGATTTATGTTCTCCGAAAATGGAGTGAACCCTCATCGGACTCGGCATACCAACTTTCAACAGGGCTTGTTCTAAATGCGCCAGTGGCCAGGCGGATTCCCAAATGGTGTGCGGGGTCTAACATCTTTAGTGCGCTCGGGGCGGCAAAATGATATACTACGGCACCATAGTCTATTCGTGATCGAACTGGTCTCCTGTAAAGATTCAACAGGTATTTCCTGTCGCTACCCCATGTTGTGGGGGATATGCTTTTAAGTAGGTTTATTGTTTTTAGACATTGTTTTTAGACATGTTATGTGTGAAATGAGTGTAAGCTTGGAGTCAAGTATATCACCTAGAAATTTCTGCTTTTTGTTAAAAGGAATTTGTTGTCCGCCCAGTTTTAGAAAAGGATCTGGGACCAGGCCTCTCTTTCTTGTGAAGAGAACACACGAATTTTTGTGGGGGTTGATTTTAAATCCATTTTGGTCTGCCCACATGGACACGTTGTTTAGGGCCTGCTGTACCTGTCTCTCGCAGACTGTGAGGTTGCAGGATTTGATACCTATTTGTATATCGTCTACGTAGACGCAATAAAAAAGAGGTCGTGATAATGATGCCCGAAGCGTGTTCATCTTTACGATAAAGAGCGTGCAGCTGACTACTCCACCCCGGGGTACCCCAGTTTCCTGCACGAATGTACCTATTTTCACCCGAAATGTACGGTTCTCTAGGTAGCTCTCTATAGTAGTTAACATATTGCCGCGAATGCCTAGCGCCGATAGGTCGCGCAGGATTCCGTACCGACAGGTTGTGTCGTACGCTTTTTCCATATCCAGAAATGCAGACAGAAAAGATTGCTTGTGCACAAAGGCATCGCGAATGCTCGCTTCGATGCGCACGAGATGGTCGGTTGTAGATCGCCCTTCCCCAAAACCACATTGAAATGGGTCGAACATTTTACTGGACTCTAGGAGATGTATGAGACTGTGATTAATCATTATTTTCAAAAAGCCTACAGAGGCAGCTTGTAAGCGCCATGGGACGGTAGCTAGTGAGCAATGAAGTGTCTTTACCATGCTTCAAAACAGGGATCACAATAGCCTCCTTCCACTTTGATGGGAGATAGCCAGCAGCCCAGAGAGTATTAAGAAGTGTAAGTAGCGTGATTTGTGTGTCGGAGTGTAGGTGCTTAAGCATATCACACATGATTCTATCGGGGCCCGGTGCAGAGCTCCGACATAGTGACAAGGAAGCTTTAAGTTCCACAGTCGTAAAATGACGATTATAAGGATCACTTTGGATGGATTTCCGATTCAGTGGCTTCAGTTCTTCTATTGCTTTATGTTTAAGAAACTTCTCCGAATACTGAGTGGAGCTAGACACGCGCTCTAATTGTTCACCAAGAGCATCAGTCTGGTTTTCCAACTTGTTTCCTTCTTTATCACCAAGGGGCAATGGCGGAAATTGTGTTCCCTTTAGTCTCCTCAGCCCGTTCCATAATTTGCCTCCTGTGTGTAGAAATTATACCGCACAAGAATCTCTCCCAGCTTGTCTTCTTTGCTCGCCTTCGCGTACGCCTTCCCTGCGATTTAATGTTTTTAAATTCTATCAGTTTTTATGCAGTGGGGTATCGGCGCAGTATGCCCCACGCTTTATTTTGTTTTTTCCGCGCCTCCTTGCATTCCTCATTCCACAATGGAACTCGTCTTTTGGATGAGGTACCCCTTGATTGTGAGATGAAGTTATTCGCTGTCTCGATGATAAAAGCGGTAAAATACGTCAATACTAAAATCGGTGATAAAATCTCGTGATAGGTAGGTGGATTCCTTAACATGCTCCCAGTCGGCAGAAGCTAGCTTCCACCGACGCGTGTATGAAGGGCATTGATGCTCTTCAGTTAAGTTTAAAAGTATCGGAAGATGGTCACTTCCGTATGGATTTTTAATAACACAGCACTCTGGGTAAGGGAAAAGATCTGCGGAGCCAATAAATAGGTCTATCGAAGAATGTGAATCGTGATACATATTATAAGTCGGTTCGTTTTTATTGAAAAGGCATGTTTCCGTGTTTACTAAAAAGTTTTCTACTAATCGACCTCTCGCGTCGCATCGTGAGTCTCCCCACAGGGTGTGGTGAGCATTAAAATCTCCCACAAGTATGTAAGGTTCGGGAAGTTGGATAATAAGGTTGTAAAAGTCTGTTTTTTTTAGATGATGCTTTGGTGGTATATAAATAGAACAAACAGTGATTAATTTATTAAAAAGAATGGCCCGAATCGCCACTGCCTCAAGGGTGGTCTGAAGGGCGATGTGTCGGCAAGGTACAGACTTGTCCTCTATTACTGCTACTCTGCCAGAGGCGTTAGCCTCAGCGCGGTCTCTTCGGAAGATGAAGTAATTGCGAAGAAAGTTTGTTTTCGTAGGTTTGAATTGCGTCTCCTGAACACACTGTAACTTGGGATTGTGTTTGTGTAGTAGTTCTCTAATGTCGTCGAGGTTATTTAGAAGTCCTCGTACATTCCACTGTAGTATTTGTGTATCCATTATGCTATTTGTGTTTAGTGATGTGTGTTTAAGGCACGAGGATATGCTCACGGGCCTTTTTCAGGCGCCGTGATGGGAGTTTTGTCTCTGTTGAAGCGATCGAGAGTGCCTCGCCACTCCTTAGGCGCCGGTGGCGCCGTCTTGCTGGTGAATGGGTCCATCACCTCTTGCGAGGCGTTGGACACGCGCTCTTCGGAGCGCTTTGTTTGGCGTGAAGGCCTCGGCACGTTGGACGAGGCCTTTAAGACCACCTGCCCGGAGGTAGATGGCCCCTCCTGCGGGGTTGGCTTAGCAGTGCTAGCTGCAGCCACCGGAGGGGCGGATGGCGTCACTGCCGCCTCACTGGGTGTGGGTCAGACAGCCGCTGGAGACCGTTGTGGCGCTGCCCCCTGACGCGCCACTTCGGCAAATGTGTTCTTGGACAGGTAGGATACGCGCCTGCGTGCCTCCTTGAAAGTTATGTTTTCTTTTACTTTTATCGTCACAATTCCTTTTTCTTTTTTCCAGGATGGGCACGACCACGAGTATGCAGCGTGCTCCCCTTCACATTTTACACAATGGAGAGAGTTTTCACAAGATTCAGAGGTGTGCTTATGAGCACTGCATTGCGCACAGGTTTGGCGGCATCGACATCTCTGTGAACTGTGACCGAAACGATGGCATTTGAAACAACGCAAGCGATTAGGAACCAATGGGCGAACACGTAGCTTGATATACCCGGCCTCGATGGATTCGGGCAGAACACTTGTGCAAAAAGTATCAGATTTTGGTCTGTATTTCCTTATTATCCCGCCTCATCTTAATTCGCTTAACGTTCATGACGTTCTGCTCTCTGAAACCCTCCAAGAGCTCAGCCTCAGTCAGCTCCAAGAGATCATCATCGGAGACTACGCCACGGGTGCTATTCATGGTACGATGAGGCGTTACTGTTACGTTGGCGTCACCAAATGAAACTAGAATGCGTAACTTTCTATATTATTTCTGGTTGCGGAGCTCCAAGAGGAGATCAACGCTTGCCATCCTGGATGCTTTATTACCTCTACCAAAAACTTGGGTAAGAGACTTAGACACGAGGAATGGTGAGATTGTTCGCACGGGTTTGTCTGGTGTTTCGGAGTGCACTACATGGAAACGAGGAAAAGTTTCTTTTTGACGGGCAAAAAATACGAAGTCATCATCAGTGCGCCCCCTCTTAAGGGAGCGATCAAGTAATGGGCGGAAGGAAAAAGCCATAAGAGATTGTATTTCACCAGTAACGCCACCCTCCATGGAGTCCTACAAGGAGACGTTGCAAGACCTGTGAAACACGGCCTGCAAACGCCAGCTGTACATTACCACTCTAACCAAATATGATATAACCTAGGTTGGCTATTCACACAAGGTTAACCCTTAGTGCCTGGAAAAATTGGAAGTAAGCGGAAGCTGGGATCAGACAGGAACGATAAAAGTGAAAGAAAGACGAAGGCTAGGGGGAAAGAGAGACAGGAAAAGGCAACTACTGATTTCCCCCGGGTGGGTCAGTCCGGGGGTGCCGTCTATGTGAAGCAGAGGCCAAAGGGGTGTGTTGCCTCCACCGGGGGGCCTTAAAGACCCAAACACCCAGTATCAGCTCAACCCCCAGGATCCTCCTTTGCCCAGACACGGCTAAGCCGCGCACGGCTACACGCGGGCCGGTCCAACCCTCGTGTGCTCGGGTACGTGGAGTCGCAACACACCAAACGCCTGCTGACGCGGGCACCCCTGAGGGGGACGAAGCAGAAGTGACGGCGATAAAACGAACAAGGAATCTTCGCAATGCCAGTGTGCCAACAAATACTGGACGACTCTGTGAGGACAGTGGCATGACGAAAATGGTTAAGGTGAAAGTTGGCTGCAGAGCTGGATTGACAGGGATGCAATGACAACGACGGCATCATTCCATCGAGCATAAACCTTAGTTATCCATCTAGCTTTGGCCATCGGGTTGGCGTGGAATGGGAGACGACGGCGGGATGATGACAATGAAGGATCTTGAATGGTAATGATGGAACATTCACGATGGCACCATGGCCAGGAGCAAACACCTTGTAGCCCAAGCTGCTTGATAACATGCATTACGATCTGGTGTAAAAGGATGGACACACACACACACACGTGCACAAGCACACGCATACACACACACACACACCCACACACACACACACACACCCACACACAAACGCACAAACACACACACACAAACGCACACACGCACACACACACACAAACGCACACACGTACAAACACACACAAACGCGCGCACACACACACACCCACACCCACATACACACACATACACACACACACACAAACACAAACACAAACACACAAACACACACATACATACATACATACATACATACATACATACATACATACATACATACATACATACATACATACATACATACATACATACATACATACATACATACATACATACATACATACATACATACATACATACATACATACATACATACATACATACATACATACATACATACATACATACATACATACATACATACATACATACATACATACATACATACATACATACATACATACATACATACATACATACATACATACATACATACATACATACATACATACATACATAGACAGACAGGCAGAGGCAGGCAGGCAGGTTCAGAAATCCTGAAGTAGGTAAGTACGCTATTCGCATGAAAGTGCGGTGCAAAGCGCGGGCAACCTGTCAATGTCATGTGATGGTTTGTAGTGTGGTAGTGTGCTTGCGCATGTGAGTGGCGTTCTTTCCACTCTCTCCACTTTGGGCTGGCCGTCCACTATCACCGTGAGGTTGAGGCCCATTGCTGTCGCATGAACGTGTTTATTAACTTGAATTCATGCTTTATCCAAGAGAACTTATCTTTTTCTGCAGGGTGATAGAGGTGGGCCACTTACCACGAAAAACAACGTTGGAAAGGAAGAAAGGTGCTGCAGGTATATATGATTGCAGGGCTAGTGAAGTTCTGATTACCTTCAGCCATATTTCAACTCATATCGTGGATAAAAGGCCTTGCTGTTCCAGAAGCATGGAAAAAGGTCAACGTTCTTCCCGTTCATATAGTCTAAATACTAAACGCTGCGTGCAAGAAAGGCGTAGCTAAAGTAACATTTTACCCATGCAATTACGGAACTGTGGCTCAATCTCTGTGTGACGAAACTACGCATAATCTGTAAGACAGGGCTTGTGAAAGAGACAAAAGCAGAAATGTCGAGCGTTCGTCAAAATTGCCTGCACCCGAACGTCACCTAATTATAGGCAATCACAAAAATATGCGCTACAATTTAAACGAAGCATATCAATGCTCGAAGCACTGGTCAAGCGCACATCTATGTGCACTGATATTATTCATAAACACCCTGAAAATTCATTCTACAAATATTTATAGCATCAGACATTTAATCAATGCAGATGTCAGCTGATGTCAGCGAAAGACAGCGGATGTCTGACAACAATGATGGCGATGTACAGTCACAAAAACTTATAAACATGCAGAGTTAGTGCTTTAAATTCAGCCCTATTTAACGCTATTAAGCGCCATTAAGCGCATTCAGTCAAGAAAATACCTAATGTTCAGCGTTATTATTCGTTTGCGCTCGGCAGCAGCTATTTATGCATGGCGCGTAACTTGGCAACCTGAACTACCATGTACGTAGGCTTGCATGCGCTGTCTGTGCTCAAAATTAATGCGGACATCCGATGGGCAGCAATGTTCGCATCGTTTGCGCATCGCTCGCAATGGTAAATGCAGCTCATATTTTCCATACCAGTGCAGATGTTACAGCATATGGTGCTGCAGCTAACACTCCATTTTCGTAAACCTTTGATGAGAGTACATTTTCAATAAGGATATTCATTCATACGAAGATTCATGACTAGACGCGTCAGTCAGTAAAATTCTGATGAAGAAACACAAGAAGGCAGCTTGTCGACGGCTGGTACTTCATCAAAACGTACTAAAGCAATTCAACTTCTAGTGGACGTCTATTAAAGTAGATGTGTTCCTGAACGAGTTGTGTGAAAGAACGGGGAGGTTCAATGTGAAAAGTATGCCAATTACAATTCGTAATGGTTTCTGCTGCTTGCAGTCACTACCGCTCGAGCGCTGTGTGGCTTCGGCTGGCCCAATTTCTACGCTGTTTTCTTTGTAGATTTGTTCAATAAGGTATCATCATTATCACCACCATCATGATCATCACCATCACCATTATTATTATTATTATTATTATTATTATTATTATTATTAACCGTATAAGATGCTATCAGACTCACGCTGGGTCGCCTACATTTTATCTACGTCAACTAGTGGTTCGTGCAATATAGCTTTGTGACTGAGTGGTTTGTTCAGCAATTTCTTCGAATGGCGGCATGGAAATGCGAAGGCCAGTAGCGAACGAGTGAGGACTTGTCTCATTGTACTTCAGTCTTTGGTTCCGGCTCTAATATTGCATTAACATATATGTTGAACTTACTTAGCCAAAAGTCGCACGCTTTTGCTCGTCAGCTACGTCGCGCAGCAAGGCTTGTAGGATACACGTAAGGAAAGTCAGAATTCCTTGACATCGGTGAAGTTCTTTAGATAACGGTACCACTTAGAGCATCACTAAAATGGCATGCACCTTACACCCACTCAGCCAATGAATAAGGAGTGAGTGTTGCGTGTATATATATATATATATATATATATATATATATATATATATATATATATATATATATATATATATATATATATATATATATATATATATATATATATATATGCGTGTGTGTGGTATTAGTAAGGTCCAAAGTTGGGATACACGGGAGAGTTCGAATAGGTTAGTGTTAGCACATGCCACTGACGGCTTTCAGGAGGGTGTGAAACAGCCTTTCAACCGCAAGCATGGTGTACCACGCGACACCCGCAGATACGTTTACTGCACGTAAACCAGAATGTCGGTGGAGGAACGCCTGCCGAAGTGGTTCCCTTGGTAGAGAGAGAATAAACATTTTTATTGGGTGAATGCAGCTTTGGAGAGGCGTCCTCATTGCAGAATGCCTTGAGCTCGGGCCGCGTCCTGGGCTCGCGTTCGTGACTGATCTCGTTGGCGGCTTTTGATTGATGATCCGGAGCATAGCATTATGAATTCTGCGGCTAGCAAAGTTGCTGCACGCCTGTTGGGAGTCGGTCATTATGATTTCAACCTCTGTTTGGGAGAGCGCTAGGGCTATGGCCGCTTCCTCGGCTTGGAGGGGATTGTTTCGTGTGAGCGAAATGCTGCTCCGCTGTTCTTTTTGACGACTACGGTGGCTGTTGTGGCTGCGCATTTGGGGTAAGAAGCCTCGTCCGTGTAGGCTGTAGAGGGTAAAGTCCCGTATCACCTGTGTATGGCGAGGGCGCGGGCTTCCCTTCGCTCTGCGTGGTGCACTGGGTGCATATTGCGAGGTAGAGGACGTACGGTGGTGTTGCTCCGGATGGCATGGGGTAAGCTCACAGTCTGAGGCGGTGGATGGCTGAGAGCGGTGGAGAGCCTTTCTGATACCTGGCCCCCTTCGGTGGCATGCTCTCCTTTGCTGGGTTCGGCTTATCTCGGGAAGTGGTTACCTTGCAACTATTTCCAGGGAAAATAAACGGCCCTGTCGAAACTCCCCATAGCGCCGTAGCTAGTCGAAACAGATGTCAAACTGTTCTATCAACGAGAGAAAAAGCAGAACTTGATCGCAATCTAAAAAGAAAGAATGCAGGGTCAACAAGGTCGACATACCTTCGTTAGGAATATGATTTTAATAATATACGAAATGCGTGAGTATTGAACAAGAAACCGAGAGAGAAAGATAAATATAGATAACTATAATTAATATCTAATCATCTAATAATCTTAACAGCCATGCACCTCAGCCTCGTCTTTAGCAACGACGCTTGCGTGAATAATTATTTCTTTTCTTTAGTCATTATTTTGCTTATTATATGAACTCGATAATAAATTTAGGGTTAATTCGAAAATGTTATTTGTCACACGGCTGCTTACGGCGTGGCCATGTGAGCAACGTATCTTGAAAGCCATCGGCGACATGGCCAGAGTGCGTGCCCCCAAGGGTCTCATCTTCAAAGCAATCTGCGATGTTTGCTGAGCGTGCGTCGTCCTGGTTGCTTCGTATGCGCTGTGCCTTCAAGATTTCGTTTGCGTTTAAACGACAGATGCAAGAAGGTTAATTCGATTGCAGCTGCAGCCGCGATTCCTCACTCCAGAGTTTTGGCAGCAAGTTTCCCCGGTTATCGAGCGAGATGTGTTCATGTTTACTGTTGCGCGCGTGACAAGGTGCCTGTTAATTTAGTAAGTAAGCAAGTGTTTACAAGTTGATGCCGCCAAAAAAACTACTATCCTTACTTCACATAGCTATCTGGTAAGTTCCTATCGCAATCTATGCTATGCTTTTCGGGCGAAACTGCAACTTCTTGTTGTGCACAAAAGCACCGCATGTGGCAACTTTACATTGTCGATAAAGACTCCGTGCTTTAGAAGCCAGAGCGTACGCAATCGCACAATAGTGTAGCCATATATAAAGAAAAGATAAAGGAAAAGTCGAAGAGGCCATAGGATACCTTAGAAGAACACATTAAAAGAGCTACGTTATTTAGAGATGGCAGTGAGCCGACATATCTATGAGCTTCATGTCCTGATACATTGTTTGCTTACAGAGTGCAGAAGTGCACTCTTTACTTTTTTCTTGGTGCTACAGAAGTCGAATCCCTGGCGCCTGCTTCGCTTCCCAATGATGTGAGGAAGCTGCCTAGTGAGGACCTACATCAAGCATTGAAAATGCAGGGCAAGGAACAAAGCTTCACGAATAGTCTGAATTATGTAATGAAAAAAGTGCCACTGTTTGCTTTCTGAGAAATGCACTCATGTTACAGACTGTCTGTATTCTTCAAAAGGTTCTGTTGATCATAAGGTATAGGTGCAGCATCCTTTTCGGTATTGCTTTGGCGCTAGTTGCTAAGCCACAATAAAGTAGGATATATGAACGATCTCTTTCTACTCCGAACCTCTTTTAATTCGAAGTTCAAGGCTCAGATGGAAATGCGAGCGTGAATAGGATTGCCTTATAGGCAGCCTCAAGCAGGACGTATTCTGGGAACACACAAAAAAGAGTGTGGGATGACAAATGGCCTGATTCAGGACCTACCCCAGGTCGTACGACGCGCACTCTCCGTACAAAAATATAAAAAATGGTGGACGGGGAAGAAGTCGGTTGTAGGTTGCGCTTGAATGCTTTCTGGCATATGCCTGCTGCGTGTTCTTTTTTTTGTCTTGGACATCGCTTCGTGAATTGAAACAGTTGCTGTGAAATATTATTTATCTTGTTCAGCCCAGTGAATTCCGCTCCTCGCTTGACTCACCGTACTTCGCTTCATTATTCGATGGTGCTTCGCATGAAAGAGCCACTATGTTCTTTTTTAATTACTGTTTCTTTCGAGACAGCGATGGTTTAACGAGCGACACTGTCAATATTCCACGCATTACCTGGGAAAGAGTTTGCTCAGGTTTGTGGGCTAGAAAATAAAGAACAGCAACATAAGAGCATTATTTAAAGGCGGGCTCCTCAGAAGACTTTCAGTACAGTCAAGAGGCAGCACAGAATGCCGATCGTGTGGAGCAGAAGCAACGTGTGCGGAGACTCAAACACTCGCTCTACTTCAAAATGTTGGTTAATACTTGGGTTCTTCCTTTTCCTCGTGGATCCAATGACCGGAGAAAATGTAAGTTTCTTGCGGTGAACGTGGTGGTGGGTAAAATAATGTCCCAAACATTCGAATCACTATTTTATTTTTGGTTGCAGCGGTTCCGCAAATGGATGTGTAAACAAAAGTTGAAAAAGGAAGAGCCTGATGCCGTGATCATTTGCTATGTAAATCTCACCGTTCACACAAAACATGACACACTTAGAACTTGGTAACCCCGTAAGCTATAGCTGTTGTAGTTTCAAAACATGGTAAGCAATTATTAATCATCTTTTGTTGCTATGTTGTTAGAGCCATTGGACCACTGCCGCGTTAGAAGACAGACGTAGTCAGACAGTCAGTCAGACAGTCAGTCAGGCAGTTAAAGTGAAAGGCGAAATGAACGCATTGTGCGGATCAAATACCTAATGGTCAAGATTGTCCTTCACTTTCCTGAGACAGGAGCTGGCTAAAATTAAGCACAACTGCACATCGTGTATCGTTAATCTTGCGCTTCTACCAAGAATACTAAATAATGGTGTTCTTCTAACTTCTAGTGCACGAACACGATACGCTTTATTTCAGACACTCTGATTCAAAAAGCTTGTCAAAGTAAAAGGCAACTGCCTCCCTTAAACAATATTATGATGTTGCACCAATCTAAGCTCGAATATTTTTTGTAGCGGTTCTCATTAAATAGTCGGATAGCTTTCTTATTTTATTGTAATTGAATCGCATGAATAACAGGCCAAGGGTTACCCGAAATACGTCGCAAATGCAAAGGTATGGAATACGAAATTCTCTTGGGTAGGTAGCTACTTGCATAGGCGCATATTGGTGGTTTTCTGCCGCATAGAAATACACACGTCTAGGTTAAAACATTTGTTTTATTCATGTGAATACAATCGTGGTTTCACTTTCGGGACATAATTTAGGACCCAGACGATGAGTGTTATTTTCGTGTTTTTTTACTTCTGATAAACTTTAGTTAGCGAAGCGTAGAGCAATGTTGCTAGAATAATTCGTATAACAGTAATTTATAACGCAAAAGATGCATAACCTAGATAGTAAACTTAAGCGTTCAAAAAATACTTTTTTTACATTGCAGAAAATCGACGCCCGCCTCAATCGAAAAAGTAAGTGCTCGTTTTTTGGCATGACAACATACTGGCGAGTAACAGTTTTCCTCTTTGCTCGAATGAGTTCATGGCCATTTAAATGTAAAACATGGGAGATATTGAAGAGGCATGGATTGAATGTTATTTAGGTGTAATTCCTTATGAAATAATTAACCATGGTAGGGTGTCATGAGTAAGAATACTCTCGTACGAAATGGCCTGGCAGTGAAATGAATACAAATCTGCGAATTCCATACATATGAGTGAATTGTTCGTGAGCGACTCTTACGCTCAAGTTTACCTGAAAGGTTTTTGCTACATTTCTCCTACATGTTCACATCTATGTAGCCCAATGGTTCTCGGTCAGTGTATACCGTGTGGTTTCATTGTAACTCTTTTCTGCACACTGGCTGCTACACGTGCAGATATCTTCTCTCTCGTGCTTCTTTATTTGCGCACCTACCAATTGGAACATACCACATCTCGTAGATTGCCCAAGATTTTTCACAAACGCTGTGGCACATGCACGATTGCACGTACCCAGTGTTCCTTGTCGTCTCTACGGGCGCTCGCCCACTGGCACGCACACAATGTCCAAATTGTTCATCTTGTTCGGGCACATAACAAGTCACCCACGTCGTAATATCGGCGAAGCGCCTGCTTGTATAGCCGGCAGCAATGAGTCACCGCTGGTATGTTGGGGGTAAGAGGCAAAGAAATATTTGCCTTAAACTGAAACAAATATTTTTTGCAGGAATACTTGCATAAAGTGACCGGTTTAGGCGCAGAAGGATCAAGCCACTTTGTCAATATACAGCCTAAAGCAGCAAAAGTGCCCGTGCAGGTCGGAAATACGTTTAACGGCAGATGAAAAAGACTGCTACAACCTCACGCCATAAAGCCCAAAGCAATGTCTACTAACCCCGCCATTTAAGCGTAATGGGAACCCATTCGAAAGGAGCATGCTGTGGCACATGCACGCTGCGTTACGAGCTGCTACGTTACGCTGCCCTATAGGCCTGGCTGCGACAAGCGAAAATCGAGATTCTTCTGGTTTAACTGCCAAAACTACGGAATGAATAGGAACCACGCCGTAGCATGCATGCTTTCAATGCGGGCCCTCAACGCAAGGTATACAGTGGCGCTTTTGCTTTTTAATCAAAACGCGAGTGGCGTGGCCAGGATTCAATTCAACGTCATCGGGCTTAATAGCTCAAGACCAAAGCCGCTAAGCCACCACGGCAGATGACAAGCAATAATATTGACCTTGTTTCGAAACAAAGTACAACACCACAAAAAAATCATGTTTAATATGGCCGCAAAGCTGCGATTTATTGTTTTGCTATGATAATTTTTGAGAAAATGTTCGACACGACGGGTGATCGCAAATGGGCTGTTAAATGCGTTGCACATTAGGTTGCAATGTGGAGCGGAATACCTATGTTGTATCTGACACCTCAAATTTTGACGTATTTTAGGTGAGCGTGAAAGCTTCAAACTTCAAGACACTGATTCAAAATCGTAAACCTTGTCGCAACGCCCACACCGCGTATTGTGTTGCGAATGATTATACAAATCAGGTATATGCTAATAATGGGTTGCTACAATAATTTGTACTGTACTCAAGCAAACATGTCATGGCGTTTGCATGAATTTACCATTCTTCAAAGCTATTATTAGCTCAATAGTTGACATAATTATTCAAATTTTGTAGCTCTAGTTTTTATTCATGGGTAATTGTAATCGTAACTAGCACGGGGTAAACAAGGCGACTGCAGCTCTTCAAGTTTTCACAGAAAAATAAAAAATAAAATATGTTAGGTTGACAAACATTTTCACTGGACATCATGCTATATCTGAGGTGTTACGTTTGGCGCAGGGCTAATGTGCTCTTTTCTGTTACAGCTATATTTTTTCAACTTTACTATAGAAAAAGCCTACACGCCTGAAAAATATCATCAAAGCATCTTTCCAGTGAAAATTTTAATCAATAGGGCAATGATGAATATGTGTCTTTTTTATACTTGCAGCATTTCTTCCAATTCTCCTCATTCAAGCGATATTATGATGCGAATGGTAATAAGATGGGAACTTATAAACCGCAACATAAAACTCTTTTCACGGCTACATGCATTATCTGCACAGTAGTGAATGGTGTAATACTTATTGGTGTTCGTTGAAGCGTAAGCAGATAGCACAAAACCAAGAAGTTTATGAAACCGTTTCAGTGGCATATAAATGACAATCGCACTGTGCGAACACAACACTTAAACATCGAACTAAAGCGGTGGTTTACCTAACCCGCCTGTAAAAACGAAAAGCTGCCATTTGGCAATACTGTTACTGCTTCATACAAATAGAACTGTGGGACGTTTTCTTCAGAGGTGGGATAATAAAAATATTTTCGAATGCGGAACAATTACGTACAATTAGCGTCAGGGCAAGGATTCACGAACATTTCTTTCGCTAAACTTTTTCGTAAGTGAGAAAGCGGCCGGTGAATTTACAAGGTGCACTTGCGAAATGAAGGGCTTATGCATTCGCCCACAAATGTTTCCTTCAACAAAAAGTAGACACGCAAAAAGTGAGAGCAGGGACATTCATAACGGCAATATTTGTGGCCCTGTCTGCACAGGTTAGTGCAAAAAATATAGTTAGTTAGCTGTCAGATAAACAGAGGTCAACATTTTATGTTTTACATAAAGCGAGGTCAACATTATGCCACTAAATCAAGTGGTAAAGCAGCGTTCAGCATATGTGAGCCTTTCAGGAATGAATAGCTAATGTACGACTAGCCTTGCAAAAACTTTAGATAAATGGTTGCCGAATTAAAATCCTTCCATTTCCAAAAACAGCATCACAAATCAAAGTGGGCTTTTAGTCTACCGCAGCAAAGCTGAAGACAAACGTTTTATAATCTATTTTATATGCATCGCTTCAACATTGTTTTTGTTGTTTCACGCCTGAGAGGCTGCTCCTTATTTGTTTGACAGACACTAAACAGCAGAAATTTTTAACAGAAGGTTCTCGCAAACGTTTTGGTTAGTTTTCAGTACTCCAAAATATTAAACTGTTTCTTCTTGATTACATTTCTTTATTCAAGTCCAAAACTACTGACATCCTATAAACTCAAGTTATATAAGCCCATAGGAAGCAGTATTCTCGGTTTATAAAATTCCTGAATATCAGTTCAATATAGGCTGACTCAACAAGCAAACGAGTACAGCGGTCATTTCTGAGCGAACGCAAAAGTTACTCTGTGAAAGGGCTTCGCCGGTATTACAATGCTTGAACTCAGATCAAGCCGCGTTCTTCTGCATTGGGAGAATGCCACCTGAAATAGCAGTGTGTCTAGCGATAAATATGTTAGTAATACATGGCAATTAATCTCATTTGCGGTGTTCATGCCGATTACATCACAAGCATTGCTAATATAACATTAGGTTACTTGCAGCACGATTATATTTTCACTTCTAAAATTGTTGCTTTATAAAGCACTAACAAGCCGGAAACTAGATAATGTATCGGCAACTTCTGATCCATGTGATGACACTGATGCGGCCACGCTGTGCGCATTAGTGGCGTGAAAACTTTTCTCGCATTTCCCTGAGTTACCACCGCAATATACCTAGATGAATACGGTCTCATCAATATTACGATCACCCTCTACAGCGATAGGATTTCATTCTTCGACCCCCATGCGTTTTACGTTGCATTGATGTTCGTCATAAGGGGAAAGTATTGTTTTGTAACGTGAAAATTATTTCAATGCATTTTCTTCCCCACAGATCATACGAATAGAAGCTCCTCCATGCTGACATTGTAAAAATGAAGGACTACTATGCCCTGCAGCAAGCGTTGGCTAACATTGTATAAAAAGCCATTATTTGCACTGCGTACAACTTCAGTTAAGCCAAAAAGTTTCACTTTAGCTGATTAACTAAAATAGAAGTAGAAGCGAAGCGTTTTTATATATTCAAACGTAAAGCCAGTTTCACTGTTCCTTGTTTATTTTTCATAATCGCTACCTCCGATGTGTACTAAATAAATTGAGAACGGCAATAACTTTCTTACTTAGTCACTCCCACTTTTGTTTAGAAGATATTTGGATTTTCAGCTTTTTTTTTGCAGGGCAACCAAGAAGATAGTGCAGTATAGAAATGCGCAATCTAAGAATAGTTGTGCAACCAAGAACAGACAGCACAAATCAGAAATTCGATCGGACACGTGCTCATTTACAGAGACAGAAGTATTCTGCCACAATGAAGACTGGCATGTCATGCTCAGGTGCTTGCCTCTCACCGCAAAATTCCCAGCAAGCCCATCGTTGCGTTGAAGTCTTTGCAAGCGATAGCTTGTGTGTTACGGGAAGAGACGCGTTGCAGAATTCAGTGAGCAATGGGCCCGTCATCCACCATGGTGGACTTTGCAGAGAAGGCGGTACTTTTAGTCAGCAGTAAGACGAGTTGGACCTTGCAGAAACCCGTCACATCGTATTGATTCGATGAGACGCTCATCAAATTTCACCCTGTTGCCGAAGGACGGCCCACAGCCACTGCGGGAGATTGGCCTAGCAGCATGCAATTTCATATGATTAAAGCCGGAATGAAACTAAGCATATAAGACCGCAGTTTTGGGGACAAAACCTCCCGCAACTTGTTCATCGCTGTGTAGAAGATGAGCGTCCTACTTTTTTAATATTAAATTACTGTTATGCGAGGCGCGTAACGTCTCAAGCGCTGGCTTGAACGAGTTCATTCCGTTCATAACGAGTTCATTCCGTTCATGCTTTGTATGGGATGCACGAAGCGTAATCCCCGTCCAACACAGTATTCCTGATTCTGGCCTCCAAGACGTATATACAGACGCTCTGAGAAACTCCCCTGAGCGCTAAACATTAAACTGCACGCCCACCACTGTCGTTCCGCGATGTCTTATGGGTCAGCGCATTCGACTCACAAATACGACATACTGATTGTCATGGTGTGATAAGTGAAATGCACGAGACCAAGTGCAGTGTTTCGCAAGAAGAAAGTGGACAACCAGGACTGCAAAAAAGAAAAAGCAAATGAGCCAATCGCTGCAATCCGCGGAGATGAAGACAAACAATCGTTCAAAAACATGTAACTTCGGAGAGGACCAATCCTACGTAACCATGAAGGGACAAAATATATATATATATATATATATATATATATATATATATATATATATATGCGATGGGCCTCGGTAGAAAGCGGCGGAGTTCGAGAAAGCGACACAAGCAAGAGGTCGGCCACCGGTACGCTACTGGGAGTGGAAGATGGGCTGTCAGGCTTTCCACGTACGCCTCCATAGGCTCACCCCACCGGAAAAACTATTGGAGAGCCAGCCACTACGTCCCTGATCTTCCCTTTTTAAGCCACAATACCTTGAGGTATGTGGATGCCTGCGCATTTTGGTAGAACGTGAGCAGCCGAGCTACGGTCCCGAGCTCACATGCAGCCGCCTGTGCAGGACGTCCTGTTCACATGCTGCGTAACCCTGAAGGTTTCTCGTGTGCTGCCTCTTTCTTCTCGGTTAGACGGAACAACTGCGCTGTAGGCATCGGCGGCTCGTCGCACCTGCCCATCACTGCCTTGGTGAGGTCTTCGCAGCTTCCCGCATTGTCTTACGCCCCATGCCATCGAAGGGCGAACTGTTGTTGGCTTCACTAAAACACACTCTCACAGCTTTGTTCGACGCCGTTGTTTTCTCCTTTTTTGCTAATGTCACTTGAAAACGTATCGTGCTGTTAACTGTTGTGCCAGGTGTCTGTTAGCTACTTCCCATTTCCTCTACGTATTAAATATCTTGACGTCATCGCGTACAAACGATTTGTTGTTTTTGGATACACAGGCCTAATGGCTCAACGACATGCCGAAAAATGCAATCAATACCCTGCATCACTTTCGGGTTCAATTTACAGTCGAGGCGCTTGTGCATTGCTCATTTCCTCACGCCGTCGTGATGGTGAAGGTATATATAACGACGAGAAAAGCCATCGGTGTGCATGTCGAGTGTGACGACGACAGTTGTCGTTAGCGTCACAAAAGTGGGTGGACGAATAGGACAAAATAAAAAAAAAACGGGCAGACGGGGGGATGTAAAAGGTTAACAATATTTCAAGCTGTTAACTGCTGTTGCAGTAACGTATGGACCACACTGACAATGAATGGCTGTCTAACCATGCGGGCCAATCCAGAAGGTGGTGCAGCCTAAAAATATGGGCCCTTGCTGAAAGAATATATCGTATAAAATTTTTGTTCCTCCAAAAGGTAGTGCCGTGTACAAATATGGGCAGCCTACACGGCTATATGGATGGTCAGAATGGCGGCAGACCCTGGAGGTCGTGTAGTTTTCTTGCGCGGGCTATTCTCCAGTGGTTATATGGGTGTATATCACAAGTAGTCGACTATAAAGAATATGGAGCCTGCGTGATATTCCTCCTGTTCCCCTCACGCGATGCGAGACCCCATGGAGTACCACGCCTTAATTCCGTGCCATACACCCGCCTAAATTGCTGAGGAAGGCTTTGTCTTTGATAAATTTCAACGAAAGATCGAATCGCCATGCACAGTTTTTTGAATAGATATACTTTCAGGAATGGTATTTTCATATTTTCAATGTGCTAAAACGTTTGCTCTGAAGAAAGCAAGTATTTCTTCTTAATTTATTGTATGTAGGGAATTCGTTCAGACTTCGTAAGTATATTTCAAACATTCTGAGCACTTTCATTTATGACACCTAAAGTGAAATTTGGTTTGCCTCATCATTTCGAACTATGTCTCATCTATAATGCTGCTTACTGTTCTCTGCTGCAACGCAGTTGCCTTCTCTGTGTCGAACAACGCTATGGTGTTGTCTCAAACTCTTTGCTAGACTGGCAGAAGAGGGATTGGCAATGTATATGCGAACATTGCTCTCATATCTCCAATAATGCGCAGGTTGCGGTTTGTCCCAAGCCACTGGCAGGGTTTTCAATGGCGATCCCATAAGCAGGACGCAAATTCCTTGGATAGTAAGTCCACCTTCAACAGCTTTGCCCACTACATATGCCAATCAGTTTACGCAAGAATTTTGTCCACATTTACAATTTTTCCGCTTTCTAAGCAGTCAGAGTTGTGCTATATGAACCCTTATAAGTCAGTTGAAAGCCGGGATTGCTTGATTGACTAGTGCATGAAATAATTCTAGAAGAACCGATGTGCCAACAAACTTAGACGTCCGTGGAGTTACCACTAAATATATTCAGCCATATACCGTATTGCAACCGCCGAAACGCGTTATATCTGAAGCGTGTATGGTGTATTCCCTTGTGCATGCCTCTGGACACCATGCGCCATCCAGCGACGCGGCCACGAAGTACGCGCGTGGGGCGTGTTAGGAGGCATAAGCATACAACTCTGTCTTGGTATAAATGGCGCCTGTTGGATTCCGCCCCGCACTGGAGGCAAGTTAGAGATTTATTTGTCACTGAAGAGGGGCGCGTACCCGCTTCCGCACACAGAGTGACTAAAATTGGCCTAAAAAAGCTCATCTGAATACGTAAGAGTTCCCAAGCACACACAGAAGGGACCAAATTCATGCCGATGACGGGTTCTGAACTCTCTGCTCGGAAAACAGAAGGCTCATGATGCACATATTACCCCATGTACTATCGTGCGCCTCATGTTGGTATTTGTGAGAAAGAAACTTGAATGTGGACGTTGATAGATAGATAGATAGATAGATAGATAGATAGATAGATAGATAGATAGATAGATAGATAGATAGATAGATAGATAGATAGATAGATAGATAGATAGATAGATAGATAGATAGATAGATAGATAGATAGATAGATAGATAGATAGATAGATAGATAGATAGATAGATAGATAGATAGATAGATAGATAGATAGATAGATAGATAGATAGATAGATAGATAGATAGATAGATAGATAGATAGATAGATAGATAGATAGATAGATAGATAGATAGATAGAAGTGGATGAAATGTTCTAGAAACGCTGGTTGCAATAAAATAATACTATTTAACAGCGATAGAGGACAATCCTCATTGAGATCAAGTATGTTTCATCTCGCTAAATCAATGACAGATGGCAAATGAGTCGTAGAACGTAACTGCATTCCGAGTAATTTGCAGATCATTTTCTCGCTACAAGCAGCTGGCCTACGGTGACAGAAAAAACGGTTATTACCTCGCATCTGCTATGCTGTAATCTGATGCTGCAGGTTAGTGTAAGATGACTAATAAAATGCACAGGAACATGACAGCAACCCTTGCTATACCCGGCGTGGTTGCTCATTGGCTATGGTGTTGGGCTGCTGAGCACAAGGTCGCGGGATTGAATCCCGGCCACGACGGCGGCATTTGGAAGGGAGAAATGTGAAAACACCCGTGTTCTTTGATTTAGGTACATGTTAAAGAAGTCCAGGTGGTCGAATTTCACGGAGTCCTACTCCACGGCCTGCCTCATAATCGAAAAAGTGGTTTTGGCCCATAAGACCCCAAAATTGAGTTTTATTTTAACCATGACTATGGAACTATACAATAAAGAGAACCAGGGGCCTGATTTTCGGTAATGGCAAGTAATCGAAACAATTAATGAAGTCGTGGAAGCCACGCGGAAATTCGAAATTATCACCGAAATGAAAACAAAACTGGGCTAAAAAACAATTTGCCGCTGTTGGCAGCCGAACCAAGAACCCAGGCATGACGCCTGTATTGCACTACCGATTGTTCTGCGCAGGTAGTTGCTTCGACACCCCTATTCTTGGTTATTTCCTTCAATTAAAAACTGCAGATTATATCACCTATACCTCTCTCGGCTCCATATGGTTTCGATGAACAAAAATTGCTCTTCGTGCTTTTTGGGTTAATTAGACAGCGAGGTGTCTTTATTCCGCCAACCTTGTTGCCCTCAAGTGTCGTAAAAGGGCTCATTGGTCTGCTGCCTGCTCACGCATTCCGTTTGCGTTCAGTTGCGCTTCACGCGATTAGCCTAAGCCGCGCCCATGGGCACGGCTGACGACGTCGGCGCGGCCTAGGCCAATCGCATGAGGCGAAACTGAACGCAAAATGACAGCGCGTTCTGAACAACGATTTCTGATCGCGCCCATGGTGTGTCGCTACAGAGCTTGAATACTATAATGAGATGACGTCGACACTGAATGTGAGACGGGTTCTGCGGGAATGTGAGGAGAAATATTACCTTTAAAGATGCCGATCAAGCTTCCGTGTACTAGGCATCGCAAAAACGCTGCTTTTGAGAAGCATTTCCTTAAGCTTGTCCGAAGGCGCTCTCAAGCACGTGTTTTATAGCGTTTGTCTTGCAGTCGTTTATCCTTTATTGTATGAGAAAAACAAAATCCAATTTCGTTTTATTCACACAGCGATGTAGTTTTGCAAGCCTGTTGCTCAGGCAATTGACTTGAAAGACAATATTATTACTAAAGTGGGCTCAGTTGTTTTACAAAATTTCCGGCAGTATGCCCCACGAGAGTAGCCTTTTGGTCGATATGAACTTTATGTGGCCCAAACTATGACATCGGAATACATGTCCTACAAAAAGGAGCCCTGTCTATTAGTGCTTTTGTTTTGTTCCAACAGTTTTCAGAAAGTAATGTATCTATACAGTGATGGTTATCTAGACATGTTTAGAAGCCCTGCAGTGTTATGTTATAATATATTTGTTTTCATTCACTCAATATAACACTCAAAGAATGAGCGCTTACCGCAGAAACATCCCGAGAATAGGATACGTATCATTCGTGATGTTAAACGCAGTCTTCCCTCATTTATGCATTCAGCTGCAATTCTATATACCGTGCAAACAAATCGCAAGACATATGCATCTGATGATACTTGAGTATTCCTTTTAAGCGAAATTCTAGACGGGTGTTATGGAATATGGCCAATCAAGTTGCCATTGTGCCATTCGGAGCACCTGATGGCTAGAAATGTGGGATGGTCAGGCCCATCAATTTTTTTTAAGTTTTGCTGCTATTTGGCAGATTCACTTTTTTTTCGCAATTCCGCCACAATGCAAAATATCTAAAAATTAACTTGTCTTTTTCTCAGGTACAGATAGACATACATCTTCGAGGCACGGATACTGGCAGTCTGTGCGGTGGAAGCATCATTACACGCAATGTCGTGATGACTGCAGCACATTGTATACCTCACGGGTGCGTATTGCTTTGAAACTTCATCTGTCTTGACTTCAGATTTCGGAACGCTTTAGTTAGCTATAATTGTGCTATGTATATAAGTCACAAAAGATGCAGGCTTGTGTGAAGTAAAGACGAATGATGCTTTGTGCTTCAGATGTTTGTACTGCAAACTCGTGCGCAGACGCTGTATGATGACTCTCGAGCTTAAGTAGAGCATAATTTGCGGTATTTGAATTACGTAATCATCAAAGAACAGCCTCCAGGCACTTCAAAAATAATTGTATTTTATTGCTATGTGTATATGTTAACTGATTAAGAAAAAATGCATCATAAGTATACTGGATAAATTATTAATCGAGATTAAATACAGCGTAGAAAACAATGGAAAGAACAATATACATCCTAATCAGTGCCTCTTTCCTCCACAATCTTTCATTTCTTGATCCGCTTGTGTGGTCCTAATAACGGTGGGAATGCTTCAAATATGGATAGGCGAGCGGTGAAATCTCTGCCACAAAACTGGTTCTGCATGATAGCTCTCTAGCGTCCTGAACATTTATTTATGAATCCTCATGTTATTTAACCTCAGAGCTTCCAACATGGAAGATAGAGAGGAGAGGATAAGATGCAAGCACCAAGAATAGTGCGCAGTCTTTGTGAAAAGTATACGGGCTAGTCTGCGCGATCACCATACATGGCTTTAGGCTTTGCGCGGTTGAAGATCCTTATCGCTGGATGGTGAGAAGGGAGGTTCTGTTTATTCTCACTTATGGAATGCCACGCGAATTTTCGTAAACAGCCCCTTAGTCAGCTTCGTAGTCGCAGTAAATGTAGCCCGTTTAGTTTTGGGAAATGATGGACATAGGAAAAATAAACCGCGGAACAAGGGCAGTAACAAATATTTCCAGAAACATAAAACTTTGGTACGTCGTTATCATGATCATCAGAAGCAGCAGCAACAGCCTATATTTATGTCCAGTGCAGTGCGAAGCCCTCTCCCTGCGTTCCCCAATTACCCCTGTCCAGCGCCAACGCATTCCAAATAGCACCCGCAAATTTCCTAATTTCACCCCCCCCCCCCTAGAATTTTGCCATCCTCGGCTGCGCTTCCCTTCTCTAGGCGCCCATTCTGTAACTCTACGGGTCCACCGGTTATCCATCCTACCCATGCATGGCCAGCCCAGTTCAGCTTTTTTCTCTTAATTTCAATTCGAATATCGGCTATTCCAGTTTGCTCTCTAATCGATGCCGCTCCCTTCCTGAATGTCAATGTGTTACGCCCAACCATTCTTGTTCTATCATTCTTTCCATGGTCCTTAACTTGGTCTCGAGCTCCTTCTTCAAAGTCGAAGTTGTAAACAAAAAAATGAATAATGGGGTTTTACGTGCCAAAACCAATTTCCGATTAAGAGGCACACCGTACTGGAGGACTCCGGAAATTCCTACCACCTGTTGTTGTTTAACGTGCACCTAAATGTAAGTAGACGGGTGTTTTCGCATTTCGCCCCCAACAAAATCCGGCCGCCGTTGCCGCGATTTGATCCCGCGACCTCGTGCTCAGCAGCCCAACACCATAGCCACTGGGCAACTACGGCGGGTGACCTTGAAGTTTCTGCCCCATATGTTAGCATCGGCAGAATGTAGTGATTGTACAGCTTTATATTCATTGATAGTGGTAAGCTCCCAGTCTGCATCTGACAATGTCTACAGCATGCACTCTAATGCCTTTTTATTCGTCTGTAGATTACGTTCTCATGATCAGGGTCTACTGTGATTGTAATTGACATAGGTAAACGAACTCCTCCATAGACTGGAGACGCTGACTGACGATATTTGACTTTTGTTCCCTTCCCAGACTACGGAATATTATCTTTGTCTTCTGCATATCAATCTTCAACCCCAATTTTACACTTTTTCTCCTAAAAGGACACTAATGGGGACACTAAAAGCGCACACTAAACAGTCCACTAAGTTGAAGAGGACTGTTTAAATACCATTCCAGAAACCTCGCAACGCTTGTTTCACATCAAGGATAAACTTTGTCTACGAGAACATTGCAGCTGAAGGGTTCGAATACTTTTTTCGAAATTCAAATCTCCCGCCATCCAACTGGCAGAGTGGTAACGTTGCATAAGCCATCAACGCCCTCTGCTGTCATCGGTCAGTAAAACGGCGCTCGACAGACGGCGGTACCGAGCCAAGACAAAGTCAGAACCGCAGATTCTCCGCTGCAGCTGCTTTTTGGCCAACTGATGTAGATCGTTCGGGCACCGCGCAACACCACATGGAAGATAGATTCACTGATATTTGCACTTTGTGCGAGATTCGCGAGCCAACGAAGCCAGGACAGCATTACGCGATAAGCAAAGTACTGAAACACGAAAGCGTCGGCGGCGGGGAGTCGAGAGAAAACGGAACCGTCCGATTGCCCTCGTCGTTGTCAAGGGTAATTTCAATGACATCTTTTGTCTAGAAATGAAATAGAACTTGAGAAGTCGCGTTTTATTTCGTCTTGTACTACAATACCAGGATGGCTTCTGCAACGAGTGCCTGAGTACTAGTGCCAGAATACTAGTACTAGTGCCAGAATGAGTACTAGTTCAGACCTGTTCTCCTGGTTGACTGAAGTCAAATGTTGCCCTTATTCTACGGGAAAATGTCTTGATAAATATTTTAGAGCATACTGAAAGCAAGCTAACGGGCCTATAATTTTTTCAATTGTCAAACTTCTCCCTTCATGTGCATTATTATAATTATAGTATTCCAATTCGCTGGTATACTGAAAGTAAAGAGGCATAGCGTATAAAGGGCCGCAAGCTTTTCAAGCATGGGATTTCCTACATCTTTGATTAAGTCGACTCTTACTGCATCTTCTACAGCCGCTTTTCCAAGCGTGATAATTTTAGGCTTTCAATTTTATTACAGAAATCCGCAGCAGCAATATGTCATAATAAATAACAGAAGCTAGTACTCAGAAGTGTTGAGAAGAATAAGTGCGTTAAGCATTTAGCCTGCAATATGTGCTGTTATCTGTCACGTTGAATAAAAATGTGCGCAGATGATTGCAACATAATGCATTCCGGAAGACATAAAGGAAGGAGGGGAAATCTGCGCTATATGTATATATGTGTGTTTGAAGCTTCTGTGCATCACGGTAACACGATTAAATTTGTAAGAGAGTAAATAAATTATATTTTGTTTCCCTCTAAGCCTGTAAATATATTAAATTTAAGAGGTAGCAAATGAGGAGGTGCAGTTTTCTGCAAATAATTTTTATCGCTAACAACCTCATTACATTTGTGATGTGCCCTCTCTTGACGCATAACCAAAGTAATAAGGATAATGGCGCCTAGAAAGAACGGCCCACTTAAGCATAAGGAATGCTTGCTTTCTGGTCCCTGTAACGCCACTGTTTCTGAGAATGCTAGATTATCTGAGTTACTACCAATATGGTGGGGTTGACAATTGTTACAAAACATGACAAATTCCTACTTCTTGGACTACAACAAATTGCAGTGTGCTAAGTTTTGACGCTTTGTGATTGCTTTGAACAAAAATGCTGGGAACAAGGAAGATGCTGTAAATAATAACGTTAACGTGCGTGCATGCTCTTGCGCACATTCTTAATCAGCAGACATGAACGTATGAACAGGGGCGACAGAGTTTGTACGAATAAAATTATCTGAGAGAGAAGCAGGCTAACAGAACTACTAGACAACTAACTCCCAGCTTTCAAACACGTTTGGAATGTTCATGAAGGACAGCGACTTCAGGTGAACACTGGTGCAGTCATAATAAAATTTATAGAAAGGAGTTGGAACTAAACGAATTTGTTTCCGCCTTTAATAAATTTCCATGGTATAATACATTACGAAATCATAGCAAGCAAACTTATTTTCCTCAAATCTCGCGTTTCAGGTTTTATACAATATTTCCCAACAAAACAGAGCAGTTTGCATAAACGATATTCTTCTTTAGATATTTGCTCTCTTCCTTCTATTTATATTCGTATCCATGGTGTTGCTGTGCATTAACAAGTCTCACTGTAGTATTGTACATGCTAATGAAGATGCTATGAACTAAAAACACTGTTGTAACTTTAGGAAGTTCTTTCTGCCTGGCTTTCTTAGGTTCCATCCAAAGAAATTGTATATCTACTACAATTCGACAAAGAGAAGCGCTGGCCCAGTAAATTATGTGGACCGCATCCTTACGCATCCCCAATACAATCAACTCAAAGCAGTAAAATATGACATCATGCTGTTGAAGGTAACGATTTTTGATTGTTTTTTTGATGGAGATAAAAACTTGCAGTATTACATGACTTCACTTCTACGTGAACTTGATCCAGATGAGTTCTAAAGTATTAGTTAACCAGAAATGCAATTCGAATATGAATAACTCATTGGAATATGAAAAAAAAAACAAAGCGTAGTGTACATAAATGCTCCCCCACATTTCGCCGAAAAAAAAATATAGCGCGCATGTCATCTAAAGTATTTAAGTTGTTCAATAACTTTCAATATGAGATTTAGTTTTCAAGAAACATTTGTTCATGAATCGTCGCAGCTTAGACCTTTACAAAAATATAATCCCAGTGGTAAAATAGGCGTGGACATTACGAGAAGCGAGAATCATTTATTAAGTATTTCCTATACGGTGGTAGGCTTTTTGTGCTGTCTCGTAAGAAAATAGTTCCGTAATCCTTTCTCATTCGTGTTACATTGCAATAATATAAAGCCTACCTTTATATATTAGGCTAGTTTTATTACAGGTGACCCGAGGGAACAAAGCAGTAAGAAAGTATCGCATTCGTGGCACTAATTTGAAGAGAAGTATCGTGGCCATCGCCAATGCATGATGGCTCCCTGGCAACCTACGTGAATATAACCATAACCTTCTGACTAGATGTAGTTATTTTTCGCTCAAGCTATACCTGTAGGAGATCAATTACCTACGTTCTTTGAACAAAATTTTGTCACTTCCCTTGTTTTACAGGTTCGAAATTATTTTAGGTTTGATAAATTTGTTCGACCAATATGCCTTCCCAATAGAGATATTATTGTTGGAAATAGATCATTATTATCTGGCGGCTGGGGAGTTTTTAATGATCGTAAGTTATGCTTTATATTTTCTTGCTCTTTCATTCATCGATGTACCTTCCTGTTCTATGCTCAATAGAGGTCACTCCTGTGCAAAGCGTTTACGATGAAGAACGTGCTCTTATGTACTCTTTTTTCAAGAGCGCTGCTTTTTCGTTGCAGAAACACAAAATTAAAATTAACAGCCCACAACAGCCGCAGTTTATGGATGCCGGACTGTGTACAACTATTGAACTATCGTATTACGACCCTCCAAATGAGCTGCCATTTTTTGACAAGATTGCTTCGCGCTCTTTAAAAAGATATTCGTATATAAATCTTCTTTCCAATAGTTATATTTAGAAAGCTTTTTTATATTGTATGAGCGGCAAATGTGCGGAGTAATTTTCTATGGATGGATGGATGCAAAACTTTAATGAAGGCCCTGAGGTACGTGACTCAGCGCCCTGCGGGCCGCTCTCGCGTTGGTACAGTCAGGCCATGCCCGACCACCGCATCGTGGGCCCTCTGGACAGCCCATAGTTGCGCCCCGGCACTAATTTTCTATGACAGAGAAGGAATTGTGCTTTTTCCTAGCAAAATACCAAATTCCACCGTTACCATTTCAGAAGAACAAAATATAACCACCATGCAATAATTTTCTCGGTTTTGCCCTTTCGATGAATTTCCTCTGCTACGTTTCGGTCACATTGAAGCCATTATAATTCACTTCTAGAATTCGGTTCACAAGGTATTGCGCTCAGAGCTAATGGCCAATGCGTAACGCCAATGCGAGCGCCTGTTGGGGTGCTCAGGAGGCAGCCAACGACGTCTAAGCGTGGAAACTGGCCGCGTTTAACCCAAACGTGCCCAGCAGCTATCGTTAGATGTCAGGTACAGCAGCAAGCGTTAGACGTCACTGGCTCCATCACGAACACCCCTGAGGCCACCGCTCCCTCACTCTACACAAGGGTGACGCCGACTGAACATTTACAATCTGTAAAAAAGAACCAAACACGCTTTCGCCTTCTCTGTTTAATCTGTGTGTAATCTTATATCTCGTAATGGTTCGAAAAAAGAAAGACATCAAAAGGCGCCTTGAGCTCTGAACTCATTCGCTGCGACATTTGTATTCACCGACAGCGGAAATCAGCAATTTATTTGTTTGCTTGTTTTGGTTTGCTCATTTGCCCTCAAGGAATTACGTTCACACATTGCGCGGGACTGGACAATAACTCAGTGGTTAGTGGGCGGCTACGGTGCTAAAATTTGTGTTTCAAAGGCGCCACACTGACTCCAAAACTCCCAATGCGTTGTCGCGACCGAAAGGATGCAAACTCATGCAAGAAAATTGAGCGATTTCACTTTCCTCGTACACCTACATTGCTTATATTGGGGGTGTCGCAACTACCATGCACAAGAGTGAAATATATGCAAATGCTACGTGGTTGCACAGAATCAAGATAATGTTTTTTGCCGTCGCTTGGAGGTACCAAGGTTATTTTTACGCGCAAGCGTAGCTGTGCAGCTCTTTAAATCGGCGGGATGTTTGTGAGGCCGTGACGCGCGTGAACGAGGAAGGCGCCTAGAGGTGAAGGATATCACGCAGCGGGAATAGTACGAAATAGCACGCTCAGCTCTTGGCAAAGTAGCGACACCTAGAGGAAAGTGTAAGCAACGTTGAGCGAAGTTGAAAAGTGGAAATGGGGAGCAGCGTCGCGAATTATAAAGGTAGGCGGATGTGCCCTCGGGTGCACTCTTCTTGCAGTTGCAACTGGTTTCCTTAGCGATGCATACGTGGTAGGTTCGTCTCGTGGCAACATCGTCATCGCGCGCCGTACGCGCTGCATGCGAGTAAAAGTGTGCGACGGTAAGCCAATGACGGCGGCTTAATCGAACGTGCGCGAGTGAAACAAGCACGCCATATCCCGTCACGCGCATTGCACCATGGCACTGGAGAAACGGATAGAGCGGGGACGCTCTATCGCTTTGAAGATAAAGTGCGCGCGAACGCGTGCATTTTATCTTCAAAGCGATCTGCTTTGGCAGAACAAAGTGGGCCGACCAAGGTTCCTAGCTTTGCGTGTGCTGTGTTCTCACCGCTGACTTCGCGTTGAAGGGGTAGACAGTACGAAGGTCATTTCGCTCGTTCCTGCTGCCGCGATTCCTCACTTCAGCATTTGGACAGTGAGTGGCCGCGGTCATCGAGTGTGAAGTGTTCATAGCCGCCTTTGCGCGCTGACAGCTAGATAGGTAATTTAAATAGTAAGCCAATGTTTAGAGCGGGGCGTTCTACTTCGGCTGCTGGTTCGTATGGCGCCAGCCGCCGAAGTGGGCCATGTCTTGAATACGATCTATGATGCGTGAAGGCGCACCGAGGGCCGATAGCGTCGTGTGCGTTTTAGTGCCCGTAGGCGTGCGCGTCACCCGCGATCATCAATTGAAATGTCACTACCTTTTTGTAATCTGCCTAATCCCATATTTATTCTTAATTTATCAACTTCACAAATATTGTAATTAGATGAAAAGTGTCAATCAGAAAATTGTAGAAGATCATGAAAAGCACCAGATAGAGTTTTTTGTTGCTCAATAGGTGCTGTATAAAAGTGTTCCTCCGAGCGCAAAAGAAGCACGCGAATACTCACAAAGTACCTCCAGCGGCCAGTCGTGCGTGAATGTTGCGTGTATTTCAGGACTTGTTTCTTGCTCGAAAAAATACTTTTATTTAGTGAGAAGATAAGCGCAACTAGTAACAAAGAACGTTCCGCTACATCGCTATGCAGCGATCACTACTACAGCTTTCACGACGATTCTAGGTGACCTCGTGCCAAATTGACTGCCGTTCCGTGCAGGTATAATCACTTGTGTACGAGGTGTGATTGTCTATATTTCCTCTCACACCATGGACGGGAATTTGTTGTATGTGGAGCCTTGCTTCTTTCAATATACGACTTTGTTCAATGAAGGGACTGGCTACCGCTTTAGGTAAATTGTGTTTTCTATCAGCGTGTGGCCACTTAGTCTAGCATGAATTTGCTCTCCAATCTCACCTATGTATTGAGTGCCGCAAGTGACAGCCTCGAGAAAGTAGAATGTTGCTTGACCTGCAGTTGAAACTTGAAGTTGCATTGCGAAGGTAATATCACGCTGTACTACTTATATTAGTTGTAGATTTACGTATTTGAATGTAGAGTACAAGGGACGGTCATAGCACATAATGACTGCTTCGTATTAGTCCTTAATTTGGTATGCACACCAAGAATCTCATCGTAATTTGTGTAGCGCCTGTGGGCTACTCTAGACAGGTCGGGAAAGATAAGTTTCTGCTTGCTGGTGAGAATTTAGTACTTATCGCAGATGCTCACGTTTGGGAGCGCATTTGAGAATTTAGTAATAAGAAGCATTGTAGTTCTTGGGATCTTAACTCGGCTCCCTCAACTTTAGCTGTATCGGTGTCGGTTTCTCGAATGGCAGTGGTGGAGCGGTTCCTGTTTGATAGGCTTTCCTAAAGGTGGTCAAGTCTATCTTGCAATCTCGGCTTTCAGCGCCAATGCATTGTGGTAATGTGGCTCGCCAGACATTGTCAACAAGCTACCTATTTCACAATGTCTGCGACGGTGGTTTCTAAACTTGAGGTATCACTTGCCAAAAGATTCCCTGTATAGTGTTGCCTTCAGTGTCAAATTGTCAATATATATTGCTGTGTCCACAAACAAGATGCACTCAGTTTAAGAATCCGAAGTTATGTTATTGTTGGGTGAAAGTAATTTCATGATGTTACAGATTTACCTTGACTATCCAGATAATCTCGCCGAAAACAACTATATTCTCCATGTACCGGAGCTATCTGTGGGGCTTATCTGTTCAACGAGATAGAAAAGCTCATAACTGTATTTGAGCCGGTTGGTGCAAAAGGTGTAGACATACTTGCATCTTGTATCTTCAAGTAGTAATTATTCTCAAGTTTGAAGTAGTTATATTAGGGAACTATTTAAAAAAGGCATAAGTAGACTTCAATATAGTGTTGAGCATTGTGTAGGGTAGTTTCTTCTGTCGATAATAAAGCTTCAGAGAAAGGAAAGTTGGTGTATAGAGTCGTGACGGCTAGCGTGGCGAAAAATGTTTTGCAGTAGCGTACCTTTAGTATAAATGTCCTCCACCATTCTCAGTAGGGGGCTATCTTATACAAATGACAGAAGTGTTTGCGGTTAATCTCCAAAAAAAGTGGTCTAGAAATGTGGAGAGGCTCTCTGTCTGTGTGCTTGATACAATTGGGCGCCCTGAGATATTACTTATAGTTCGGTGGGTGGAGTTTTATTAATATTCGGAAGGACATAGAAGCATCCTGAAGATTTGTTTCCCGATTCAAGAAATATGAATTCTGGCGGTGTTGTGACTTCATCAGCAAATAGTCATTTCAGCCATTTGATAGTGGCTAGTTATATCGCAATTTCGGCTCGTTGTCTAGCTTACGGTAGTGTTCAGGTGTTCAGGATTGTTCAGGTCTCTGTAATCCTCATGCCAGCACTTATCAACTGGCCAAATAACACTACTTCCGACCTTATCTGTTCCCTTAATGACAATGTCATACAGGGAAATAACATTGTAGATTATACAACTTTTGAAGGGAGTTATTCGTTAGGTCGCTTGGCTACCATACACTGGCTTACGATGTTCTAAATGACTGCTTTAAAATACAGTTCTATTCTATAGCTTGCTTTGGCCCAGGAACCTAGGTTAACTGTGCTCTATGTCGTGTCATCTCGGTGTCTAGTTCATTGTCCGCGAAAAATATGCCTAATGCGCATCCGTTGGGGGAACTCCGTAAGGTCCTTGAGACCAGATTTATCGTTTTTTTTTCCGAAGAATAGAAATTTTACCCTTGCCAAGCACGCCTATTTCCTTCCTGTTTGATATTTTAGAAATGTCTAGAACATTTGACAGGTTTAATCTTGTGGACTTGTGGACACTGCAGCCGCACCTAATGTTTCAAGATTCGTGTTTCCTCTACTTGGCGTGGCGTGTCTCTTTGCAAGGAATGTAGTTTTTCTTTAAGTCCGCCTTTTTCTCTATGCTCTCCGAACCAATTTTATGGCCTGCTTTTTATGGTAACCTTTTGAATATTTCCTGTCATTTGATGTCTAACGTATTTATTTCATTTCGTAATACCCCTAAAGGCCCCCGAAGGGGTTTTACATAGGGGGAACCTATACATGAAAAATTGCGAGCTTTGTGCACTGCGGAAAAAAACACTAAAAACAACTAAACAACTGTTCTGAAAGTTCTGTTGAAAGCTTTACAGTCGTTCTTTGCAGTGTTTCTTGAGGATATTCAACCGTGACAGCAACACATCGTTTCTTATTATTTGCCTGTTTTCAGAATGGTGTGGGAGGAGTGTGCGTAGAGCTGTTATAGCTTTCTGTACGAGTCTTTTAGGGATATATATCATGCTTTGTACAGTCTGCGTACGTTTTAAGACATAAGGCGCAGCTAATAGGTTTTTGGTATGTTCCTTAGCCTGCAAAGGTTCGATGCTTCGTGGCACATGCCAAACTAAGTGGAAAGACGAAGGCAACATCCGGTCCCTGTGACCAGCCCAGCTGCTATCTATTAAATCTACTAATCTACTATTACAATCTAAATCTACTATTACTGATAAAATACAGCGTCGCATTACATTTACAAGGCAACTTCAAGTTTCACTGCACATCAGGCAACGTAGTCTACTGCCTAGAGTGTCTACTGTCTAGAGTGGCCAGGCGCAGATAGAAGACGCAATTGATCTGAAGCAGTTGCCAGCAACGTCAATGAACGCGGAAAGTATATGCAGGAAGCCTTTGCATACTACAGACAAATTTTCATTCACCGCTTGAGAGGGAATATACGGAATCATACCTCATACGCATGTTTATATACCTGCTACGAATGGTATTAAATTTGGCAGGGCCCATTTAGAATCGCTAGAAGATGTGATCTACGTCCTTAAATTTTGACATCATTAACATAGTTACAAAATAATTTATGTCATCAGCTAACCTTGATTCTTAACCTCACCTAATGCTCCATTTCCAGCTCTTCCTTGTATTTCCCCTACGACTCAAATTACCAGTTTCTGCGAAGCCTCTAAACACACATGAACCATACGAGGCTTTCTTCAATATACACCTGCCCCGTCACGCTTATTCTACTGTTTTATTTTTTTTTGGCTTCTCTTTTATGAAATACCCCCATCGACACGTCGCAAACTTTCAAACATTGAGCATATCGTTTCGGCGCGTCTGTGAAACAGGGTTGAGCCACTTCTGTAAACAGCCACGATGCCGCCTACGTCCGTCTACTGAGGTTAACCTTCCTTGATACGCAAAGCCGTTCCCTTGACAGCGTTCATCTTCTTTTAGTCTCTTCCTTCTTAGTTGGCCGCGGCCCAGAACAATCGCACATGATGTCACCCTAGCAACCCGGAAACACTGCTCTGCCGAGCATTACAAAGCCGATTTCACAATGATAGGTCACGCTATCGAAACTTAGGACAGCAATTTCTTAGGCACTTATTTTCTGCTGACCTAAACTTTTATTATTAACGCGACAGCGTTAAGGAACTCTTGTCGCAGAAAAGCCGGTGTCATCGGTGTCGGCGTCGTCGGCGTTGGCCATGAGCCAAAAAATCCCGGCAGGCAATTCATAAATAAAAACAACTTGCAAGACGGGCTGCGCGGGAATCGAACCAGGGTCTCCGGAGTGTGAGGCGGAGACGCTACCACTCGGTCTAACTCATTTGTTTCTGCGACAAGTCGTGTCACGTTTTGTGTTTTTACGGCATCAAAACGATCCGTTTCTCCGAACGGTGATGCAGGTACGGCTGTGTAGACAAATTCCAGGATTCATTGTTTCGACTGTTTACAACATGCCAGGAGCTGTGACTGGTTACCTGCGCGAAGTGGTATGGTCATATAGGATGTTGAATGTACGTTTTTCACAGCAATACCTGTCAACCGTTACAAAGAAAAAACTATACAGAGATCTCGTAGACACGATGTTCCCTGCACCTTTGTACCGTCTTTCACACCGTGGAGGCCTAGGACAAGATGTCCTAAAGAGAGTGAAAAAAATGCCAATTCGGCCGTCAGCTAAAACTTTCTTCTTCAACTTACACACAAACACACTTCCCGTTAAGACCTGGCTTCATGAAAACGGTATATTCATCCCCTGGACCACCGACTGCTTATTATGCAAAAAACCGGAAACAATAGAACATGCATTCCTAGACTGCTGGGACGCCATCTTTCACTGGGACGTTCTGCAGAGAACATTGAAAAAACACTTACCCCTAGACCCATATGGAATACGCTTCTTACCGATTGATAACACCGAGGATGTCCCGTATGACCTTATTATGGTCCTGAGCCTCTACGCAATGTGGAAAACTAGACTGCAATTCCAAAACGGAGACATTGTTGTTCGACCGACTCGGGAAAATTTCATTGAGAGTGTCGTGTGTGTGAGAGATGGTTTCAAAGCGCTGCCTGATCCACCGCAATGGATCTCTATATTTGATGAATTAGCGATGTTGAAAAGATTTTAGTACCATGTTGACCAAAGTGTGGCTCACACGTTTTATCCTTTATAAACCATGATTTAGAACGTCGAAGTCGGCAATAAAGAAAAAAAATCAGCCACGAGTTTGATCGCTCAAAGCGGGAAAAAAACCCCTCTAGTGAATGCGGTGTTGCCTTACAAACGTGCCGTAGAAAGCTATACTGCTGTGTATGTCGGTAATTACGAGCATGTAAATTACAGAAGTCGCAGTTAAACGCGTAGCGAAGTACGTTTCCGTTACATTTCTTCTGCGCTTTCCACACACGCAGAGCCATCTTGCGGCAAACACAGAAGACCCCCTCCTCTCAATATATGGCGCTGCCCCGACAGGTGGCGCGCCACGCGCGCATTGGGGCTGTGCGGGGACTGGTGCGAGGCGCGTTGCAGCCCCGACTCCCTCTCCCCTGACGACGCTTCGCCGTGCTCCTACACGGGTTGCAGAATCAAGCCTCGTTCCTTTCTTTAGATTACTATCTGTCTATCTCTCTACCCGTGTCGATCACGACGTTTCGCTGGCGTAGATTGTTTCCCCCTCCGAGACACAGAGTTCTTTGGTTCGTTTCGTTTGCTCAGGCGCACGTTTCGTTGCCGCGCCGAACGCGCGTTCGGCGAGCAACGCAGCGCTGCGTTGCTCGACGCTCACCGCGTGATAGGTGGGCGCAAAGTCCGATGCGGGGCGCCTCGTAAATGATCGCTGCGCCGTAGCGCATTGTCTTACACCTCTTGGCGGGTCCACGAGAACGCTGTCGCGTTCCACTATTAAAGGCGAAGCTTAAGCGTCCTCCAATTTTTTGTCAACAAAATGTTGTAGTGAATAAAGGGAAAATGAGACATCCACCTGTTTGTAGCAATTGCTACAAAGGAAACCCATACGGGTTCCTCGAAAGAAAAGCCTCATAGTTGAAGAAAAATTCGTCCTGGTCCGGGACTCGAACCCGGGACCACCGCCTTTCCGGGGCAGCCGCTCTACCATCTGAGCTAACCAGGCGGCTAGCAGATGGCAGGGCGAAGTAGCAATCCTTTGTAGCAATTGCTACAAACAGGTGGATGTCTCATTTTCCCTTTATTCAATCTTCTCTCCACCTTGCGGGTTTCCGCAGAACTACTACGTCAAAATGTTGTAGTATGGTTGGTTTATTTAATATTACCATTGGTTACTGAACTTTTGCACTTCTATCGAAAGCTGTGATAATAAAAAAAGCACGTACGCCGACATTCAATGAGGGTGTCCAATTTTTCCGTGCTCACGCTCTCCCTTACCTTTCCCTAAATTGTGAGTTTGCCTGTCCTAGGCAGCACATGATAACATATTTAAGGACATTCTTTGCTTTTCTTTATTTTTGTAGAGCGGACTCCCGTCGCCTCCAAAAATCTGATGTACATACATCTTTACGCATTCGCACAAGAGATGTGTGAATTTTTAATAAGTCTTGTTCGAGGTGTCAATTCATCTGGATTCGATTCCAAATATGCCCTGTGTTTGAAAGGGTACAAGGGAAATCTCTGCCGAGTAAGTAACAGCGGCGACCGTCTTGATGACGTGCATGCAGATGCGTAAATCATTAATAAAGGAAAAATTAGACATGGGTATATGGGTATATACCCCTATGGGTAAATGGGTAACATATGGGTAACAAATGGGGACATATGGGCAAATGCACATGAGTAAATCATGCGCATTTATGGCTATTTCAATTTATTACGCACGCAGTGGTATCCAATAATGCAAAAAGGAATACCGAAAAAAATGATGTTTGGCGTATCGAAATGCTCACTGCGGAAGCCAGGTTTATGGTAAGGTAGTAGTTGTGAAATAATATCCATCGTTTTCGTTTTTCTTTATGTAAGTTGCGGTTTAGGAATGCAGAAAGATTCAATAAGTTCCGGAACTGGTTGGTTGTTGTGTCTTACAATTATTCAGGTCTACGTTTTGCGCTGTTAACACCAGGATGGAAAACCAACAAGCCGAAGCTGCTATTCTAGCCCATTCTATGTCCACTGCAGGACAAAGGCATCTCCCTGCGATTTGCAGTTACCCCTGTCCTGCGCCAACTGATCCCCACTAGCGCCCGCGAATTTCCTAATTTCTCTACCCATTCTCTAACCCTCATGGTAACAACGGTTATCTAACTTGCGCATTACATGACCTGGCCAGATCCATTTTATTTCTTAACGTCAATTAGAATATCGGCTATACCCATTAGCTATCTGATCGAAATGGCTCCCTTTCTCGCTCATTCGAGTGTTTTTTAGCTTATCTGAACAACCCATGCCGAAATCTTTATTTCACCGATATAGAAAGAAGAAGCCAGATAAAACAACACAGTGAAACGAAGATTGCACTGTGTAAAAAAAATTAGACTCCTTCAAACTCTTCGTAAACAGAAGTGCTCTCGGGTTGAAAATTAATGCGAAAGCAAAGTGTTGCTATAACTATTACTGGAAAACTCCATTTCTCAGCTTATTAAGACTTTGTGAATACGCAAAGTTTAGACAATGTAGACAGATACAAATATTTTGGTGTAATTTTTATATTCAACTTAAAGGGAAGCATGAGTTGCACATGGCGCATTCAACCAGAAATATTTTTTCCGAAAGCATGGTTTGTGGAGTTGAGCGTTTTAATTACGTCTCCCAGTACCCAAACATTTCGCCCAGCCGCTTGTAAAGTATAGGTCAGTCATTTGATACCTGTTCCCATTGTGGTGACATGAAATGAACAAAAACAAATATTGCAATAAGAGGGTATAGTTGTATTCATTTTTTGTGAACATGCGTAACTTGGTGCAGTGCAGAAAGCGGATGGGCTGGATACAAAGCATACATGGTGGTATAAGCAATTAATGAAGTGAATATATTTGTTTCATAATGACAGGGTTGACATGTAGAAAACACAATGAGCCACTTAGTCAAAGCTCTACCGCGTCTAACCACGGAGTGAAAATATTGAAAATATGTGAAAAACCATTGACCAAACGTGCTCGGGTGGCGGCTTCGTATGGCAGCACCACGCGAGCCGCACCTTGGAAGGGATCTGCGATGCCGACAAAGAGTGCCGACTCATGATACCTTGCCGCACGGCCTATTTAGCGTTGGAAGGGGGACGCGCGGCCCCATATGTTGAAAGCTATTTGCGAAAGCGGCAGAGCTCCGGGAGCACTGTGTTCTCGCCGCTTCGTTGGTACTGAAGCGAGAAGCTCGCTGCTGTGGACGCTTTCTCAAAAGCGGTCGTCTGGCGGGACGGACAGAAGGATGGTTTTCTCTTTGCGTAAGCACAGAAATGATTAGGAATTTCAAAACTGCATCGCATAAATCAAAATCTGTGTGTAAGTTTGGTTTTCCTTCATTTTTAATATTGCGATCACTATTATTTCCACATTACAACCATTTTGCGTCCATCCGCCCGTCCGTCCTCTGTGGTGCACAATCTATAGCTAACGCGAGTACCAGCGATTACTGTGGAAGGTCTGTCTGTCCGTCCGTCCCTCCGTCTGTTTGTTTGTCTGTCCGTCCGTCCGTCTGTCTGTCTGTCTTTCTATCTATCTATCTATATATCTTACGCCGACCAAGTTGCAAAAGTCGTCTACAGCGTAGGCCATCTGGATAGGTGCTCCTGATGCCGTCGTGGTCGTACCATTGTCGTCATGCAAGCTTCGTTATCTGACTCGTCATGTAGTTATCGTCACGCTTTGTACGCCGACTCAGTGGCCCAAGTTGTCTAGCACTGAGAGTGTACTTATCGATTTTTCACCGGTGACCGCTTTTCGCCAGGTAACGAATGCTGAACTTTATCATTTGGAGCAGAACTTGGTGGCATGTATCAGGAGATTACGGATTCTTTTAGCCGATTTTATCTGTTGTGCGCGTCGTCGTCGCTCGAGCTATGTGTACTCAAACTGCATGCGCGAAGAGAACTGTGGTGTACATTCTAAAGCTAACGCGAGTACCAGCGATTACTGTGGAAGGTTCAACAGGGCTGCGAGCGGAGATCGTTGTTCGGCGCGTTCGTTCGGTTACCGGCGCGAGCGATTGGCCTACTCCGCGCCGACGTCGCCAGCAGCGGTGCGAGGCCACGTTTTCGGTGACAACAGGCTCCTGTCAATCATCGTGCAACCGAGCACGTCGTCTGCTAGGCGCCGAACCCGAGGGGAGTTGAGAAGATTGGATTTATCATACGGTTGTTTCGAGACCGGCTTCACATGGGGCGTCCGGTGGATTGGATTGGATCCAACCGGCGCCTGCGGCTGCGGAATGGCACTTTCGGATCCAATCCATAGTTTAATTCGAGAAAATGGCGCTTGCGTTCGGAACTTAGGTAGTTGCTCTGGCGTTGCTCGAGGAGGAAGGAGAGTGGGTGGTGGTGCGAAACGCGTTTGAAGAAATGGCAGAATGCGAATTCTGGCGTCTCGTTCGTTTCTCGAAAGAAATAGTGCGTTGGCTGTACAGCGAAATCTACCCCAACGTCGGTGCACAAGAGCCACTGGAGTGTTGTTGCTGCCTCTTGAAAAGTGCCCCACTGATGATGATGATGATGATGATGATGATGATGATGATGATGATGGTGATGATGATGATGACCTCATATTATGGCTTATACCCACTCTGGGGGATTGGCCAAGAACTGCGGGCTGAAGCAATGGCCTATTCGATTGAAGTGTTACTTATTCGATAAAAAAAAATACGAAAGAAAGGTGTTCCCGTAGTTTCTTTTATCTTCTCGCTGTGCGCGACACCACCTGGGGATATTGGAAAAACTGGATGCGCTTTGTAGACGATCACACAGAAGAAGACGGGACAGGCGCAAGCTAACACCTGAGGTTTATTCGAGGGACACACTTAAATATCAGTTCATGCCAGCGCAGGCACATCAGGATATCAGCAGCAGGTAACCGGAGAAAAAACACAAAATCAGAAAAAACCCAATGGCGTGGCTCAGCTAATCATATTTTCGAGGAAACGTGCCTCTCTATTGTAAAGTATGATCGATGTGTCACTGATGTATGCTTGTCCCTTCTTTTTTATATAATATGCCTTTAGAAGTTCCCATGCTTTCTCGTTATTGCATTTTTGCTGGATCTTAACGTGATTCAGCAGAGGCCTGCATTTCTGATCGAGGCAATGCATGGGTAAATGACGTTGCTCCCGGTTTTAATAGACCTTCCGTGTTCACGGATTCGCACGTTGAGACAACGGCCCGTCTAGCCTATGTAGGTTTTGCCGCATGTCAGGGGAATCTGATAACGCCAACTTGGCAATCTACGTAGGGGTTCTTGTGTTTCACGCCAGAGACACCTTGCTTCTTTCTGGCGTGAAGTCTCCCAATGTGGGCGCAAAGGTGACTCCGCTTGCAGGGAGCCGAGAAAACCATAGGTTCACCATGCTTGGTTACTATCTTCTTCAGATTGTGCGCAGTTCTATGAACATAAGGGATTACGACTGGCTTGGAAGCTTTGTTGGCAACATCAGTGTTTACTTTTTGGTGCACCTTTAGCCTCTCTTGGAGCGTTTCAACAACTGCCAGCGCAACAACATCAGAGAAGCCAGCCTCTTTCAGCCTAGAAATTTGCATGTCGAAGCTGACCTGCATGGCATCTGTACATGACTTTTTCAGAGATTGCTCGATAATCCGTTTAGCAATGGCCGTTTCAATGATTTTGGAGTGAGCTGAATCATAGGGTAACAGTTGTTTTTGTGTGCGGCGGCAGAAACAGCAACAAACATGCTCATTACACAATGTAAGTTTGAGGTCTAGGAACGGCTGAATGTTATTGACGGGGAGCTCATGTGTATAGGTTAGACCTAAAACATTATGCTCAAAGAGATTTAAGATGTCTGCAATGGCATCGTCACACATAAAATCATTTCGTTCCTTCAGCAGTACAAGAAAATCGTCAGCACACCTAAAAACATGTACTATTTTGTCTTTGTCAAGTACACCAAACAAGGTGCGGTCAATACTCGATAAGAAGATATTGCTTATAAATGGCTATACGCACGACCCAATAAACCTCAATTTGTAGTTTGCGCCTTTCCCATCTTCTTCCTTGTGATTGTCTACAAAGCGCATCCAATTTTTCCGCATACAATGAACCAACTTGCCCAACAACGCATCCTGCTAAACCACCTAGTGATGACGCAGAGGAACTAATAGTTGTAAGTTGTAGTAGTCACACGTGCTTCTATTTGAAAACGTGTTTAAGCTTGAGAAGAAAAAATACATTTTTAGGCAAATATTTCTTTCACTGGAAGACGAGACATGTTTCGTTTTGTAGTACAGTGTCTGCAAGCAGCCGACAAACGAAGGAACTAATCTTTCGTAGAGTTCACTGCTGGCCGATTGGCTGCGCTGTTCACCCCGTTCTCAGAAATTTTGCATACTGCCACTTTGTGACTTTGCAGCAACCGAACAAAAGGCGTATCGAACAAATATCTCCGATCGCGCCCCAGGTCATGCATAGATGGTCGACGCACCTGATCCGCAGATTAGATGCTCGACGGTCGCCGACTACGCTTGCTCCTATCTATGTGCTTTTCCATGTCAATTACTTTCAGGGGCAAAATTTCGCGCAATAAATTTTGCATTACACAGTTCTTGCTACTGCGTTGTTCATCGTGAATACCAACGTGATAATATCTCGCGTCGCTAAGTATGTGCTCATAGTCATGTCGTTACCATAGTCATTTTATCGTCACCATTCCAGCTCCGAAATTTCGTTGCCGTCATAGCATTCTTGTCACGCCACGTCGTTTTACACTCGCCGTCATCCTATTCTCCTCCTGCCGACGTCGTCACCCTGTCGTCATTATGTCATTGTAAGCGTTTGACGTTCGTCCTGTCATTGCTCTCATTCCGCAGCTGCCATACCGCATTTGTCGTTCGATTCACGTCATGCCTTCTTCGTCTGTGCATCGTCGTCACTGTGTCGGTGTCAAACTGCCCTGTTAATCAGCAACTATGCCATGCGAGTGCTATAGCAAAGTAGGACGATTCTGGATCTATGTCGTATGTCACCGAACGAACGAAGCTCTCAGTACGACCGCTACGTACAGATGCTCAACAAATGTCAATTAATATGGCATGGCACTTTACAGGGTCTTTCTACGCAGAACTATGGCATGACGAATTAGGGCTCTCAGAGCGCGCAACACCGAAACTGGGAAGCTGCAGTGAGCGCGAAGCCACGAACCCGAGACGATGTTCCGCTTACGCAACCCAGCAGCGGTCAGGCAGGGGGCTACGGCGCCGTACTCCTGTTCCTTGAAGGAACCTGGTTATAACGGCAGGTTTTGAGGACAGGAAATAGAAAGAATGCACAGAGGAGAGTCACCGAACTGAGCTTTACTGCGGAACAATTACACGAGCAGCAGTAGCTGCGCTGTACATTAGTAACAATACAGCCAAAGCGCCCTTTCAAAGCACAAACGCCGATAATCATGTCTCACTTAACTACTGAAAGTCCCGATCAGCGCGAGATTAAAGGAAAATTTCTAACCACGCTAGAACACATTCTACGCTATTGAAATCCGCGGACTTCGAAACTTACTGAGCAAATATATGTCTTCGTTTCTTAATAAATGTAGTGACGTGGTGCTAGCGACACCCGGTTCTTTTTAATGCAAAATGCTTAAAACAATTTCTTCTCTTTGTAAGCCTTCAAATTTCTGAGTATGCACGTTTCTCTGTACTCTGCAGTACACGGGCATCGGGGGGTCATCACTTGGCTGACCATTGCATAAGGTGCAATCTGCACGGCAACAGGTGCATTGCAATCTTTGGGATATTGAGATTGCTCTCAAGATTTAGAAGATGCTATATATACTCAATAATATGCCCAAAGGTGCTTAAACACATAGCCTTTATCTTTACTATGATATATACCAACTGTGAGTTCACATATAAATAAGAAGTCTATCTCTGTCACATCCGTTTCGATTTTGCTCTCTTTCTGTCTCTTCGTGGGCTTTAAATTCTTTACCCGTTCGACTATGCAGAGCAGCATGCGGACGACTTTACGCGCGTTGGCCAAAATTGCCTTCGTCTCATCCAATTGAGATTTCGGTCTCAGTGTGTCCGTCGAAAATTCTATATATGAACTGTAAAATATGTTGGCAATATGATATACAAATTCCATCTGTGATCCAAATATACTGTCGCGCAGTGTTCAGCGGCATAGTATTTCTCGTAAAATGCGGCAGATGGCCAGAAATACGGCCCGTGGCAAATGATCACTGCATTGCGTTTTCAGAAGTTTAATTGTTCATGCCTCCCCCCCCCCTTTTTTATTTGCATTCTCCTTTACAGGGTGACTCTGGTGCCCCGATAACCATGAGACGCAAAAGAGGAAAATCTGTGCAAGTTGCCATACTAAGCGGTGGAACATCGCGCTGTACCCACAAGTTTAAATTTTCAATTACAGTTCGTGTTTACAAGTTTTTGTCCTGGATAAAAGAAGCCCTCAGGAACTCTAAAAGCTGGAAAATGATTTAAGGTCGCAATGATGAATTCATTTAATGACTGGCATTGTAATTGACATATATGTTCGAAATAAAGCTGCATAAGTTGTGCGGCATCAGATGGAAAACCTGTCGCTTGTTGTGCCGTCAATAGACCAGCATGTGAAGACGTCTGCACACTTACCCAGCTGTCGTTTTATAAATAAACTGAAGAAGAAAGAACTGAAAAAGAACTGAAATCAATTGGAGACCTGTCAACCTTAAAGTATTTATTCTCGCGTACAGAATTCATTTGTTTTATTACGTGCGGCACCACGTTAAAAAATGTATTTTCAATTGAGGTTTGCGAATATTCAAAATATTGAATACTAATAAAATATTATCTACTATATGATTTCTATTGGATAAGGGAGTTCAATTTATGCTGTTGTTCAAATACACGAAAATATTTATTGAATTCTAGAGGGAGACAAAATGACGGACGTGACCATTTTCCCGTATCATTCTGCTGCAAGAAAACCGCATTTGCTGCAGGAACATTATTGCTTAAGTCAATGCGCATGCGACATCACTTCTCCTCAATAATTCCTAGACATCCAAAGTAAGGTTGTGTCACTCTTAGGCAGCACACACTGACATATTTTCTCGTGATTTATTCTTTGGCCACCATTTCGTCACAAGATGTCCACATTCTTTTCAAACAACGTTCGATGGGGTAGCATATGGGAGACTTCTCTACTTCAACAGGGACACCACTCTACAGCGCTTGGAGGCATTCCGTTACTTCCCTGTATTTGTGCAATTGCCGTGGCAGTCTAGGTAATTCCATAAAAAGCTTTCCCGTTTAAACCATCCTCACTTGTCCGTTCGTTATGTTGCTAAAGGTATTACATGCATGTGTCTAAATATATGAACTTTATTTTTTTGACGTGAAACGGTTTTCATTTGTGTTGCCAAGGGAGGCTTCTTGTTTAATGTCACATGCAGAGTTAAGTTTCGTATGTAATGAAAAGCTGTAGTAATAATAATATCGCCTATATATTTGCAACTGTACTACCACACGTCCTATTTTGACATGGTTGGGCAGTGGAAAGTATCCCCTACACTTCCATGTATCTGTCATGAATGGAAAGGGCCCTATTGTTGTGCCAGGCTTAAAGTAGTCTAAGCTTAGTTTATGCTCTCACTCGGCATTCAGAGCGCCATCGATCGGCACCACGTTTGTCGATCCGATCAGGACCTGTCGCGTTTCAGATAGCTCTCTCAGCCATAGTAGGCACGTAATATTTTTTATCAAACAGAAACAAGGGCTTATTGGGAGTTCGAAGGCTTACAACTGGGTAACTAGATGCAAAAATTTGATGGTTGCTCGGGTATGGCACGCTGGCGTTGGACACCTGTGGTCCAGTAACTGCGTTAAGAGTTTTGGCCCGCAAAACAGAGAGATGCCCATTCGCATCCACCACCTTTCGCTACGGCGGGTCAACCACGAGCAGGGAGCGAGGAGGATTGCAAAGTTTGATCACGGGGCCCTTGCTGGCTGTGTTGTAAGTCAAGCACGTAAGCTAGGAATCCATGACAAAATGTCACTTGTGTATTGCGTGAACGTGATCCCTGTGCTACACTGTGTGTGGGAAGTGACTTTAGAGAGAATGGAAGAGATAAGTGCAGTACCGTAACTGTCTCTCACAGAAGGACAACTCAACAGCACTGCGCGGGGAAAGGAGTGTGGGGAGAAAAAGATGAAGAGAAAGGAAAGGAGAAGGCTGCAAAAAAAAAAGCAGAAGAAGCGAATGTGGGGCTCAGAGCCGCGCTCTTATTTGCGTCGCACTGCAAAAGTCAAGTACTGCCGCAAGAGCACTCTTGACGATAGACGAGTGGGCTACAGGATAAAGCAGCGTGTCGGACGTGTCGCAAGGCAGTTCCAAACCCCGATACGACGAACACAAGTCCATGCGCTCCACACTGAAAGCAGGAGAGTGAAGTAAGAGGAACCCGAGCCTCGCCACATCGGCGCAGTTGCTGCACATGGGGCTGCCTTTTCCCTGCAGCCTGTGTAGTCTGGCGGCCGTCGTGTAGTATCCGACATGCAAGTGAAGGAGGAACGAGCGGTCCTCGCGGCAGAGTCCGGCGCGGGGGAGGACGCGAGGGGGCGTACCTGCCGCAACGCGCGGGTCCACGTGCTGCGCGCGGAGGGTGCGCAGGATCGTCGTCTTGGTCACGTCGAAAAAGGTGACCGAGGTGGCGATGGGGAAGCGATTGGAGTGAGCCTCCTTGGTGAGGGTGTCGGCCGCCTCGTTGCCCGGTAAGCCAATGTGCGCCGGGACCCACTCAAAGGACAAATCGCAGCACCGCCCGACGAGATGGCAGAGTTCTGAACCGACCCGCTGCGCAAGCGGAAGACCGGCATGGTCCTTCCAAGCATGCATAGTGCCACGCATGATTCAGATAAGATCGCAGCGGAAACGAAACCGCTCTGCTGTAGAAGTAGGTCATTCTGTACTACACTGCCCAAACATTGGCTTCAGCACACAAGGGATTTCATGTACCCCACTGCTGCTTCGTCCCGATACGGCCAACGCTGTTGTTTTTTTTTTTTGTTAGAGCGAAGCTGCCTATGGAAAGGTAACGGGATTTTGTGGCGACTTCGCGGGAAAGCTCTCCCCTAAAAACTCTCCCTTAAAAAGTGAGAGCGAACGAGCCAAGAACCAAAACACACTTATATCGCAGCTCCCGGCAGAGCTCGGTTTATTGGCCACCTTTTTCCAAAATGGCACTCTGTCGCAGCTGTGTCTCTGTTAATGTATGACGTAGTGCGTGACGTAGTGTGCGCCTGATAAGGCAACCAATGAAAAGTTTTGGAGTGATTTCGGCTCCACCGTTGCTACGGGAAGGCCACGCTTGATTTGTACGCCTGAGGAGCAGCGTTTCCATGAGGATCGACAGCGAGAGCAGCGGCACGAGAGAGACCGTCGACTTCGTTCAATTCAGGCGGTCCGAGAAGAGCGTGCCCGCGATGTCGTACGTAATCGACGAATAAGAGCTGTCGACGCTTACCGCGACATGCGCGAAGAGACGGTGATGTCACGAGGTAATGGTGCCGCGATACGACGACACCTAGGGAACGTTCCAAAGAGGCTTTCTCTATCGCAACTTTAGCTCAACCTGCCAACTATCTGATCGTCTGTGGTTCAAAAACGACCTCTCAGAAATCAACGGAATGGGGTCCGAAGAGCGACCACAAAAGGCGGTGGATGTGCTCACGCAGTGCATTCGCGGCGAGAACTTTGGGGAGTTTCATGTAGGCGGCAGTTGTAAGGAAGCGCTGATAAAGGGTAACGTGCCTCTGTTCAGTACAAAGCGCGTACAAACGCTCAGCTAAAGAGAGCGGTTCCATGTTTCTCGACGATGAACGGTTACGTGTACCCGCATGTGCCGGTACATCATCCGAAGCTCAACGCCGATTCAAAAGCTTCGCTGGTCATCTGCTTTCGCACAGTAGAATGGCTGTCGAATTTTTACCTGAAGGAGTCCTCACGCACTTTGTATTTCCCTCTGCACAGAATCGTTTAAGAAATGTTATTGACTTTACTATACGGAGGTGGTCTTCCTCAAATACTTGGATTCGGTTTGCATATTACAATATTCGAACACCCGTACTTTTTCAAGAAACAAAAGATAATTTCTATAGTTCTAGAGATAAACAAAGGAGGCAGTCATACTAGAGCTACAAATTAACTTATCGAAGAAACTGTCAGATTCAAGAAACGTGTCATTTAATTTTTATATCAAGGTAAACTTGGCTGAAGGTCGCTTAATCCGCTGTTATTTTTCCCGAATCTCTTCACGAGGTGATGACGCGTCCCAGTTCAGCAAAGGTGAATATTGTTTAAATATTCGTTTTCTAGACAGTGGTACTGGTAGCGGCCAATCGCCGGAGCTTCCAATAGCTACAGTAACCAAATGTGTGCTGTAAATTACAAATATGTTAAACCACTACATTTATATGTATGCTGTGGGAACAATGCCATCACCATCATCGGAGGCGGACAAGCCTCTTGTACAAGTTCAGGAGACGTTTTCGATCACTACATGTTGTGTGAGACGGAATTTTTAAAATATTCATCGTTTTCAAACATTTTGCCTTGAGGTATTTAGGTTTGGGGATGAAGGTAAGCTTAGAGTCTATAATTGTTTTCAGAAATTTGTTTGCACTGCTCACAGATAGTTCCTCTCAATTGATGGTGAGTTTTGGCACTAGTTTTATGACTTTTATATTTAAAAAAAGTATACACGTACAGTTGTGGCTGTTTATTCCAAAACCATTTACATACGCCCATTTAGATAATGTGTTTAATGTAAGCTGTACTTGTCGTTCGCAGATCGCAGTGGTACGCGCTTTAAAACCAATTTGTACGTCATCGACATACACAGAATAAAGCATTGTGCGTGGAATGACTGTATAGAGTGAATTAATTTTTACAATAAACAATGCGCAACTAAGCACACGCTCTTGCGACACGCCAGTCTCCTGGGTGAATGTTCTAGACGAAGCATTGCCCACTCTTACATGAAACGTGCGGTTGGATAAATATCTTTTCGCTGTGTTTTACATATTTACACGGACTCCAATTGCGGAAAGATATCGCAATATCCTGAAGCGCCTTGTGGTAGCGTATGCATTCTCTAAATCTAGAAATACCGAAAATAAAAACTGCTTATGTGTAAACCCAGCTGTGATGTTTGCCTCGATACGAACAAGGCCAACTATTGTCGACCTACCTTCTCGGAACCAACATTTGAAGGGGTCTAGTGTATTGCTATTTTCTAGAAAGGAGATTAAGCGCTGGTCTATCATTTTTGATACACCTTGTACAGACATCTTGTTATTGCTATTGGTCAGTAGCTGCTCGCTAAGGACGGGTCTTTGCCTTGTTTTAGCATCGGCATGACTATGGCTTCTTTCCACGAGGACGGAATATACCCAGCCACCCACATGGCATTAAAAAGAGATAGGTGCGTTTTCAGTGCTTCAGGGTGTAGGTATCTAAACATTTCACACATAATGCTATCGCCACCTGGCACCGAGTTGCTGGAACAAGCGAGAGACACCTTAAGTTCAGTTAAATGGAAGATTCTAAGCCTCACTCGATAAGTCTTTGTGGTTAAGAGGCTGTCTCTTTTCCCGTTCTTTTAAGCTCAGGGAAGATCTTGATGATGATGATGTATGTTGTTTTGTGGCGCAAGGGCCAGGTTTGGCCAAAGAGCGCCATGACTGGTGGTAGTGTTAAGGATGTATTATGGAAGATGTGACTTGGCTGTAAAGTGGCCTAAAATAGTCGCAGTAAAGTGCGTAAAATCTATGTACTATAAAATTATGGCGATGACTAATGATGAATACTATGAACATTAAAATCCATCGTAGAAGAATGATGCACAATAAAAATATATAGGATGGTAAAATTACTTAAAGCACTGCTGCCTCGCCAGAGCCCTTGAAACACAAGGGCCTAGAGGCATGTGCTATACTAAAGAGCTATCGCGGCGGTATCCTCTGAAGAGAGGACCCGCTACGAACATGTGGGCTAAAAACATGCAAGACAACATCTTTCAGAAAATTTAGGACTGCGTTGGTGTCAAACAAAGGTACTGGGCCGAGTAACATAACGGGATGAAGGGGGATGCGCTGCCGGTAAGCTAAGGGAAAATGTTTCTTTCTTTCGTATTCGGCTTCCCGACACTCCAGGAGGACGTGGAGGACGGTCAGCCTGTCCCCGCATCTACCGCAAGTTGGAGGATCATTTCCAGTGAGTAAAAAGTTATGTGTGCCGAAAGTGTGTCCTATTCTTAGACGGCAGAATAGGACATCTGTCCGGCGGGATTTTGTTACGGGAGGCCAGAAACCTAATTGTGGCTTGATTACATGCAGTTTATTGTTTGTTTCCATGTCCCACGAGCGTTGCCAGTAGTTCCGCAGTTTTCTGCGCAAGTAGGGCCTCAGATCTGTGACAGGGACTGCTGCGGTAGGATTTACAGAATACGATGCAACTGATGTGGCCATCTGGTCCGCCAGAACATTGCCTTCAATGGCCCTATGACCGGGCACCCAGCATATGATGACATGCTGGTTACATATATACGTTTTACATAGGACGGAATAGAGTTCGTTGATGACTGGGTTTTTGTGCTTAGAAAATGACATCAAGGCCTTCACAACACTGAGGGAGTCCGTATATATAACTGATTTCTGGAGTTGTGATTTATTTATATGCTTTACGGCCGACAGCAGTGCGTAGGCCTCAGCCGTAAAGATACTAGTTTCCGGATGCAGTACGTCGGATTCCGAGAAGGATAGACCGACGGCTGCATAGGACACCCCGTCGTGTGACTTCGATGCGTCTGTGTAGAACTCCGTGCAGGAGTATTTGTGCTGGAGTTCCCGGAAATGCATTAGGATTTCAATCTCTGGAGCGTGTTTTGTAACTTGCATGAAAGATATATCACATTGTATGAGCTGCCACTCCCAAGGAGGTAGCAGCTTGGCTGGATGCATTAGGCGAAGCTCGAGGAGTGGAATGTGCATTTCTTCACTAAGCTCCCTCACACGCAGCGAGAAAGGCTGTCTTACGGAGGGACGATTGCGAAAGAGTGTAGCATATGTCATGTCATGAATGGTATTAAAACAGGGATGTTGAGGATTTGCGTGGACATTCAGAAAATATGTGTGGCTGGTGTATGTTCTCTGGATATGAAGAGACCACTCATTCGATTCTGCATATAAACTTTGTATGGGACTCGTTCTGAATGCGCCAGTGGCCAGACGGATTCCTAGATGGTGGACTGGGTCTAGCATCCTTAGTGCGCTTGGGGCGGCAGAGTGGTAAATCACGGCGCCATAGTCTAGTCGTGATCGAATGAGGCTTTTATAGAGATTCATTAAGCACTTCCTGTCACTACCCCACGTAGTCTGGGATAGAAGTTTGATTATGTTCATTGTTTTTAGACACTTTTCTTTGAGATGTTTAATGTGGGGGACGAAGGTGAGTCTGTAGTCAAGTATGACACCTAGAAATTTGTGTTCTTTGTTTACATGTATCTGTTGTCCACGCAGTTCTATGCAAGGATCTGGGATAAGTCCTCTCTTTCTTGTAAAAAGAACACAAGAGCTTTTGTTAGGATTCATCTTAAACCCATTCTTGTCTGCCCACATTGACACTTTGTTCAGGCCATGCTGTACCTGTCTCTCGCAGACTGCGAGGTTACAGGATTTGAAAGCTATTTGAATGTCGTCCACGTAGACAGAGTAAAAGATGGCGGGTGGTAGTGAAGCACGAAGCGTATTCATCTTAACGATAAATAGCGTGCAGCTGAGCACGCCTCCTTGGGGTACACCCGTTTCTTGCGTAAAAGGACGTGAGAGTGCATTGCCGACTTTTACCCGGAAGGTACGATTTGACAGATAGCTTTTTATTATATTAAACATATTACCGTGGATGCCCATTTCTGACAATTCTCTTAAGATTCCGTAACGCCACGTCGTATCGTACGCCTTCTCCATATCAAGGAATATGGATAAGAAGAATTGTTTGTGTACAAATGCGTCCCGGATATTTGCTTCTACACGTACAAGGTGGTCAGTTGTGGAGCGTCCTTCTCGGAAGCCGCACTGATAAGGATCAAGAATTTTGCTCTGTTCAAGGAAAAAGATGAGTCGCCGATTTATCATTTTTTCGAACACCTTACAAAGGCAACTTGTGAGGGCTATCGGGCGGTAACTTGCCACTGAGGAAGGGTCTTTGCCTTGTTTCAAAACAGGGACTACAATGGCTTCCTTCCACGCGGTTGGAAGGTACCCTGCATCCCAGATGGTGTTCAAAAGTGTAAGTAGTGTAAGTTGCGTGTCATTGTGTAAGTTTTTGAGCATTTCATATAAGATTCTATCAGATCCTGGTGCGGAACTCTTGCATGCGCTCAAGGCCGCTTTCAACTCGGCAGCACTAAATGGACAATTATATGGTTCATTCTGTCGGCATTTATTGATGAGTGGCTTGCATTCTTCTATTTCTTTATATTTCAGAAAGGATTGCGAGTAATGGTTGGCACTTGACACGCTCTCAAAGTGCTCCCCAAGTGAGTCCGCCTGATCTTCTAGGGTATCACCTTCTGTGTTTACCAAAGGGAGTGCATGTGCTTGTCGCCCTCTTATCCTATTGACCCTGTTCCAGGCTTTCGCCTCATCTCTGAACGAGTTAATACTTGATAGAAACTTCTGCCAACTTTCTCGTCTGGCCTGTCGGCGGGTTCGCCTGCCTTCGGATTTTACTTTTTTAAAGTTGACTAGATTTTCTACAGTGGGAGAAGCGCGTAGCAACCCCCACGCCCTGTTCTGTTTTTTACGAGCGATCCTACAATCGTCGTTCCACCATGGGACGCGCCGTTTGCAGGCCAAGCCTTTTACTTCTGATATGCATTTATATGCGACATCTATTATGAATGCTGTAAAAAACTGGACTGCAGCGTCAATTCCTAACGAAGACAGGTCAGCCCATGAGATACTGGTTAGAGATCGAAATTTCTCCCAATCAGCTGTCTCAATCTTCCACCTAGGAGCATATGGTGGATATTCGTTTTCTTTATATGATCTTAGCAGTATAGGGAAGTGGTCGCTACCGTAAGGGTTGTCGGTAACTTCCCATTCAAGTTCAGGCAGTACAGACGGGGAGACGATACTAAGATCTATTGACGAAAAGGATCGGTTTGCAAGAGAGTAATATGTGGGCTCTTTCTTATTGAGAAGGCACGCTCCAGAAGAGAAAAGGAACTGTTCAACAAGGCGACCTCGCGCATCTATACGAGAGTCGCCCCACAGGGAGCTGTGCGCATTGAAATCGCCAAGAACAGCATAAGGTTCTGGCAATTGATCGATCAAGGAGTGAAATTCATGTTTGTTCAGTTGGTAATGCGGGGGTATGTAAAGGGAGCAAATGGTGATGAGTTTGTTTAGTAGGACAACTCGAACCGCCACTGCTTCAAGGGGCGTTTGTAGCTGTAAATTTTGACATGGAATGCTTCTATGAGTAAGAATCGCAACACCACCCGATGATGCGACGGCATCATCGCGATCTTTGCGAAACGTAAGATACGTACGGAGAAAGTTTGTGTGTTTAGATTTTAAGTGAGTTTCCTGTAAACACAGCACTTTTGGATTATGTTTGTGGATGAGTTCTTGCAAATCATCAAGGTTTCTAAGGAGACCTCTGATGTTCCATTGGATGATTTGTGTATCCATGTTTAAGGTGAATTTGGTGCTGTGTTTACGGAGACGGAGTGGATGCCTTATATTACAGAGCCCTTTCGAGGCCCTGTAATAGGTGTTTTGTTCTTTCTGAAGCGTTCGAGCGATTCTCGACGCTCCTTAGGCGTTTGGTGCGCCTTGGGGTCAGGTGTAATGTCCATTGCCTCGTGTGAGGCGCCGGACAAGCGCTCTTGCGAGCGAGATGTTTTCAGAGGGAGTCCCGCCTTGGAGGGCAAGACCCCTGCGCCCACCAGCCCGGAGGTCGATGGGGTTCCCTGAGGAATTTGGCTGCGCTGGACGTTCCCAGCGCTGGAAGGGGCCTCGGAGGCTGGGGCAGCCTCGGCTGCACCAACCTTTGGGGTGGATGGTCCCTTCTCCTCGGTTGACGGAGCAGCGCTAGCTGCAACCGCCGCGGGGGCAGATGGCGTAACTGCCGACTCACTGCCTGTGGGTCTGACAGCCGCCGGAGGCCGTTGCGACGCTGCCCCCTTACGCGCCACATCGGCAAAGCTGCTCCTAGACAGGTATGACACCCGCCTACGTGCCTCCTTGAAAGATATATTTTCTTTGACTTTGATTGTCACAATCTCTTTTTCTCTTTTCCAGGACGGGCAGGCGCGCGAGTATGCGGCGTGCTCGCCATCACAGTTGACACAATGTGGAGTCTTCTGGCATGTTTCGGAGGAATGTTCAGTGTCACTACACTTGGCACATGTCAGCCGGCCTCGACAGTTCTGTGAACTGTGGCCGAACCTTTGGCACTTAAAACATCTGAGAGGATTTGGCACGTATGGCCTGACACGAAGTTTGATATAACCGGCCTCGATGGACTCGGGGAGGACACTTGAACCGAACGTGAGTATAAGGTGTTTCGTGTTGATCTCTTTACCGTCTCGCCTGATCTTAATTCGCTTAACATTTATTACATTCTGTTCACTGAAGCCCTCCAAGAGTTCAGCTTCAGTGAGCTCTAGCATGTCATCGTCCGAGACAACGCCGCGGGTGGTGTTCATGGTACGGTGCGGAGATACTGTTATTTGGGTTTCGCCAAACGAGACAAGTTTCGGCAGTTTCTCGTACTGCTTCTTATCGAGGAGCTCCAAGAGAAGATCACCACTTGTCATTCTCGACGCCTTATATCCTGTTCCAAAAACTTCAGTTAAAGACTTCGAAACGAGGAACGGTGAGATGTTACGCACTAGTTTGTCTGGGTTTTCTGAGTGGATCACATGATATTTAGGAAAGTTCTGGACTTGTCGTCCGAAAAACTGAAAGAGATCTTCGGTGCGCCCTCGTTTGTGAGGGCGATCAGGGAGTTTGGGAAAAGCGTTTTCCATAAGTTCAGTAGGGTTTTCGGCCGCGATGCCGACCACCCACCATGGAGCCCAACAGGGGGACGTGACAGGAGTTCCTGCTAGAGAGACCCTGCCAACGCCAGCCGTACATCGCTGCTATAACCAAATACAGCATAACCAAGGCTGGCTAGCTACACAAGGTTAACCCTTGCCGCCGGGAAACTAGGAAGTGAGGAGAAGTAATGAGAAGACAGGAAAGATGAAAAAGACGAGAGAGAAAGACGAAGATTGGAGAGGAGGACAGGAAAAGGCGACTGCCGATTTCCCCCGGGTGGGTCAGTCCGGGGGTGCCGTCTACGTGAAGCCGAGGCCAAAGGGGTGTGTTGCCGCCGCCGAGGGGCCATAAAGGTCCAAACACCCGGCATTGGCTCAACCCCCAGGATCCCCTTTTCCCCGGACACGGCTAAGCCGCGCACGGCTACACGCGGGAGGGTCCGACCCTCGTGTGCTCGGGTCCGTGGTGTCGCAACACACCAAACGCCTGCTTGCGCAGACGCCCCTGCGGGGAGGGAAGATCTTGTATAGTGCTATGTACTCGGAGCAGATTCATAGTGTTCACCTAAACAATCCACCTGATCTTCCAAGCTATATCCTTCGATACTTACTAAGGGTACAGCATGCGCCTGCCGGCCTACTAATTGATTCAGTCTATTCCATATTTTCGTCTCATCCATGTAGGCAGTTACACGAGAGATTTACTTATCCCAACTCTCCCTTTTTGCACGTCAACGGGATCTTCTACCCTGAGCCTTTATTTATTTAAAACTAATTAAGTTTTCGGCAGTTTCCACCAAGGATACGACGCTTATTCGACAGTCCGTTAGTTTGACCGATGAATTTTGTGGAAGCGTCAATTACAAAGCCTGTTATATACGCCACAACATTCTCGATATTAAAAGAGACAATAACATCCCGGATTATATATGTTAGCTTTAGAAAAAGTTCCCAGTTAGCTGATTCAGCCTTTCACCCGGAAGCGTGTGGCAAACATCCACCCTGTTTTGTTAAGTTTAACATAACTGGGAAGTGGTCGCTCCCAAACGGGTTATTGAGAACGGACCACTCAAGGTACGGTATTAGTGTACTGGACACTGTGCTTAAATATATAGAGGAGTATGTATAATATGCCACGCTGTGATACGTCGGCTCTTTTCTTGTAAAGTATACACGCTCCTGAACAAAAGAAAGTTTACAATTGGGCGACGTCTCGCCCCGCAAAGATAGTCTATCTACAAGCTGTTATGTGCGTTTAAATCTCCGACAACTATGTATGGCGCGGGCGGTTCATGTATGTAGTTTTGAAATTCAATTTTAATAAGTTCATAATTTGGAGGGATGTATACAGAGATGATAGTGGCCAGCTTGTCGAACAACACCCCTCGGACAGCAGCTGCCTCTAGGAGCGTAGGAAGGTATTTACCGGCAAGCAACACCTCTGTCGACAATGATAGGAACACCACCGGATGACACGAGGGTGTCATTGCGGTCTTTACAAAAAATAGCATATTACCGAAGGAAGTTTGTTTGCGCATGTTTGAGGTGTGTTTCTTGAACACACAGCAACTTTGGACTATACCTATATAGGAGTTCTTTAATGTCATCAAGATTACGCATGAGGCCTCTGACATTCCAGCATATTAGTTGTGTATACTCGTAGAACGTGGTTCTTCTGTTGTGTGTTTAAGAAAAAGGAGTTGGCTCACAGATGCCTTTCCGGGCACCGTGATGCGGTGTTTTCGTTTTTTTGGAGCCATTGAGGGAATCTCGTGCTCCTTAGGCGCTAGTGGAGCCGTCGGGCTGGTTCTGTCCATAGCCTCTTCTGAGGTGGTGGACAAGCGCTCTTGCGAGCGCTGCGTTTGATGTGAAGGCCTCGTCTCCGTAGACGAAACCTTTTAGGCCACCATCAGAGAGGCAGATGGCCTCTTCTGCTGGGGCGGCGGAGCAGCGCTAGCTGCAGCCGCCGGGGGAGCGAGCGACGTCACTGCCGCCTCACTGGGTTCGGGCCGGGCAGCCGCCGGAGGCCGTTGTCGCGCTGTCCCCTGACGTGCCACATCGACAAAGCTGCTCTTGGGCAGGTAGGAAACCCGCTTACATGCTTCTTTGAATGAAGTATTCTCTGACATTTATTGTCACAATTTCTGTTTCTTTTTCCATGACGGGCACGTCCATCAGCATGCGGCATGCGCGCCATCACAGTTGACTGAGTGCGGATCGCTTTTGCAAGTTTCAGAGGCATGATCTCCGGCACTACATTTAGCACTTGTCTGTCGGCCTCGGCAGTTCTGGAAACAGTGCCCTAAACACTGGCGTTTAAAGCACCGAAGAGGGTTCGGACGCAACGTGCTACACGTAGCTTTACATAGCCTGGCTCTTTTGTCTTAGGCAGAATGCTTGAGCCAAAATAAAATATTAGATGCTTAGTTTTGATCTGCTTACCATCATGCCTTAGCATAATTCGTTTAACATTAATAGCGTTCTGTTCGGTCCAGCCTTCCACCAGTTCCGCTTCTGTCAGCTCCATTAGGTCATCATCAGAGACAACACCACGGCTGGCGTTCATAGTCCGGTGCGGGGATATTGTGGCTGGAATTTCTCCGAATGTAACCAGGTTAAGGTGCCTGTAATGTTGTTTCGCATCGCGGAGTTCCAAAAGTAGACCTCCACTTGCCATCATTCATGCCTTGTAGCGTGCACCAAGTGTTTCGGTAGGACATTTTGACACTAGGAAAGGTGAAATAATTCTCATAGTCTTTTCAGCTTTGTTAGAATGGATGACGTGGAATCGGGGAAAGCTTTGTTCTCGGTTGCCAAAAAATTCAAAAACATCTTTGGGGCGTCCTGGTTTCTGAGGGCGATCAGGGAGTGGGGGGAAAGAGCTAGACATTTGTAACATGGAGTTTAAGCAGCGTTACCAACAGCGCACCACGGAGCCCAGCAAGGTGACGTGACAGTATTTGTGTTTACACAAGGCCTGCCAATGGCAACTGTACACAGTCACTATAACCAAGTACGAGATAACGTAGTTTGGCTACTCGGGCCATTTGGCTACATTGGGACATTTGGCTACTCGGGAGTTTGGCTACTCGCTACCACACAAGGTTAACCCTTGCTGCCTGGAAGATCGGAAGAAATATTCAAATGAGTAGCAGGCAGGAAAGATGGAAAGTGAGACAAACACGAAGGTTCGAGAGAGAGAGAGAGAGGAACAGAAAACTACTCATTTCGCCCGGGTGGGTCAGCCCAGGGGTGCCGTCTACATGAAACAGAGGCCAAAGGGGTGTGTTGCCGCCGTCGAGGGGTGTTAAAAAGTCCAAACACCCAGCATTGGCTCAGCCCCCAGAATCTCCTTTTCCGCGGACACGGCTAAGCCGCGCGTTGTTAGACGCGTGAGGTTCCGACCCTCGTGTGCTCCGGTACGTGGTGTCGCAACACACCAAATGCCTTGCTGATGCAGACGCCCCTGTGGTGGGCTATTATCCATGCATATTAGGCGACTATTCCATGCACATTTCTCTCGTTCCGACGCCAGCCAACTCTTTAAAACGTGCGCAGTGTGCAAGCCTGCCACTTCTTTCTTTGTGACAACTCACGCATGACGTCATGAAAGTCAACCGTGCTGCCTATAATGTGCACGCGTGCCGTACTGCTTAGTCACTCCTCCCTTTGGTCTCGAGTTCGGCGCGACGACGTCCACAGGAGTATGCGTGAACAAATATCGAGATAAATAAGAAGAACAAATAAACAAGATATCTGATTCGTGCCCGCTATAGCGCGCGGCTACAAGCTGTTTTCTTTTTTTCGAAATAGCGCAGCCTTAGCAGCACCTCGTCTTTCGCCAGCGTTGGAAACCGCCGCCAGCGTGCGATGCTCCAGAGAAAAATAATCTTGCTGTTAAAAGCGGAGTTGACTTGCGAATTTCTTTCGAACGTCAGTCGGATGCGTCCCGAGCAGCGGCGCGTAATATATCGTCGGTGTGCCAGTGTAAGGCGTGGGCGACATGTCTGGTCGCGCTTTCGCAGGTTAGTATTAGCAGTTGCAAAGCATACGCGGTAGACATGAACACGCCCCCAAAGCCTGTACAAACTCGTGCAACGACAGGCTATGCAAATGACGACCGTACAGCCACATCAACCACATATATCGGCTCTGTGACCCGGCAGACTAAGTGACAAGCAAGCACTGGCTAGCAATTCGGCGACAAAATTTAAATTCCCAGAGGAGATACAGCAAGCTACGCCGTTTAGTTGCGCGCACAGAAAAAAAAAAAAAACGGCGATGCCGGAACGTCACAAAAGCACTTACACGAGTTCTCCAATATTAACCTATAGCAAGGAAGCGTGCGATATAGACAGGCAGGCGCGCGAGTAAGCAGTGGATCAATGATTCGTAGATGAACGGCTTTCTGACACAACAAAGAATTCAAGTTCATTCGAACTTACCACGAAATCCTGCGACAGGAGCCGGAGAATCCACAACGCTGCACGGCTGGACCTTGCATCAACGAAAAACGCGGGAAATGGCGAAACTCAGGACGGAGGCACCGCTGCTCGCACATCAGAAACCGCCGATGAAACCAGGCTTGCGTGCGGCTGCTCGTGTTCTTCCGCACGGTGGCCTCGTCACGCAAGTTCCGAGCAAAAAGTTAGTTCGGTTAAAGTTTGAATGTCAAATTAGTGAAACAGATGTGTGATGGGCTTCCTGGCAGTCACAAACAATAGCGGTACTCATCAGAACAGTCACACTAAACGTGGCTACTTATCGTAGCCCAAATAAGATTTTATTGTGAAACGGGTTCGGAGCCATTGAAGCCCGTAACAGGACGGGGCAGCTATGGCGTTCGCGCGGCTACGGATTTGTAGAATGTTCCTGTAATTTTGCGTTTTTTTAACAGTGTGCGTTTATGTGCATATACTGTAATAAAAAAAATGGACACACCGTCATGAGTTGTGAAGCGCCTAATTTGGTTTACTGAAATTTCATGTCTCGTTATTTGCAGCATGTGTGCTGGATTTGCGTGTTCTTTCATTTATGCTCTTTTTAAGGTCATCCGTCTGCGTGTGATAGATAATTGCGCTGCGGTGACTTGTCTAGTTGTAGTGCCTAGTTTTTTCCCCCGGTACGAAAAGAAAGTAAAAAAAGATCACCGCCCCTTTCAGTACGTGAAGCTGTGTTAGTTACACCGAGTGTTACACCATGCAAGTCAAACTTCGCAAGTACCCGCCGTGGTTGCTCAGTGGCTATGGTGTCGAACTGCTGAGCACGAGGTCGCGGGATCGAATCCCGGCCACGGAGGCCGCATTTCTATTGCGGCCAAATGCGAAAACGCCTGTGTACTTGGATTTAGGTGCACATTAAAGAACCCCAGACGGTCAAAATTTCCGGAGTCCTCCACTACAGCGTGCCTCATAATCAGAAAGTGGTTTTAGCACGCAAAATCCCATAATTTTTTTTTTAGTACAGGCAATCATTTCGTTTTCTCTCAGAACGATCATAGTGCCATACTTTTTACAGCAGGAAGTGCAAAAAAAAAAAGACCGGTCACTTTTCCATGTGTAGGACGATCAACAATTATACGAGAACGGCGTGTTTTAACAAAGACACTGTTTTTGCCAATGAATGCAGTTGCCTTCTTTGCGTGTTGTGCAAATGGCTTGAAAAGGCACGGAATATCTACTTGGGTGGCTTGCTACGGTTCAGTGCAAGTTTGGCGCGTCCGAGCGAAGTTCAACGTTCCTTGCTTCCTGCAAACCATTCTTAGAGCACAGTGTGCATGATTTAGACATTTTGGTTACGCTAATCTAGCGCAGTGCTCTGCCGCATGTGCAATTGTGTAAGACAGATAGTAGTGGTGTTTAGCACAAAGTGGCTTTGTTATCTTTCACAACCATCAATGTCCACACCTGCTTTCCTTTAGCAAAGAAGCAGAAAACTAAGTGAAACGTCAATTGTTCACTTCTTTATTTGCAACAGATGCGAATCCGCACTCCTTGCGACACCACAGATCGTAGGGGAAATTTCGCTCGCAACCAGTACAGTATACATTAAACTAAAAAAAACGGTTAACTATGCTGCTGTGAAGGAGTGTAAGTTGCACCTACTCCATAAAATCTCGGAGAGACATCAACAAAATGCCTGTCTTTTGACATATACATGAAACTTCCTCCGAATCTGCACAATTCTTTTCAAACTGCACTTTGTAGAAAAAAAAATGACTTTGCTCATTCTTATCACGATACCTCAACTCATTTCCTATATCTCATTTCCGTAAGAGCTAACACCAATTTATAGGTCACAGCGACAACGCGAGAACGTGATACAAGCAACAAGCGTCGTGCTTCGAAGAAATGCAGAAAGCGACCAGTGCAACGACTCCGGGCAGAAAGGCGCAGCCGCAGTTTGCATTGTCGGCATCTGAATACCCGGGTCTAAGTTGCTATCGCAAGATCAACCCGAACCGAAATCACAATAGGCGTAGTTTTTTATGTCCACAGGAGTACCGAGGTCTTTCCCACGAACTGCAATTATCCCTGTCTTCAGCTAGACGATTTCCATTTGTTACGGTCCTTAAATGCGCTGTCCTCGACTGCGCTTCCCATCCGTTGGAACTGATTCTGTAACTGACAATCGGTGATCAGCCCTACTGACTGCATGGCCTGCCAAGCTCCACCTGTAGAGCGCAGTTCTTGAGTGTCGGTTCCTCGTGAGGAGGAAAGTGGAGGCGGAGGGCGCAGTGAACGCATGAGGAGGAAAGCGAAAGAGGGCAGTACGGCGAAAGGGTGAGGAGGAAAGCGGAGGGCCGCTCGAGTCAAGCTCAACAGCGGCGACCAGGCATGTGGGGAACCCTGTGGAAACAAAACAGTGGCGTGGGTTTCGGAACCACAGTGCACGTGCCATTTCAACTGCACCTACACTATATGACCGCCGCCGCTACAACATGCGCTCCGCTTGACTTACGTGCTCCCGCGTTCACGCGTTCTTTCTGGACAGTTGAGCGGCGCAACTGGTGCAAATGCTTCACCTGCCGCTGCTGCTAAACGAGCTGCCCGAGCAGAGACTCAGCCTCACCGCCGGGACGACCTTGTCGTTCAGAATTAAATTGTTTGCCAGAATAAATCGCGAATTCAAAACACCTAAGCTGCACTCAAAATTCCCATCAGGTAGTATCTTAATCGTCATTGAATTTTGTATTCTCAATGTTAACCATGTCAGCTACAACCGTCCGCTCTCTAATCCACACCGTTGTATCCTGTCTCTTAACGTTAGACTTAAAATTTTTGCTTCCGTAACACGTACAGAGCGCAGCTTGTGAAAGTGGCTTGTGCAATGGCGAACCATTCATGTTGGTATGTGCAGTTTAATACATTCTCGGGCTCCTAAAGCTAGTGGAGTATAAAAAACGTGGGCCATTCCCATGGAAATGTGTAGTCTAAAGATGCAGGTCAATGCCGAGTATAGTGCCTCTAAATTTGAGCTCCTGTGAAGGGTTAAACCGTGCCATGCGCATCAACTCTTCATTCCTGTTACTCCCAACCCTTTCAGGAATACAGTATCTTTAGTCGACTTCAACAAAAACTAGAATCGCTTTCACTCTTTTTTGTTGTGGTTGTGCGGGGGGACGTGCTTGCTGGCATAAATTGACACTGATTCCACAGCACAAAAAATAAATAAAATAAAAATAAAAACGAGATCTCAAATGTTAATCTGTGTTTTTTAAAATCATAACATTGAGATGAAGATTAATTAAGAAATAACCTAATCAGGAAATATTCTAATCGATTAGGACTACTTAAGAATAAGTTTAAGATTAAACTGGTCCATCAATTTGTTCGGACACAAGCTGGATGAAAGACGGTGGGCATCATCGTAGAACACGACACGTTTTATTTTATCTATATTTGCTCCTAGAATAGCAAGAGCCTGTACCCCTTGTGGGTTGAATAGCCATAATTATGAGGTTGTTTATTCTTGAATTTCGCTCTATTTCACCCGATCTCAATTCAATGGTCACGTTGGTCACGGGGTTCTATTAGCAGTTATTGGATAATTCTTTCTGTTCAGAATCTATCCTTAGTTTCTCGCTCGTAGATCAGATTGCGAATATCGGAAAATTGAATATGAATATGAACGCATGTCAGCATATCAACAAATTACGAACACGAACAAGTACTAGTAGGATTGTGCCAGCAGAAGCGTGGCAAAAAGCAGACGAAAAGTCACATTTTGCTAAAACATCAAACAATCGTACCATGTAAGCCAACAGCAGAAACTGCTTAGGCATTCTCTGCTGTAACCAATTCTGATGTTCGATGATCCAGTGTTCACTCTAGAGAATAAATTACACGCTGTCAGCGTGTCGTTCTGCGTGGAACGCTCGTGGTGTAACATGGCAGTAGCGAAGACATCGCACACGTGTGCATCAAATAGCTGTCGACACCCATCAGCAACTTGCCTAGCCTGTCCCCTTCACCCCCCCAACAGATCCCCACCCGGTATGGCGAGTTCCAATTATCTCGTTGTGCGAAGAGAATAAACTTCAAAAGGCATTCTCTTTCGTAAAGGCTCCTGCTATTACCGTACAAATTGTGCATTTTAATCAATTTGGCACTGCTTACGAGACCTGAGCCTTCACTGATCCTTGAAGAGATGTTCTGCCGAAGACTCTGCGCTCATACAGTTGACAAAATTAAATGCTTTCTTTGTAGCTCTTGTTCGATATCTGAATTCCCACTGTTCTAGCAGCGTGTTGAGTAGTAAGCAGAAGTGTCATTGTCCAAATGAACAAACGTGCTCTCAGGTTACATAGGTAGTTGTATCGAATCTGCTTCTTGTTTCTGGCACGACAAAAAAGGGAGGGGGGATGCAGTGAGCTTGACACGTATCTGACGCTGTCTTCTTCATAAATTTTTTTCCTTTAATCTAATATGATAATCTGAGGCGCATGCTATATGCTACTGATACGAGAACTTATACAATAATAGACATCGTAAATTATTTCGAGTGAAGAGCTATAAAAAAAGAAACGTTATTCCGCCAAAAATTACGCTACTTCCCAGAACGTAGCCAATACCAGCAAAGAATGATTTCTTGAATTCCACGGTTCTACGGAACGTATACAGCATAGACTACCTGGCGTGCGCCTCCAGACAATGACGCTGTGCATTGAATCTCACATTCTTCAATTGAATTCTGACGTGTTAAGATAAAAAAGCTCTAAACAACCATTTTCTGCACCTGAGTATATATTTTGCAGTTAAAAGGCATAGTATACCTCGTGAGTTGCCAAATTTATGCGGAATTTCTCAAAGATAACAGCGCCCATATTAAACTTATTCTGCTAATTTCTGTCGCCGCCATGGTTGCTAGGTCTGGTGAAAATAGTTCCACTAGTCTCACAGCGCCGCGCGTTCCAAGTAAGCAGGCGTATCCAAACTTTAATTTCATCCCTCCGACTTCTGAGTGCCTTCAGCAATGAACTTTCATGAAGTATGCTGTATAATTTATGAACCACCTCGCTTTGGGATTATTGTACCAAGAATGGATATCACAGCGCGGCCCAGATAATTAAAAAGAAGATGTGTTATGGTTTATGACACACACGGAGCGATGTCAAATGTAGCGATATAACCAATGTGCCTTCACGAATAATTTATATTGCCAAACACGAATGGTAGATGAGGTGAGCGTTTGTATATGAGTTATATGCCAGAGAACGGCCACAGAGAAAGCTTTGTTCGAGGAACACGTGGGTGATTGCGTTCTAGTATAAATAACATAACCTGGCAGATGCTTTGACTGCTAGGGACTCGTGCTGCTGGAGAGAACAGGAAACTGAAACGGTTCGAGGTAACTCGCAAATAAAATGCCTAGTTCGTATCTTAGAGCGCGTCGTGGTGTTTACTCGGGTCAGCACTTTGTCCCACAATAACAATGCCTGCCAAATATTTCAATGTGCTACTAGAACATATCGTAAGGTTATTCGTTTGCCATTGCGTATGGTTCATATGGATAAACGTGACGCGTTGCCTTCGACAGCAATTTTTTATCGTTGGTGCCTTTCAAACAACCGTCCTCGATTCATAACGTGGGCTTTCATTTCATCTCCTTGTTAAGATGTGTACGCATGCACTTCCAATGAAAGAAAGGCTGAAAATCTTTTGGAGGCGTGGTCTTGAAGTAGGTATTAGTCGCGGCAGTAGACGCATCCTTAAGTGGCAGTCATGGGGTGCAGGAGGAATTCTCACTGCAATTTGAAATATTCGCTGATGTTTGTACTCTGTGTTTCCTTCATACAAACATCTTATGGAGAAAGCGTAAGTTTGCAAGCCTTTCCAAGCAATCCAATGTTTACCGATAGGTAACCGAGATACCAGCCTAAAGGCGAGAGATAATAGGGAGCTATTTCTTTTCGCACGCTGTGAGATATATTTCTTCAGATTTTATTGTCATGAATATCTTTAACAGAACAAGTTCTTTTGCAATAATGGCTTCAATACCTAATACGCTATGTAACATGAGATACTGATTTGGCTGCGCATTCTTCAAAAGTGGAGCAACATTCTAGGCACCGTAATTTATTTATTGTTTATATACCTCTGGCGAGGGGAGAGGTTCATCAGGCCTAATGTGAGCGGCGGGAGTATGATCAACGTTGTAAAATAGTCGTTCTTGGTGATTAGTAGTTGATAAGAGTGGACTTCAAATGGTTTACATTAGTTGTAACGCTGACGATTGTAATTGTGATCAATGCTGCTTAAACGTGCTTTTAAAGACTACTACCATGCTGGCAGTGCTAATACAGCTCCCCTTGATTCGGTGCCCTTATATATTTTATTCGGTGGAGCCATTTTGATGGGTTGCAAAATCTATTCCATACTATACCAGTTCATACTATATATATATGAATCGCCAAATGACGCCGAAGACAGACGCTGGCTTGTGTCACATCACAAAATATATGTGGGATCCCTTCGCTGTAGCCGGAAGTAGTCACATAAGAAATGGGCAAATTTGCTGCACTTTAACTACCTCAATAAAAATGACTAGCAAACTGTTTAGACTGTGTTAGTATCACTGAAATCACAATATTTTGATATTATACATTATTGTTAAATCTATTTAGGAAAACATGGATTCCTATATGTGATGCAGGGTACTGATTTTCTCCTAAATAATACGAGGGTGAATCAGAAAGTCTTTGCCCCTATTTTTTCTAAGCCAAAATAAGTTAAGTACAGGTAATTGCAAGTATGCGTACTATTGTACGATCCTAATAAAGTGAAAATCAGACATCCACTCAATCGTAGCAATTGCTGCAACAGAAACCCATACGGGTTTCTCGAAAGAAAAGCCTCGCAGTTGAAGAAAAATTCGTCCTGATCCGGGACTCGAACCCGGGACCACCACCGTTCCGGGCAGCCGCTGTGCCATACAGGTCGCATTGATGCAATGCAAAACATTCAGCTGCATGTTCTGATCAGAAAGATATTTACCATGTTGATGTTCCCGACCATAATCTCTATTTCGTCATAGACAACTTGGTTTGTACTCACTCTTCATAAAAATGTGCTACCACTTGAAGTGTTGCAAGCTTTCGGGCACCTAATTTTGATAAAGAGAAAATAATTGGTAGCACTTTATCGTCTCACTTTCTCTTTCACAAACTTCTAAACGAATATTTTCGACATTCCACAGAAACTGGATGTCCGCCTTAACAGGAGGGGTGAGTAGAAATAAAAATGCACACCAATTTTTTTCCATTCCGCTGAATTTGATATGGCGCTCATAGGTATTAGTGCAATCTTTCTAAAACGTGTGCTGGTATTAAACATGCTGAACTGTAACTGAAATCCTTGGCACACCAATATCATAGCCATTTGAAGCTCATATGTGTCAGATTTTTTGTACCGCGATATCCGCTAAGTTTCTTAACACCAATTTTGCTATGCTACACGCCGTAGGTCTTCTACACCTACCATTACTTGGGGTTAGACATTACATGTAAAAGTGTATACCTTGTTCCCACTGTAGTATCTAGCATCTCACGAAAGAAGCCTAAAGAACATTGCGTAAAAAAAAAACTGGTTTAGGGGCATCCAACTACAGGAGTTATGCAGCACAAGATTGTCCAGGAGACACGAAAGTTTTCTTAAAGTAATGCGATGGTGAAGGCATGACTGTTTATCAAAAATATGTTCAGATTAACAAACTAACAACTAAATTTACCGTATGCTTACTCAAACGTGTAAAAACGCGTGTATACTGAAGTAGATTTCTGTACACATAGAATACTAAAGAACGAAGCCATGCTCAGCCACAAAGAAAAACCATGTTTGTCAGATTATTATGAATCAAAGTCTGCCTTTCTCTTAATTCGCCCTTCCATACACCACACTGAACACGCTGATTAGTTCATAAGCGACGTGGTCGCATAGGGTTACTATCGTTTGGCGAAGAAAGACTCATCACATTTAACAGCATTTACATACGAGTATGTTTTCTTTGAAAATATAAATCTAAGCTTTGACGAAACTTAGAAATGTTCCTCGTGGAGTTCCCGCTAGTTTCAAAGGAAAACGTAGATATAATATGGCGGCCTATCATCATATGTTGACCGGTGTTCACATTATGTTCAGGTTGTGGAGTGTCAGAACCAATGGGCAGGGTTTACAATGGCAAAAGCATACGCAAGCCGCAGATTCCCTGGATCGTAAGTATAAAATTTTGACAAGCTCTGTTTGTTCGCTGTAACTAAAGAGACCGCTCTTTTCTGGAGGTTTGTTAAGACAATTATGTACGCGATTAGTGGGTAGTGTTTACTATACTTTGAGAAATATAAATTTTGTAGTCTCAGCGGTAATGTGTGGACAAGACTGGTGACGCGACACGGTGCGCCAGAAACTGCGCAATGTGTACATTTCCTTCATATTACCACAATGAAAATGATGGTGTTCTTGATGAAGTGTTCAATGTTGTAATTTTTCAGATAGAGTCAATTCAATATACTGCTTTATTGCTTTGTTTATTCGAAATATGGACAAAGGTTACAGCGCCATTGATAGCGAAATGGGGCGTCGAAGACTACCCCAGCTGTCCATTTAATCCTCGTCTGGCGGGGATGCACTGTAGGCGCGTGGAACCAACCAGCAGTACACAATAAAGTGAACTGGGACAAAAATAATATTTTGGCTTCAATTTATCTTTAAAATTTCGTGCTGAAGAACGCTAGAATGTTTTTAACGAGGCTACTGGGCTGAGAATGCCTTGGCTTTGTAATGCATAGTTTAGCCTATAGAAAACCGAGAGAGGTCAATGCCTACTGCACTGAACAATTATTATATTTTAGTTTTTCCATTTTACCAGAAAAAGAAGGCTCGGTATGGATAGCAGGTAGTAAATTTGTTGGCAAGTATTTCTCATCATAGAGCTTGTTTTATCCTTATTACTCTGATCCCAAACGTACCATCCAATTTAGTCTAAGAGAGATAGAAAAGCACATCTGTATGACTTTTACCTTAATCACACATCGTAGTCTTTTGGGCACAGTACAGAAATATATTATTGTCTATACGGCGACAAGTATGATAGCACCATTGAAAGGCGATTAGATAAGGTAGGAATCGGCAAATAGATTAGGTAAGAATATCGTAAAATACAATAGATGTTTCTTTGGGACTTCCATGTCATGCGTTCACTTTCTTTTGGTGCCATGTCGTGAGGCTATCATATCAGTCTCAATAAAATCTGCATTTTGGTTGTGCAAAGTGCATGGCGTTGTAGTGACATGACAAGGTCGGGGAAATGACAAGTTTGCAGATAGCGAAACAGTTAATCCCATGATATGTGTCACCAATGAAAATTTAAACTGTGAGCAACCTACGCTACACTATATACATTATGAAAAAATCTCGACTATGGCCAGTAAAAAAATATGAAGTCAAGGTTTCTTTGCCTCATCCCCTCACTTTGCGGGTGCTTCCTTTTCGGCTGCCTAATGCTGTTTTGTATATTTAGGCGGTCGTTGGCATAAAGTAAACCAGTAAGGATAATAGCGTAACGAGGCAATCGCGGAGGGTGGCAGGCGATGTAAGCAAGAGCTGACACCTAGCATAAAACAAACATCTGTTTATCTTCACGCTATCATCACCATTTCTTCATCGTAAGTTTGTCACCTTCATTTGCACCGTCGTCATTCATGTGTAGTAGTCATCAACACATCGTGGCCATTCTATTTGTAATTTATTTTTATTTATTTATTTAATAATACTGTCAGCCCATGAAGGGCCATTACAGTAGTGGAAAATACAAGCACAATAATAATACCGGCGTTATTGGGCTTTCATCGTCACGACAACATTGTTTCCTGCCGACATTTTTTTGCAAGAAAGATTTTGTTGCTGTGTTGCAATCATTGTACTGCCGCTGGTCGCTCTGACGTCGCAATTTCGCTTTCGTTATTAGGTCATCCGTCACTTTTGCACTGCTCTTCTGCCATCGCGGTTCCTTGGTCATTATACCGTCGTTATCATTCTTTAGGCGCCGATATATCATCATCATGTGCTTATCATTATGCCGTCGTCTCTATTTCCTCGTTGTAACCCCATCGCCTTCACGCCAGCATAGCCGTAAACACCAGGAACTCCTTGTCATTCCATCATCACCAAGCAGTCATCGTTGTTGCGCCACCTTAATCATGCAGCCGTCGTCATTTTATCTTCACAATTTCGATGCCGTAGCATACTCTCATGAATCGGTCCTTGTCGATTTGGTGTCATCATGCTCTAAACCTCATTCTATCGTCGTTACAGAGTCGTCCCTATGTCACTGAGGGCCTGTCGTCGTGCCCAGTCCTACGTAAATCGAACGGGAGACTCGTATGTTGGAGTACCATTTGTTGATGTAGATCGACCGAGGTGTTTTCAAGTGAAAATGTTTCCAACTTGGTAGTGCGATTTGCATACGCTCATTGGCTGTTCAAGAAATGTAGTGTTTTCACGAATAGGAATTAGGGTTTCCCCTAGAAAAACATTGCACGACGCATGGAAAGCACGTACAACCCAATATTGTTGTTCAAGGAGACGTTGACCCCTATCGCTGCTACCATTTACACGTTTATTTACACACGTGGAAAAAAAAAACACAATAAATATTTACAAGCGTGGGGCCTGCTGGACCCGCCGAACGCACATGTGCTCAGATCAGAAAATTAATTAAATTTTTTGCAGGTTCAGATTGTGATGACATTGGCCGGCAGTCAGGGATACATGTGTGCCGGAAGCATCATATCGCAAAATGTTATATTAACGGCGGCTCACTGCGTTGATCATAAGTAAGTACCTCTTTCATTATCCATATACACACACATCACTTAAGTGAATATAAGATTTATAAGCTATACCTTCGTTTCTCTTTTTCCTGATCGAGACAATTACATCCACAAAAGGTCTACACTTTTGTGGTCTAGGGTTCGCAGTTCTCATTTTGTCGGGATTCTTGCAGCGAAGCTATTAGACTTTAGTTGGTCGGGATGTTCTGTGGCGTGCTCACCTGAAACCCGGAAGCAGCAAAATGTGTTTGTGCTTGAGTTTTCGCGTAAAAGAACTGTGCTTTCTCGCATATTTGAATTACAGTCTCATGCTGGGATGTCTGTAGGTTGTGTGCAAGTTCTGGTTTACCAATTTTGCAATCGAGTTTACTTTGAGACATTCAATTAGTTCAAGAAAGCACTTACACAAGGTGGAGGGCCTACAAAAATGAGGATGTACGCTGCAATTTCGCCCATGCGGGTGCGCGCGCGTCGAACATGTGTTCGGGATGTATCTGCGTGGGCGCTCTGCCCATTGCATCTGTCGCACAGCGCGTTCTGCGCCCGTAGTCGACATTGCGGCAAACATTTTTGAACGACAGTACTGCCACAGCAGCTAGAAACGGGGTTTGTGTTTGAATTTCAAGATAACCGAATTGTGTTTACTCGTACATTTTGTACTACAATCAGAACCTATCATGTCGGCACCTTGCGTGTGAAAATAGTTCTTTACGCACCTTCTGAAGCAATTTACTTTTGAAATTTATTTTGTTCAATAAGGGACTTCCGCTTGGCGCAAGGCCTAGAAGAATGAGGATGTATGCTGCACCTCAGCACACGTGCGCACTCACGTGACGTTCGTCGTTTGTGGTGCTGGTATTTGCAAGGTCCATCTAAATAGGTCGCGTAGCTTCGGAAAAAAAGTGGTTCACAACAAAATTGTCGCCGGCGTCAGTAAGGGTGGTTATGGGAGCAGCGATTGAAGCGCGACAACGTATGGAGCGAGCAAACATTGGGAAAGAAAGTGTTTTTTTAATTAAAGGCAGACACAGTTAGATTGATTCGATGAAAATGAAATTCCTAATCAATTTTATACATGCTTGACGGGTAAACAAAAGACGACTGTATTTAATTTTATTATTATCAATAAATACCCTTTTGTGAGCACCCATACTAGGAGGGGGCGCTGATGCCGCGATCACTTGCAGCTGCTGAAGTGTATGGAAAGGCGCGCTCGTAAAGTTTACCTGTTACAATACGCCCCACTCTGATGTTGTGCTGTTTGATTGCCGACGTTTGCGTGAATTTTAAGATGTGGGTAGCATCGTCGCTTCTTAACCTGTTCTGTCAAAAGTAGTGAGTTACGATAGCCAGATAGCCAGGTGTTTTCGTGCGACTGTGCTGGCCGACGGCCTTGGCGTCTGATGATAGGGCCATCACTCGACACCTAAAACTTTCATCGGCCTCCAAAGAAAGTACGTTCTGTTCAGGAATGCGATTTCGACACCCGTACGGATGGCCTATGCTTGCATCTCCTTCCGCGCTGGAACCTCAAAACGGCCGCCAAGTCGAGTGGGGGACATTTGAATATACAGCTCTAATGGCAGGCCCCGAAAATAAACGTCGTGCCTTCGAGAACAAAATGACGTCACCACTGTTTTTAGAGATATGACGTCACATTATTTTTTTTCTCTTCCACTGGAAGTGTTCTCACGTATCACAGATTGCGATAAGTCGCATAAAATGGCGATGAACCACCATGTTTTGAACGTATGAGCTTCCATGCAAGCTTCGGTAGCGGGTATATTTACCTTGGTACTTGTCTATCGTCTGCACCAGCTTCTCAGTACGTCCACCTTTACAGGGTGGAACGCAAGTAAACTTTAATCACGTTCATAATCTCTTTTCATTTGAAAAAAGCATGCATTCGCCCAAATGGCGAAGCGTCGATTAGGATAGCAATTTAGTAGACAGCTATATCAAGTAATGATACTGGTTTTATCGGGCGTATAAACTCGTAAACATTTGCTCACTAAGTAAATTAAGGTGCATGACGTCACGTGCGCACAGGCAAACATCATCACGTCTCATTCGGTGTGCGCGGACACCCACTGTCAAAACGCTGGCGCCAGGTAGAGTGAACACGAAGCCGCTATCCCCCTGCGCAACTATACCCTGTACAACCGAGTATTACTTTTTTGAAAGTGTAGGATACAAGATGCTTTCGCGTGGACTTGTCTTATCATTAGTGGCAAAAGCCACTGCTCCCTCAGATGTGGCACCTTTGTAAGTGCGCTGCAATGGCAGCCCGTAAGGAAATGCCTTGGCATTTACTTCGAATTACTTGGCATTCTTATTCGAATGCGTTCTTACTTCTTTGTACTTGTTTTCTCCCACCAAAGGCCGTGGGTGCGAGTGCCTTACTGCTGTATTCGCGAAAGCGTGCGAGAAAGCCCGAGGTACCGACTGACAGGATTGCCATGCAGGGCGAGGCAACGAAAAGTATTCCTCCTTCGTGCATATTCGCCTCAATCGTCGAGCTTAACTATAAGGAATCAATGTTAGGCAATGTGTTATATGAAGAGTGTTCAAGGTTAGCTACTGATGCTGTAAATTTTCTCTAAGCGCGTGTGACGTGCAAAACTCTTGTACATTTAAAGTTAGATCTAAAACTTTTATTGTTGAGGTCGAGTACGCTTGAGTGAAATAAATATTTCTGTGAAGGATGTTGAACTTAGAAAAGAATGGTAAACATTTTTGTTTGTCTCGACTCCAGATAACCTTTTTTTTTCTCCATAATAGGGCTTTTACGTACAACTTTGACATAACTTCGACACTAGAGCGCCCGCGAATATAGGTTTTCCCAGCTTAAAGACGAAAGGGTTTTGCTGATTTGTACACAGTGCTTGCCGCCTATGCCGACGGTCTGCAACTCGTTGTTCTAGTGTGTTATCCCACTTTCCGGTAATTCTGCTAACGTCTTCTATGCACTAAACTTGTCAGTGTTGCTTTCTATTTACCTTTTCTTCCCACATTTCTGCCTAGGCCGCCACCACAAGAGGTTCTAATCTACTACAACACAACGAAGTCGAGCAGTGGACCTGTAGCTCGTGTTGTGCGCTTTATGATGCATCCGGATTATGACAAGTATAACGCTGCGAAATATGATATAGCGCTCCTGAAGGTAAAGTTTCTTATCGCGCGAAACGCGAATGTGGCGACCCAGCCCGGGTCGTAGCAACGTTCTAGTTTTACAGCAAAGCTGTACACTACTAGGGTTCCGTGTATTTATGTTCTCCTTGAAAAAAACGCTATCATCATCAATGGCTAACACCCCTGTAAGCATGCAAACACTGTAATCTCTCGTAGCCCTTTAAGGCAGAGGCTAGAAGCACTCAGTAATAGGAAGCGAACAGTGCGTAGATTCGTTGCATTCACGCATACACCATGAAAAACAGCATGTCTAAAACTGTCATTACTAATCGCTCATACCTCCGTAAGGCAAAAGCTACAAGCCCTCAGAAAAGTGCACCGAACAGTGCATACATCCTTTGTTTTGTTTCAAAGACGTACATACACTTGTCAATTAGAATTAGAATCGGAGAAAAAAAATGGAGCTAGGCAGGTCATGTAATGCGTAGGTTAGATAACCGGTAGACCATTAGAGTTACAGAATGGGTGCAAAGAAAAGGGAGAGCAGCCGAGGACGGCAGAAGACTGGGTGGGGCGATGAGATGAGGAAATTCCCGGAGCGCTGATTGGTATCGGTTCGCGCCGGGCAGGGGTATTTGGAGATCGCAGGGAGAGGCCTTCGTCCGGCGGTGGGCATAAAATAGGCTGATGATGATGATACACTTGACAGGAAAGGGAAATCGAGGAGCAGGCTGGCAACTGCCACCGGAACAGGCACAGCGCCTGCCAACTCTTCAGAAAGGAGGTTGCAGAAATATTGAAAATCACGCATACGACATACAGAACAGAACTTGAGACTGACTCCAACCAAATAACTGAATTTTATTAGCCCGACGTTTCGGAGCCCATTCGGCTCCTTCTTCAGGGGGTTGTTCTTCGGGGGGTGGCGGTGTGCCGCTTTTAAAGCGTCTTTTTTTAAGAAAGGAGGGGGGGGAACATGGGAGGTGGGGAGACACTTCACAGACGGAAAGGTGGGGGGGAACAAAAGGAAAGGGGGGGTGTGTTGTTGAGTGCTTCCATGGTGCTGGGACGACCGGTGCTGACCGGTGACCGGTGACGGGTGATGACCGGTGCCAGCACCATAGAAGCGCTCAACAACACACCCCCCCCTTTCCTTTTGTTCCCCCCCCCACCTTTCCCTCTGTGAAGTGTCTCCCCACCTCCCGTGTTCCCCCCCCCCTCCTTTCTTCAAAAAAGACGCTTTAAAAGTGGCACACCGCCACCCCCCGAAGAACAACCCCCTGAAGAAGGAGCCGAATGGGCTCCGAAACGTCGGGCTAATAAAATTCAGTTATTTGGTTGGAGTCAGTCTCAAGTTCTAATCAATTTCCTAACCAGACAGGCAATTCTGTCGAAATGTTTAGCTTCAAGACATACAGAACAGCACACGTTTGAATACAGAACAACGTGAAAAAAAGCACTCGGACGCCATAAATAATGATAAGGCGCTCGTGATAGGAATGCGAAGCACGTAGTGCTGCCCGCAAACGTTCCCGGTAAAAATAGATGGAGTATGACATCTCTAGCCTTTCGTATATAAAATAACCAGCCTAACAACAGATTTAAATGTTGTTGCAGCACCGCTATGGGCGACGGCTTGCTGTCAAAATTGCGATTGCTCCCAATCCTACGCTTACTCAAACATAGCACTACTCCCACTACTCTAAAGCCATAAAGGATTGAATGTCACCCACAGCAATTGATGTAGTGGATTTTCAATGGCTTCACGGATCATAAACCTTCGCACAGTGGAATGGCTCATGTTTTTCTTTTTCTTTTTGACGATGCCTTGTCCAACGTGCGCAGAGAACAAGAAAAAAAAATAAGATAACTAAATTACTGCAGAACTTCTCTCACGAAGAATACTGCTGTCAATGTGATTATCAGTGAAGCAATTTAGAAACACCATCAAAAGATGTCGTGAATGACACTTGCATGCACAGTTTCCTTATTGGCGCGTCCCATTGTACACTCTACGTTATCTGGCAGCGTAGCTGGGAAATTCGAGCGTAGCACAGTAATAGCAGCCGCATATGCGAATCTGCTATATGCAGAAATATTACAGCCCAAATACATTGAGGAGAAGGTTCCTGTTGAAAAGAGAGGGCTTGAGAAAAAGGTTTCTTCACACTTCCCTTGCGAACTCCACAGTTCTAAGACTGTGGGGCTGAGATGTTCACAGCTGCGTATGCTATTCGCCGGTTGTGCTTCTTCACTAAGGCAGACGGGTGTTTCGGGACCCCTTTAAAGGGGAGAAGTATACGAGAAAAGAACATCAAAATGTCGAATCCAGGGTCTCTTAAAGAGCACTGAGTTCAACTGCTGCCGACACCACTGTGCAACAAGGGCTCTCTTGAATTTCTCCTTATTACAGCCATTAAACAAGGATCTTTTGCACCCAGGAAGGCCGCGCATGATTTAAAATCTGATGGCGACCTAATATACTTTATGCGCCCTCTAGGGTGGCGTCTTAAGAGCAGACGTTCACTTTTTGAATAGTTTGCTTGTTTATCATGCTACAGCAACTTAACGAGGTCACCATAACGCTGTTCATACCCTGTTATTTCGGGGATTGTCACTTCGGCAATCTGTTGAGCTTCACTGCCTCAGTGGGCAGCGCTTTGGGAAATTAAAGTTCGGATGATGACTTCGTTTCAACAAGTTTTTGTGAGGAAAGTAAACCAACCGACTGACCGACCTGTGAGAAGCCGACCTTGAGTTGGCTTTTGCATCGCCAGCATTAAATGACAAGGTACAGCTGCTCAGAAAATCCGCACCCCCTTAAAAAAATTATGGTTTCCTTGTAGCAAACACAACCTGCGATTCCTTATAAAGTAGGGGCTATACTGTCTCAATAAAATAATGTTTCAACCAAAAGTGTGCATATAGTGGTTTATTCTTTGCACTCAAATACGGAAGCTTCCATGCGTGATGCCACATATAGTGCATAGAATTGACCTAGTCGTTTTTGCACCTGGTCCTTTTTCCCTCCACAGGTAAGAGACAAGATTAGGTTTGATAGGTTTGTGAGGCCCATATGTCTAGCAAGAAGACGTTTTCGGACAGACGGTAAACAACTCATGTCTGGTGGTTGGGGAACAGTCAATAATCGTGAGTCATCGTTCTTGCATCTCTCTAATTTTTTAAAAGATACACGTGATTGCTTGAAGAGGCTTGGCAACGTTCTGCTTAAGGAATCTTCGAAATACAACATATATAGTGGCTTCTAAATAGCATCAAGCTCAGTGTTTTTCATCAACTGTAAATCTTAAAATACTGACGTGCATTAATCGCCTGCATACTTTGAGCTAGGTTCTATTATATGCATGTTTCGTGGAAAATCTGTATTTTAAGCAAGAATATGTGCATTGACGTTGCCCTCGACGCACAAGAAAGTGTCAGTATTAAAGGACAAAAGTAGCCAACAAGCGATTCGGAAGTTACGCGCCATCGAGGCCTTCACGCTGTGTTTTGTAGCATATTGATAAGATTGCTTTGATTGTACCATCCCGCCTGATGAAGAAAGCACATTGAAACTTTGTGTTACTAAGTGCTTTGTTATCGAATAACACGACAAACAGAAAGAGAGAGAAAGAGAAAGATACTAAGGTGTATTTAGATAAAGGTAGAAAGAGTGTCTGGAGCTATCGCGTGTTGTGTCGTGCTACTCTGCAATAGGAAAGAGGGGCGCGAAGGAATGATAATTATGCCTGGCGATCACGATAGGAAGAGTTGCGTATATACAATTTCACTACGTTACTGCAAACTTAAAACGCGGGTCTCGGCCAGCAGATTTTCGAAAGCCAGGAGTGCTCTATGGAAGATACAAGTTTTTGATGTTCCCGCGCGGTCCTGGGCACGAACCTGAATCACGTGTGCGAGTTTTGTTGCATCCGAGAGAGTTCGTGATTTTGACCAGTACCATTGCATACTACGCAGTGTATATAACCTGTGGTGTATGCCACAACATTGTGAATCCTGTGCGGCACACACGTTTGGTTAAAGCTTGAGCAGAAAGGAATGTATCAGCTGACGTAATAGCACTGCCGTGAAAATTTATTGTACCAACCAAAGGACAAACTTTTTATCTTTTGCACTGTTCAGAATTTTTTTAGCCAAGCAGGGAGGGGAAGCTTGTTCGCACTTCCGAAGAAAGCGTTTGTCGACATATACAGGGTGAAAATGTTAAAGTTCTATGGAATATTTAAAAACCGCCTGTGGCAGATGGAATATTTGTTGTCCTTGAGCTGGATAATTCCAAGAGGTGGACATTACTACCACGACAAAATGAAACACATATTCAACTAATTAACACAGATTCACCAATAAACTTCATTATTCTCTGAAATGGCGTTATTCTGGAAGTTCATTTCAAGCTGAAATGCCTTGCAAACTCAGCAGCTACCATGGGTTAATTATCCAGAAATAATTAAGAATTAGTGGATTTCCTACAATTAGGTTATTATGTGTTTCAATTTCTCGTGAAAGCAAAGTCCGCCTCCCTAAATTCTCCACCTTAAGGACTAAAGCTAGGTTATCTGAAAGAAGCTTTTAAAATTTTTATAAACCTTACAAGTGATCACCCTGTAAAAGGGTTAACGTCGTTACAGGTAGTAAAGCTTAATTTGGCTGTCATACCTTTATCGCTTCATAGATCATACGTGCGCTGGTTTTGTTTGCATGGAAGTTTTAGCATTCTCGTGAACCTTAGGGTTGAAAGTTTACACAAGCACGCTTGTAACTAGCGAAATCATGTTTTTTTTTTTTTGAGGTACAAGTGGTTCTTCAGCAAGCGGCATCGCTTTACGAGTTTCGAGGGAAGTTACTTAACGAAGTTGAAACTCCTATCTTTCGGCAGGAGAACCTCCCGAATTCGCGAAAACATTGCTCTACATTACTTTTGAAGGCATCTCGCAAGACAAGTGCGACCCAATCTTGAGGCATGCAATAGGCAACTTGGGTGGTTTGGACTCAAAATTAGCACTGTGTGCGAAAACCAATTCAAGCTCACTTTGTCCAGTAAGTATGTGGGATTTGTTTATTTACTTTATCGCGACCACGTTTTCTTTAGACATGCATGTATGTTTAAATTACGTGTTATATATAAATCACTGAAGAATCAATACAGTCACAAAAAAGGCCGGTCGGGTGCTCACAGGTGTGGCCATGCTAAGCTCCTTGGCGTACCTGATGTTTTAGAGCGCAGCTCTTTGGCGCCCGTTCCTGCGTTCCGCGTCGCTGTCGTGCCTCGCCGTCGGCCTCACCGTAACCAGGGTGCTCTAGCTGCGCGCGCTCCGGCTGCCATCTCTTGCGCGTGGTGCGAGTCTTGCTCACCCCTTGTCCTCCAAAGCTGGATCACGTGTTCCCGCCTATCCCCTCGCAGCTTCCTCCGCGCAGCGCCGTTGCAGTGACTCTCGCCGCTACCACCCACTGCACCCTCACCGTCCCTTTTCCCGCTGTCGCGGCACTTCTGCGGTGCCGGCGGCGGACGCTCCTTGCTGCCTCGAGCGTGATCCACGGCTTTCCACTTCTCCGTCTGAGCGTCGCCTGGCTGTACGGCTCTGGGCCATGTCTCTTGCTTTCCCGTTCGCAGGGCGCGTTCCTTAGTTGCCTTTGTCGCCACTAGCTGTGCTTGCACCTGTATGTCCTTCTCCCGCCTCCACTCCTGTCCTAAACCTCCCCTTACCTGGCGCAGTGCCATTGCGGTGACTCGAAAAATAGGTAAAGCGTTTCATCCCCTTGCTTTTACTTTCCACCCCAACCTTATGCGGCCACATTGAGGCCTGTCTATGAGTGAATGAGTGTTTGACCTCTACTTAATACCCCTGTTCTCCACTGGTTTCCTCATTCCACCTCAAAAGAAATAAATAATAATTGCTAATCTACCTCCCCTCTTCGCGGTGATGACGCACTATAAGATGGCGCGTCACGGAAGCGCCGTGCCGGTAGCGGCAAACCTCAGTGTGTGCTTCCCATCCCGAAACGCAGAACCTCTTCCGTTCGGCACTGCATGTTCTGTATGCGGTTGCATGTTGGTGAAATAAGGCTGTAGCTGCGCTACAATATCGCATTACCAAGAAGCGTAATCATCGGCCAATTTTTCGCTCGGGGCTTGCGTCTTCTACTATCCGGCTTCTCTGCATAATACAGGGGGCTGTTAATCAATGTCGCTGTTGCGTAGTAGTACCAAATATGACGGGAGTGCTCTAGGAAGCCTCGAGGTCCTCCTCGTCCACCTCGCCATACAGGGTGGCGACAACCACGTCGTATGCTACGGCGTGCGCCATTCCCATGCCCGCTTCGAGACCTGCGTTGCCGGTGCGCGTGTCTATGAACAGCTTGTAGGAAGCCTGCAGGGGATTTTATGTTTACAAAAATATTACGGAAAGGCATTATTGGGTTTAGTTGTTAAGTAGATAATGTTTTCCTGGTTTGCAGTCTTAAAGCACTAATAAATAAGCCGCCGAGAAAGCGTTTGATTCTGTCGAAACCTCAGCAGTCATGGAGGCATTACGGAATCAGGGTGTAGACGAGCCGTATGTAAAAATACTGAAAGATATCTGTACCGACTCCACAGCCACCGAAGTCCTCCATAAGGCAAGCAACAAAATCCCAATAAAGAAAGGCGTCAGGCAGGGAGATACAATATCTCCAATGCTATTCACAGCGTGTTTACAGGAGGTATTCAGAGACCTGGATTGGGAAGAATTGGGGATAAAAGTTAATGGAGAATACCTTAGCAACTTGCGATTCGCTGATGATATTGCCTTGCTCAGTAACTCAAGAGACCAAGTGCAATGCATGCTCACTGACCTGGAGAGGCAAAGCAGAAGAGTGGGTCTAAAAATTAATCTGCAGAAAACTAAAGTAATGCTTAACAGTCTCGGAAGAGAACAGCAATTCACAATAGGCAGCGAGGCACTGGAAGTCGTAAGGGAATACATCTACTTAGGGCAGGTAGTGACGGCGGATCCGGATCATGAGACGGAAATAATGAGAAGAATAAGAATGGGCTGGGGTGCATTTGGCAGGCATTCTCAGATCATGAACAGCAGGTTTCCATTATCCCTCAAGAGAAAAGTATATAATAGCTGTGTCTTACCGGTACTCACCTACGGGGAGAAACCTGGAGGCTTACGAAAAGAGTTCTACTCAAATTGAGGACGACGCAACAAGCTATGGAAAGAAGAATGATAGGTGTAACGTTAAGGGATAAGAAAAGAGCAGATTGGGTGAGGGAACAAACGCGAGTTAATGACATCTTAGTTGAAATCAAGAAAAAGAAATGGGCATGGGCAGGAAATGTAATGAGGAGGGCAGATAACCGACGGTCATTAAGGGTTACGGACTGGATCCCAAGGGAAGGGAAGCGTAGCAGGGGGCGGCAGAAAGTTAGGTGGGCGGATGAGATTAAGAAGTTTGCAGGCACGGCATGGCCACACTTAGTACATGACCGGGGTTGTTGGAGAAGTATGGGAGAGGCCTTTGCCCTGCAGTGGGTGTAACCAGGCTGATGATGATGATGAAATAAGCCTCCTCATTTGTCATGTAATGTTGTAGTCTGATATCGTTTCGAAATACGTTATGATCCCTTGTTGGCGTGATTGTTTGTTTACCGCGCTGTTTGCTCTCGGAAAACATTCTCTGCCATGTGGAATATAAGAAAAAATTGGTTTCGATCGCACTCCCTCGTTAAAAGAACTCCTATCGAATACGCTGAAGAGCCGGTCTTCCCATGTACCTCCACTGCAGTCGCACAGCCACCGTCCGGCAACCAAGGCACCCTAAAACTTGGTTTCACGAGGGCACGCTTGCTTCACATTGGCGCCTGTTTATCAGCGGCGAAAGTCCGGCCCCTATATCGACCACTAGAGATCGTTTCCTACGAAGACAGGCGAAAGCATCCAAAACAGCTATTTACTTTACCGTATGCACTGCACTTGTTTTGACCACTTTTCCATATTGATTGAAATTTTGCATCAAGGTTGCGTTGCTTTAATAATTGTCAGTCTTATTGAAGTGTAACCTACACAGCTGTATGCTTTATTGTTATGACAGAGCGGTTTAAGAAGGTATTAACGCAAGAGCGTTAAGGGCCCCATGTCGCACAACATGTGGTGCCGGCGTCCCGCGTCCCACGCCGTTTGAGCAAAAATATTTTCCCACCACCCACATCAAGGCCCTCCATGTGGTGTAAGGAAGCTCCTGAACTAACTCAGTTTCTCAACCTCAAATACATAGAAAAATCTTAAAGTACGAATTACACACAAAATACAGTCATAATAGCATCGGATTGTAATTTGAGTAAACGAGAAATCATAATCGTGCTTCGCGAAAAAAGCAAACCCCTTTTCCAGCGTTTCTACCTTCCATAGACGGGCCACGGCGTCCGCCATTTGGGCACGCTGGCGCGCGATTATGTTCGAGTTCACGGAGAAGCACGCCCGTTTCCATGCAACAGTTCCAGATGGCGCTCCCCTCCCACACGTCGCTGCCTACGCAAGAGGCCCTGTTTCTACCAGAAATTGCGTTCTCGCATTCGCGAGTGTTTCCCAGTAAAGATTGCGGTTGCATACGCCGCAGTTGCGGGGAAGCGTGAGAAGGGGTCGATCGGGGGCAGGGGCCGGGTGATGACGTCTGCGAAAATGAAAGGTGCAGCCCCGGGAATATTTTGATGAAGCTCAGGCAAAGCTACGTTGATCTCCTGCGCAATGGCACCGCGGAGCGGAGGCGCAGAACATGAGGAGGGCTGCTGCATATGCTGCGGCTTACCAAATATCAGCAGTGATAGTTGGCGCGCAACCTCCTCACGGGCGAACGCGTTCATTTTATCTTTGGCACAGTGTGATGATTGCGGCCACAGAGCGAGGATTCTTGGTGAGCAACATGTTGAAGGCGCCCTCTTTAATACCTTTCAATGCCTGACTGATCCGATAAGGCTCCGGCATGGTCGAGTTCTCTTTCTCGCATATCAGCAGGATCTCTTATATGTAACTGGCAAAGGATTCACCCGTCTGCGGAGCGCGCGGCCGCAAATGCTGCTCGGCGTGCAGCTTACGAGCAGCGGGGCGATCAAATACACCGACAAGGGTGGTTTTGAAGACGGACCAGGGGCCCTATAACGTAACACTATTCCAATGTGTTTCAATTCCAATCTCCTGACGTCAAATTTGCGTAACCACCGACGCAAGCACCGGGTGGTCACCCACAGGGTTATCTGTACAGACTAATCAAACCATCTCCTCGTTCATAGGAAGTAACTTTTGTTGCTTGAAAAACGAATAACATTGCCTACACTGAGCGGCTTGTCGTATCTAATTGGCTGACAAGAGGCGAGGAGAACGCTCAAGTGGAGAGGGATCCACTGGGGCAGAACCAGTGCACTGAAAATCGATAACCGGATGAAGAAGGTGGTGCCGGCGTCTGCGATTGGTCGGCTTTTCCTTACTTAGCTTGTGGTGGCTGGTCGAAAACACGGCGGCATGCAACGGAAGCTTAAGAATGACGCTAAAACTTACCCTCAGCAAAGAAGAGTTGGCAGAATGAGGTGGTAAACGTGCCGAAAGTGCTCGAAAACGTTACATGGCCACGCAAGTAGCTTTATTATACGCAAATACACCCATGCTCTCCGGCAGGTGCGAGTAGCCAACGTCTCAGCGATCGGCGGCAGCCATCTTTTATTCCTTTCAGAACGGGGCAGCCTGCGGCTATTCCGAAGAAAATTCAGTTTTGTTCGGCATATTAATGCATCTTTAGCGCCTACACGTCACTTTGACGCGGTGAGTTTGTGCTGTTTTGTGACGCCGCGTGACAGGCAGGTGAAGTGGGTGCTGCCCGAAAACTTTTTACCAATAGCCGACAGCTAATGGCGAAAAGGGGTCGAGTGAGAAATAACTGTTTTTCTTTTTTCTGTCAAATTATGCATAATCAGTGTGTACAAATCATATCAGATGGGGAGCTATCGCGGTTTTCGTGACGTCGCGTGACAGACAGGTGAAGTGGGGGTGGTCGAAAAAGTTGTTGACCAATCGTGGAGGGCTGATAGGAGAATTGGAATAGAAAAGTTCTGAATAGCTCTACGTTATAGCGCCCCAGGTCGGGAAATGTGATTAGTGATAGTTATACCATAAGCTGTCGAAACCCGTGAGGCAGAAAACCATATTGTTCAGTTTTGTGGGCTCGTCCCACTAGTTATGCGCGCTGACCCTCTCGTATATGCCAAGCCCGTCGCCTGCATCGGTATCATCCGCGCCAGTGAAGATGGCATGGTCGCGGTGACGAGGTACACCAAGACACTTGGTGTGTGCAGGAGGAGCTGTTTGCTGGAAGGCGCCCTGAGGCATAGTAAATGGGAGGGTACGGGGTCGAAGTTCCAGGGTGGGAGGTTTGAGGGCACAGCGCTCTTCGCCAACGCAAAAACCCCACCGATGGCTGCCAGTGGTTGCTTGTAGTACCACGCACCTCCACCAAATGGTAATATGTTTTTTTAAATCTGACTAGGAGCAACGCCGCGGCGACAACCTAGACAGAGCACGGACTCCGAGGGCGAGCGGCATTCACGAGCAAAAGCGCTGAAAAATAGGACCCACTAGAAGGCGCTGGAGAGGACGGCCCACTATAGCGTTCCAATCCTTCTCTACATTCATTATAATAATTGATCCTAGAAGACCTAACATTTCTAAGTTACAGATGTTCTTGTTTAATAGTTTCAACTGGAAACTAATAAATTTCTTTTACTAACTTGTTTTTATAAATGCCCAGACTTCTTCGTAAAATTTCTTGATGGCATTTATGTAGTCTTTCCCATTCATTACCGCGTAGATTACTTCTGAGTGGTTGTAATTTTGGGTACTAATAGGACAATCGCGTACAGCACAATCGTGTTTTTGTCCAAAATCCTGTTTTCACATTTTGCGATCCTGCGCCAACGTGTTAATCAATCACCGTTGCAATTTCCCTCTTCCAATAGTAACTGGTTATTTTGGCAACACATTAATATTCCGCCACACACTCACACACTCCTTCGAACACTAAGACGTATGTACGCAATGTGCACTTGCTGATGGTTCTAATGCTACAATGTTTCTGCGCTTCTACACGGTTTCTGGTCTGCGTGTTCCGCTGCTTTGTGCTAAATGAGGAAGCCCGGGATAAATTTTCGTTGCTTTCTTCTCTGCAGGGTGACTCCGGCGCACCGTTTACAATGGTACGACGGAATGGGAAGTCCGTGCAAGTTGGCGTGAACAGCCTCGGAGTGTCTTGCGATGAGAGGGGGACACATGTATTTTCAGTTAGAGTTGACAAATTCATGCCATGGATCACGAAAACCCTCCGTCAGCCGAAACGTTGGCGTACCATACCTGCCGCATAGATAAGGTATACTCGTGATCACTATTTCAGGATAATATTGGAAATATTTCAATAAATTGCTTATCCTACGTTGCTTCATCCATACTGAGACGTTACTGATCTCTACGGCTCATCCGCGTTCTGTCAAGTTTCCTGTTTGTGTAAGTGGATATAACAAAAATAATAACTAATAAGGACGTACATAATCTGGGCCATACTGACCTACGGTAAGTGACATACCACTCTATGGTAAGTGGCGTTCAACAGGTCTGCGAAAAGCCTGTTGTCATAGCTCATTTTTCACATACAAATAGCGGCTCCCGGCTACAAACTTAGAGTGGCGAGCGGCTGCGTTGTCATTTAATGGCACCGAAATTTAGTGATAAAAAAAGAATTTTAGTAGTACAGTAAAACGCGCTGGCGGGCTAGTTGGTGCATAGCTTTCAAAAGATGAAGTGCCAACACTGACTGCACACTAGGAAGGAACATAGACAGGGCAAGGTGCTACTTGCAACTGTTTATTCAAGTTAAAGTGGCAGATTATATAGCCATGGGGAGAGGGGGACGAAAAATGAGGTACACTGATTATGTGAACGCGCCCGCCCGAGAACACTGAAGATATAAATCAAGGGCATCTCGATTAATCAAAATCTAAGACTTAACCCAAAACATTCAGTCATTTGTGTAAATATTCGGAGATGGGGTGCTTACACACACGTCCCCTTTTTTCTTAATCTAGTTGTCCTCCAACAATTCACGCGCCACAGAATCTTTACTTTTAAATATGATTGTTGTATCATGAAGCCTAGATTCACATGTTTATTCTCATTCTCGTAAGCCTTGCAATGAAGCGGCAAATCTGAACCCTAACCGCGAAGGAAGAACTATTTTAATGACTGGAAAATGTAGAGAGGTCGACCGGATAATGGAGCATCTGGCCTGCTACTCTACGTACCGTCATCCTCATCATCATACGGCATACCGCCATCAGGTATGCCGTGGAGTTCCTCAGGGAGGAGTTCTCAGCCCAACATTATTTAATGTGGCACTGATTGGCCTGGTGAGCGAACTTCCACCTCACATCCACTTCAGTGCATATGCAGATGACATCTGCATCTGGCCTTCTGGTACAACACGCACACAACTACGTGCGAAATTACAACGGGCTGTGTCATCTACTTCACGATACATACGGCATCAGGTTTTGCTCTTAGCTGCCGAAAAATGTGCTGTGGTTGCATTCACGCGCAAATCCATCTGCCGCTACCCGATCTCGATTATGTTAGGAATGGCCGTACGGGGTGGCAACGTGCCAGCTTTCAGCGCGCTGCGCGTGTTCCAAGCCCCCCAGACGAGGCGCCTTCTGAGAACTACGGATGACCGGCGGCCACGTGGCGCGCGGTCAGCTCTGGAATGTGGTGCGCCGCCGCGCCACCCGGGACGGCGCACAGTTCTACGAGGCCCTCGGTCGACGACACCGCGGGCTATGCTGTACCGAGAGTTCTACAAAGCCCTCTGACGTCGACTCCGGAGCCTTTGTGTGTGGGCCAAACGGCGGGGCGCTGGCAGGTTTACAATGATTGGACGAACATTCCCGACCACTCATGCTCCGTCCACGCCGAACGATGACGTCAAGCGGAGGCTTATAAGCAGCGTTTTCCGGCTGCTAGAGCGTGCTCGTGTCGTGCTCGTCGTTGGGAGCTCAGTGCTCGTTGTTATGCTGAAAATGTAGTAGTGAGCTGTGTGCTCGAATGCTGTTTGCTGAATGTTAATCTTGGGGGCTCCTTATGGGAGTCGCGCTAGACTGCCGATGTATGTCTTGTTTTAAAATATGTTAACCTGTAAATAAATCTTGTTCACCGAATTCATCTCTACGACCTTCGACTCCTTGAAATGGTGGCAGCGGCGAAGTAGTCCGACGAGTCCTACATCTGCTTGACAGCGGTAGGATCGTCCCACGAATCTAATAATTAACGGTGTCATAATACCTTATGTATCCCACCACAGATTCTTCGGCATTATCATCGACCGCAGTTTGTCATGGTCGAGGCATGTTAATATGTTGAAGCAAAAACTTAATCTGTTTTGTCATGTTCTTCGCTTCGCAGTCGGCATGCAATGGGGTCCCACGGCAGGCTCATTACTAAGACTTTATCAGTCTCTTTTCGCAGGCTACATTCGATACAGCCTTCCGATACTCTCAAACTTGAGCATTTCGTGCTTACGGATATTAGAGAGCGTTCAAGCGCAGGCACTCAAAATATGCCTCGGGTTGTCATGGCATGCCTCCAACAAAGGCACAATTGAGGAAGCCCGCGTATGCCCATCATCGATACCTGTCCCACGAACCACTACGTGTGCGTTTGTGCTTACTGATACGGCACCATTGCCATCCATTGACGTCGGTTCTACATGAGCGGCCGGACAGCAGTTTCACAAGTGCACTCCGCTGCCATCTACCCCACATAACATCAGGCTATGCCCTTCCATATCACCCCGTCAAACCACCGTGGGTGATGGTTTAAACTTCCGTATGAACCCTAACTATTTTTCAGTTACAGCTTATGCTCCCGCAGGCGTTCAATAATACATCGGCCAGCTTGGCCGATATACTCTTTCCGACACTTCAGGGGTATGCGGTATACAAACCCTTCTTCACATTTCACAAAAGGGTTTGTATATTTAATAGAACACCCTACTTTCTTAGAGTCATCAGAACCAATCAGGCGGTGGAACTTAGCCAGTTTTCGGTGCGCAGAAAAAAAAAACAGGAATTTTCTATTTCATGGCGACGTGTTTAAGATTATGCGCCACTTCGTGAGAATGCGGTGTCACCACTGGTTAAGCTTTCTCTTCGAATGTTTCACCTTCTTCACTGCTTCTTTTTCTTTATTTTTTCACCTTATTCAATGACGCCTCTTAAACTGCGCTCAAAAGCAAACAAGGAAAGCCAGACTTCCTCAGCTTCAAAATATCTTCGTCTAAGCTTGCTTGTGCCTTATGACAGCATGATTTTTTAAAGGGCGGATTCCAGGCACATAGTGGCAATCGCACGTTTAACAGTCTTGGAATGTGTAGACTCATACTGCGACATTTCTTTCCGGGCACGGTGTCAGTACATCAAGCAGGAACCTTTGTCAGTAAGGGCTATATCAAGATCTAACAACTGCAAACTGTTATCCTTGGCTTGTTCTAAAGTAAACTCTAAGCCTTTGCCTTGCTGTTTAAAATCAGATGAAATGCCCGGCACAATATGCGAGTAAATAATGGGAGATCGTTCCATTGTTAAAATTTAAAAAATCAACAAAAATAAACAACTTGAGCACTTTGCCTCCGTCAAACATCTTGGATAGTGCTCTGTCGATGACCGCAAGGAAGATGTTGTAAAGTACGGGAGCCACTCATGAGCCAATGCAAATTTCTTTCTTTTTCACATAAAACTGGCCTTTTAAAACAAACAGCTGTTGAACACAAATAAAACTCAAGGAGTGCTATGAAGTTATCCACAGAAATTCCCGCGGTATTCTGAAAGCATACCTGCCCGTTCATCTCAACGCAGCTCAGTACTGCAGCTAACAATTTTTTTTGTGGAATAGAGTAAAAAATATCAACAACACCTATTGAAGGCGAGCATCCTGGCGACTTGGTCTCACGTAAAAAAGCTGTGATGTCAAGACTATTCTTTACCATGAATGGGCCATCTATGACCATTGCGTTAAGCTGCTTTAGAAGGTAACGGCTAACGTTTTTTTGCACCCCCCCCCCCATGAACCTCTTTCACTCACAATACATCTGAACGGTATATCACCTATGCGCATTTTTACAGTAACGAATACTTTGAAACAGCTTTCCTTACATTTCTGACCACCATCAGAGAGCTTTTGTAGTCCAATGTCGTCACACAAAGATATGGCACGACTCTTTTCCTTACTTGGCTTCACTTTCGTTAACTTGAAATTCCTCTGGATGGCTTTTAAAGCTTTTTCATTAAACATGCCCGACAGCATGGCTACAAACGTTCCTTCTTCGTCTGCCTCCAGAAGTTGAAGGTCATCGTCCTTAAAAAAATTCACGATAAGTTTTGTGGGGGTTCTTGGACGAATTCCTTTGTTAGACATCGTTCTGACCAGGCGGTCAACTCCGTCCAGTAGGCACCTTTCCTTGTCCTCTGGTGCGGCTTTGTTGGAAATCCTTCTATCCAAGGAACGAAGCTCAAGTGCCAGGATCGTCGGCTTGGAGCTGAACTTGGGGCCTTTCTTGAGGACGTCAGTGATGTCTTCCGAGATGAACGCTCCCCCGAGAACGTGCAGCGCCGTGCTGCTGGCTTTGTTTGTTTCGCCTCCTTTAAGAAGAATGGAAAGGGTCTTATGCCATGAAAATTCCGTGTTCTGAGCTCCAAGCTTCCGAAAGGACTGCAGGTTAGTGCTTGCAATGTTCACTGGATCGAGCGAAAAGCATACCAAGGTTAAGTCAATGGTGGAGCAGGCGAACCTGCCGCCATATCTCCGAACGTAGAATTCGGCTCATTCTTTTCACATGGCCACCCGACGGTTGAACGCAACCGAACAGAGCGGTGAATTCCGTCGGCACAAGTCCCTTCCTAATGCAGTATCCTAGGGTTCTCGCTCGGCACGTCGCAAGGGCGATGTAGCAGACCACCACCGAAGATCCGGTGCACTGGAAGGCACACATAGAAAGGGGCACACTGCAGAAGAAAGGTATTGCAGTAAAACACGTTGTGAAGCTAGCTAGTGCTTAGGTTTCAAAATGACACTAGGAAAGAACAAAGACCGGACAAGGCGCTAGTTTTGACTTTAATAAACAGTTTCAAGTAGTGCCTTGTCCAGTCTTTGTTCCTTCCTAGTATGCCGTGACTGTTGGCGCTTCTTCTTTTGAAAGGGACTTTATTCGGGGTAATATTTTTTCACTTCATTAGCCATGATTATCATAAGCAAATTTAAGCCCACAGCAGAGCAAAGCCTTTTCCCACTCATCCCCAATTACCCCTGTGTTGCGCTAGCTGGCACCTTGCGTCTCTGGTCTACAACAGTCGCATAGTTAAGATATAATTTGGTATAGGTAATGTGCCTTTATCAGATAACTGTATCATAGCAAAAAATAATCGAACAGAAGATCACGCAGTGACACGTCGGTATTAGACCTTAATTCGCTCGGATGTCTCAGCGTCTTTCGCGACCTGTTCAGGGCACCTAGGTCCCAACGAGCCCTTACCCTGTCTACTGAAGGAAAAAGCCTTCAACGCGATCAGGGTGTTCCCGCTTTCAACTTGCACGGCGATGAAATTAATTGCACAATAGTTATGAACTGTACGCCTAATATTCTGCACTCCACGTGCCATCCATCCACTACACAGGGTCGATGACGCGTGAGAACTGGTATCGTCAACGTATGAAGAGACTAGCCAAAAACCGTATTTCATCATATGCACTTTGCATTCTGACACATACGTAAACAAGCCCTAATACCATCTCGGTGCCTAAATAATAGAAGATGCCTTCGAAACGTTCAGGCCAAGAATAAATTAGCGTCATCGAATAAACTAAAGAGAATAATAAGTCACAAGTAAATCTTTACCGTTACGTGGTTTTGGTATTATTTATCCTTTAGTTGGTATGATGGACTTGAAGATGCATTAAACGTGTCCCTAATGCTACGGCGAAGTGGCTAGTGCAATAAGAAGTGCATAACAATGCAATTTGTACGTTTTCACTGTGTCTTGAACAAGCAGCTACATCACCGAGTTGATATTTGGCTGTACTAAGGGGCAGGCTAGGGGCAATGCAGAGCAGGTCATCACTGGCGCTACCATCACTTGCGCTATCTCGACGCATGTCGCGAACTGCCACACAGTCCTATTTTGGAGCTGCGACTCTTCCAGGCCAGTGCATCGACAAGAACCTGCGGCAGCTCATGATTTCGCACTACGGCATTACTGTGGATGCACCTCGACCACAACCTACGTTGTCGGTGCAGCCTTGTATACCTCTCCTGGTTAGCAGGAGCACACTACCACCGACAGCAACTGTGACAACTAACATTACTAATGTCACTGTCACCGTTGTACGCCGTTCAACGAAACCGTCTTCTCCAGCGTTGTTCCCCTTTATAGATTGAACTCTTGACAGACGCAAAAACCGGCCAATATGCGTGAGGATGCAACGCACAAGACAACGCGTGCCTCTTGCACATCTTTCAACCGTGCTTCGCAGTAGGAGAGGGTCCCAGTAGCGGCGCGAGTATTGCCTTCGAGGACAGCGAAGAAGAGAACGGTTCACGAGCATGTAGCGTGTGAATAGGACACGCTAGCGCCCTCGGCCTTAGTTGCCGCAGTAGATGCCGTTCTCATGATCGGGCGGCGCCATGGCAGGCCGGACTAAGGAAACCTTGGCCATGGCAGCTACTTCTTCGCTCTGCCTCCCACAGGGCGACCGGCTGTGCTCAGCTGCGGGCCGTCCCATGCTGTCAGTATTACGCGGGGTGGAGTGACCAGTAAGGCGCTGAACACTGAATAATCAACGCAAATGTTGACAATTGCTGGGACCAGCTAACCGTCTACGGAAACAGTGATAGCGGTGGTAGTTCCGCGAGCACTGACGGAAGAAGACGTCAGTGCCACTTCTTTATATGTGGCAAAGGTGGATAATATTTGCCCATTAGCTGGCCGGCAACCAAAGGTACAGCGGCCTCACCCCTGGAGGTCACCGTTCTCAGTTTCCCTCGTTCGGGCTTGTGCCGCTGGCTGCCGTGGAATCAAAGGCGGGTCAGATGCGGCTTAGGCACTTAGGACAATGGTGACCGCGACTGACGCCACGGATGTGTAGGGGAAATGGAATTTGCGAGGTACTCCTCGCTTTTATGGAATCGCGGACCATAGCGCGGAAAGCGCTTGTCGAGATGGAATTGACGCAGTTTAATCCGCAAGTTTAGCATTCGTGGCCCAGGCGTTGAGATTTTTCACAGTGGCAGCACAGGGGACGATTATCAGGAGAACGCACTGATGTCGACTTCCCCGGGTGAGCATAGATGTCTGGTTGCAGAGCTGGCCGTTGCTTGAAATTTGAGAAATGTCTAGGGCGTTCCACAGGCGAGGGCGAGAAACGGGCCGTGGATGGCGTAGATATCAGCCAAACATGACTGTATTTGGTTACGCTTGTGGTCACTTCGTAAACACGAATACGTTACTTCGACGCAGCAATGTTACAAAATCATCAATATCCGCTTATGAAATTATCGGTATCGACAAGGCATCCGTGTACAGGAGCGAGCAAGATGCTGTCAACGATGGTGCCAAGGGATGTACTATATGTCCTATTTTCTCCCCAAATGACGTCTGTAAGGCCAGTTGTACTTGGCGATCCCGCTTCCTGAACATTTTGTATTACCTCCTGCACAAACTGTCGTATAGCTTTGGTGAGGGATTCGATGCTGTTTCCTGGCACGAGTGAGCATACAGCGACCATGGCGGACTAGCGTCCATAGTCTGAGAACCGCTACCGAAACATCCTCCTCATGGATTTCACCTCACGGATAGAATCAGTTGTGGTTGTAGCTATGTTACTCACGATGCCTGTGGAAAGGTGCGCTATAGCGCCTCGCATCACTAGAAGCACCTTTCTTTTCTTGTCGTATTACTGTGTTAACCCGCCGGAGCAATCGCAACGTGTCTTCCACAGATATGGCCACACTCTTGCTCGGTCTTTGATTCCTCTGCGAACGTGCCTGTCCGGCTGATTCTTTTTGAATGGTAATATCATAGGCGTCACGAAGATGTTGCTGGAACACTTGCCAACTCATCAATGAATCTTCTTCATTCTCGTACTAGACTCGTGCCGAGTGTTCAACGGAGAAATAAACAACCCTTCGACTTACGGCGGTCATCCAAGTCATTAGAAGCACTGACCCATCTTAAGCAGTCTTCTAAATATTCCAAAGCATCACCATCGATTTGACTTGCTTTTGACGCACTCCGACAATTCAAAGTGTTTATTCAGCAGGAATTCGCTCGGTTTGAATTGCCGTTCTTGACATTTTTTCTCATGGAGCTTGCCAGTGGGCCCTAACACGTTGGAACGTATTGGAGCTAGCGGCTCTGTGGATTAATTTGTGGCGTCCCTGACGTACTGTCATTGTTAGATACAGGCACTAGTCCGGCCGGCATATGACGTTGATTTACTTCGCACCTCCACCTGTTTGTCGCGAGGGCATGTTGGAACGCGGCCCGCTTAGAGCGACCGGCTGTTTACTATTCCGCAACTGCAATCACTACCTTCTTCGCCCACGTCATCTAGTCTTTATAATGCAATATAATTTGCACTATAGGCTCCCAAAACACGGCGTCTTGCACTCACAATGCGCAATCAACATTGGTGCATATCTGCTCAATACAAACGTACATACGTACACAACCGTAGCAGAACATCCCGTAAAATAATACGTAACTGAACAGTAAAAAAACATACGTGCATGCCGTACTTCATCTAACAATCAATATACGTGCACAGCTTTTGCGTGAACTTGAATAGTGGAGCTTTGTCTCACTTTTGCAATAAATACGTGCCAAATTTTCGATTTTTTACTAGTGCCAGGCGGCCCTTATCGAGATTTATGCTGGTGGTTGATGTATATCCTGATTGATGCAGTAATCTTTACGTTTTTTTAAAGTGGTGCATGCTTCGCAGAACTTTACCACTTTAAATTACAACCTCTTTCACAACTGCCGAAAAAATTCGCACGCGCAAGCGCTGGCGCGGACATAGCAACTTCTCTCACGTTATGAATACCAGACACCCTGCTTTGCGTTGGAAAACTATGTAGTGCAGAATGACAAGGCGGCTGCGAGAAATCACTCATTCAGTCACTAAATAAACGAAGCCATGAATCACTTACTTTGATCAATTAAATATCGCTGAATCACATGAAATGTGTCATGATGAGGAGGAAAAATATAGAGCGCACGAAAAAAAAATAAACTTTTCACAAATGTGGTGAAGTTTTGCATTTGGGCAAATTCGTTGTCTGGACGTATTCGTCGCCTTTATGCACCATGAACAACCTCATGTTCTCCTCAGGTGCGAGCCCATTGGTAACAGAAGTTGCACAAAGACCTCTGAATACTACACCTGTCTAGTGTTGCTGAGTCACATTATGTAAAAATGAATGCATTAACAGCCAATATTACACATCTAGGAAACGCCGCGCTCAAGAAGCGCAAAATTGGCGCCAGTGAAATTCAGAGACCATACGGATGAGCAAAACATGAAAACATTTGAGATGGCCATATGCTAGCTGAGGAATTTTGCAGGTGCCTCTTCCCACAGCGGCTAGAATGCCCCCTACCTCTTTTTTTCCAGGGATGCTAAGTGTTGTGGTAGTGCGCATGCGTCAGTGTGCTTGTGTGCCGTGCTGTGTGTGCTATCAGCGCGAGTGTGTGTGAAGGCACTTGACGTCACCACTATCGTTATTCATCATCATCATCATTAGCCTGGTTACGCCCACTGCAGGGCAAAGGCCTCTCCCATACTTCTCCAACAACCCCGGTCATGTACTAATTGTGGCCATGCCGTGCCTGCAAACTTCTTAATCTCATCCGCCCACCTAACTTTCTGCCGCCCCCTGCTACGCTTCCCTTCCCTTGGGATCCAGTCCGTAACCCTTAATGACCATCGGTTATCTTCCCTCCTCATTACATGTCGTGCCCATGCCCATTTCTTTTTCTCGATTTCAACTAAGATGTCATTGACTCGCGTTTGTTCCCTCACCCAATCTGCTCTTTTCTTATTTCCTTAACAATCGTTATTACTGACGATAAAAAAGACACCCAGCTTAGGTTCAGACTGACTTCCCTTTTTATGTGTTACTGAAAATAACCCTTTTACACGTGTAAGTCCAAGCGTTACGCACTGTCCCCTGAGGTAATAACAGCGGCAAGGAGGGTGTGATTATCGTCAATTTGAAGCACCTTTACGGGTAGGCCTGCGGTACGTCAATGGAAGGCGGAGACGCGGCCGTCCATAATCGATTGGAACAGTTCGTTGAAGAAGGGGAGAAATATTGCGAGTTCTACGCTGACCATATCGAACATTACCTCCGAGCCACCCAGATGAGAACGGAGTCGAAAGTGTCTGTTTTTGTAACAGCCATGGGAGAGAAAGAATATCAGAAACACTTCAGGACGTCCTGACTCCCGAAAAACGAGAAAACGACTAGTATCATGACCTCGTTAAGGTTGTTAAGGGTCAGTACATGCGCCCCCCCCCCCCCCAAAGAAGAACATGGCTGTCGCGGTACGGTTCAGGTTTAACCGCAGAGTACAGCAAGAAAAGAAGCCCGTGGCAGACACTGCGACTGAATTGAAACAGCTCGCCACGTCGTGCGAATCCGGCAACTTTCCAGACGAACCTCTGTGATACCACGTTGTCGCTACATTAAGAGACAAGGTTACTCAAGCCGAAATCTTGAAGAACAGCTAATTGTCGTTCATAGACGCACACGACGGCGCGAAGAACATAGAGCTGGCCTGCGCTGAGATGAAGAAAATACAGCCTAAGTCGTTTAGGGAAACAGAAGAAATTAATACGGTCAGACGGCATCTTCAATGCGAAATGTTTGATTCAATGACGCCTGGTAAAACAGTGGACCAAACACATGCGCGAGCAGGATCACCATGTACAAGGGTGTTTCAGATCTGGTCAGGACCACGCCGCCAATACTTCTCCACCATAAATATCGGGGCCGTGGTTGCCACCGAACAGGACATCTAGCTACATGTTGTCAAACGTTGTTAACAAACTGCGAAAGACAGCCGAGAAAACACGGAAGCTACACGCTGTGAAGGCGGCGTACTGCTACATAATATATTTTTCTGTGGTGGTAACGATCGTAGGTACACGGTGACATAAGCGGGGGGCCACAATGTGCAAATGCAAATTGACATAGAGGCGTTTTTTTCTTTCGCTACAGAAAGAGTTTATGATAAATATTGGCCTGATAGTCGTTTGGCGCCGTGCACCTTCCGATTGAAAACGTGTGATGGCGTTTCCTTAAAAGTGGTAGGTAAATGTAACGTGCTCGTCGAGCACCATGAACAGAATGTGAATGTGCAACTTATGCTGGCGGACGATGACGAAGTGTCCTCTTGGTAGAACGCTTCTATCTATGTTCTCTGGTTTCTGGCGAAATCCGGAATTTGCTGCTGCCTCGGCTGCCGGTCTTGTGGCCATGGACGCGGAGCCTTCCAAATGCCCTCCTTGCAAGAGGTCCTCAAGGCCGTCCTTCACGAGGAAGAGAGGAAGCGTGCTCAGTGACACCGAGGGCACTGAGCTGTACTCCGTGTCGGATGAAGATTCCTCGGATGACAGCTCCATCTCTGTCCACAGAAAGAGGGCCAAAATGAGGACTGTCAACGCGAATACATCAACACAAGCGAGCACGGCGCCTCTGAAGTCAAGGCCTGAACGCTGGCCTCACGTCATCGGGTTCGTACCCGAGGAACCCTCAAGCAACCTCCGACTGCTAAACAGGCTAGAATTATCTGTTTTCTTGGAAGTGGTCGTGCCGAGTTAAATTAAGGACATTCCGATAAACACACGCAGAAATGTCCTCGCAATTGATTTTTCCAACGGGAGTACACTCGAACAATTGCAGCAAATCTCGGAGCAAGGACAAACCAAACTGCGTTCATATATCCCGATGGACGATGCATCCACACCAGGTGTAATTTATGACATTGATGACGCCATTCCCAACGCGGACTCGCTTATCCTCGTCAAACCAGCAAGGTAGAGTGTTGTCATCACACATGTGAGCCGCCTTGGAATTTGATGCTGCGTCAAACTGATTTTCAAAGGAGATTTCACAACATCTCACGTCAAAGCCGGTCACTTCCGACACCCTGTTCGGCCCTTCGTACAAAAGTCTCTTCAATCCCATCAGTGCTTTAGGCTTGGACATGTCAAGGCGGTCTGTACAAACTCGGTACTGTGTCCCAAGTGTGCTGAACCTCACGCGGAGGACACTTGCGTGGTTACTGTCCTAAAGTGCGGCAACTGTAATGGTTGCCATACTGCCTCGTCTAGGGACTGCCCTCGCATTAAGAGGTCGCTGTTTTCAAGCAAATGGTCCGGGACTGCTCGACACACAGGGAGGCAGCTGAAATGATCCGGCGTCAGCGTGGGCGTCACCGAACCTCCTAAAATAGGCAGAGACGCAAAAGTAGAGGGGCCCTTCCATTATGGCACCCACATTCTCCAATACGACCAAAAAGCGGCTGAAAAGCACAAGAAAGTCAGCTGAAAGGAATCTTTCTCTGGAAGAATGGCCTGTGCTTCCGAGCCAGCAACATCCCACAGAACCACAGATTCTCAAGCCCGCTCGGGGGCCTACTCCTTCCACTGATGACACGCCCAAAGCAGATCGTCAAGTCATTTCAATGCTGCCTCCCCTCATAGATGACATTCGAGTGATTCTGTCGAACCTTGGGACCACGTCTGCTCGAAGTGCACCGAAAGTACTCGACGCCTTAAGCCCAGTGCTTGAGTCTCTCGAGTAAAGGCATGGCCAATCATCTCCTATCCTTTCGAGAAGTCAAGGCAGTGTCAGTCATCCAGTGGAACACAACAGGACTGATGTCACGCCTTTCAGACTTTCGTCAGTATATACATACTAATTTGTTTCCAATAATTATAATATGTGAGTCTAACGGGTCAAAACCGTTCAGATTATCGGGATACGAAGCTGTTATACCAGCAACAGCTGATGCATGCAGCAAAGTCATCGTTGTTATTCGTCCTGAACTGACCAATGTTCGCCAGCCGATTCCACCTCATGATAAGAATCAGTATGTTTGTCTAACAATTAAATAGGTCAAACTCATCGTTACACTAGTAAGCGTTTATATATCGCCTTCAAGCAATTTTGATCCCAAAAAATTAACGCACATCTTGGCGGTGTGCCCTGCTCCATATGTCATTATAGGAGATATTAATGTGCACCATATAGCATGGGGAAGCAAAGGACAAATGCAAGAGGACAAAGATTTCAAAACTTCGCCTGCAACCATGGGCTTTCACTCCTGTATGACGGCAGCCCAACGTTTACACGATGGCGGGAAGTATAGCAGCTGTCTTGACTTAGCCTTCGTCTCCAGCTCTTTCACAAGATGTTTTAATTAGTTTTCGGATAGCGACACACATGGGAGTGATCACACTCCTACGTACCTTGTCATCAAAGGGATGTCCCGATCCTTCCCCCGGAACACCGTTCGATTGCTTGACAGGACTAAATTTAATCCTACCATGGAAGATGTTTGTCGAGAGGCTTTGTCTTCTGGATTAGAGGAAAGAATCAAGTCTGCAATGCGAGACGCCACGCACATGGTTACGGTTTCCTCGAAGCACACGGAATTGGATACAGAGTTGGAGCGACTTCATGCACCCCCGTCGTCGTGCGGAGTGGCGTTACCGGCGTACAAAATCAATCGAAGACCTTAGGACAGCCAGGCGACTACAAAAGAAAATTCAACGTCGCATGGATAGATTTGCATCTCAACATTTGACAATGTTTTGCCAGTCACTAGACCCCCAATTCTTTCCTACATCTGGAGAACCATACGTGGTCTGCGTTCCCTCCCTAAACAACGCTTCCCATTCAAAGCGCTGGCGCTCTTCCAGAGGCGATTGGATGGTGGTGTTGTAGAAGACTTTTGTGCAAGGATCGCTGGCCAAGCAACCGGTCCATGCTCTCCAGCCCCCAGTCACATACCTGTTTCATGTGACGGCCGCATGGATCTTCCTTTTACAGTGGACGAACTAGAACAAGCTTTTGCTCTATGCAGGCGTTCCTCATCCCCGGGACTAGATGGAATATCCTACCGTGCCTTGAACAACCTGAGTTATGGCGTACGGAGTGAACTGTTACATCTATACAACGTATCTTGACAAGACGGAATGGTTCCCGAAAAATGAAAGACAAGCCGCTTGGTCCCTCTCCTGAAGCAAGGCAAGTCCCCACTTGAACTCATCTCATACTGCCCGACAGCGCTGGCCAGCCGTGCGGGAAAGATAACGGAAAAGGTGATCCTTGCCCGCTTGGAGTGGTACCTGGAACACTGCAACATGTTACCAAATTGCATGGCTGGTTTTCGTCGGTATCACTCATCAGTAGCCAGTGTTGTTGATCTCGCTACGTATGTCCAGCATCAAAGGTCCCGCAAAAGATTATCTGCAGCTTTGTTCTTGGATGTCAAGGGGGCGTACGATAGAGTATTTCACTAGGCTATCTTTGATGCTCTTGAAATGGTTGGCCTAGGTGGTCGAGTATTCCAATGGATTTCTCATTACCTTTCCATGAGATCGTTCTTTGTGTGTACCGGCGATAGTAATACCGCACGACGCTACACCTATCGAGGTGTTCCTCAAGGCGGCCTACTAAGCCCTACCCTATTCAACCTCACACTCATTGGTCTGGTTGATCATCTGCCAGCGGCGATCAAGATATCAATGTACGCAGACGACATATACATACTTACTTCAGGTGTGAGACGTCCTCAGATACATGCAAGACTTCAAAAAGCTGCTACTCTGACAGATATATACCTCCGCAAACATGGTCTTGAAATCTCGTCAGACAAATGTGCACTGATGGCACTGACTCGCAAACCAATGACACCCTACGCCATCTCAATAAATGGTCAGATAATCTTTTATGAGAATACACATATTTCTTGACATCATAATTGATAGAGAAATCTCATGGAGCTCGCACGTGACCTACGTGAAACAGCGTGTGACAGCAATCTCCCAGCTTTTCAAGTTTCTGGGCGGAAAGACTTGGGGAATGTCAGCGCATGTATTGTTCGAATTGTACAGGGCTCTTATTTCGGGCTTCTTCAGATACAGTTTGCCCGTACTGACCAACACTTGCCAGACAAATCTTCGTGCTCTACAGGCTATTCAAGCTCGACCTCGCAGTGTTTGTCTTGGTTTGCCGAAATTCACATCGACAGTAGCGACTATTGCGGTCGGCCGGGGCCAACCAGCACACACTCCGGTGGAAATGTTGAGATTACACATTTGGCACTTTGCCCATGTCCATTTCCAGCATCTGGCAACACTACCGTCAGAAAGGCCGCAGACAACATTTTGTACTACGATTCGGGATTATTACACCTGCCTTCCATTAGGCTTCACCCCTGCAGCAAAGCCGTGGATTCCTGCATTGTGGTTGGCTCGACTTGCGGTGCACCTTACGGTACTATAAATCAGTAAAAATCTGAGCTGATGATTAGTAGCGTTTTTTGGCGCAAGGGCCAGATGTGACCAAAGAGCGCCAAGTCGATGGTCTGTACTTATGGATGATAAATGGGTGTTAATTGCGGGGAGTAATGAAACACGGCTGTATAGTGGCCTAAAATATTCGAGCGCAGTATATGCATGTGGTGCGATGTGGCTGTAAAAGGGCCTAAAATTTATTTGCTCTAAAGTGCGTAAAATACAAGTATATACAAATTATAAATAATGACTGTGATTGATCGTTTCTGCGATGACAATAGATGTTTCACAAGATGGGGATGGTCAGTAAATTATGTAAAATCTGTAGCACTAGTGCCTCAGCAAGGGCTGGGAGGCAGGTGCTCTCGAAAATGTTTTCATTGCAGCTACGACCTCCAGGTGGAGGCCGCACTACAAGTAGCCTGGCCAAATCACATTTAGGGTGTCAGTTTCAAATAACAAGTTAAATAGTGATTGAAAAGTAAAAAGCGGTTCATTGCTAAGAAAAAATGCTGGATGTAACGGTATGTGTTGGATATAAGCAGAGGGAAAGTGCTGTTTTCTTTCTGCCTCTATTTCAGTGCATTGGATAAGAACATGAATAACTGTAAGCCTGTTGCCACATTTGCTACATGTCGGTGGTTCGCTTCCCGTCAAAAGGTAGGAGTGAGTGGCGTACGTATGTCCTATTCTTAATCTACACAGAAGCACTTCCTTATGTCTTGTTGTTTTTTCAGTTATCTAGTTCCCTAATTTTGGCTTGATAACGTGTAGCTTATTCAATACTGCATTATCCCATTGGTCCTGCCAATACTTCCTCAGTTTGTTGCATAAGAAGGGCTTAAGTTCTTTTGCTGATGTAGGTTTATTCGTATCCGTTTCATTAAAGGTGACTGACGTTGCACTTTCTTCAGCAGCTACATTGCCTTTTATGCCCCTATTCCCAGGTACCCAACATAGGATGATGTTCTGGTTGTACATTAATGCTAGGCATAGCTGTCTGTATAGTTCATTAAAAACAGGGTTCTTATGTTTTCGAAAACTCATTAAGGCACTTATTACGCTTAATGAATCTGTGAAAATGATGGCCTTATTCAGATTTCTTTTCTGATGTGTTTTACGGCTGAGAGTACTGCGTACGCTTCAGCCGTAAAAATACTTGTGTTAGGATTTAGAGTACCGGAGGTGGAAAAAACTGGCCCAAGAGCTGCATACGCGACACCAGCAGATGATTTAGAAGCATCTGTATAATACTCGGCACAGCAATACTTTGCTTGGAGTTCGAGGAAGCGTGACAGTATATGTGCCTCAGGTGCATGTTTCGTTATTGCAACAAAAGAGATATCGCACTCCATGGTCTGCCATTCCCAAGGCGGTGGAAGGCGAGTGGGAGGCATTAAGATATTTTCTGGGAGATGGATGTTTGTTTCTTCTGCCATTGCTTCCAAACGTAGGCTCAAAGGAGTTCTAATACGTGGGCGGTTACTGTAAAGTCTGACAGCGGACAGGTCGCTAACAATGGAATGACATGGATGCTCGGTGTCTGATTTTACCTTAGTGTATTATGAAAAACTTAAGAATGTTCTGCGTAGATGTAAGGACCATTCGTTGGCCTCGACGTACAAACTTTCAACAGGGCTAGTTCTAAAGGCGCCTGTTGCCAGTCGTATACCGAGGTTGTGGACTGGGTCGAGAATCTTTAGCGCACTCTCAGTTGCGGAGTTGTACACCAAGGCTCCGTAATCGAGGCGTGATTGTACGAGACTCTTATACAGGCTCAGCAGACACTTCCTGTCACTGCCCCAGGTTGTTCGAGAGAGCAGCTTGAGGAGGTTCATGGTCTTGAGGCATTTTTCTTTAAGATATTTTAAGTGGGGGACGAAGTTAAGCTTTGTGTCGAGGATAACACCTAAGAATTTGTGTTCAGGGCTAACAGTTAGTCTTTCTCTATTAAGGTTAATATCGGGTTGTGGTAGTACACTTCTCTTGTTAGAAAACAGGACACATGTGCTCTTTTGGGGGTTCAATTTGAAACCATTGTCGTCCGCCCACCTTGAGAATCTATTCAAGCCAAGTTGTAGCTGCCTCTCGCAAATGCTAAGATTGCATGACCTGAACCCTATCTGTACGTCGTCCACATAGACGGAATAGAAGAGTGTGCGAGGTAATACGGTGTGGAGGGAATTCATTTTAACAATAAATAACGTACAGCTCAGTACTCCACCCTGCGGTACGCCTGTCTCCTGTATGAATGGTCGAGATTGCACGTTGCCAACTCTAACACGAAATGTCCTGTTAGAGAGATAGCTTTCAATTATTCTCAGCAGGTTGCCGCGAATGCCCATTGCAGAAAGATCCCGAAGGATCCCGAAGCGCCACGTGGTATCATACGCCTTCTCCATGTCAAGAAACACGGACAACACAAGCTGTTTGTGGACGAACGCTTCCCTGATATACATTTCCATGCGTACAAGCTGATCTGTCGTTGATCTGCCTTCTCTAAAGCCACATTGATATTGATCTAATTTCTTGTTAACTTCTAGATAATGTACCAGGCGACTGTTTACCATCTTTTCAAAAACTTTACATAAGCAGCTCGTCAATGCTATAGGCCTATTTGCCAAAGAAGGGTCCTTACCCTGTTTCAACATAGGAATTATGATGGCCTCTTTCCAAGCAGAGGGAATGCGTCCGGACGACCATTTAGAATTGTAGAGACAAAGAAGGGTTTTTTCTGTTTCAGGCGGCAGGTGTTTATGCATTTCATATAGGATGCGGTCAGATCCGGGGGCAGATTGGTTGCAGCTGTTTAGGGCTGCCTGAAGCTCTGCCATGCAAAAGGGTCTATTGTATGCCTCGTATTTTGTGCTTTTCCTTTCTAATTGTTGTCCTTCTATTTGCCTTTTGTACCTTTGGAATGTTTCAGAGTAGTGCGATGAGCTGAATATCTGTTCGAAATGTGCGCCAAGAAAGTTCGCCTGATCTTCCATGCTGTCGCCTTGAGTATTCACTAAAGGTAGAGAGTAAGACTGTCGACCCTTTATTCTATTAACTCTATTCCAAACCTTTGTTTCGTCAATGTAGGAGTTAATGCCTGATATATACTTTCTCCAACTCTCTCTTCTAGCTTGTCGCCGCGTTCTTCGACCCTGGGATTTGACCTGCTTGAAATTGACTAGATTTTCTGCTGTTGGAGAATCCCGAAGTAAACCCCATGCCTTGTTTTGCTTCTTTCGCGCTTTTCGACACTCATCATTCCACCATGGAAGACAGCATTTTGTGGACAATCCACTTGTTACAGGGATACATTTGGAGGAGGTGTCAAGGAGAAAAGCCGTAAAATATTCAACCGCAGCGTCTATGCTTAAAGCACACATGTCGTCCCAGGATAAACAAGGAAGCTTTTTGAACGTTTCCCAGTCAGCCGAGTCAGTTCTCCAGCGAGGTAACTGTGGAAGGCATTCATTAGCCATAGGTGTGCTTAGAACTACAGGGAAATGATCACTCCCGTATCGGTTTTTAATAACTCTCCATTGAAAGTAAGGTAGAAGAGTAGGAGATGCTATGCTAAGATCTATTGAGGAGTATGTTTTGTTTGCCATGTTATATTACGTGGGCTCCTTCCCATTCAAAAGACATGCACCTGAAGAAAAAAGGAACTGTTCAATCAAGCGACCTCTCGCGTCGCAGCGCGAGTCGCCCCATAGGTTGCTGTGCGCATTTAAATCTCCAAGCACAAGATATGGTTCAGGCAACTGATCTATTATTGTTTGGAATTCTTGTTTGTGGAGCTGAAAATGCGGCGGTATATATAGGGAGCAGATGGTTATCAGCTTATTTAACAGTACAGCTCGAATGGCCACTGCCTCAAGGGGTGTTTGCAGCTGTAAGTGTTGACAGGCTATAGATTTGTCAGCTATGATGGCTACGCCGCCGGATGATGCGAGGGCATCATCGCGGTCCTTCCGAAAAATAACATACTGACGTAGGAAGTGTTTGTGTTTAGATTTCAAATGAGTCTCTTGGACACACAGCACTTTAGGAGTTAGTTGATTAAGGAGTTCGTGGATATCATCGAGGTTGCAGAGCAGGCCTCTGATATTCCACTGAATAATCAGTGTATCCATATTAAAATAAATGTTGTGCTATGTGTCAAAGAGAATGAACTTGGTTTAGCTTATGTTGCCCTTTTGGCGCCCTGTAATTGGAGTTTTGTCTTTTTTGGAGCGATCGGCAAAATCGCGCCGCTCCTTAGGCGTCAACTGCGCCTTCTGACTCGGTGTTGTGTCCATGGCCTCTTGAGAGGCACTGGACAGCCGCTCTTGTGAGCGGTGTGTTTTCCGTGAAAGCCTTGTCTCGGAAGACAAGGCCTTGGAGCCCACCGTCCTGGTGGCTGGTGGGCTAGTCTTGACCTCGGAGCTGGGCTGACTGGTGCCAGCACTAGCGGAGGCCTCAACTGTGGACAAATTCGGGAGAGGTAGGGCAGCCTTCGCTGCTCCCACCGTGGGGGCGGGTGGCGTTGCCGCACGCTCGCTACGCGTGGTGCTGGCGTCCGCCAAGTGCCGTTGTGGTACTGCCCCCCGACGTACCACTTCGGCGAAAGATGCGGTCTGTGTAAATGTTTGTGAGATGCGTTGCCTTGCTTCTCTGAAAGTTATGTTTTCTTTTACCTTTATTGTAATTATTTCTTTTTCTTTCTTGCAGACTGCGCATGATCGGGAATATGCTGGGTGACCACCATTACAATTACTACAACGGGGCTCAGCCTTACAGTCATCTGCAGAGTGGTCATTGATGCCACATTTTGCACATGTTAGCCGCCCTCGGCAGCTCTGCGAAGCATGACCAAACCTCTGGCATTTAAAACAACGTCGAGGGATTGGGATGTATGGTCGTACTCTGAGTTTGGTATATCCAGTTCCCAATGTCTCTGGTAGTGTGCTAGAGCCAAAGGTAATAATCAGGTGCTTAGTTGGCAGTTCCTTGTTGTCACGTCTAATCTTTATTCTTTGTACACTTATTACGTTTTCATCTTTCCATCCTTCCAGGAGTTCTTCATCGGTGAAGTCCATCAGGTCTATGTCAGAGATTACGCCTTTGGCCGTATTCAATGTTCGGTGTGCTGTCACACTGACAGGGATGTCTCCAAGTTGTACAAGTTTTGTTAGCTTGTCGTGTTGTGCTTTGTCTTTTAGTTCTAGTAATAGGTCCCCACTGGCCAGCTTGGTGATCTTATAGCCGCCTCCAATGGTCTCTGCGAGGTGCTTCGCGACAACGAATGGTGAAATTGTTCTTGCTTTCTTGTCAGGTTTATCACTGTGGACAACGTGAAATTTGGGGAAAGTCTCAGTGCCTTTAAAAAAAACTGAAACGTAGCATCGGTGCGCCCCCTTTTAGAGGGGCGATCGGTACAGAAGGGGTTGGAAGTTCCCATGAAATATGTTGTGTATTCAGCGACGATGCCAGTCACCCACCACCGAGCCCAACAAGGGGACACGGCAGGGTATGCGGTGAAGCAAACCCTACCATGCCAACTGTACATCCTCGCTATAACCACATATGTTATAACCAAGGTAGGTCATAGCACACCAGGTTAACCCTCGCCGCCAGGAATGTTGGAAGTTATCAGAAGAAAAAGAAGACAGGAAAGACTAAAAGTGAGAGGGAGAGACGAAGATGTGCGAAGTGAGAGACAGGAAAAGGCGACTGCCGGTTTCCTCCAGGTGGGTCAGTCTGGAGGTGCCGTCTATGCGAAGCAGAGGCCAAAGGGGTGTGTTGCCTCCGCCGGGGGGCCTTAAAGGTCCAAACACCCAGCATCGGCTCAACCCCCCGGACCCATTTCCCCAGATACGGCTAAGCCGCGCACGGCTACACGCGGGAGGGTCCAACCCTCATGTGCTCGGGTCCGTGGTGTCGCAACACACCAAACGCCTGCTCACGCAGACGCCCCTGCGGGGAAAAAATCTGAGCTGTCATCACCTGCTCTTAAACAACTAACTCTGCTCCTTTTGCACGAGAGGTACGCCCACCACGTACATATTTATACTGATGGATTGGCAACTCTCCAGTGTTCTTCTGGAGCTGTGGTTTTCCCAGCGCAAGCCACCACCATCAGTTTCAAGATATGTCACCCAACAACACTGATGGCTGTGGAACTTGCAGCTCTTCGCGCTGCACTTCGTCTCGTCAGCCAAGAACAGTCTCGAAGATGGTCAATATTCAGTGACTTGAAGGCAGCACTATAGTCTTTGCTATCAGGCCTGTGGCGTGGACTACACGAACAACTGGTATTCGGGATTAAAGAACTAATCAATACCTTGACTGAGAAATGCCACCACGTAACATTTCACTGGCTTCCAAGTCACTGCGGTGTCATAGGGAACGAACACGCTGATAACGCTGCTCGGTCAGCTCTTCATGGCGACGAAGAGGAACCGATACCATTATCAAGCAAAGATGCCACTAGAAAACTTCGAATGCTCAGCCGTGATATCAATCACGTTCTCCTTGTGGAACGCAGGAAGTTTTCAAAACAACCGGCTGTACAACTTAGACTCCTCTCTATGCATTTGCATTCAAGCTGTACTCTGCCGTGGCGAAGTTACCCTGTTTATCGAAAATGACTAGGAGTGGCCTTCACCAACTGTTTTGCTTTCCGAATCAGATGGGCCGACGACGTCTCGTGTGATGACTGTGGTAACGAGGAGACTCTTCCACACCTTCTCTATGACGGTCCTCGCTATAATTAACAGAGACGATAGCTTGCAATCGCGATAGCGCGCTTTGACCGAAGACCTCTAACAGAAGAACTTATTTTAAAATGCCGCCATCACAAGCCATCGCAGCAGAGGGCGACGAGGGCACTGTTGCAGTTTTTAAAGGCAACAAAATTGGACAAGCGGCTGTAGTCTGAACAGATGTTTATAGTGCTGCAAGTGATACTGTGCTGTGCGGTGACAGTATGCGGCGACAGTGGCCTACTGTGATTCTATGTCTATGCTCCTTCCTTTCTTTATCTCTACTTTGTTATCACTTTACTTTTCCCTACCCTCGCCCCAGCGTAGGATAGGAAACCGGATCTTCCACTATGGTTAACCTCCCTGACTTTCCCCTTCCTTCTGTCTCTCTCTCTATCTCTCTCTGCCACTTATCCTAATACGAACGAAAAGACAATACGGAACTTTGTTGCTGGGCCGAGATTGGTTGCACGCGTCAAAGCTAGACTGAACGTTCGTGTGCCGTATCAGTCTCAATAATGCGGCCACACAGATTGAGAATGTTGTCGAGGTGTTTGAGCCACCATTGGGATTAAAAAGTGGCAGTCCGGTAAAGTTGATGTCGAAGGACAGCACATTGCTGGTTTTCTGCATGGCGAGACTGCTGCCTTTCGCGTTGCGAGACGCTTATGCACAAGAGTTGCAGTCGTTAATAGCGCAGTGCTAGTTCCACTTCAGTGGAGCGACTGGGCAACGCCTCTGGTAGTCTGGAAACGCAATGGCAAAGTCCGCATTCGCAGCGATTACAAAGCGATTGTGTAGTCTCATGTCAGGACTGACGATTACCCCTTAGCCGTCATGGAATACATCTCCATAACCTTGTACGGATGAAAATACTTTAGTATGTTGGATTCTTCTATAGTTTATGAGCAACTAAGCTAGACCAGGCAAGTTAAATCAACACACTATCAGACAAGTTGACAAAGCATGCAGCGAGGTACTATAAAACGAAGAAGTCACAGAAAAAAATATCAAAATTTATATAGTGATATCTGAATCTGTGATTGCGCAACATGTTTATTTGCTTTGTTTGTTGCATTACACACAAAGACTCTTTCTTAGATACATAGGTTCATTTCAAACTTTTACGTATTTTTAGATATCTTCTTGCGAGGTTTTGTGTATACGTGCACTGAACTTTGTTTCGACTGACAATGTTTGCCATTGAGCAAGCTGTATCTCTGCATTTGTATATTTCATTGTATCTTCCCATTTATGATGTACGAGGGCGAGTCGAATAAAAGTGAGCCAACCAATCCCGCTCAATAATGGTGCGGTTCATTACCTGCGAGGCATGCGCGTAGCACTCAGGTATCTCATTTAGGAAAGTGACACACATGTGTGAGGATAAATGTTGTTTCATGCTCTCTTACACCGTGTTGAACATGATTGTGTGACATAATAGACGCTCCAAAAGTTTAACAGCGTGGTGTCGAGAGGTATTGGATAGCTGAAGGTGTTGGACAGCTGAACGTGACAGCTGAAGCTGAAGAAATTAGTTCCCGTGTACGTTGAACACTATTACATTGGCCAATGTGAAGCATTGGAGCACACGGTACAAAGGAGGACGTGAAAGTTACAAATAAGATCCAAGACAGGGGAAAGCCAACGTGCAATCGACCCCAACAATTCTTGCAAATGTTAAGCTGATTAGACAAGAATGCAGGATGAGCATCGACGAACTGGCAGAGCGTGCGAATGTCAGCCACGGTTCGGTTCACACAATTCTTCAAGAAAATGTCGGTTATCGGCTTGTCTGTGCGCAATGCAGGCCCAAGATTTTGAACTACGGTCAGAAGACGGGGAGGCTCGGCGCTGCGTTGACTCATCTGATCCGGTATCGCAATCATGGTGACAACTTCTTGGCTGCATTTGTGACCGGGCTCGAGTAATGGTGCCACTACTATGAGCCTGAAACGCGACGGCAAAGCATACAGTAGAAACATTCGAATCCACCACTACAAAGAAAGCAAAGGCCGATTTTTCAGCCGGAAGGTTACTTTATTTTCGATCTTCAGGGCCAATTACTTATTGAATTTGCTAAACATGGAGAGACTATCAATCGTTTCCGATATTGTGATACGCCGGATCGGCTGCGTGTCGCAATCAAGAAAAAACGACTTGGAAAATTGAAGAAGGGGGTCATCTTGCTCTACGCCAATGCCCGTCCCTACACCACTGATATGGCTACCGTAAAAGTGGCAAAGCTCCGCTGGCAAGCGCTGCAACATCCTCCGTATAGCTCAGAACTGTCGCATTGCAACTTCCACATTTCGGGGCAATTAAAAAAAACTGCTCAGGGGAACGAGATTTCTGTCAGACGATGACGTGAAAGAATCAGTTGCAGATTTTTGAAGCAGCAACCCAGGGATTTCTATTAGACGGGTATCACGGGACTCGTTAGGCACTGGGAAAAATGTCTAAATGGTCATGGGGACTACTTTCAAATAAAGTACGCCGTTTGTCATAAATTCGCACTAGCTCACTTTCATGCGACTCGCGCCTTCGTATGTATTGCAGAATTGCTGCTTTTTTATATGTGTTTTCTGTTGCGATTATAATTTCGGTGCAGTTCCTCACATTACACGACCGGTGACAGCTGCTCCAAAAGTTGCACAATACATCGATGCAAAGAACAGCACCATTGAGATTTTCGCCTGGCCGTTGCATTTGTACAAAAATGAAAAAAAGGCTCTTGAATGACTAATGACTAAATTTCATTAAATATTGGTCATCGATCTTATAGCTTGTTCATTTCATGGACTTTATGTTTTTCATATCAGTGGTGTGTACTACTTTTTTTTTTGAACTGAGATAGTTCTAAAGTTCGCGTGATATTTCCTTTACTTACTTAATATACAAAAAAAATTACGATTACGTTACTTCCTAATGCGAAATTTGAGCGCAGCTGTTTGCGAGCCTTTGTTTGCGTTTGGCCTCGGCCTCGGCCGCGCGAACGGTAGAGTCTTCTCTGCGACGGCGATGAGCTTCTGCTTCAGCCTCGCTTACTGCTGGTTGCTCTCGACGGCGGCGATGAGCCTCCGCTTCGGCGGTGCGAACGGCAGGGTCTTCTCGGCGGCGGCGATGAGCTTCTGCTTCAGCCTCGCTTACTGCTGGTTGCTCTCGACGGCGGCGATGAGCCTCCGCTTCGGCGGCGCGAACTGCAGGGTCTTCTCGGCGGCGGCGAAGAGCTTCTGCTTCAGCCTCGCTTACTGCTGGTTGCTCTCGACGGCGGCGATGAGCCTCCGCTTCGGCGGCGCGAACGGCAGGGTCTTCTCGGCGGCGGCGCTTAGCCTCTGCTTCGGCGACGCGTACTCCTGGATCATCTCGACGGCGGCGACGGTAAGCTTCTGCTTCGGCGGCACGCACCTCTGGATTCTGACGGCGACGGCGCTGGGCCTCTGCTCTGGCAGCTCGTTTAGCAGCAGCAGCAGCAGCAGCAGACGGAGGACTTCCATCGGTCGTCTCGCTCATGGCTCAGAAAGAACTGGCAGATAATTTCGCAGTGGCGAACGGCAGCGGCAATTTCGACTCGGGCGGTGCACATATACAGATCCGCCGCCACCGATCTGGCTCTCTGATTGCCACCGCACAGGGCGAACGGCAGCGGCAATTTCGGCTCGGGCGGTGCACATATACAGATCCGCCGCCACCGATCTGGCTCTCTGATTGCCACCGCACAGGGGTTGCATTGGAGGAGGGGCGAAGAAAGGAATTAAGTTCGAGCCGGCGCTTTGACAACCGGAGACTCGCAGGAAGAGCGGGGAGGGGGGCGGCGTGTACAACAAGCGGCAAACGATGGGGGCAGAAGCGCGCGCAGCAAGCGGACAACACGATAAAGGGAGGAGGGAAGAGATAGCAACGACTGACTGATGCCGCTGACGCCGATAGTGAGTCAACCCCAGCTGCGAAGTTGGTTTCAGGGACAACGCCGCCGATGCCGACACAAACAATATGATACCCTCGCTTCCGCAGCGCTAAGAACCAGGTCTAGCCGTGGGAAGGTGGTCACGTATTCGTAGACGTGCCGGGGCCTACGTGAAATAACCGGCGCGTCGGCAACTGAAGAGCACCCTATCCGCCACACAAGAACAGGGGGGGGGGGACCCTTTCCTCCTCTTTCTGCATGGCGGCGACGGTGTTCTATGCAGTCACGTTATCTTGACTCTCTAGCGGCGTCAGCGGCATCCAGCGGTATCAGTCGGTCGCTGCTAGCGCTGGGGGGATGAAAGGGGGGCGGAGCTGGTTACGAGGCCGACGACAACGCCGACGACGACGCGAAACCCAGGAACGGACGCCAAAGAGCTGCGCTCTAAAAAACATCAAAGCATTGATAGAAGTTATTACGGATACAACTTTTGGAACATACAAGTATCTACTTTCATGAAAAATGTACATATTTTACTTGTCTTCGCAGTGCGTACAATTGAAATTTGTTTGCAGCATCTTTGCCAATGGCAATGCAGTTATTATTGATGTATTCCATAATGAGGCGACCAGCTTCAACGTGGCACTCTGCCCCCCCCCCCCCCCCCCCCAAACACCCCTAAACTAAATTTATGGCTTCGACACTGATTAGCACATACGGATTTGAATGTATTGGACAGCAATGGGCACTTACACTGTGGTCCATGCGCAGTGGTGCGAGATTGGGGGTAAGCAACACACCTCGTATAAATCTATGTGAATTAGAGACATGCTTGTGAGGACAATTAGCCTACACATTGTGTGTTATTATTTCCAAAATACATAAAAAAGCGCACGAATGAAGGCGTGCCCAGATGAATTAGTATCATGCTGCTTCTCTGTCTGAAGTTATTGCTGAATGGGAACAAAATTCAATCAAGCGCGAAAGCAACCTTCTATTGAGGCACAGTTCCCAGATATGCACCAGGTGTTAGGCTGCTTTTATATTCTTCCGATTGCGCTGAAAACAATGTCAAATTGTGCGAAAATTAACTGAATGCTTTTGGCGTTGTAAACTTCCCTTTACCAACACCCGAGAATGTTTTATTTTATTGCGATAGCAATCATATGAACACTCCAAGCGAACGTCTGCCATCGCCGTCGTCGTGATGTGCCGTATAAAGTCAAAACACGATAATATCATGGCCGCCCGCCGTGCGCTCTATGCCCGAGTGGAAGCTTGCGAAGGTCCGGTGACGATCGTGGCTCAAACTCGCGCATGCGATGGGGGAAGATGGAGCGGAAGCGCGCCGTCCTCTGTGGCGCGAGAGTCACGGAGGGCGGGATGGGGGGGGGGGACGCGACGAACTGGGGCATTCTACTCCGGCAGCTGCTGCTTACGGCGCGGCCGCGCGGGCGCCGTATATTGCAGACACTCTACGACGTGGACAAAGTACACGACCGCACGAACGTCATCTTCAACGCGATCTGTGACGTGGACAAAATACGCGGAGTGCTGGTAGCTTCGCATGCGCTGTGATTTCGACGTTTAGTTCGCGTTGCAGTGAGAGACAGCACGAAGGTAAGTTCGCTGGCTGCTGCTGCCGCACTTACAAATTCCAGTGTTTTCACAGCGAGCTTCCGCAGTCATCAAGCGAGATTTGCTAGTATTTCCCTGTTCACGTGTGGTACCGTGCTTGTTATTTAATTAGCAAGCGGAGGTTTGCAAGTTTATACGGCCGATAAAACCAACACGCCTGCTTTGTATATCTGTCTACTAATTCGATACCGCTGTCGATGCTTCACCTTCCGGGCAGAACTACGACTTTTCTTGTACATATTCTTACGTTACTCTAATATGAATATTTTTTTTTCTGTGAAAGCACGCCATTCGTTTAGTTAGCCGATGTAATATTGTGGAGATATTGCTCAGATCGTGCCAAACAATTAAACATCGCATTGTTCTCACAGTTCTGATCAAGTTCTGTTCTGCAAGGGCACATTGACGCAGAAAATTGCGTGGCAAATGTCTCTGAATGCGTGATGCTCTCTAGGCGCTTGCAATGGTGGAGCTGCCACTCTTTGACACAGTGTCCTCTTAACTTATGGACAAGCTAAAAAGCATCTAGAAGTGCCTAGTTTGCTAATTGAATGTAATTTTCTGCTAAATGTATCTCCACAATTATGCCTTAAGAAAAAGTGATGATTTGAAAATGTGTGACTGCTTTGTCAACGCCGCAAAGTAGAAATACCGATTTCGCGCTGCACTGTCTTTGAGGATGACATGTCTAGATGATTGTTCATAGAGACATGCGCATGAGTGTGACATTAGAGTGTGGCTGACATTTGAAGTGCTGTGAGAAATGCTGCAGCGTACGGCCGTTGCTGTTTCTTGACACTTGCTTCTAAATCACGTGCTACGTATTTCAGATCTCTAATTACATCTTTAAGAGCAAGTGTGGTTGGTGTTGCTGTGCTTGGTCGCATATTGCTTCTAACTGAAATCGCATGTCCTGCTTGTTTCATGACGTCATTGTGGCAGAAAACGGCAGACCTAATTGTTTTATATGAAGAACAATTAAAGGAAAATACCCAGATAGTTAGCTACCGAAACACATATTCAATAATTCTTGTGCCTTGTAGAAGACGTGCTTTCTTTCATTTGGTTTTATTTATTTCTTTTTGCTTCTAGAGCTGCCCTTTATCAGACCTATTAGAAAGCTATTATCGCGTTTGCTAATATGGAATGAGCTCACTGCGCCTAATTATTATGCTTGATATTTTGTGTATGTGAACCATGACATGGCGCCAATTATTATTCGAGCTTTTATACTATCTCGCAGCGTAGTGGGGTTGTTCATTTCAGATCATGCGGCACACGCAGTGTGTAGAAAATATTCGAACGATTCTATTCCGAGGATACCTAATTTTGCAGGCAAATTTTCCTAAAATATTGGTTTGACTTGTTGCTGCAACCATTGTTCTTATTTGAGGGGTGTCCTTTTTTTCCCGTTTTGCAAATGAAGAATAAGTCTCAGATTTCTGAGGCCGCCATTCGTTGGATGGTTGCCGTTCTTCTCTTGCTTCCAGGTCGTAAGTAACACATATCGTACAAACCCATATTTTATGTCGTATTTCTTGCTTTTCTTAGCCAACATATTTTTCTGCATAATATTACGGTGCGTGCACCCATTGCAAGCCATCACCAATATTTAACGAAAGTCCGTGCTATTGGCGATCCACATCATTGTCAGTTTTGTACGATGCTACCCATTACAAATAGACTTCCTAGAAAGCTTTGGGCACTGAGCTTAAGTTAGTGAAACGAAATAGTGTAATGGAATATTCACACCCGTTGCGCAAGCCAATTGTTTCTTCAGCATGTTTCTTTTAGCAATATTATTCTAGATGACTTGCCTCGTCACGGCAGCTGCGGAGTTTTGATTTGATGAACGCATATAAAGAAGTGAAAGTGCCCCTGATGCAGTAGTGTTATGCTGGACAAGGACGCTGATAATATGCGAGTGTGAAAGCCAGAGGCAAAGCAACATCTAATGTAATAACCGAGAAATCCTACAATCACAGTTTGCTTGCTTGAAGGGCAACGTCTATTCAGGCTTCTGGAGTTAGGCTGTTTGTTTCACGCGTTACGTTGCGAAGAATAATTTTAACGTAGCTATTTATATGTTTTCTCGCCCTTTTAAACAGGCAGACTACTGAGAGAAATACATTACAGGTATTTTCGGGGTGTCAGTTGCACAGTTTTGACATGTATCTTTCCTGACAAATGTCATACGTCCGTACAACATAACTCGAATATATAGAAGAATCAGAATGTCTGGTGGCTCATTAAAAGCAAGAGATTTTTCCAGGGCGTCAGGGAATATAGGTGGCTTTGGTACGGCCGTTCATTATTGTACAATTGCATTCGCCGCTGTCACTATTATCGTCAATCTTGCCTATTCCTTATTTCGTTTGCTTTTTTCACAGTGCAGAATAGAACGCTAGAGTGCAAAGCATCAGGTCCACCTCTGTGTTGATCTTGAACATAAACTCTTTGGGTCACGTTCTGCGATGACAGCATGTTGATAGGCTCTGTGGTTATTTGGCTGCACATGGCGCTGTAAAGTGAAAGGCAAAGGTAAACGAAACTATTTCCTCTGTGAATGCTTTCCTTTGCAATACGTCGAACTACTTACTACCACGCAACATCAAATTTCGGAAACTCATATGTACCAGCTATTAGTGAATTGGTGAGGACAACAAATCACTCGCATATGGAAGTTTTGAGGCACAGGCACAGCTATAGGTATTTGGCCGGTATTCCTAAAAAATACGAAAGATGGTTATTACTAATATGCTCAAACATTCCACCCGTCTTAGTTTACTGCTCATCTTCAGCTTGCCCGATCGGCAAACATGAATGGCAGTCGATTTACACGTGTGAAACATTGAAGGTGCCATATTTGAATTTTGTTCCCTATGATAGCTTAGTGCTCTAGCGTAACAGCACCACTCGAAACATTGCGGTTGATGTCTCTCACCTTGACGCAAGGTTCATCGAACGGCATCATGTAGTCCTCATATTTGTTGTAATAATATTTATGGGCACCAAAGCTATTGGTAAGCATTGCGGGACATGCTATAATGTAAAGAACGCGTACATAAAGAAATCACGCACAACGCTATCACAATTCCGTTGAGTACTAGACTGCTTCTCCAAGTTGTAACCGGGCCATTGCATGTTAAATACATATACCCGACCGCTCGCCCATGTACAATATTTTAGTAAAATCTAGAATATTACCCCGAAGTATATCATCAAGAAAATGACAATTTCGCCGGAAGAGCGAAGCATTAGCGGCGATAGCAAAGTTTAGTGTTGCGTTCGAAATAATTCGTTGGAAGCCTCTGCTCAGTCATTCAGCGTGAGGACGTCTGCTCCACAGCCAAGGAATTTTTGTAGAGTCCAACCTAACGTCCTAATAAATATATGTCTTCGTTTTTGGGGGGTTTTTCATTTATTACTACTGATGTCATCCTAATATTGACACATGTACTTATGGTTTTCTCACGGACGGCATTTCACCCACTAAGAAGTTCAAGTAAGCTCTCAGCGCAAAACCCACCTGCATGCTTTGGAACTTACTCGAAAGTTATTGTTGATTGTATCTGTTGTGTTTCTTATCACCGGACCTTGTGTTCTCTGATTGCATGAGCGACATGAATTGTGGTGCACTTCCCCGAAGGGACGCGGGCATCAGCGTTTACTCTGGAAGCTTCGACTAGTCATGCATGAAAGACGACGCGCTTGACCCGCTGATCAGAATTTGATGGTCGCCCAATCTGCTCGCCAATAATGTAGTGCTTCGGGTGTCACTTGCTTTGTCGTCAGAGGTCCGCCTAATGAAATTAGTTTGGTGGTTCACAATTTTCCAATATTGCGTTCTTAAGTGACGCCACAACGGGATGCCTGGTTGCCGTGCTTCTTATGCATCGGACACCCACGAAAAGCCCTTATCTATGCCCGAAACGGGAACGCAACACCAACGTCGCGAAACACCAGCTAATTAGCCGCAGGCTGCAAGGACTGCTACCAGAGTACGGACTTCTTCCCGAGAAGACCATAGAAATCAAGTCGAAGTCAGCAACTACAATGGAAGCCGCCGCGTCCTCCATCGTGCTGGAACAGTCCAGGAACGCATTGATGCTCAGCGGATCCTCACTGCAAGACCCGGAAAGCTGGCTGGAAACATACGAAAGGGTCGCATCGTTCAGCAATTGGAACTACGAAGACAACCTTCCCCATGTGAATTTTTCCTGAGAGGATGTCGCTCGGACGTGGTCTGAAAGTCGATAGTCAACGCTGATGACAGGGGACCTAATTCGCATCACCTTCTTTAACACCATTACATGCATCGTGCGTATAGGGAGGGCCGAAACTCTGCTAGAAGGCCTGGTGGAACTACCGAACGCGAACATCCCAATTTTCAGAGGATATGACGCGACTGTTTACATATGTCTACCCCATCATGTCAGAAGAGAAAAAAAAATTAGAGGACACCTAAGTTCTTGTTATGAGTTGTGGATGTGAAAGCGTTATCGTCCACTTCAACGCCGATGAGTCCTCATTCGTGTCTTGAGCTCCTCGCAGGCAAGCGAGCGCGTTGAGACACTTGGCACGTTTTGATTTGGTTTTACGGAGGCGTAGTTAAAACACAGTCGAGAGCTTAAGCGGACAAGAAACGCATGGAAAACACAGTATTGCAAGACAGAGAGAAAGAGCGAGTGATATAAGGCGTAGCAGCGAAGCCCGCTCTTCTCACGCAAAACATGGTGTGCCATCACGCTCCAGACGTGCCCTTTCACCCAATCTGCTCCGTCAACGTATGCTGGCGCTGGGGCGTCGCAGCTACCGGGAAATTCACTGTGGCACGCTCGTGATGTAGTGTAACGTGACGCCGCTCCACCTCCTCTCGATTTCCTCCACCGTCACATGTTCAATGAAGAACGCACTAGGTACACTTAAAGAGTTAACATCGCACAAAGAAGGCGACAAAGAAGGATATGACACAGCGCCAGTTTATTAGTAGAAGCATCATATATATATATATATATATATATATATATATATATATATATATATATATGCTGAAACAGCCAATGGGAAGGCCAACAAAGGCAAACGCCAAAAAATAAAAAGAAATCAGCCTCATCATATTGCTCTCTGCCATTTATAAAACGTCAACCAGATATTAAATTTCTTTTTTCAGAGCGTCACTGGAGTTGTGCTTACACAATTACGCTCATGACAATGGATTTCACATGGCTCGATTACTTCACATGTCAGCTTGTCCTTGTCTTTCTTAAACACTGTACACTCCCCGAAGACCAATTTACAAGTACAATTTCTGCAGTCTAATGAAAGAACGGCACACCTTTATTAAGCCAGAACCATGGAGCCACCGACTCATCCGCGTAGCGTGCATATCTCGCACGGCGGGTTTGATTCCCGCCCAGACAGAAATGTACCAAATTTCCTTTTCAAAGCCACTATTTGTGATGTTTGCGGGAACCTCTCGGAGAAATCTGACGTCAATGCGAGGAGGGTTTCCTCACAAGATTTTTATGTTTTGCGCCGTCGGCTTTCCAGAACGAAGACTTAGCAAGAACATGAGGCAAAGTGATCATCGGCGGGTCTAAACGCAAGCCGCCCAAGATTGTTGCTACAATTGTCTCAGAGGCCAGAACCATTGAGAAGACGCTCGATATGCAGACTAGGCAATACAATCCCCGAGTGGCTTGTCCTGCGTCCTTGCTAAGCCTCTGTTTTAGTAGCGCTTCTTCCGCCAAGAACGTTTACCAACACGCCCAACTGACTGCTATCCTAAGCATATACCGCTTTCGAAATAAAATTTCCCTTCTTGAACGGGGTGTAAAGCAAAATGTCTTCGCTAGGTAGATACACAATCCATCCAAGACCGCTGCTGTTTTTGTATCCGAAGCCACAACCACAGAGAGGACGCTCGATGCAACGTAGGCAATATAACCGCGGAAAGCTGACAGCAAACTACACCGATGTTCAAGCACTCAGCACCGACGACCTGCGCAACACCATTAGAGGGGTCATTTGCGAAGAAATGCCAGAGCTCTTTCCAATATTCAACACTCTGGTAGCCTAAATCGCTGGCATCGCCAAAGAAACTCAGTGATCGCTCATTGCTCTAAAGGCGCAGCCGTAATCGTTGCAGTCCCAGCTGGAAGCAGACTTACGCTCCCTGCGCCCGCCACCAGGGTATGCCCCCGCGCCCGCGGCAGGGGCCCGCAGCGCTGCAAGTACGTCATCTACCGCCGCTCAGCAGCACGCCCGACCGCCGTCCATGTCAGCTTCCCCCAAAAAAGCAAGCGTATGGCGCGCTTCAGGACATCGTGCGCGCTGATATCACTTCGGAGAAGTCGGCCACATTTACCGCCGATACCCTTACCTCGGCATGGTACTCCGAGGTTTCGCCATCAACGCATTGCGTCCCCGTCAAGGTTTGCGGCCTCATGGTATCGCCAATTACCTTGCTGCAACGACCTTCGCGTTTGCTATAACTAGGGCGCTACCTGTGGCTGCAGCGCCAGTCTTACAGTGGAGAAGCCCGGGAGCGGTCGGCAAGCCCATATCCCGCAAACGCAAAGCAGCAACTCATTAAGGTACGGTTGCTGTTCGTCCAAATGCCGAATATCCTCCACCACCGCCGACGACGTTTCAACATCCTACTTGATGACGTAGCAACGCACTACCCCTCTTAAAACAAAGCCTCAAAGGCAAGCTTACGCCACGTGCGCAAGACCTTACGATGAGACGTAGGAACAACGGCGCAATGCGATGCAGACGTGGTCCGACGTCGTGAGCTAACCATAACGCAACACAACATAGTACTGACCTCGACATGCTTCTCTACTTCCATGCAGTCACAATTGTAGTGGATGCATGAGCCGACTATTCCGTCATGAGCCGATTCTTCGTCGCTAAGTTAACGAAAGTAAAGACTGGATGGAAAGGCCTCGTAATCCGCACAGCTAGAGGACACCTGATAACGCTGACTGGAACCTGCACGGCAAAGATTAGATTGCACACCAAAACTTACCCTTCGAAGTTTGTTATCTTGCTATAATGCTCGCGGAAGGCAATCTTCCGCACGGACTTCCGAAGTCAACACGGTGCAGCTATTGACTAAAGATTGAAGTCGATAGCGCTGTCCATGAACCAAGTGATACCACCTTATATGGGTCTGAGTTGCCGTGCATTGAACGTGCTCTATAGATCAAGTGACTATTTCACCTCGCACCAGCATTATAATTTCCTTCTGAACAGAAGGCATGGGAGACACGGAAGGCATCGTAAAGAGTAACCAACAACAGCTGGTGGGCTGAAATCGGAGTTGCAAAGGACAACGTGCAGACGCGCTTGGAAAAAGCGCAGGTAATGGTGAAAAACTACAGTTATGAAATTGAACACCTGAACAAGGGCATGCATATTGCATGCATGTGAGAAGTTACAGACGCCGGAGATACGTGGCTACCATTGCATTCAGATTAACCAATAATGACGGTTCATGTTACTTAACCTGCCTTCGACATTAATCCGCGTCTGCCAAGGCATCAGAAAGCATTGCTGAAAGGTCTCTTCCAGCAGTACAAGGACTGCTTTTCGTCGGCGTCAAGGATTCTTCAAGCACCAGTAGGTGAGCATTACATAATAACTGAAGAATAAGCTTGACCACTCCGCCAGACTCTACAAATTTTTGACGTGAGAACGTTAAGCTATAACACAAGTCGACAAAATGCTGCGCAGTGACCTCATCCAGCCATCTAAAATCCTGCGGGCGTCGACTGTAGTCTTGTGGTATAAATAGTCGCAACTCAGCGTTCTTGCATAGATTACGGTCGCATCAACAAGATAACCAAGAAGGACGTATACCCCCTCCCACGGATAGACGACGCGTTGGACCGGCTCCACAATTTCGTCGATGGATCTCCAGACGGCCTATTGGCAAATCGATGTCGACGCGAGGGCTCGTGAAAATACCACCGTTATCACGCCAAACCGCCTATATGAATGCAGTGTCATGTCAGTTGGTAGTTTCGCGACACCTGCAACATTCCAGCCTGTAATGGCCCCAATATTTACTGGCTTGAAATGGCTGACGTGTTTATTGCACCTCCATGACGCCGTCGTCACTGCCTCAAACATTGACGATCACCTTTAGTTCCTTGCAGCAGTATGAGAGGTCATGTTATCTTTGCTGATTCTGACTGCGGAGAAACACCACTTCGCTTACGAACTTCTGCTCCTGGGCGACGCCATCACCACATCAGAAGTCCTTGCTTATCCGCAGAAAGAAGCCGCCATGGCGAAATTTACGCATCCCATTGACAACAAATCAGTGCGTAGGTTTCTTGATCCGTGTGCCTACTAAAGGTGCTTTGTCAACAAGTTATTCCACATTGCCGCAACTATGACTTTTAACCCGGTGGCATTGAGGGCTACGTGCTGCGTATTTCCAATTGCTAGTAGGTACAGTGGGGGCGTGGCACTGTACGAGACGACGGACGTTTGCACGCATGAGCGAGTAAGAGCGGGTGCGAGAGACGAAATGTTCCCTGAGAAATTTACTGGGGAAAAAAATTATAATTCCAGACTTAAGGAAACATTACGGGACGAGAAGAACCGCTTTAACCCTTCAAATCTTTCACCCGTCGCAACTGCAAGCGCACTATTGGAACATCAGCACCTTTCTAGGATGTTCTCATGGCGTATTCTTATGGCTCCTTTCTTTTCTCCCGTTTTTTTTTTGTCACAGAAATTGGCCCCGAGGGCCTAGGCGCTGAAGGAAAATGTATTACATCAAGTGGCACTGAAAATGCTTCACCGAGCGCAACTGCTTCGGGTGAGTTTACATGACAATAATTTTCTTTAGTGTAGCTGCCCGTCCGCCTTGTTATATTCGTACATTTAAGGATGTCTAATTATTAATAGGAGTTCGGTTTGTTGCCCACTCACCAACTGAATCCAACAGCAGGAGGTTAAACAAAAGGGGCTGTCTCGGCCATTGCTCGAGACATCGGATGTGAGGCATTGCAATATCGTATATCACGTTTTAAAGAAGAATGAAGTGGGCGCATGTAAAAAGGTTTCATGACGTCAGCATTTTTTCATTGGTTATGTATCCTGCATACGCATTTTTCTAGTGCCTAAATGTTTCATGTTTTAATACCTATGAAATAATGAAGGTAATACACTTAGGCACAATCGTACTCTCTGTCATTGCAAAGAACTTGAATATACAAATAATTGCTATTTTCACTGATGATAGTGAAGCTCAATGTTGGGAAAATGTGCAATGTTGTAAGCACATTTCAACCTTGTTGAAAATGTAACTAAATATTCATATCACGACATATTTTGACATTAGTGCGACTAGCGCTGAGCCAATTTAACGACACGACTAATTCCCACACTCGAAACGTCTCATGTGCGAGTAGGCAGCGGGCGACTCTCATGCTCACTGATGAAGCTAATTTAGTGGGTTCCCTGTTGAAACAGGGTGCTTACAGGTAGTTGCCTAACTTTCTTGAGACAAACGGGTAATCTATACATGATTATCACTCTTGCTTTTTGACTGTATTGCCAGCATTCTTTCTCTCGTCGTTAAAAAATTCACCCCTCTAGAATCGCGACCATAACGATGTTGGTCGGCATCCCCTTTAAAAGGGGGCAGAGATAAATAGTTGCCTAACTAGCTTCATCTAATAAGGACTTCCTACATCAATCGCTATCTGGCCTTTTGCCTACCTGATCTCGATCTTTGGTATTTAAAACCTCAATCACTAACGGCACCATTGCCTGCAGTTGCAAATGGCTATGGTTTTATATATCCATTCTTTAATTTTCGCCAACCCATACTCTGATAATGTCTTGCTTATGTGATCTGCTCAGCAGGCAATAAATTAATTTTCATGGCATCCCAACACTTTTGGATGGTGAGCACTCCCTACAGGTCTTGCTTGGAAAACACGTTGGCCCTCCACTAGGATGTATTGAGTCGTTTCTGCTTTCTTTTCAGCGCAAAGGCATCATCTTGCGGCGCAAATTTGCAGTGTTACGTTTTTTTTTTGCTTAGGTAGCCAGCTGAGGCATCAAATATCAAGGCACTCTCCTTTGCATGATCATACAGATTTTCCCTCTAGATTTGTTCTTGGTGTACTTGTGAATCTCCCTGGTTGTTTTTGCTTGCATCCTTTGCATCTAGTTTAATGCCTCTGCCTCACTTTTTCTACTTCGTCAATTTTTGTTCCCTATGTAAACTTTACTTGATCGCGAACTTTAGTGGCCTCTACCTCCAGTCTACGTCTATGCTTTGGGGTAAAGTCATTCAGAGTCTTTCGTCGGATCAGTCCACAGGACCCGTGTGCTTGTGCCATCCATTTCTTTTACCTAGGTTCATTAGTATTTCTTCAAAATTAACCTTGCTCGGAGCCCCTCTCAATTCAACATGAAAACGTTAAGCCGCACCTCATTGCACTCTCTCGCGTTTCGTTTTATCGTGGTCCCCCAAAGCCATGCGGCCTACTACCGTCAGGATCAGCTTCAACGTTTCCGATTGAAAGCGCAGATTTGGATTTGCGTACGTTAGTGCTGGTACCATTATACTTTGTATATTACCTCGCTCCGCTTCGTTTTTATTCGTAGCCCTATAGTGTTGTATGTTTGTATATTACTGAATCCCACTTCCCTTTCAAACTCTGATTATCATGGTGGTTGCTTGAGTCTGTTTTTCCTTCGGTTAGATGCACACCCATGTATTTAAAGTGATTTGTAGCGAGTGTCATTTTCTGATGAAGTGATACCATCTCTTTACTCGTCTATTATTGTAATTATATTCGAATTCTATGTGTTAAACAAAAGGCCTCTATTTGCCTTTCATTGCTACTTATACTGGAATTTCTCTATAAGGCCATTGCATTGCCCGCTAGTACACTGTGTGCCCTATGTGGCAGCTTTAACCCAACATGCATGTAAGATAGATGAATACCTGACTGACAGCTTTCGAGTCGTCCTCGTAGGCCATCATGGTGACACCGGATTCGTCAATTATCAACGTCATTTCTTCTTCGTCATTATATGCTAGCAATGCTGTCGTCAAAAATTGTGCTTTTGCCACGGTTGCCATGCCACCAGGGTCATTGTGTCGTCATCACACAGCCTCTATCATGCATCTGTTGTCATACAATAATCGCCAGGCCGTTATGGTTGTGCCATCATCGTGATTCCAGCTTCGTCATCGGGTTGTCATCAAACCGCCGTCAGCAATCGATCATCATCATACACTCATCGCCTATTCATCTGTCCTCATATCGTGGCCGTCAGGCTGTCGTCGTTATTCGTCGTCATCACTTAATAATGTCATCTCATTCTCGTCATGCCGTCATCGCCATACTGATTTTGTGCTTTTATCGACGTCATGTTCTCTTCACGAATATCGTAACCACTGCGTCGGCGTCAAACAGCCGCCGTCATGCTGTCATGTTAGTGGAGAACCCTGGCAAGCGAGAGTCATAGCAAAGGGATATGTTACAAAGGCGAAGCAACGAAAGTCTCCGAATGACCATTACAGATCTTATATAAACTTGGCTCAATTATTACGGTTTGTCGCTGCATTCCTCATATGGTAATCGCATTATCAACGGCAGTCGTTGTCAGATGAATTCACCATAATTTCTAGAAGCTAAGGTTTCCTTTGCGAACCTCGACTGGTTTCGGCGCCGTCGGAACTGCGACTTGGCTGTTCCCTTGCTGAATATGCAAACTAATCACAGCGTATCACGCCCGCCGCCCCTGCCACTGGCTTCGTTGCCCAACCACCAGATGGCGCATGCCTCCATGCATCTGGGGCAGTGGAGGCGAAAATAAAAAGAAGCAGAAAGAACCAGGAACACGGAGCGAAAAGAAAAAAAATTAAAAGAAGGAGAGAGCTTGCGTTCGCGCATCGACAGCTGTACGGTCATGCGGAAGTATATGGTTCCTGCGGATAAAAGGATTCTGATTGCGTTCGGTACATATGCGCAGGTTGCCTCTGGTGTGTGCGTGAGTGTGCGTACTCGTGTTTCCCCTCTTTATGCGCTCACGCTAAACTTCACTGTAGACGGGTTCCAACTCGTTAGATCTGCTCCATTTATTAAGTTTTCTTTGACTTTATGCAGACTCGGAAGGTCTTGAGAGCGTTATATGAGGGGAGGTCTTGCAATGACGTTAAAGCTAATACATTAATCAGAATCGTAATCGCAGATGAAGTCTTTCAAGAGAAGGTAGTTGGCCTTCACGGCGATTCGGGAGGAAAGATCGTTCCAGCCTTTGGCTACACGAAAAAAAAAGTACTGCTGCAACGTGGTTGCAGAAGCTTTTTTTTATAATCTGCGTTCAGTTAGCTGTGGCGTAAAGCACAATGCATAGGTCGGTTTCTGGTGCTTTCAGAAACAGGACGTAAAGACACTTATTGTACAGACATAGGCGTGCTGTCGTGCGGCGTGAGAGAATAGTTTTAAGTTGAAGTTGCTTAGATCGAATTTAGTGGCGCGGCTTGTAATTATTTTCAGGACTTCACTTAGGTTTACTTATTGGGGGTCTAATAATCAGTGGACATATCCTAATTTAGGTAATCGGAACGAATTGATAGCGAGGTGTTTTAATAAAGGTAGTGCGAGCGAGAGGTTACGGTTGAATGAATTGTTTAATTTGATTAGGTGCGAAGAGCAGCATAGACCATGCGTACATAATTATTGTTCTAACTTGGCTACAAAGAGGTTTGCTGAATGTCAGCACATAATCAATGCTTCCCAGCGAAGATAAATAACCAGCACAGTGCAGTGCTCAACGTCTGCACCCAAGGGGTGCATTCAACAGCGGCACGTATGCAGCGGCGTATTCCCTGAGAACCAAGCTGCCGTGAAAGATATTCATTAAAGCGCTTCACATATACATTGGATCGTATCCAGTAGTTGAAGTTGTGAAAGACGGTAATTGAACAATGGCATATACCCACTGCCACATGCGCAATAATCCTAGTTGGCCATAAACATTTTTACTGAAGAGCAGCACATAGCCAGAAATACAAAGCCACTGACACAAGTCGCACCAACGGTTAGTTTCGACTCCTAATCATACAACAGCCTGTTGATATACGCATCTAATCATGAGCTACCTAGTCACAAAAGTTACAGGAAGAGGTGATAGGTGCAGAGGAACAGAGGCACACAGAGACACACCACAAATTGGGCGCAGTTCTCGTAGATCTCTAATAGCATTATAGTTCCGTTTTCTAATTCTGTCAATGTCGTACATATAGAATACAATACATTGGTTGTCAGGGTCTGACGGTTTCTTTATATAGTAGTTGCTAACACATTGCGAATTATTAAAAATCAGGCACTGATCTTATTCGCTTAAGGAATCATATTGCCTCTCGCGCAGTCTTCTAGGTTTGCACCTGTGTGGCTTTCTATTGACGTTATATATATATATATATATATATATATATATAAATATATATATATATATATATATATATATATATATATATATATATATGTTTATATATATATATATATATATATATATATATATATATATATATATATATATATATATATGATGTTCATACTCACATGCCTGTCTTTTCCTTCCCCTATTTTTTTCATTCATTTTGTGTATTTCTGCTCACCTTGTCTCATATCGATTTTACTTTTTGACCAGTATGTTAATCCCATGATGTTGCTTTACTTTGCTACAGTAGAGTAATTACTTTTAACACTTAGCTTCACCGTCATACTGTCTTTGTGAATTAAATCTCGTTTTGTATTTCATATATATCAACACAAGTAACCATATTGAAGAAAAAAACTTTGAAACGTTGAGACTGTTGATGGTTACGTACATTTTTTTACCCACCCCTCAAAAACTTTATTTTCAGGTCCGAAAAAAGGAACAATCAATGTAGGTGTCGTTGTCAGCGCAGAATATGCGTCTTCATTTGCGGAAATGCCCTCTCACGAAAACAAGCAACTCTTTGAACATTTGCGCTTCTTATTTGCGTCCGTAAGTTTACTTCAAATATTTGGAAGGTCATATTGAGCAGTGTGTGAACATAAGGGGATATCACCTCCTCTGTCTGCATAAATCATTTGGCTGCGGAAATTTCAACCTTTGCTAAACAAAAAGCTGCTTTGCCGGTGAAGTAGTTTATAGACGCGCAAGAATTTCCTACTATTTTCTAATAATGTTAGACTACAATATATTATTGTTATCCATTACAAGCATTTCTTCTCGTAATTCCTACAAGGGTGGCGAAATAGCACTGCTTCTTGATGAATTTAGCGGCAAAAAAGGCAGAGGCCTTACATAGAGTATGCTTATTTTTTATTGTGTTGAAGTAAAAGAAATAGGACATACGGTGTTGAATGATGGAAATTAGCATATATACCTATATGAAGTGCTTGAGCACGCGCAAGACTTTAAACCTGAGCTACGTTGAAACTTACAGAGGTTCCCGTCTCCGCGAACTGAGCCATTCCACGACTCTGTGATTTTAGTTTGTGCATGTTTAGCAGAAGCCAAGTAAATGCATTTCAACATTCTTTTTCCCGAAGCAATCTTTTTCCGTGCCAGAGCGCCATTTGGTGTCTATACCTAAAAGAAAACCTAATGTAAAACCAAAATTTGCAGAAAAGTAAGGTCTTTATTTAGGAAAAGGAGGAATATTGCCTGAATAACATAGAAAAAAGAGAATTGTGCAGTTTTGTCTACATAACATACTAGAATTGTGCTTTACGGCTTACGCTGCTCGACAATACCAAGTATGCTTCTTAGATACAAATTCTGGGCACAAAATATAATTTTGCGCATAATTGAGAACTTATGTCAAGGTTTATATTTGTTGCTTTATGGAATAAATTTGACAATACTTTGTCCAAATAATTCTCTAACTATATTGCAATGAGCTACTACAAGTTCTTCAAAGAATGTTATCCTGAATTTTCAAAAACTGCATTCGGGTCAATTTTCAGCTGTGAATTCCACTTTACGTTGGTAAGGTAAACGTGAAAAAGGAACACTGCATTAAATAGGAGGGTACCCAAATTTGTTTTGCACAAAATTCAATCGATGTAAGCCTTAGCTAAGACGAGAAGATGTTTTTTTTAACATTTAGTTTCTCCTCCATAAGACGCAGCTTACTCAAGAGTGCGGCGTTAGTGGAGAACACGCCTTCCCAAGGTGTAGCATTCTACAGAATGCGCATTACTTGGTTTTATGCACAAACAAATGTCATTGTATCCTGTTTCCATTAATGGTCAAGCTGTATCCTATGTTAAGACGCATCGCTTTCTGGGCGTCATGATTGACAGCAACCTCTCGTGGAGCCCTCACTGCGTCTATCTGAAGAAGTTAGTCGACATTGCGCAGGTCTTAAAATTTCTCTGCGGGAAAAACTGTCGTACACCAGTCCATTCTATGTTGCAGCTGTACAGGGTTTTGTTTCTCGGACTCCTACGTTACAGCCTACCAGTGTTGTCAAATGCATGCAAGACGAACTTTCACACCTTGGAGAGCATACACGGTCAAGCCCTACGCACGTGTTTAGGGCTGCCTCGGTGCACCTCAACAGCAGCAACAATCGCCATCGCGGAAGATCGTATAATCCAGACACATGTAGCTGTCGACTCTCTCAGAGCGCACATTCGCCAACTGTCAAGGATCCCCGACCATCGTTTGGCCTCCCTACCAGCCGAGAGACCTCAAGCGACCTTTTCACGAGTGATTAGCCCTCAAAAAGGGTGCATACCGGCATCTTTTACACCGGTGGCGAAGCCTTCCTCTCCCCTGTGGTGGCTGCGACAGCCTCAAGTGAATTTTGCTATTCCTTGAATTACAAAAAATGGCTGTTGCTTAGGTAAGGTTAAGCCCAGGATGCGAAGCATACTAGCCTTTATTTCAGTTGTTGAACCACTGTTTAGCCTGGTGAACTGCTGTTGCTTGGCTATATTTGGTTCGGCTAGACGAAGAAACAACTCATGCATTACTGCTTCGCCTTCAAGAGTGGAACGCGACAGCGTTCCCGTCGACCCGCCAAGGGGTGTAAGACAATGGGCTACAGGGCAGCGACTACGCGTCCCGCATTGGACGCGGTGAGCGTCGAGCAAAGCAGCGTTCGGCGCGGCAACGAAATGTGCTCCTGAGCAAGAGACGCACGCCTTAGAAACAGCTCGTTTCTAAGGCAACACCGCATTCACTAGAGGCGCTTTTGTACCGCTTTGAAGCATCGTACTCGTGGCTCAGTGGTAGCGTCTCCGTCCCACACTCCGGAGACCCTGGTTCGATTCCCACCCAGCCCTTCTTGCAAGAGTTGAGCCAAAGCCACTTCTCCTCTGTCGTGACGTCACGGTGTCACGTGGTTTCAAGGCGACACCGCCGCGCCTGAGGAGCTGGGTTGAGCTCTCGTAATATGCTTCGCATAAAACGTCCAATCATAGAGCGCCGGCTCTGAAGCAACTTACGCTCTTAATACTGCACCAGACGTATCATGACCACATTTATATATATACCGATGATTCGACCTCACCTACCAGCTCAACTGCCACATTCGTCGTTCTAGCCAAGAACGTTACAGTTAAATTCAAATTGTCGCACATGACTACATCAACATCGGCAGAACTTGCAGCTCTCCATGCAGCTATGATGTACATCACCGAAAAGCCAACAGAGAAATGGGTCGTAGTTTGTAACTCTAAGGCTGCCCTTAACAGCATCAAGTCTGCATTACGCCACAGAACTTACGAGCAGATGATATCTGACATCAGGCAAGTGCACCACCATGCTCTGGAAAGAGGGCACCACATTATATTTCAATGAATCCCTGCTCAGTCTGGCATCGTCGGCAACAACCTAGCGGACAAGGCTGCCCGGTGTGCCCACGAAGATACCAAGACGCGTTCAATACCTTTGGCGAGGTTGGACGCTGCCAGGGACCTTCACCTGCATGCACGCAAAAAGTGGCAAGATCTCTGGAGTTCAGGTGCCTTCAACGGCCGATTATATAAATTGGACCCCACGCTAAGGCTACAACTGCCATCTAACCTTTCCCGCGGCGAAGCAACCTAGCTGTACCGCTGGTGGCTGGGAGTGGCGTTCACGAACGCATACTCCCACCGTATGGGAATGGCCGAAAGCCCGATGTGCGAATCCTCTGGATGCGAGGAGGCCATCGAGCACCTATTGTGTACCTGCCCTCGCTACGATGTCCAACGCCTCTTTCTGCGGGCATATTTACGCAAACTGGTCTCTAGACCATTCACCGAGTCAAAGATACTCCGACCGTGGCCACCTCCGTCACTGGCTAGAAAAGCGATTCGTGCACTAGTACGGTACTTGAAGTGCACTGGCTTAATAGACCATTTATAGTGCTTTGTGTATGGTGTCCCTCCCATACGTACTCAGAGCTTACTCTCTCCCTTTCTTCCTCTTTCCATTCCCCTTTCCCCCACCCCCAGTGTAGGGTAGCAAACCGGATGCTGTTCTGGTTGACCTTACTGCCTTTCCTATCCTTGACGTCTCTCTCTTACGTAGATACAGCAATTTTCTTCAGGGAACTTCACTTTGCCACGAAGAAGTGTTTAAGGACCGTGCGATACCACAGGCTTTGCTTTTATTCTGGGGAATCATACAATGTGCGGAATTTACGTGGAGAATGCTTTTATTTAGATTAGCATCACTAACCTACTTCATTCCACATTGACTCTGTTAGCCTAACCAGACTCTTGCGTTAATCTTTAATAAGGTCTTTGTTTTCTCGCACGCTGTGCGATATCGCAGCCCTTTAACATGTCTTCCACAAGCACAGACACAGTTATTCTCGGATTAAATTATAAAACTTATGGAGATTCACCGTCAAAGATGAGTCAACCAAAAATTTAGGTTTTATAATCGCGTCTTGAACTACTTAGTTTAATATATTTTATTTTGTAAGTGCTTGACTACGGTTAGCTGGGACACCCTGTGTTATTCACTTCGGCGCTAGAAATACAGTGCGCTTAGTCACTACTTCAATGAAAATCGCAATAACGTCAACAGACATCTCCAGAATGATTCTACCAGATTTCTTTTGTCAGTGGTATGCGTCATGTGAAACCAGCTCCAACTAAAATAAATCAAGGGCATTGAATTCTGTGCGCCACCTCACTTCCGTTAATCGTATTTCTCCAGAAGTGCAGTTTAAAACCCATTATAGGCCATCGACGTACTAGCAGCGCTAAAACATTTTACTTGGGAAAGCGTTTCGAAAACCGAGAACGGAAAGGACGACAGTTGGAGGCGGCACGGTTGAAAAGTTTTTATGGGTAGCCTATGAAATTTCAACTCCTTTTATAAAATAGTGTAATCTAAAATTTCTTCCAATCGTTGATGAATTTTTCACTGCGAACCTAAATTATTTCAAACGGATATGGGGCGCCTTGTTCCCGACTTCTATATCATGTGGAAGTTGCTTTAGGTTGTTGGTAAGTTTTCTTTTAAATAATTCGAATGAAATCAGAAATTGCTAACATTTCAGTATAAAATGTCTGTAAACATCGGTTTGCTAAATAGCACTTTTTCAATAAAAAACAAATAAAGCTTGGCAGTCTAAGCGTAGCTAATATTTGACCTTTTGAAATTGAGAGACCTGCAAATACTATTATTAGAACGCTTGACCTATGAAATACCTACGAATTCAATCCCCTTCTAGCTGAGAACATGTAAGTTGCTTTTTGTGGTGTTTATTTCCGGCATATGAGACTTTTTTCGGGGAAATGTAGAAAGACGCTGAGTATCTCACCATACAGCAGTGCGGAGTCCCAAATAATTCCTTTTCACCCATAAACATGCTGTTTAGAAAACAGTCAACATTTGCAGGAAATATTAACATGGTGGTAAAGGTCTTCCGTATACGCAATAAATATTTGAACAATATTCTATATCTTGTTCTATAAACGAAGGAAAAATATCTTTGTTACATTGCTCAAATAAGTTGGCCTAAACTCTAGCGCAAAGTGAGAATTTAGATAATCTTTATTGCGATAGCAATTACATGGAGAATCTAGGCGCATTTATGCCGTCGCTGTCATCGGTAACTTTCGTATCAAGTCCAAGGGCGATAAATTAGTCGCTGCGCGCCATATGCTGCATGTACGAGTGAAACGTGCGAGATTGAGTCGGTCAACGCTGCTCGATAGAGAGCTCTTTGCGGCGAGAACGTGGAGTGGCGCCCTCTCGCGAGTGACGTCATGGCCAGGACACCGCTTGCTCCGGCTCCCTCTGCTTCCACGCGCGCTCGTTCCCTTCGTGTATGCTTGGAGTATGGAGTATGGCGCCATACTTATTGAAGGATATGTCGGCTTCTTTCTGCTGCCAGGCCTGAACCACAGTTATTTCTTCAAAAGCTGGGCCGCTGGCCCCGCTGGTTGGCTGAGCTATAACTCTAATCTAGCGTTTGCGAGATACACGAAGGTCAATCCCCTCACTCTCCTTCCGCGATTCCGCACTCCATTTTGACAGTGAGTTTCCGCACTCATCGAGCGAGATGTGTTCATGTTTACCTGTGCATACATTCCAGTGTGCTTGTTAATTTAGTTAGAACTCGTTGGCGGGCCAGTCGGTTTGAATCCATCATATAATGTGTAAGCCTGACTGAACGAGGACGTTCACACGGAGAGAGCGCTGTCTCTGTGTGCCTGTTTCTTTTTACATCGCACTTGCACATTCTATCATTTTCAATTTACATAGTAGATGAATCCTTAGAAGCTTATACGGCCGACGAAAAAACTATCCTTACTTCGTATAGCTATCTACTAATTTGTTATTGCAATCGGGGATTCGCCTTTCGGGCGATTCACCGATTGCAATAGCAATACAACTTTCTAAGAACGGTTTCTTGAAGCTTATTCTAAGAAAAAGTGGCTTCCGGGCAGATTATCACACAATATTGCATTCTATTCGATACATCACGCTGACAAATATTAATGAACCACCCCAAAACGCCTCTTGAACGTCGTCAACCACTGGCTGGCAAATGTTAAAATGCAGTTTAAGAAGAACGTTACTATAAATGAAGCAAGCAAGCCGCTACATCCTGCACTGGCAGGCCAAAGTGTTCTTTGCGGTGATGTGGTGGTTGGAAAAACATGAATATAGCTCGCTGTAACTCTTACCTAACCATCCGTGATATTTTTCATTGGAAAAAGTAGTTGTTAGCAAACATGCACAAAACACCGTTAACGCGTGAAACCTGAATACGTGGTCGAAACGAAAATGAGATATACTACTTGATGAGGTAAAACGTGGAGTACGCTGTCCCGGCAGAACACTTGAACCATAGGTGCATAATTAAATTGCAAGGAGAATTAGCCACATATTCTTAGCAACAGATACAAAAATGTCGAGTACAACCATATCCACTAACAGGCCCGAAAAAGATGTAATCTCCATAGCTTCCTAACATTGAAACCATAAAAATGCCGCACATATATGGTGAAAAAGTTGAATGTAGGACATCGCACAATTGAACACTTGAAACCCGTGAAAATGTTCTGTAGCGAGCAATGTGTTGCAGCCTTCAGATTTATCAAAATTGCAGTAGTTGTGCAGAAGAAAAATGGTCTGAGACTTTAGATGGTGGGAAATTTCTCTCTAATAGTGTGCACTAAACGTGTGTACATTTTGCACTACAGACTATTCTATTCAAGAGAACGGAGTAGGGTGCATACCACAATGATCTAAGCTAAATGTCTAAATATTTTAAATTATTTATCTGTGTGCCTGAGTGAATAATTTGGAATACCTCAATTTAAAGCTATTTTACCCAGCCAGTGTTAACTGACGGTGTCTTATCTAGTGTTCATATTACGCCTACTTCGAGAACGGGTGAACTTTCACGCTCCACAACTAGAAACTGAAATATTTTTCTCTCCTAAAGCAAAGAGAAATGCCGTCACGGCTCGCCACTTCATGAGCTTTGAGCGTATAGCACAGGAAGATAACGCTTTACCTGTAAGAAGTGTTGGCACAAGAGAAATCGGAAACTTTTTTCTTATTCGTAATCACTTATACTTGAGAACTCAGCCCATTTGTAGGTAATAATGTCTGGTCACAAGAAATAATATGGGCTCTAACTTGGCACTGGCTGCGTGGGAAGGCCGAATTCCGTAGATTTAAGCTTCAGAAGGTCTTTTCCTTTCATTTTCAGTACAATACAAACAAATAGAACCATATACATTGCCACATATTAGTTTATGGCGGTGAAATTTCGCTCATGCAGCGGCCCTTCACCCGACCTTCGTTCGAACGAATCACCATTTCCTATTTAACTGTAGTACGCATTCACTCTTTGCTGACCAGCTAAAGTAGCTGCAACGTAGCTGATATCATTTCTGAACTACTACATGGTTACTACATCTGTCTTGCTTGAATCCACTTGGCGCACCGTCGCATGTAATTCCTGTGGTACTACCAATAAATTTATTCACAACCAACCAGGGCGTCGTTCGTGGTACCACACTGGGCGTAGTGATTTACTGCAGTGACGACGAGCAGGGATATCGACCATGCAGGAAAGTTGCGGATGGTGGGATACCACAGCCTGAAGCACCTTAGACAGCCATGACCAGCTTCCAGCTCCCAGTGTGGGCCGAGTAAAAGTGGCACAGTGGCGAGGACTCAGCTCGGTAACTTAGAGTGTGTGATGGGTTCGTGAAGGCAACAGTCCATCACGATGCAAGACAGCTGCCGATGGTGAAAACAGGAAACGCAACGTGCTCAAGCTGGGCGTACCCGAGAGCCCAATGACAGTGCCGACACGTGTGACTATGGTCCCGCTGAAGCGCACGCCAACCACGCCAAGAATACGACCGAATCTCACGTGGCTCTTATTGCCAAAATGCATGATTCGTGTAGTGCCCGCCATGAGCGGCAGCATGTCTAGCAGCTTTTTTCGGCCGTGGTGAAATAGAGCCGCCAAAGACAGATACACGGCTGCCGAGATATCTGAAGCATACAACGAGCGTCTCCTTCGTTGCGAAAACGCCAATGAGACCCGATGCGCCATCGTAATTCCAGGTGAAGGAATTTATGAATATTATCTGAAAAAAGTGCATAATAAATATGAAAAAGGCACTCAATAGAGACGTAATGAAAATCTATTTGTTAAATCCTTTGAACGACCATGTGCATTTATTTCTTTCTTCTTTACGGTTGACTCTTGGTTGGCACTTCGCATTCACAAAAAATCGTTTACCAATTTATTACACGTTTGTATCTACTAGCGGCTGTATGAATGCAGGTTCCGCGGAGGACTACAACTACACGTAGGAAATTCAACATTCCGGCATCTTTCAGCAGGTACTCGCCTCTGCACAAAGTGCAGCCTTCACAACTGGGACGTTTGCAATCTTGATATCTTTCAAATGCGTAGTCTTTGTTCTGTTCCCCAGCTATGCACTTTCTCTTGAGGTTTCTTTCCAGCTGCTACTCTCGTCTTTCTTCTCATTGATTCTCTCTGCATCTATATATGTTTTTCGTTGAGGAGCAGAGCTAGTGCAGTCTGCTGGGTGCACTGTGGCCTGCTTGGCTGAACCAACATGTTTTTGTTCCTCAATTGGGTGCCATTGCTATACTGTACCTCATTATGTAGCTGTTTATTCAGTATTTTTTCTACTTTTTGATTTTCATACGATTTTTTACCCTACAACTTTTGGTAGTAAAGAGATAATTTATTTATATTTCGTATTTGTTTATTAGTTTGTATTTGTTTTCCTGTAAACCAGCAACCATACCTGTGTTGTTTCTGGACAGGTTAAGTAAGTTATTGATTAATTTTAGTATACAAACAATTTTAATAATCGAGAAAGACATACAATAGAATCTTGCAGTCCGCATCCAGCGCGTGCCTGGGCAGACTCAGCACGGTTAAATTTGTAGGCTTGTTAACAAAGAAACCCGGTTAGCAAGAGGGAAATGTTTCCCTGATTGTGGATCAGTGTGGCTTAGTAGAGATGCCGCTAATACACGCTCTGGTAGTCCGATCACAATATTTAATATCAAGAATTGCGGAGCGCAATTACTGCCCTAAATTAGCATGATTGTGCCCTGCGTCCAAACCGGCCGTAGTTGCGGAGCCCTGTAAGATGTGCAAATAATACTATCTTGTGCAGCGATGCACTTCGCACTAATTAATGCAATAACTATATCAGGTGAGTTGTTATCTGCAGAAAACTTTCCACTTTGTATGCATGTCAAAGGCTATGCTAAGTTGTCAGCGCCGAAAACTTGCGCGAATGAAAAAGCATTAGAGGTGTGCGAGAGTGGTTGACATCCTATATCGAAAGCTTGCGTTTTTCTCCAACAAAAAGGAGTGTAGCTGCTCAACGTTACAAGTACATTTAAGTGCATTATTATTAGTTCATGAAGTCTGTCACGTATATTTTTTATGCAAGCATGAGATCCTCATGTGAAGAAGAAAACAGAACGATTAGAAAAATGTCATCATTGTAATGTGCAATCTGTATTTTACATTAAAATTACTGCACATGTTGGATCGACATCAAGGTCAATGCCAACCTTCGGCTGACTGACACTGATATTCTCGACTTGAAGGTCGTAGTCACTGACGTCATTGTGCTCAAGGTAAGTTTATGGGAGTCTTTTTCTTGTCCACTAGAAAGGCGATATGAAAGATAAGAAGGCGGTTCAATATATGTGGAATTATTATTAAACTTTTTAGCGAAAGATGTGGAAGAACATAAGCAGGTCAAAAGATGGTGTTTCATGAGGTAAGCAATTATAGCGCAAAATAAGTGTTGTCTTAAACTAAGCAGTGGTAGTGTACTAATTGTGACGCAATAACAAAAGTATTACCAAGTGTTTGCTTTCACAGTCACAAAAGACTAGCGCTAATTGCTCTAAAAAGGTAATAGAAGATCTGGGGGCAAAAAAAAACGATTACGTGCAACTTCCCTGAACGGAAACTGCCCAAGGTTTGCGTAACAATATATGGCTTTCGACGTGCTATGCATGGTAACGATACGTAGGCGTGTTACGCTGTTGTAGCTGGCATAATTTGCATATGTGAGGAGTACGACCACATTGATGAACTTATTTACATTGCCGAACATAGATAACGGTCATCACTGTGACCGTCATACAATGCTGTGCATATGTTAGACAGTTCTCGATCATAACGGTTCCGATTAATTTGTTTTCCCTATGCCTTGTGCGCCATGCACAACGCGGTAACTTCGTCCTAGGCAGCGGAGAGAGAGGGGGGGGTGGATGGTTGCGCATGCGTGCGCAATTACTGCGGAAGTAGCGCATCCTGTCATTTTGTGTCCCCTTTAGTCGCCGTTCACCCTCACTGGTGAAGTGTTTATCAGCGGGCATCCTGTAGTATTACTATTAATATACTATACTATCCATGACACCATACTATCCACTATACTAGCCACCATGTTTCGGTTAGCTTGGCCATAAATATTTGAGGAATACAAATTATTGACTTCACAAACAGCAATGGTCTTGACATCCTGAATGACGGCTCACCAACACTTTTTCATGACACAACGTACAGCAGCTGTCGCGATTTAGCTATCGTTCACGATGCTCTTCGTCTTCTGCTTCCTGGTGCACAGATGCTGAAACATATGACAGTGATCACCTACCTACTTATGTACGACTGAGAGGGTTTACAAGAATCCCAAGTTCTCACACGCGGCATACTAACTTGGATGCTTTTCAAGACAAGCTTGAAGAGTCTTGCAACTGAATAGACAGACAGACAGACAAAGAACTTTAATTACAAGGTCCTGAGAAGCTTTGCCCTAGGGCAGAGCTGCGGGCCGCTCCCACGTGGAGACGGGTAGGCCGAGCCTAACCGCCGCATCGTGGGCTCTCTGGACAGCCCAGGTTTGACGTGAAAGGTCTGAGCTCTGGATGGCAGAGCTCCATTCTTCTTCTGTGATGCGATTGGGTCCCTGTAACGAGGGGCATCGCCAGAGCATGTGCGCGAGATTGCTAACAGCCCCACAGTCGGGGCAAGTAGAGCTAAAAGCCTCTGGAGTGATCGTGTGGAAAAGGGCCAGGTTTGGATAGCACTTAGTCTGAAGCATGCGTAAAGTGGACGCCAGAGGTCTAGCCAGTTTGCTGTGAGGGGGCGGATAAGTCCTCCTACCCAGGTGATAGTGCGTAGTAATTTCGCTGAAAGTAGTGAGAGTGTCCCGAAACTCGAGGACCCCGGAGTCTGAGCTCGATCCTGCTCCCGCGCGGTGGGTTAGTGCGCGCGCTTGGGAGTGGGCGATGTCATTGAGATTGGGAAACGAGTCAAGCTGGGGTTCGAGGTGAGCCGGAAACCACGTGATGGTGTGCGGAGAGATTATCTTGTTCTTGAGAATCTTGTGAGCCTCCTCAGCGATGGATCCTGAAGCGAAAGCCCTGACCGCCGATCTCGAATCAGTGAAGATTTGTGATCTGCTGTTGTCTAGGAGTGCTATAGCAACTGCGACCTGCTCCGCTCTGGTTGGTGTTGAGCACTTCAGGGAAGCCGCATTCACTATCTGTCCGTTGTGGTCAACGAGGGCAATAGCGAAGTTAGACGACTGTCCATATTGGGCGGCGTCGACAAAACATGCCGTGTAGGGATCGTCCTTGGTACGCTTGAGGAGGGCGACGGCTCTTGCCCTGCGTCTGCCTACGTTGTGTTGAGGATTAACGTTACGAGGAAACGGTGCAACTCGTATGTTGTTCCTTTGATCTTGTGAAATTTCATATTTCCGCTCTTCCATGAGGATAGGGTTGATCCCAAGAACCGCCAGGATCTTCTTTCCAGCCGGGGTACAGGATAGACGGGCCAGTTGGGCTGACTCCTGGGCCTCAATTATCTCGTCCAATGTGTTGTGCACTCCTAGTTGCATAAGGAGATCCGTACTAGCCCGTAACGGAATGCCTAGTACTTTTTTATACTTTTTCTGATGAGCGTGTTTAATCGTTTCTTCTCGGAGTTATACCAGTTATGCATGGCTGCCACATAAACTATATGACTCATGAGGAAGGCGTGAAACAACCTGAGGAGGTTGTCTTCCTTTAAGCCTCCATGCCTATTCGAGAGTCTGTTGATAAGTCTGATCATGTTCTCAGTCTTGGCTGTGAGCTTGTTGAGCGTCGTATTGTTACTGCCATTTGATTCGATGAACATATCAAGCACGCGAATTGTGTCTACTCTGGGGATGGTACAGCCGCTTTTAGTGTGGAGTTTGATGTTTATTTCTGACAACGGTTTCCAGCCTCTAGGTTTGGGACCTCTCCTGATTGGCCTGTAGAGGAGGAGCTCAGACTTGCTCGGGGAGCATCTAAGCCCCGTATTTTCCAGGTACATCTCTGTTTGGTCTATAGCCTCCTGTAAGCCCAATTCAACAGCTCCTTCGCTTCCTCCGGTGCACCAGATTGTGATATCATCAGCGTAGAGCGTATGATTGATCCCTTCTATGTTGGAGAGCCTTTCCGATAGTTTCTTCATGGCGATGTTGAAAAGCAGTGGTGAGACTACCGCTCCTTGTGGCGTGCCTCTGGGGCCCAAAATGAAATTGTCGGACTTGAGGTCACCGATTTTGAGCGTGGCCTTGCGATCCCGTAGGAACGAGCTAATGTATCTGTGGAAGGCGTCTCCCAAATTGAGCTCGGAAATGGAGTTAAGAATGTGAGCATGGGATACATTGTCAAAGGCCTTCTCCAGGTCTAAGCCTAAGATGCCTCTTACATCTCTTGTGGTGTTGTCAATGATTTGACACTTGATAAGCTTCATCACGTCTTGCGTTGACAGGGCCGGACGAAAGCCAATCATGTTGTACGGAAACAATCCTTGTTTCTCGATGTGCTTGGAAATTCGATCGTGTATAACATGTTCCGCTACTTTCCCCACGCAGGACGTGAGTGAAATGAGTCTGAGGTTTGAGAGACTTGGGGGCCTTCCAGGCTTTGGAATGAGGATGACCGAGGCCATTTTCCAGGACTCCGGAACAAGCCCTCGTTCCCATATTCCATTAATCTCCTCTGTCAACCATTCTATAGAGCAGTCGTCCAGGTTTCTGAGGGCCCGGTTGGGGATGCCATCAGGACCAGGGGCCGACCTGCCATTTAGACTCTGGAGAGCTTCCCTTACTTCGCATGCCTTGAAGGGGTTATCTAGCTCGGGGCAAGATGAACCTTTGTAGGGGGGATAGTCTTCGTCACTCGAGTTGCCCAGTGGCAGATACTTGCGAGCGAGTCTGTCGAGTATGGTCTGCAATGTCTCTGATTGTGATGCCTGGTGTAGAACCTTCGCTATCACTTGTCTTTGGTTTGACTTGGTGTTGGTATCATCGAGCAGATGCTTGAGGAGGTTCCATTTAGCTCCAACTCTCATCTGGCCATCCACGGAATTGCAGACCTCATCCCACTGTTGTCTGCTCAAGGTTTGGCAGTGATCTTCTATTGTTTTGTTGAGCTCCGCGATCTTTTTTCGGAGCCTTCGGTTGAGTTTCTGCCCTTTCCATCTGTTCAGCAGTGACGTTTTAGCTTCTAGAAGATGAGCGAGGCGGCTATCCATCCTGTCTACCTCCAATTCAGTCTGGATTTTCTTTGTCGCCGCGCTGATATCTTCCTTTAACTGTTCAGCCCACTGCTCTAGGCTAAGTGCTGAGTCATGTGTTTGTGCTCGCTCTTCCCTAATTTTGCGAAAGTAATCCCAATCTGTAATAGTGAACTCTTTGAGGTCCCCGCTTCTCACGTTGACGGAGGTGGCCAGGATGTTGTGATCACTGCCAAGGTCCACTTGGAGGTTGGACCAAGATGCCGATTCCACATTCCGTATGAAAAAGAGGTCAGGTGTGGTATCCCTAGAGCAGGAGTTGCCGATCCTGGTTGGAAAAGCCGGATCTGTTATAAGCGTGAGGTTATTATTCACTGTAGTTTGCCATAGGTCAACGCCCTTGCGGTTAGCTTGTTGGTACCCCCATGCTTGATGCGGAGCGTTAAAGTCTCCGGCCACCAGTAGTGGGAATGTCTTGGCCTTGCTTGTAGCCTTGTTGATAATTGCCGCGAATCTTTGCCTGAGGTCTTTAGGTGTACTATATATGTTAAGTATAAATATACTTGTCTTGAACTGTCCGCTGGGGATGATTTCAACGAGCGAGTGTTCAACCTTATTGGATTCAAGATTCAGATCGTGGGCTATGAACGCACATTTGTTGGTGACTAATGTGCTGATTCCCCTCTTCCCATCACCATATTGGGTATGCGATTTATAGCCTGGTAGGCTGACCGTATCCGTGAGCGTTTCTTGTAATAGGATTACATGTGGCTTTTCCTGGTGGGTCCGAATGAACTGTTGGAGGACATTCCTTTTACGATGGAATCCCCTACAGTTCCATTGCCAGATATTAATTACCCTGTGATGTGCCGCCATGGTGGGACGTAGCAGTTAGCTTGTGTTATAAAATGCTGCGGAGCGCAGCCGCTGCCGACCGTTCAGTGTCGGTGTTATTTACTATGTCCAACGATGTCGCTATAGCCATTGTAGAAACGTGGCGCTCCAGATTGTCGCATCTGATTCCTAGTGATCTGACCGCCTCAGCGAGTTTGTCAATCACAATTTGAACTTTTTCGAGGGATTCATCAATTTTACCTATCGTTTTTTCCAATTTACGAACACTGGCGCTCTTGTCTGAGGCATGAACTGCCAGCGCCCTCTTTTTGGGTAGACCATTGGCCGTCGGTTCCGCTACGGGGATCTCCATTGGCGTTTCTACTGCAGTGGCCTGAGTGGGTTGGACTGTCTCTTGCGGGCTGGGTTTTTTGAGTTCTGCGATTTCTGCTGTGAGCGGTTCCGCTACGGGGATCTCCATGGGCGTTTCTACTGCAGGGGCCTGAGTGAGTTGAACTGTCTCTCGCTTGCTGGCTTTTTTGAGTTCTGCAATTTCTGCTGCGAGCTGCTCTATCGCGTATTTTAACGAAGCGTTTTCTCTTTCCAATTGTGCAATCCTGTTGTGCTCTGGCGATTGACCCCCCGTTACCTTTTTCGGTGATTCTTTGACCCGGTCAGCCCATGTGGTACCACGATCAGCAGGATCCTGGATCTGAACTGCAGGTCCCATGGAACGAGAGTGGCCCCTGGAGCGGGAGCGGGTCCTGAGGGCCTTGCGGCCCCTGGAAGACGAACGTTCCGTCGAGCGATCCCTAGAAGGGGCACGGTCCTGGTAGCCGCCATCCTCGCCGCCGGGGTCTCGGGATCGGCTCCTGGATCTGTGCGAGCTGCTGAGGGCCGGCTTGAGAGGGGTTGGCGACCCAGTTGGTTGTTTGGATTGTTCGCGATTGCGCCGTTCTCTTCTCCGTTGTCTAACTACAAACGGAATTTGGAACCTTTGCTTGCAGGTTCTGTCAGCCGTGGGATGAGGGCCACCGCAGAGGGTGCACTTCGGTGTACATTCGTGTTTATCGTCCGGGTTGCTCGCACCACAGCCGCGGCAGATTGCATTTTCAGGGGCTGGGCAAACGTCAGCTCTGTGGCCAAGCTTTCCACATGCGTAGCAAACGTCAGTTTGTCTGCGATAGAGAGAGCATTTGACCAAACTGGGACCGCATTTTATGTAGTCCGGGACTTTGAGTCCATCAAACAGGATGACTACCGTGCTTGTGTTTTTGATGCGCCTCACCTCGAGGGCGCTTGGACTCTTGGATTGAATGATGAGGCGTTTGAGCTCCTCTCGATCGATGGCGGGATCAATGTCACGAATAACTCCCTTGCATGTGTTTTCGGGGGCTGCGATATATGCACTAACTTCGTAGCTGGCTTGTCCAATACGTATAGCTTCCACATCGGCGTAGGCCATGGCGTTGCGCTTTGATGGTGTGCTTGCCACCAATATGTTTTGCACCATGTTCGGACATATGATATCCTCCGCCGTATCCGCCTCCGTAAGCCTAGCAGCGGTAGTGAGGGCTTGGGCAACTCTGAAGTGGCCCATCTTCTTGATGTCCAGTCCTCCACGGGGACGGATTATGATTCGAACATGCTCTTTCGGTAGCCGAGGCAATCTCGAAGCAGTCGTTAGCCGTGCCTTGACACTCGACGGTGCCTGGCTTTTATTCCCGCCACGTCGCATGTCGGTGACTCGGGCGCCCTGCCCGAGCGGGTCCTGGATGATGGGTTTTCGCTTGTGTAAGGCTGTGGTCCACCCAGCGCTTTCACTGACTTCGTCGGGAGATATATCCTCGCCATCAACGGTGATTTGCATAGCCGTAGACATCGTGGCTTGAGCGTGTGGAACCGCGCTGAGCTCGCCCTCCGAGCCTCGGCCGGGCAGAGGTCGCACAGAAAAGTCCTCGAACGACTGGGAAAATGTCCACCCACCGTTGAAAACTTGGTATCGGCGGAATCCTTGCACCTTTAGCCGTCGTTTGGTGCCAACATCTTCAAGATTGAAGCAAGTACTCGACCTTAATCATGTAGAGAAGCAGGAGAAGCAGATATTGACGCACGCTATCGTTTCTTCTTCTTCTTCCTTTCTGCAACTGAATAATTTCTCCAAAATAGATAGAAGAGCGCATTACAGCAGCAATGCACACAACAACACGCATCATCCCAACATTGAATTCAAGCACTTCCGTTGACGTTATATATGAAGCGCTGCGGGTAGTCCGACGTCGTGCCGAGAAAAAATACAGTTTAATTAAATTAATATCAGACTTGTGGATGTCACAGCGTGTGTCAAATCAAATTCAAAGATACTTAGACAAGCTCGACGGAGAACCTTGGATGTCCTTTTGCACAAGCCTGGACCCAAGAAAACCATTGTCCAGGATATGGAATTTTGTACGAGCCCGACCATATTCTTCACAATAATTGCGTACCTTCCGAGCTGTGGCTATCTTCCAGACGCGCAGTGAGAAGGAGATCGCGGAAGATTTCTGCATGCACCTCTTCGGCTGTACAACAGGGGTAACTTCACTGCTTCGGTGCGCTCTTCAGACAATGGACGATGGTCTCGACCTTCCATTCACGCTGCAATAGCTACGTTCAGCGATTTCTCCTTCAATACACTCAAGTGCACCTGGGGCTGATGGCAATACCCATTCAACCTTGCACCATCCAGGCCCTCAAGCGACTGAACAGCTTCTGGCTTTATACAATTTCTATTGGTCCTCAGAAACTGTGCCTGCACTATAGAAGACAAGCAAGATCGTGTTATTATTGAAACCAGGCAAGTTACGGTGCTTTCCAACACACCTGTAGCGCTTGCCAGTTGCATACAAAAAGCCATGGAACGCGCGGTTTTGACGCACCTGGAGTGGTTTTTGGAGCAGCGTAATGTATATCACGACGTGATGACAGGTTTTCGCAACGGTAAGTCATCAATCGACAGCGCTATCAAACTAGTAACGACTGTCGAGTATCAAAAGCGTCGCCGTCGATTGACGGCTGTGGTCTTTCTTTATATCGAGGGTGCTTTTGACAAGGTTCTACATGATGCAATTTTAAATACCCTCTCAAGAATATGGTATCGGTGACCATATGCATCAGTGAATAGCCAGCTAACTTCAAGAGAGAATATATACATGACAACTCTAAACGGTGAAACAAGGAACCATGCCGTCTTTCGTGGGGTGCTGTAAGGAGGTGCACTGAGCCCAAAATTCTTTGAGGTCGTTATCGTTGAACTCGTCGAAGAACTCGCACGCAAAGTATTGGTCTCTGTGTTCGCAGATGACATTCGCATATGGCGCACGAGCTTACCGCTCGTGCTCCATATAAGCTCCAGCGTGTGGTGTCAATAACGTCGACATGCCTCAACAGTCGCGGTCTAGAGCTCTCACCGACAAAAACGTATAACCATGACATTTACACGGATGTCATTGGCCTGCTACCCCGTTGTGATTGATGTGAAGATTATAACTTCGGTAACCCTCAACAAGTTTCTCGGAGTGATCATCGAACATAATTTATCTTGGTCGAAGCACTTCTCCGCATTAAGAAAAAAGCTGGACAGCTTTGCTCAAATCATTCGTACCTAAGTCTGGAAATTTGTGAGGGCCATCCAAATCATCTCTTCTGTAGCTCTGCCAAGCATTTCTTGTTGGCTACCTCCGCTACAGTGCGCCTGTAGTTTCTGGTATTAGTACATGAGCCATACGCACACTTGAAAATGATCAGGCTCGGGCACTGTGAATTTGCCTAGGACTACCAAGATGTGCCTGTACTTGAGGCACTACTGCAGAGGCATGCGCGTGCCCAGCTCGAGTTTCTCTGCTAAATGAGTCATTGCGAGTGCATCTAAGGCTACTGACTAGACACTGGACTCATCCACTGACGAGCATGACATGCATACGGCCTTTCGTCGCCTACCCAGAAGCCATGTTGTTGCCGTCAGTCGTCGAACCTCATAACATAGCAGATGTTCCACTCTCGACGATGGCAAAGCCAACGGTGAGACTCTCAATACTCGGAATAACGAAGAACTCGAAAATGCTACCTGCTGGGCTCAAGCACTTCGCGTTATCCTACAATGGTTACCTGTATGGATATACCGAACGTGTTTTTGCAGATCACTCTGTGACACAGACTCCTCCCGCAGCAGATTACACGGTACCTGGAATGGGGATCACGCAATGGTTCTAGATAGGATACGGAACGTCGTCTCCAGTAGCTGAGTTGACTGGAGTTTGAGAAGCAGTCCACTGCATACTGCAAGAATGCCTCGAGAAATGGACAGTGTTCTGTGACTCAAAACCAGCACTACAACTCATCAGCAATTATATGAATCACAGAACCGCATATAGTCATCTGGTTTAAGATATCATGTGTGTGCTTGCTGAGACATCTCAATCCGAGCATACCATCGTACTGCAGTGGATTCTTAGCCATTGTGGAATAGCTGGAAATGAACAGGCTGACGCGCAAGCAAGAAAGGCGCACACTGATGGGAAGATTGTAAAACTTGATTTTTCCTGGTATTACATCGACGCATTTCTCCCTAACTCCATCAAAACCTCTATGGCGCGACAATGGGACAACCCGGAACATCAGCAAGAGCTCCTCCATACAGTTCGGATGCGGCGAGGCCAGGAAACACCCATACATCGATTACGGCTGGGTGTGGCGTACACTCACCGGTATCTTCGCAACATTGGACAAGAACGGGCCCTTACTCGAGACAGCAGCTCACATGCTTTGCGTGTGCTCTCAATAGGCGGCCGAACGAAGAAAACTTTAGTGTTGACTGCTTGGACGCCTGCCACTTATTCGAAGAAAATATGTTAGGCGCGTGGAGCCGTGTTCACGAAGTCCAACGTGCCATAAAGCCGCTCTTGAACATTCTACGTGAGACTGGATCGAACGATCGCCTATAAAACTTGTGAGTCGGGCAGACAGTGCGAAATCTGTTTGCAGATAACTTCTTGTGTGGGCAAGATTATTCTTACGCGTATTGTGTGTAGAGTGCGCATCCCCGTATTGGACAACGTGTCGTGTACAATAACATACCCACTTGCCACCTACCTTTCCCTGTATATCCCACTTCCCCTAACCTCAGTGAGGAGTAACAGGCTATAAACACGACCTTCAGGCCGACCTCTCCTCCTTTCTGTTCGTTAAAATGTATTCCTCCTCCTTCTCCTTTTTGTGCACGCTTAAGCGTTTCCGCCCTATGTTTAACGCATACTGTCTATGTTAGGCGTATGGTGAAGGGGAAGAGCGAATGGTCACTTAGAATGATTTGAGCTGGTTATTGCTATAACGGGGAGTGGGTCATCTGTCAATGTACTCCGGATGGCAGCTATAAACGAGCCACGCAAATGGCTGAAATAACGCACGCTCACCCTTAATGGCAAAAAGCTTTTGCACACTGTATATGCCATTTTTCGACCGACTCGTCCTATAATGCTACCCATTGAAGATCTACCGACACCACCAGCAGGTACATATCATATTATCCCATTCCAGTTACGCAAGCAGATGTGTCGAGATGTGAATGTGGACTCCGATTACAAGGCCGCCGCCGCTGCAGTTCCAGTACCAGCTATGATCGGTGGGTGCATGGTAACAGATACGAGAAGACACTGCTTGAATTGACTACAACCCAGCCCTTAGAGCACACAATCATTAGACACCAATCTACATACTTAAAGCAATTGTTCAGCGAAATGAAAAGGACAGGGCAAATCAACAATGTCATCTTTTCAGCTGCAACAAATCTTACAGGCGCAAATATAAGTTAAGGGTGAGCTATGTCAGGCTTTGCGTGACCAGCTTAGAGTAAGGAATTACTTAATGCTTGCATCTTGTGCCTTTCGGTCTGCTGCGGCTTGATGTGTCCTTGGCTCCTCTGATTTTTAATTTATATAAACGATCACCAGGTATCGCCTCCTGCAATAAACTGTTCAGTGAATACAGAATTATTTAACACCCAAATAAATATTTCTAAACCAAGACTACAATACAAATTACACTGAACTAACCTACAGTAAGGGAAATACCTTCCATATGTCTCTTACATACGCCTTGAAAAGTTAGTTGCCAACATGCCTCTCGAGTGGTGAAAAGGCTTTGTCTGAAGTTTTCAAGGAGCAAGAATCAATCTTGTGCCCTACTTGTGGTTTTTTACTCAATATAGGTGTATCTCTAGCGCTGCTTAGCACAGACGTTGTACCTAGTTAAAGTGAAATAAGTACTCCTGCGGTAAATATAGGGGACGGCGTTGGACTTTGTAAAACTGTATACTTTCTATTTGTAATCAAGTTGTATACGAAAATGTTCATGTTCGTTCGCTTTACTTATACCGTACATGAAGCACAACTAACATATTTTAGCCTACATATTGATTGTGCTTCATTCGCATAGTCTACGACAGGGTTAGCTTATTCACGTGCTAGGCACTGTTCTAAATGCTACAGGTGAATTCATCTCACATAGAAATATCAGTTAGTGCAGCAATGCACAAGTAAAGTGGCATTTCACTGCAACCCTTCCACAGTTACGTTTAGTGCCAACGACCACGCTCGCTGCAAATTGATTCACAACTGGGCGTCAAATGTCGGTTTTAAAATATGTTCAGCTTAGCGATCTTCATAGGAAAATAAAATAATTTTTCTAATTTGCACTGCATCGGGCTAGTGCAAATAGAAACGGTATTTTATACAGCATAGCACTGACACTGAGCGGTGGAAGATCTTGTAGTAACGAGCACTCACGGTACTTTAAGATGTCTCCCACTGTTATACATTTACATTGAACTTTTTATATAGCACATATTCTGCCTCTGTATTCCGTCTTGAATTTTTATCTTGTGTAATCTTAACCACATCGACTCAGTGTCATTTATTCGGACTGTAAGGTAAATAATAAATCAGTACTAACTGCGCAGCATTTTACTCCTTGAACCACTCGGGACAATTATTGGGTTTTATAACAAATTAGGCGTTGAATGGCAATAAATTTCTTCATCTATGTAGATTTTTATGGAATACTGATGCAAAAACGCTAAAGTTAACCCCAATGTATCAGAAACAAGTAAGGTTATTGAGTATTAGCCGGTTTCAAAAGTGCAGGTACAGCATGCATAAGAACTAACTTTTGGAATTTGTTAGCGCTGGCAAATTAGCAGTTGAATAGGAGGAAAGAATATGTTTACTCTGTTCGGAAATCAAAGCCTGTGCATTTTTATTATGCAATCTCAAACTGTAAAGTGTGCTCTTTATATTCTTGAATATTCTTTGAAAATCCTAAAGTGAAGCGATATAATTGAATCCCATTGTCCTATAAAATTAGGTAAAACATTACAAGCATATGTTGCCAATGTTACAATGCACATCAGCATGTTTACTACATGACCATCTGATAGTACCTTTTGAAAAGTCTAAGGCTTCACAATCAAGAATACGCATGCAACGAAATTGCAGCAGACGCAACCTTCCATTTTCGAATCCACTTACAGCGAAGCATTCCCTAAATGCATAAGAAGCTCTGAAACACGCGATTGTGTTCGTTCAATGCGATTACAAAGTGAAACCGAATGTTTTGTTGACGGTGGCGAAGAATGCAATGCACCTCCGATCAAAGGCAGCACTACAGTGATTGCGAGAGGGAAGTTGGATTCTGCGCCATTTGTTTGGGTTATTAGACCTCCCCGTGGAGGCGCAGATGCGACAGTCCGCGCCGTTTCCAGGACGTACGATGCACAATGCGTGCGCGACGTATTTAATACGCCCACTAGAGTAGAGAAATACCTTTATTTAAAAGCAGAGACGATTGCCAGAATAGAAGTATATATTCACTTGTACGTCATGTTGCAATAAAAGTAAAGAGGTAAGGAGAGTACCACGCTTCTAGAGAATGTATGTTGTTTGTATGGTGATCAGAACCTTCTTTGTATACTTTGAAATGTAATGACGGCAATTTGTTTCATCTTCTTTCAGGAATATTCAGAATTTTTGAACAAGATGCATGCAAACAACAGTAACCTAATTGACGCAAACACACCGGCTCCATTGTTAACCTTTACAGAGAAAAACATTCATGCCTTTTCTGGAACGGATGCAGCGTTATAACTCAGCAAGTACGAACTGACATTGTTCATAATTTATTTGCATATCCGACACATGAATCAGCAGTGAGAAACTTACTCACGCGTGAGTGATGTGACGTCTTTTTTATAAATTATTCGTCTGTTGGAAAATATTAATGCTAAGATTCATTCATGCTGCCACAATGGGAACCCCACCAACATACCAGTGAGAGGCTTTTATACAGCAATGGCATTGCCAGACAGACAACGATATATGTGAAGGGAAAATGAGACATCCACCCAAACGTGGCTAAGTACTACAAAGGAAATTCGGACCAGGACAAATTTTTCTTCGACGGTGAAGCTTTTCCTTCGAAGAACCCGTATGGGTTTCTTTTGTAGCACTTAGCTTTATCTGGGTGGATGTCTCATTTTTCCTATATTAATTACTTCTCTCCAGCTTGTGTGTTTCCGCAGAACCATTACGTCAATGATATACGTGTATATATACATGGTGTCCCAGCTAACTTTTGACACAGCCTAAGATATGCGAATGCCACGTAGCTCGACGGAACCAAGGTAATCTTGTTTTCCGTTGCTTGGAGACACTCAAATTAATTGTTCATTCCACCTAATTAGATAATTAGTGTCAATTACATAATTAATTATTCCATTTTTCCAATGTTATGATTAGAATAAATGTTGCAATGAGAAAATTGTTGAGGGACGTCAAAAACTCGTACTACAACTTTCTGTTTACCCATACGTAGTACGTAAAAGTGTTTTTTTCATGGCTTAGATACTTTCTAAAGTTTCATGACCTGCGCAACTTACAGGCATAGGTTCGCCCGTCAGCACCAAGGAAGAGCCAAGTATACTGAAGTCAAAGGTAAGCCCTGTTTGTTTATAAATGTACGTTGAAAAGGCGCTCATCATTAAAAGTAACTGGCGTATAAAACGTAAAACTAACCAAATTATAAATAAACTGTATTCAGAATAAATTTTAGAAAAATGACCACCTTCAAATGACATAAACCAGTGCTTTCAGATTCATATATAAAATTTTTTGCTTCTTTTATTCATGTTTCTCACTACATTATATATATCTTATCACAGCAATTGCGGCAGAACCTATCCCTCGACAATTGCCGACTGTAAGGCCTTAACATTTAATTAGTATAATGGTACAACGTACTTTCGCCGTCTAGATGAATTATGTATGAGGCGTGTACTGCATCGAGACTACTTTCACACTTCCCTAAGAGCACTCGGAGCCAACTAGCACCGCTGAAGCGAATCCTGCCCGTAATCTTGGAAATGCAATGCGCACCGGCGGATGCGAACACTGAGAAACCCGTCATGCGGCAACCGGGTTCCCCTCTCACATTTTCTTGTGGACATGGTGCGCCATCTAGTACCAGTACCCAGAAATTCGCGCTGGGCGTCCGAGACAAGAAGCGTGATGCGCTGGGGCTTGTAAACTGTCAGAAATCCTCCCTCGCTGGCCACACATTCAGCTGCATCTACTCATTGTGGAACGTTCCCAGTGAATCCATGGCGCAGCTCACTAAAGCGTAGGCGTGAAAGGCGTTCATTGAAAGGGGCGTGCATTCAGGGCATTTGTGGCGCAGCCTGCTAATGCGTCGGGTTGCGTATTGCGTTTTCATTCGCATGATTACGCATGCAAGAGAGTTCCGATCGGCGGAAAGCTCATCCCTGATGTGACGTGGCAGCTGCGTGTGGCGTTTAGTCTAAGAACGGGGCAGAGGCATTGGCAAAGATAACTGTACCCTTCCCTTCATCGGCTGGCGAAATAAAAAAAAACGAAGAACCCGCAACCGCTGTCGTAACACGCAACCGCGCAGCCTGGAACGATGGTTGCTGCAGCCATGCCGAGATAATGGTGCAAGCGGAGTAGCCGGAGGGCAGTTCGCCTGCGTAATGATGACTATAAGAACGCGCATGGTCCTTCTCTGGGCTGCGCAAATGAAGTGATTGCTGATTTGCAAGCACTGTAAGTTTTATTGAAATCAAGATCAACAACTGCATGGCACACCGGGCTGTCATATCTTGATTTCTTGGTTTAATCTAACATGGCCTCCACCGTGTTAGACTAAACGCCGCACGCAACAGCCGCGTCACATCAGGGCGGAGCTTTGCGCCGATCCTTACTCTCTTGCATGCGTAATCATTTGAAGTACAATTAAAATTTGGAGCAAGATATCTCGCAGCAGAGACATGCTAGAAGAATTATTCCAAGTGAAATTTTGTAGATACACGACTGCCTCTAACTTATGAATACAGTTATGCACACTTATTGCAGTCAATAAACAGTTAATTATTCAATTTTAGTTCATTGTGCTCTTTACAGCGATAATATCTTCATACTTTGTGTCTCCTTGCCAAATTAGTTGTTTGCACAGGTGGTCTTCGCGTGCCTTCGTATACCTAATTTTAAGAAAACCATGATGCTTAATTCTGAACACAGGTATACCTATGGGTATTGTCATTATATTTGATTTTGATGCTTTAAATTGCTTTAAAGTTTAATTAGTTACTTTAAAGTTAAAGTAATGTAGAATTGTAAATGGTAAACAATGCGATAATGCTCAGTGGGAGCGTCACGGTTATGATGCGACAAGGATGAAGCCAAATTATGATTCGTTCGATGCCAGAATCGTGAGAAGTGTACGAAGAGCAAAGCATGCCCCCCCCCATACCGGATATAGCTGCTCTTTCGAAGAAGATAGGAAATAACCCTTGAAATACACTTTTGAAATATAGCACATTTCCAGTTCTTAGGCTATATTGCTCAAGGTGGTGGCATTTTTTGCGCAAGAAATCAAAATTAATGTTAAGTTCATTCAGTGTCTGATGTCTGATAATAAACTAATGGCGTCTATGTATACACAAATTGTAGCGAAGTAGATCACAAGGTGGATTGCATTCGAAACAATTCTCTGGAGGACACCAGCTTTCATGTATTATTTCCTGAACTAATATAACATAATTTGTCATGCATTAGGTATGATTTGATAATAGTATGAGACATTATTTGCAGCTACATTTATGCTTTAGTGTATAAACGTAAGTGAAACTACCTCATACTTTTTCCTGCAAGTTCGACGGTAGAACGTTTCATTGGGCTAGTTGGTGGGTATTATTGAAGTACTATAGCGCCAAACAGACGACACAAGAAGAAGAGACACGGAGTTTGACGGTACCAACTTTCCGTTAATATTCAATGATACATATTGATTTTCGTTCAAGAGAACCCCACATTTCCTAGGTAGACCAGCTAATGGAATAAAACACTGTTATTTGCCACTGTCAATTAAAAAAATGTACTTAAAACCTTTTCAAAAACACCAGTTACGGAACACCAGTTAGGAAGGCGTATAGCCCTTTATACCCCTTCTTTCGCAGTGGCTCATAGCCTTTCTCGGGGAGGGGCCAAGAATAGACACGTGCTTAGTCCCGTACATCAACCGACTGGCCCCTAAACAATCGCTAATGAAAGCATAGAGCAAATGCAGAGAAATTACGAGACATAATAGAAACAGTAGAACAATATGCGATGTTCCAATACGGGGTCTGTGTGCTAAAGAAATTCGCAGAGACAATGACATATGAACATTTTAAGTCGTGAATTATTTTTATTATGGTGAACAAAGGAACGCAGAGCTGTGCTACGTTGTTGGAAATTGGTAATAGGCCTATGATAATACCATTTGCCAGAAATAGAATGGCACTTACAAAACTTAAGAAAATCAAAGCGAACTTTGTCTATTATACATACATTTGTTAGAATGTCTGTGAACGTTAAAGAAACATGTGAGTTGGCAAGCTATGTGCTTGCGGCGTCAAATGAATCGCGAATAGCGGAGTCTGTCGCCGAAGCAAAACTAAAGCCATACTGCGGGCCATCCAGTCATAACAATTGACATGTGCGCGCATCCGATTGGACAGTACTCCGCAAAGATGTTGTCCCTATAGGTCTATACTGGTGTTCCTGTTCTCGTCTTCTTTTATTTAAAAGCGAGCGAAAAAGAAAGAAAACAGCCCTCAAGCTAAATAGTGCAGTAGAGAGGGAGTGTAATCGCACAGTGTGGCGAAACCGGATGTGCGGTCGACCGATTCGTTAATGCGTTGTGTGGTTCTTTAGTCAACGTGTGCGTTGAATCAACAACCATACAGCATCTTTTCAGGGTGTGAAGCAACCAGACAGCAAGGGTAGCGCACGCGCACGAAGTTCACTCATAGCATAACAAAGTTTCATCTGTCGGGCTCTTCCTACCAGCACGACTGGGCCCCTGGCATGATTATTCGGCGCAAGCTTCCCGGGTCAATGGAGATAGCAGGAGCTTGAGCACCCGCAATGCGTCTTTTTCTTTCTTTAGCGTGTGCTCCTCTATAGTGCGTATGCACCGGAAAACAATGAACAAAATGTGCAAAGCTGCAATCCAACTGTATCATATATTTCTTGCGCGCTTTGTCGTCTGTCCGTGCAAGTGGAGTACCGCGGCCCATGTTATAAAACAGACGCGTCCAGGTTCGCAGTTATCCAGGCGTATAACCGACTGATGCGTGTGAAGCGTGCGGACGGAGAGCAACGCTGCGACACATGCTCTGGAAATGTGCCCGCAATAACGGTACTGAGACCGCCGCCGTTCGCGACGCGTCCATAACCACGGCCGTTACCAAAGTACAGGAAGCCTTGTGGTCCCTTATCCCCAACGCCACCCCGGGTGCGGGGCTGCCGGGGGCTGTCTCTGTCGGTGTCGCCGCCGCTGCGAGGCTGCTCTCAAAAGTTCGGAGCTAGAAGACCAGCTCTGGGCCATCCGGCAAGTCGAAGGTGCCACCCGAGTCTAAGGACTTCGAGCCGCCACCTGAGGCCACCACAACGAAAGCTGCCTGACCATTCTTTTTCTTAAAGTTGTTTTCTTTCTTTCCAGGTTCACGCGCCCTTCCTCTCTCCGATAAGCAGGGAAGCTTCCGCTGAGTTAATCGCGGTAGGCGCGGTGTCGTGCCTGTGGCAAGAGCCTAGCAGACAAAAAGTGCGCTTCGACTTAAGTTCTACGCACGCGCTGCTCTTGCTGATCTTGTCGCTTCGGGCTGTTAGAAGACGCTGACCGGCTCGCCAGTCTACAGTTACTGTATATCGCTCCCTGCGGGAGCTATACACAGCAACTCTAGGTCAGTCGACGCTCGCGCGGTAGTCTTAAATAATCGGTCGATTGCAATATCGGTGTTCAATGAGACGCGAACTGCGGTGCGCGTGGTACAGTTGACGCCATGATCATTAGTGCTCCGTAATCTCATTCCGCTTTCGAACAAAAGAGAACCTTACCAAAAAAGAACATTGCAGTGTAGGGGGACCAATATGCCGCAGGGTGGTCATGCCGGGTGTCTGAGCGCGTAAGGGGTGATGACAATAAGGCGCATATTACAGGTGAAGTTATGTTTAGGCCATGCGCTCCGCTGTTCGAGTTTCAGTTGACGTCGGTAGTTCAGACTGCTATCGTGACGCATTGTTTCGTTATGCAAATCAGAGGAAGTCCGACTGGCAGCAAGTTGCAGGTACCGGATAAAGGCTTTTGTACCTGCCTCAGAAACTACTATCGTACGCCGAACCGCGTGGTTGTTGGAAGATAAATACGTGTTATTAGGAGAAACAAATAAGCAATACTCTTAAGCAGGGCCGTTAGTAGATAAACTGCTATTCAAAAGATTGCTTACATAGAATATTTGGTTTACATCTTCTTTCTCTTCGCGAACACAACTATTATTTATGTGAAATCAAATTCTATTGAAGCCATTACACTCTATTCCATATTTCTCCTTCAAGGAATGGCTTATACTGGTGGCGCCTGTAGCAATCTTGGTGGTGCCCTAATATGGGTCGATACCGAAATAATGGAGAGCGCAGCATTAATTACCCACGAACTACTTCACCTGTAAGTACGCAGCATTGCGAATAATTGAAAGCATTGAATAAAAATATTTCATCCATTTGATGTGTCGTTAAGAATGAGTATAGGGTTAGGGTAAGTTCTGCACAGATCCTCAATATGCCTATGTTATCATGGAAAGCATCAATTTCTCGTACGTATCTTTCTAAAGATTTCTAATATCAGCGTGTACATAAAGACGCAGAAGTCATTTTTCCGCACTTGTAACGCATGCCGTTTCCGTCAAATGTTTTTTTTTCTTTCTTCGAGACCTTCCCCGTTATGCGTCTAACTTCAAGTTAACTTCACCACGGGTTACGCATGCACGTTGTATGTGCAAGCATAACCTTCTTCCCGACAAATTGGGTTACTAGGCCACAAGGTTCATGGTCAGAAGGGTAGAGTGTGCGATGACTGTGCAGGAAGAACCGGGTTTGCAACCAGCCGCCACATCAGATTGGGTCCCTGAGTATACCGGGTGTCTCTGCGAACACTTTCAGTTTTCTTTTTTGCGATAGCAATTATATGGACACTCCAGACGCATTTCTGCCGTCGCCGTGAGGTTCCGTATGAGTGAAAGCGTGTGAGGGTGAGCAGGCTAACGCGGTTGCTCGCGTGCGTGAGCGAGAAACACAACCCGGATGTGTGCGTTATCCTATGGCGCGTGAGGGAGAGAGGAGTGGCAGGCAAGGGAGGAAGGGCAGTCTTCTTCGGTGGCTGTTACAATGCCTCAATGTCTTCATCAGCCTCCGCTCTGTACAGCGTGGAGACAACCGCGGCTTCTACTACGGCGTTGGCCACTCGAATAACGGACGCTGTGGTAGACGGGTTGGTGCACGCCGCAGGGACGCGTTGCTGGCGCCCGTGTGTCTTGAAAGCGATGTGCGACGTGGCTAAAGTACGCGCCCGGACGGGCCTCATCTTCAAAGCGCTCTGCGATGTTTGCAGAGTGCGCGTAGTGCTGGTAGCTTCGTATGCGCGGTGCTTTCGACGTTTCGTTCGCGCTGAAGCGAGACATGCATGAAGTTCTATTCTCTTGCTGGTGCCGCGATGCATCACTCCAGAATTTTCACAGCGAGTTTCCGCACTCATCGAGTGAGATTTGTTCATGTTTACCTGCACGCGCGTGACCCCGCACTGAATAATTTAGTTAAAAGACCTTGACGGGCTAGTTGGTTGAAATCTATGATAGAACGTGTAAGAGTGACTGTACAAGGACATGGAAAGAACCAGACACAGAATGACAGCGCTGACTCTGTGTGTCTGTTTCTTTCTACCTTCTCGTTAAGTCACACTTAGATATTCTATCATTATTAATTTAGTTAGTGAGCGAATGTTTACAACTTTAAACGGCTGATAAGACTACTATCGTTACTTCATACAGCTATCTACTAATTTGCTATCGCAATCGGTTCTTTGGCTTTCGGGTGGAACAGATAATTTATTAATATTTCTTGCTTCCTGTCACACTCTAATACATTAGGCGGTCTACTTCAAAAGGCGGTCATAGCTTGCACAAAAAAAATTGAAATCTATAATAGGTTAATTAGGAAACTATGATAATTAAGTTTTAACTAATTGATTTTTGGCACATATTGCAATTCAGGAATTCTGGCAGGGGAGACCTCAAGGCCGATAACACTTGGAAAGAATTTTCGGGATGACACCCGTTTCAAGATATTAACTGCCGAACTTTCCGGAGAAATGATTTGGCGCTTTAGTTGGTTTTGTGTTTCAATCCATAAAACGACGTCTTGTTAAGAAAGTGGAACGACCGTGCATTTTACAATAAATCCATACATTTACCAGTGCATATCTCATAAATGGTGTCATCTGCACAATTTTCAAGTGGGTATGCAATGCCGTCTCACCCCTTGGAATTTGTAAATTGCAATATGTACCATAACGTAACTAAAAATAACTTATTTATTGAATTTTTGTTAATTAGTTGATTACGTACTTATTTCTTGTGCAAGTGATGGCTGCCTCTTCGAGTAGACTCGCTGATGGAAGAGAATTGTGCTATCGGCCACAAGAAATCATAAAAAAATTTTGAAAGTGGTCACTGAAACCTCAAATATATTGTCCCCTTTGTATTTGGTGTTCTTCAATGAACCATTTTGATAGCAAAACTTCAGTCACCGGCTATGTACCGCTCTTCGATGGACCTCTTCGACACAAACTTGGGTCAAACGGTATGTGGCGCTCTTCGATGAGCCTATTTTGCACCTACTTGGATGACAGATTACGCGTAAAAGATTCGAGCATGAACATGCGGACGTAGTGGAATGCCTTGAAGTGGTTTAACGGGTTCAGGTGACACGGCGGACTCCAGGGACGGTGGCTTTCTCCGGTGAGATTCACGGCACCGTTTGACATATAAAAAATCAGCCAGAATTACAGGTTAGTAATGCGTCCCGTGCACGTGGATGAATGTTCGTGAGGAGCGCAGGTACCCAGATATGGACTCGTCAAGGCAAAAACATACGATATCATCCTGCTAGTATTATGGAACACACAGTAGCTAGGCTAGGTCATTTTAATGGGTGTTTTGCAGCGAAGCTATATATGGTTTGCCAATTTGTGCGTCCGTCCATTGCCTGTACGCCGAAAACTCCGGTATAACCCCATGTGCATGCGCGAAAGAAGAAAAATAGATGCGCGATTGGCTGCGCCAGTAGTGACGCCGTTGCTCTCTGTCGAAGGTGAGTGTGGGCGCAGCAGTTGCTCTTCAGCTCCGAAATGGGTAGGCCTTGCGTCATACGCTCTCCTGAGGAGCAGGCAGCTTTCGATCAGTAACGGCGCGAGCAGAGCCAGGAACGACTTCATCTACGCAGTGTCGATGCTGCATTCCGGACAAAAGAACAGGCTCGTGCAGCTGAGCGCAAGCAGTAACTGCGTAACGAGGCTCCGGCAACCTACCATGCCGTTGTTGAATCCACCGTTCGGATTAACCCAGTGGTAAAAACGGGGCCGCACGTTTGAGCTTGGCTGGCTTACCACCCGTACAGAGTGCCTGGGTGGGGATTTTTTTTTAATACAGCACTTCTTTCGTAGACAGAAAGACATCAGCACAGAAGATAAATGGTGTGGTAACCGTGTAGCGCGGTCTTCTATCTAGTAGATGATATGTGAAATCTGATCGCCGACGTGACGTCGTCTAAGGCCATTGCGTTAATATTGGCCAGGAAGATGTCATCGTTCCCTCCATTTTCACTCAATGACTCGGCGGGTGCCCAGTCTGGCCAGCGTCTTCGCGCTTGCAGCCAGACTTACAATGATTACGTACATTAAATTCTTGTAGCGGCAAGGTCGACTCTGCGAGTCGCCCTGAAGGCTCACGCATGTTTCTGAACCAACACATTAGCATGGTGGCCCAGCACTACTTTGAAGGGACGGCCGTAGAGAAAAAAGCAAAACATCGCCCACAGGACCACGAGACGCTGTTTTTCCGTGGTAGAGTAATGCGTGTCGGTATGGGGAAGTGAGCGGCTGGCATAGGCTCTTGAAATGTCATCTGAACGTTGGACGAGTACTCTGTCAAGACTAGTGTTGCTAGCGTCAGCATGAACCTCGGTGTCCGGCTCGCCGTCCAAACGTGCAAGGACGGTCCCTAACTGCAAGCGGTGTAGTAGTTGGGCGTAGGCCGGCCTTCTTATTCATCTAGGCAAATGGCGTGTCCTACTTTGTAAGGCGAATCAAGATTTTCGCTAGCTTTTCAAATTTTTGAATCAAGGGGTGATAATGCGCTCGGCGACATTCTTGCTGGTAGGAGCAGAAAATGCGTCTACAGCCACAAGCCTGATGGGATGGTGTGGGACGCGTCTCGTGCTTACAGCATGCCAGAGAAGCTTGAGTTCTGAATAACCAAAGTGGCACTTTTGGAGTTTAACTGTGCGATTAGCCGATGAGATTGCTTCTAGAACAATCGGAAGGATAAGAATGTATTGCGTAGATGTTTCAAGAAAGAGAACCGTGTCACGAAAATTCACGAAACAACTCTATATTTTCAGTCCAGCGACAAAATGTTCATTATTTGCTTGATAGTGTCCTTGGCGGAGCACAAACTGAAAGGAAGCACTCGAAATTCGTAGAGGTCATAAGGAGTCACTGAGGCAGTTTTCAAGCAGTCTTCTTCGTTTACCGCGATGGGCCAGTACCCGCCTTTCAAATTGAGTGACGAAAAATAGAGGGCACGCCGTAGTCTTTGAAACGAGTCATCGCTACGTGGCAGCAAGTAAAAGTCTTCTGGTTTGACGCCTTTGAGCTTCCACTGGTTAATGCAGAAGCGGAGTATTTTGTCTTTCTTTTTTGACGAGAGTGACTAGAGACGACCATGAGGTGGTCGAAGCTTCGACAACCCCGATGTCGAACATCTATTGTATTTTGCCTAAGAAAAGATTGCCGTTTTTACGGCTGTTGGCATATCGGGTAGGCGTCGTGGTATCTGGTGATCCACTGTTTTGTGAATGGAGCCTGGCACACCTTAGGAGAACTCGTAAAATGCGCCCTGTACTCAAACAAGAGCTCGCGTAGTGAGTGCTTTCTGGTTGTCTTTAGATAGCCCGCAAATGAGGTCTGTGTGGCCCAGTGACATGTCAGCCATTCGCACTACTTCATAGGAAAATTATTCAGCGTCGGTGTCCAATCACCGCGGAAAAGGCGTCGGTGCTCTTTACTAATGCTGGTGGCAAGCAATGGAGTGAAAGTACATTATACTGCTAGCCACAAAACACCTGCTGACGCAAGGTGTTATAAGTTACTTTCTGTGACTGCTTCACCATCATGCAATCAACTAGAAGTCACTTGGACTAGGACTCTGGCTCGTGGAAAAAGAGTGAAACTGTCGGCGGAAATGCGAAGACCGTTGCAGTCGATGATTCGGTGAGGTGACAAAGTGATTAGATGCTCCCGATTGTCATTAATAGCACCGTATTTTGGCAAGAAAGGTAACCCCGAGAATGACGCCGTAAGAACACTCTAGGGTAACAAAGCAATATCGAAGTTGCGTCCATGATCAAATAAGGCATTGCCGGAATAATAAAGTACCGAAAGGCATGTGCTTTTATGCGAATAGTTCAAGCAATCAAATATGCTTTAACAATACCGTCATACTGTGTAAGAAGCGGAAAAATAGCTGTCCCGAAAAAAATATTGCATGTGTTCACAAATGAGAATATGAGAAATGGATGTTCACAAAGCATTTAAATGATATAATAACATGTATTTCAACATGACGGAACGCCAACCGCAACAATAGACAGTTGATGTCTTTTCTTATGTAACTGTGCGATAAAATACCTTGCAACTACCTGACTCCCTAGTCCGGAAGCCAGAAAAGTCTCCGCATATTTCCAAATAGGCGAAATTTTCAAAGTTACATATGCGGGAATGCTGTGGAAACTCGTTTCCCATTACTATACCAGTAATCTCAAATAGACATCTCATCTGTTATGCTTCAACATGAAAAAAGCCGACCTGGATCAAATCAGATATTTCCATAAAAAGAAAATTCGCATGACAAATTTAATGAATATTTTCACACTCCCTGTAAATGAAATATCCAGTTGCCTGCAATCAGTTCTATGCAAAAACATCTGCCTGCGGTAGTTGACAATCTTAATGCTGTTCGCAACTGAACAAACCATAAATCTTGTTGCTCCTAAAGGGAAAATAAAACTCGAATAAGGTAGTATCCTGCGCACAGTGATCAAAACGATAGCACAACAAATGCATTTCATGTTACGAGATAGCCGAAGGCTACTGGTCTATTTTCACCAGCTGTGCTTAATACGAGCAACTTGTCGCATCATTTTAAAGACATGTACACAGGACGAAATTGTACAAACATAAAATTGTGTTTAAATCTGTATAAGATATGCGCGGGCTACCTCTAAATTTTAGGCATCCGTAGTAAATTGCCCATAATTACTGAGCGAAAGTGTGATAATTATGCAATAGAACTAGTGCTTTGCGCAATAACCACAGCTATGTTGCGGCAAAAAAACATAATAAAGCCATGATCACTTACATGGAGATTTCGCCCACTGGCTCAATTAAGTTTATCTCAATTTATTCGAAATAAATAGCATTTCCGCGCTCTCGAATTGTGAATGCTCGAATTGAATAGTAGCAGGTGCTGTATAGGGCGGTCACTTCGCGTTCTAAGTTTTAAGGATTCACATAGCAACCATGTGCACTAATTATTCACGCCTTACTTGCATGTTTTTCAGCATTGGGTCAGTACATGATGGGGAAGCCGCACACGCATATCTCAAGGGCAGCCCAGGGGCTAAAGGATGCCCGGACGAGCGAAAATATATTATGGCGAAATACGTGAAGCCAAAGGAAGGTTCCTTCCTTCGATTGTCTAACTGCACCCGCGATCAAGTTAAGGCTTTTCTTGAGTGAGTTATGTGCCTTTTCTTATCGTATAATTTAAGCGTAAAATTGAATTTTTGATCTTATTCCTATTAGATATATGTGTAATACGCCGGTAAGTTCTTGTATAAGTGCGCGGTATTGATAAATAAACGAATAAAGAGTCATGGTGCAAGGTATGTTGACCCGGTGCCTAGCAATACGTCGGACGTACGCACTAACAATCCACTTGCATTCGTAAAGGGGCCCTGGAACAGTTCAGCTACGACAGCAACTATGTACACTTGAGACACGTTTCTGCCGTCGTCGGGACCGCGATGTTGCGCAGAAAGTCCAAGCACGATAATATCCTCGCCGCGCCATATGCAACATGTGCGAGTTCAAAGCGCGTGAGGATGAGCTGAGGATGTGGTTCAATGTCGCGCGCGCAAGGGAAGGAAGTGGGGAGGAAGCGCACCGTGCCGTCGTGTGCAGGTACCAGAGAGATGTAAGGCAGGGGAAGGACGACCTATTAAGGTGGCCGCCCGGGCCAAATCTTAAAAGTGATCTGCAATGAGTGCAGAGTCTAGGTGCACCGAGGGCTAATCGCATCGTGTGCGCTCTGTTCTCGCCACTCAGTTCGCGTTGCAGCGAGAGGCAGCACGGTTGTCGATTCGCTCGATGCTGCTGCCACGCTTTCCACCTCCAGCGTTTTCACAGCAAGGGCTTTCCTCCTTTCCTGCCCTATCCTCCCTCTCTTCATCTTATCTTTCTATTCCCTTTTTTCCGTCCCCCAGAGTAGGGCAGCCAGCCAGACGCATTGGTTAACATCCCTGCATTCTCTCATTATTTCCTCTTCCTTAGACAGCAAGTATGCGCGGTCATCGAGTGAGATGTGTTCATGCTTGCTTCTGCACGCGTGACACCATACTTGGTAATTGAATTAGTAAGCAAAAGTTTACAAGTGTATACGGCCGATAAATCTACTATCCTTAGTTCGTGTACCTATCCACTACCTTGCTGGCGCAAGCGACGCTTTGCCTGTCGGGCGATACTGGGACATTTCTTTTTATCGAAGTCAAGGAATGCACTTGAAGGTAAAATAGACTGTGTTAGAAAAAAATCGGCAAACGCAGTTAAGACTGTTCACGTGTGGGAAAGCGAAAGCATTATAATCCCGTTGGCGAAGTGTTTCTTTCAGAGTGTTCCTTGTCTACGCACGCTCCAGCCTGTATTTTCATTGCGTCTCGGTAAGGGCAAATAAAACCGCGCCACGCGACTAAATTCGCTCGCGTTAATGTCATCGACACATCCCTTTTGCCCATCTGATGTATGTTGTACAAGTCTCGTACTCCCCTCCTGTTTCTCTGGAAGCACATCACCCTGTTTCCGCTCCATTTATTAGGACTTCACGTCGTAAGACCTTGCCATGAGACAACCACTTTCTTTCTTTCGTACCGGGAGGCCTTCGCTTAGCTCACATCTTTGTCAGACGGCTTGTTACCCGATAATGTTTTTTCCCTAATGACACACATACAACGATACACAACAACCCCGTGACGACAATGGGATGACGTAACTGAATTAACGACAGTGATAAAACGACAGCGCGACGACGACAGCATGATGGCGACGGCATGAGTGGAGTCAGGTTACAAACGTGGAACGGTGCCGATATAGCGACCCCGACGGCATCACAACGAATGCAAGACCACTGCATGAGGAAGGCAGCATGACGACGACGGCATAATGAATGTTGCATGACGAAGCTAGAAGGACGGCGATCCAAGAGCCACGACGTCATTACGACCACGAGCGCAAACTTTGAGGTCCTAGCTAGTTAACAACTTGGGACCCTGGGCCCAGCTGACGACTGCATGAAGAGAGTCGGATATCATGAAGCTAGAATTCGGCAATGAAACGATCACGGCGACAGCACGATCAGGAGTACATTCCTAGTGGCTCAAGCAGGGAGGAAGCTTAGCCACAGGGTGAGCCTAAGAGGACAGACAGACAGACAGACAGACAGACAGACAGACAGACAGACAGACAGACAGACAGACAGACAGACAGACAGACAGACAGACAGACAGACAGACAGACAGACAGACAGACAGACAGACAGACAGACAGACAGACAGACAGACAGACAGACAGACAGACAGACAGACAGACAGACAGACAGACAGACAGACAGACAGACAGACAGACAGACAGACAGACAGACAGACAGACAGACAGACAGACAGACAGACAGACAGACAGACAGACAGACAGACAGACAGACAGACAGACAGACAGACAGACAGACAGACAGACAGACAGACAGACAGACAGACAGACAGACAGACAGACAGACAGACAGACAGACAGACAGACAGACAGACAGACAGACAGACAGACAGACAGACAGACAGACAGACAGACAGACAGACAGACAGACAGACAGACAGACAGACAGACAGACAGACAGACAGACAGACAGACAGACAGACAGACAGACAGACAGACAGACAGACAGACAGACAGACAGACAGACAGACAGACAGACAGACAGACAGACAGACAGACAGACAGACAGACAGACAGACAGACAGACAGACAGACAGACAGACAGACAGACAGACAGACAGACAGACAGACAGACAGACAGACAGACAGACAGACAGACAGACAGACAGACAGACAGACAGACAGACAGACAGACAGACAGACAGACAGACAGACAGACAGACAGACAGACAGACAGACAGACAGACAGACAGACAGACAGACAGACAGACAGACAGACAGACAGACAGACAGACAGACAGACAGACAGACAGACAGACAGACAGACAGACAGACAGACAGACAGACAGACAGACAGACAGACAGACAGACAGACAGACAGACAGACAGACAGACAGACAGACAGACAGACAGACAGACAGACAGACAGACAGACAGACAGACAGACAGACAGACAGACAGACAGACAGACAGACAGACAGACAGACAGACAGACAGACAGACAGACAGACAGACAGACAGACAGACAGACAGACAGACAGACAGACAGACAGACAGACAGACAGACAGACAGACAGACAGACAGACAGACAGACAGACAGACAGACAGACAGACAGACAGACAGACAGACAGACAGACAGACAGACAGACAGACAGACAGACAGACAGACAGACAGACAGACAGACAGACAGACAGACAGACAGACAGACAGACAGACAGACAGACAGACAGACAGACAGACAGACAGACAGACAGACAGACAGACAGACAGACAGACAGACAGACAGACAGACAGACAGACAGACAGACAGACAGACAGACAGACAGACAGACAGACAGACAGACAGACAGACAGACAGACAGACAGACAGACAGACAGACAGACAGACAGACAGACAGACAGACAGACAGACAGACAGACAGACAGACAGACAGACAGACAGACAGACAGACAGACAGACAGACAGACAGACGGACGGACGGACGGACGGACGGACGGACGGACGGACGGACGGACGGACAGACAGACAGACAGACAGACAGACAGACAGACAGACAGACAGACGGACGGACGGACGGACGGACGGACGGACAGAGAGACAGACAGACGGACGGACGGACGGACAGACGGACAGACAGACAGACAGACAGACAGACAGACAGACAGACAGACAGACGGACGGACGGACGGACGGACGGACGGACGGACGGACGGACAGACGGACAGACAGATGGACAGACAGGCAGACAGACAGACAGACAGACAGACGGACAGACAGACGGACAGACAGACGGACAGGCAGACGGACAGACAGACGGACAGGCAGACAGACAGACAGACGGACAGGCAGACAGACAGACAGACAGACAGAGATACCGTCGTCATCATCAGTCTATTTTATGTCCACTGCAGGTTGAAGGACTCTCCCTATTACAGTGAATAGACAAGCTCAAAACTGGTGAAGTACTAAAGGAATGCTATTCGCATTGCAACGTAAACACACAGATAGGCGTCGCAGGTGCTGTGACATTAGGCGTCGCAGGTGCTGTGACATAACCGGTCACAGCACCTGAAACACAGCACAAAATAATGGAGACACCAATGTCTCCTTGGTCATGTTGCTTTTCTGCTGCAATATATTATTAGGCAAACACCAACTAGCCGAAAAGCAAATCCTGATACAGTTGTAGGTTTTGATTTTGTAGTGAACAATGAAACCATTTTTTTTCAGAAGTGATCGAGGCCGATGTCTTTTAACTCACGAGGCGCGACGGTGGCCGCCTCTATCCGAAGCAATCCTACGAAAACCCATTGTGTATGGATCAAGGTATTGCAGTTACCTTTACAAGAGTATCCCTAGTGTGGAATATCAGCCGGTAAGATGCGCAAATGTTTGCCTTCCTTTCATACTAAAAGTCTACTTGCAATAGGCCTTAAAAATATATATGAAGTTAACGGCTGCGTCATGAACCAACACCTTTAGTTTCAAGAACGAATTTTAATGTTATTTACAGGAAAACTAATGAAAGTTTTCCAGAAGACTGTAGAGAGTAGCGACTGTTTTCACTAATAAAGCTTTTACTTTGCAATATTACCGAGCCTTAAATATTGCTTGGTTCATTCGGTTAGAATCAGGGGTTTCAGGTACATCATTCCAACAAAGAGAAAACGTATATTATTAGGTGGTGCTTTGTAGCTTCTTCTAATTCATGCTTGCCAATTTTCTCGATCAATCCGGGAAAACCCAGGATTCAGACCAATCGTACCAAGTGCACGTACGCGGCCTTAAATCTCCTGAAAAGCTGTCCCAACCAACCCGCTGGAAAAATTGAGCATGTCGTGCAGCAATGCCACGTCGTAATTGCTATTGTGCGTTTCGTAGCTAGCCAACATCAGATTTAAATCCAAGTCATTTGTTGTCATGCAGTGTGGGCCTCTCTTAGTTCGCTTCAGATCTAGACATACGTGAAAGAAAAAAAGGTGTTAGGCGTAGCCAAATGCCCGGTTGCCTTATGTCACCTTCTAATTTAAATGGGCGTGGTCTAGATGAGTGGTAGAAGGGCCAGTATAGCGGGATATACGAGGTGTTCCGAATTTTACGTGCGGGCACACATCCTCTCCAGTAGCAATACCAGAGTCTACACGTTGAATGTCACTACAGAAATCCATTCAACGCTGTTCCTGACGTTCTTAGGGCGAATAGAGCCACTTGGACAACCTTCGCAATAAGTACTGAGGCCATAATGAACTTAGAATGTATTTGTTAATATAAACCCGCCCACAATACTAGCAGCGATATATCTAATAATGGGACTGGCACCAATTTAGACATATTTCTTACAGCACTGTGATCTAGAAATTAACTTATGACTTTGTCTTTTTTCTTTTGTTCATTCACCTGCTATGGCTGTCAGAATTTTGATTTTGTGCACAATGTGGCACACCCGCTACACGCAGAACAAATTGAATTACCTACTAGATTTGACCAAAGTCGATAAAAGTGAAGAAATGGGCAACCGGGGATGAAGTTGACCCTCTTCCTGCACATCAGTTCAATGCTCCACTAGGTCGTTATCCTGGACCCGTGTGTGTTTTGCCAAAGTTGCTTTTCGAAACGTCTGGAGCCTGGGTTACGTGCCAGCTTCTCGAATTTATCAACTGTGGCAGGTGGTTCTTTGGGACACGCAGTTATACTACACCGCCTTTGCGATCGATCCTTGATTTTCTTCAGACAGATGCTTACGAAATTGGGTGCGCGGGGTCCGGTCATGATGCTATGAAGTTATAGCAAATCATATTGACTGTAAAAAAGACGGGGACAGAGGAAGAAAACACATAAACAGCACGGGCGGTAACTTTCAACTGTTTTATTCATAGCAGCCAGTGGGCATATATAGGCAAAAAGAACATGCGCAGATCGCAGCAAACAAGAATGCACATCAGCTTAGCGTGGCAACCAATTATCAAAAAAATATATTTCCGCTTGAAACAACCTAATGGAGGTATCGCAAACAGAATCTTGGCCTTTCTTTTTTATGTGGTAAGCCTCCATCAGTTCACGTGCAGTCTGGTCATGGCTTCTCCCCAGAATCTTTATCTCTTCAGAAAGAGGTGCACAGCGACAGGCATTGCACTGCGCAGGTAAGTGCGCCAATTCATCTTTCGTTAACTTTTGTTCATGCTCCCTGGCTCGATCATTTAGGCACCGTCCAGTCTGCCCTATGTAGGACTCGCCACACGCCAGGGGGATTTCATACACAACTCCTACATTGCATTTGGCATACGGCTTGGTGTGGTTCTTACCACAACCTTGCCTTCCTTTAGGATCATGGGAAGTGCGGGGGCAGAGCCGCGCCAGCTTAAAAGGGGCTGAAAAGACAAGGGGGACTCCAAACATGCCTGCCACCTTCCTTAGGTTGTGAGCGACCCTGTGAATATACGGCACTACTTCAGGTCTTATGGCCATAGAAGTCGTCCTCACCCTTGCTTTGCCTGAAGTAGTGCCGTATATTCACAGGGTCGCTCACAACCTAAGGAAGGTGGCAGGCAGGTTTGGAGTCCCCCTTGTCTTTTCAGCCCCTTTTAAGCTGGCGTGGCTCTGCCCCCGCACCTCCCGTGATCCTAAAGGAAGGCAAGGTTGTGGTAAGAACCACACCAAGCCGTATGCCAAATGCAATGTAGGAGTTGTGCATGAAATCCCCCTGGCGTGTGGAAAGTCCTACATAGGGCAGACTGGACGGTGCCTAAATGATCGAGCCAGGGAGCATGAACAAAAGTTTACGAAAGATGAATTGGCGCACTTACCTGCGCACTGCAATGCCTGTCGCTGTGCACCTCTTTTTGAGGAGATAAAGGTTCTGGGGAGAAGCCATGACCAGACTGCATGTGAACTGATGGAGGCTTACGACATAAAAAAGAAAGGCCAAGATTGTGTTAGCGATACCTCCATTAGGTTGTTTCAAGCGGAAATAGATTTTTTTGATAATTGGTTGCCACGCTAAGCTGATGTGCATTCTTGTTTGCTGTGATCTGCGCATGTTCTTTTTGCCTATATATGCCCACTGGCTGCTGTGAATAAAACAGTTGAAGGTTACCGCCCGCGCTGTTTATGTGTTTTCTTCCTCTGTCCCCGTCTTTTTTGCGGTCAATATGATTTGCAGTAAATACCAACTAAGCCAAACTGAAGTTCTTATGAAGGTATAAGCAAACATTCATTTTCGACCATAACACGCAGGGCTACTCTTGCGTGCCGGACAGGATGTCTAACTTCTTCAAAAGGAACATTATGGCGCATACGATTATAAGTAATCACAGCTTACCGACTTTACAACGATGGCTTCATGCTGCCGCATGCAACTGAGTATAATTATTTAGGTGTTACACTCCCTAAAACTTTGCCTTGCAATGTAAATATTGCTGGTTGATCGAGTAGGAAAGCATCTCCGAAAAAAATACTTAGGACGCATTTACAAGACCGAAGGAAACTTCGTAAATGTGTGATTAATGATGATGATGTGTGGTGTTTTATGGCGCAAGGGCCAGGTTTACGGTTATGGCGCAAGGGCCAGTGAAGAGCATTGGCAAGGAAGAAAAGGAAGAGCGTAGCAAAGATTGAGCATTCAAAGGTAGGTGCAGTGCTTTGGAAGACACGACGATACGGCAGAGCCAAGCATAAGGGCGTTTGGTACAAGAAATAAACAAAACAAAAGGAGCCGATCGCAAGAATTTATCAAGTTTCAACGAACCAAACGGGAAAGAAAGGTATCTTATAAAAAGACCAATACACTGGGGCCCTATAACGCAAAACTATTCCAATATGTTTTTATTATAATCTCCTGACGTCAAAGTTACGTAGCCGCTGACGCAAGCATTGGCGGTGACCTGCAGCTTTGCCTGAATAGCCCAATCAAACGCTCTCCTCCTTTATTGGTAGAAACTTTTATTTGCTTTCAAAAACAAACAATATTGCCTACATGGAGCAGTTTTTCTTATTTAATTGGCTGACAGCAGGCGAGGAGCACATTCAAGTGGAAAGGGTTTCGATGGGGCCGAGCCAGCGCACAGGAAATAGATAACCCGTTGAAGAGGCCGGTGCCGGTGTTTCCTTTTGGTCCGCTTTGCCTTACTTAGCTTGCGGTGGTTTGTCTAAAATCGCGGCCACGTGTAACGGATATTTAAAAATGCCACCATAACGGATCCTAAGAAAGGTTGGCAGAGCGATGCGCTACAAGAGCCCAAAGGGCTCGATAACTTTATACAGCTACGCAAAAAGTTTCGTTATACGCAAATAAACAAATGCTCTCCGGCAGGTGTGATTATCCAGTGCCTGAGGGATCTGCGGCAGATCTCTTCAATTCTTCTCGGAACGGGACAGTGACCGGCTATTCAGAAAAAAAAATCAGTTTCGTTCGGTACAATAATGCATTTAATGCGTGCACATCATTTTGACGCAATGAGTTTTCGCCATTTTGTGACGTCGAGTGACAGGTAGGCGAAGTCGGTACAGCCCGAAACCGTTTAACCAATAGCGGAGGGTCTATGGCGAAAATGCATCGAATGATAAATATTTATTACTCGTTTTTTTTCGTCAAGTCATGCATAATCAGTGCATACACATCATGTCAGACTGGGAGCTATTGCAGATTTCGTGACCTCGCATGACAGACAGGCGAAGCAAGGGTGGTTCAAAAAAGTTTTTGACCAATCCCGGAGGGCTGATTGCAGAATTGGAATAGAAAGTTTGGATTAGCTTTACGTTATGGCACCCCTGCGGAAACACGAAGACGTGAAGACAAGACAAAAGCGAAGTGAGTTGCACAACGCGGTCGAGTTTCCGGAAGCGAAACAAGAAGGTTGGCCGCTGTAAAGAAATTTAAAGGCGAGCTGTCGGGTTCCGAATCCAAACCACAAAGACTTCGCTCGTATGTAGAACAAGGCTCATGTGTGGGCGACGAAACGTCTCTTATTTTTTACAAAATAATTATTCTTGGTCAGCCTTGTCTTTTTTCGTGATGTCTCCTTTTCGTCTTCTTTTTTTTTCTAACAAACAGTTGGTAGTTCGGCAGGGGCTCGCCGTTTTCCTTCGTGTTATATTTAATTCAAAATGCAGCCTTCTATCCCGAATCACTCTATAACGCTACCTCTGCACTTTTCTGTGGAGTTCGCACAGCAATGACAAACCGGAATTTGTGCTGTATATGCATTGCAACGTGACAATAATTAGATATATTATTTCTTAGTGCTAGACCCACAATCCCACAGGCCGGAGATATTTGGCACGGGAACAATTGAGAATGCCAATTTTTTGTCTTTGATTTCTGAATTAGTAGTCGAATAAGTTTGACGTTTACTTAGTGTATCGATCCAAATAAGTGTGCAAATTTCTGAAAGTTTATGTTGGATTTGCATAATAGCGCAGGTGATGGCAGAATATCAAAGCCAGCCATGCCAATCTTTTTATGTACCTGAAAGAGCTGTTTATTAAAACTACGTTCTCAGCCCTCGTTCTTTCCAATGTAAAGGTGATGTAGTGGTCCGTACAATCACTATCAGTCCAACTGTGATAACTGCAGATCCCAAAGTTGTAACCAATACTGCATAATAAAGCCAATGAGATTTTCGGCGCCATCTCATTGAAAGAAGGTAATTGTTCTTACTAATATTTACACTAGCTGGCTTCAACGTAAATTAGTAAGGGATGAAAAACCTTGCCAAGCAGAATTGAACTAGTATAAATATTCAGGACGTAGTGGGACAAAGTCTACTGTAAAATTTAGAGGTGGAAGGGCAATGTGACAATATTACCTTGATTTAGGCGAGCTGTTCAACTTGATAGTGTCATGGTACATGATAACGTATGTCTTGTTCTAGTCCTCGTACTTCACGCTTAAAAATACTGTACAATGCGGGAGTAAGTGTACCGCTCCTTGTTTTACGTGTGTGCATAAAACTTAGAACTTAGAAGACATAAAAGTGATTCTGATTGTGAAGCAGGTGTACATTCACAAACCATTCAAGCAGCATGAACAACGTGGTGTGTTCAGGATGATGCTTTAGAGGGACGGCACGACACAGTAGTAGTGGCCACGATCGCCTAGCACGGCCATCATTGTTCCAGGACAGGCTTCGATCATCAGGCGTTGTACTTCGCAGTGGTTCCCTGGACTCTTAGGATCGGACAGCGGTGGTAGTGACTTTCTAGCATCTCCTGCACCACTGCGACGAATTCCTCCGTGGAGGTAACAATGCGTCCCCTCAGACAGACCTGCGGCAACAAGGCGACACACGTTTGGCGGATCGAGTGTTATTTAATGGTTCAGTATCGCTGTCACCAACGGTGGGACCAAGAAATTCCGGGAAAAGAGTGTCCTACGCCTCTCCCTCACTGACTCCAGTAACCACCACAGTCGTTAGACACACACTCCAGCTAATTTCACTCTCATCCCAGGAACCAAGACACGCCAGTTTGAGTAATGGTTGGCAATTTCTGTCTACGAAGCTCCCCTTCCTTTTGTATGTTCAGTGAACATAGGTGCGGGTGTCAATGTGTGAACTCTCGCCCTCAACGCGGATCCTTCGGCGACTTTGGAAGCTCTGAGTGGACGAAGATGGGACGGCAGATTTGCCTGGCCTAGGAATCTAGAGAGGATAGAGGGAATAATTGGACTTTTTCAGCTCTTCACTATGCTTCACTTCAGTCATGCTAGACTGCTGACACATAATCTTCTCTGTTTCGCATGTAGATATTGCAAATAAACCGAGTAGTCCTCTTTCTTGATGAGAACATGTTGGTCCCTTCAACAGCATCCTCACCGTGGATGAGTCGGATGGCAGTATGGGACAGCTTTTGACATGCCCGACTCGAACTCTTACATCTCCCGCACTAGGAAGGTGAGTTTCACTAGTGATAAAAAATAGCGAAACATCATCTGACAACGACTGTCCGACGGTGATTCGTTAGCATTCAAGCAATACGGTGGTACAAAGTATTGTCTCGACGAAACGAGCTACGTTTCAGGCTAGTACTGTAGCGGGACTGCTATTCCGTGCTTACCTATGAAGAATCAGTGAGATCTAAAGCCACCGCTGGGAAGCATGCACGTGACTTCCGAAAATACACAGTACGCTGTTGCGTGCGAATGCTGAGAAAAGCGTCATGGTGCAACTGGGTTGCTCACTCGCGTTTCCTTCTGAACATGCTGCATTGGCACGTGTTACTGCCGAAAAGCCCGTCCTGCGCACTGGGGCCTTCGAACACTGAGAATAGTTCCTTCGCTTGCAGCACATTCAGTGCTACCTACTCAGCGACACAGGTTGGCAAAAAGTTCAATAAAGAGCTTCACATATCCAGTGCATTCATAGCTCAGCTTCGTGAAGCGTTGGGATAAAAGAAGTTCAGTGAAAAGCCGCACATACCCTGGTTATTTGTCACGCAGCCTGCCATTGCGTCGCGTCCCAGTATTTGAGCAGCCTTTGTGACGTGGACTCGATTCCACCACACAGTGGCAAATTTTGAGGGATTTTTTTTTGTCATTTTAGAGCGACACAATTACGGTGGCAGATACCTAGTTAGCCAAGTTGGTGTCAAAGACGTTAATCGAAGAGCAGCACACACCTACTTACATATACGCTGTGACGAAAGTTGGCATCAAAAACGTTTACTGGAGACCAGCACAGACCGAGTGGGGCATACCCACTGCTACAAATCGCCGTCAAAGCGTTTCCTCGAACAGCGGTTCCTATCCAGTCAATTCTCTGCAGTCACACTCGTCGGCGGGAACGAGGTGCGTTGAAGAGCAGCACGTATGCACACATTGCCACAAGCTCAGTGAACAAAGTTTGTGCAAAAGTTCGTTTCAAACCTCCTTATTTCAGGACAGCAGTACAATGCGCTACACACTCGATCACTTACCACCTATAGGCGCAGGTAGGCAAAAAAAGGCGGTTAGAAACAGACACATTGATGCATTATGATAAATACATGGCCCTCGGAAAGTGTGCGAAGTACCGAAAGAATGCTAAAAACTTAAAATGATCCTTCAACGTCACCACCACTGACTGAATAGTAGCTCTCGAACTACAAGAACTAGTCTGCGCATGAACCCTGCATGAACATGGCTCACGAGGAGTGCCACCGCACGTTAGTCGATTGTCTGGAAGTACACACCCTGCACCGCTTATGTGCTCCGCGTTTCTTAGATTCCGTGCATAGGAGACGCGGAGTCCCCCCGCGCCCTAATACACGTAAACCGTAAATACTACATGAAGTCACTCGGCGCTTCTTCGTAGTTTCATCACCAACGTCCCTGTGTCACTAGCACTCACCTTTACCGTGACTAGACGATGGTGGCAGCGGACCTACCGACCAGAGGAAGTCTAGTTACCTATAAGGCGAGAAGGTAGGACGCTAAGCAAGCGAAGTTATCTACATCACTTTTCTACTGAACGCATGCCCTACGTTGGCTCCTGGTGGACCCGTAGTAATAAAAAGGCTATGGAAGAATAGTGTAGAAACGTAAAGAAGCATCCAAAATGTAGACACGTGTAAATCTTAACAATATTACGACAACATGGCGAACACCCAAGTACGAAGGAAACATGCCAAACAGAACGTCCCTGTTCTCGCTTTAGTATGGGAACTTTTGTAAAACATGAACAGTTGTCACGGAAGCTTCAGCACACCAGTGGGTTTACACTACGTTACGTGGAATGTAAGACTGTACTGACCATCCATCACTATACGTTGTTCCCCGCTTCGGACAAATTAATCTTCTGAAAATTAAATTAAAGTTATAATTTGTCTCAATGGTAAGCGACGTGTTATCGAAAATTACCCTAGTGCGCTAGAAATTTTTATTTAGGAACAATATTTTTTTTGTGCGGCAAACATTGCTGATTACAATTTCGTCACTGAGCTGCATATTTGCAGTGAGCTGCACGTATTGTGCGCAGCTCATGTTCATTTCTTGGTGCGGCATGATGTTAAAGATAGCCTTTGAGCAAAAGCAAAAACGCGTTTCCATTTACGTAAAAGTGTCTTGGCGAAGTCTCGTGGGCTGTCTAAGCGGATTTATTTCTGCTTTCTAGCACTACAGCGATGAACACAGCATTGAAAGGTGCATTCTAATTTGTATAACAATTGATACAGCTGGAGAAAGAGTACGCAACATTCATCATGCGCCAGACTTCATGGACTGTCGCATCCATGGTGGCCCACCAAAGGTAAGATTATAGGCGAAGCCTACATCCAGAAAGACCAAGTAACAGTGTTTTTAGCTGGTGAACAAATTGATGTAAACATGTACGCAGACGGTGCAGGCGATATGTCAAAGAAAGCATTCCAATAGAAAATACATATCTACGTATTTCGACACCATAGGCGCTACTACGCAATACTATTCCATTCTATTAGTATTCGAATCCTGACGTCAAAGTTACTCCACCGCCAATGCAAACATCGGCCGCGGGCGCTCAGCGTTGTACGTGCTCGAGGAGCACGTACAAATGGAAAGGGTTATGGTGGACCCGAGCTAGCACCGTGAAAGTAGATAATCCGATGAGGAGTTTGGCGTCGGTATCTGGATTTGCCTCGCTTTACCTATGCTTACCTTGCGGTGACTGGTCGGAAATCATAGCGGCGGGCAAGAAAAGCTTAAAAATAACGCTAAAATGCATCCTCAGCGAAGAAGGGCTAGCAGAGCGATGTCACATGCGTGCCGGAAGGGCTCGACAACGTTATATTGCCACCTACAGCTGTTTATTGCACGCAAAGAAATCCATTCTCCCCGGCAGTTGCAAGTAGCCAGTGCCGAAGCGATCGGTAGGTAGACGCCTTCTATTCCTTTCACATGAGGTAGTCTCCGGTTATCCCGAAAACAGTGCACTTTTTGCCGGCATAGTATTTTATCTTTCATGGATACACGTAATTTCGACGCGTTGAGTTTGTATGTTTTTTGTGACGCCGCGTGAAAGAAAGACGAAATGGGCGCAGGGCGAAGATTTTTGACAAATAGCGGAGGGATAATGGACAAAAAGCCGTAAAATAAAAAAATATTGCCTTTATTTTTCTCGGCCTAACCATGCATAATTAGTGTGTACACACCGTACCACATGGGAAGCTTTCGCAGCTTTCTGACGTCGCGTCATACACAGGCGGAGCGGGCAAGCCCGGGAAATGCGTTAAACATTCGTGGAGAGCTGATTGCAGAACTGGAATAGGAACAGTGTGGAATAGCCTGACGTTATAGCACCCCTTGATACCAAAAAAATTATATCCAGATCATTCTAGGTCATGTAACAGCTAAATCATTTACAAAATTAAAAGAAGCAAAAATTAAAATTGCTCCAAGCAATGAATTTCACATGCATACACCTGCACAGTGTATTATCAAAGAAGAATGAGAGAGAAAATAAATATAGTACTAACAAAAATGGTGGGATAAAAATTGCATGGCACCAGCAGACTAAACGGTTTAGAAATCAATTTTGCCATCATTTTAATTACTTTTGGGAATCGCTGTTTTATGTTTGCGAACCGGCAGTGTTGCACTACCGACAAGAACCTAACATATTGCGTTTTTGCAGGTAAGAAATGTTGCTATAAATTGTGAGAAATTGAAACGGTACAGCGTTCTGGTGCACGGCTCCTGAATACAGCAGAGTGTTTAATATTACTGTTCGCTTTTTTGGAAATTGGGAAGCAGTAAAAGCCACGAAAAGGAATCGACTGATGCGAAAGACATGTGCGAGTTGATAAGGGCCTTCGAAAACATTAAACGCGATTTTAGCTTAGAAATTTGCGAACTGAGAGAAAATGTGTCTCTTTGCACTGACGTCTGCAAAGATGTAAAATAATTTACAAATGAAATCAAGCAAATGATAGCAGAACAAAGGGAACTCACAAAAAATGAACATAGAATTAAAGGAAGAAAACAGACAGCCTTCGCAACGCTCCGAAGCTTTGGAGCAATAAATGCGCCTAAATTACTTGGAGGTTAAAGGAGCACCTTCATGAGTCGACCCAGTAATGGTCATACAAAAGACAGGCGAAAGTGTTGGCGAAAAAATTGATACTACAGACATCGACACATGTGATTGGATCCGCCCTCCGAAGCATGGCATCCAAAATATTAACGTTCGTTTCGTGAGAAGAAACATGTGCATCGCGTTGATCATGAAATGCAGGAATAAAGACTAGACAGCGTTGTCATTGGTCAGTGGAAAGAAAAGCCAATCTATGTAAACGAACACCTTACACAGCGCAATATGGCTTTGCTCTCAGCCACGATAAAAAAATAGAAGGAAGCTAGGTGGAAGTATGTTTGGACTTCCCGTAGACAGGTGTTGGCACGCAGCATGAGGATTAGCCTGTAGTCCACATTACAGCTGAAATATACCGTAACTATATCCCCAGTAGAATCTTGAGACAATGCTTTATCGAGAATGTATCACGTTTCAACTAACAGTACCAATTACTTTACCGCCACTGACCACAATTAAAAATTTTCTACTTCTGGTTAAATATTTGCGGCATTACACATGAACACAAGAAGCATAAAAAGCAAGGTTGACGACAACTACGTTTCTTTAGTCATTATCTGTTAAGTTTGATGTGTTGTTTTCGGAGACATGGATCACCAGAAATGACGAACTTCCTAACCTGTCAGGATATAATTCAAAAGATTTCTGTCGTGTTAAAAAGAAAGGTGTCCCAGTTGCAATTTATTTCAAAGAAACATTTCCTCATGAGGTACTACAAGATTACTGTGTTATAATGATGATGTTGAATGCCTAGCATTGCGAACTGAAAAAAAAGAACAATTACCGTAGCCATATATAGACCACCTATGAGAAAAAAACCATTTGATATGTTTCTGGGATAATCTACTCTGGCGTTTTCACCGAGCTATAAGATTTTCATTATGCGTGACATCAACATAGACATGGTGTCCAGTGCCTTATGTGCCAGACAGATGGTGATGTTATTGTGTGCTTATGGTTGCACAAATCCCATCAAATCGTTATAGGGTTATAGATCACAGGGTTATATACCAAGCGAATCCACTTCCAGTTCACCCTGTGAAAGTGAATGCAGAGCGAAGCTTGTGCGGACGTTAGACATATACCACCTTGCCACATGACGCCCGACGACGTTGCACAAGCAGTATCACCACCACAGGCGACGTACGTCGCACGCGCTCCCCCATGCGGAAGTGCGGCACACATCGTCCTCCTTCTAGGCCATTCGCCAAGTACGAGTGCACCATTGAACGCCCCTTAACTTGTTCTCTGGGTACTCTGATTCATTATTAACAAATACCGCCTTTTCTGTTAATAATGAATCAAAGTAGCAAGAGAACAAGTTAAGGGCTGTGCAACTAGCAGTGGAACAATATTTGTTAGACGTAACGTTAGCTGGCATGAAGACAGCGACGTGAATCAGAGAGCAAACAGGGATAGCAACTATTCATGTTTACATTAAGATAAAAAATGAAGTTGGCCACGCCGTGTTTCGCGTATAACAGTTACAGAATGGGTGGCAAGAAAAGGGGTGCTCATTAGAGCATGGCAGAAAATTAGGTGGGGTGATAAAATTAGGAAATTGGTTGGTACAATTTGGAAACAGCTAGAGCAGGACAGAGGTAATAGGGGATCGCTGGAACAGGCCTTCATCCTAGTGGACATAAATGTAGGCTGACGATAATGTTGACGATGAAATCAGGGTAACATCGGCCAAGTACTTGGTTCGCAGTGTTAACTTCGGTCCACTTTTATGAGGTGAGAGCAAAGATACCCGTGTTTTGCCGCACCTGGAAATGGCAACTGCTCTGAGCACGCATGAATAGTTTATTATAATGCCTCCATTAGGTACGTTTCCGCTAAATAAACACTGTGTTATATTTCCCACGCGATCAAATTAAAGAGAACTAAACGCAATGTAGCATGGACTTTCATTAGCATTTCATGACACCACAGTAAAAGCAGGCTTAGCGGGAGGAACAGCGCTAACTTTCACATACCACATGCTGGAAAGGAAAATGCTCAATGACGTAGAGGGTGGCGCATGGTTATATCTGATACGGCACGTGATTTCAATATGTTTCCACCATATTCAAATAAATGCAGCTTCTTGTGGTTGTTAAAGTGGTATGTTACCTTGTTTGTCCTTCTCACGGTTCCCGGCGCACAGAGACATGTATATAGGCAACGACATACAAGGTACCTTTATAATGCTAAACACTATACATGGGTCCACATCTAATGCACACGACCCGGATAAATGGCCTAGTTACAATGATCAGGGTAGCAAGGGCAGTGGCGGCGACGGGCGTCTGGCATACGATCTACACCGACGACATTACCCTGTGGACGGCCAGCGGCACCGACGCCAACATCGAGCAAAAGCTGCAAGCGGTGGTTGCCGCCATGGAGCAGCACCTTGACGGCACCGGCCGTGTGTGCTCGCCCGCCAAATAGTAGCTGTTCGTCCTCACACCGCCACAACTGGAACAGAAACGCGCTCCCCCTCGGGAGTGCGATCACATCAAGACTACTACTTCGTTGCAACGCATTCCCGAAGTTCCCAAGATCAGGGTCCTGGGCCTGCTGCTAAACAAGAGCACCCGCCGCGACGAGACTATCAACAAACTTACCACCAAGGCAATGGACGCCATCCGGCTCATACACCGAGTTTCGACACGTCGGGCGGGCATGCGTGAGGACAGTTTCGTGCACCTTCTCCAGTAGTTCACGATCAGTCACGTCGCCTACGTTGCGGCCTACTCCAACTGGCAAGTCACTGACGGGACCAAGCTGATCAAATGGGCTTACAAGATGGCGCTGGGCTTAATGGAGACCACGAGTACGGTTCGGCTCCTGCAGTTCGGCATCTATAACACCCTAGAAGAAATAGCCGAGGCGCAGCTCATCGCACAAATGTACCGACTATCTACGACCACGGCAGGCCGCAGTATTCTGACGTCCCTAGGTTACAACCCCTCATCTCCCACCCGGCAACCATGTGCGATCACCGAGGAGGCACGGGCCCACATCCACGTGGACCCAATCCTGAAGAACATTTACTCCGAGTAGAGAACGGCGGCAAGAACGGCGGCAGTGGCGGGCCAAGATCTTCACCGAACAACACGCTCAAGACTTGCACGCCTGGTACGTGGACGCAGCGGAATACAAGCGGGAAGGCTTCGCGTCAGTGGTCGTTGCGGCGGCTACCGGTACCAAGACAATGGTAGCGATCATGCGGTGCACGGACGCCAAAGACACTGAGGACGTTGCCATCGCTCTGACAATCTCCGAGGGTGTGTCGCACCATGCTCAGCGACTCCAGGAACGCCATGCGCAACTTTGCCAAGGGGCGAGTATGTGCGCCGGCGGTCGCCATTGTCGGCACGCTCCAGCTCCAAGATTGTGACAGCACTATCCGTATCAAGTGGTTCCCGGCGCAAGCCGGCAAGCGTGCATCCTCACCGAACCCCAATGAGACGGCCCATTCGGCGGCGCGAGCGCTTACCATCCGCGCCCCCGAAAGAGACCGTTCCGTGTGGTAGTTAGAAACCAAGGACCCTGTGACCAGTTATAGCGAAGCTACCAACTGGAACTGCTTAGCTCGACGGACAATGCCGCCTCACCACCGGGCACTCAGTCGGGAGGAGGCCGTCATCCTAAGGCAGATACAGACCGGGTCACTCCTCGTCCCGGCAATGCTACACGTGTTTCACGCAGAACTCTACCCGAGTAGTGTGTGTGGTGTTTGTGCGGTGGCTGCAGCGGAGCAATGGCACATCATGTGAGACTGTGTCAGGCTCCCGACCGAAGCCACCTCTAGGACATAACCGCCCAAACTTCAAAGTGCAGTGCAGTCTACAGACACGGACACTAAACTATGGGCCATCCATAAGGCACGGGGTGCGCTCAAAAAGCACAAGTCTGGCGACCCATCACAAATGGGCCGAACTGGGGTAGTGCAGAATAGGGCATAACCCCGGGTCGACGCTTCGTCAACGTCATGACGCGTTAAATCGTCAGTTGCCGGCATTTTAATAAAGTTATTCCTATTCTATCCTAAAGCAATGTTTCAAAGCTCCTGTGTTCAAGAGTAGAAGAAAACCGCGTGCGGGCTCCTCGGCCAGTCGCAATTTTTGTTTTGATGTCCCGCGTGGCGACCAGCGTTGGGTGGTTGGATGCTGTCACCCTGCACCGAATGCGTTTCAATTGTTCCTGATAAGGTGCGCGTCTGGTTACAAACACGGAGCAAACACACCATTTCCATCCCTGCTTGGCGTATTTGATGTGATGTACCATTTGAGCGAATTATCTGGTTTATAGCAGATTTGATACGTCTGGTACCTGACATGAGTCGCTTCGGTGGCATTCATGTGAACACAACTAGTGTGCAGCTGCTACTCGTGCGCATCAGAAAACGTGTTTACTACAGGTTATTCAATTGGTAAATTAACCAAAACATTCCTTCGATACTGGTATAGTTTCGCATCAATTATCGCATATGATTTCCATTAATAAAGCCTGGTAAGTGGAAGTACTGAAAATACCGCCAAGCTTCCCATGTCAATGCTTTCGTGTGCTGCCTGCACTTCAGTTCTGCTTACCCCTCCGGGCCCTTTATTACGATTATTTGATGTTATTTGTACTCTTTTGAAACTGACCCCAGTTAACGGTATGTATCTACGTTTCTGTTATCTAAAGCTTTGCCTAAAGTGTTCCTTGCCAACTTGAGGCCTGCATAGTCCCTGGACAAATAGGAAGAGTACAGGGCAGCTGGGCCGAGGGAACCCAGCTCAAAACAAAATGTCGGACTAATTTGGGTCCCCCGGTATGTTAAGATAGTTATGTGGTGCTCTTCAATGAACCTGTCTAACCTCAACTTTGGACACTGGGTTTGTAGCACTTGATACACAACGCACTGCAATGAACCGATTATACGCCAGCTTGAGTCACTGTGCAAGTATCCCTGGGTATGTGGTCCTCTTCAATTAACATCTTTGACTATAGCTTTCGTCACTGAGCATGTGTCAATGTGCATGTGCCGCTCTTCAAGCTATGTTGCGAAGCGAGCAGTTTCGGCTTGCCGTGCCCTCGACAAGATGACGGATGGCACTTCGCAGCAAGTCCATAGATAGCACTTGATGTTTCTTTTATTTAAGTAATCTCTGTGCGTGTAGCTAATATGTGCAAAAAACGAATACAGGTGTAGGCGAGTTATAACCTGAACAAATTTACAGAGCAAATGCTAATATTGGTCCAGGTGAGAGGCTTAAAACTGCTCTTACTGTTGCGTTATCGTTTGCAGGTCTGCATTTCCCAGATTTGCATGGATGTTCCAAAAAAACCACCGCCATTGCACGAGTGGTTAATGACTCGTGTAAGTGGCGAGTTCCATGTATCTGATGACCTGTATAAATAGGGTACGGATAAAAAGTGGCCCCTTCAGACGGCACGATTACAGCGGCTTTTACTTGTTTTGTGTGTTGCGTAAGACATTTGGTAATGTTCTCTTGAGTTTTACAAGGCAATAAAGATGCATACTACAACAAAAACAGTTTATGAGCCTGTTGCAAAGATTGCTTCACACGTTACCAACACGCTGCGAATGAATTCTTCGAAGCACGTGCATAACCGTGTGCTGCCTTTGGAGCCCTTACACTCTCGAAATGAAACGTCGTTGACGAGCACATTAAAGCTAATGACTACGTTAGCACTTGCTATCTATAAGTGTAATTTGTTTCTTATTGTTGCAGGAAACGAGCTATCAGCTTTGTTCTAAAAAATAAGTTAACGTTTACGAACTTTGTTGCACGGGGAATATTTCTAGTACGGAGACCACAAAGTGTTCATCAAGCGAGAATATTTTGCAGTTTCCCAGGCTCTAAACGGCGATGATTGTATACAAGTGTGCTAGATGGTATTGTTTAGCGCCCCCATCAACGCACGGATATATAGTGCCAACGCGACGAACATCTGTAGCCAGTGAGCAAGCTGAAGTGAATGAAAAGTAGAACAACTGTGGTCTCATCGTGGTTCCTTGCGGAGCGCACTCACCGCCTGCAACCGGGTTGTATGTCCACCACACAGTCATCGCATCGGCATGCTGTTGCTTTGGCTCAAACGCCACCCGGATTTCGAAGGTGGCTTGGGTTTTAAAAGCCACGAATCGATATCCTATTATCGGGCCATTGCGAGCAATATTGTCCGCACCACGACATATAAAACGCGCGTTTTAAGCCTTCATTAGGCGACGCATGCAGTTCTATGCCGACACCTGAGCAAGTTAAGGGAATATCGTCATAGCGTCAAGCAGGCTCTTGACATAGGTGGCCAAATCGACGCAATATTTAGAGATTTATCGAAAGCATTAGACGCTTTCGCACGCTTTAAATTGCTGAAAAACAATGATTCTGTTTCCTAAAAAACCATGCAATGACTATATAGGTGGCTTTTTTTCTGTCTAGCGAACCTAAATACATGTTCTACAAATATTAACAATCCTACACTTCCAGTGTAACATCTCAATTGTGCCAAGGAGAAGAGACAAACTAAAGAGAAGAACCAATCACAAGTACAGCTTTAATGTTACGTGGTTTTAGGCATTGTTGATCCTTTAGTTTATACGATGAACTATAAGGTACACTTTACGTTTCGCTAATGCTACAGCGAAGCTGCCAGTGCGATAAGAAGCGCACGAGAACGCAATTTGTATGCTTTCACTATGTCCTGAAAGAAGTAGCTCATTCACCGAGTAGATATTTCGCTGTACGAAGAGGCAGGTTAGGGGTAATGCAGAGCAGATGCAAATTTAGGGCCTAAATGAAAATGGCTAAAACTTCCTTTACTCCCTGTTTATAGCTATTTTATAAAACGCTTACAGAACTTTGCAGGTGTTCGGAAAAAGCCCGAGGTGGCCAAAATTTTAATATTCATATATGATGAGGGCCACGTTATGCGATGGGTACCGATACGTTGAAGTGTGTGTGGTTGGTTATATTGGCGTCCAAAGGAAACACAAACCCTAACTTTTGAGCCACCAAGTCATTTTTGTTGAAACTTCGAGGAAATATTCGAGAGCAAACCTAAATGTTCAGCCAAGTGCGCCATTATTTTATTCTTTGGCAAAAAACAATAGGAGAGTTCAGCATAATAAGAGAAAAAAATTGCGCTACGTTTTTAGAACGTTTATTGCCATCACCTATACGGCGCCCTTGTAGAGACAACTTGCCGGTCCTGACGTAGCTGTTCCTAGTCGTGTTCTCCACAAACACCTCCTTTGCACGTCTACACAGGAAAAAAAGATATGCGCCATTTCCATAGCAATAATACTGTGAGAAGGCATAACACTAAATTGTTAACATCGAAACTGTGGTATATGGTATTTTTTGATATACGTGCGCTTAGGCTTTAGAATCATCAGCACTGTCGTCACAAGGCTCCACTACAGTTTTACAGTGAAGCTGAGTACCTCTCCGGTCCAAGGAAATTTTCGTGTCGTAAGGAAAAAACTCCCCATACATAGGCCAATCCCAGAGATAGTGCAATGCCAGGCCGAAACGCGCTGGAGGTGCCGTTCGCCATTAAGCGGCCTACATACACAACTTCGCTGGTCATCCTCCTTCAGAGTGGAAGGGTACAGTGTTTTTTTTTAGAAATCACTGAATAATGTCGGAGATTCAAGTACAATATTGAGCATGTTGGACAGTCATTCGCGTAAACTGTTATTACGACTGGTGAGACAGACACAACGCTCATTTATTTCGAAGATCTCGCTCTCTGCCACACTAGCTGCTCATTGTGCACGTTCATTGTCAATGCACTAAACCGTTCACGCTTTGACCCACCTTGATGGATCGGTGCTTAAGACACTGTACTGCTGAGTACGAGTCCCCGCCAAGGGGACTATGATTACGATAGGAGCTGAATGCAAAAATGCGCGTGTATCGTTCATTCGCTGCGCGATAAAGAACCCCAGGTGGTCAAAATTATTCTGGAGCCTTATAATAAGATCGTGGCTTTTGTCGAGGAATTCTCGAGAATATATTTTAATTTTGGCATCTCTGGAACAGTTTCAGTTCGCCGCCTTCTGCGCATTACAATACCAAATCATCTGTGATGCACCGCTATGGCTCAGTAGCTGTGGCGCACTGTTTCTAAGCACAATATTGCAGCATCGATACCTTGCCGTGGCCGCTGTGAGCTGATAAGGTGTATTTCATAAGAACTGGTGCATTTAGTTTTTGTATGTACGTTCAAGAACCTCAGGGGTTTGAAGCTCTTGTTTAGCCTCCCCTTTCCCTCCTCCAATGCTCGGTTGTGCATACAGACCCCACGAAGAGATGTCACATGTTTCTCAAGGGGCAATGTGCGTGTGCGATAGCCTAAGCTATGCTTATTAGTCTCAAGAGACGGACTCATTTGGCGCTGCTGTGACAGGCCAGGTGTTACTGTACTGTAACACCTGGCTGTATTTGGAAAAGAGAATTCTTTACCAGTACACAGACCATCTATCTATCTATCTATCTATCTATCCATCTATCCATCTATCCATCTATCCATCCATCTATCCATCTATCCATCTATCTATCTATCTATCTATCTATCTATCTATCTATCTATCTATCTATCTATCTATCTATCTATCTATCTATCTATCTATCTATCTATCTATCTATCTATCTATCTATCTATCTATCTATCTATCTATCTATCTATCTATCTATCTATCTATCTATCTATCTATCTATCTATCTATCTAATGTTTGCATGTGTATCTAACCATTTCCGCGCCTACCTAGGTCGTGAGGTGTTCTGTGGTCGAATGGTCAGCACAATGGGCTGCTTTACTGACGTAACAGCATTCGAAACCCACCACCAGACCAACTTGAATCGTTTAGTATGGGACATTGTAATATGCGTGCCGCTCTGCAAGGAACCCTTTCACTCCGGCATAGGTCATTGCCGTTGAGGGACTGCGTAGACACTATTGAAGAGTTAACTGCTGGGCTAGTTGGTAATCTTGCATACTGAAAAAATTTTGCGCCAGAAAACACAACACACATAAGAAAGACGACAACACCACGGGCGCTACTTCAACTGTTTAATGAGGGTGAAAGCACTCGACATATATAGCCTTCCAAACCACCGCGCATGCGTACAGGGCAACATGGAGTACATAGTTTTATGAAAGTAGGCGTGATAGAAACTTCAGCTCAGCCTCGTAAAGAAAAACCGATGTATCGCTAACACAGTTAGGACCCGCTTTCTTGATGTAGAAGGCTTCCAATGCTTCACGCGATGTCTGATGTTTGCCTCTACCCAAAATCCTCGCTTCGCGGAACCGTGGAACGCAATCGGTGCAAGCTCTGCAGTGATCCACAAGTCGCTCACCTTCATTATTTTTTATACCTTTTGCATGTTCCTCAAGCCGGTCGTTGACACAACGCCCCGTCTGTCCAATGTAGGATTTTCCGCAGGACAGAGGAATTTCATATACGACGTTTGTGGCACACTTTACGAAACGCTGGCCACGCTTCTTCTGACAGCCAGGCCTTTGGCTTTCGCAAGTTATGCGACGGCTTAGCTTGGCAAGCTTTTGGGGAGCGGAGAACACCACCGGTACATTATACCGGTTCGCCACTTTTTTCAGGCTGTGCGTAGACACTAGGTACTGCTGTTCGAAGAAACTCAATGACACTGACTTGAAGTTCTGTGTATGTGCCACTCGGTCTGTGTGGGTCTTCAATGAACATTTTTGATAGGAACTTAAGTACCTAGGCATATGCCACTGGGGATGTGCAACTCTTATATGACAAAAATATCACGTAAATATCATCTTTGCTCAGCGGATTAGAAACCACGTCACAAATTTTCCTGAAGGACAGCAACGCGACGCATTAGCACGCCATGCCACACATCCACTGGGTACCTGCCGCTTTTCAAAGAACGCCTTTCATGTAAACGCCTTACCAAGCAGCGCCATGACGGCACCTGGTTTGTGCTGCTCTTCGATTCAACTTTCGCCAACTGGGGTCACTGATTATATGTCTCTGAATCTTCAGAAAGCTGGGGAATAATTCTTGGCGTTCGCCGGCACCAGCGTGCCACGCTTCATGGCACGCTGGTCCTTCATGACGCAGTGGCACCAGCGTGCCACTGCGTCATCCAGTGCAGTGGCACTAGATGACGCAGCGTTGGCGTGTCGAGAAGAAGCCCGGGAGATGAGGGCAGTTGCTGCAAAGCACGTTTCTGAGCGTTCGGACGCACTGGCATGGGATGCATTTCGGAGGTCACGCGCAGGATTCACGGTGGCGGCGCTAGATGGCCCCGGGTGTTCTTATAGAAGCGCGAAAAAGGAGTCCCGCTGCGGTAAACGCCTCATACACACCTCGTTTCGACGGTGGCAATACGTTGTATCGCCCTATTGATTCAAGGCTAAAAGCGTTACAATCGAACTCATCGTCAGATAGGTTTCGTCACTTATTCATGTTGTCTCTGACTATTTCACGCCACATCCCTGTGTGGTCTGCACAGGAGGGTTAGGTATTTTCTGATGCGGTGCTTCTCAATATGCGGTACAATGGGGCATTATCTTTTTTTCTTCACATCACCTGGATGCGTCCACTGCATCTAAAGAAAGAAACACAACTCTATGGTTGTATTCTCTGATGTGCGACTTCCTTGTACTTTCGTCCTTCTATATCTTTTGTAAACTGCCTGTTTTCCCGATTTGCCGCTTCTCCGTGGAGCCATCTTGTGGATCAGCATACCAGTTCAAGCGTGAGCTTGCTGTGCCGCACCTGGATGTTTTTGCTAGGCAGCCTTCAAACATCTTTTATGTTTATATTTCTACCAATATCAATTTTTCTATAGATAGGACATTTGGCTTCACATTAACATTTAGGATACTTTCAGGCTTGGTTGAACGTCAATGCATACTAATGACTGAAAGCAGAATTATCTTTTCAATGGAAATTGGATCTGTATTATAAATCCCTTATTTTCCCCACATATCATTCCGTCGAGGATAGGAAAGTATCTACACATGGAAGCATTTGCGTAATAGTAGTCGTAATTTCCTTCACTTGTAGATTCTTCTGAGTATGTAGAAGTTATTTCGTTCTTCATGCTGAGATTATCTGACCAGCAACATTCGACTTCACACTCATCTCCATCGTGATTCTGTTGAAGAAGCGAAACAAACATGTAGAATTTTGTCGTTGCCGACTGAAACAGATCAACGAGAGATTAATAGAATGTGCGATTGCATGATTCAGAAATCAATTCGAATGCCTTTCTATGCTGCTATCGGCGACTCTAGCTAAAAGCTTGCCCCCTTGCAACGGCGCTCAGAAACAGATAACCAGGTTGGAGCTTCAAGCTAAAGATGGCCTCCTATCACTGCATTTGCTGAATGTCTCACGGTTCTCAGATCCTCTTGATGCCACCGCGCACAAGCCAGAACATGAAAAGAAAGTACGGCTATCGAAAGACCTGTTATGCACCAACAATTATGCCTGTCATCGTGGTGGAGAAGCACCAATGCATGATTTCATCCTTTCGCGATAGAAGCAGACGACGTGCATCGCAGAAATTTAGAAATTTAGAAGCAACTACAAACACCTCTCGTTCCAGCTTTGCAGCACTCGACCTACACACATTTCCGCGTTTTCGTCACTGAAATCCTTGAGACCGAGCAAAATAGGTTAATCGGAAGCAAGAACCCTTTCGGCTTACACGAAACACCTCGATTCGACGCCACGAACGACAAACGTGCGAGCGCAGCACCATGCAAGAGAGCCACCTTTGACCTGGATGTCGTAGCCATATTATTAATTAAACAATGTTGCCAGGGCAAATAACGAATCTGCACTTGACATATGTCTCAAAAGTCTCACATTTGGCTTTCGAAAAGTTCACGAAAAATTGCAAATTGGCAAACTCGTAGCTAAAACTTTTCTGTGAAGATTGCCTGCTTTGTTTCACGATAAGTAGAATATGTACGGGTAGGCAGTATACATCATTCTACGTATTTATTGCATATCGTTAAGGATGAATACATGATAACAACATTAGAAATATAATTGTCTTCAAAGTATCTTCAATATTTTCCTGAGAAGTTAGTGAACGAGGAAACCATCATCATAGAGAAATATGAACAGCAATCTGGCCTGTAGTATTTTAGGCAGTGCGTAATGTACTTACACTGGAGGCCTGCACGTCTTCATGCTCTGGGTACAATAATATTGTACAATATTCTTCTGCAGTTAAGCCTTCCCCTGGATATGATTCATTGGTGTAATTTCTTGCTATGCTGACGTTTATGCATGTCGCTGATAAATTGCTGTATAAAGAGAGGTTGTGTGTTGAAAATCTGTTGGACTGTAGGCAGTACAAATGAACAGGATGATTCTGGGGAACATATTGAAAGTATACTGGAAGTTGCTATGTGTATTAAGAACATAGAAATGTGCGACGTGAGGCATGGAGACTAAGCACAATCTGTATGATTACACTCAAGGTCGATTGTCTAAATCATTTTTAGTGTTGAAAAACTCTGGTGCCATTCGTAGATAGAATGCAGTTGACTCAAGTAGTATCAATTGGTTTAAATGGAAAAATAAGCATAGCAATTCTTCGTTCGACACTTTTATCAAATAATTGAGGCATACATGGAGAGAACGAGCAGTATCTGCGTGTTTTTTCGGTGAAAATGCCAATACATTAACGCACTTCTCCCTTTCTTAATCCCCTATTTGAATGTAGTGAATCCGGGATGCGAGTTTCACGAGGAAGACCGAAAACGGGGATGGGGAGAAGGTGCGAAGGCCACGTTTCGCCTCGGAGTCCTTCACTCCCCCTACCCTTTCGCAGCTTTCTGACTATATTACTGAAGCTGCAGTCGACCTTTAATCTCATCCAAACAGCTTCTTCTATCCTCCTGCATCATACCACCCCCTACGCTCGTCGCTTTGCGCTATCAGAAGCCGGTACACAACTCGGCTCTTGGAGCCAAGTGAATCTTTTCTCGCTGGTTGCTTAAAGGGACCGCTAAAGTGAAACAATAAATAAGTTTGTACTAATAAAGCATTGTTTGAGAAACCTGTAGGCAGGCATTTCAAAATAATAGTTTGATTATTGGATGAGAAAATGAAGATCGAGGTATCTGCATTTGAATTTTGCGCCGAAACCCATACGCCGATACGTCAGTGTGACGTCAGGGATTCCAAAGCGTGTTTCCGCTTTACGGCTGCGTTGGCTGAGTAAAGGTTCCCGAAACTTGCTATGTTTATATTTGGTCGCTTTAGATCACAATGTAGTGAATTCGCACCGCTATATAATTAAGTAGGCTCTAGAAGATACCATCAGAATTCATGACGTCACAGTGACCAGGTGCGTGAACTTCAAGTAGGCGTCACCACCCGTCTTTCGTTCTTGCACTTTTTCTGCCTTACCAAGCGTCGTATCGTGGTAAGAATGGTGTTTTAGGTGTCGTAGAGAGGTAATTTACTGATGCCGAAGAAACCATCCACTGCGTGCTTTGCTGTGAGGAAGTCTGCCACCCTTAAGTTCTTCCTTTTTCTCTTTCTACCGCCATTCTCCCCTTCCTTTCTTTTAGTGGATGGTCCTGAACGATGCGAAATGCTTACATTGCACTTGGGTTCATTCAGGACTTTGCGGTTGTATATTGACACTCGCTCACTTGAAACGAGAAGGATCCTTGAATGCATCAGCGACATTTCATGCCTCAAAAGAAACCGAAACTATACACGCTGAAGTATCAGAATAGGCTGTCATTAATGCACAGATGTGGATGTTACCGCATTGCGGTCCGTTTGTGCAGCAAGTTTTGTATGTTTTGGTAGTGTACAGTCGACTAGTGGCAATAACACAGTGCCACTGCAACCATGCCACCATCTAAGAGGTAAGCACCTCTGTGGACTCATCTAAAGGATATAGCCGATCTGCCCAAAAATCCGTTTTGATGACAAAATTAGATATTATGGAACATTACAAAGGAGTAATTGTACTACTGAAAAGAAAATACTCAAACAAAACTAGACTTCTTCTAAGGAGATTCGCCCGGTTAGTGTATGTACAACTGTAGTTTTCTGTCATTGGCTGTTGTTTTCAATACCGACAAAGAAGCTCCCAGTTTCTCCGATAGCATTAAACACGTGAAGAAAGCAAGCACGTGCCGCTCTTGACTCTGCTGATATAAATATCTGTATTTCTACTTGACTGCAGTTCCATATAGTCTCTTAATATAGGCTTGTATATAGAAGGCTTATACAAGCGTCTTGTCTTTGCTTCGAGTTGCTGACAAATTCGACTTCGCTCTGCCATCTGCTAGCCGCCTGGTTAGCTCAGATGGTAGAGCCGCTTCCCAAGAAAGGCAGTGGTCCCGGGTTCGAGTGCCTGAACAGGATGCATTTTTCATCAACTGTGAGGCTTTTCTTTCGAGGAACCCGTTTGGGTTTCCTTTGCAACAATTGCTACGAACGGGTGGATGTCTCATTTTCCATTTATTAATAACTTCTCTCCATCTTGCGGGTTTCTGCAGAACTATTACGTCAGAATATCGTCTATACCCGTTCGCTGTCCGATCCAAACCGCTTTCTTTCTGTCTCCTAAAGTTATCCCTAGCATTCTTCGTTCCATTGCTCTTTGCGCGGTCCTTAACTTATTCTCAAGCTTCTTTGTCAATCACCAAGTCTCTGCACGAAAAAAAGTACCAGTCCTTTAACATAAAAGTAGGCAATGCATTGAAACAACATGAATCGAAAGTCGTGTTCGTGTGCGTGAAGTCCTTTGATATATATGCATTATTGAATATTTGACGTGTTAGCGTGACAGCCTCAATACAATAATACCTGATCAAAACAGGTAAGTCAGCCTTAAATATTTTCGTATTAATAAGATGAAGACATGCATGGTGACCGCATTGCACCGCCTTAAAATAAACAAGTAATCGTGTCAATCGTTAGGCACAATAGTGCGTTTCTACTTCAAAAAAAAAGCGCGCAAAGATCAAGAGTCGATTGTGGTAGTTGTCCTGTTTTTCATGGCGGCCCTTGTGCATCGTTTTGACAGTCATGAGAACCACGCCGTAACAAATTGTCGCTTTTTCCATAATACTCAAATCAATGCCAGTTCAGGCGTGGTACAGCTTTGGTAGGAGTAATTTGTTCTGTGGCAGAAACACAAATTTACCTTACAAAAGCTCTTATTGCTGCCTGACTGCAGGGCGACAGCTTGGATCTGTTTAGCATTCCTCTGTCCATGGTACTCATTAGGTTCCCAAAAACCGCTGGACAAGTCGGTGCTTCTGAAGAGCCATCGTGGTATGCCCCTAGCCTGAGAACGTTAAAGAAATTTTATGCTGCATTGAGTTAGACACAAGGTATAAAAATGGTTCCACGATAATCTCTGAGAACATAAACGTCGTTTACATGCAGACCAGCAAGATGACTGAAGACGATATTGCATTGGACAAGTTGTTATGACATTGAATCACCACTGTAATTAGAATATTGTCCATATGCCCTAGAAGTATTTTTTTACGTCCGTGTTGCACTGCCCACCCATAGGAACATAGAGGAGTACGTGTAGAGTTTACCTGTGCTGGAAATTATGAGCCATAATATTTTATATTTGAATCACGGCTAGTGTCTGCTTGAAAAACATTTTTGATTTACTTCATATGAGGCTAAATTATTGTTTGACCCTAAATTGCAGAACGCAGAGATTTCTCTTACGACAAACCTAATTGGCGCAACCGCAGCAACTCCTCCGGCACCAGCCAACCTCCTGACTATTGTGAATACCGGCTTCAGTACTCTGCGAAGTACCCGAACTGTACTTAATGAAGACAGGGACTTCGATGCCGTAAGCGAAGACGGTATGACGGTGACCCTGGTACGAAATAATTGCGACAATGGCACCATCATGAGAATAATGATTGCGCAATTACCACGACAGTAGCGGCAGCATAACGGTGACATTTGAAGGAATGAATGAAGCATAGCGAACAACCGGTTATGCGACATGAGCACTGATAATGATTGTGGTCCTCAAGGCCACGTTGTGAACAACCATTTGATGTCGTGGGGCGTATTAACCCCTGCTGCCTTTGAATACTTGCAATCGTTCATATGGCTCAATCTCTGCTACAACGCGCAGCGCAAAATACCAAGTATCACTGTCGCATTGCAGCCCAGTTATTTTTTTTACAATAAATTACTCTGGTAGGGGAATGATGAATGAAAGTGTTATGACGAGCAGGAACCACACTGAGGGAATGAAGGATATCTATACATGCTGCAAAATTTATCACCAGCGTGCCTGAGAGGTATTTCCAAAGTATGTAATACAGGACATATATTAGGTTATACACCGACAAAATGTCTTGATATCGATTGCTGAGCAGAACATCGTAAGATCTTTTGCGTACTAGTCCACAAGACACCAAATGTATATTGCGCTAAATACCAACTCACGCAAGGTATACAACGCTAGTCAAGACGTTCCTCTATAGCACGTTATACTTTTCAATTTGGAGCAGAATTCATTAACCAGTGTCGCTGTAATACCTAATGCACTAAAAGTTAAAGCAAGATGCATCCCATCAGGGGGAATAACTTTCGCGGTAGAATGTGCAGGCCTAAAGTCATTGTCTTCATCCCCGTTACATTGAAGCAAGGGTGCGCTTCACACACATAGCGCCAACTGCGGCGGCAGTTTGTTTACCACACACCACTGTAACAGTTACTAAGTCGTATGTATTGCACCGAAAATACAAGTGCTGAGTGGATATAAGCGTACCTGCAGGGACTTACAGCTGTGAAGAGGTACTAATTCAAAAAAGAAACTTTAATGTTGGGGTTCGTCACTCCATTGGAAAAGAAAGCTATGAGCGGCACTCTAAAGAAGGGTATCGGAATAATTTAGCCAAACTGAGGCTCATTACACGTACCCTCATTCAAAAGACTTGATCGTTCGCGCATTTAGCTTTACTCGCCATTCTGAATACAAGCACCGCAACCGAGAATTCGAGCACGTGTCCTCGTGGCCAGCATCAGATCACCCTACTGCACAGAATAAATAACTTACGAAACAATCCAGAGTTAGGCAAAGAATTCTGTGTCAGCAGTAAAGAAAGAATTGAGGCCGGAGAATATAATCACGATACCTGTGCAGGGAAAGGACAGTTTTTCATACAAAGCGAAGGTATAATCTCCTAAAAGTAAGTTCAAATGAACGTGTCATGCACCTAGAAAGAAGTCAGAATATGCAACAGAATGAAGGTAAGCTTCAACAACTGTGATGTTCGGAGTATGAATAGCGCTTAAAACTTCCCTGGGATGAAGTTACCTGGTGAGATTCGTCGACAATGTATTCACGCCAACCTAAAGAGGATACTTGGGGAGCAGGTAATTTGAAACCAAGGAAGAAAATAGGGAGCCTGTGCTGGATGAAGGGGAGGACAGAATACAATATACAAAAATATTTGGCTATAACACTGTTTAAACTTATGCCCCGTATTGCTGAGGCTTGATATCTGGCCTGAAATGTGGATGAAAAAGCGTCTTTATTTCCAGGAATTAACATGAAATGACAGGACAAAGGAGATGGGGTTGTAAAGTATCACGCGTCTGAAATCAATAACTCTAAATTTACATCATGTAATAGAATTAGAGGGTGCGTGAAAGAACACTGGGCTGCAAATAATTGGGAATGGCGCTTTATAAAGAACAGCATGGTAATTAGTGAATCAAAATATTGGTAATGCAGGCTCGGTTGCGTAGCACTGCAAACGAGAGCAATGCTTAACACTGTGTTGGAGCTCTTTAGACGGTGTTTTATAGATACGTGGGAGCGACATGTTGGCGCGATACTGCACGCGAGGAAACTGCCGTTACAGAACAGAAACAGTGCCCTCGCAGCTATCAGCCATCTCAAAACGCTGGCGTGATGAGGACAGCCGCCACTTGTGTTTCGAGCATTGAACTTTCCTTTGCACGGCATATGACCGAAGGAAAGGCGTCAGCGTTTGTATTTCGAAGCGTACTATCATTCCCGCTCGGAATACTGCACGTAAGCAGCGCTGTATGTCTACTGCTGCTCAGCCTGAGGGCCATTTTTTTTTTACTTAGCGCAGCGCATCTTGGGAGATAGCGGGAGTGACAATAGCATCATATGTCAATTGTACACAAAAAATGATCCCGAGCAAACAAACATTTATGGGCAATGCATTCAAGCCTTCAATTGTTGAGGAAAAAAAGCTAGGTTTGTACATGACAATTCTGGATTGCAATGGAAAAAGATTTGGGTAGTGAGAGCCACGGGTGCGAGAAAGTTCAGCAAGCTTAAAGTATCTTTTAAAGTGGGTACGGCGTGGAGAGGTAATTAATGTGTGCAGGTACTTAACGTGTTCGCTGTGGTGACGTTGACAGAGCGGTAGACATTAGAAACGTTAGAATCTGAAACATCCCTACTGTATCGACGGCAGACAAAACTAACACGTTTCTTTTGTACGGACTCAATCTCTTGTTAATGTCGTTTTGATGAAAGTAGAGATTGACCAGATTTGTGTTTTGTATGTTAACAGGTTTAGTTTAGTTAGTGATTAGTTAACAGGTTTAGGATGCGTTGGGGATAGCCGAGTTTTTTTTTTGTCGATTTTGTACATAATCCAATATGCCTGCTCAAAGAGAAAATTTGAGTAAATAAGTGTCCCAGGTACCTAAATTCAGGCGCTTTTAGTAGAAAAGAAGTTATCGAAAAAGTACGAGAAAACGGAAGGCGATAAACACGTAGTGTTTGAAGGATTTTTATGAAGTCTATGCTCATATGGAAGGTGTTACATCATAGGCAGAAGTGTGAGACTGCATCGTTAAGAACAGTACGATCTTCAGGGAAGTTAATGTTGTGGTAGTGGACGCAATTATCGTGATAGAGACGTACGCTAGTAATTATATTTTGTGGTAATTCATTAATCTAGAGTAGAAATAAAAGTGGTCCGAGGATTGTGCCCTCCGGCACGCCAGAGGAAACATTACCAATAGGGGAGTCAGAAGCATTATACCTTGCCAATCGGCAACGGTGGCGCAGAAAACTGGCAATCCAGTCTATAAGTTTAGGATTATTTAGGATGAGGCTGAGTTTCAATTGTAATTTGTGGTGAAGCACAGTGTCGAACGCCTGGGTCATATGTATGAAAACTGCATCAACTTGTGTACCAAGGGCGAGTGCTTTAGCAATGCCATGCGGGAATTCAATCAGTTGAGTTACGAGATAAACACCGTGACGAAAACCATGCTTACAATCAGTTAGTATGTTATTAGAGCCTAGGTAATCCATGATATGTTTGTAAATTATACGTTCGAGTAGTTTGCAATAGTGGGAGGCTAGGGAAATCGGTCGGTAGTTAGTTAATATCTCCTAACTGCCACATATGTTGAAGCTGAAATTTTAGCATGCCATCACGAAGAAGGTACAAACGTGGTAGCTAATTATTTTTAAAAAGATACGAGTAAGATAACGACTCGCCCAAAGTAAGTAACGAATTAGGACATCATTGCAAATACCGCAAAGACAGCAGGATTTCTTACAATCCAGTTTTAGCACTAAATTAAGAACACCGTCAAGTGACGCAGAGAGATTGCTAATTGTTGAAGCTGTATCATATTGATAAGGAGAAAGTTCAAAGTTACATTGAGGAAAAGCGATTTGAAAACGGGAGTTAAAGGCAGATGCACTTTTATCGGAGTCACTCTTAGACTCCTCATTAAATATAACTTTGTGCACAACGCGCATACCTGTAGCGGCGAAACTGAACGCTTCCCTAGCCCCACTCCAAAATTTATTGCAGGGACAATGATGATGCCTCAACTTGGCTCCCTCCGTTTTTTGGTTCACGTACTGGGTAGGCGTCTCGCATCGGCGGCGCCACGCATCGGCTCCGTCAACTTTTGACAGGATCCGTGGAACTTCGGATGTGACCCTCCTGAATCTAATGCTACTGGATCCCCAACATCACGAGGAACCTGTCGACAACCGTCTCCTACAGGCGGGCCGAAATTTGGACATTCTACGACAACTTTTTACTTTCGCCACGCCGCGGATAGCTAACCCTCAAGAGGGCTAGCTTTGACTCCGTCGGCGCCGGGGTTTCCCCGGGACTTACCGGCCGCTGGTGGCCACCAAGATGGCTGGATACGACCCTACCACCATGGCCTGGGCAGAAATCGAGACTCATGGGCAAGACGAGGACCTGCCACCCACGGAAGATAAGTGTCTTTCCATGATGGTGAATCTCCGCCGGAGACGCCAGCAGAACAAGGCGGCTACAAAGGGCGACGCCGCAGCTGCGTCTGCCACGCCAAACACGGCAGCTAGGAATCCCAGCCACCCCAGTAAGCCCGGCAATGCTCGCGTTGCGCTGCCGCTGAACAAGAAGACAGCAACCACCTGGCGCCCGAAGCAGACGCCAAAAATGAATTCGGAGGATCTCATCGTGGTATTGAAGCCGCGTGTGGCCCTGGATCTCAAGACGGCCTTTCGGCATGGAGAAGTAGGAGCGGCAGTGGCCCACCATGTGGTTGGGGCGGCAGGAGCTGCTCTCAACGTCTGGTCGGTCTGGGACCAAAATCTCGTCGTCTGTGGAACACAAGTGGTGCATGCAGCGGACAAACTTGCTAAGGAATTTGATTTGAAAGTGGGTGAACGCTCCTTCCCCTTCCGGGGCCATGTGAAACTAAATGGTGAAGTGTGCCGAGGTGTGGTCAGTGTACGGGCTGACGAAACCTCCGCATCGCTAAAGGCTAAGCTTGAATGGCGAGAAGGCGATATTGCCTTCATACGGAAACTTGGTGCATCCAATGTGGCGGTGGTGACCTTTGTGGGCCGGTGGTTACCGCGTTACATACACTAGAACTGCGAGTGTACCCCGGTCAGGGAGTACAAAAAGACGATCCCCGCCTGCTACAAATGTGGCACAATGGGGCACCGCGTGGACAATTGCCCCCACCCAGTCGTAGGACGGTGTGGCTACTGCGGCCAACACGTTGGAACTGCGGACCAAGGCCTGGCAGAACACGAGTGCACCCCGACATGCATGATCTGTGGAAGGGCCCACCTCACTGGCTCCAGAGAGTGTGTAGGCAAGTTTCGGAAGCTACAGGGACCTGGACAACCTGCCCAAAAAGAACGGGGTCAACCACAGAAGACGGGAAAGAAGGGACACGTCACCCAGCAGGACCACGTAACCCCGGCCAACAAGAAGACGGGCATGTCCGGGCAAGCCAACCGAAATCAACCTTCTCAGAATCAACATGTGAAGTACGGGACCGGTGCCAAGCCGCCAGCGTTCAAGGCAGAAGACTTTCCACCGCTTGGCAACAACCCTACTGCAATCCAGGTGAGCAACTGGGCGGGGGTTGCCTCTACTTCCTCTACTTCCTCTCAAAGAATTAGAAATTCTCAGAAGTGAGAACGCGCAACTGGCAACTAAACTCAATGCACTGGAAAAGGCTAGGGCAGAACCGCTTGTTCCAGGAACAATGGATGAGGGGGACGACTCGGCGTCTGTGTGCTCGAGCTTTGCTCCGATGTCACGCTGCCCTGTAATCGCTAACTTGGAAAGCCGCATAACGGCGCTTGAGCAAACCATGGCCGAACAAATGGCGCAGCTTTCCGCTCTGATTGCGGAGACCATTCAAGCTCGGTTGCAACTAATTGCACTCACTATAACTGAACAGGTGACTGTACAAGTAACTCAAAACATCAAGGCCTGGATCCAGGCCAGTCCAAAATTGTTTAGGCGCCCAGGGCCTGTCAAGGAGCTGAGCCACCCATCAAAAATGTTTCGGTCTGTCGATGACGATGAAAATGACAGTTCCCCCCTAGCAGCTTTGCAAAGTGCCGGAGCAGTTGCGGCAGTGGGCGGGTTAGACCAAGCAGCCTCGAGTCAGCAACATGGCTCAGGGGATTAATCGGTCACCTCGCAAACCAAAACGGGAACCTTTATCATTAATACAGTGGAATTGTGGAGGACTGCGTGATCGGCATAAAAGAGCACACTTCAGCCTCTACCTCGAAACTCTTGAATTCCTAGCGGCCATTGTAGCTCTCCAAGAACCTGGTGCATCTGCCAAAATGTCGGGGTACAACACATTCCAGAAAGACCCATCCACCTGTATTCTTGTACACAAATCGTACACGGCACAGGAAGTGGATCTAGACATTAATCTGGCCTACTCGTACACAATGATCACTGTGCTTCCCCTACGGCGCTCTGACTCATCAGTGCATATTCTTAATATCTATTGTCCACCCAAACTCAAGCACGTTAATTTCTCTGACATCTTTAGTCGGGCGCTGAAGATAGCGGGTCGAGACCCATTGCTGATTGTGGGCGATTTCAATGCTCCCAGTGAACTATGGGGTTACAGGAAGGAGGAAGCACGTGGGCGTAAGCTAGCGGAGCTTATCTCAACGCTAGGCATCACTCTGCGAACCGACCCGGCACACCCTACGCGCATGGGGAATTCCGTCACCAGGGACACATGCCCTGACCTGACGCTTTCGAAACACGTAGAAAACATTGAATGGCACAACATGGCGGACACTCTCGGCAGTGACCATTGTATCATTAATACATTAATACATGTACGACCTTTAAGCGGCCACTTACTCACGCCTGACTCCCAAACTGGCAGGCTTTCCGCAAGCCCTTACCAGCCACCGATCTCTTTGAAAATGGATATGAAGCATGGGCACGAACACTCACCTCAACCCTCAAACAACACGAGAAGCACATCCAGACAGCGGAGGACTGCCCAGCTGTGGATAACCATCTACTCCACCTCTGGGAAGCCCGCCGCTGTCTTACCAAACGCTGGCATAGCCAGAAACACAACCGTGCCCTCGAAAGACGAATTGTAGAGCTCACCCAAAAGGCCGCGGAATATGCCTCTCACCTGGCTGACACTAACTGGGTGGACCGGTGTAACAGAGCAGCTACACAAATGTCTGGTAAGAGCACATGTAGATTTTTCCGCCATCTGATTGACCCCTCACAATCAAGAGGAGAAACACAAAGACATTTTCAACGTGCACTCCACAACTTCAAAGGCACCACAACACACCTGGCGGAGACATTACGGGACAAGTACTTGTGCCAGAAACAGGACCCCAAAGGCACGGAGTATCTTTATGCAGGCAAAGATAATCCGGAGTTGGACCAACCGTTCCAACTCTACGACCTCAAGGCGGCTCTGGCCAAGATGCGCAGGGGCACGGCGCCAGGTAGGGACAAGGTCACAGTCACACTGCTGGCCAACCTCCCTGACCAGGCATATAACGCATATATAATACATTAACGAGATTTGGAAAGGCGAAAAGCCTGTTTCCTTAGATTGGAAGACAGCACTCGTTACATTCATTCCTAAATCAGGCAAGGCAATAAACACAGACAACTTAAGACCTATCTCTCTCACATCGTGTGTGGGCAAACTGATGGAAACGATGGTGCGCGATAGACTCTCAGAATATTTCGAACACCATAACACTTTCTCGGACACGATGTTCGGCTTTCGCCCTCACAAGTCAGCGCAGGACATCCTGCTCCAACTTAACAGAGATGTATTACAGCCTATCGAGCACCCTCATAATGACAAGGTTATCTTAGCCTTGGACTTGAAGGGTGCTTTCGATAACGTTAAACACAGTGTTATATTGAGTGACCTCATTGAGACACACTGCGGCCGCAACACTTCAATTACATAAAAGATTTCTTGACAGATCGGGCTGCACTGATCCGTATTCAAGACACCGAACATGGACCCAATCAAATGGGCACGCGGGGCACGCCACAAGGCGCGGTGTTGTCCCCACTGCTCTTCAGTTTAGCTATGCTGCACCTTCCGGCACAGTTGAATGATATTGAAGGCATACGGCATGCGTTGTATGCTGATGATATCACGATCTGGGCCACCGAAGGCAACTTAGGCCACATGGAGGAGAGCCTGCAAGCAGCAGCATGGGTGGTAGATCGCTACGCGGAGCACTGTGGCCTCCAATGTGCACCAGAAAAGTCAGAATTTATTCACTTTAGGGCTTCCCCTAAGGATAATACAAACATCCACTTATCCCTCAGCAGTGGCGCCATCCACGAGTCTAAGGAGATTAGAATTCTGGGACTCTTCGTGCACCATCAGCGAAAGGTCGACACAACACTTGAAAAGCTCCGGAAGATTGGAGACCAGGTGGGTCGAATGATCCGCCGGGTCTCCATTAAGAGAGGAGGGTTACGAAGCAAGGATGCGGTGCGGCTCGCTCACGCTTTCGTAACTAGCCGCATCCTGTATTCAGTACCCTACCTTCACTTGCGGAAGCACGATGAAGACAGGGTACCGGTTATGCTCTGCAAAATGATGAAAAGGGCTCTTGATCTCCCGGTATCCACTTCCAACGGACGATTTCTCGATCTTGGAATGGTCAACACCTTCCAGGAACTCAAAGAAGCTCATCTAACAAATCAATACACAAGGTTAGCCCAAACACGCTCGGGCCAACTACTTCTGGCTCGGCTACACATCCAACACGATTTTCACATACAAGAAAGAGTCAGAGTGCCAGACCTATGGAGACGCGCCATCCGAGTTCGACCCCTTTTAACCAAGATGGATAGAGAAGACCATATTGGACGCCGCCAAGCTAGGGCGGCAGCTTTGGAGCGTCACTATGGCAACAAACATGGAGTTTTCTATGTAGATGTCACTGGGCCAAGCCACGGGGGATGGTATACAGCAGCAGTCATACATCAGGGAACACAGGTGGATGGGCTCACTTTTCGTGCAGCAGGTACAACACATGCAGAGAAGGTAGCGATCGCCCTAGCTGCCTCGGACTCTAATTCTAAATATATCGTTACGGATTCGCGTGGCGCATGCCGTAATTACGAGGCTGGTTGGGTCACCCTATTGGCCGAGCGAAAACTGAGAAACTGCAGCAAGGATGTCGATCCCACCCCCCGCTGTATAGTTTGGACTCCTGGCCATCAGGGCCTTCAAGGGAATGAAGCTGCTGATGCGGCAGCCCGAGCACTCACTTACCGGGCATCCCCTTTTGCCCCTGAGGTCCTGGAACAAGAAGGCGAAATTCTCTTAACTTTCAAAGACATTTCTACCTATTATAAGGATAGCCAACGCCGGTACCCAGCCCTAGCTAAGGGACTGGAGAAAGCGAACGAACGCGTTCTCCTTCGCTTATACACCAACACAATGATGTGCCCGGCAGTAATGAAACATTTTGTTCCTGTGATTACTGGCAGGTGCCAACACTGTGGCGAGGTGGCTGACAGTTATCACATGGTGTGGGCCTGCCAGCAAAATTCGGCTCTCACCCCCCACCCCAACCCTACCCGAGAGGACTGGGAGGCGGCCCTGCTTGGTTGCTCAGACCTTCAGGCCCAAAAGGCCTTGGTCAAGAGGGCCAGGCTGGCGGCTTCGACCAATGGGGTCCCGGACTAGGGACTCCACCAAGTATGTAGGGATCCTGTGCGAGTCCACACCTCTCTTTCTTAATAAATGCTTTCCACCACCACCACCCTCCGTTTTGTAGCGACATGCACACTGCGGCTCTGGCTTATGTTAAGGCACAGACCTTCCCTGTGCTGCTACCTTGAAAGCACGGCAGCGACGGTGGTGACGCCGACGGCACAAAGTCCCATTGAGTGGCCATAATATTGCTTTCAAATATTGCTTTCATGAAAGTATCATGCACAAAGCTGTAATTTTGTATTTTCAAAGTAGCTATTATAACTTCCGTCGCTGAAGTAAAGCTCTGACTGTTTGTTTACTTCGTCTCTGCATTTATCACGGGAATTTATTATTTGCAACGTCACGTTATTTTGTGGCTCTAGAGCTTGCGCTCCAAGCATTCGCAATCGTTCGACAGTGCTCATATAGAAAGCAGTGCTTCTTTTAAAGCTGTTTGTTGTTTTGCACAGCTTCATTGCAGTAATACTGGTTTTATTTACTTTATAGAGTGTATTCTTTCACTATATGTATTTACGTAAATTACTTTAAAGCTGCATATAACCTTTATGACAGGTGTAATGCGACTTATTGCCTAACTTTACGGATATTTGGTTCTTATTATGCAAGAGGCTGTACTTTTCACTGTGCTATAACAAGAACAAACGCATGCGCCAACGTGATATGATTTGACTTCCCTACCCTGCAAATGATTGGTGTCTAAATAGACGCTGAGGCATCCTACGCAAATTTTAGAGCTGATAGAAGCTTCGGAAAAGCTATGGCCTCGACCGAAACATGACTAATACGCAACCACCAGGCGCAATCAAACGCGGTAGCCGCGTGCCCCGTGGAAAGTCTATGCAATACAAATTCAATAGAGAGCCGCGAGTCAACGCTGTTAGTCTTTTTAATCAGATTTTTATTGCACCCTAAAGTACTAAACAATTTAAACATTTATTTTATTCTCCGTAGCCAGCGGCGTGGCGCAGATCTATGAAGCTTATCCTAATGCTGCGGGTGCGACTTCTGACACCATTGTTACTGCTTGGGTGGATGCAAAATTGCTTCTGTATTGTGCTCTGAAATTTTATGTGCCATGAATAATTGGCTTGCACCTTTCAACGTCATGCTAAGCCACCTATTTTATTTTAGAAAACAAAATCAATAAAATATACTGCGAAATATAGCACAAACGTGTTCCTTGGGCTGGATTACGCAAAAAGTCGTCAATATTTCTAAAAGACGCCAAATGTATCTTAGACAAATCACTAATAATTTTCATCTCAATTTTTAGCCTGTACGTTCAGAGCACACGCCGCAGTATGCAAATTGAAACCAGCGACTGCTCAAGGCATATCTGTTTGGAACTAATCTTGAACCCAGCTCCAATTTCGAGAGCGGTGAAACTTTCTACACAAACGGCGCAGTATTGTTGCAGTGCATTTTTTAACACAACATACTTTCATGCACTGAAACACAATATGTTGAATACGCGGCAATTTCGTCAGGTAACTTCTGAAGGAAAATATGAAATGTGGTCTCATCTTTAGAATTTGTTGCATGCAGAATTCAGAGAATTCAATTTTCATATTAAAGCAGATGTCAAAAAGCAATAACGTCTATGTTCACAGTGGATATTTTTGTAAAAAGTCTTTTATGCATTCTGACTAATCGCGCAGGTAATCACCACCTGTTGGAATAATCCACTCCAAGGAGCTAATTGATATGATGTCTGACAGGTGATATTTATTATTAGATTAGGTGGTTTTACGTGCCAAACCACTTTCTGAGGCACGCCGTTGTGGGGGACTCCGGAAATTTGGACTACCTGGGGTTCTTTAGCGTGCACCTAAATCTAAGTACAGGGGTGTTACAGGGGCCGGGATTCGATCCCGCGACCTAGTGCTCAGCAGCCTAACACCATAACAACTGAGCAACCACGGCAGGCAGACAGGCGATATTTAAAATTGCGCTAGTTCTCAGAAAAAAAATCTTACTTATATTTTAAATTGTACTTGTCAGTCACAGCATAATTTTACTGGCATAATAAATATCTACCTGAGTGGGTTAACTGCCAGATACGTTTCGGGATTTATAGCCCAGCGTTGCTTTTGAATACTCACAAATGCCCGAATTCGTGCGCCATTGTAGTAAGTCCGAGGTACGTGTGAGGTTTGTCTTCTCCCAAGCCAAATCTTTGGTCTGTGCACGCACCACCAATTTCGGCCAAACCTGGAGGTTTTGGACAGGTTTCCGTAAATTCTCTCCTTGCATTCTCTCCAGGCATAAACACATCAACGCGATATTAATTTACATTTACAGGATAATGCGTTCTTTAATCTTTAACACGACATAGCTTGTTCTGCATTATTTTGCTTGATGACATGGGGAATCGTTGAAAGCAGGTTCGTCGAAACTGTGTAGCAAACCACGTTACTATGCTTAGAGCGCAGACTCATTTGAAATATATTTTTTAATATTGTACAGAAAGTTCTTGTTGTATATTTGAAGATGAACAAAATACCACTCAGTAGGGAAAGAATTTTAGCCCATAGGAAAACAGTACTGAGCTTAAAGTAGACCAACTCCTAAAAGTCAAATGTGATTTCTATAAATGCCAGAATAGCTAACCAATATTGAGAAGCCTCTGCGTTATAATATACTTTTCCTCACGCCTGAGCTACTGGTAAATAGTTCATCTGGCACAAATTATTACAGAATGTAAAAACTTTGGTACTGAAAGCACTCAAGCAAGACTGCGAGTCGGCCTAGTTGGAACAAATTCATCTTAAAGCTTGTTGTGCCCAACAAACAGGGACGAAGAATAGAAGAAACACAAGGGCGAGCGCTTTCCTTGTGCTCGTTCGTTCCAAGCGCTCGTCCTTGTGTTTCTTCTATTCTTCGTCCCTGTTTGTTGCGCACAATAAGTTTTAAGATGAAAGCACTCCATTCAAGTTTCAGTCGAGCTGTCACACACGCCGACGCGAATAATTTTTTCAAATTTTGCGTGTTTTTATGCCGTTTACTAATGCAGTCAAATGCTGCTCTTCAATCTTAGAAGAAATTAAGATGCAGTAGCAATGCGAAACAGACAAAAGGTACGCTAGGACGAAGTTTGTGACATACTAGTGAAATGCGCTATTTAATTTCAGCAACCTTTGGTCGTAGTGTTTACCTGTAGAATGTGATTGCCGTTTAGACTACACCATGTGTTTTTGGACCTGTTTTCTTTCTTACAGCAGATGAAGGTTCTACTGTGTTGAATCAGCCCACTGCGTGCGTTGGTTTCCGTAACTTACATAGGTTTGCTCCTGATTTACGAGAGATAATCAGGTAGTGTTGGTCCCTGCATAACTTTCATTAGGCGAAATAAAATGGATAGAGGTAATTACGAATATACGCACTATTCTACGTGCTCTACTTTTCGTCATATTCCCAGTACCAGTCTAGAAAATTGTCCCATTGCAGCCGTAAATCTGAGATGCCCCTGTGGTAAAATTCGTCTCGCTGACTGACAAGTCGTCCGGCAAGTCTTCACGACCCTTTGCGCACTCGCAACGCCACCACCTCACACTTCTCAAAACGAGATACTTTTCCCCATGCGTGGGCTGTGTTTCTCTGTAGATTTCAATGGACGTTCGTTCTTTGCGCTATAAAAGACGAATGACACTTCGTTGCTCGTACGGCGTGGGCGTGTGAAGCGCACTGGCCATCTTCAACACCCAACAGCAGCGCCGAGCAGTGGAGCTAACGGCAGATAAGGCGAGGCTGGTCCAGGAAAGGCCAACCGCTGGGAATGGATATGGTTACTTTGCATTTTCAGCCGTAATTTGGCTAAAAATAATAGGGGCAGAGACTTTCTGATTCACTCTCATATATGCGTCAGTTTTACCTTAACCTAATGCGTATCCCTGACACGCATTACTGCCTATTCAGTCAGTAATACTCACTCAAAACAAAAAACACAATTTCTTTGTTTAGATGCCACTGTTAGATGCAAGCATAAGCATACCGATGCATTTGGTAACGTTCTCGACAGGTTTGATACCGTAAAAACAGATTTTTCTTATAAACGCAGAAATCAAAGTGCAGCACTGTGTTTTGGGTTGCCATGTGGGTGCTGCACCCTCAATTTTTATTTTCTTTCGTGGTATTCAGAGCGCCGTTCAAGGTTTTTTTTAATTATCTTCGTCAAAAGAATGGCCTATAGCAAATTAATGTCAGTTTTCTTATAATCTGGATGTAAGAATATGGTTATGCAACTTCATACTGTTCCGCATGTATGTGAAATCTTATGCCGGGAAAACCTGTAACGCGTTTCCCTCTGACGTAATTTTGAAATGAATTGAAGCAAAATCAGATACAATGCAGAAGAGGTCACATCAAATTTCACAGAAACTGGATTTCACAGGTCACAGAGGGTACTGCGTGCTAAGTGAAAATATTTAAAATAATAACCGACAACGGCTTCGTATACATACTTCTGCTGTGATGACAACATAGTAAAAGCAAATTTTCTGAAAAAAAGCACAAGTAATGATTGGGTCTCTTTTAGACGGTCCATTTGAAAACACGACTTCGCCAACGAGGAATTAAGCATATTGGGGACAGCAGTGTCGTGATAAAAGGGAGGACAGATCTCATGATCTTGATCTTTTCGTGCCAAGCATCTATCTTCATCAACTTTAGCAAGAAGGGTGGAATATCTGCTTCAGATTGATCTTCACCGCAATGCATTGATTTCTGAAATCTTTTGACTAAGACTGTCGTGGGAAATACCAAAGTAATTGTAGTAGCAAAATTACAGGAAATGATTTAAAAGCGACTTTGGGAGAAAGTTAGAGGAGGGGGATTCAATATATGTAACATAAATGAGACAAACATTCCTTTCCAATGATTATAAATTACTATACTTTATCTCGCAAGTACCTTGCAGCACTAAGTACAGTACAAGGTGTGCACTGCCAATATTTTTAAGCCCTCAAATTTAGATCTGGACGTCACTGACTGATCATTTGTGAGTTATAGAGCTTTATGTCTGCTTTGTGCATGATGCGTTAGAGTCATACTTGACGTATTAAGCCATGTGCAAATGCTAATCATAGACCGCAAATTACTGTAATAACAACCACCCGCCAAGTGCAATAGCCATCCGAAACGTGAATACGCAGATACATTGCAGCGCCCACCTACCCGCTTCCCTCGGAGCTCGCGCTTGTTACTCGCTTCCTCCACCATGACAGCAAGATATAAATGGTAAATTCGGTTAACCCTTAGCCTTATATCTCGCCGAGGGCAACGCAATACGTATGTTTTGCTGTTATACTTGAGATCCCAATTGCGGTAGGACTGCGGAGGTGGCATGGAGCCATAAAAGTAGTTTGATTTCAAACTGTGGGAGGGATGCAGCTGGCGGTACAAAATTCACAGTATTAGCAAGCGTTACTCGTTGACAATGCAGAAGGCTATGAAGGCCCAATTAATCGCTGCATCAAACAGACAACACTGTACTCCTGTATGGTGCGAAATGACGCTGGTGACGAAATGCCAAATCGACGCAGAGGAGACGACCATGGCGTGAGTGGACATTTATAAAGGTGCTCACCTTTCCGACTGCCTAAGGAGGCTGCGCGAAACTTCTCATAAAGCATACTTGGTGGAGTGAAGTGCCAATGTTGTATTCGCGTAGACGCCAAAATATCTGTTACGTCGACCCATCAAACGTGCAGCATTTATCGATACGATAGCATGCAGATGCTCAGGAGGCGACGCGACTCGTATGAACATATGTTGAAGGTTATTCGGTCTTCGCAATGGCTAAGGTGCCTTGCAGCTTCCGCAGTCATGCAAGGAACTAGTGAGACAGGGTAGCTATTGTCGTCCCAATGAAAACTTCCGTCTTCCTAAGTAGTCCGTGACATACCTCATGTCGCAGTACCTTACATACAGGCTTCCTTACATACACGTAACCTGTAAATAAGGGTCTTAGGGCTCAAATCCGACGGCTTACCTGTGATGTCGGTAGAAAACGTGCCGTTCACAACAAATGTAAGTTCTGCACTAGAATGTAGGATGTGGTTGGGATCATTTGAAAACAAAGGATTGTTTTTTCAAAAGCTACATGCAGCAATAATGGTTCCTTTTCAGCTAAACTGTGGTTTTATTAACGAATAATGCCAAAGTCAGTGTAACAGCATCAACGAAATCACTTAGTTTTAAGAATTACTGCCATTCTTTGTACAGGATAGTTATCAGTTGTTATTTGTTTTCTTGAGTATTATGGTGACAAAAATTACTTCGTGATCTGTTCAGAAAGACATTATTCTTCAAGAGGGGTCTATGATGTAATTTGTGAGTGTTCATTACCATGAGTAATTCCAAAGGTAGAGGCAAAGTTATTTACATAAAATAAAACATACATTGACATAAAAAGGACGTTTCTTAGGGGAACACAATAAACATTTATCTGTAGTAAACTGATGACTGCTAGAAAATTCCACACTTCACAAGGAGAGCAAAGCGACCTGATGTTAACAGAGAACCTGGCAGCTTAATCAATGCCGCTTTCCTCTTTCACTTATCTTTACTTAAGAAGTACCCCTCAACTACTGCTTTTTCACCAATAGAGAAGTATATATTTGCTGTCAAAATGAAGTAATATATATTCACATAAATATATGTGTATGAGCCCACGCTAACGCAAACACATATAAAATGGCAAAAATACGGAAGAACAACAACCAATGCGGGTCACCGTGCCTACAATCGTCCCTAATATATTGACGGCCGTGTCTGCAGAAATAGCTAAGTATTTCACTGCGACTAAAGCTTCTTCATAAGGCATCGCCATTGCCCAAGTATTGCCCAGTTGATAACTGATGCTAACCCAAGCTTACCCAGCATTAGTAGTACATTTGTAGTGTAGCTGGCACATTCGCTTTGTACGTAGACGGCATGCATCAACACGCTCATTACTACGTACTCACTCACCGTTGCACAGGACACGGCGCCTAGCTTGCACACCGATATTTTAATAGAAAGTGCTTAACAAGGCGACACCAAGGTGAGAACACCGTTATTGGCGATTTTGTTGGTATTTAATGGTAAAGAAATAGCGCATGCCAATGTGAGAGTCCCATCCGATAAACATTCTTTCGGTACATCACAGACTACATTTCAAAGCAGTCTCCTTATTTCAACAATAGTTCATTACACGAGGCGTCAGCATATCGAATACTGACCTCACAATCGTGCAGGTAAGTTCCAATATAGCTTTGTGTCTTTTTGTACACTGCATTATTACGCAACTTTTCTGTCAGTTGAGTTTAGTGTTGATGCATAGAAGCCCAGTACATTGTTACATAAATGTTAGCGCTGTACAAATAAATGCGTGAATGTTGTATTTGCTCATAAATGCTAACTTTAGAGAATTTCGCTTTTTCAGGAGACTTTAGGGCCACTTGAGAGTTTAATATTATGGCAATAAATGAAATCGCCACTCGCCGGTAGACATCGCTTTAGTAATTTATTGCATGGCTGTGCATGCATAATACTCCGTGCAGTGCGAATTCAATACTATGTTCTTTTCCACAGTGCCAACCCCCTAAATACGGGTTAAACTATTGTAATCTTTCAAATGCATTGTATGCTGCACAATTTTTGTAACTGAAAGAAGCAAAGCACTGCAATACTTTGCACATCTATGAACGAGCACGTTCTGATTTATACGCTTATGTTTCAGACTCCTTTCTTCTTATATCAATACCCTAAATGATGGTTACAAAGTATTCATTACAACGGGCATTGCAAGTAAGTGCTCAAACGCCTAACCTCGGCGCGTGCTTGCCGCTACTCTGAAAAATCATTAAAGTGGTTTTAAGAGCTCAGTAAACGTGAAAGCGGGAAACTTATGCGTGCAACGAAAACGTACCTGGTTATGTGGTAAACAATGTCGCACGCTGCACTCTCACAGAGATTTACATAATCTATCGTCTTGTTTAACGTATCTTCAGCGTCAAATCCGCAGACGATGGTGCCTTCTTTATATATAAGCTTATTCTTTGGTGTGCCGCAAGTGCTGTTGCCGAAAATTTTTTCGTCCTAGAAAATAAGAACAAATTCGGTGTAAACCAACCTCAGGATGAATACCAACGTCAATGAAATAAGCGTTGCCGCTTATATAGCGACATGCCGTATTGCAACCCCCGAAACATGTCATGTATCAGGCGTTGATGCAGACTGGTTGATTTGCCCTTCCAATTGAACATGCTGTAATATCTAATGGAGCTGCGGCGAAGTGTGGGCGTGGCGCTAGTGTGAATGTATGTATATATATATATATATATATATATATATATATATATATATATATATATATATATATATATATATATATATATATATGCAGATACATACATACGTTTAGGCAAGATTGTCTCAAAGTGTATGTCACGGCTTCTTTTTTGTCAAGCACCGTATGAAGTTTAACCAATTTTTTCTTCTCATTGAAGAACGCCCAATACCCAGTGACACAGTGACATACCCAGTTGGTCCGATGGTTGCTTTTTCACACAATTACCTCTGCGCAGCAGCCCGATGCTGTGGCCATTGGACTATGAACTATCCAATGACACAAGATGGTGGGAACCAGCTTGTTACCGACAGGTAAACTGGCAGCAATATAGACAGATTGGTAGTTTCATAAATATGCGCCACGATTCTAAAGCAGGCTAATATCGAAATAAACCCCACAGCAGCTGCAATGCTAGCACATTTGTGCGCTATCAAACAATGTTTTAGACTCGAAATCTGAGAAAGTATAAGCATGGCTATCACTTCAGCTGAAAGTTATGAATAATTAGAGTACTAATAATGCTGGTAAACTATGCAATATAAGAATTACACAAAACAATGTTTATGAACGCATATAAAGCGAGAAAGCAAATAACGGCAACTACGTCTTGCTGCAACTCAATATCTAGAGTTTGGAGACTGGGCCAGTGCATTTTGATTTTGTGAACCATAAACTAAAACAGAGAAAAACGCCAGAGAACGCATGCGGGAAACTGACAGTTACAAATTGCCCCTAATTACATTGAAACACAGCACATCGTTGACAAATCAGCGAGCTAGAGAAAATGGCGCTGATCATCAAGAACATTCGCCTTTTTCCTAACTTGTATCTCTGCGTTGGCTTGTGACGCCTAAGGGTATTTTTTTTCCATCTAGAAGAAAAGCACTCATTGCGATACACAATAAACCATAAAGCAGAAAAGTAGCAAAGGAGTTCCGTGCACAGGAAGTGCCAGACAACATTAAGCGTTCACATAAGTGGCACTGGAGAACCACGTGATGTCATGTGGCCGTGGTAACGCGCCAAATAAGATTTGAGCCGGACTGTGTGGACAAACTCTTGATTGGTGGAGCCGACGCTGAGGCGACGCGGCACCAACCCGAATGATCTCGTAGTTCACTTCGCTATTGTGGCGCAACAATTTATAGTCTCTACAATGATCGGCTAAGCAACTTTTCAAAAAATCCTTAGCGACACATAGGGGTCCACGCCCAAATTTGGTCAACTGGATGGTTTTCTATTCGCCGATGGCGAAGACTGTGGCGCCGCGAATCTTTACCCTGCTTCTTCGTGATGTTTACGTCTGCTAGTTAACCTTCCTCCTTGTATTGAACAAGTTCGTCAGCGTCAAGAGCCAGTGAAGCACCGATGTCCTGCGACGTCACGGCGCCTACCGTCGTCTGGACCTCACCTCCCCCAACAACAGGAAATGGCGTGAATCGCGTGGTTTCTAGACTAGCGTTATTGTACGCGAAATGCAATGTACCGCAGTACTGGTCGCATCTTTTATGTTGAACATCTACGTGCATAGGCAATGTGTAGGTGGTGAATTTTACTGCAAACCAGTCTTTGCCTCATTGTAGGCAGCCTCTGTCTCATTGTAGGAATGTAGGTACGTGGGCGAATCGGAAAGTCTTTGCCCCTATTTTCCTATGAGCCAAATTGAGGTACATACAGGTAATTGCGAATATACGTACAATTCTACGCACTTGTGCACGTAATGCCCGCACAGGTTGAGACATTTTTTTCTATCGCAGCACGAAATTTGAGCGGCCCCTGTCTTCAGTCAGCGACCTACGCGGCCTTCTCGAGCGCTCACTTTCTTGCAAGCCTTCCCCGGCTCTTGCGAACTCGCAATGCCACCACCTCACACTTCTCAAAGCGAGGCACCTTTCCCATTCGTGGGCGGCATTGCCCTGTGGGGTTTAAAGGGCGTTCGTCCCTTGCCCCATAGAAAACAAGTCATACTTCGTTGCTCGTACGCCATGGATGTGTGAAGCACAAACGCCACCTTCAACAATTGGCAGCAGCACCGTGCCGCGGAGACAGCAGCAGATAAGAACGCGCCGTGCTAAGAAAGAAGTAACGCCTGGAATAGACATGTTGACTGCGCATTTACAGCCGTAATTTGGCTAAAAAACACCGGCAAAGATTTTCTGATTTGCCTTCGAAGGCAGGGTAGGTTGCTGTCTTTTCTGACTTTATTAAAATTAGTATCTATATGTGGCTGACAGCAAAATCAACCTTCTGTGAATGACCACAGCAGCCTGGTCCTCTGATCATAAGATCCCGGCAGCACGTATACTGCTCTCCTTCAAAGCGAGCTAGCTCGCAATTTTTTTGCGATTGCGCTCATTACCACCTACTCGTGGTTTTTTTCTGGTGACAGCTCGTGCTTTGACGTGGAGTGTTCACTTCCACTATTATCGTGATCCACCTACATCACCTAGCATTTTCTTCGTAATAGCTAAGTAGTGCCTTGTACAATGTTTTACCGACGTAATGATGCGTCCGATGTAATTCTGTAATAGTATTTCATCCGATATTACAAATATTACCACGGTTTTAGCAAAGACTACAGGACACTAACTTAGGTAGATACGATTGCACAACACTTGACCGCCGATTACGCCACAATTCGTGTTTCTCTTGATAACACCTCATTGAGTATTTATGCAGAACCCAACAACTTGGCATGCATAAATTTGCACCAAACTCCCACAGTAGTAATCATACCGTCCCTACCACACGATTGCTTTTAATGTGATCATCAGGATACTGCTGTCGTCACACACCGTACGGACACGCGCCGCACAATACTACTTGATCAACGCACACAAGTAGTGGAACCGCAAAAAATGCTGCGTAATCAGCTAGATGCGCAATGGTTCGCATACCATCGATACCAACAGTACATGACAGCTGCACAATGTTTTTGAACCACTCCGTCAATCCGTTTTTTTTTTCCTTTTTTTGCGGATGAAACAGTGGCCTTACAGTGGTGCATGCAGCTATTCGAAAACATCCTCCATTTGTTGGGCTGTAGAGGCTGTCACTGTGTCGGTGATAACTTCTAGCAAGGCATCATATCGAAGGACGATGTGTCAGCAACAAAAAGTCTCCTCGCTCCACGTTGTGGAGGTGGCGCTTCCCTACACAACATTAGTCACGTTTGACACACCGCACGCAGCTGCTCGCCCGTTTGTGCCCCATCAGCTACGGCGGCCAATTTTCGACTCACTGCACAGGCTGAGCCATTCCGGCATCGGAGCAGCACAAAGGCTTATCAAGACCGCTTTGTCTGGCCAGGGATCAAAAAGCTATTCAAAGCTGCGCAAGAAGCTGCCAAGCCTGTCAATCTGGCGAAGTGACCCGGCACACGCGTTTAGCGGTGCAGCCATTTTTACCACAAGAGGGCCGTTTCGATTACGTGCATATTTACTTGGATGGGCTTCTTCCGCCCTGCCAAGGTTTCAGATACCTCCTCACGTGTGGTGACCGGTAGTCAAGGTGGCCTGAGGCGACGCGTCTACAAGACATCACGGCCGGAACAGTGGCGGAAGCATCTGTTGCTACGTGAGTGTCGTGGTATGGTTGCCCTGCGCGCATTACTACTAACGAAGGCCGGCAAATTTAAAGCTCGCTGTTTGTGTACCCTGGCGAAACTTCTCGGAAGGCACCTTCATAAAACCACGGCTTTCCACCCACAGAGCAACGGCATGGTCGAGCGTCTGGACGACAAATGAAGGAGGCATTGAACGCCATGCTCGTAAGACAGCACTGGGTGGAAAGGCTAGCCCTAGTACTACAGGGGCTGCGAACAATGTTCAAGGATGATCTCGGATTCAGAGTAGCCGACACGCTGTATTCGCCAGCAATGCGGGTTTCAAGTCAGTATTTCGGCATCCAGCAAGGCACTCCGCCAATGGTCGCGCCGCACCTAAAGAGGCTGCAGTCATTGTTGGACTAACATCGAACAACAACGTATCGCCTGCGGGCAGCCTGTGTTGCCCGACAGTGGACACAACCATGCAAGTCTTTCTGCGGCGTGACGGTATGAATCCAACATTGATTGCTTCCTTTAAAGGCTCTTTTCGTGTGGTGTCGCATTCAAAGAAAACCATGAAGATTGATATTCGCGGCAAAGAAGAGACAGTGTCGTGCGACTGCTGAAACCAGCCTATCTTGAACAATAACTCTTCATTCCTTCCGCCATTCACACCTAAGCCTCCGGCAATATGAGGAGGGGGGGAGAGGGCTTGTAATGACCGCTCATCACCTCGCTGCGCCACGCTGTGGATGTCATTGCCCCATGCTCTGGGAATCCAATTTGATTCGCTGTGGTGGTTATTCCCTTACGACTTCCAGTACCTCGCTGCCTATTGTAAATTGCTGCTCTTTTCCGAGACTGTTAAACATTACTTTAGTTTTCTACAGATTAATTTTTACACCCACTCTTCTGCTTTGCCTCTCCAGGTCAGTGAGCATGCATTGCAATTGGTCCCCTGAGTTACTAAGCAAGGTGATATCATAGGCGAATCGCAAGTTACTAAGGTATTCTCCATTAACTTTTATCCCCAATTCTTCCCAATCCAGGTCTCCGAATACCTCCTGTAAACACGCTGTGAATAGCATTGGAGAGATCGTATCTCCTTGCCTGACGCCTTTCTTTATTGGGATTTTGTTGCTTGCTTTATGGAGAACTACGGTGGCAGTGGAGGCGCCATAGATATCTTTCAGTATTTTTACATACGGCTCGTCTACACCCTCGTTCCGTAATGCCTCCATGACTACTGAGGTTTCGACAGAATCAAACGCTTTCTCGTAATCAATGAAAGCTATATATAAGGGTTGGTCATATTCCGCACATTTCTCTATCACCTGATTGATAGTGTGAATATGATCTATTGTTGAGTAGCCTTTACGGAATCCTGCCTGGTCCTTTGCTTGACAGAAGTCTAAGGTGTTCCTGATTCTATTTGCGATTACCTTAGTAAATAGTTTGTAGGCAACGGACAGTAAGCTGATCGGTCTATAATTTTTCAAGTCTTTGGCGTCCCCTTTCTTATGGATTAGGATTATGTTAGCGTTCTTCCAAGATTCCGGTAAGCTCGAGGTCATGAGGCATTGCGTATACAGGGTGGCCAGTTTCTCTAGAACAATCTGTTCACCATCCTTCAACAAATCTGCTGTTACCTGATCCTCCCCAGCTGCCTTCCCCCTTTGCATATCTCCCAAGGCTTTCTTTACTTCTTCCGGCGTTACCTTTGGGATTTCGAATTCCTCTAGACTATTTTCTCTTCCATTATCGTCATGGGTGCCGCTGATACTGTATAAATCTCTATAGAACTCCTCAGCCACTTGAACTATCTCATCCATATTAGTAATGATATTGCCGGCTTTGTCTCTTAACGGATACATCTGATTCTTGCCAATTCCTAGTTTCTTCTTCACTGTTTTTACGCTTCCTCCGTTTCTGAGAGCATGTTCAATTCTGTCCATATTTTACTTCCTTATGTCAGCTGTCTTACGCTTGTTGATTACCTTCGAAAGTTCTGGCAGTTCTATTCTAGCTGTAGGGCTAGAGGCTTTCATACATTGGCGTTTCTTGATCAGATCTTTCGTCTCCTGCGATAGTTTGCTGGTATCCTGCCTAACTGAGTTACCACCGACTTCCATTGCACACTCCTTAATGATGCCCACAAGATTGTCGTTCATTGCTTCAACACTAAGGTCCTCTTCCTGAGTTAAAGCCGAATACCTGTTCTGTAGCTTGATCTGGAATTCCTCTATTTTCCCTCTTACCGCTAACTCATTGATCGGCTTCTTATGTACCAGTTTCTTCCGTTCCCTCCTCAGGTCTAGGCTAATTCGAGTTCTTATTATCCTGTGGTCACTGCAGCGCGCCTTGCCGAGCACGTCCACATCTTGTATGATGCCGCGGTTAGCGCAGAGTATGAAGTCTATTTCATTTCTAGTCTCGCCGTTCGGGCTCCTCCACGTCCACTTTCGGCTATCTCGCTTGCGGAAGAAGGTATTAATCATCCTCATATTATTCAGTTCCGCAAGCTGTACTAATAACTCTCCCCTGCTATTCCTAGAGCCTATGCCATATTCCCCCACTGCCTCTGCTTTCTTAGAACCGAAATGGCTGCCAATCTAGCGCGCCAGCGCAGCCACTGGAAAAACCTGGTTTTCCTTTTGAATAAACCCAGTCGGCTCTCCGTTTTCAAGCTACCAAAATGTGCATTCCTTGCCTCCGCCAAACCAAGCTCCCAACAGTATAAAGCTGTCGGAGTATAGGAGCACTTTGATTCTCTACGTGATCAATGAGAGGGCGTAGTTTGGCGTCATCGCATCTCCCTAAATGTAAGTCTGATGTAGTCAGGACCCCAAGAAATCCGCAGTCTTTATCCACGTCATTAGCGCAAAGTTTGACTGATACCCGCGACAATATGTGAACAACTTCATCTCATATGTAGACTCATATCATAGCAATCTCATATGTAGACTGTAATATCAAATCTTGCAGTTGGAGAGACCGAGGTGGCTAATCAACTGGTTTATTATTTTTACAGGTCGGTATATTTGATATGTAGAAATTATATAGAAACTACAACTTAAAGTGGAAGATAATACAACCTGCTGTAGGTGAAAGCTTATACCACATCTTGCGCGTTACATGTGCCCTGCTTTACTACAAACTACCACCACTGCATCGTCCCATCCACTTTCATAGGTTTATGTTTATATACAGATGACCTAGTCTTGGGAGTGGGAAACAGCGCTGTTCACAGCAGTGCTATCGGAAATGTATGATGTCGTTTTAGCGGCAATTATTACGTACTACGTATACTAACCAGCAGGCCACAAATGCCTCGCGTATGATACCAATCAGCATAATTTCATTCAGTATCGAAGCCCTGACTCTGCTGACAGAGACACATTTCCAGACGGCTTAGCGGATGCAGGCTGCATAAAACAGGAAATATCCTAGAAAATACAAAAGAACAATGAAGAAAAATACAAACACTGATCCTTCGGGTCAGAAAACGTGTCTCTTGATGTGAGCATTTGATGCCCGTCGTACAGCTCTGCAGTTTTCTGGTCACTTCACATGCACAATTGTTGTGCTCGGAATTTCAGGGTAGACCATCAGCGAGCACTAATTAACAGTGGACGACACTCAAAGAGAAGCGACGCGCCAAACAATAATGCTGGGCAAACAGCACTTAACGTCTTTAGTCTTTCCCTGTTTCTGACCAAAGCAAAAAAGTAAAACAAGTTTGATAGCGTCAATCATTTGCGGCGTATGCCTTTAGTGTCTTTAATGAAAACGAGTTTACGAAAAAAAATTACATCTAAAAACGTACGATATAACACAATGACACGAGAGGAGTTCTTACAAGTGAAGGTTATGCGTAACAGAAATCTTCGCCGTAGGCGCTTGACGTGCAGTTCCAGGGACTAATTAAGACATAACAGTGACCTACTGTACTGTATAAGGAGGCCTGTGTGTAGAGCCTGCAAGTTCAGCGTAAAGTTCGAACCTTTTTATTGGAGGTTACCGCTAGTATTGCAGCCTTAAATAAAAACAGCTTACCGGAACCTGCAGAACTTGGTTAAGTTGAAACTTTATGGTTGGACAAACCATTTCAGAGAATCTCAGTGCCACCTGTGATAGAAAGATAGAGATATATGAGTCTGTGCAATGAATGGTTTATATTTCGTTTATAGGAAGACATTATAGTTATTTAGTATTATTTCGTCAGGCATATATTAGGTAGTAGTTTCTTATGTTTATTACACATATTTCGAGAAACCAGCAGGGTAATATGTGATATAAACAAAACGTCGTTGTAATAAATATAGTTCTCAAGTATACACGACTTCCTCCGTTTTATTCTATTTTAGTGCCTATAAAACATGAACAACTTCAAGAACACTCCTGGAATTTTCAAGTTTTTTTATGACTAATTAGAGCCTGTAACAATTTTCTGAAATAATAAAAGTAACCCACAGCTTTATCTAAAAAATTCAAGTTTGTCTAAACTGTAGCAATGCCCCCGCCCCCCTATCTCCTAATCTTCTCGACTTATTCCTTTAGTAGAACGGTAATTGCACGCATCGGCCAAATGAGCTATGAGGGAACCCATACTCAATATCTCCTAAATTTTTAACAGAAAAGTGTTTTATAACAAGTCATACGAAAAAAAAACGATGAGCTAGACGCCCGTCCTGTAGTTAACATCTCGCAAATATCCTGGCATCTACGCGAGATGATGTCACTTTCTCGTTTAATATAGGTCCCCTGAATAAAACTAAAGGTAGCGATATTTTTTATCTTGCCGCCCTATCCAGTGAAAAAGGGCATGCGAGGAAGGCTTCCTGTTGGTTGAGCACAAACATGCGATCCTGCGATCTCATGACGATCACAATCCTGAGAGCTTCTGTGCGCTGCACGCCACGCCTATCTTTTTCTTGGTTTCTAAATGCGTAACCATTTTTATGCTCACCCAAAGAATAAACAAGCCCGTTCGTCTGTCCCGTCAGACGATCGCTTTCGATATAGTGCCCGCAATAGTGAGCGAATTGATCTTTCTGCTGCCTCTTGCTTCAACGGCCAACTAAACGGCGAGCACCAAGCTAAGAACACTCGGCGCATTCTGTGGCCATCTCAAATTGCTTTCAAGATAGAACCCGCGCGGTCACACCATGCGCAGCCGCCGCCGGAGTATGGATGATCACTGTTGATAGTAGTTCGCATCGAGAGGAGGCAGTGCCATCGGCCACGTGGGCGTACGAATTCTACCAGACGCGACACAGCTCACTTACCTCACGTACTACAGTACGCATTCGGCCAGTGCTCATCGTCCAAGAAGCACGGCATTATAACAACGCATCATTTAGATAACTCCCACAGGAGATACTGCGCGATTTTGTTTTGTTTTGAGATGCGTCGGCATCATGACATTTGCTCATATGGCATGGCGGACAGCAAAGTGGGCGGCGCCCTTCGCATAAGTACCACTGGTGCTAACGCCGTTGCGGAAGCTTCTCATACATGGCGCCATGAAATGAAAATGCAAGAATGCAACAACGCAATATTGCGGTTTTCTGATGTCAAATGCATTTCGCATAGCGCTATTGAAGCACCTTTGGGCCTTAAGCTTGACTGGCGTGAGTGGAAGCGTGGAAGCGCTACGTTCGGCTGATTTGTGCATAAGCTGTTCGATTTGTTTTGCGGTATTGTTCTGGCGCACCGAAAATACATCTTGTGGAGTATAATAGATCGTATTTTTTTAAGCAAAATATGGATGACCTACGAAACCTGCGCAGTAAGAACAGACTGGTGCTTGTTTTTATCCATGAAAGATTATTTTGCTCTATTTTCATTGCCAAAGCCCTGCGAATGCAAGGAGTCTATAAGTTTCTCGTGAGTCTTTTATGCTCATTCTAAAATGCTGCAAAAATGACATTCTAAACGTTTTAGACAACAATGATGCATCTGAGTGCTGCAGTCACGTGTATCTTTTTTATTATTTCGCACACGCACTTTTCTTATGCAGGCATTCAGTTCACATTTATTATGACGAAACAATAAGACGGCAAACTATCCGAAGAAACCACCTGGCTTAAAAGGACGCCACTATTATGTTCTGTAACAATGATCAGCAATGAACATTAGCTCTTCGAGTATATATACCCATGTTCAAATAGACATGTATCGTGGCAATTCTGTGTGCATTGAGATTTCGGGTGCGAGTCGTACTCGGGCATATTCACACCTGCATTAAAAGAGTGCCTGCGTTTACTAAATAAGGCTAGTTCTTGACTTCTTAACGTTCGGTAATGTCCGGTGGTTTCTATATTGTTTGGCGCTTTCTCGCTCTAATGCTATGCATGATGTAGCCGAGCAACAAGTAGTGATAATCTTTATACTTGTTCTTCCACTCGCAAACATGTTACCAAGAATTCGTCAGCACCTATCCCAGGATGCCTGTCGACGCCAATGCGTCAGCATACAAGCAATATAGTGACCCAACGTAGTGCTACGTTCGTCACGCATTACGAATGTTGCGTGTGCTCAGCAGGGCTCCTCTGTCGTGTTTTCCTATGAACACTGTGCGATATTTAGCCAAGAGAGAGATAAAACTTTATTGTGTCCTTGATGGGGTTCAGGGGTGGTGGGGGTCGGGAGACTAACCCCCAATCGCCCCCTTCCTCAGAGGGCGGCCAGTCCTTGCTTTCTGGCGGCGTCTTCGGCCATCCGGACGGCCCAGAGCTGCTTCTCTGGGTCCAAGCTGAGCAGCAATGTCTCCCACTGCTCGGCCGTACTAATGATGCGTGTGTTAGTGCGGGAGGTGTTGGTGGGTGAGGCTTTGGGGCATTGCCAGATAATATGATTGAGGTCTGCGCGGGCCTTGCACACTTTGCAGAGTGGTGAGTATGCATCGGGGTACATGCGGTTGTAAAGCACGGGGTTCGGAAAAGTTCGTGTCTGAAGGAGTCGCCAAGTGGTGGATTGAGACTTATTCAGTGTTTTGTGTGCTGGGGGGTAGCGTAACCGGTCTCTGCGGTAGTGCAGGAGAATTTCCCTGAACGTGACCATTCGGTCCCCCGCGTCACCGCGATGCAGAACAGAGGGCTGGTCGGGAACGGAAGACGCAGGAGAAGGATGATGCGCCCGGTGTGCGAGAGCTCAGGTGGCATCGTGGGCGGCTTCGTTTCCAGCCAGACCCGAATGACCAGGGGCCCAGATGATCTGCACGCGGCGTTGCCTTGGGGGAGGAGTGCCAGAGAGAATCTTCTGCGCTTGGGGTGCTATCAGTCCTCTTGCATAGTTACGAATGGCCGTTTTTGAATCACTGATGATGCAGTGTGCATTGGTAGCCGCGTAGGCCAAAGCGATGGCCGTTTCTTCTCCTACTTCGGGTTGCGTGGTGAATATTGATGCGGCCGCGGAGAGGTGGTACTGCGAACCCGCGACTGTGACGACCGCCATGGCGTTTTGGTTGGGGTACTCTGCTGCGTCCACGTAGGTTACGTCGGTGGCTTGGTCGTAGCGCTTTTGTAGTTGTTTAGCTCTTTCTGCACGTCGCTCCGGATTGTGTTCAGGGTGCATATTGCGAGGTATGGGCGGGATAACTAGCTGGTCACGAAGGTTTTGAGGGATGGGTACTTTTAGTCCGAATTGGGTGGTGTAGGTTATGCCTAGGATGCCTAGAATGTGCCTGCCCGTGATGGAATTGGCAAGTCGTTCGTATTGGCTAATACGGTGCGCTTCAATAAGCTCATCTATGGTGTTATGAATGCCTAGGGCGTCCAGTTTCTCGTTAGAGGTGGTGATGGGAAGATGTAGGGCTTGTTTATAGGCCCTCTTGATCATGGTATTGAGTTTGAGCTTGTCAGTTGCATTGAGGCTAAGGTACGAGGCGACATAGGTGATCCTGCTCAGGGCATAGGCGGTTACCAGGCGTATAAGGTTGCTTTCCTTCATGCCGTGATGTCGATTTCTGATGCGTGCAATGAGGCGAGTGGTTTGGTGTACATGATTATCTAATTGCTTGAGTATCTCCGTGTTTCTGCCGTTTTGTTGGATGCGTAAGCCAAGGATACGAATGCCAGGTACTGTAGGTATGCGTTGCTGGTGCACGTGGAGTTCTATCTCGGGTGGGTGAGGGTCTGGACGTCGACCTCCCCAATTAGGCTTGTACAGAAGGAGCTCCGATTTCTGTGGGGAACACGCCAGGCCACGCGGTTCTACGTATGCAACGACCTCGTTGATGGCTTGCTGCAGCGTGTCTTGGATGTCCCCGTCGATGCCCCCAGTGACCCACAGGGTGATATCGTCGGCGTAGAGGTTATGCTTGAGGTTGAGGATGCTAGCTAATGCAGGCGGTAGTCCGAGCAAGGCCACATTAAACAGAAAAGGGGATAGAACCGATCCTTGCGGCGTGCCTTTGCTGCCGCAGTGAATAATTGGCGACTGCAACCCTCCGATGGTAATGGTGGCCGTGCTACCTGTAAGAAAATTCTTCACGTAGTTATATGTTCGATGTCCAACCCGGAGTTGTGCCAGTTGGTTCAGTATGGCCTCATGCGTGACGTTATCGAAGGCCTTGGTTAGGTCTAGCCCCAAGATGGCTCTGGTGTCCAGCCTAGAGCTTTTGTCGCCATCGATAATTTGGTGCTTGAGCTGAATCATGGCATCTTGAGCAGAAAGTTTCGGGCGGAAGCCAATCATGGTATTGGGGAAGAGGTCGTTGTCGTTCATATGTCTGTGTAAGCGTGTGAGGATGACGTGCTCGAGGACCTTTCCAACACATGAAGTCAGGGAGATAGGGCGGAGGTGTTCGAGAAGGAGGCGTTTCCCTGGTTTGGGAATCATGATAATTTTGGCTTCTTTCCATTGTGAGGGGATGTTTCCAGTTTCCCAGTATGCGTTAAAATAAGCTCTGAGGGCTAGTATAGAATCCTCATCTAGGTTGCGAAGCATTTTATTAGTAATGCCATTAGGTCCCGGAGCTGAGTTAGGGCGGAGTGCGAGGATGGCTTCACGTACTTCTGCTGCTTCTATGGGCGCGTCCAGGTGGTCGTTATCGGTCTCTGTGTATGCTGGAGCGGGTGTAGTAAGTTGAGGTCCTATGTATCGGTCTATCAATTCTTGAATAACTTGTGCGTCCGCGGCCGGATGGGTGTGAATAATTTTTTGCAAGTTGTGCTGTTCTGTGTTCTTGCTGTTAGCCGGATCGAGGAGGCAACGGAGGATATTCCACGTTTTGGGCAGGTTTGGTTGCCGCTCCATGCTGTCGCAAGTGCTGTGCCAATTTTGACGAGTAAGTTGTTGCGCATATTCTTCGATTTGAATGGTGAGAGTACTAATACGTTTCCTGAGCGTTCGGTTGAGCTTGTTGTGTTTGTATCTGCGTTGCAGACTGGCGAGGGCTTCCCACATATGCAGTAACTTGCTATCTGCCTCCTGCAGATTAGCTTCCTCAGGCACCAATTTAGTGGCTTTCCTGGCGTCTTGCAGCAAGGATGCGACCCAATCTTACAAATGGGGTTGGGTACCCGAGAAAGAGGTGAGGGCTCTGGCCTGCCGGAAAGCGTCCCAGTTCGTTATGCGGAGTTGACGACCCTTAGGCTTTCGCGGGCCCGCTCGAACTGTTGTTTGGATTAAATAGTGGTCGCTGCCCAAGTTGTCTTGTGTGTTGATCCAGTCTGCTTGTGGAATTCGTTTTGCGAATGTCAAGTCCGGGCTAGTATCTCTGCTAACGCTGTTTCCCATACGAGTGGGAGAAGTTGGATCCGTGACAAATTAAGACCTAGATTCTGTCCGTCAAGCTATAGTTGTCTTCCCTTTCGGCGGTCCATTGGGTATCCCCATGCCACCGCAGGGGCGTTTAGGTGCCCTACGATGAGCAGGGAGGCTCCTCTAGCTACTTGATCTGCTTTGGTGAAAAGTCGTAGAAACCTGTGTTGTTCTCTGGGGCTGCTGTGCACATTGAGGATGAAGAGGCTCTGTTGCTTGCGCCTTGCAGACGGGATGATCTCCAGAAAAATGTGGGATGCTGTATCAATGCCTGTGTGATGCTGTACAACCGGAATGTTTCGTTTAACTAGTGTTGTTACTTGGGGCCTGTGGTTATCATTGCAAACTGCGGTGTATGCCACGTATCCCGACAGCTTAACCGCTTCTCCGGTCTCTTGTAATGCGATAACATCGGGGGAAGTATGCGGTGCGAGAGAGGTAATGTATTGCTCTAAGTGTGCTCGTTTTCACCGGAAGCCCCGGAAGTTCCACTGCCAAACGCAGTAGGTAACACGTTCTGGATTACTCGCAGCCATCTTTGTCGGGACGCGAGTACGGCTTCTTTAGGGGAGCTGCTCTGGGACGGAGTAGGGTGTTTTCCAATTCGGTCAAACGGGTGTTGTGATTTTGAGCCAAAGTCGCGACCATGTCTTGAAGCACTTTGCGCGTGTCGTCCATGTTTTCCTGTCGCTGATGTTCTCTTGCCGCAAAGGCTTGCTCAATTCTGGACAGTAGTAACGTTTCTAGTTTCACCGTAAGGAGGTTGTCCATTGCACGTTCGAGAGCCTTTGCAATGGAGACGTCGAGCAATGTGGCAAGCTTACAACCTAATGCTTCGTTGAGGTTGCGTTCTATCCGCTGTTGCAGCTCAGGGAGAGCCTCACATTTGACATTTCCTTCTGAAGTGTATGCTGGTGTTGCCGCTTTTGAGATTGGTTCGAGAGCTTTGCGTTTGTGCGAGGTTGGTTGTTGGGTGGTTTGCGGGCAATCTATTGCAGGGACATGAAGGATGTCTGCATTTGATGGTAAATGTTTGGGTTGTATGTCTGCAAGTTGTGATTTGAGATTAGCATTTTCTGTCTTGAGTTCTTGTATCTCAGCACGTAAGGATCGCAGCTCCTGCATGAAGCTGTGCATGGTAGCGTAACTAACTGTGTTCACTGGGGTTGCTATAGGTTGTGTGGTGTGACCTGTGTGGGAGACAATGCTGGCCCAGCTTACCTTGGGGGGTGCGTATTGCACTTTAACTGTGGTCGTTCTGAGGCTTGCGTTTCCTTTCTGCTGCGGTGGTGTTGAATCCGGTCCGCTCCGGGAGTGACTGCGTCCTTCTGACTGACTGCGACCTCGGGAGCGGCTGCGTACACGAGGCCGACTGGGTCCTCGTGAATTGCTGTGTTGGGGAGCCTGCGGTTGTATTGTTGACTTCGGTGTTGGCAGAGCTGAGTCTCCATTTGCAGAAGTCGATGGCCGCGTCTCCTGGTCAGCTCCTTGTTGTTCCAGTCGTAGGCGTCCCCATCATCGTTGGAGTAGGAGGTGTGGCATCTGGAAGCGGCGATGGCAGGACTTATCACCATTCGGGTGGTCTTTGCCGCAGAGCGCGCAGCAAGGGTGACAGGGGTGATCAGCCGGCGGATTTACTGTGTCACAGCTCTTGCATTTCTTCTGGGTTCTTCTGGGTTCGCACCACATCGGCCCTGTGGCCGACGGTCCCGCAGATGTCGCAGACCTCGATGCGCTTCTTATGTAAATAGCATTTGTATTCTGCTCCGCGGTAGTAGACAGGGTACGGTACTTGCTTTCCGTCGAATACGATGAGCATTCCATTAGTATTGCCCATGCGTCGGGCCTGCAGAATCGTAGGGTTCTTCTTGTAAACGAGACTGTTGGTAATGTCTTCTTCTGTGTCATATGAAGGGAGGTTATGTGTGACTCCTTTGGCTGTGTCCTCCGGCGGTGTGACGTATGCTGTGGCAGCGTAGCGGACTGCTCCTATGGAGATACTGCGGATGCGACAGTATTTTTCGGCGTTAGACATCATTGGCGTGCTACCTACAATGACGTTCTTATCCGTGCATGAGCGGTAAATGTCGTCCTCTGCTTCTTTGGTTGTAATGCCCGTGATCTGTAGTATTGAGTCGCGTATCTGGGCGTCTCCTAGTTTGGACACGTTGAAACCGTTTCTTGGGCGTATGGCGATCTTGATATCATTCTTCGGAAGTCGTGGTTGCCGTGGTGCGCGTGGGCGTAGTGCGGACTGCTCGGTACACTCGGTGCGTGCGCTTGCGGTTGCGCGGAGGGATCCGTGTATGAGTAGGGATGATGCCTGCGTAGTCTGTCGTTGCTTACGGTGGCTGACAAGCCACCCTGCTTCAACGGTAACTTCTTCGGGGGCTATTTTCGTACCTTCAACGTCTACTACCTCCATGACGAGGAGAGGGGCTGCACTTACTTGATCTCACGAGGGTGCGAGTCGTTGGGCGAAGTCCTCGGGAGCCGGGACTGCGACAGCGACGCCGCGCACCTTCGTAGGCGCAGCGCACCTGTCTCTCGGCCAGACGGAGCAGCTGAAGATCTTGTTAGGGTTAGCAATCTTGTAGTCGTAGAAACCCTTGTCCTGGGTCCCTGGCGTCGGAACTGGTCTTGATCGGTAGCGGATCACTTCCGGAAGCTGGTTCCGATGTTAGTTTGGGTCCAGCGGTGATTGTTTGGCCACAAGAGTTTGAAATATACGGAGCCCATACGAGGCGCGTGCACTCCGTCAGCGGCGTCGTCGTCTTTTTAGCCATGCCACCACGAAGATGCGCATAGCTTTCGAAATGCATGGCGCATCCACCTGTGCCAACGCTCGCAGACGGATCAACCGGCAGCTAAGCTGAGCGTTCACGCTTCTTTCTGGAACCCTCACCACCTGGTGGCTCTGGCGGGGAGACTGCGCGTTGCCTCCCAGATGAGACACGTCACGCACCCTGCGGACGCTGTGAATTGCTCCTTCGCTGGCCACACATCTTGTGGCGCATGCGCAGAGAGCAAAGATGACCAGAGGCTCATTGAAGAGCGGCACATACCTAGTGCACTCATAGTGCAGCTCGCTAAAATGTTGGCATGAAAGATGCTCATTGAAAACACGCACTCACCCAGCGAATTTGTGGCGCAGCTTTCTAAAGCGCCGAGATGCGGTTCTTGGGGAAACCGTTTTACGTGCATTCAATTCTGCCTTCCAATGGATAAAGTTTAAAGCTTTCTCATTGTACAATCGGCTGTTATAATTGCAGTCGGACTACTCTTCTCGCACACTTCGTTATCTTGTAGCGTCGCCGTCAAGTACGCACTCAGCAGAACTACCGCCGTATAAAAAACTTGTTTGAACGGTTGCAATAGGTTCAGCTACTATTTATTTCAGTGATACGCACTACTGTTAGCAGTCATTGTGAGATTGGCTCTGCCGAATGTTTGTACGAGTATTTTATAGGTTTGAACATTCTTATGGCAAATAATAGACTTTGTAGGGGCCATCTATCTATCTATCTATCTATCTATCTATCTATCTATCTATCTATCTATCTATCTATCTATCTATCTATCTATCTATCTATCTATCTATCTATCTATCTATCTATCTATCTATCTATCTATCTATCTATCTATCTATCTATCTATCTATCTATCTATCTATCTATCTATCTATCTATCTATCTATCTATCTATCCATCTATCTATCTATATATATATCTATCGATGTAGGTATGTCGCTGAATACATTGCTCCCAACCTGAGCAACTTGTAGTCCATCGTCAGAATGCTGCGCTGAGGAAACGGGGTTAAAAAAATTACCGACGATTACGTTACTTCCTAATGCGAAATTTGAGCGCAGCAAATAAGCTGTTTCACCTTTTCGATAGATTGAGGCAAAGAAATCGAGCAACACATGTATGCGCTATCACAGAATTTTTTTTTATTTTTCACACGTATTCCTTTAACAAAGACACCACTAACAGTTCTTGACAGTCATGAAGGAAGCTTTGTGGTCGGAGAAATAGATTGATATATGTTCGACTTGGTACACCAATGCTTGATTCTCAAAGACGAGATCTATACAAGTGCCTCGCGAGGTTGTCACAGCCGTGGGACGTGTTACGAGCGAGAGGAACGGGATGTTCTCCCGCATAAGTGTTAGGAAATTGCTGTTTGTCTTTATGTCAACATTAAAGTCCCCCACTACTAACATCGGTGTGGATCGATGGACGGTTAATGCGAGTTGCAGGAAGTGCACGACGTCTTTCGTGAGTGCGGTAGCGGACTCACGAAAGCGGTATCAGTCGGTCGCTGCTAGCGCTGGGGGGATGAAAGGGGGGCGGAACTGGTTGCGAGGCCGACGACAACGCCGACGTGAAACCCAGGAACGGACGCCAAAGAGCCATTTGTGTAGCCAGCCCTCCTCCACAGTCTCTCCTCCTCCCTTCCATCATCCTCCCTCGCCCGGAGAGCCGACAGCGCGCATGCGCGGCGGCGGAGCAGATTCGTCGGCGAGCTGGTTACGAGGCCGACGACAACGCCGACGCGAAACCCAGGAACGGACGCCAAAGAGCTGCGGTCTAAAACAATTGTGATTTCACTGACAACTGGTCCTTTCTGTAAGCGGGTTTGAACTGATCGGGCACAGCAAGTGGGTCAAGTTCACCCCGCACAAAACATTCTTACACCGAATTTCATAATCGGATCCGTCACGCTACGTCTGTCGCCCCACGTTGACGATAAGCTTCTGAGCAACGGTGTTGGAGCCGTCTGCAGGGGTCCCGTAACGTACAAGGGGCATCGCTGTCACCACCGTCACCAACGTCTCCGTCTGTGCGGGGCCTAGCGAAGAGATGGTGCGGAAATTTAACTTCTTGCACCTAATCTCTAAAAGCAAGACTGCGTTTACACCTTGCCATGACAATGCCCTGGAACGAGACATGCTCCTCGCCATTTGCGGGGACCTCTCGAAGCGCGAAAACCAGTGGTTTGCGGAGCACCACAGATAGGCATTTGGAGCCAAGTCGTTCCCCTCGATAAGGTGCCCACGGCAGGGACTGGCGATCTGCTCGATCAAATTATTCTCTGTGGAATTAGACGCTTTAAGCCTCACGTGTATGCATTGTACTTATCTATCAACCGCCCTGTGTTCTTCGCCATTAGCGACAAACGAGACGACGAAGCGCTGCTATCACCTTGCGTTGCCGAAGCGATGGATATTTCGCACTGAACTGTAAAGATGCATATGACATTCATATTGCATGTATATAATGAGCTTACAGTGTCGGCATCATCATCACCATCACCATCAGCACGGTTACGCCCACTGCAGGGCAAAGGACTCTCCCATACTTCTCGAACTACCCCGGTCATGTGCTAATTGTGGCCATGTTGTCCCTGCAAACTTCTTAATCTCATCCGCCCACCTAACTTTCTGCCGTACCCTGCTACGCTTCCCTTCCCTTGGAATCCAGTCTGTAACCCTTATTGACCATCGGTTATCTTTGCTCCTCATTACATGTCTGGCCCATGCCCATTTCTTATCTTGATTTCAACTAAGATGTCATTTACCCGCGTTTGTTCCCTCACCCAATCTGCTCTTTTCTTATCTCTTAGCATTACACCCATCGTTCTTCTTTCCATAGCTCGCTGCGTCGTCCTCAATTTAAGTAGAACCCTTTTGGTAAGCCTCCAAGCCTCCTGTTCGATGTGTGGATGCGCACTGTAGACGCAATGCAAGAATGACGCGTTATAAACGGGCTGCAAGCACATGCACTCCCATATATTCTTACGTGTCCTTCGCATCTTGCATGTCAAAAATGGCTGCGAAATGAATGAAATAGTTAAAACTCTTTGCTATGGCCCAAATAAGCCATGTGAATAGCGCATTACGTTTAGGAAGTGTGCTAACAATCCCTAACGACTCTGCTAGTGCTGCTTAACGTAGCACCTGCTGAAACAGACAACCGAGCTAGAGCTAACCCTTGATTTCTAGAAGTGCCTCTTATGTTGCATGGAATTTTTTGGTGGGTTGGTCGAAAAATTACATGAGAAGCCAGGAAGCTACCCTTGCGTTAAGTGTTACATCTGTTTGTACGTACATTCCTATACAAATTACTTCATAAACCAATATTTTGGTATAGTTCCTCGCGCAAACAAAATAAATACCTATCAAATACCCTAACAGCTATCTTTGTCAGCCTATCTTGGTCACTTGATAAAAGCAGTCAGTGCAGCTCACCGCATTCAGCATAGCTGCGAGGTAGATGATTATTTCTTCTGTTGAGTTAAAATAACGGGTGTAGTTGATGCTTGTCAGAATACATGTCTCCACTGTAAATACCTTAAGTTCATATTGTTTCCCAGTTGGTTGCTCTGCAAAAGAATCATCAATGAGTAATGCACAAGGTGTCGTTGATGAATTTCTTTTCCAAGGTTGGTTTCAATGAACACGTTGTTTCACTCAAAGGCCGTTCTTAGCAACAAGAGATATCAGTATAGGCTATTTTCTCGGTCATTGCTGTCGACTAAATTTTAGGATTGTTAGGATTGATCTTAAATCCATTCTTCTCTGCCCACATTGAGACTTTGTTCAGGCCATGCTGTATCTGTCTCTCGCAGACTGTGAGGTTACAAGATTTGAAAGCTATTTGTATGTCGTCCATGTAGACAGAATAAAAGATTGCCGGTGGTAATGAAACGCGAAGCGGGATCATCTTCCCGATGAAGAGTGTGCAGCTGAGCATGCCTTCTTGGGGTACACCCGTTTCTTGCATAAAAGGACGTGAAAGCACATTGCCGACTTTTACCCGGAAGGTACGACTAGACAGATAGCTTTCTATTGGGTTAAGCATATTACCATGGATGCCCATTTCTAACTAGTCTCTTGGGATTCCGTAACGCCATGCTATATCATACGCCTTTTCCATATCGAGATATATCGATAGGAAGAACTGTTTATTTATAAATGCGTCCCGGATATTTCCTTCAACACGTACGAGATGATCGGTTGTGGAGCGCCCTTCTCGGAAGCCACACTGATGAGGATCAAGCATTTTGCTCTGTTCAAGGAAATGAATGAGTCGCCGATTTATCATTTTTTTTCAAACATCTTACAAATGCAACTTGTTAGGGCTATGGGGCGGTAACTTCCCACTGAGGAAGGGTCTTTGCCTTGTTTCAAAACAGGGACCACAATGACTTCCTTCCATGCGGTTGGAAGGTACCCTGCATCCCAGATGGTGTTGAAAAGTGTGAGTAGTGTAACTTGCGTGTCATTGTGTAGGTTTTCGAGCATTTCATACATGATTCTATCAGATCCTGGTGCGGAGCTCTTGCATGCGCTCAAGGCAGCTCTCAATTCGACAATACTAAAAGGACGGTTGTAAGGCTCATTCTCTCGACATTTTCTTGTTAATGGCTTATGTTCTTCTATTTGTTTATGTTTCAGGAAGGATTGCGAATAATTATTTGAACTTGATACGCTCTCAAAGTGCTCCCCAAGTGAGTCTGCCTGATCTTGCAGTGTATCACCCTGTGTACTTACCGGAAGGAGTGAATATGTTTGTCGCCCTCTAATTCAATTTACCCTGTTCCAGACTTTGGCCTCATCTGTAAACGCGTACTTACTCGATAAATACTTCTGCCAGCTTTCTCTTCTGGCCTGTCGGCGGGTCCTCCTACCTTGGGACTTTACTTTTTTAAAGTTGACAAGATTTTCTGCAGTGGGCGAAGCGCGTAGCAACCCCCACGCTTTGTTCTGAATCCTACGTGCGATTCTGCATTCATCGTTCCACCACGGGACATGCCGTTTGCATGCCGAGCCACTTACTTCACGTCTGCATTTTGATGCGGCATCTATTATGAAGGCTGTGAAGTACTTCACAGCAGCATCGATTTCTAAAGAAGACATGTCATCCCATGATATACAAGTTAAGTTTCGGAATTTCTCCCAGTCTGCTGTGTCAATCTTGCACCTGGGAGCCTAAGGTGGATATTCGCTTTCTTTGTGTTCTTAATAGTATGGGGAAGCGGTCGCTTCCGTAAGGATTGTTCGTAACTTCCCATCTGAGTTCAGGCAGTATGGCCGGGGAAACTATGCTCAGATCAATTGAAGAAAAGGTATTGTTTGCAAGACAGTTCTAAGTGGGTTTCTTCTTATTCAGAAGGCGCGCACTAGAAGAAATAAGGAACTGTTCAACAAGACGACCTCGCGCTTCTATACGAGAGTCGCCCCACAGGGAGCTGTACGCATTGAAATCGCCAAGGACAACATAAGGTTCTGGCAATTGATCTATAAAGGATTTGAATTCATGTTTCGTTAATTTGTATTGTGGGGGTATGTAAAGAGAGCTAATGGTGGTGAGTTTGTTTAGGAGAACAGCTCGAACCGCCACTGCTTCAAGGGGCGCTTGTAGCTGTAAACGCTGACAGGAAATACTTTTGTGAATAAAAATGGCAACAGCGCCTGATGATACGACCGCATCATCGCGATCCTTGCGGAACTTGACATCACGTCAGTACGTCATCAAGGTTCCTAGGAAGACCTCTGACGTTCCATTGAATAATTTGTGTATCCATATTGAAAGTAAATCAGTGCTGTGTGTATGGAAACGGAGGTTATGCCTTAGGTTACAGAGCTCTTTCGAGGCCCTGTAACGGGGGTTCCACCCTTTCTGGAGCGTTCGATGGAGCCTCGCCGCTCCTTAGGCGTTTGGTGCGCCTTGAGGACAGGGGTAGTGTCAATTGCCTCTTCTGAGGCGCTAGACACGTGCTCTTGCGAGCAAGTAGTTACAAGAGAGAGTCCCGCCTTGGAGGGCAGGGCCCTTGCGTCCACCAGCCCGGAGGTCGATGGGGCTCCCTGGGGGATTTGGCTGCGCCGGCTGTTGCCAGCGCTGGAAGGGGCCGGGGAGGTTGGGGCAGCCTCTGCTGCGCCCACCTTCAGGGTCGATGGCCCCGTCTGCTGTGTTGGCGTAGCAGCGTTAGCTGCAGCCGCCGCGGGGGCCGATGGCGTCACTGCGGCCTCACTGGGTGTGGGCCGGACAGCCACCGGAGACCGTTGTGGCGCTGTCCCCTGACGCGCCACATCGGCAAAGGTGTGCTTTGGCAGGAAGGATACCCACCTGCGTGCATCTTTGAAACTTATATTTTCTTTTACTTTAATTGTAACTATTTTTTTTTTCTTCCAACATGGGCACGACTGCGAGTATGCAGCGTGCTCGCCTTCACAGTTTACGCACTGGAGAGAGCTTTCACAAGATTCAGAAGTGTGCTCATGAGCACTGCATTTCGCGCAGGTTTGACGGCCTCGGCAGCTCTGTGAACTGTGACCGAAGCGCTGGCATTTGAAGCAACGCAGGGGATTAGGGATGTATGGCCGAACACGGAGCTTGATATACCCGGCCTCGATGGACTCAGGCAGAACACTTGTGCCAAAAGTAAGTATCAGGTGTTTGGTCTGTATTTCCCTTATTATCACGCCTCATCTTAATTTGCTTAACGTTGATGATATTCTGCTCACTGAAGCCCTCCAAGAGCTCAGCCTCAGTAAGCTCCAAGAGATCATCATCGGAGACTACGCCACGGGTGGTATTCATAGTACGATGCGGAGTTACTGTCACTTTGGCGTCGCCAAATGATACTAGATTGGGCAGGTTTTTATATTGCTTGAGGTTGCGGAGCTCCAAGAGGAAAGCACCACTTGCCATTCTGGATGCTTTGTAACCTGTCCCAAGAACTGGGGTCAAGGACTTGGACACGAGGAATGGTGAGATTGTTCGTACGGGTTTGTTTGGTGTTTCGGAGTGGACTACGTGGAAACGAGGGAAAGTTTCTTTTTGACGGGCGAAAAATTCTAAAACTTCATCGGTGCGCCCCCTCTTCAGGGAGCGATCAGGTAGTGGGGGAAAGGAGGTATCCATAGGAGATTGTAATTTTGGCAGTACCGCCAGCCACCCACCGTGGAGTCCTACAAGGGGACGCTGCAGGGCCTGTGAAACACGGCCTGCAAACGCCAGCTGTACATTACCACTATAACCAAATATGAAATAACCTAGGTTGGTTATTCACACAAGGTTAACCCTTGCTGCCTGGAAAAATTGGAAGTAAAGAGAAGCCAGGAGAAGACAGAAAAAATGGAAAGTGGGAGAAAGACGAAGATTGGAGGGAGAGCGATAGACAGGAAAAGGCAACTACCGATTTCCCCCGGGTGGGTCAGTCCGGGGGTGCCGTCTACGTGAAGCCGAGGCAAAAGAGGTGTGTTGCCTCCGCAGGGGGCCTTAAAGTCCGAACACCCGGCATCGGCTCAACCCCTAGGATCCTCTTTTCCCGGACACGGCTAAGCCGCGCACGGCTACGCACGGAGGGTCCAACTCTCGTGTGCTCGGGTACGTGGTGTCGCAACACACCAAACGCCTGCTGACGCAGACGCCCCTGCGGGGTATTGAACACTGGGCATCCACAAATTAGTAGGCTAGCCAATCACAGATTTGGATGTATCCCACATGCAATTAAACTGCCTATTCGGCAAGTAAATTGGTATCTTATAAGATGCTTCTGCACCAAATATTCTGCCCGGAGTGTGCGACCTGTATAAGGAGATGCTTTGTGAACGTAAAAAAATACATACAAGGACGTGAACTGCAATATATTCTCTCCAATTATAGTTGCAAAGGCGCAGTAACAATTCTTTATGCAAGAACGAAGCAGCCTCTACTTAGTATTTGCATGAAAAAAAAACGCCTCCAACTTTTCACTGAACAAGCACATAAATAATGCAGTCAGGAATAGTATGTGATAAGAAAAGCAGTCAAGTTATGGAAAACTGTTTTTGCAAAACTTGATGTACAACTATTCCTTTTTCTTTCAGGAGCATGTGATGGAAGCTGTCTTCTAGCACACGTTGTAAACACGACAACTCTCGAACCGTGTTCTGCTCTTCTTTCTGAATACTTTGCAACAGTAGGATGAGTGGGTTAGATTGCGCTGTTCTGGCTACTTGTATGGTTAAATTGCTCAGTTTAGAGTGTACTGAATGAGCAAGTTTTTGCAATTATGCCTGGGTAATGATTCGAACCGGCAGTTTTTGTCAATAAATGAATAAATAAATTATTAAATTAATAAAATCCATCTCCAAAAATACACAAGGCACCGCAGTTGGTAGCAGCCACTCGCTCCAGAGAAATCTATTAAATGAGCAAATTTACCCGCGCGTACACGTACACCATCAAGAATAGAACATAGTGATGTACTTACAGTACCTAGCAATGAAGAGATCTCGAATATATTTTAGTTGTAGTGAATACAATGTCCCTAACATGAAGATTTATGCGGCTTCATAAATTTTGAGGAAAGACTTCTAATTTGTTCTAAAAATAAATCAAATTCATGCAATGTGGGCTGGGAAAATCTAGACAAATTTCCTACGACGTACATCATGTTGCATTTCGATTTCTTGCATATCGAGACCATGTAGGAGTTCATTTGGGTCTTATGCCACACCTAATTTTCAGAACTACAGATACTCTATCACCTCAATTATAGCATTTTGCGCTAATATAACAATCATAATATACTTTAGTGCCCCGCTGATCATGATAAGCTTTCGCGAATATTCCATCTCTAATGTTGCTTTCTTTCAAAGAACTCACATATGTGATTTAAAGCAACTCCGGCTGTCATGAACATTGATTATAGCAAAACAAGTTCACCTACACTTTTCCACTGCCTGTGTTAAAATAACGTCCCTTCAGATAAGATGTCTACATGAAACGAAGAAAAAAATATAGCATGAAAAACCTAAACAGCACTCACCAGTCATACAGCCTAAACCTAACCTAACCTAAACAGCACTCACTTACAGTCATATCGCGTGATAGGTCACGTTTTTGAGCAAAATCATGATTTTCTATAAATAAAGGAAAACACGGGTCAATCAGGTTGAGTACTAGCATTGAGTTTTGATTTGAAGCGACTTGAGTTAAAGTGAGCACATATCATTTCGTTCACTGTCGCCCAAGCGAAGCCTGTTGATGCTGCTATAAAACAGAGGCTTTACGATCACATGCATCATGTCATTGCAAAGTCGTGTCTGCCTCGTATGAGGCACATTGCGGTAGGTATGCTCCTATTCTACCTTATTTTGGGTCCCTTTAATTCAAATGAGTGCATTGATTTGATTCACGATCCTCAACCGCAGTATTAAAAGGGGTAATTTTCAATATAAGAATTTGTTTTCATAACTTTTACTCATCTAGAAAAACACTTCAGCTGAATGAGCGCCCATATTTTTCTGAACTGCTAATTTACAGCAAACCAGGAAAGCCATTTCCAATCGAAATTGACGCGTAATGAATTGTTATATGCCCAATAGAGACAACCCGACGTGTAGTTTACAGCTTACTTGCGTCGAATGAAGACGATCTTTCTTGGACATCAAATATCCGGTGTGGAATATCTCCACTGCTGGTGTTATTGGCTGTAACCACCGGAGCAATTCCATGTTGATGACTGAGAATTCCTCTCTGTGACATCCATTAGCACAGTAAATTCACTTGTGCCCCGAAAACAAAACCCCACATGCAAACAACAACATTGCATAATTTTCTGAACAGATCTTAAGAAGAGCCAGATCTATGCCTATTGTTTGTGTGCGAGCTTATATTGCTGCGTATCTAAACACCCCTTCAATTACAGGGACGTGACTTGCAAATATGCAGTGTAGTGGTTGACATTGTCCCAATTTGAACGTTCGAGCAGATGATGACATTATTCGAAGTTAAAATTTCCCCGTCATATTACAATCAATAGCGTACATTTGGTGTTCCAATCTAATCGTGCTTTGTTATGATATAAAATTATTAAAAAAACTAATTCCGACTGCACGCAACACGGCAAATGTAAACTAAATGAAATGTTTATATGAATACTGAAAGAAAAGATGGTTTCGACGTTGTTGCATTATAAGTATCAGCGATAAGTTTTTCGATAAGAGCAATACGAAGTTATTATTGGCGCTCATTACAATGAAAAAAAATTATATGGATAAATAGAACCCTCATTCTGCATTACTCTGCCGCGAGCGGTCTAAATCTGCTCTGTGGGATGTATATGCCAGGGAAATTATCGGAAAATAAGTGTGCTACAAATATAAAGCAATAATACACTTATGGCCAAAATGAAAAACACTTGCACATGAGTCGGGTAAGAAGGCGAATGAGTAGCTATGAACACAAATGGCGACAAAAAACGGCATTTTCTTAAGGGCATGAAAGCAGAGATCTTAGAGCAATCATTTCATTACCAGTACGTCGTAGCGTGCCAAGTGAGAAACTTGTTGCTAAAACTCTGGAGCAGCCCAGCACATCCGGGGCTGGGGATTCAAGAGGATTGTTCGATGGATTTTATCTCACATTCAAAGCGAAGATAATGAGAAAGCTTAGAACTTATGGAACGAGTTGGTGCATATTAGCGGTCTGTTTTACAACTGCGCATACAAACGACCACAGAGAGAGAGGAGAGAGAGAGAGAGAGAGCAGTCAAGGACAGGCGCAGACTTGCAAGTAATCTTCATTCCACAAAGATCACATATAAGTAGATCCCAGAAATACATCACTGCGCGTGCACGCAAAAAGCACCGTCGCCCCGAAAATGTTTTTTTCGTTCAACTCATGAATTGTCAATTAGGAATAAAGCGAATGGGCACCCTCGTACTCATTGCTTGGCATGCCCGTGTAAGCCGATCCTGAAAGAAGTGAAGGTATTGTGCCGGTGCTGAGATAACGGAGCGACAGAGCTGCGCGAGGCGTATCACATAAGGAAGAAGGGAGGCGATTGTGCCATCGACATCTCAGTTTATCTGCACTACAATGAGATGGCATTTATGGATGAACGTAGTTAGGTCGCGTGTTGCTTGAGCGGAAACGGCACTCATTGAAAACATATAGAATGTGCCAGCTGATACCGTTCCTTTTTTATCTTCTCTGCTTTTGTTATGTCTTCTGTCCTTACCCTGTTCCCCTGTGCTGAGTGGCCAAATGGACACTCAACCCAGTGAACCTCTCTGCATTTCACCTCTTGTTGTTCTCTCCCTTGTCCCTTGTCCCATTTCCCTATAGTGAGTGAGCGCAATTAGTCGAGGAAAAGCAGGCAAACAAAAACAACCGCACGATCTTCATATTGCGGCAATGATGCAAGTCGCAGTAAATAAGCTCCCAGGCGATGATTGCTGGAGTCTTATGCCCCCTTTTTTTCCCAACACAGATATCATTGTTTGGTATGCGACATATGAAGGTTAAACGAATGCCCACAGTCCAGCGTTGTGAAACTGCAGAAATGGCCTGTGGAATTTATCGTCTATCATTATTCTTTCGTAATCACTGCGGTGAGCTGTTTTCCTCCACACCGGCACTTCTATGCTGTTTTAGCTTCTCGAATTTGTCCCTGGAGAGAACAGATGACGAGAATCCCCTGCAGACTCGGGGGCCAAGCCCTTCAATCATTTCTCGGTGTGTTAAACTTCTGGGCCCGATGCCAATTCTACGGAAGGAGTAAAAGACACCACCACTCGTTGTCACCGGATAGATAATTATACTAGCAAAGTTATATTTGAACGAGATGAGTAGGCACACAATTAAATAGAGCCTTTGTGCGCCATCGGAGAAGTAACATTCGAGCCACAGAGATAAGGCGGAGTTGGACGGAAGGAAAGCACGCAGCTTGTTAGGCTAAAATAAGGGATTGGGAATCTTGTCGCCTATAGTAATATAGTAATTGTTACCACTGCCTTGCACCCACTGAACTCCCACTTTGAAATGCAATGACACGTGAAGTTTTATAATCGCATCACGTATACGGACTGATTTTTTAAAACTTGTTTCGACTACTTGACAGTGTGGATCGGGCCAGTGTACATCTGAACGACATCAAAGCTGGTGCAACTGCGATCAGCTACGATGCCTTCATCGATAGCTTTAAGTTTAGTTAAGACATTGTAGTAGCTGTCACGTGTCAAGCTCGTCTCGAACACATGGGTGTTGTGAGGCTAAATACGAATGTCGAGGCTAATAACGAAGAGGGGCCATCAATCATTTTAGGAGAAATATACGAGGAGGTAATGTAGATTCTGTTTCCATGGTGAAGTAGAGTCGCAGAGCAGTCACAAATATTCTAGAAGTGTCTTATCGTTCATTATACACGTTGAACCTCGTGGCTGATGCTAGGCAACAGCAGCGTGCCATCATCAAGCTTCTGCACTGCTACTGCCCCTCAGACCACCTCTCAAATAGCTGAGCTTGAGTCGAACTTCCCAAATAAAAGAAGACAACGAAGTTTACAGGAAATCGTGGCAGGTACAGAAGTCCGCTGTCTCCCGTGACGCTATGTCACGGGAGACAGGCTAAGCCGAAGGAACAATAATTTTTTTACGAGTACATAGCAGTGTACATTGGATAGCCTTAACACACACCCTACAGTGCCGCAATCGAAACTATAGGAAGATATAGGCACAGAGAAATCAACTGGAAATGTGTTGCTTTTTAAAAGTTTTTGTTTCATGCTACGTTGCACTGTTTGCGTACATTTACAGCAGGAAAATTATATGTGAGTGGTAGATGCATGTTACGTGTCTTGTAAATCATTCCACTTCGTAGAATTGGTGCATGAAAAATATTCGACTTCATTATAAGGGCTTCTCAGTGCCATGCTTAGCATTTTTGTGAGCATAATATTCCGCGTATTTTTGTTTGTTTCTTCTAGTACAAACTTTCAGTCTGATTCGGCTGATGTTTTGTGGTACCAGGCGGAGTTCAAATTCAACGTCCATCTAGTAGGCATTATTTGTCATCCTTCGTGTTGCGTTTTCGAAAATATAATAAACTGCGTTGAACACGCTCTCAAATGCTTTTTAAACACGGCGCTGGGAGCACTTCCTATTTCTGAGTAGTGCTGCCATTAACACGCGACACAAATGTTATTTCTTTTTATGCAGCAAGCGTGCTGCATACAGCAGCCATCCAGCCATCCAGGTAGCCTACATCTTGTCGGCTACGAATGATCTCAACAGCGGTATCGCAAACGTAAAAAAAAGCACATCATCGCTTGTTCGCCCAAAAACAAAAGCATTGATGGCATGCATTACAATAAATATTACATGGATTTATTTTATTATTCTTACCACTTCCACGCTGCCACGTACCCTCTTGACAACTAGAGACGTCATATGCTCGTTGTTATGATATAGGTTCTTCTCGAGTTCTTTTCCATTTAGCTGATAAGAAAGAAATGTATTTGCAGGGAAATATTGTATCAGGTGATCAGAGCATCGAGACTAATTAGGGACTGATAGCGAAAATTAATATAATTTGGTTGTCAACCCATATGTTAATTAGACGACATACGTGCCCTTTGGAATACCATATACTGTTCATGAAGCCTAGTGAAAGTGCAAAGCAACGCAAGGCATTCGCCAGCTCCTGCTTTGAGGAGCTGAAAGGGCGAGTATGTAGCGTTAGCACAAGATGGCAGTGTTGGTAACAACGGATGTACAAATTAATTTTAGCCATCGACACAAGGATATGAGCCTGTAAGCGTGAAATTTAGTATTTTCGGGCAATTTAAACCACATGCTAACGGCAAATTTTCATATACGGCAGAATAAACGAAAGTCTGTGAAGGTGACGATAGCTACGTGCGACTGTGGGAAAGTACATTGACATGGCGCCATAATTCACGAGGTAATGAAAAACGACTGTTTTTTCCACAAAACAATAAGTACAGTGAGAAATTTCATTTGCCTGCAAAGTGTACTGCTGCAATCGCCGCGGTTACTTAATGGCTATGATGTTGGGCTGCCACGCAGGAGGTCGTAGTGTTGAATCCCGGCCACCGCGGCCGCATTTCGATGGCGTCGAAAGGCGAAAACACCCGTGTACTTAGATATAGGCGCACGCGGTGGTCCAAGTTTCCGGAGTGCCCCCACTACGGCGTGCCTCATAATCCAATCGCGGTTCTTGCATGTAAAACCCCATAATTTGATTTAATGTTTTTTTTTCTTCGGAGAGCTGGCTTGTGACGGATGTCAGCGCCATCTTCTGTACGCCATCACAAGCGGAATTGTGTTGCGATGCAAGCATACACACATTCAACGCAAATCATCGCGTTGCGTCCAGTCCCGGTGCAAAGTCTATTTGCGACTATAACCTGTCCCACCATGGCCACCGTTTGGCGCTGGTACGAAGGAAAGCGTACGAGGTGCGAGACCAGACGGAAGGTGGCTTGATGCGCTCCATGTGTTGGAGGTCCCTCAATAAAGCGCGCCCATTGAAGGGAGAAGGGCCCCTGAGCCCACGTTACAATGTGAAACTACCCGCGTTTCTTCCGCTAACGCAGTTGTGGCTGTAGATGGATGTAGATGTGGCTCAGCGTGTACTCCCCTCGTGCGTTATCTGGAGGTAATCTCCGGCTGGGGCAAAGGCGTGGCCAGCCGAGACGGACGGTCGCAGCATATGAGCTGTCTCCTTGGAGGTCACTCAATCTCTAGTTTCGTACTTGCTGAAGCGAGAGACAGCATAAGAGCTCGCTCCCGTGTGTTTGCACTCTTCTTCGCGAGGGCATTGTGACAGCGAGCGATAGCGGTCATCGAACGGAATCTGTTTTGTCTCCATGTACGCGCGTGACACCAAGCTAGTTAACTTATTTAAGCGAATGTTCACTGCAAGTTAAACGGCCGGTAAAGTCACAAACATTACTTCGTGCCGTTAATAATGCTATCACTATGCTGTCGCAGATCAATCTCACAGAATTGTAGTTGTATTACGATCTAGAAAACGAAAAGCACAGCAGTATTGTTGGAAGTAGTATACTGCGAACATGTGACAAGGGAACCCATGGACACACATGGCGCTGACATTTCAATGGCCCAATCACGGTCAAAAGCGCTTGTACCACGCTTGTATTGTCCATATGGAGGGCCGCATAGAACATGCGGATACTTGCTGTGGCACGTAATATTTCTCTACACTACCTCAGTTTTTGCCAGAGACCACTTATCTATGCCTTCAAAACAGATTTATTCGCTCCGTACTTTACAACTGCATCATGACTTTAGAAGCAGCATGTATAGCAAGCTTGCACGCCAACTTACATATTTTTGATAATCTACGGCCAATCTGGGCTGTCGTTATTTCTATCGATTTAACATATAGCTGTGCAATACGTAAGGTCGTGCCTCAAACGACGAGTGTGTAAGGGATGCTTTCAGACACACACAGTCACACAAACGCACACACACCCCCTTTGTGTTTATGTATATATATATATATATATATATATATATATATATATATATATATACATATATACATATATATATATATATATATATATATATATATATATATATATATATATATATATATATATATATATATATATATATATATATATATATATATACGCGTTATTGTAGTCGACCATATTATATTGTGACAGCTTGTCGCATCCTGTTTATGCTACATTTTCGCCTTTTTCACTAAAGACTGGGCATGTACTATGATATCGCTCCTATAGTCTTTTCCTACATTGAAGACCACCTAAATTTTGCCGCATTTTCTCGCCTACGATATAGCTTGCACGTCTTATTTTTATCCCCCCTGCACTAATAAACTGCAGTTTGCGGGATAAATTTCAGTTTCGCTATTTTTCCACTCCTCCGTCTTTCCCCGTGCAGGGCCACAAACTAGCCCATGCGCAAATGTTATTGCTGTTGTTGGGTTACATTTAGTTGAGAAGTTCCTAACTACTGGCGGATAATTTTTACACAATAAGTGGAATGTGGGAACTTCAATAGACACGCGAAATTGTGACCTCTTTATACGTAGCTTTCGCTTCGGAGAGAAAGCATGCATAGAAAGCTGTATCATTTTTTTCCATTATTTGATGCTGTCCTAGATTTCTTTTTCCCCAGACACGGTTCCTATGTAAATATAGGGCAGTCATAAAGGCTACCATAAACCTGGTTCTTTAGCACTAAGATTGTAATATACGAACATTCTTGCAAAGAGAAAGGCAAGGATGTAATGGCCGCGCGGGTAATATTTCAGTACCTGTTAATAAACTCTGCCGAAATGGAACAAGGCATATAATATGTGACTGTGCCCGCGTTCTCATTTTCGTTTTTTTTTCAACAAATAATTTAACAGCCTATAATGCTCTTTACAGCAAAACTTATATAGGTATCACAGAGTATTGTAGCTAAAAATTCATAAACACAATCATTAAGCAATTCATGCTGAGTAAAATGCATAAGCCGCCGTATTTTTTGCTTTGATTACTAGGAAAACGCCTCTAGTGTTCAACTGCACTTAATAAAAAGGATATTTTCGCTCTGTTTCCATTTGCCCGTCATTACTTTAATAAAATTTAGTGTCAGAAGAGCACAAAATCTAACAAGAACAGAATTATTTTTAAGGCACACGAGCCCTGTTCTTCCTGCAATTTGCGCATCGAGAGCGTAATTGTGCACTTAGTGCTCTTACATAATATTATTGTGCAGCTTTTTTTGGTATCTAAAACACTACAGCCTCTGAATTTACAGTGTAACTCCAACTGAGCTGTGCCAACAATGCAAGGACTTATGTTCAACTAAATTCAAGGTCCTTACAGTGGCTCTGTCGGTATTTTTGAAAGCGGAAGATCCAAAGTATAACTTCTCCGCCAACACAGAGCTTTTTTCGAGAGTGAGAGTCAAACCAGGATGAACGTGAAGGACTAGACCACTGCTGTGTGTCCGGCTCTCTAGAAGCTTTGGGTATACGAGAACGCCTGCAAGTAGAAAGTACATGTCATGTATATTGAGTTACACAAATTATTGCACGATATTGAGAAAATGGTTATGTGTTTCCTATTTTTGTTTATGAAAACATGCACTTCAGGACATGTATAAATTTTTCACGCAATCATAAAGCAACAGTGTTGTGGAAATACCAAGCACAGGCTTGCGGAAATATCACACGGGGAACGCAACGCCATAACTCTACAACACAACGTTTAGGACGGATGTTTTGAAATAGGTCAAGGTACCAATATTCTCACGTATTGACATGCATTGAAAGTTTAAAGTTACATTTACAGCATGTCCAATGAACGTAGAACATAAGACAACTAATCAAAATAACGACTAATCTTATCTATGCGCCGCAATACCACGCTTAAAAGTTTCGGCTCAGCTGTAGCGTTATTACAGAGCGTTTACAATATAGATCCTCAGAGGTATGTCATTAGAAAAGTTTCTAGGAAATTATGACTGGTATCATTATTGGAATTGGGGCAGTTCAAGTTCAATTGCCACCTCAGTCCGCGTGGAGTGAGCATGATTCCACCTGAGAGCACTCGAAAATCCCTCCCAACACGGTCATATGGGAAGTTTCTCAACGGTTTATATTTAGACCGTATGATACATGGGATGAACCATCAGTAAACGTGAAGGAGGCTTGCAGAAGAGTCGCGATCAGGGATCTGGGTACCTATTCTTGAGATTAAAACCAGTCAAAAGAGGAAGAACACAACGAGTAGCACACACAACGGTCTTTTTGGCTGGCTAAATATCAGAAATGAAGGAGCCGAGGTCCGAGGAATCACGACCAATTGTGGAAGGTCCATGGCGGCATTTTAATCAGTAACCTGCCTCAGGTCTCAAGGATGCATGCTGGCAACATATTTGCGATCCTACATCTATGGAACTATACGATCATCAACAGGCGGAGATGGTTCTTGGAGAATAAAGGACTTCCGTGGTCAACATTATTGGCTCCCTTGATATTCTAATTGTGGAACCTTTGTAATTTGGTATGTGGTTAAACGACATTCTGCATGATATGTACAGGGACTGTATGTACGAGTGCTATACAGCCGGGGACCATCTGAACAATCCCCTAAACGTTTTCAAAAATTTACATACACGGGACTGAGCCTGAAACACAGCAAATGCAAATTCCGGTTGTCATCTGCAGTGTACATGAGTCATTTATAGGGGAATATTTCTCCTCGCAGCTCAAGTTGCACGCGCAAGTGCAACAGCGACGCGGGGGTGTAGAGTGTAGTTTTCTTGGTTTGTTCAATTGTTAAAGGAAGTATTTACGAAACTATCTTAAGTCCCCTAACACCTTAGAACTATTTTCTTATTGTTTATTTGACCAGGAAAAGTAACCTCCAATATACATGTCCTGGTCCATTGACATCAAGAATAACCATTTTTTTTTGCAACGCCTCTACAAAGGGTATTCTTAAGCAAACTGAGGAGTGAAAAGTTCTGGCTGCCAGCTTGTCATAAATTGAGATAGACTGCAACCCGACGCATAAGCAGTGACACTTGAGAAAACACCAACTTCAGCATCGAATCTGGTCGCGAATGTTAAATGAACCACCAGTAACCAGAAATTTGGCCCCGTCGCTTCAAGGTCAGCAAGCCGTTACTCTAGTGCCTGCGACCAAACTCACCCGGTTACGCAGGTCAGCTTGACCGCGCTTAGTAGTTTGTTGTTAAACTGCGCAGGGATATTTTGGTATGAGAATTTTATTTATTGTTAATTTATTGCATAATGTGGACCGCTTGGTCCAAGCGTGTCGTCGGTTTCAAGATTACAGCCAAATACAAACAGCAACAATGGAAACTGTCTGGAGACTCGTGTTATAACGCGTAATACAAAAGGAATGAATTCCGAATAATGGAATTTATTTCTATATTAGAGCAATATTAGAACTATAACAAAAGAGATATGATATAGTGCAGCAGTGCTAATTTGTGCGGCAGGAGAAACTAAGAAGATGCCTAAATTAATTTGTTCCTAGGGCAATGCATTGAAAATATTAAATATATAAGTGTTAGTTCTAGCAAAGTAAGTTGTTAGCCTAATTGTGCCTTGTGCGTCTGCTCAGTATGGGTGATACATACGGTGAGAGATCTGCCGCAAGTTTCTACTTCAGAAGCACTGAAATGAAGTTAGTTCACAACTTTTTTGACGCATTTTATGAAGGGAAATGTCACTGGCTATCACCATTTCCGATGGAGGGTCAGTTAGTGAGGATTTGTTGTAAATAAACCGGACTGCTTTCTTGTTTATTCTTTCAAAACATTAAATATTTAGCTTAGTATTGAGGTACCATACTGCCCAGGCGTATTCTAATTTGGGCGGGATTAAGGGATAATAGAATAATAATTTAGAATCTCTTGCGGCGGTTTGAAGTTTACATTTTTGAAGGGGAAGCTGTAGAAAGGCAGGAGTGCAAATATTACATACATAGATGCCTCGCTGAGCGTTGTACCCTTGAAAGCCAGCGGCCGCATTTAATTCCTAAAATGAGTGTTGTGTACGCATCAGTCTCTAGCCATGCAGCAAGAGCTTCGAACAAAAATGGTGTGCATCTGAATCTCTAGGAGGCACTATCACAGTGAGGTAATGATTGAAATAATGAAGAATCAACGTGACGCACCAGGCTTTTATGAAAGGATGAATATAGAAGAAATCGCTATTTGAAGCTGCGAGGGCATCTTCCATGTTCATCTGGACACACGCCTCAACAACTCAATCATCGACACGACCCAATGAAAATCCTAATGTCAGTTCTCTGAGTTGTTCTAGACGATATAGAACCAATTGGGCGAGCCTTCCTCTACCTGAAGATGGGGCTAAGCGAAGCTTGTCCCGTTGAACCTGACCTTCGTCGCGGATAAGTAACCCACAGGTAATGGTGCCGAATTGATTCGGCCTCCCGCTCCCTCAGCTCCGGATTTTTTTTCGTTACGGTCGCATTGATTGGACTAGGGTGGCATTAGCGGCTAGATCTGTGCGCCGACGGCGAGCCCTTTCATAGGCGAGTGCTCGGAGCCACTCATTGTAGGCTTCCTGCTTCTCAGGGGAACGGACAACGCGTGGACGTCCCATCGGTTTTCCTAGGCTGCACTGAACAGAAACGAAGCCGGCGCAGCGCGTGCGAAAGGGCTCTAACGGCTGGATCAGTACGCCCACGGCGAGCCCTTTCACGAGTGGTTTCTCGCCGCCGTTCGTCGAAGGTTGCCTGTTCCTCGGGGGAACGCACTACGCGTGGCCGTCCCATCTGTTTTCCGAGACTGAACCGAACGGAAAGGAAGCCGGTGAAGCACGCTGGACACCCTTCCCTGCCTTTTTCTCACGCGGCGAAAACGAAACGACTTTGACTGGTTGCGCGTGTGGCCTGAGCGCAGACCTATGCGAATAGAATTCTTGATAATGAGTCTGGATCCGGCACCGGTACAAATTTCAACTCGTGAAAGCACTCGTTTCCCGCAGCTGTCGGCAGCTGGGTTTTTTTGCGAAACCACGAAAATGCCGCCTATACTTGTGAGTCAATACAAGCTCGCTTTAAAAATGAAGTTTTGTGCTAGGTATATCTAAGTACGCATATTAAAGTGCACAAGCGAAACACTTAAGTTGTATTGTTTAGTCCGACAATGAAGTAGGAAGTCGTGATTGTTATCTGCCAGCAACAGCTGCTCAATAGTACCTCTTCAGATTAAGTAGGTTTAGCGCACAAGTAGCATGACCAGAAATTTTCCAGAGGAAACAAAGGCAATTCATGCCTATGCGGCCAGGATTGAGTTGGATTAGCTTAGTAATATCTGTGATGTATAAAAAATGCAATCCGTAGGCTACCAGCTGTGGTTTACGCCCTTCATGCCTTTAGGATAGCATAAACATTTCTAGTGAACATAGACTAGGATGTTAATGATGGTCAATGATAACTAAGTGATACTGAAAGTTGGAAACAGTGCGGAATGCTCCGAAAGTACCCTTGCTCTAGTTGCTTACTGAGTATGTCACCACTATAGCTCTTCAGAAGAAACAGACCTCCCCTATAATACGACGAGTAGTGGTTCAAACGCTTTCTGATAGTGCAAAGAAATCTCACTAAACGCTTGTGAGCAATAAAACTGCATCACAACAATATTTTTTATTGGTTATTGCACTAAACTTTGAGTACGAAACGCAGATATTGCAACGTTCATTTCTGAAGATGGGCAAAATTATAATTAAAAATGAAGAACTTGACCAAGCCTATTTCTTTAAGGAACACAATAAGTCTTCATCATTCAGTGTTAATTAGAAAACAGTGGTACTCACCCGTGCATGACTCACACACGCTGACAAATAGAAAAAGAGTAAACAAAACTCTAGCTTTCGCTCCAATGATATTCGAATCGTCCAACTTCATAACTGTAAGAAATTAGATATCCTAAGACCAATCCTTTGATCCTGGTGAAGAAAAAGAAGAGCGCTCTGGCTAATGAACAAAGAAATCACGAAACTCCAAACCATAAATCACTCAATAATTTTCCTTTATGCGTCAACGACACCTAAAGCCAAATTTTTACCAATTTCTTAAGAAAGTCAGCGAAGAAATCTCGATTTTAGCGGTGAAGATAACAGATTAAGGCTGCCGTTATCTTAAATCATTTGCTCCTAAAGCCCATGGGGGCTCATGGATGCCGTTTTCATGCAAGAATATGAGCAGAAATACGGCATTAACTATGAGCAAGCAAGCAAAATATGCGGAATCACGCTTTTTGCTGCAAATGGCTTGACATTCTCTCAAGAACCAGCGTATTTCTGAAAGACCACGAAAGCCTATTGAAAATTTTCGTATATACAGGCCTTTGGGGAGTAACTTGTTTTTATATGTGCAGGTTCATTTACTCTTCATTGACTTTCTATTGCACCATACAATCTTTCAGTCTTCGAAAGATTTTCACGCCTCAGAGACGAGGCGTGGGACATGAATCATGCGCTGTTAGATATGGAGCTGTTTCCTGCGATTACTTCGAGTTCCCCAAACCACTTCGAGTCGCAGCACAGCTAATTGAGGAATGCCGAAGCAGGAAAGCACATTCCAGAGGAGCGGCCGAGCAAACAAGTTTAAGGCAACAAGTTCACGTGCCAACAAGTTCGTGCGCCGCCGGGATTAGCAGGTGGGCCTCGGACAATGGAGCATGAGCAGCCCTCCCCTTCTCCTCGTTAGAAGTGCATTGCCAGTCTGCGAGGCAAGACAACAGAGAGCCGCCAGGTGTGACACCGCGACACGGGCGCCTACCATTGGCTGAAAGTGGCGTCATCGGAGCGGACTCTCCCATTGGTCAAACATGAAGTGACTTACAGTGCTCGAAGGGTTTATAAGAAGCCTTCCAGAGAGACCTGAGCATTCTGGGACAGTCCCTGATTCCCTGATTCACCTCTCTCGAACTTCTTGCCGCGGGCCGCAGCGTCCGAGTTGCTGCCGGCCCGTAATGTCAGTACGACTGTTACTTGTCTCTTACCTCCCTGTACATAATGTAGAATAAATACTCCCAAGTTTGGTTTTCATCCCGAAGTCCGCCCCTCAACCCCTACAGCGCTTGTATATTGCCTCAAATTTTGCTTGTTCAGCATCCTTTAGGACAATGATATTTGTCTTTTAGATATAACATTTCCCCCATTTTCGGGAGCGTTTGAAAAAGTAATTTCTCAGACTCTTAAATATCTTTGCAAATAAAAAAATGGCCAGGCTTTGCTTGGTTAAGCCAAGAATTCGTTGCATATTGCGTGAGTTGGGGCCCAGCTTTTCCTCCGGCTGTCGTGACGTCACGTCACGTGGTTGAGCTATAGGTCAATGGTGGCTGCCCAGCTGCGCCCAAGGGCTGAACTGAGTGATTGCAATATGCAACGCATAAAAAACTAATTAATATCAGTGCGTTGGCGCAGCTCCTGTAGGCGCTATACATATAAAAATGGGAAAGTGGCCTTCAAGTTGTCCAGAACGCAAGCTCAATTATTTCTGTTCTTTATCTTAGAAATCATGGATCTGAAGCACCATGGAAATTGCTTTTATCCCTAGAGCGAAAACGAGCGTCTTCCAGTGCCTTCCATTGTGAAACCAGCGCGTGTTCTGACACTGCATCGCAATGGGGACTCTGGCACTCGCTAAGAGCTACTGCCACACTGGCGAAGCCGCTAGAAAGAGCTAAGTCATACTGGGCGACAGTCTGCTCTGTCTGATGTGACACTGGGGCACACTGTTGTGCGCTGGAACCGCGCTTATTCCAGCCTGATAAAATAAATGCCTAATGCTATTTTATTTGGAGATACAACTCTTTTTGTCCTCTAAGAGTGCTATATTGCGAGGTCAGTAATATCGCTTCTGGTTCAGGTTGAAATAAAAGCGCATGAGCGGCTCAATTTATGCATGTACATAAGTAACACTGAAGATTACTTTTGTTTCCTTAATATCTGTTTCACTATGCATTTCCTGAATGAAAATAAGCAAACCCTAATAAATCCTCGATTACGCAAACCAAACACGCAAAATATAATAACTTCTCGACTTGCCTCGAAAATCGTTCAACAACAGACCACCTGGTGCGAGTTGAGGCTAGTACTTGTGATGCTTCTGTTCCTAGAAACTTTTTTATGTTCATTTTTTTACATGAAAAACCTTACGACATTACGTGGCACTATGGAAATCTCCGAAGTCTGTACCGAATGGGTATTCATGGGAACAGGTTTCATGTTATGCAGACATAGCAAGTTGCCTATTCAATCGAACTCTCCGTGTAAAATTAGGCAACTGATTCTCTCATCTATTTACGCAGGAAAGTGAAGTTCTCCATGGAGGCGTGCGCAGCTGTAGGCTTTTCACTACGGACATCAGCACGCTCTGTTCGTCAGTACCTCGAGGCCTTTTCTATTTTGTTTACGCATAGGACGTAGATAAATACTTGAAGCTAAACATTTCGACAGAATTGCCTGTCTGGTTGGGAAATTGATTAGAACTTGAGACTGACTCCAACCAAATAACTGAATAACATAAACCGTGTGAAGGGCAACCTACCCTCGGTCTATGTCCATGGCCTTGGCGACATGACGAAAAGAAGAAAAGGACGCACAGCCAGATAGACTCCCGCTCGTTTCACCAACACAGAACGTCGGCGCGACCCTGTAACCTCCCCCCCCCCCCCGCGGCCCATCAAGGGCACCCTCGTGAGCACTCCACCCAGCACCGGTCATCGCAGCTCCTTGGAAGCGGTCAACAACACAAACCCCCCTTTCCTTTTGTTCCCCCCCACCTTTCCGTCTGTGGAGTGTCTCCCCACCTCCCGTGTTCCCCCCCCCCCTCCTTTCTTCAAAAAAGACGCTTTAAAAGCGGCACACCGCCACCCCCCGAAGAACAACCCCCTGAAGAAGGAGCCGAATGGGCTCCGAAACGTCGGGCTAATAAAATTCAGTTATTTGGTTGGAGTCAGTCTCAAGTTCTGACGTAGATAAATGTTTTAAATCATGCTTTATTGAAGTCTTCGAGGGGGCAAGTTCAGCTTGGGCTGCAGAAAGTGTCCGCATGGGCAGATGAAAATGAATTGCAGCTAAATTAAATCAACAAATAGCCCCTGTGTTCTTTTTACGAGAAATACACCTTCCTGACTCCACTATCGCACTGCAACGACAGCACATTATCGTTAACAAAGAACATAAGCTTTTCGGTGTCATACTCGACTCAAAACAGAGTTTCATGCCCCACATTAAATTCTGCATGGCCAAGTGCCTTAATGCATTGATTATACTAATTATTCGCTCGCGCAATAACTGGGGCAGTGACAGAAACTGCTTAATCGATTTCTGCAAAGATTAAGAATACGGCGCTGCCGTTTATCTATCTGTTCCACTGAGTGCCTTAAAAACAATGTTCCCGTGCATCATTTGGGCATTCGCTTTGCCCCAGGAGCCTTCAGCGGTGGCCCGGCCCAAATCTTTGTGTAGAATTTATTGAGTGCTCACTCTATCTACAAAGGTCATATTGCAGTTTCATGCATTTCCTGAAAACAAACTCTGAACATTCTTGTAACAATAGCGTAAATGTTATCACTTGTGCGACACTTTTCCATAATTTTCCAACAGTGAGACAGCTCTTTTCACAGCTTCTAAAAAACCTCACTGAAGAAATGGCTGTCCCAGTTCGTGAAACCTTTCGATGGCTTCGGGCAATAGCACCCTGGCTGGTGCAGCTGACACACTGTGACACGTGTTTTGTAAAAGTTACGATGAACGCCGCAGAAATACACATAAAATACATTTTCTGGAATTTAAGTCAGCGTACTCGTGTCCGGAAAGTCACACGCCTGCTGTTCTTATGCTGCAGTCGGCCCATCCTACTCGTAATCCGGCTGTATTTTCCCGGAAACAGGCACCTTTACGCCTGAGGCCTACGAATTATTGACGACTGTAAGACCTATAAGTTAAACAAAACTACTACAGGTATTAATATTTAGTGGTTCATTATGTGTCGTTACAGCCTTAATGTCATTGCAAAATAATAAAAATCCTGGTGCACTGAACTTTAGTCAATCCTCTGGGCTCCGTACACGTCTCATCAACATGACATATTATGCTCCATACCTGCCCATAGGCATCGAGGTTATTCTTGTGGGCCATACAGCCACATCACTAACAACAAAACGAAGTAATTCTTGCATGGCTGTCCCTGCTATCGATTTAAAGCCGCAAAAAACAAAGCGACCACCAGCAACGTACATGGGACACTGAACCACCTAATAAGCTTCACATTATTAAGTCAAACGCGGGAAACTGGCAACCAGTGACGCAGTACGGTAAATGGAGCTTATTTGCTGCAGCCTTAGGACAGACTTCAAGTCTGCTGTTCACTCCTTCCTGTTTACTGGCGATGATCCTCCGGTGTGAGATATATGCCAGGAGACAGTAACAATCCTTGAAATCTTGTTAAAGTTTTGGCAAGTAGAACTCCAAAGAAAAAACTATTTTGACCAGGCATACAGATGACAAATTCCTCTGCAATAGACAATGTTTCCAGGCAGTGAACAACTTTCTGACAATAAGTCAGTTTTAAAGTTCTTAGAAGATGTTGGTAGACTGCATGTTATCTGCCGAAGAGATTTGTAGCACTATTTATCGCTGGAGGCGGCTGCTAGGATAGCATGGTGTGTTTATTTTTTTGGTATGATAGCTTCAACAATGGTGGATAATATATTGAGCGCCAGCGGAGGAGCAGAGAAGTGGGACGTTGACAATGCATTTGCTTGGGTTCTGCACATCTCCCTTCTGTCCTATGTTATCCAAGTTAGAGTATCAAGGTGCCCGGCATACAGCAGTGCCTTATGTTTGTGTAATGCATATACGCGATAGTAGGCTGTTTAATTTGTATGCCTAATTTGAATATCAGGGAATGTTCTTGCCGCGTTAACGATTGCAATCTTCATGCCGTCATCTCGCTCCAGTTTACCCTACCGCTCCGCCAATATTCGTGAAATATTTATTCAATCGAGGACAAATCAAAGCAGAAATGAAAGCTTCGCCTGTTTGTGGAAGTGCTCTGGTCCTTTGCTCACGATGTCAATAATTCTGGTCACAGTGCCGATATTGTAATAGCATTAGTACCCTTAGTATTCGGCAGTATGGTTGCCAGCTTAACAGGTTACCGGTTTTTGTCACTCACAATGCACCGAGCAATCTTATCGTCAGCGACGTTCAGCTCCAGTTGGGCGAGGAACATTGGGCCATATATTTATGTTTGGCCTCACCACTAGTACCATGTCGACTACTGACCACATGGTTATCGCTGAAACAATAATGCAAGCAAGAGGGGGGGGGGCTCACATTAAGGGCTTGCGAATGACCCTGGAATCAGCAGTAACTGGCCCTCTAAACCGGTCACACTTTCTTTTTTTTCATACTCCTAATATTCTGACCACGTGTCTTAGTGAGACTACTTTACCTTCAATGGTATTCTGCATGGCCTTGCTAGGTGATTTATTTATCAGGTATTAATTTTAGCGCAGTTAAATCCGACGTTTGCATTACACGCACGACAGTCTCATTCCTGTGCCTGACCAATTGCATTTCGTCAAAAAGCCGTTGGCGCCACTATACTTTGCACTTGGCAGCTAAGGTGAAGCCGAATAAAAGAAAAGAACGTAAGCGCTAGAATAAATGAGATGATTATATGCTTCACAGAAATGTGATACAAATGATAACTTTATCACCAACTCTTCCCCTTTGTAAATATTCCCACGGAGAAGCACATTCAAGACATGCGTGAAGTTAAGTAAATAGGTGTGGCACGGGTGGTGGTCCCATGACACGAAGCTTTAGGCTAAACAAATTGCTCAAGTATAATAATTGAATTCTGCGTTTTGCGTGAAAAAACAGCGATTTCATTATGTGGCACGCCGTAGTGAGAGATTCCGGAATTATTTTAACTGCCAGGGGATTTTAACTTGCCCTCAATGCACAAAACACAAGAGCTTCCACATTTCGCCTAAATATATATGTGCCCGACGCGGCCGGTATTTGATCCCGAGACCCCGTGCTGAGCAGCGCAACTCCATAGCCGCAAAGCCAGCGCGGCGGGTGTTACAATGGTTCACCACTTTCGGTCTTTTGGAAAATCATACCCAAAAGGAAATCAAGCATCACTCGATAAAAACAGGCCAGCACAACAACACGCATCGCACGCTGGTGGGCTATGCCTAGTGTCCGAACTCACGATCAAATGCCAGCTTGCGAGAGCAAAGGAGGCCAAGCTTTTTTTACCGAAATGGAGGGCCGCCGACCCAGTAGTTTCGACAAACCTCGAGTGTTTCATGGGGACCTTACCGTATTATCATGCACTAAACACGCGAAAGGTAAGCATCCATACTAGAGCTTACAAAACGTATCATTGCAGGATTCTATATAGGCAAACGTTTGCCGTAGTAGTTCTGCGGAAACCCGCAAGATGGAGAGAATAATTAATAAAGGAAAAATCAGACATCCACCCGAAACCCATACGGGTTCCTCGAAAGAAAAGCTCAGACTCTGGGGCTTTTCTTTCGAGGAACCCGTATGGGTTTCCTTTGTAGCAATTGCTACGAACAGGTGGATGTCTGATTTTTCCTTTAATAATTACTTCTCTCTACCTTGCGGGTTTCCGCAGAACTACTACGTCAGACGTTTGCCTTTGCTTCGTTCCCTGAGCTCTTCTTTCGAGGAACCCGTATGGGTTTCCTTTGTAGCAATTGCTACGAATGGGTGGATGTCTGATTTTTCCTTTATTATTTCTCTCCACGTTGCGGGTTTCCGCAGAACTACTACGTCATTTCTTAAAGCTGTTTCTTGAATTAAACAAAAAGAACACTGGACGTTCTTTTTTTAGGCAGCTGGTATGTAGCATACATCATGGTAATGTATGACTCAGTTGACTATGAAAGTTCCCACTCGGGTGGCTGTGATGAATGACGTACCTAGGGTGACGTACGTAGGATGACGTACGTGGAATAGCGCGCGGGCTACAGCAAATTGCGGTGCAGGACATTTCTGACATGCTTCTGCACGTTGAACATGTGAACGAACAGGTAGCACAAATGGATTTCCTTTATGTAAATCAAGGATACCATCGGAAATGACTGCGACCCCACGGCTTTACCTAAATGGCCCATATGGACTCGTTGGAGAAGGTCGTACGAGTCCTGGGCAATAGGAAGCTTATCCGAGTGGATCATGGTGCATACTATTGTAATGCCGCCAGTGAACAGGCAGGCGACGCTAGAAATACGACAACGAGCATGCCCTAATTTTTTTCCCAAGGCGCAAGCAAGACAAATACTTTTGTCAGATGGCAGTAGCGACAACCTAATGATTACATAATCGCAACCATAATGTGGGGCAATCTTCCACCCACCACTGTGGAAGTAAACTGCCTATGCATGCTTCGAAGCAGATTGACAAGAACAATAAAATACTGCTCACTGCCGAGGACTTTCTCTGAGCCTTAGAGTCATGGTTAACCCGTTGACTGTTGCCACCATAGTGCCTCTTTACTGTCCCACATGGTTACTACTTTAATCGCAGTAGAGATCTCGGTTCCCACTTCTATGCGGGTCGAAGGTAAATAGCGCAAAAAGAAACTATGAACCGCCACCCCCTATCTTGTGTTATCACCCTTTTGGACCACCTTGGTCTCTGCTTTGACTGTACACCTGCTCTAGGACAGCCACCCTGTCTACAGTCTTTTCTTCCAATTGAGCCGTTATTACCTTTGCTTTGAGTAGAGCCATCTGCTCCGCGAAGTTGCCTGTGTAAGAAAATGGAAGCTTGCATGAACTGCTCGAAATCGGCATGCCTTTCCGGGTAATTTTCCGCACGAGAACACCCGACTCAATGACACCGGCAGGTTTCAATATACGCGTCGTCTGCTTGACGTCCCGGCAGCAAAGGCTCATTCATATTCATCGAAATTTTAACCACCGAGAGCAACTACACCACCGTCCTACAGGACAGCTTCGCGAACGCCAAGATGGCCGAGGCATAGAACTTTGACAACATCAGAGCCTCGGTGCGGTCAAAAGGCCGAGCCATATCACGTGATTTCGGAACCTGCACGAACTCGTTCTGGATAATGCGTCTACGCTTGCGTCGATATAGTTCGAAGTTATATTGCTAGGCCATCCTGCGAGACATCATGGTACGCTGCCATCGACAAAGCAGTCATATCGTGACCACGGAAAGGAACTAAATCTCAACAGCAAATGATGATATCGAAGACATCCTAAACTATAGTCACACTGACAACACACAAGTACAGTATGAGTTAACTACGATCAATGTATGCGTTTACCTAATAACGAGCATCGACATAAAACGAATCACGAAAATCGCCCCGGTTGGCAACCACCGAGCTCAAAAAGTGTTCCTGTAGAATATGCATTTTGTAAAAAGCATGCAACACTGGAATGCGACACTTAGATCGACCCCACTGAAGACAGATGGCGACTGACAGCAACATGCAGCTGCTTCGGGTACGCCATAAGCATATGAATGTCAACGAAGAAATGTCAATGCAAAGTCAGCTGTTGTCAGTAGACACGTAGTCATGCCTGGCCTGCTTTACTTCAGTAAAACCAGCTACCAGACTAGGCATCTCGTACCACACGAACCTTTCATCCAAAACATACACGCAAACCTAAATGTTCTAGCAGTCTTATAATACTTCAAGCATACGTGGGTATCTCTATATATTTCTGTGCATACAACCACTTTTCCTGCAACTCGAGTCGCCCCTTTGTACATGGTATAACGAAAGAAGAATCGAGCAATCATGCTGTGGGAGCCTTGTTCAAAGCCAAACGTTGCACAAAGTCGGGTTCCTCAGTACGTGAAATTGCGTTGTGCCGCTCTTCCATAAACCTGAGCCCCTGAGTTTGCGCCACTGGGTGATTTCAGTGAACATCTTTGACGTAAAGTTGGATCACTGGGTATATGCCTGTCTTCAAAAGCAAAGGGATACCTTGAAAACTATGCCCTGCTGGGAGGAATTGAACTCAGGTCATACATATGTGAATCTTTACTGAATAAATATTGAGCCATGCGCAGACTACGCAGTAGTCACTAGATGGCGCAGCGTGTCCGGATGGATGCGCTGGTGGAAAAAACGCAGGAAAGAAATTGATACGACCGGATCCGTTACAGGCATGGAGAGCGATACTGAGGTAGATAGCGAAGTTTTGAGGAAAAACAAAATATGGAGATGTATACAGAAATGCTAGAATGAAAAATATGTACAATATAGCAAATAAATCAAGCAGTTTAGGTGGCCATTTGTCAATGCCCTGTTTCGAAGGGGACGCTAATAAACCATCGTCGCCATCATCACCATCGAGGCGCGAAAGAGGAGTCCACCTGCAAACATGCCTGATGCATAAGGCGTTTAGTTTAGGGGGTAGTCGTGAAGTATGTCGCGGCATTATTTCAATACTAATAGCATTAGCGTGTACTTTCATCAGGAGACGCCTCCTGCCGGAATTCTTTTTTCGTCGGAAACTGAACTTCAATACAGGAAGAGGATATCTTAGGACGATCGCACAAATTCAATTTGGTAACAGACTGCAATATAATGAGATCATTCAGGTTTACCCGGTTCACGTTAACAAGGTGGAAATTTGTCCCGAAGCGCTGTCGCAATCTGCGTGACAGACTTGAGTTTTTCGGTTTACCTCAAGCGCCAGGGATTAATTTGCACCTCGGATCACATCCAATGTGAAAACTATTGAAAACAGAAGTCGCTCGGCGACACGATAGAACGGCGTTGCAGCGATGACTACCATACTGGGTTGCACTCTGCAAGGAGCGATTACCAAGCTGCTCTCACGTCACCAGAGCTAAGGAGTGAACGTTTCTGCTTTTTCGAATGACCGTTTTGTGAACGAAAACGGCCGAATTGTTGCTACCCTGACAGACCTTCAATAGCCCTCTAATGAAACGCGTTCGTATGTGTTTAAAACTGAGTTATAGAGTTCACCAGTGACCATGTGAAGCAGATCGCCTATCAAGCTCTTAACGAGAACACAAGAACACAGAACCAGAAAGCTTGCAGCGCTTTCTGACGGTGTTGCCGGTCTTACTTCCATTTGTAGTTACTCTCGCAAATGTATGAGCATTTCGTGAGCGTTGCATATATATATATATATATATATATATATATATATATATATATATATATATATATATATATATATATATATATATATATATATATATATATATATATATATATATATATACTTTTACATTTTGTTACTTTCTAATAATACATCAATTTTTCTACCGCAACCCATCCTTACCTTTACGACACCATAACATGACTTAGTGCCAGTACCCCACTCTGACGTAAAGATGCCGCTTAAGCAACAAGTGAGCATGCACACAAAATGGCGGTGTCCACAGTGAGATGATGCCGATGAAGAAGTAAATAAGTTTAAAGGAGAAAAACTACACGAAGTTAGCTGTTTCTTCTTTGTCATTGAACACAATAAGTAATTAGCTTGAAGCACCGTGACGTGTAAGGCTGAACAATTATAAGTATATTAGATCCTACAAAACACAGAAAAACGCGAGCAAAGTAGATAGCGTTTAATGAACTGGTATTATGAGTGCGACAGAGAAAGCAGCGTGTGTGTGCGAAGGGTTGGAAGCCGGTTAAGATCAGTTTGTTTACTTATTAACGCTCACTGTAGTTCAAATAACTTTTTCATTAGCGAAATATATTTTTGACGAAACAAGCAATAACAATGGCGGCAAATTGAACATTTCAACTTACCGTAAACCACCATGCCCTGCGGGATAGATACATGTACTATAGTTACCTCCTTCCCACAATCGGCGTCCTTCAGCTAAGCCTTGATTACCAGAACATGGCAGTCTTGGAAATCTGCACACCTCTCTTTGAAGTCAGGCCTGTGAGCTTTTCTCTTGTAAGAAATTTCTTTCTTTCCCTATCTCTCTCTCTCTCTCTTGGAAGAGTTTTTAGGCGACCTTCATAGTCGGCTGTTCAATACTTCTCTGCTCAGTGCGGTCTACGACGTTTGTGATATAGGCATAAAATATTGACGTTTAAACGCGCATGTTTCCGTCCATTTAATCGACGCGTATACGTCACTCACACACCTGTATCTTGTGAACAGAGGAAAAGCATTTTGTGCGTGGATAATATGCACCTTTATTATTATTATCTTGTTAAATGACACATTGTCTTTGACTATGTTTTTAAAGAACGCCAACGTTTGCTGGGGTCTGTTAAAATTGAACTTTTAAGTCTAAAGGGCAAACAAGTGAAGTCGCCAGGAACAGGTCTAGCAAACGTTAACCTTTAAAATGACACGGCGCTTCTATGGCTCGATAGCGACGGCAGCTTCAGACGTTGACGTCAAGGAATCAGCAATTAAAAATTTGTTTTTTTACTTTTTACAGACTATGTCAGAAGCACGTTCTCCTTAGCCCCAGCAACACTAAAGCGCTCCGCATAATAGTACACCTAGACCGAACCATCGATAATGGCAGTGAATAACCACAATCTTGTTAGCAAGCTGTTCGTACGTTAGAACACAGCGCTTGTTCTCCAGCGTGCACAGCTAACAAGTTTTCAGCATCATGGCAGATGTCTTCACAAGAAAAGAGGAGAAGATTATCGAAAAACAATTATTGGGTAATATAAAGAACTTCTTCTGAATGACTGTAAAGGTCGTATTGAAAGAGCCAGCCATGCAGCTAGTTCTGTGTACTGTACATGTGCAATGGAAATAAATGGACAGAGGAAAGTGAGGTGAAGGTAATCGATTACCTCTTACTAATTACTGAATTACTTTTTGGGACAGTTTCCATAGCTGTAAGCAAAAACATTTTTGAGAGAATGTAATTGTCATCGTTTACTTTTTTTCTGTAGCATGATAAAGTCTGGTTTATATATACAGCGGTACTGACGGTGGTCTCCTCCGGACAGCTGTCAGTTATATTTTGCGCCTCAAAGAAGCAGGACCTGTGTCTAGTGGTCTCTCTACCTACATTTCCCAATGTTGAGAACGTAGTTTCAATTACGGATACATGACCTTCGAGAGGTGCGACGTAATGCTGACGTATTTCTCTCACATTTACCGCTTAGTCTCCACTGAACTTGTTTCACATAGTTCTGACCGACATGAGTTCAAATGATACGTATCCGGTAAAAGGCGTAAAAGACAGTTTTGTGCCTTTGAAACTGTCTTGTTTATGTCCAATAAATTGAAGCGTGAACTGCCGTTCTTTATGCTTAACGAGGTTTGTTGAGCTGTGCGTATTTCTGGTTTTTCTATCTGCTCCTCCAGAACTGTAACACAAGTAATGAGCCCCCGTCCTGAGAAGCTTCAGGGACCACTGCGCCACAAATGCTATACACCCACGACTTCCTCGATTTGGCGCATTCGATGGAGAAAGCGCGCCTAATGTCCATACCGCATGATGGCACAATTTCCTGCTGATGCCGCTATGACCAAGCTAAGGCTCACGTAGGGAGCCTCGTCTACCACCTACTGTTTTTAAACAAGTCACCTAGCTGAGGCCGGGAAATATTTGACGTTTGCGAGTGAAGGCTAGGCGGTGACGATAATTGAACATTATGGCATGTTGGTAGCTCTACCGAAAGCCATGTTTTCAGTTAAGGCGGCAGATGGTAATAGGTAGAAAAACCGCCAAGCGTGATGAGCCCTATGTTACTTCGCTCTCCGTTGACATTGTGAGTTTGTAGGATGGGTACGTTATTGTGATCCTAGCGCCCGCTTTCCTGTCCGGTACTTTTGTTTTCTACGGATAAATGACCACTTGCATGTTACAGCGAAGCCGCCCACGCCTAGGCGAAACGCTCGTGGTCCGACCACAGAAACCCTCCGGCGGAAGGTGTAGCCCGCCATTGGCTACACTGACAGTTATGTCGTTTTTCTATCGCAGCAGAATGCGCGCGCAGCAGTCTCACTCCGATTTTGCAAAGGGAGGGCCGCGCATCGTTCATACTCCCGCGAAGCAGCTGGCCTTTTTTTTTTAGTACTCCCAGTGTGCGACCTCTTAAGCCACAGGACATCCACTCGCGCAAAAGTATTTCGGTCTGTCCACTTTTCGTTGCCCTGATCTGGCTTCTACAGTTACACGTTGTGTAATCAAACCACGCTTCCGCTGAAGGTGCCGGCGCCGAGACGTTCATTTCTGGTCTCCTTGCCAAATTTTCAGCGTGAATTACCTAAAGTATGACAAAAATATGTTTTAAGTACAGATGCTAGCGACATTTCCGCCAGGTAATCTACTTTTCTCTCGCGGTTTTCGAAAGCTGCATGTGACCGGTGCTGAAGCATGTGACATCTTTACTCACTGCCAAGTTCAGTCACTGCCCTTTCTCCCCTGTCTTTTCGTGGCCACCTGCTGTAGAAGTCTGTAAAACGTCGTCAGTGCTGTTAATTTGCATTATAGAAAATGTTAGGACTAAGTTCAGAAGGAAATTTTTAGAAGCTTCGCCTAATTTCACTTGATCTTGTTCATTGGTTGAAAAAGGCCATTTTTAAATGATCATAGTGCAAACATTCTTATTGGGACCTAAAGCGCACTCAAGAACAGAGTTTCAGATAATATCCCACAAATTGCCGAATAAGCGGCAGTTTCTAGCGAGAAGAAAGCTTCCGCTTCAACAGATGTGGTGAAATATCGTCGTCAGTGAGTGACAAGACAAATCATGATTAGAACTTCCGTGCCATGTTGCGTTATGTACGTTAGAAAATAAACATGTTATTGTATTGGCACACTGAGACCTGGTGGTGCGACAGTATGACAAAAGGACGCTGTAACATGTCCACTCGAGCACTATACAACTAGACAAGGTCTGTGATATATGTTCACCATGAATTGTTTCCATTTTATTTAGGATAGTGTACCTAGCTCTAACTTAGACAATATTTATCTTCCTTACCCTACTTCTTAGGTAGGAGAGGTTTCATTGAAATGATATCGCAGATTAGGACAATGTTCCTCTCAAGTCTGTGCCGTCTAGCATGGATATTGGGACTTCACAACCGATTAAAAGGAACTGAGTTGAACATTTTGACTCCATGAAAGCCGTGAAGTTGAAGGCCTCATATAATAATGTAAAAATGCACAACGCCACCATGAGATTTACGATTGAATTCGGATACTTAAGAAAAACTTGTGCAGGACAAGTTTTGAATTATACTGTGATTTTTGTCTGGGGTGCTTGCGGTGCAGGAGCGCCACAAGTTTACAATGAGCGAGGAGTTTCTTTGTGAAATCCTTTCCAACTTCATGTCTCGATTTATGATTGGAGTAAGCGGAAGACAGGAACGGTGCCCGACGCAAAGCTGAATATACGCTTCTCCTCAACTGTTTGTCACAAAGCGTGCACAGGGCCTACCTATATGTCTTTTCTGTCCGCCTTGTTGCCCACCAATAGTACACATCGCAGTTTATTTCCTTTCTAACTTCTTTACATGTAAGCTGTCAGTGAAAACGTTATTGGCATATCTTCATGTTGTCTTTAGAGGATAAGGCAGTACAGCGATTTAATGTATTCAGAGGAAAGGGGTGCTGTTACAGCCGCTGCGTGGTCGTGAATAGATGCGTCTTGCTCAACTGAGGAGAACATACATATAAACGCCGTGGAGCATACTGGTGTAAATATGAAATTTTATGTTTGTGCTCAGGTTTGAACATCATGAAATAAGGTGTACTGTTATTATGAGCCAAATTTTTCATAATTTTTGCGAGGAAGGTACACACTACAGCTACAAAGAAAACTGAACAACTTACATATCAGCCAGTGTTGGTCTGTCTTCTTTTTGCGCTTCTTAATAATAATATTCATAGTATTACTAACAGTACCAACAATTACATTATTGTTGCCATTAAAAGAAATAAATGTTACATGTACTGGTTCAGTTACGAAAAATGTCGCGATTTCCGCGACAGGCTAAGCTAAGATTGAGAGAGCGAATTAATCGACAGCTAGCAATACGAAGTAAGACATATAGTTTCATCGGCCGTATAAACGTGTAAGCGTAGGCATGCTAAGTAAATTAAGAAGCAAGGTAGCACGCGCGCACGAGCTAGCACGAAAACACCTGACTAGGTTATTGCGGAAACTCGATGCGAAAACCCTGGTGTTAGGAAGTGCGGCAGCAGCAGCGAGCGAATTGACCTTCGTGCTGTGTCTCGCATCAATATAGACTAAGCCCCCAAAACCCCGCGCACGTGGACACTATCGATATCGAAGATTGCTTTCAAGATACAGCAGCCGGGAAGGAGGCGCGCGTGCCCACAGAAGTAGTTAGTTAATTCTTGTTTAATGGCGCAAAAGCGACTAAGACCATGCTGCGCCAGCCACAAGATATTAAGAATTAAAATCTTAAAGCAGCGCAAGCTGCGATACTTTAGAGTTTGTGTAAAAAACCAGTGTCTTCTAAAAAGCTGAACAAGTCAGTGAAGGGCACTAGTGGTTCATCTCCGAGTATTGATGCGGGGTGTAAAGGTATGTGTAAGTTATAGACATTCTGTAAAAGCCTTTGTCTTTGTGTTTCAATGTTTCGACATGTCATAATAATGTGCATTATGGTGAGTGGTTCATGGCACTTCTCGCAATTTGGCGGGTTTTCGTTTTGAAGTAGAAAATTGTGTGTCAGGTGTGTATGCCCGATTCGAAGTCTACATAGGATCACTTCATAGAAGCGTTGCTGGTGACTGCACGACTTCCATTCTCTAAGCAGGGGTTTTATTGTGTGTAACTTGTTATTTGTGCATGAGTCCCATTCTAGTTGCCACTTTGATGTCAGGGCCTTATGAATCGCTCGGATACTGCCTTTGTATGGAAGTGTTGTTTGTGTTATACCATTGTGCGCTGCCATGAACGCGCATCTATCTGTTGCTTCATTCCCTGGTATCCCGACATGGCTTGGGACCCAGCAGAATCGTAAGGTTCTTCCGTATTCATTATAGGCCAATATGTTTAGGATGTTACCCATTAGGGGCTCAGACGCGGAGTTAAGTTCAGAGATCTGAATGAATCGGTATATATGATAGCATTCATCTGCTTGTCGCTGGTAATTTTTTTACTGCCGTCCTTATTGCAAAAACTTCGGCGGTAAACACTGAAGAAAAATTATTTATCGGAATGCTATTTTGCCAATTTTTTGTTACGATCCCGACACCTACGTATTCTTGTGTTTTGGAGCCGTCAGTGTGAAACTCCGTGTAATTTTTATATTTTTCTTGGATGGCTCGGAACTCTTGTATTATGTGTTCTTGTGGAGTGTCTTTTTTCTTTAGATGTGTTAGTGTCCAGTCACATAGCTGTGAAAAGTTGTACCGTGGTGGCAACCTTGGTAGCCTTTGAGAAACCTGCAGGGCCTCATGAGGAACATCGCAATTCTGACAGTATTCTTCGTGTCGTAAGATTAGTGGCCGAATCATGTTTGGTTTGTTTGTGTAGTGGATCCGTGATATGCACTGTGTTACGATGCTGTAGCATATATGTTGTGGTGATGATCGCATTCGTAGTACATAGGAAAGTGTAAGTAGTGCTCTGCGTTGCTGTAAGGACGGCTCATTGCAGTTAACATATAAACTTTGGACAGGCGATGTTCTGTACGCACCGCTCGCCAGTCGCAGGCCAAGATTGTGAACTGGATCAAGTCGCTTAATGTAGGACTGCCTAGCTGCACCATAACCTGACTACCGTAGTCGAGAATGCTACCTACAAGAGACCGGTATATACGTAATAGACATGTTCGGTCAGATCCCCAGTGCTTGTGTGATAAAACCTTAATGATATTTAGTGCTTTATTTGCTTTTATCTTAGTTGAGTTAATGTGGGCGAGGAAGTTCAGTTTTGTGTCAAAAGTTACACCTAAAAATTTGTAGTCTTCTTTGACCAGCAGCGTTGTACCATATAATGTGAGAACTGGAGTGCAGTGTAAACTTCGCTTCCGGGAAAAGAGAACTGTAACAGGTTTGTGCGTTGAAAAACGGAAACCATTTTTGTCGGCCCATTGTGTCAGATTATTTATCGTTATTTGTAGTTGTCTTTCGCAGGCGGGTAGATTTGAAGGGCGGCAAGCCACTTGCAAATCGTCGACATATAATGAGTGCGTAACAGATGATGGGAGAATTTTATTAACAGACTTCATTTTGACTATGAAAAGTGTCGTGCTCAGAATGCAACCTTGTGGAACGCCATTTTCTTGTGTAAATGTGCGTGAAAGTGTTGTGCCGAGACGTACTTGAAATGTTCTATTTGACATGAAATCACATAGACAATTTAACATTCTGCCGCGTATTCCCAGGTCAGCTAGATCTTTTAGGATTCCATATCGCCACGTCGTATCATAGGCTTTTTCTATATCGAAGAAAACCGTCAGACAATATTGCTTGTGTAGGAAGGTGTCACGTATTTCCTGTTCTAGTCGTACGAGATGGTCAATGGTGGAGCAACCCTTTTTGTATCCGCACTGGTGCATATCTATTAGGCTTCTTGTTTCAAGGATAAATGTGAGTCTTGTGTTTATGATGCTCTCACAGGATTTAGCTAGACAGCTTAATTGTTAATGCAATGGGTCAATAGCTACTAGGGGATGTGGCGGGTTTACCAGATTTTAGAAAGGGGACTACTATCGCATTTTCCCAATCTGTGGGCATTACCCCAGACTCCCATATTATATTGAAAAATTTAAGAAGTGTCCCTACCGATGCTTGAGGTAAGTGTGCCAGCATTGTGTAGTGGACACGGTCAAGACCTGTTGCCGTTTTTTTAACGGCAGAGAGAACTCTGTTCAATTCATGTATTGTGGGGGGGTTATTATATATTTCAGCTGAAGCCCCAGTGGTGGGCAGTCTGTTTCTCCGCCGACTCTTTATATTTTAAGAATGAATTTGAATAGTTTGCCGAGCTGGAGATGTTGTAAAAGTGTTCACCTAATGAGTTGTCTTGGTCCTGTAGTGTTGTATGTGTGCCTGGGCATGTAAGTAGTGGTATTGTGTAAGATGAGTACTCTCCTCTGAATTTCCTCACCTGATCCCACATTCATTTTGATGTTACCGTACTAATAATTGAAGAGATGTATTTTTGCCATGATGATTTTTCAGCATGTCTACGAATGAACCGTGCTTCGGCTTTCGCTTGTTTGAAGGTTAACAGGTTTCTATAGGTGGGGCACCTTCGTAGGATTCCCCAGGCTTTATTTTGTGCTTTTTTAGCGTTGGTACACTCCTTCGTCCACCAGGGGTTTAGCTTTTTGTGCACAATAACTGATGACTGGGGTATGGCCTTTTCTGCCGCACAGATTATAACTTCAGTGATTTTTTTATTAAGTTCGTCAATACTTAGCTCTGGCGAAAAGACATCTTCTAGTATCGCGTTTTCCATAAAGACAGGCCAGTCCACGAGCTGTAATTTTCATCGACGTGGTCTAGTTAATAGGGTTTTTGGTGATGATAGGAGTTTGATGAGTGCGGGTAAGTGGTCGCTGCCATATGATGTGTCGAGAGCTTCCCATTTAAGATCAGTAAAAAGTGAAGGTGAGCAAAAAGCTAAGTCTAAACAGCTAAAAGTGCGGGAAGTTGGTGAAAAGTAGGTCGGGGCGCCTGAATTTAAGAGGCAAATGTCATTGGATAAAATAAAATCTTCAACCAACCGTCCTCTTTGGTCAGTTTTGACACTGCCCCAAAGAGTACAATGAGCATTAAATACACCTACTAAGACAAATGGCTCCGGTAACTGATCTGTTAGATTTTCTAAGTCTTTAGTAGTAAAATGTGCGTGAGGTGGAATGTACAGTGAACAAATGGTGATGGTTTTGAAACATAGAATGGTAACAGCTACGGCCTCTAAAGATGTTTTCAATTGGAGATTTCGGGTAGGAGTGCCGCGCTGCATGACTATAGCCACTCCACCTGACAATCGGCTGGAACATTCGCGGTCCCTTCGGACAACGGTGAAACCTTTGAGAATTTGATTATTTTTTGGACCGAGGTTTATTTCCTGGAGACATACTGCAACCGGTGAAAAGCTGTTGATGATGTCGTTAATGTCACATAGATTCTGTATGAGACCTCTAGAATTCCAATGGATAATAAAAGCCATTTTGAAATTGAAAGGTAAGATGTGGCACTACGGAAAGAATAAGAGGTGAGATGTTAGGTTACATGGGTTTTAAATGGCTTATACAAGTGAGCGATAACCTTTAGGTAATCGCTTTCTTATTCTGAGTGGTTATTGGGATTTTGTCCCTCTTACCGCGCTCAAAGGAGCGCTTGTCCTTTGGTGTCAATGACACCGGGGTTTTTGCGTCGACCTCCACCGCTCTCTCTGAGGCGCTGGAGGATCGAGAGTTAGGCACCGAGACACGTGTCTCGGGCCTTGGGGTTCGCTTGATCTTAGGGCCCTGCGGGACTGGTGTCTGCAGGGCCATCGAAGAGGGTGGAGCAGTACTGACTGCTTCCACCACGGGGCCGGGAGGAGTCACTGCGTCACCACTGCGCGTGGGCTCGGAGGACTCCGGATGCCTCTGTGACCCTGCCCCCGCCTGCGTCACTTCGGCATAACTTGTTCGCGGAAGATACGATAGCCGCTTTCGGGCTTCAAAGAACGAAATTTTTTCTTTTATAGTGAGAGCAATGACTTCTTTTTTCTTTTTTCCAGCAAGGGAAGGACCGTGAATAAGCTGGGTGATCTCCCTTGCAGTTAACACAATGTGGGGAAGAGGTGCAATTCTCAGATTGGTGTTCGTTGGAGCTGCATTTAGCACAAGTTGTTTGTCCTCGGCATGCATGTGAAGCGTGTCCAAACCTTTGGCACTTGAAAAATCGTCTGGGGTTTGGAATATATGGTCTTACATTGACTTTAACATAACCTGCATCGAGCGAGGTAGGCATTACGCTTGTTCCGAAGGTGAGTATAACGTGTTTAGTGGGGATTTCTTGATCGTTTCTGCGGATTACTAGTCTCTGTACTTTGGTAACATTTTGTTCCTGGAAACCTTCCAGCAGTTCCTCGTCGCTTAATCCAATAAAATCTTCTTCAGATGTTACTCCCCCACTTGTATTGAGTGTTCTGTGGGCTGAAACAGTCACTGTCGCCTCGCCAATACTGGTAACTTCAGACAGCTTATCTGCTTGGTCTTTACTATTCAAATCTAGGAGGAGGTCCTCGCTAGACATTTCGGAGGCTTTGTATGTCTGTCCGATTTTATCTTTCAGGCATTTGGCGACAAGGAATGGAGAAAGCTTTCTAATAGACGTATAACTTTCACTTATGACTACATAGCATTTGGGGAAAGATGGAGCGTTGCTTCGAAAGGAGAATTGAAATGGTACTTCGGTGCGGCATCTTTTGAGACGCCGATCATGGACAACAGAGATTTGAGCTGCCATAGGAAAGTGTGTGTGTTCGGCAACAGCGCCGACCACCCACCACGGAGCCCAACGAGGGGACGCGGCAGGGCTTGTGTCCAAGTCTGCACGACGCCAGCCGTACGCCGTCACAATAACCAAATATGGTGTACCACACAATCCACACAAGGTTAACCCTTGCCGCCGTGGAGAAAGGATGTAAATGGAAGAGAGAAGAAGACAGGAAAGGTAAAAAAGTGAGAGATAAAGACGAAGGTTTGAGGAGAGAGAGATAGGAAGAGGCGACTACCGATTTCCCCCGGATGGGTCAGTCCGAGGGTGCCGTCTACGTGAAGCAGAGACCAAAGAGGTGTGTTGCCTCCGCCGGGGGGCCTTAAAGGTCCGATCACCCAGCATCGGCTCAACCTCCAGGATCTCCCTTTCCCCGGACACGACTAAGCCGCGCACGACTACACGCGGGGGGGTCCAACCCTCATGTGGTCGGGTCCGTGGTGTCGCAACACACCAAACGCCTGCTGACGCAGACGCCCCTGCGGGGGCCACAGAAGTAGGACGACCCTTCCCCCCCCCTCGATGCCCTCCTCCTGGATCCTTGCGCACGACCATAGACGGCGCGCTTACTATCCGCTTTCCTCGCTTGCATGGGCGTGATTGAGCCGCGATTGCCGGCTTACCCTCGCGCGCTTTCCCTCGCACATGTCGCACATGGTTCACGGCGGCGATTATATCACGCTTGGACATTTAGGCAACCTCACAGCGACGGCGACGGTAGAAATGCGACCGAGTTTGCCACATAGCTGCTACAATTATAACTCGATCTAACGAAACTCGATTATACGAATTTCCCAATATCAAGAAGAAATTTCCACTCCCCTGCGGGTACCCATAGGGTTCAAGGCTGTCATCAACTCGAATTAACGAAACTAGGGCCAGCACGATTTGACGAAGCTTCTGCTGAAATAAATCAATAAAAATGCGGTGATTTTTTCCCAAGTCTTACAGAGACGGGGTTTTCTTAGAGCGTGTGCTTTAAAGCTAACGCGGTAAAACATCTAGGCGCTCAATTCGCCGCCCCAGCTTTATTTTGAAGAGGCTGCACGCTGTGCCCATGGACGGAACTGCGGACTAAACACGGCGTTGGTAGGGCCGACGGCGGCTGCCTTCGTTATTTCATGGTTTATGCGACAGATGGCTCTATTAGCGGCAAATGCGATGGCGCGGTAGCATTTGCGTGTTGCTACGTTACAATTCTAGGTTTTGAATAACCGAAAACGTTCTTTTCTCGTTTTTGCAAACTTCCAGATTTAACGACATAAGTCGAGCGTGGTCATCAGTTCGTTAAATTGGGTTTCAACTATATTGCAATACAAGATACTCTGTAAAAATTATGGTTCTGCAATTGAAACAAAGGAGTACGACTTCTGTATTTATTTTCGAGTTTATTGTTTTAGTTCGTCGGGAACATATATGGGGACACCAGTGCTCTGGAGTTGAACTAACACTCCGCCTTTTTGAAAACTGCATTTTTATCTTCTTTTAAGCATGATATTAATGACCACATGCCGAATATACTTTCAGGTCTTGAGAAACATTCCTTGTCTAAGCAATTAGGCATGTCTACTCTTATCCGATAGGAGCAATAATGCAGCGCAGTTTACTAAATGTTCTGAAACGCCCGGACAGTGCCATGATCCCTCATTATCTTACTCCAATTATGAACGCCGCAAAGGCCTCTGTAGCATGTCTGCAAAGAAATGTAAAGACACAAAATGTATTATTATGTGCAAGCTGACCGACTAAAATCTACTAGAAATATCATGTAGGTATATATTAATAAAGGGAAAAACAGACATTCACCTTTTCATAGCAATTGCTACAAAAGAAACCCATACGAGTTCCTCGAAAGAAAAGCCTCAGAGGTGAAGAAAAATTCTTCCTGGTCCGGGACTCGAAGCCGGGACCACCGCCTTTCTGGGGCAACCACTCTATAATCTGAGATAACGAGGCGGCGAGCAGATGGCAGGGTGAAGTCTAATTTCTCGACAACACGAAGCAAAGGCAAGTGATTGACGCTTCTGCGGAAACGCGTAAGGTCGAGAAAAGTAATTTTTAAAGGGAAAATGAGACATCCTTCTTTCGTAACAATTGCGTGTTGTCGACAAATTCGACTTCACCCTCCCATCTGCTAGCCGCCTGGTTAGCTCAGATGGTAGAGCGGCTGCCCCGGAAAGGCGGTGGTCCCGGGTTCGAGTCCTAGACCAGGACGAACTTTTCTTCAACTTTTCATTCAAGGAAGCCCTATGGGTTTCCTTTGTAGCAATTGCTACGAAAGGGTGGATGTCTGATTAGGTGAAGCAAGAATTAAGAGCTCCCCATACCTAAGCCGATATCGAAGATATTTCAATACCGGGCCCACCCGCGGTGGAGGTGAAGCAGGCGTTAAGCGCTCGCCATACGTGGGTCCATCCCGAAAGTAGTGCAATGCCGGGCCGACCCGCGATGGAGGTGAAGCAAGCATTACCAACTCCCCATGTGTGTGTCCATCCCAAAGGTAGTGCAACGCTGGGCCAACCCGCGGTGGAGGTGAAGGAGGCGTTAAGCACTCGCCATACGTGGGCCCATCCCGAATGTTTCGAAGGGCACGTTATAAGTTCCCGAGTCGACAGGGGTATGTGCCATTCATCTTGGACCCTTTTTGCATTATCACCAGAATGAGCCCACATGATGATTTTTTCTATAACGGACACCGAAAAAGTCTGTGGAAGTTATTCATACACTGCTTTCACTGTAAAAGGCCGCAGAATGTTCACCGCCGAGTAGATTTATTTGTCGGCACTTTAGGAATGTGTATGAGGAGTGGTGGCATAGGGGTGGAGGTTACGGTGTCTAATATATATATATATATATATATATATATATATATATATATATATATATATATATATATATACGCGAATAAACATACCACTCGCCAATGATCAGAATTTTATGCTGATATCACAGCTGAATAACACCCTCGGCAGTGATAAAACTCGCTATCAGTATGAATGAATGAATAGAATTTATTGATAGGAAAGACAGAGAGGTCGACATGAGCTAGTGCGCTCTAGTCTGCTACTCTGTACTGGGGAAGAGGGAAGGGGAGTGAAAGCATCGGGATGGATGATGATGATAAGAGAAGTGGTGAGTGCTTATGTACATGAGACAGTTACCTCGCTAGAGCCGCTCGTCGAGCTTGGTGTCCTGCAGGAACCTCAACAATACTTTTGTTGCACGCATTGAACTTGCAGTGTCAGGCCATGGGCCGAGGATAGCTTCCTCCGACAGTAGTTGTCTACCAACGCTGGCTAGGAAACTGTCTAACGTCCTTCGCTCCAGCATATATGCTGGGCAGTCGCACAGTACGTGTTGCAGTGTTTCGGGCATCTGGCAGTGTACACAATCAGGGAAGTGCACCTAAAAAGCCTGTTTCGCGGTATCCGGCCAAAATTTGAAGGAATCCTCCACTTCAGAAAAAGTGAGAACCTAAACTTGTTATAAACAATATTGCTGTAACCGACAACAAAGAAGTAGTGCGGGTACACAATGAATAATTTTGCTAAGTTTTCACTAACGATGATGGCACAGTTCACGAGTTCCTCTCGTTCGATGGATGATGGCCCATTTACAACATATGCATAGACGAGAAGGGTGTATTTTTTTTCTTTTGCATGACTTGAACGACAAGAGCTCTACTAGGATTGGTAACTTAACGGCTGCAATGTAATTGAGAGACGCATGTGTTAAAGTACTAGGACACGATGTATTCAAACACATTTGAGTTGTCCTCGAAAGTTACAATACAATATACAGCCAACATCATCGGTTTGGACGTCGCCTATCGACAACTGCGCAACTACTTGAATTAGTTCATGACCTAGCCGTTGGTGTAGACTAAGAGAGCCTAGTTGATACCTTATATTTAAACATCGAAAAAGCATTTGGTTTGGCAGGGCTGGAGCATTCTGCACAATGTTCCAACTGTGCTCTGCGCTGACAGATCGAATGGCCAGCATTTTATCGTCTTTTTGCAGTAACTTCAGAAACGAGAGAGATGGCTACGTTATGCGATCGCTATGTTGATTTCGCTGTGTTAAATGTTCCATATTTCCTGCACTAAAGGAAGACTCATGACGCTGGAGGTCATCAGTAAATTATCAGGTGATCCAAGTGGTGCACGTCTTTCCCCACGGGCTCGTGTTCAACCTACAGTTTTGAAAGGGTGTATTGACTAATGCAGATTTCTGTTCAAGGGAGTGCGTTTACATTGTTGCTTTTTTGTGGAAATTTAGTTTATTTGCCAAGATTCCACTTTTTGCAGGGATTTTCTCTTTCTGGTATCCCATATAACCGTAAACAGAAATAAGAATATTTCACGTCATTTGCTATTGATTTTTTGCCCCACATTGGTGCCGTGTCTGCTAAAGTAGTAAAGTACATAGCAAATATTACTAGTAGATTTCTAAACAAAGTGGAAATCCCAATTTAGCTCGTGATATAGCGTGGTCTAGGAAGGATCTTCATGCTTGAGCGAGTAATTTCGGAAGATAAACAATTATACCTTGGGCGTAAACATGTCATATGAAATAGGGTTAAATGAATTATCTTCCTGATGTATCTCTTTGGACTAGCTGCTTTTCTGGTCAGGTGGAAATCAGGATTGAACGTTAGTCTACACAGGTGAACCTGCATAGGGGCGAACTCTTAATCCTAGTTCTACTAGTTACAAAACAAATTAATGGTTGTGAAAGAGGAATTAGTCCCCAAAGGTATGAAACGCACACACTTTTGACTCGCTTTTGTCTTATAGTGCATAAGCAGTACAGCATTTTTTAGGCATTGAAATATTACTGCATGGATATTACTGCATGGATGAAAAACTTTTTTTTCTCACTGATCCCAATTTGTCGTCATCGGAAACACCCCATCTGCTCCGGTGCCTGTCACATCAGGGGTCCCACAGGGCTCAGTAATAGGTCCGCTATTATTTTTACTTTTTATCAATGACATTACAAATAACATTGATTGTAAAATCAAACTGTTTGCAGACGACTGCATAATATACAGAGAAATACGCAATCACCAAGATTAAGTTCAGCTCAATAACGCACTAGCAAAAATAACCGAATGGTATGGTAACTGGCAAATGACCATTAATACAAACAAAACGGTTTGCATGACAGTAACGAGAAAAAAGCACCCATCGTTTTTCCACTGCGCACTTAACGGCAGCCTCGTAACTAGAGTTCAACAGCATAAGTATCTTGGTTTAACAATAACGTCTGACCTTAACTGGACAGCACATATTAACACCATTACTTCTTGTGCATTACGGAAACTCTTCTTTCTCAAAGGTGCCTGCGGTTGGCACCAACTAACGTCAAACATTTAACTTACATTACGTTTGTGAGACCTGTCCTTCAGTATGCTAATGTCGTATGGTTCCCGCACACTAAAACAAACATATATAAACTGGAAAGGATCCAGAGAAAGGCGATTAGGTTTATCCACCGAAAATACCAGCGCAGTGATTCCCCTACTCTTCTTCTAACACAGTCAGGGCTTGCAACTTTGGCTGTACGAGCAAAACGAGCTCCTCTCAAATTTCTGCATCAAATATTAGACAGCCGACTAAAAATAAATGCCTCTACATACGTTACCTTTACAAGATCCCGCGTATTTCGTCATAATCATCCATATACACTAAACGAGTTCCTTTGTAATAACGATACTTTTCAGTATTCCTTTTTCCCCCGTGTTATTCCTTTTTCCCCCGTGTTGCTTTGTACTTTGATTAATGTTTAGGCATTACCACATTTTTCTTCATGTAATAAATATCGTAGGTGTAACTACAGTGATTTAACATTGGGACCTCGTCTCCTGCCATATGAGTTCCTGGTTCCTATTTTCAGGGTAGCTTGCAGCACGTTACATCACACTCTAGCCCAAACTTTTTGCGACAAAATTGTATAAATAACTGTTTTCGCTTCGATCAGATAGCGTTGCCGAAAAATTTTACTTTCGGGACGTATTCAATGTAAGGGCCTGTCTCGAGCCTGCGACAGGTAGCGGCATCCTCTTTCTTCAGATTTTGAGGAGGGGGGGGGGGCAATCGCGAGCGAATCTCTCTGTGGTAGTTCACGATGGCTGAATACCCGAGGTTGACAGGGTCCGGCCCTCCACAGCCAGCGTGATGAGTGCTCGGTTATGTACGACGCCTCGAGCTACAATATATACCGCCGGCTTCTTGAATAATCCCCGTTGCGGACATGTGCCCTATATTATGAAAATCAACACCATAATCGCCATGGGGCGATCATGGGAAAAAGCTGGCCTGCGTGCGCACGAATAACGCTAACATGACTATATGAGCTAAGGGGAAAAAATGGGGCTTTTTAAGTATTCTAGTGGTGCTCGTACCTTTTGTGCAATGCCCCTAAAAGGGGGTTTTGTATAGAAAGAGAATGAGGTGAATTTGCTGTACATTGCTACAGTTTGAATGCACGTGCACCGGTCAGCGTTGGTGCTTTACAACCAGCAGCCTCCGCGCCACTTGCGTGTCCAGAGGGAGATACCCTCTTCTATTTTGTCCCTGTCAGTTCCACGACTTTCCACGAGTTCCACGGCGCACAGTGGAGAGAGAGAGTGGCCGGGCAGCACCGCCGAGCAGATTAATTTATTTCGAAGTATTTACTGCGCGGACTTTTTCCGGGAATCAGCCGAAGTAGTGGTGAAGTGACAAGGCAGAATGCGTGACCCGAGTGCAGCATTGTTTTCGCCAGCGACCACCGCAGCGAGTAAACAGCAGCCTGCCGCTACCCCGTTTGGACTCTCGTGACTTTAACGCCGCCTATAAATTCACGTGTTCTGACTGCTCTCTTACTTTTCATCGGACTATATTTTTAACGCATTTATTCATTTTGTTTATGCGACCTTAGCGGGTTATTTTTGAGTATTCTATTAGTGTAGTGATTGTTGTTTTCATGGGCGCGCGTACCTGTTAATTTGTCGAATTTCCGACTTCTTTTTAAAGATGTGTAAATGCCCACGTGGTTAGGCTTTTCATAACTTCTCATAGGTGGGTTCCACATTGTTTCCTTCGCATCTTGCATTTGTCACAGATTATTGCGATTGCGTGTGGTTTCTCGCTAAGCTTGTGACGGCTTAAGCTCTTTTTGAATAAATTTGAACAAATCTTCATGCTTTATTTATATATTTATTTACAGTACCCTCAGGGCCCAAAAGGGCGTTACAGAGGGGGGTGGGTACAACAATAATAAAAAATACATGCTCAAACAATTATTTGTATTAAGGTGATAAATTCAAAAGATAATCAGTTATTGCAGTCTTGAAAGATGATGCCTCCTCGATGCAGGCGATGGAGGGGGGAAGGCGGTTCCACTCGGCACTGGTTTTCGGCAGAAATGAGTCAGAGAAAACATTTGTGCGACAGAAAGGAATGAACACTTTAAACCGATGATCAAGACGCGACGACATGTACGAAGGCTCTGAAATTAAGTCTTGTTTAAGCGAGCTGTTTTGGTAAAAGATTTTTTGAAAAAGGCAGAGACGGGAAATTTTTCTTCGAATGTGCAAGTTAATAAGGCCAAGGTTCGACTTCATTAAAGAAACGCTAGATGTGCGGGAATAATTAGAAAGGATGAATCGTGCTGACCTGTTCTGAACTGACTCAATGTTATCTGCTAGTGTTTTTTGACCAGGGTCCCACACAGATGACGCGTATTCTAGCTTCGGTCTAATTAGTGTTTTATAGAGCAGTAACTTCAAATGGGGTGGGGCTTTTGAGAAATTCCTGCGAATGTAGCCAAGAGATCTGTTTGCATTGTTCGTGATATGTTCGATGTGCGCATGCCATGAAAGATTACTGTTTAGCTGGATTCCAAGATATTTATAGGAAGTCACGTGCTCAAGGTTAGTTTCATTGATAATATAGCCGAAAGGAGTTGGTGAGTTCGAGCGACGTGAGACAGACATAATTTTGCATTTAGTCGGATTTAAGAACATTAGCCATTGTGAGCACCACCTTGAAATGTTATCTAGACCTTTCTGAAGAATAAAGTTATCATGCTGATTAGTTATTTCACGGTATAGAACGCAATCGTCGGCAAAAAGTTTAATAGAACTATTAACTACGGCAGGTAAGTCGTTTATATAAATTAGGAATAATAACGGTCCCAAGACGGAGCCTTGAGGAACACCTGACTTCACGGCGCAGCGCGGGGATTTGGAATTGTTAGCTGTTACAAACTGGGTACGGTTGTTGAGAAAACATTCTATCCATTTCAGAATATTAGGGTCAATATTAAGAGTACTAAGTTTAAGAAGCAGTAAGTGATGACACACCTTGTCAAACGCTTTCGCAAAATCTAGAAAGATACAGTCAATGACTTGGCCTTTGTCTAAAGAGGAAGAAATGTTATGTATAAACGATATTAGTTGTGTTTCGCAGGAGTAGTTTTTGCGAAAGCCATGCTGAGATGAAGTCAAGAAAGAGTTGGATTCAAGAAATGAGACAAGATTGGAAAATATTACGCGTTCAAGGATTTTGCAAGGCACGCTGGTAAGTGAAATGGGTCTGTAATTGAGAGGAGAATGCGGGTTACCTGATTTCAACAGAGGGACCACCTTCCCCACCTTCCAGTCTGCGGGCAAAGTTGAGCACTCAATAGATTGGGTGAAAAGATACATAAAAAATATAGAGGAGTAGACAGCAGTATTCCTCAAAAGTTTAGAATTAATTTCGTCGGCACCACAGGAAGACGATAGTTTTAAATCTTCAATTAACTTCAAAATCCCCCCAAAATTGACAACAAGTGGATCCATGGGAAAAAAATCTTCTTTGCGCATGTGCGGCACTGTATCAACAGAGCAAATAGAAAAATATTGCGCGAAAGTGTCATTTAGGACATTGCAACATTCTGCATTGCTCATGGTGTTACCATTCGTATCTGTAAGAGATATGATATTTTTCTTGTTTATTTGAACAGTGCTCCAAAATTTTGACGGATTTGTAGAAAGGAGTGAAGGTAGATAGGTATTAAAAAAAACATCCTTCGCTTCTTTTAGTGCGGTACGATAAGCATGCAGCGCACTAGAATAATCACTCCAACGAGTAGATGTTCGACTGCGTTTTGCAATACGGAAAAGGCGTTTTTTCTTGTTTGACAGTCTTGTTAGTTTCGTGGAAAACCAGGGAGAGCGTTTCTTTCCGGAAAGTCTGCGCAATGGCACATATTTAGCGACAAGGGACGTGGCTTTGTTTTTAAACAAGTTCCAGTTTTCTTCCACGGTACGGCTGAAAAATTCTGGTATACAGCCATCAATGAATACTGCAAGCTCATTATTAATTGCAGTGTAATCCCCGCTCGCATAATCTCTAATAAATTTTGCATTGTTCTTCTCACATCTAACGGGGCCTGTTACAAAAAAAATGCAAAAAACAGTGATCGCTTAGTACTGGGAAACAGGTTAAAGAATGTAATAAGTTTGGTTCAGTGACAAGGATCAAGTCTAGAGTGTTAGATGAATTAGTGCCAGCTCTAGTTGGCGTAGAAACAAGTTGCGTAAGATTAAAGTTCAGGCACAAGTTAAGGAAAGATTGACTTTCTGTGGACGTGCCGACAACAAATGGCGATACCGAAGTCCACCTTATTCTGGGGAAATTAAAATCGCCTAAAAGGAATAACGGTGAATGTGGAAATTTTGAGACAAGAAAATTCAAAGTGTCATGCAGTTCATCGCAAAAAGTAGATGGTACGCTTGGCGGCCGATAACACGCACAAAGCAATGTGTTTTGGTGGTTTATGACAATACGCACACATACCAATTCTAAAGATGACGCAAGTGGAATCCTATAAGACACTATATTGTCGGCGACGGCAATTAAAACACCACCGCCTGATTTTAGGTTGCGGTCATGACGGTGAACAACGTAATTCTTGTCACAGTGGAACAGCTCTTCGCTAAGAATTTTATCGGTCAACCAAGTCTCCGTCAATACAACCACGTCAGCGGCACATGAATCGAAAATAGATGGTAGAGCGTCACGTTTATTAACTGCACTTCGCACATTCGATAATAAAAAAGAGAAATCACGACAAGGTTGGCTGCGTGGCCGGTGCCTAATTTCTGTTAAGAAAAAGATGCGTCAGAATGGTGATTAGTAGCAGTGGACGATAATTCAACAGTGCAGGGAACATTGCCCAAATGAAGTTCACAGACACTGTCGTTTTCAGGAGAGTAAATATAACATTTTTTGTTGATATATAGCTTGTTGTATTTCACCGTGAAAAATTGACCGCTTTCTTTGCCAAAGTCGTACAGTTTAGTTCTGACCGCTCTAGTTGCCTTACAAAAATCTTCACTTACGGAAACACCAGTTGTCTTTAGCTTACTTTTAGAAGAAAGAATGGCTTCCCTTAGCTTAGACGATAAAAATCTGACAATAATTGGCCTGGACTTGTTGGGGATAAAACGGCCAAGTCTGTGTGCTCTGGAAATGCGGTCGTCACTTTTATTTAGGTTCATGCCTAATGCTGAATTTAAAACCGAGCAAATTTTTTCTTCTGACTGCGCCCAAGTTTCCGCAGCGCTATCTGCTACCCCATGAAATATTAAGCTTTCGCGACGTGAACGGTCTTCAAACTCGTTGAGCCGTTGGTTCAATACGACCACTTGCGGCACGAGGCTTTCACCCTGTTGGCCTTCAGATGTTCGAATGCATTGTTCAACTGCCGAGAGCCTGTTGTCAATATCGGCTATTCGTTGCTCCATTGAATACTGGGCCTCTTTGACTTCACTCAAGGCAGTCATTACTTCTTCGTGTTTAGAATCAAATTTGTCGTGTAGCGATTTAACTAGCTGTAGCAACTCCTTGTTAAACAGGCTAGGATCTTCTTTAGGGGGTCCAGGGTTTAGCTCTACGTTGCCGGACATAAATAACAACTTGGAAACAAGAACACATTCACATGCTAATTGGAACAATACTTGTGGGCATGGAAGCACTAGCAGCCAAACATTGTTTGACTTTTTACAGAAAAGTTGAGGTGCTGTTCTCACCTGCATCCAAAAACAAAAATGTGTTTGAGGCATGTTGGCGGCTGCAGTGCTTCCATTCCCACTGAAGTGGCGCCAGCCATTCCAGCTACTTTTAAAGCGTGCCGGCGTTGATGCGTCTGTCAATTTGGCAGCCGGAAATGACAGCGCTTCGGTGAGGCATGGTTCGCTCGCATGAAGGAAGGCTTCAGTGGCCTCGCAGTGGAATGGGTCCTCAGTCGACCGGTCGGGCGAGCTGGTACCTCCAACCTTTGCTGCCGGAATAGCCAGCACTTGCGCATGGGCGACGTCGATCAGGTTCTCCCACGCAGCGAATCCGATGAATATCTGCATCCAAAAACGAAAATGTGTTTGAGGCATGTTGGCGGCTGCAGTGCTTCCATTCCCACTGAAGTGGCGCCAGCCATTCCAGCTACTTTTAAAGCGTGCCGGCGTTGATGCGTCTGTCGATTTGGCAGCCGGAAATGACAGCGCTTCGGTGAGGCATGGTTCGCTGGCATGAAGGAAGGCTTCAGTGGCCTCACAGTGGAACGGGTCCTCAGTCGACCGGTCGGGCGAGCTGGTACCTCCAACCTTTGCTGCCGGAATAGCCAGCACTTGCGCATGGGCGACGTCGATCAGGTTCTCCCACGCAGCGAATCCGATGAATATCTGCATCCAAAAACGAAAATGTGTTTGAGGCATGTTGGCGGCTGCAGTGCTTCCATTCCCACTCCGTCTGTGGTTGACGACAGCACCTATGCGTTGGGTCTGTTTGTGACCACGTTACTTCTATTCCGGAGAATGCAAAACACAACGACTTATTTGGCAAATGTGTGATTGCACCAAGCCAACTAAAATAGACATGTTGTAAACTAAGCTAGCAATTTTTATGCGATTGTGCTTCGAAAGTGAAGGTACTTTGTCGAAGAATACAGTGTACTATATTTCCAGCTATTACGAAGAGAAAAATTGTTTGTCACCTTCACTGCTTCATGCGTCGTAGGGAAAGTACAGCAGATAAATGAGAAGAATATTTCAAACCGCTTACTTCTCCCTTAAATTAATCATTTGGACTCACATTACGGAGGCCCACAGAGGCGCGACAGTTTAGAGGGTGGGCAAATGAGAAGTTTGTGCAAAGTTTGTCTGATTTGAAGAATTATTTGCCTATTTAACAATAACAGTATTCACTCAAAGCTTGCACTTCGGGTAGTCTCTTTGCCATCGACGTAAAGCGAAATTGCTACATGTTGTCGATTCCATGGAATGACGATTAAATTGCACGAATGGAATATTACTAACTTATGTATATTGTGAAAACGCAGTAATATAGCTTTTATTTGCAATAGTAAACTTAACAAGCGGTTATAGTCCCATATCCATCTGCATAAAATCATGAGATTCTTCAAAAAGCAAGTTATACACGCTACAACATACCTTGTTTTCACCGCATGGCATTCCGTCTAGCAGGTCGTGATATTGGTAATCTAAATATTGTTGTTCGCTATATTCGCCATATTCTTCAGCCGTGTCTGGCGATTCTGTATATTGAATTTCTGACCTCTCAGAACTGTCTTGATAATTCTCGCTGAATGTACCATTCCAGCCGCACCTAATAAGGCAATCCGTCAGATTACTCTGTTGAAGAGAGAAAAAAACAGGTAATGCAGGTTACTACGAAAAAGCACCGAATTCACTGGATTGTAAACAGCCCCGTCTTCTTATTGGGTGCAGTGTTCAAAAATATGTCGCAGGTGTTGCAGAATTATCAAACGAAAAATAGGATCAAAGCTATAATTATTGCGCTCAGGCTCGAGGTCATTTATATTTACGGTATTGTGGCTTAAGACCTTTCTGGTATCATTTTCCTTTAAACATTTCTTTCCGCTAACTCTTGAAGCCTTGAAATTGCTTCCTTACAAGTTTCTTTTATTTTCTAATGCGAAATACGTACATCTCATGCTAGTTAGTTTTTTTGTATTTTTGGTAAACTTTCCGTAGGCTTGCCTCTTCTGATCTGCGAGTCCACTCACAAGTGATACGTGCCTAGCTTGGCAGGATATGTATTAAACACTCGCTGGTTATGTATTGTTGCCAATATTGTTAATATTGGTAATGTTTTAAGGCCAGTTTCTTTGTAACCTAAGTGAATGCCACGTAAACATGACCGCGTAAACAAAGCTTCAAATCCTCCTTGTTTCGCACTCATAAATATCTTTCTATCGCTTTTTCTTGGCAGACCAGACATAAGTTCACGAGGGTTGCAATGTGGGCTTGTTTGTAATGCGTCTTCAAGGGGGGTATGGTAGCGCGATTCAAAGACGGGACAAAAGAAGACTGAAAGGGACACACACAGCGCTATGTGTGTGTCCCTTTGTGTCTTCTTTTGTCCCGTCTTTGAATCGTGCTACCATACCCCCCTTGAAGACCAGACAAAGTCACAATCACGGCCTGACATCATACTTAGCGCGTACTAACCTTTTAAGACACTCATTTTTCCCCGCAAGCCATCAGTGAACGGAACGCACTGGCTACAAATGTTTGTTTTTAGAACTTGGCCTTGCTGACTTCGAAAATCACATGTATAATTTCGGATAAAATTCATTGTTGATAACGTCATAACCTTGCTTATATTTTGAGAACTCACTACTAACTTATGATTGCATTTTCTTTGTGCGCAAAAACGCGATTTAACAGTCTTCGGCCATTTTTGTCTTCAACGTACTTAAATCATGTTCACTAGCCTATGCTTGTCTGAGTAGTAATGCTTGCTATATGCTTTTGTATAACTTGTTCAGTTTCATTCACTCTGTTCATTTTTTCACCCACTTTGCTTCTTCTTTGGACTACAGCACGTAGTATATATATCAAGCAATCTAGAAATTTCAAGATCACATCTAGCGTTCAATTCCATGCATCTGTTATAAAAGCACTTATATTATGTTTTGTCTTAGGTTGCTCTTAATTGATACTCAAGTGGGAAATGGAATACTACATACAATAAGCAACAGCTGGACACTGCTTTATCGAAGAAAACAGGGAAACAAGACAACCTTAGATGATTACATTTTTAAAGTGAGTGTCCTCGCCCCGCTGCCATAGCAAACAACAATGATGTGTTCTACGCACTGACCAATGGCACGTGGCAATTAGGATAATTTTTATCCTTAAACTGGATTATTCAAAGTGGCGGGCATCAACAGCATGAGCCATCAAAGTACATCTTCAAGAAATTTTTAAAAAATCACGAATTATTCTCCTAATAATTAGGTTGCAGAATAAATGTAAATTAAGAATTGTAGCCGGGGAGGTTGCAAAGCGTACGTACAACTGAATCTCCCGGGTGACGCCAGTTCCGAGATATTCTTTCTTAAATTGTTGGAACAAATACGTGGGCGTTGTATCTATTTTTTCGCTTCGATGCATGTCAAAGTGCGTTGTTAATAAGTCACAAACTTGCTCGGCACACCCAGCACAGACACAGCGTAAGGTGAAGGAGCGGTTCCATAGGCGCTCTATTTTCTACAACACCCACAGGAGTCTTCGCAGCAAAGTCTCTTCATGTCATTTTCACAAGAAGTATCTGAACTTCTTATGACCTTCATCTGAACTTCTTCTCATATGCGGATCTTTGCTGACGATTGTATAGTTTACCGAGAAATTGCTAGTAGCGATGACCACGTAAAAATTCAAAATTATCTTGACCTTATTAACAGTTGGTTTAGCACCTGGCTAATGTCGCTTAATACAGATATATGTAATGTCTTTCACTCGCAAACATTTCCTTTCCGACTTCTCATACTATATCAATAACAATCCTGTGTCTATAATTACTACATAGGCGTAACCCTGACAACAAACCTTTCCTGGACTACACATATCAACAACATCTGCGGAAATGCCTTCCGATCCTTGAGATATTTACGCCGGAATCTCCGTAAGACGCCGACCAATGTCCGCAAATTAGCCTATCTTGTATTTGTTCGCCCTAAACTTGAATTTGCTTCTTCAATATGGTCCCCTCATTACATTTAATTAATGACTATGCTATAATCAGTTTAGAATAGAGCCGCTCAATTATTTCACAAAATTACAACTGGAACGAAAGTATTAGGCAAATGAAAAACACTCTATCAATTCCTTCTTTGAACACTCATCGTGATGTAGCACTTATATTGCTGTTTCACAAGTACGTTCACGGACCGAGGCCATCACCAATAGCTCTGCAAGTTTCTACATTCACCTCACGAAGATTGCATAATCATCTTTCTTTCACTCGCATCATAGGCACAACAAACGCTTTTAACTCATCTGCGATTCCACGTGTAATCCGCTTGTGGAACGACCTTCGCGATATCCGGGTAGCTGAAGCTACCCAAGAAAAATTCCGTCACGACATAAACATTCGTTTCTTACTTAAAAAAAAACTTGTCTGCATTGCTTCTTGTATGCCTTTTTTCTTTGTATCTTAGAATCTTAGAGTTTGTGTAAACTTGACTCTTCGTCGTATTATTATTAACAAAGCATTCTATAATTGTATAATTCTGTATAATTGCTTGCTCTTTATACTGTCTAAAATTTCTTTTCCCTTACCCAATGCCCATTCTTCGGGGCCTGTAAGGTATTTTGAATAAATAAATAAACTTTCCGGACGGCGTAGACGGAGAGCTACACTTGTGCTGCTCTTTGCACAGTGATCTGTTCAGCCCGACGTTGCCTGGTTGCAATAGTGCACGTAGGTCTATGATTCGCTTCTTCAGCAGCGGCTCGAATCTTGCGAGGAGGCGCCATAACGTCTACCGAAGAGCAAACACAGGTATTGAGACGAGGCAGCCCACATGTCACATCCTTTGACCGGCGGAATGATACGATGCTATTGATTACGATGATGATGACGATCTATCGGCATCTTCTTTGATGTACAGCGGAGACTAGTAGTCACCTAGCCAACTAGGCCTAGCTACATGCAACGCGCAACTGCTACACTCAACTGCAACTTGTCGGGAGATCTGGTAGGGTACAACGCAACGGAAATGCAAATTTTCCAGGTATCTACGCCACGTGGTGCGCATGCCATATCGTGTGACAAGTGGCACGATTCCTTTCTGATGACTCTGCTGCTAATAGTTTTTTGGCATCCCCTTTGAAACAAGGCGATGACAAACAGTCACCTATCCTGCTTCATTTAATGAGGCAGGCTACACATGTTTTTCTTTCTCGCAGTTAACAGCGAAGCTGTCTATGTGTTTAGGGCTAGGATCCGGAAACAGAACGCGTCCCCCCCCCCCCAAGATGTTGACAAAAACAAATCATCATGCCGGCCAATCCTGGTTATGGTGCAGAACTGGTCCATACTTGACGGCACATGCCCCTGTGAGCTCGGGGACCTGCAGCGCGCTCCTGAAACTGCCCTTATGAGCCGTGGGACCCACATGTCGAAACATCAACGTATAAAGTAAAATAAAAAAATAAAACGTAAAAACAAAATCTATAAAACTAACGCAAAAAAGAACCAATAAAGATCAGAAAATTGACGACTAAAGAGTACAAAATACAAAAATCACCACCCAAGCGTACCATACAAATGGCTAACCAGCGAAGCTGGAACATGTGGCTGCAGTGTTTATCACTGGGTTAATCCAGACGGTTAATTAAACGACGGCTTGCTAGGCTACCGGATCCTTGGTACGCAGTTGCTGCTGGCGCTCGGCTGCACGAGCCGGATCTTGCGCCCGGGCACGGCGTAGACGAGCTCGTTCCCGGTTGTGCTCCCGGCGCTGCTAATCAAGAGCTACCGGCTCCTCTGGTGTACGTATGACGCGTGGTCTAACCATTACGGGCAAAAGACAAACTGCTGGGCGCGCGCTAGACGGCGACGGAGAGCAATGACGTCACTACTGTCGCAGCCAATAGCGCGTCTGTCCTCTGTTTTTCCTTCGCGCATGGGTACGGGATTGTGGCGGAGGAGTTTTCGGCGTACAGGCGACAGATGGACGGACGAATAAGATAGCCATATACAGCTTCGCTGTAAAAGACGAAGCAAACAACGAAGTTATGCTGTTGACGAATACAAGGCATCGGAGTGACGAACATTGCTATCAAAACGTTAGCCTGTGACGATGCCTGTCGAAACTTCAGGGTATGTGTAAGAAGTAAAAAAACCAACAGTGAAAAACGAGAAGCCTAAAGAAGAAAAAATTAGAAAAATAAAACTGCGGAATAAATAAAGAACAGCAAACAAAAAATAATAAAGAAAGACGAATTAAACAATGAAGTTTTCTGTTTGTGTCTTTATTCAACCCATATAGCATAACCATCAAATAAAACCTAACAAAACTAATGAGTAATACAGCTTCGCCGGTCTTCCATATTAGCATTGAGGAAGGGCTCTGGGTTTTTTGTGTACATGTCCTTAAGCTTTTTTTTTTCTTCCTCAAAACGATCCACAGATTTCTGGGCCAATCCCCCATAGTTGCTATGAGCCACTTACTTGATAATGAGCAGACTCCCTTGCACCCCAGCCTATAGAAATGCTACATGGTGTGCCACCTGGTGTAACAGTGTGACACTGCAATGTATAGTGCGCGTGTACCGAGGCTACGCCTCTCACTTCGCGTGAGAAGTGGCATGATACAATGCTAATGATGATGATGACTACTATTGTTTTTCCTCCTCTTCTTCTTCTCCTTATTATTATTATTATTATTTTTATTATTATTATTATTATTATTATTATTATTTTTTGGCATTCCCTTTCAAACGGAGCGGTGACAAACAGTCAACTAGCCTGCTTGATTTATTCAGATACGCCATACATGCTTTCCATCCTAGCATTTTTTGATACATCTACTTATTATTATTATTCTTCCTCAACAAAACAGGTTTCATTCTGGTATTTATTTCAAGTGCATGCGCTTTGCACACTACCCCATGTGCCATAATTTAAATGTTCATTTGAGAATTTAATTAGTGATTTGTTTTAATTAGTTTAACATGACTTTCGTTTTCTCGGGCGAGTCTACGTTTCTGAATAATCCGCACAAGGACTACAATTATGACATCTGCTAAAGGCAATTTTTAAAGATTCCCAAAATCTTAAATGTGATCACCCCGCGTAGCATCACACTTACTGTGGCGACATTAACGCCTCCTACTCCTGGGTGCATCAATTTACAAAGGTGTTCGTAAGTGATGTTTTCTCCGGGATATATTTGATTTGTGTAGTTCGCTCTCGTGCTGACGTTTATACATGATGGTGGTAGTCGCCTGAAGAAAAAGATGAGAAAAACATTTCCTCATATATTTATACCACAGCTGAAGCTACTTAACTAATATGCAGCAGACAAGGGGGAAGGGGGGGCAAAATAGCAGTGACGCATTTTTTCCGCAAGCTTAAAGAAAGGTGATGGGTTTGCAACAAATACAACTGTGCGCTGCGGAGTGCAATTAATGAAGTGCACGTTTAGGTGCCTTTTTTTTTTCATTTGGGTCGAAAAGGTCAATTTCATTACAGCGAAGCTGATGGCCTCCAGTTGGCCGGGATTTTTCAGGTACGTGTGCGCGGTGATCCCACGAAAACTAAAAGCCGCTGGAAGGCTTCGTATTTGAGTTTCAGCATAACAGAATTACGTTTTCTTGTATATTAGAAATACAATCCGATGCTATTATGTTTGCTGGTTGTGTATAAGTCACAAATTGTGCATATTTTCAGATAAGTGGTTTTAATAACAATGCTGCGGGCATTTATATTTAGGCAAGTGAAAATTTCTGGCCTCTTGTTTGGTCATCCATCTCTCTGCCTCGTCCTAGTGCGATTTCTGGAAACTGGCACTCTTGCGATTAGTTCATCATCCCACTCAAACTATTCGTTATCAACCCTAATTATATCGTATGCCAGACTGACTTTCTTTTCCGATTCGCGTAGCTTGGCTGTGCTATCCTATAGCTATTTTCTTAGTTGCACCACAAAAGTCTTCAGACACAGACATATACATTCTTTCTACTGAGCGTTCATTAACGCCCAAGGTACTTTGACAAATATCAGTGACGACCTTGTCATTAGGAGCATCGATTGTTTCGTTCTCGCTTTCTTGGATAACGAAAACAATAAGGTTGTTGCGTCTGCTCCGATCTTCTAAACCAACAAGGCTTCTTCCGACGCTCTGTACGCTTTTTCCGATGCTCTATACTTTTTTCAAGTTGGATTCAATTGCGTCTATAGCCTTTCTTGTATGCATTTCTGGCGGTCAAGTAACGACTTGAGTTCTTGTGTGCTCGGTCCGGGACTGGGCTCAATGTCATCGCACATCAGCAAAGATGAAACTACATTCCGCACATTAATCAATTAATCAATCACCCAAAGGTCAGTATCATCCGCGAAACCATGAAACGCCGGTACGTTCATTACTACGGACGACGGCAAGTCAGCATGGGACTGCAAGAAGCACCTGGTCTCTTCTAGACTGACTGACTAGCCGTCCAAGGTTTGAGGGGTGGCAGCCGTGGACACTGCAGCGATAGTTCTACACATGACTGCGTGATATACCACCAAGGAAGCGTGGGTGGCATTCCTTGGCTAGGAAGACGAGGTGGTCTCTGAAGGAACATCCATGCCTAGGGAAGCGTGTAGTGCGCCTCGAGGCACAAGGGGCCCCAAGACGGAGGGTCCGAAGCACTACTTCGATTAGAAGCGGAAGCGTGGCGTAACCGATGGCTAATGTGAAGGCGCATGTTCTATGCTGGAGCTGTTTTGTAGCATCACGATGACCTGAGCAAGACCGCCGATGTTGTCCTGCACTGAAGCCGCCATGGAGGCCTGAACGCTGTCCCCAAATGGCGCGATAGGTAATTGCGGTCACGGTAGGGTAACGGATTTCATGAATAAGGCAGTGACGATGACGTTCCTTGGAAGGAGTGACCCACAGCGTCGAGGACCCACGAGGACTCACGGCTTTCGCCTTATGGTTATGCTTACGACGATTGCGCATTGCAGTGGTGAGAAGCCCACAAGAGGCCGCCGATGATGACCATGAACCTCTGTCATGGCTCTGCCTATTAAAGGATATAGGCCAAGAATCTGGCGGCAGGAGGTAGCTCAGAAAAATTCTTATTTTAAAATAAGAAGCGCTCCGACAACCTTTTAGAGCGCAGCTCTTTGGCGTCCGTTCCTGGGTTTCGCGTCGTCGTCAGCGTTGTCGTCGGCCTCCTAACCAGCTCCGCCCCCCTTTCATCCCCCCAGCGCTAGCAGCGACCGACTGATACCGCTGGATGCCGCTGACGCCGCTAGAGAGTCAAGATAACGTGACTGCATAGAACACCGTCGCCGCCATGCAGAAAGAGGAGGAAAGGGTCCCCCCCCCCCCCTGTTCTTGTGTGGCGGATAGGGTGCTCTTCAGTTGCCGACGCGCCGGTTATTTCACGTAGGCCCCGGCACGTCGACGAATACGTGACCACCTTCCCACGGCTAGACCTGGTTCTTAGCGCTGCGGAAGCGAGGGTATCATATTGTTTGTGTCGGCATCGGCGGCGTTGTCCCTGAAACCAACTCCGCAGCTGGGGTTGACTCACTATCGGCGTCAGCGGCATCAGTCAGTCGCTGCTATCTCTTCCCTCCTCCCTTTATCGTGTTGTCCGCTTGCTGCGCGCGCTTCTGCCCCCATCGTTTGCCGCTGGGTGTACACGCCGCTTCCTCCCCCCTCTTCCTGCGAGTCTCCGGTTGTCAAAGCGCCGGCTCGAACTTAATTCCTTTCTTCGCTCCTCCTCCAATGCAACCCCTGTGCGGTGGCAATCAGAGAGCGAGATCGGTTGCGGCGGATCTGTATATGTGCACCGCCCGAGCCGAAATTGCCGCTGCCGTTCGCCCTGTCCGGTGGCTATTTTGCTGCGCTCAAATTTTGCATTAGGAAGTAACGTAATCGTCGGTAATTTTTTTTTACTTCTCCCTCGCCTTCCTCTCCCTCCCCGCTTTTCCTTGCGTGCACTGCCTTGTATACTTCCCCTTTATTGTAATATACCTTGAATAGGCATATAGGTTACTTGATAACTCTCTGGGTGGAGGCGGGAGCTATACGCAAACACACACACTTAAATTATATATACACTGAATAGTGAACATTGATTCTGATAATATAGCATCTTACCTGGCTAAGGAACCTATCTGTTGTTGACTGCAGTGTGACAGCTTCGATTTATTTTGCATATCCCTCTGGATACTTGTCATTAGATGTCCGTAACTAGCAGGGCATTCCACTGCACCCGGACAGCTGTCGTGGTCAGCGCCCAGCCTGAAAAGTTGTCAAAATAGATTGTATGAAAGTGAAACAAAAAAAACGGGGATTTCAAAATGAAGAATACTACGAAACAACGGACTACAGTATATATATGTATATAGTATACAGATGTATCTCTGATTTCTAATATGCAAATGGTGCCTCGGGGGTTACTGTAGCATTTTTGGTTGTTCCCTTTGAAGGTTCAATTATTTATGACCTTTTTGTGCCGAGGACAACGAGGTGCTCAGGGTGCCAGGTAACGTAAATATATTGAACGTCGTTGTTCTTTCCAGGATCATGGAGACATAGTACAAGCTTTTAGGTGAACTCATCAATGTTTGCGGCTCCTCGAATTTACTTGGGTAACACGAACACATCTGGGAATTTGAATGGCGCTGTGTAGCCGTAATTAGGTAAAATAATGGTCTTGTTCTTCAGGAACAGTAGACCGCCCTTGATGCGATCGGTACTGATTATGAATACATTTTGGTTCGCATGATGAACTGCTTACGGTAAAATTTCTTTTCTTCAGCAACGCAAGCAATATACAGCTACAGAGCGTCGAATTTCGCAATTGCCTTCTTATTCAAGACTTTCAGTTAGTCTGGAGACTCTGTCACTACAGCCTTCACCGACTTTCGCCTCCGTACCGTCCTTGATAGCTTCTGCGGTTTTGTAAGTGATCAGTTTCTGAGCACAGTATCACGCCTGCTGAAAGTGTCAGGGCGGGGACGGGGGTATTGATAGAGAGAGAAGGCAACCAAAGCTACTGCAGTGCCTGGATCATTACGCCGGCCCTTTGTTCCAGTGTCGTAGGCGCTTCACGTGCGCACGGCCACGCTGTGGGGGCTACGGAGAGAATTGACCGTGCCACTAGGTACGATCGATGTGACCCAACTGTTCAGTCCTCGGGAACGCGTATATTTCTTCGTTTTACAGGCGAATTTGTTGTAGAGGTGTTCCTTCTACAACCGTTCACGATGCACATGGCAGATAGAAAATCGGTTAGGACAAAAGAAATCCATCATTTTACATGTCGTTTCGGAATGGGAGCGTTCGTTGTAGAGGTGTTCGACTCTACAGTTTATTTCTACATAGCATATATTTCTGCTCAACCTGTGGTGGATCTTCTGATGTTCATGACGGCCCCGAAGATCCTAGATTGCAGCTCCCGTATTATCCCTGTCGCCGCCGGAAAGACAATCTGAAGACGCAAAGATATAAGAGGCCTGAAGTAGCTTGCAACATCAGCAATTGCTCGCCGAACGTCATGACGCCTCCAAGAGGCAGATATGTTCACCTTAGTTTTCGTCATCTGGCTTTTTGAATAGCCATACATGAACAGTGTTGTCAAAGCCTGGAAATGTTTCCTAAATTGCAGCTAGGTCCCATAAGCCTTGGAGCTTTTACTCGTATAATAGGCATGACATATTCAACTTTTGGGTAACTTAAAAATGTGCTATCGACGTATTGAGCTGATAGTACCTTCAAAATATGTTCTTGCTGCCATTACTTTTACAGTGCATCAAGATAAACTGGTCGTCGTCTCTTTTGTCTTTGTATTTTTTTTGTCGGCTGTGGCTCTGAGTGAACAGCCTCGTTTTCAGGTAGAGTGAAAAGCCGTTGGCCGGTCACGAAATGACATGGTGTGAGCGGTGGTTAATCCGGTTGAATGAATAATGCTGTCAACGGGCGTGAGTTCACCAGTAATTATATTTCTATCAAGGCAAGCTTCAGTTAACGATATTTAAAAAAATTGTCTTGGAAGCCTTTCGTACGGCTTTTAAGACTCTCCATATGAACCATTCCCAGAACCCCCTCACTCCCAAGAGCGCGCTGCGCAATAACCTTACATTTAATTTCATGTTCTCTGAAAAACTACGGCACAAGTTCTGCTCGAACTGACTCCGAACTTCCTTTCAGCTTTTGCGAAGCTCTTTTACACCTGATGCAGTTGTCACAATACGCTATCTTGCAGACTGCTCATCTTCCAGTGAACCAATTGACTGCGGCTTAATGTTTGCCGCAAGGAGGCTGCAAACAAACTCGAGGTGAACTGCACGTAGGTCAGCTCATATGAAGATGATTATATATGCTGGCGTTGGGCTCAATGTTGTACGATAGTACAGCTGAGCAATGAAGGTCATTCCGACCGTGAAAAACGCTTCGCATTCTCTTAGGTTCCTATTGAGTAGAGGTGCAAACGGTTCAGTCATTGCTATCGCTGTAAATCTTCTGCACACGCTGCTGTAACTAAATATTTCTTTTTTGCCATTCACCGGCTGTAATGTTCCAACTGCTCTGTTGTAATTGAGTAGCTGTGCACGAATTCCAACCTTTATAATGGGCCAAATCTCTCTTTTGATCGCCTGTTTGATGCACTCTTGCTCAGCTGAATGAAAAATGAGATTCTTTTCGCTGGTCATGTGTTCTGTTTATGCAGTCTACCGCCAACTCTGATCGCTTTCTCTTCGTATTTGTAAGAAGCAAATTTCAGCATGAGAATCTTTGCCAAACGCAATTTCTCATACTCTAGAGAAAACTAATTTCACTGCTATCTACATCTGATTCGCTGACAACGGTCCCGTTTTCTTTGCGTCCGGAAGAATATTGCAAGAAAACGAACATGCTACTAGCGCTCAGACATGATATTCTCTGTTTGTTTAGATGGATATTCAACACCCAGTCTGTTACAAAACGACACAGCCATACCGATGCCAGCTTTAAGCAATGCTGCAATACGCCATTTGTAGTAATTATCCGCCAGGTGCGAGTGCAACTGACGTTTCGCTGTTGCAGCTGGGAAGACGTCATAAATGGCTTCAACGCTACGAGGGAGTTGCAGCGTACAACATTTAGCATAATGTCAAAAAATTGGGCAGAAATTTGGTTTTTAAGCTCTCCGGCAAACCTAGCGCGAGAGAGTACAATCAACTGCATTATTATTTTTTGCAACAAACTGCCATTTCGGGCGGAACACTAAGCATGTATGATCAGATGTAACAACATGTCTACAATACCTAGTTGTCCGTGATGGTTACCAGCGTTTACCGAAGGTAATGAGCTAGACCCTACTGCATACGTGGCGGCAATTTCAGAGCAAATCAATCAGAGTGTTGAGTCATACAGATGCCGGGTAAAGAAGCGATTTTATGTGCGGCATGAGGAAGTGACCTCTCGGTCTCATTCGCAATCCACTGAGCTGTCGCCTAATTCAGCCATAATCCAGAAGACACCTGCAAGCTGAGCTACTTCTACATAGCACTAGCCTGGACAGCCTCCAAGAAAGAAACGCGATATGTCGCCGGCAAAAGGTAGCATACCCTAAGTGGCACTACTGACGGCATGACTACTTGTACCGAAATCACAAGCATCGCAACTTATGAACTGCGCCGCCGCTTTTACGCTGCCATGGAACTACGCTGCCCCCTCGTATAACGTCCCGCGAGCGCTGCTCGATGGTGGTGGACGATCCTATGTGGTGCGCGATCCGATCGTAAAGTGCGCACAGCATGGAGATCACCAGCAACAAGAACACTTGAGCGTTCTCTCTGTACTACGGTATGGAATAATTCAAGAGGATCAAATTTCATTAAAGGCGCAGTGCGCATACGCACATTCTCCTATGGCTGAACGGGGCGCCACCCAAACCACTAAGACCTGAAATTCCAAACACAGTGAAGGAGGTAGAACATCTTTCCTCTGCGGACCTAGGACTCGACCCTTGGCCACAAGCCAGACGCATGAACATACGTTTACTTGGTTCAAGGATGATTAGACGAAGGCCGTTTCAGCGCACCGTTCCAGGCCGGGCGAAATAACTGTATAGTTACCTTGCTCATGCCGCCCGAAACTAAGGAAGAGCATACAGGTCACAAGGAACTGAAAAATTGGTACGACCCAATGTACGTGTATCCGGGGAACACCTTCTACAAGACTATAGAAGAAATGTCGCAAACCCATGACCTCGAGGATGAGGAGGAGTACTTAGAGATCGTACACTCAGGTATCTCACACCCTCTATTCCATTGCCCCCTTCCCTTTAAACAGGGATAAATGAAGTTTTTCATCATCACCATCATCACATACTCGGGTCATGCTGAAGTGAACTCCACAGCACATGAAAGTCAACAACATTAATCCATGGATCGCGCCTGTCTTCGAGTCAAAGGTGAACATTCAGGCCGTATTTGATATCTACGCGTGTGCAGAGTACGTCGTCCAGTAGGTCAGCAGAGGGAACAAAGGCACATCCAACCTTCATGATATACTCAAGATCATGGATAAGGCTTCCTTGACAAAAAGGAGCTACTGTCAAGATCTAGGGTAGAATAACGTCAAGATACTAAAGGCCGTCAAAACGTCGACTCAGGAGGCGACGTGCTTCCTCCTCCACCTGAAATGCCCGAAAAAAAAATGTGCAGTTCCACCCGAAAGGCGAAGCACCGATGGAGCTAGTAAATTAGTAGATAGGTGCAGGAAGAAAGGACAGTACTTTTATCGGTCCTATAAACCTGTAAACATTCACTTACTAACCAAATCACCAAGTATAGAACGTGTAAGGAGCGAGGAAATAGAAAGAAACAGACACACAGACATTACTATCTTTGTGCGTCTGCTTCTTCCTACGTCATTGTTCAGTCGCGCTCACACATACTATCATGGATCCAAACCAACTAGTCCGTCAACGTGTTTTAAGTAAATTAACCAGCATGGTGTCGCGTGCGCACACGTAAAGATTACATCTTGCTCAAGGAGCACGGAAACTCGCTGTCATAATTCTGGAGTAAGGAATGGCGGCAGCAGCCAGCGAATTCACCTTCATGCATCTCTCGCTTCAACGTGAACTAACCGTGGAAAGCCGAGCGCATGCGAAGCTACCGGCACTACGCGCACTCTGCAAACATCGCAGATTTCGCAAACATCGCAAACATCGCAGATCGCCGGTGCGCACTTTGGCAACATTGCAGTTCGCTTTCAAGACCCACAGGCGCCGGCAATACGTCCCTACGACATTAGCGGGCCATGCCCCCTGTGTGATTGGGGGCGACTTCAACGCACCACACCCTTCACGGGGCTACCCGGCGGCGACACCAAAAGTCAGAAAACTGGAAGAAGTAGTGACGCAAGAAGGGCTATCGATCCTCACCGATGCCACTTACCCTACGAGGCTGGGAAACAGTGTTAGTAGAGATACGTGTCCGGACTTGATATTCACCAAGAACATAAACAGCGCGATTTGGAAGAATACCGAACAGCACCTGGGAAGCGATCACTTCATCCTCTCTCTGGAGATAAGCACAAATGCGTGCAAATGCAAAATAGGCATCGCAAGAATTACGAACTGGTACAGGTGGAGACAGGCCCAGGCATCTACTGCAAACACTATTACAAACCTAGAGGAATGGGTTAAGGGTGAGGTGCAAACTTTGAAAGCCTTTACGAAAGAGGTCTGCACGACAGAAGATTGCCCAGCAGTCGATCCACACCTTCTACATTTATAGGAAGCAAGAAACTCATTGACAAAGAGATGGCGAAGACAACGGCCTAGCCATAAACTGAGGAAAAAAATAAAGAAGGTAAACAAAAAGGCAGAATCCTACGCCATATCCTTGGCCAGATAGAACTGGAATACGCTCTGAGATGGTATTCAGGGGAAGCTAGGTGTGTCAAAGACTTGGAAGCTCCTGCGTGTCCTAATCGACCCCAGCAGCAGCAAGTCGGCCACTAAAGACAGGCTCACGAAGATTGTACACCCCATCCCGGGTACGAACACAGAGTTGATGGAAAAGCTCAAGACCAGGTATCTGTGCATGGCCCCAGTCGTGGAACAACCGGAGTATTCTGGGCTGCGGAATGCGAAGCTGGACATCCCACTCACGAAAGATGAAATCAAAGCAGAAATTGCGGCCATGAGAAAAAATGCAGCTCCTGGTCCAGATCAAATAACAGCAAAGCTCGTATTTAACCTCAGCGATGACACTATCACCTCGCTGGTAGAATGCTTCAACGAGCAGCATTGGCCTACAGGAACGCTACCAATATCCTAGAAGACGGCCGAGGTTCGGTTCATTCCGAAGCCGAACAAACCCCTTAAACTGGATAATGTATCACCGATAGCGCTGACCTCGTGTTTGGGCGAGCGCATGGAGAGGGTCATGAACACGAGACTCAGTAGATAGAAGAGAACAACCTCCTACCTAACACTCAATTCGGCTTTCGCCCTCACCTATCGACCCAGAACGCCCTCTTGTACCTGTACAAGCACCTCCTTGAGACACCTCCCAAGTCACAGACAAGGGCTATCCTGGCACTTGATTTGAAAGGAGCGTTTGATAACGTTCTGCATAAAAATATTCTGCAAAGCCTCGCCGACACCAACTGTGGCGCCAGAATCTACAACTATGTCAAAAACTTCTTATCAGCAAGGCAAGCCACTATAAACTTCGGTGGACTAAAATCGGATCCCATCACTCTGGGCCCGAGAGGAACTCCGCAAGGGGCAGTACTGTCACGCCTTTTGTTCAAATAGCAATGAAAGATCTCCCAGGACTTCTCTCCGAAATCCCGGGTATCAAACACACATTGTATGCAGATGATATCACTGTCTGGTGCAACTCGGGGAGTGACGCCGAGATCGAGGAACGTCTTCAAGCAGCAGCGGACATGGTGGACCAGTACGCCAGGGAAAGAGGCCTCCAGTGTGCGCCAGTAAAGTCTGAGTTGCTCATCCTGAAGAACCCGAGGACACTCCTGGCGCAGAACATCATGGTTTATATAGACAACCATTCAATACCGAAACCCACGGAGATCAAGTTCCTAGGGCTATATATCCCGCAGGGGCGATAGAACACCACCACTATAAAGAAGCTTACAACATCCACCGAGCAAATCCACCGAGCAAATACATCGTATCAGAAATAAGCACCATGGCACGAAGGAAAGGGACGCCATCCGCTCAGTGCAGGCTTTCGTGATTTCTCGGATAATGTACGGGACGGCATTCCTTAACCTCTCCAAGTCGGAAATTGAAAACTTAGAGACACTGATCCGGAAGGCCTACAAGATGGCACTGGGGCTACCAAACTCCACGCCAACGGCAAAGCTCATGGCTCTAGGACTACATAATACCCTCAAAGAGATGTGGGAAGCACAATGCCTCTCACAACTCAATAGGCTCGCACTCACAAAATCAGGTAGAGGTCTGTTCAAAAAGATTCATATTAATCTGCCGTATACTATAGACCAAAGGGTAGAGGTACCACATGATGTGAGGAGACGCATCAACGGGTACCCCATTCCGCGGAACATGCATCCCGCATATAACATCTATAGGAGAAAAGCAAGAGGGGAAGCCCTGCAGAAGAAATGGCACGAGCAACCTAACACCCTCTATGTGGTCGACGTAGGGCCAACGAATGGAGTGAGGACTATTGTGGTCTCAACGCCTTCAGGATCGATGGTGAATTGCGCCTCGATGAAAACATTCAACCCCACTCACGCACAGGAAGCAGTTATTGCATTAGCTATAGCATCTAACCCCCACGCCAATGTGCTCACTGACTCCCAGAACACCTGTCGCAATTTCAATAATGGATTAATTCAAGGGTCAGGGTTGACATCGCTGACTAAGCCAAGCCTCAGTCATCTGTTTTCCCGGTCAACTGGAACTACCACGAGGAAACGAAGCCGCTCACAAGCATGTCCGAGCTCTTCTATACCGGGCGTCTCCCGCTGATGACCGTGAAGGGTACTGCGACCTAACTGCTTTAGCAGTGTATGCTGACAATCTCGCACCATACAGAACATCCATGAAGGAGTACCCAACACCACATAAATCCCTCAATAAGTTAGAACAGAACACTCTTAGGAGACTACAAACTAATACGTACCCAATGCTACCTAAGTTACACCAGTGGTACCCTACACTATACTCCCCGCAATGCCCACACTGCGGAGAGTTAGCTAACCTCTACAACATAGTGTGTGCTTGCCAATTTAATCCCATAGTTGACCCCATTAGAAATCCCTCAGAAGAGCAGTGGGAGGCTATTCTGCTCAGCGATGATCCTGACCGTCAGCACTGCCTGGTGGGGAGGGCGAGCGAAGCAGCAATAACCAGTGGACTACCGGCCTAGGCGGCCCACCCAGGAGTTCTACGAATATCCTGCAAATAAGGATGTTTTCAATCAATCAATCAATCCCTACGACGTCTACTACAGCGTCCACGATTCGCGTGGCCAACGCCATAGTAGACGCCACTGGTGTCTCCACTTTGTACGGAGCGGCGGGCGACGAGGACATCGAGGCACCCTGGCAGCCACTGGAGAAAAGCGTCCCTCCTCTCTCACCAGACCCTCTTACCTGGTGCCCGAAAGGAGGCGGCACGCATCCGGGCCGCGTTCCTCGCTCGCGTGCGCGAGATTGAACTGCGTTCGTTCGCTCACCCTCACGCTCAATGCATTGTGCTTGAAACACTAATGGTAATTCCGCATATAAACCTCAGTTGAGAGTGTATGTGAAGTAATTTTAAAGAGAATGGAACATATTAGTGCAGTGTCGTCATTGTCTCTCACAGGAGGACACCTCAACGGCACTGCACGGAGAAAGGGGTGTGGGTAGAAACAGATGGAGAGAGGAAAGGAGAAGGCGGGAGGGGCCAACTGTCCTGTGCTCGGTTACGTGGTGTCGCAACACACCAAACGTCTGCTGACGCAGACGCATCTGCGGGGACCAATCACAGCATTGTCGGTTTGTCGTCTTGCATATTGCCACCTCATAAGCAGCAATGTTAGACCCGGAAACATGACCCAGCAGTCACAAACACAGAAATGTTTCCCGGCAACGTTAAACTCAGAGATATAACTCAGCGACACATTGAGCGACAAGGATTGATATCGAAATAACACATCATAACAATTGCTTAGGTGGCACCATAGTTTTTGATTTCTTGACGTTGAATTGCACATTCAGGTTCCGCCGTCGTCATACCGGCTTTTGCATCATCTAACGTTCGTTTGTAATCGCCAGCTTTGTTACTATCCCTTGGTAATAGGCGTATGCAGTGGTTACATCTTTTAGGCATTCATGCACTAGCAACATTCACTGATATGAGCGCCGGATAAAGTGGGCGCAATAAAATTTAACCTTCTTTCAACTAATATGCGAAAGTGAGCCATTACCTTTCACCGAAGACAACATATATACTTATTTACTCGTAAATTTTACTAAAATTACTTTTTTTTTTATAAAAGTTTTGATTTTTTCGGATGTGCTTACAGGTGTCCGATTTCATGTGCCATCGTTATGAGTCCGCTATATGTATGCGGATTGTCTTCCCCGATAGCAAATTTATCCTCTGTGCAAACTCCGGCTGTTCCAGCCATACCTGAAAGAGTATTTGCATTATACATTTATGTTATTTCTTAGTATTTACAAAGGAAATCGCAAATAGAATCAGGAACACCTTAGACTTCTGTCAATAAAAGGACCAGGCAGGATTTCGTAAAAACTACTCAACAACAGATGATATTCACATTCTCAATCAGATGATAGAGAAATGCGCCGAATATAATCAACCCTTATATATAGCTTTCGTTGATTACGAGAAAGCGTTTCATTCAGTCGAAACCTCAGCGCTGATGGAGCATTAAGGAATCAAGGTGTAGACGAGCCGTATATAAAAGCGCTGAAAGATATCAGTAGCAGCTCCGCAGCCACCGTAGTCCTCCATAATCAAAGCAACAAAATTCCACTAAAGAAAGCGGTCAGTCAGGGAGATACGATCTTTCCAATGCTATTCACAGCGTGTTTACAGGAGGTATTCAGATACCTGGATTGGGAAGAATTTGGGATAAGAGTTCATGTAGAATACCTTAGTAACTTGCGATTCGCTGTTGATATTGCCTTGCATAGTAACTCAGGGGACCAATTGCAATGCATGCTCGCTGACCTGGAGAGGCAAAGCTGAAGAGTAGGTCTAAAGATTAATCTGCAGAAAACTAAAGTAATGTTTAACAGTCTCGGAAGAGAACAGCAATTTACAATATGTAGCGAGTCACTGGAAGTGGTAAGAGAATACATCTGCTTAGGGCAGGTAGTGACCGCAGATGCGGATCACGAGACTCAAATAATCAGAAGAATAAGAATGGGCTTGGGTGCGTTTCGCAGGCATTCCCAAATCATGAACAGCAGGTTGTCATCTCTCAAGAGGAAAGCGTACAACAGCTGCGTTTTACCAGTACTCACGTACGGTGCAGAAACCTGGAGGTTTACGAAAAGGGTTCTACTTAAATTGAGGACGACGCAACGAGCTATGGAAAGAAGATTGATGGTTTTAACGTTAAGTGATCAAGTGATAAGAAAAAAAGAAGATTGGGAGAGGGGACAAACGCGACCTAATGACATCTTAGTTGAAATCAAGAAAAAGAAATGGGCATGGGCAGGACATGTAACGAGGAGGGAAGACAACCGATGGTCATTGAGGGTTGCGGACTGGATTCCAACGGAAGGGAAGCGTAGCAGGGGGTGGCGGAAAGTTAGGTGGGTGGATGAGATTAAGAACTTGCCAAGGAGAACATGGCCACAATTATCACATGACTGGGGTAGTTGGCGAAGTATGGGAGAGGCCTTTGCCCTGCAGTGGGCGTAACTAGGATGATGATGATGATGATGATGATGATGATGATGATGATCTCTATGATCTGGTTATAAATTTGCGGAGAGGGTTCGCGTTACAAGAAATCGGACCAAATTCCTCTGGTTACGTTTGAAACCAAATTAATTGCTAACATCTGCAAATGCAAAGACTGCATTCGAGCATTTTCAAGAATACATCTGCTCTTTTATGAGAGCCTAATTGTCTTTATTTTCACAAATATTCATAAATATACTGACAAATTATTGTTCAATTAAAGTATGGCCGATGCAGATTTCTCATACATCTGTTCAAATGTGTCATTTACGGATGCAAACATTATAAGTAGGCTAGATTTCACGAAAATAAATAAAGCTTTATCCACATTACTCGTAGTCAGGCAAATTTCATACTTCCTTGTTCGGCGTACGTTAGCGCTGTAAAATTTAATAACATTCTTTCAAGTACAAGTATAAGAGTTCCGCATTTATATGGCTAGGAGGTCCCAGAGTAAAAACTGCCAGGTTGACCTCCTCTTATGACGGTGTATGTAGTTATGACAAGTAGAGCGTTTTACGAGAAATAAAAAGATCACTGCACAAAGAATACATGAGATACGTGAAGCACGTAAGATATAAGAAGTGTATATGAAAATTACAAAACAAATTACCGGCAGTTATGACTAAAAATACATTGAAAAAAATAATGATTACACGGATACAAGAGTAATGATGCTTGTAAAATAACAACAAAGATAACACGTAAAAAATTAGATATAAGAAACACTTGTCAAACGCGAAATAAACTTACATCAGTAACAATATAGAGGCACACAATGTAAAAGTAGTAATTCAAGAGATACAAAAATAATGTTACTTTTAAATTAACAGTCAAAAGAACATGTACAAGCAAATGAAAACGAGATAAAGAAACTGGAACAGGTAAACTGTATTTACGCACACGACAGGGATTATAATAATTTTTTTTCAAATACGTTATAAAGACTCAGCTGAAATGGATGGCTGATGTTTGTTAGGATAAAATATCAAAGCGCAACGCCAACAAAATTGCGCAAAATGTACCATAATGAGATTTACCTGTTGTAAGAGCAGGTTATTTTTCTCAGAAAATCTAGAGTTATTTGAATTAGCAAGGTGATTAACGGATATACTGTCAGAATTATGTCGCAATGGATCGGACAAAACACAGCGATTAATTGCTTGTGCTCAAACAACTGGGTAAGAGGTACATCATAAGAAGCCAAAAGATATTGACATCAAGGACAACCACAGGGGAAATTACTTGTACTTACTCAATGAAATTATAGACAGTGGAAATGAAATTGGATGACAAAACAGCTTGGCGCCGGTGGGGAACGATCCCACATATTCGCATTACGCGTGCGATGGTCTACGAATTGAGCTACCACGACGCCGTTTTCCCATCCACTTGCTCTGGTATTTATGTTTCTCACTACAATCCTGACAAAGTAATATTTTGTCAGAAGAATTTAGATATTTGTCAAAAATGACACATAAAATACAATGCTATCAATAGCAAGATGTGTTTACCGAAAGATAACCTGTGGAAGCTCTAATTGAGGTTGTTTTGAAACAAACCATTGAAACCCGCGGTTGAACGCATTCGATATTTTCCCTTTAGTGATTAGAAAGGATGCTTTGTGAACATAAGAAGTCACCATTCAAGAACGTGCCCAGGGCACCCAAAAAAATTGTCCTAATTAAAAGCTAATGAGTTGTCGCATTAGATGTTTATTCCCTGTGCAAGAAAAATGACAACTATAGCTACAGCAGGTGTGCTGAGTTAGATTTAAGGGATTCACAGGACGGAGAGCCTCTTAAATTTTTGCGAGTTTGTGAATATCTTCCTATCGTTATAATTTCTGTATTGTACTGGTATAAATTTGGCATGTCCCTTTGAATTAAGAAATATGTATTTTGTCCGTAATAAAAGGATGACCGTGCTAAGGGAGCTCAATTAACAATGTCTTCATTTTGGCGAGTTGGTTGTTGTTGACAGTGTTCCTAAAATTCGCCAATAATAAACGCGAGAGGAACACGTATGAGCGCCCACCCTGTCGTATGTGTTCCTGTCGTCTTCATCTTCGGCACGTTTTATGAACACTTTCGAGTTAAATTAGTTCCTCCTAGCAAATCGGTGCCTGCATACCGGAATATTTTTGGTTCGTCTATTTATGCATTTATTTTGCTGCTTAGCATCGTTGTTTCCGCCTGGGGATAATATTTTTGCTGACCTCAAAGAGTGCACGGGTGCAATCCTCTGTAATAACTTACTCGGTGAATGTACTATTTCCTACAAATGGCTGCAGGCATTTTTGGCATGTTGTCGCGTTACCGGCCTGTCTACTGCAAGCTGCATCAGCAAGTACCTCGACAAATTGGAAAAACCTGAGGAAGTATGAGAAGCTCAGTGTAAAGGCTAACGAAGGCTCCTAACAAGACATTGTGAAGAGCATTTGAGAACGGTAATACAGTGAATAGTAACCCTAGTATAGGTTTCGTCATGACCATGCACTTCTGAGATGGATTGCAATGTGGATGTTTCTATTGGGAGAAGCGGAAAGTATGAGTTCCAACTGCTTTCAAAAGTACGTAGTCACAAAAATGTAATAGAGAGGTATTCATGCTCACCATCGATCGCAGTGATACAAGTGCCGTTAATGTAATACGTAAGGTCTTCTCTGGAAAAGACGATGTAGTTACGATATAAAGTAACGCCACATAAAATCTTTAGATATCTATTGCGCAAAATATGATTAAACGCAACAGGTAATTTCAGCTTATTCACTAAAACTGTGAACATTTTTTTTGAATGCGCAATTTCGACCGAAGCACCAAGCAATCACATCGAAACCGTTAATACACACAGGAAGTCATGTCACAACATGTCTCTTAAAGGCATGACGATCGCAGGCTTTCGTGGTTCTGTTCAGATTATCTCGGTAAATATACGCCGAATTCTGCAACCCTGTACTGACACCGCTGAAGCTACAAGTGCCAAAAAAGTGAATGGAGGGAACCTGCTTGAATTCCATAGAATGTTGGATTAAAGCCAGCATTGGGATCAGCCGTCTGGATTTTAAGTAGAAAGGGTAAATATTTTATTTCCCGCAATATCCACTACTTTCTACCTCTAACCACATTAAAGTGCACGCACCTAAAGAAAGAACCCACGCGCCTGCCAAGCACAGCTTTCCAACTTCAAAACATTGCTTCCGGTCCAATTGTCCTGGTGCTTTTGAAATATTGTTCTTGTGTTCTGGGCTTCCTTGCTCGTATTTCGCCGCACCTGTGTGCCTTTATCCTAAATGCATGATCACGTGGCACCCAGACACAACTGAGTAGAGCCCTACACCCCCCCCCCCCACCAGTGCCGGAAATCTTGAACACTGCGAAACTGTGGTGCTGCTATTAAGGTTCGATTCGTAGCGCTAGTGTCTACAGTATATGAGTCAAAACTTGCAATATTATATGTCTTTTAAAGTAATAGTTTGAAACGATAATAATGAGAATATGGTGTTGTAAATGTTTTAACTAGGGATAAGGTGCCTCAAAAAGGCTGGCTGACGTTTTGATAGGACGACCTATCTTTGTCAAAGGTCGCCTTGTAATCCGGAGTGGGTTAGTTTTAAAAGGATAGTAGGGTGATTTCACGTGTGGTCATTGTGGGTGTATGTAAAGGAGAGACTATCTGCGCCTGTTTAAAACAAAATAGAATTATCCACCTTCCGTAAGAAAAGAACTAGTCAAGTGCACAATGCCACTGCAAGGGGAGGGAGAGAGGGGGTTTCTGCAATCACAAAAAATACAAAGTTAGGCTGTGAGTTTGTAATTATAATTGTTGTACGGCCTACACATCCTGTGATATTACTGAACTAGAACTCAACTCACGGATTTCACCAGAAAACTTTTTATATTATAATGAATGGTTCACGACTGATTCGCTCTATAAAACAGAAGCAAGCTCAAGCACATTTATGCCGTTATACATATCATAGGTCTTCCGAATTCCGTCAAACGTGGAGGATTACAATAACCGTTTGGAAGCCAACAGTTTTATCAATAAAACCTGCTAGAGCAGCACAGGTTAAATACATAAAAAAGCAACCCGCTCTGAAATTGAGAAAAAGATACAAAGATGGTCCGTGAACACGCACATACCTTGTCAAGTGAAAAACAATGTCGCACTCTTCAGTGGTACATATATTCACATACTTTGTGGTCTTGTTTAGAGTCTCTTCAGTATCAAAGCCGCAGGCCATGATGTTCTCTCCAAATACATCGGTGCAGTTGCAAACCTCCTTTCCAAAAAGAAAGCTGTCCTTGAATAGCACAAAGATTCTTCAGGTTAGCTGTATTGGAGGCAGGCCCCGATACGGTCGTCATTTTGCGGTAATAAACTACTTTCAGCGCATTCACTATATTGATCAGAGTGCGGATGATATAATGAACTATGAAAACAAATGGTCCCCTTTAGGCTTTGCATAAACAAAGCAAAATATTATACGTTGCATAGCATGAAAATAAATAGAATTGTACGTAGTGCACTTAGGTGCACTGAACTTAGATGACAACTTGACGAAGCTTCCTTTCGTATATTTCTTAACATATGGGTTGTCAATGCATAATTTGTTGCTACTACTGCTTCATATACCTATCACTTTCCTGTAGATCGCTACTCGTTGTAACTGAAAACGCTGAACACCGTTCCTGCATTGATTTAACTTTCTCAAGCAGGCTGTGCCACGTTATGATGGCAGAGCCTCTGATCGTCTACTACAGCGATCACAAGGCAATACTGTGCAAGTGTTTACTCGTCCGTGAAAGCGTGAGTGTGTGCGTGTAATCAACGGCTGCACGATCTAAATAAAATAAAGACTATGCAACTTAACTAAATGTGTATTCACTCAGCTTCAACATTAAAAAATGCGATCCTAAACAGGCTATCAAACCACATAGGCATAGCATCGGCTCGCTCCGCATTTCTTGGGTAAGTTGCGTATTCGTTCGCTTTGGGCTTCAACTTTTATTCAGTTTGCATTGGGGGAAAGCTTCTCGCTCAACCGGGTTGCTTTAAAAAAGGGGCTTTGATTTTTGTTATTTAGCTAACTGCTTTTGCTTTGCACATATTCGTTTGGCCGCGCCGACGGTAAGGTTAGCATTAACTCCTAACGCTGGTGCACGCGAGGTCGCAGACCCGCAAGCAGCCAGCGTTTCGGCGGTGAGCTGCGGGCCGATCCAGCCCAGTACGCTATGATCGCGCGAAACCCAAGCACCAGTTCCCATCAACCCAATGACAACTAAACCATGGAAATCGTATCCGAGAGTCACCCGAAACAACAGACGCCTAACGAGGTCTTGCCCGGTCTATCTTCCGTCCTCTCGGTTCAGCTCCACAATCAAGAATCCCGTTGGCAAATGGTCGTTTCCATTCATCGGAAACGCCGCCTGCAAAATAACAATCCCTTGGTGAGCAAGGCCAGTCGAACAAACCTTGGCCACGAAAACTACATCGTTAGGGCTATCTCTAACCCTGGCACGAGCCGCCGTCGCGAAAGCCATGCCGCGAGCTATCTGCGAGGAGTGCGGAGCTTGAACACCTCTTTCTGAAAACGCGGCTGCTAAGAGTAGGCTTCGCAGACCTACGTCTCTGATCCCACACACTGACATGAAAATCGTCATCCGCCGGACCCCACGTCTCATTGTCTAAGCCACCGGAGGGGCGCCGATCTTCAAGGGGCACGACTTCATCGCCTGCCTGCGGCACGGCTCGAACATCATCATCGTGAGCACCTCTCAGGAGGACACGGCGGCCACTCATGAAAATTATGAGCCTCACCTTCCACGGACGACCACATTCTGTGAAAGTGTACATACCAACACCCGAGGGCCTGCTGAAAGATGTGGTACACGGCATTTACGCAGGCACCGGCGAAGAAGAGCTTATGCTGAATCTTCGGGTCCGCACATACTGAGTCCGCATCGTGCGGGACCGTATGCTCGGACAATTCCAGACAGCCCTGCTCCACTTCGAGGGACCCCGGGTGCCTAGATATGTGTACTTCTACGGAGAGGAGATGCCTTGCCAAGACTACCAGCCCACTACCTACCCCATTACAAACGGTTCATGCGTGCAATGTCTGCAACCATCTTAACCCACAGGCCGGACACACTTGTGCTTCGTAGTGCGCACTGTACGGAGGGACCCATCTCCCGGCCGCAGGAGAGTGCAACAACCACCTCAAGTGCATTACCCCCAGGTTGAAGCCTGGCTCCACCACCCCACCTAAACACAACGACAGCCCCGCCCGGCCACTCAGTCTACCAAGGCGGCTGAACTTCGCCCGCGGTGGTTCAGCTCCGAGAGGGAAGAGTCCGACTTCAACTACACGGAGTCTTCGAACATCTACGATTCACGGTCCGGTTCCAACCCGAAGTCCAGATCCCGCTCCTGTTCTAGCCCTCGGCCTCACTTTTTGTCGCCCAAACGGCAATCTCGGTGGACGTCCAAGCAAGATCAGTAGGCAGAACAAAGCACGTGGCACTCAAATACAAGGGGCTCCAGCACCACCAACGAAACACCAAGGAAGCCGCATTCAAGAGGACCACCAGCAAAGAACGCGAGGTAAGCTGGTCAGCAGTAGCTTTCACTTCGTATAGAAAACCACAGACACTAGCATCTATGAAATTTGAGCAGGAACTCGCGAGCATGCGCTTAGATACAAACGCTTACACAAGAAAACAGACAACTCAACCAACAAGTGATAAAGTTCGCACAAATACCACAAAAGATGGTTCCACACAAGACCATCATTGACCTACAAACCCATGTCGATGCCATCCGTACCCAGATGCCAGCCTTAATAGACGCTACACGCACCCAGTTTGAACAAATAGCACAGACTACAATACAGTGCACAGAGGCAGCAATAAAACACGCGGGCAGACTCTTTACAGAGACTCTTCGCCTCATTATACTTAGCCCCTTGTAATCATACGCGATTTCAACTCTCAGAAGACGCATTGGGCTTACCAGAGGCAGGACTGGAAGGGTCTCCAGCTAGAAACACTAATTGAGCAGTGTCAGCTCACATTAATCACAGACCCTTACATACCGACGAGGGAAGGGAACAGCGTAACACATGACACCACCCCCTACTTCGCCTTCCTCACGCAAACCACGTGAGTCGGATGGCTAAACACACTGGAAAACCTTAGGCAGCCATCACTAGATATTGAACAGAACACTACAGACAGGACGCCTACGCAAGCAGGTCAGCACAGCTCAACTCACTGACAGGCGAAAAATTAGCGAAGCCCAAGAACAGGACCCCTACACAACCACAAACCTGCAAGCCTGGTGCGACAACCTCCGTCGACATAAACAACACCACACGAAGGAAATCGCCAGAACGGAAAATACCCAAGACATAGATCCGCATTTACACCTGTGGAATGCCAAACGGGGCTTCATCGGCTGCTGAAGACAGGCATAGCACAAATAATACTGGAAGCAGAATATGTCATGCAACTCGCCTTGGAGAACTGGTACCGAATCAGCGACTCTATCCGTGACACCCTGGATACGGCCAAGATGTGGCACATCATGAAAGCCATCGTGGACAGCACGAAAACCGAAGGAGAAGCACACAAGGCACTGGAGTGGTTACTACACGCCTACCGAGGTAACCAACAAGACCTCGTCAACGCCGTCAAGACCAAGTGCTATAGAGATCCCGCTCCCGCACAACCATGTCCTACACAGGGCAGCCAAACCCACTAATGGACGAACCTATCACACAAAACAACATTGGAGCGCTCATCGCAGCCAGCACCCGTAACACAGCAGCAGGCACGGACCACATCACAATATCCATGATCAGAGACGTGAGCAACAGGTCCATCTCCGTGCTCACGGCCTTTCTCAACTAACACTGGGAACAAGGTGCGATGCCGGTGATGTAGAAACACGCACCGATATCACGCATCATGGACCCTAACCAACACTCCGGCATGAGGAGAGCAAGGGCCCAGTAGATTGAGAAAGTATTGAGGTTCCATAGCGCTGCCCGGTTTATGAACGCCACCGTGTATCGGACGAAACACAAGGGCGCAGTGGCACTGGCATGTCACCGCCGAAGCCACGTTACCTCCGCAGCATTGACCTGCTCCAGCACGATCAAGGAGGCCGAAGGGATGGTGATAGCGTTAGCCATCCGCGAAGGCCAATATGCAAACAAACCACTGACAATCCTAACGGATCCCCAGCAGGCCTGCCGCAACTTCCTACAGTGAATAATGGCAAGACCTACTGCACTAATTCTTGCCCAGATACTCTAGGCGTACCCTGAAGACATCACCAAAACCATCATCTGGATACTGGGCCACACTGGCATCGCGGGTAACGTGCAAGACGACAGAGCAGCTCGAGGATTCATGCATAACCGAGCCCTCATCACGCCGGCTGCAGAAGACCTGGACCCTGTAGTCCTCGAGTATTCAGCCATCGTGAACTACCGCAGAGGTAGTTCCTTGCGATATCCACCACCCCATCGAAATCTAAAGATGGAGGATGCCGCTCCTTGGCGTAGGCTCCCGACAGGCACTTACACGAATCTACACATGTTACAACGCATACACCCCACCGCCCACAGGAACAAATTCCCGTGATGCGGGGCCACACCAACCCTATACCACATTACGAGGGAGTGCACGCTACACAACATAGAACACCCTGACATGAACATGACGAGGAAGCAATGCGAGACACTGCTGTCCACCTCGGCCCTCGAAGACAAGCTCAAGCTGATCCAGAGAGCTAAGATTGTAAGAGCCAGCGAAGTCCTGGGCTGGTGGCCCCTACAATTAGTGATTACTCTGATTATACTTTTAATAAAGTTCTCTACACATATATCTCGCGTACGGCATCCTCCGTCGGCCGTTGTTCCGGCAAAAGAAGTTCGCGCCAGGCATACCCAACCACACTGGCCCTCCAGTGGCGCAACGTAGTCACTCAAATAATTGAATTTGCCATCATAAAATACGCAAAAAATTGTAAAGTATGACACACACAACCTACAGGCCTGACAGTGTCGCATCGTAATTTGAATATCTGAGAAAATGTTACGCGAAAACTAATAAAAGAACCGCAAATTCCTTTTCTACCGTTTCTAGCATTCCTAAAGCAACCATGGCCTCCCAGATTTGCGCGCGCAAATCTCAAAGATCATGAAGCAGCACGCCCGGTTCCTTGGAACACCTACAGATCGCACTCGTCTCCACTGCATTGCGGACCACGGAACGGGCCATGTTACTACCAGAAAGCTGCGCTTGCGCTTACATATGCTGCTGTAGCCGGGACGTGTGAAATGTGGTCAGGGATCTTTGAATTCTGTGACGCTCCACTCTGAAAGGCGCAGCTTAAGCGTCCTCCAATTTTTTATGTATAGAGTGCTCATAAAAAGCGTCCCATTATAATGCACATATGTCGAATTTAACTTGTAATTTAACTACGACGCCTAATTGGTTATTTTTTTCTGAGTGCTGACGCACCGTAATTTACGTTATTTGTATCACGCGGTTTCGCATGGCAGGTCTGTAAATGGGTGGTTTCTCATTTGTTTAAATGATGATTACTAGAAACTAGGGAGAGCACTGCCTTAAGCGCGGCGCCACCTCAGCAACCCACACGTTCTTCCCCTTGCGCCGCCGTAAAAAGATCGACTTTTGTGCTTGTGTGTGTCTGTGTGTGTGTGTGTGTGTGTGTGTGTGTGTCTGTGCGTAATTTTATTTCGCTAAAGCATTCTTTGCAGCCGCATCTTCTTCCTACGGGGTCGCTTTCTTTACCGCATTTTGGAAATGAATGTTTCTGTATTCTGTATCCCATTCACTCCGGTGGAGGCCGGGCCACCGGCTGAAACGGTAGTAAAATAGTATTTTGGCTGTTAAATGTCTAATTATTTCTTTCATAAATATTTCTCCGGGTTCAGTGACCACGTCTAATGGATTATGCATATATCTTGCCGCGTCTGCTTTAGTAGCGGAAAATGACAATGACAGTACTTGTACCGCGCCTAGTATTGCGGCAAATCCCCAGAGGGAAAAGACGACTCGATCCTTTGTTTCAAACAAGCAGCTTTTATAGTACATTTTGTCAGCTCCTGTGTTCAGTGCAACATGATGCTGGTAGAGTTACTGGGTACGACTACATGATGCTCCGGTATCCTCCCGACAATGGTTCATTCAGCCCGAACATATTGTCACCTACTGCAATAACTTTGCCTTGGTTCCTTCATCGGTTGCTGGGCCTTCCTTTGGATCTAGCCTCCCTGCAGGTACCTTCGTTCAGGCAAGGCCCGCCTCTGGCCATGGCCAAAACCAGCCTACTCCATTTACTTGTTCTTCATCCACCGGTTACAAATCACTTTAAGAGTGCCGCGTATGAAGACGTCGAAAATTACTTTACCAGTTTAAGCCCACTGCAAAGATAAATTAGTGCATTTCTGAATAAAACCACTTCACTGTCTATTTCGCCTTTGGCGATAGTGCTCGTACATATTATCAGAACCAAGAAGCCATTCAATTTAGACAGAGTGATTTTCCCAAGCAGTTTCCACATTGTCACTTTTATTTCTCGTCAAAAGTACCGCCAACGTGTGTTTTCTTTTTTTTTTAATCATAAAGATTTCAGTTTCATATGACCTTTACCATCGGTTATAGCGTTTAGTGAACTGCGACCAGGTCTGTGCAATCCCAATAATTGTTGCATTCAATATGCGTATAGAATAAGCTCTTTTATCCGTCTTTAACCGAACAGAATCCGTCTTTCAAGCGAACTTCTAGGTGTTGATCACTTTTCTTCGCCCGCTTACTGGTTAGGTGAATTTTGTTATCGTTTAATACTGATAATGTTTTTATTTGTTCCCCTTCACGTCTCTTAATTGCCATAATTTCTTTCATTTATTATTAATTTACATTTCACCACTATCAAGGCCCCGGACTCTTCATGGTCACTTACAGAAATAATGATACGAATCAACGAATGATTCGAAGAATTCTTGTAGCGGTTACTTTTATTTCTGGGTACTCCGTAACTACTACTGTCTACCGGGTGCTCAAAATTGAGCGCTACGGTTTTCTTAAAATTGTGCACTGAGAGACACGCGAAGACTACCTGTGGAATAAGTTATGTGGCCAGGGTAACACAAAGTGAGATGACAATTATCGTTGTCAGCACCCCAAATAACAAAAATTGAATGATTGACCTTTTCTTGACTCCAGCAAGCGGGTATGTTTTCGTTGAAAATTTGGAGTCAGTCGTCTTTCTACACAGTATCAGTTAGAAGAATTCTTCTAGCCTGTCATTGCTCCGAGATGACCAACTCGAATTAATATTTGTCATTGGCGTGATTACTCATGCAAGATACTGAGGATCGGCTCGAAGCTCCTTCCTGATGTGGCGCGGCTGTTGCATGCGATGTTTTGTCTGACAACAGGGCGGAAGCAAAAGGCAAAGATGATAATTGTTCCCCTTCTCCTCTCAGCCTGCGAAATGAAGATTTGACAGCGCCGTATATATTATTCAAATCAATTCCAATATTACAAGAAAGCGTTTGATTCAATTGAAACCTCAGCACTCATGGAGGCATTACGGAATCAGGGCGTAGACGAGCTATATGTAAAAATACTGAAATATATCTATAGCAGCTCCACACCCACTGCAGCCCTCCATAAAGAAAGCAACAAAATCCAAATAAAGAAAGACGTCACGCAGGGAGATGCGATCTCTCCAATGCTATTCACAGCTTCTGTACAGTAGGTATTCAAAGACCTGGATTGGGAAGAATTGGGGATACGAGTTAATTGAGAATACTTTGGTAACGCGATTCGCCGAAGATATTGCCTTGCTTAGTTACTCAGGCGACCAATTGCAATGCATGCTCAATGATGCGGAGAGGCAAAGCAGATGGGTGGGCCTAATATTAACCTGCAGACAACTAATGTTTAACAGTCCCGGAAGAGAACAGAAGTTTACGATAGGTAACGAGGCACTGGAAGTGGAAAGGGAATACATCTATTTAGGGCATGTAGTGACCGCGGACCCGGATCATGGGACTGAAATAATCAGAAGAATAAAAATGGGCTGGGTGCGTTTGGCAGGCATTCTCATATCATGAACAGCAGGTTGCCATTATCCCTCAAGAGAAAAGTGCATAACAGCTGCGTCTTATCAGTACTCACGTACGGGGCAGAAACCTGGAGGCTTAAGAAAAGGGTTCTACTGAAATTGAGGACGACGAAACGAGCTATGGAAAGAAGGATGATGGTTGTAATGTTAAGGGATAAGAAAAGAGCAGATTGGGTGAGGGAACAAACGCGAGTTATTGATATCTTAGTTGAAATAAAGAAAAAGAAATGCGAATGGACAGGACATGTAATGAGGAGGCAAGTCAACCGATGGTCATTATGTTAAGGACTAGATTCCAAAGGAAGGGAAGCGTAGAAGGGGGTGGCAGAAAGCTAGGTGGGCTGATGAGATTAAGAAGTTTGCAGGGACAACATGGCCAGAATTAGTACATGACCGGGGTAGTTGGAGAAGTATGGGAGAGGCTTTTGCCCAGCAGTGGGCGTAACCATGATGAAGATGATGATGATTCCAAGCAAGCATCTAGAGTGAGAATGCTAGCGTGATTCACCAGAGAAAACAGCCATGTTGGGCAAGAGGATAATCAGAAGAAAGAAAATGTAAGTGAGTTTTCCGATATCATTACCTTATAGACAACCATATTCTGCCGTAGAAGACAGCTGAGATTTTCGTACGATCTCATTTTGAAAAAGCTGTACAAAACATGTTTTCAAAAACAGCTGTTCTTAACCTTGTGCCTGGCACCTTTTTGTCCCATGTGTGACAAGGATAGTTCAAGGGCACATTACAGGTCGCAGGACCCACAGTGGTATGTGCCGTTGAGCTTGGACCCTTTCTTCACTAATGCGAGGATAGGTCCACATGATTTTTTTCAACATCTCGGGGGCACACTTTTTTTCCAGATCCTAGCCATTGACAGCTTCACTTTAAAGATTTCTTAAATATTGATGTGCCTATCAAGAAGTAAACTAGGCGCCATTTTGCCTACCTTGGAGGGGCAAAGTGCAGCCGTAGTCTACCGAACTTCCCTTCACAACATAGCACATAAACTGAACCGCTACTGCGTATTAACTACCTGCTCGCAATTGAGTAAGCATGGGGATCGAGGATTAGTTTAACACGACCTAATGATTGCGCATAGTACAAACAGACCCTCTTTTATTCCTTCATAACCAAAGAGACGGGGCGTATCCCATTGTCTTTGCTCACGAGGAGGTCTTCGTGGAACAGAGATAGTCCGATAAACAACGTTCACATTCGCTTAAACACTGCTATCAATCGAAAGCAAACTATGGCCACAAAATGAATCTACTACATGGTATATCTAGGGAGAAACTCGCTAATCTACACGCCTTTGTCTCTTCGAAATACCCTTAGCTATTTTTAAGGCCAAACAAATTTATGCAGCAATATTTAGAACAGGGAGCTCAAGCGATGAACAATGGTTGAACCTGAATCCTGAGGCTAGGACGAATGCTTCGACAAGAAAACTTTCTACTGTAAGGAAGTAGACGCGCCAATGTGTATGTGCCGTCTGAAGTGGAAGACGAAGGGCCGTTCCATGACCGCGAGCGAGACCCCGTGCTACGCACAGCCCTTGCAGTGCCTTGATTTACCTAGCGTTCCACAACGTTGTGAACGACAATAAACCTCGTCGCACTATCAGTATATGTGTGCTGGTGGGAGCCCGGGCTTCTACCTGAGAAGTGCCAGGATTCACTATTGGAAATCATTTTTATTCTATCAATCATGGTCTCCCATGCTTTGTGCTCATACAACTGGAATAAAATGTAATTCAAATTTTGTCTTCTAATTTTCATGTGTTCATCTCTTGTACTTACGCTCAAGAGCAGTGTCGTTTATACGAACACGTTTGTAGAAAGTGGTAGAATTGAAGGCCTTTAAATGGCTCATAGAGACAACTGCGCTGCGGAGAAACTGCGTTGCGGTGTATTTGTAATGGTGCTAACAATCGCTTACCTTAACCTTAAAGACTTTGTTGAGTTGAAACTTTATTTTTGGACATTGCATATCGCTATATCGCAACGCCACCTGGAACAAGACCAAGATCGATAAGTTAACTATAGTTATCGTTCCTACATATTATGAAATATTGCACGCGCGAGAATTGACGTGCCAGTTAAAGGTAGATTTAAAGAATGCCAATTTTTGAAGGTTCCTACATAATACTCGCTCGCATCCATAAGCACTTATACATTTAGACGCCGCAAAGTGGCTAATGAAAATGTGGTGATCATGTCACGACCTTACCTATGTAGATGGAATAGCTATTTTGTCCTAAAATATTGAATTTCGTTTAGCATGCAAGCATCCAAGTTATTTACATAGATCAAATAGATAGCATACTTTTACATCAAATTGCATCACAGAATGCAAGCGTTTATGTTACACGAAGGGCATTCTCGGGAATATTTGAAAACAGATATGGCTAGCTGGCTAAGATGAAAAATTTTATCAGGAGTTTACCCAGTGTAAAAAAGATCAGCGTAAGGCATGGTGAGTTGGTGCACAGTACGCACACTATTTAGAAATGGTTTCTGTTGCCTAATTCTTTTCACCTTTGTTTCTTTAAGCAATTTCTCAGCAGCACATTCGCGGCGTTTGCACGAAGCGTTTACGGCGCCCAATTTTATCTGCCTATTTTTTTATTAGAATGTGCCACCCGAGGATTAGGACGCTTCCTAAATACCTGCTTCGGTGATCTAGCTGCGTCATGATTTTGTTTAGTTCGATCTTGTAATTTATTACCACCAATACTTTCATTTGCGTGCAATCGTTTGCACTTTGTGCAGTTAAAATAACAAACGTGTTAAGAAAGACACGTTGCGGGCGTCTTGTAGGTATAGTGTTACAGTGATCAAAATGGTACCTAAATACAGCTGAAGTAATGACTTGGGATAAACGTCCCGAACACAAATTCTATGCACCGCCTTATACTTTACATTCTATAGCGACATGCTGTCATACATCGAGTTTAATTAAAATAATGAGTCTGAAAAAGAAAACAATGTATGTTCATTTATTGTAAAAAGAGCAAATTCATCAGCAGTATGAAATATAATTTCGGAGGCGATGAATAGAGAAAAGGAATTCTAGCCCTGCCTTCCTTGCAGAAAAATTGATTGGCCTGTTTCTTATTTTTCTTAGTAAGCAGCGCAAATGGCAGCCAAACACGTTTCCATGGCAACAGTGAGCGCTGCCTGGAAACTGAGGCAGAACTGTTGTATGCACGATATATATGCACCATATTTTGCAACAGGAGAGAAATATTTCAAATCTCTAATAATTACCGGTACATATTAAAAAATCCACCTCAATTCCACCCTGTAAAAGTGGATGTAGAGCGAAGCTGGTGCGGATGCTAGACAAGTACCGCCATCACATGCGGCGTACGTTACGCGCGCATGCACGTGTGCGGAAGTGCAGCACACATCCCCATTCTTCCAGGCCGTCCGCTAAACGCCGTCGCCTTAATGAACTAAATGAACGTTTAAAAGTTGTTTGCTTCAGAAAATGCGTAAAGCACGATTTATATACTAGCAGCAGGCGTGATAGCTTCGGACTGTTATGGTAATGTACGACAAAACATAAATATGTTACGCGGAACCTAAAGCACTTTTCCAGCTGCCGTTCAAAATATGTCTGAGTGGCAGCGGCCTCTAGGTTGTGGTACCGTTAGCACAGCATACATCCTAATTCTTGCAGGTCATTCGCCTAGTGCAAGTTAGTTATAATTGCGATATCAATTATATGGGCACTTCAGCCGCATTGGTGCCGTCGGTGTTGCCATCGCGGTGATGTTCCATGTAAAGTTCTAGGTGATAACACCTGTGCACGCATGTGCGAGTGAAAACACGTGAGGGTAGTCGACGATTGCAGCTCAATGTGGCGCGCGCGAAGAAAGAGAACAGTGAAGAAGCGCGCAGCCTTCCATAACGTGGGGGGAGGGGAGTGGAGGGAGCAAGGGTGAAGCCCCTTAAACTTCGTAAAGTACTGCCATGCTTTGAAGAATGCCGCCACCTCTTCGCGCGCTCTGGCCGAGACCAACGCCGCGTCGCTATTGGAACTATTGGAAATTTATAAATTTGGAACGTACACTAAAGGAATTAATGAGAGTCCGGGGCGGCTGACGTGCCTCCGGGATATGCCGTGAAAGTGCATGGGAAACGCGAATACATGCTCTGTACTCTAAAATTGAGACGCTGGCTATTCACTGCTTGCTCACCCCTCCGCATGCGCCTCAAGGGGGCGAGCGGAAAACCAATAAATTTAGTTTCCTGGACCCTGCCACTGAAGTGGTCATTCTGAGTGACCTATTGTCCTTCTTGAAATACGCACGTGCTGACTTGATGTCAGTTGCCTGTTAAACGTTCAAAAACTGGACCACAAGGAGGCTATTTAACTCGACTCCCTAAATCTAAGCCCATGGGCGCACTTGCTTTGCGAATCCCATGCATATATTCTTTTTTGGAACTATATTTTTTTTCTTTTTTTCACACCGTAGCTAGGCCACAAAGTTGCCGGAACGGGCCGTGCCTTGCATATGTGTACTGTGACACTGTGTTTCTTTCTACAAGTTGCCGCTCTTCTGTCTTCCTTCTGGGCCCCTTCTCTATTGTGCCCCCCGATTCAATTTGCCCTCTCTCCCGCTACAACGGCAGCCCACGCACTGGTGCTGCGGAGCGACCGCTTTCTCCCTCCTTGCCTCGGGTGCACGGGAGCCTAGCTGCCGCTACTTCCCGCCACCCTCACTCTCCGTCTTATGTCTCCCTCCTCCTGTGTGCTTTTTTTTTCGTTCCGTTTTCTTTCTTTTTCCTTGTTCTTCTTTTTCCTCACTGACCTTGCTCTACATACATGTGACTCCGCCTTCCTCTTGCTCTGCATAGCTGCCAAAGGCCGCTGTAAATCTGCCAAGGCACCTAAAATCAATCACTGTCACAACTGTTGCTCTCGGTTTGATGTATGTAAGAACGACCGGGCATCCGGTCTGGTGTCTTCACTACCAGGGCCGAACTGCCATTTTTTTGTAAATCCTGAGGAAGATCGGTCCACCGATCGAAACTGTCGAACTTAACTACTTGTTCTGTTTACCTTGTAGCACCACTTAAGTATATATATATGTATATATATATATATATATATATATATATATATGTGTGTGTGTGTGTGTGTGTTTGTGTGTGTGTGTGTATGTGTATGTGTGTGTATGTGTGTGTATATGTGTGTGTATATGTGTGTGTGTATATGTGTGTGTGTGTATATGTGTGTGTGTATATATGTGTATATGTGTGTGTATGTGTGTATATGTGTGTGTGTATGTGTGTGTGTGTGTATGTGTGTGTGTATATGTGTGTGTGTATATATGTATATGTGTATATATGTATATGTGTATATGTGTATATGTGTGTGTGTGTGTGTGTGTGTGTGTGTTTTTATAGAGCTCCGTATAGGTTGCCGACGCAGTTGCTTCTTTCGTACGTTTTTGTGCTGCAGTTATGATCATGCCTGTGCGGTGATGCGGTGATGCCTGTGTTAATGACTTACAGCCCATCATTACAGCAGTTGGTTATTAACAAGGGGCACGCATAAACCAGCTATCCATAGGTCTCCCAGAAAAAAATAAATGGTTTCTTCGAAGAAAGCAGTACACTTGATTAATGTGATTCTTTATAAGCGTTTCGCTAACATTCGTCTTTTCTCTTTCATGTAGGATTATTTCTGTCAGCTTCTTATATTGCTATTTCTTGAGACTGAGCTTGCTGTACATGCAACCTTGATACTCTTGGTTAAGCCTTTCTTAGCATTCTGCGCCCAAACACTTACAAGTAGTTATGTTCGGCTGTATTTTATATATCTAAACACTGCATTAGCCTGCACCGCTTTGACACGTGCCGCCAAAGGAACTCACCGCATTCAACAAGGAAACCAGGTAGTGGAGAAGGTCCTCTGTTGTGTTAAACACACTTGTATAGTTGATGCTCACCACAAGGCACACTTCCACAAGAAATACACGAGGCATTTCATGTTCGTCTCCTCTCGTTGCTGCGAAAATTAACTTTAGGTTACATGGGGCACCATGAAAAAAAAATGCGATTTCTAGGTTAAATATTTTCATTCCCATGTAGACTTTGAGTGATAATCGTTAAGTATTTTTAGTATATTGTCAATAATGGGGCATTGCTTTTTGAACAAACTGTGATGTTTGCTTTCAGGTAATTATTTTAGTATTCAACAGCATCCTACCATCAGTCTTGTACTGATATTGACTGCGTCCATGAGTCATGTTCTTTGTTTCAAGCTATGTTACCCTTGTTTTGGCAGCGAGAAACTGCGAAATTAGAAAACAGCCTGTAGTACACTTGCACACAATTTATGTAGGTTCTATAACTCAATATCTACCTCACACTTCTGACCTCTCTAATAAACATGATTATTACTGCCGAAACTTCTGGTTATTTTAGTCATTGCCGTTTCTAATAACATTCGTATCAATAAAAATACCCAATCTTATTCGACCTCGCCGGCTTATGAAAAACAGCTCATGATAACGTAAAACTAGAACAGCTGAAGTAGGAACGCTGGTGGACGGGCAATGGCAATGAAATCTAAATTTGTACTTAATTATAATAAAAATTGCTTGAGGACGGAGGCTTTTGATGTAATTACAGTAACATTTAGAGAACTGCGCTATATGTTTCAAAAAGTAGAGATATGTGTTTGTTCTTGGGTGGTAAATAATTACACTGCGCGACGAGGTGGTAGCTACCAAATCTCCGCTATAGAACAGTAAGTAATCCAACCGGCGTTGGAGTTCCGGTTTCCTCTGGTAAGGAATTATACAAAATTACATCACAAAATTTACCATGCGCATCACCCTTCCATTAGACAACAGTTTCATTGCGAGGTTTATTTTACCGAGAAATCAGTAATTGTTTTGTTGGCAAGGCGCGTTTTACCGGCTCTTACTGAAATCAATTAGTGCTTTTCACGGCCGTGATGGCGAAAGGTGTCGTCATGGCTAGTATTGTATCTTAATCAAGGAGCAGCCAGTAACGCCGACCTACCGAGGCCTACGTAGCGTACATTCCGGCGCTGACGTTGCCAGAGCCGCGTCAGAATACAGAAACACGTTTGTGGTATAACGCAGACTACGGATGTAATACGCTCGAATATACTGAAGCATTTAAGAAAAGGGTGTAGTCATGTAGCGAATTAATTGCCATGGATGTAATGAAGAGTGTGCCAAATCTTCGGTAGATCTCGTGCCGTGGTAAAAAAACAAACCTCTTGTGCTTTGGCAGGGTGTGAGAGTTAAGTTAAACAGTGTCGCTGTCTTTGATTTATGTGCTGCTCAGTTTGGTACAGTTTCGGGAATATTTTCTCCAAAGCCAAGTTTCCTCTGCCCATTATTCCGTGCTTTCACTTGGGTTGGTCAGTCGGCGGGTCGCTGGTCGGGTTCTCGCTAAGATCCCTCCACACCATTGGACATCAAAAGCGCGTCGAATGGTGGTATTGCAAGTGTTTGAATGTGTTTGATAAGCACTCTGAAGTGGCCTGCTAGCCCAAGAAAACACGCAAGGAGTGCACGTCATAAGGCTTTACCTGTTCGGAGATTCTCTGATTGTACCCTGCTGATCAGCCCAGTAGAACTAACTTTGCGAGGAAGATCCGTCGCTGCTTCACTGCGCACTTAGCATCGGGTGAAAGTAACAGACTCCGATGACGCCTGGTGGACGAAATAAGTCACCGACATGCTTGGTCTTCAAAAGCTGTCGGCTGCGCCCTAATGTAGGGTTCCTAACTAGTAAGGCTGTAGAAGAGAAATTCTCCAAGATATGGATGTCATCCGCCATTTAACCTTATTCGTCCTCTCGTCTTCCTCTAGCCCACTTCGTCTTCTATGATGGTTCCAGCACAAAGTACTTCAAACAACTCGCCCAAAGTTCACACTCACCTATTATCATTATTCGTTTCAAGCTGTTACGGTGTATTGTATAGCATACTTTGAGGTGAAAATTCTTTTATAAAACACATACACCCATCATTTTTGCAAGAATGACAATTCCGCAATGCCCTCTTTTACTACAGTTTTAATTTTTTCTTTTACCGAAAACGTTACTGCCAACAAATACATACACCTGATGTAGCGCAGTTACAGCCGTATCAATAGTTAATTAGGAAGTAACACTTTGAAAATGAAATGACGCTTACTAATGTTTACAGGGTCGCAGTACTGCTTGTAGAGATCTTCAGCTGCTTGTTCACTACCTAGAAGTAAGTAGGGCAAAATTCCTGTGAACACATGTGTTCTCTATAATTATTGCACATATAGTTCATCTGCTGAGACCGAGGTGCATTCTTTTCGACAATATAACTGATGATCGCATTGGAGTACTTTTTGCGGCAAAGTACTTACAAAAGTGTCTATTTTCCTTTGAAATGCATTTTTGGACTTTGAGTGGTTCAGGGCTCCTTTCTTTATATTAAGTTGGAAAAACAACTGCTGTGTCTGTGAGCGTGGCAACAATACAAAAACAACACGCTGCTACATTCACAACCGCCTAAGCAGAGTACAAGCTACTAAGTCGTTTGATGTGAATAACACACAGAAAATAGAAATATAGCCCCTTATCCGTAATATTGGGCCACAGCAACGAAATGGGTTCTAAGGCGTTAAAAGTGCATGGTTAAACCAACAAGGAATTTATTGCGACAGCGTACCATAAATTGCCCTCCTCAAAAAAAAACTCGGGTATTTCCATAGTAAATCTTGGAAATGGTTTATTAGCGGCACGAGCACCAAGTGACTCTCTTGTTTCTTGCGTAGCACTTCTGGTTCACCGCCTGAGACGACCGGGGACGAAATTCAAAATAAATCAGAAAAAAATAGAACAACGGCACAGTAAAAGATTTATAGGTTTCATTCTAAACACATCAGAGCATGCGTTTAGCTACAAGTTGAGTTACTGAAGTGTTTGGCATAATTAAAATTAATTAGAAATCACTAGGACTACCAGGGGCATAATTTAATATAAATCAGAACAAATAGAACAAAGACAGCACATTACAAAATTCACGGCTTTCATTAGAGATTTGACATCAGAGCACAAGTTCTTTTACAAGTGGAGCTACTGAAGTGTGTGCAATAATTAGAATTAGGAATCACTGATTACGGCAGACTAAAGCACAGAATAGTAGAGTTTCGAGACCCGCCACGTGAGAACGATTATGGCAGAATTCTTGGAAACACCGAAGTAGAAAGCGGAAGTAATTATGTCTCTAGTGACGTCACACACAAGAAGGTGGCATAACTTTGTTCTGATAACGGAAACCAGTTGCCTCTGAGTGCGATTCGTGCGTTGCGTTCACCTAAAGTTAACCTAAAGAACGCCAACGCCGAGGTGTGAGTGCCACTAAGTGACACCTAATTCGCAGATTAGAGAAACCTACCTTCTCTTTATTGCTTTTCTCGTGTCCATCCTTTCTTGTATTTGCGATCACGTAATATTGTGCCGTTGCTCGTACCGTCATTGCTCTCTTATTTCTTTGGAAGAAATGAAACCAACTACAGCCCTTTCATATGAGCCTACATCGTAGAACTTTAGAAATGCACTGCGTGCAAGTATTCTTTTGGTGAGGTTTTAGCCACTTGCATACCAAATGAGTATCCAATGAGTATCCAGAAAATTGATCTACCATTGTGGCAACCTCTCGTTTCCTAAAGTTTCTTAAATTTTCTGGTCTTCCTTGTATTACCTTCATGTAAGACTTCTTTGAACAGAATGGCACCGTACCTGGCGAGCGATATGAGTACCTTGACATAGGTGGACAAGGACGTGGACGTATTGTGGGGGGCACTTTGAATAACTTCTTCGACTCGCCGCTTGGGTAGTATGCTTATTTTTACCGCCCTAATTGTTCCCTATAAATGATAGACAATGCAGCTCGAATTTCGCGAAATTGCAACAAATGCGCAAGGAACCTCAGAGGCATTTTAATTACTTATTTCAACGGTCATGGATTCATATCGTGGACAGTTCACATGTTACCATTAAACTGAACTGCCACCCTTTTTCCTGAAATGAAATAACGTCCGCGCGAACGGTAGAGTTAAGTATTTTCCCTCAGAATACCCAGGCAAATGTTCCTTGAAAGTGTCTTCGCCGCGATCCTGCAACAATTTGCACGCAGAGAGGCCAGCTTAGCATACATAGGATTATCAGGAAAAAATAGGATATCATGTCTATATCCGCGGTAGATTGTCAGCTCGCTCGTTCCCTATGATCTATACAAACTCGTTTAAAATAACCTTGCAATGTGGCGCGGGTATCATCACTTTACTATCCTCGCTCAAACTGCACTGATCAGTTGTAATACATGACATGACTTTTGTACGTAGGTAGGAGCATCAACAATCCACAGTGCGACCGCTTTATTTTTTTACAGTCGTTTGTGTGCCATACCACCTTAAATCTAATGAAACGCTACATTATACTCCAGCATCAATTTCAGAGGCTAGTGCACCTGGTCCGTTGCAATGGGAGGCTATGGGAACACATTAAGGGCAAATACCTTGATTTGGGTGGCATACTTCATCTTGACGGTTTTCATAAAAAAGTGCTAAAGACGAAGACAAAACTGAAGGAACACATACGACAGGACACATACGATACTCCTGTCGTATGTGTTTCTTCAACCTTGTCTTCGTCTTCAGCGCTTTTTTATGAAAACATTAGTGGCACCACGAGTCACTAACCTGGGACATGCTGCAGGCTCTTATTCTAGCGTGGCCTTTCTGCCAGGTCTCCCGTTGCATATGTATACTTGCTCGATGGTGCAAATTCTGTATACGTCTCCCACACTACAACGGGAATGCCTCCCATTCCCGGCAGTGCCTGTGTTTGTATTAGCCCACAAGGACTTGCATGCCTAGACTGCACTGTGTGAAATGCCCGCGGTGGGGCTGGCTGCTTAGCCTCCCATTGCATAAGCTTGTCGATAAAGTGTCTGTATAACTTCGGCACCGCAGCAGAAGTGCCCCATCCCCAGCGGTCACTGTTTCGAAGAGTAGTATAAGTCTAAGAACACTAATGACGTACCGTCGGCTGCGACAACGATAAAGAACATGCGCGAGTGTCATGCACATGGCCCCTGGGTTCTAACGCTGTTGCGTTGAGTGCACGCAAAACTGATTATGGTGAGCAACCTTCACGGGTGAAGTAACAGAAAAAAAGAGAAAGAAACGCACTCATTTGCGAAATCACACATTGTAGATAAAGTTGAACATAAAGCTGCGAAAGGTTCGCGTTTTTAGTCTCTGACATCCCACACTAAAACCACAGCACCGTTAGCAAATGCCCAAAGCAGAAGTTTGATCACTTTAATTCCGTCGTATTGGAAAACGGAGTAGGCATAAATTTCAGTGCCACTTCTGGCGCTACTCTTTCTCCCGTTGGGAAAGTCGTGTACCTTACGGAACCATACAAGATCCAGAGACCATTGTGACTGGTGACAGACGTATATTGCAAGAGGCCTAGTAATGTTTATAGAATTAGGATTTGAGAACATCCTGCAAAAGGTTCCTTCCTAACAAAAGCTGCAATTGGCGAAGGCAGCACAGTTGCAATATTTTGTATATACGTACGTGCTGAAAGCAATTATTCTCTACTAAGTACGGTGGTTCTGCGACGTACCCTACTGCTCATGTGTCATACACAGTGTGCAAGAAACGAAAAATAAACCTAAAGATGTATACTCAGCCATAAATGCATATTATTACACTAAGGGTATTGAAAATCTGGGCTCAAGGTTGTATGGCTGAGAGCTCGATCATTTATAAATATCTAAAGGAACGAACCTTTCTCAAGGGTTTATTATATTTTAGACAGCAACATGCATGACGAGAACATAGATAATAACTCCGCATTCTCAGTTCAGTTGGTGATTGTATGCGTTGAAATTTACAATGTTCACCTGTACGACAGCCTAGATAAAATGTACTTAAGCATTCGGAGGGATTTAACAATAATTCCTACGTAAGCATTTCCCCAAAGCGTTCGCGTGATATTGTGAAAATGTTTTTCAGATATCCATTCATATGTTTCTTCCAAAACTGCATAATTTGCTCGTTTTATTCACGAACTTTACAAACGTAGCTAACAATTCGCATAATAGGGTATAAATAAGTATGCAGCTAATGCAGAAAATCTGTAAAAGAACTAATGCCTTACTTCCATTGGACCTTGGTGTCGGGCTTTCTGCAATTGTAGTGGTTTCATGAGGAGTGTTCTCATTGCTGGACCGGCTTGCAACTTCGATGGGAGCGATTCTCAAGTGATTATTGAGAATTCCTCGCTGAAATTTGTAATATACTAATGAATACAGTTTCCATAAGCTCAGCCACACATAAAAAAGACACAAACATCATGAAAATGTAATTGAAGTGGTGTATAGCAGTTATTTTTCTTGTCTCTCTATCGTACATGGAATCTAATATCAGTGCACATTAACTATTTATGCTATTGCCAACATACAATATACTATATTATATACCCGAGGTGTATTTGCCTCAGGGAATATTTCTTTTATGTCTCTGCAAGTGTAATTGATAAGGCTAAGAGAGACCCCCCCCCCCCACTGTCCCCCTTTTCGTTCATGTCAGTTTACGCACAGCTCTACACATTTAAGAGTACGGGAAAGGCAAAAGTGACGACTCAGGGTCGTACGTTCATCTCTCATCAGCTATCGGCGAATAATGGGCAATAAACGACCGCTGTGTTTGCAAATAGTTCTTTACACCAGTTTCTCCAAACCACTCCCTTGTTCACTAATCTGAACACGCACAATTTCAGTCTCTGGAGCAGAGATGGTTCAAGGCACCATTGATCGATAAGGAACACATGTTGCCTGTGTGCATTTATTTTTACTGTGCCAGTGTTTACTGTTAATTTCACAAGTAGTTCTTGTGTTGGCGTCTGTCAGGTGGGTGCATGCACTGAGGTTCCACATCTTAGAGGATTCAAGCTGTGGCAGATTGATTGCGGAATAACATGAACATTTGTTAACAGATGGACACCAGTAGCAGTGTTACTGGGAGCTGTGTCTGAAATTCTATTGAAAAAGTGAATTAGGCGTTGTTATTCAACAATGTGGGTCACTTTAGCGAGTGACGCGAAGTGTAGTAGTTGCCAGTCTGAAAGCTAGTGTCTACACTAAAAGGAAAACAATGCAGAAATTTAGGTGAATATTTACATAACACTTTAACCAATCTGAGTTTTTATTGTTTCTCATGATATTGTACAAGTTGAGATTGTACATTTAAAAAATAAGGTAAGTGCAGAACGTGCACGTCGGTAGGCCTCGGAATGGGTACGACGCGCGGGAGAACGTTAGGTCAGCGGGGAGAAATAAAGCCACGCCACAGGAATTTCGGCGCAGAGCGAAACTATTTGAAAATATAACATAACTGGTTCAGAACAGATTGCCGCGCACATGGCTTGTTGGATTGTCGGATGTACACAAGCTGTCGACCGTTGATTCTGGCACCAAGTAAACTGATGCGACGTAGTGGGCATATGGGGGCACACGGGAGAACCGAAAACACAAACAAGTTGTAAAGAATTTTCGCTAGAGTACGGTTTAATTTTGATAAGATAACTTGTATCGGGAGCAAACGGAAGGAAACTGTGGGCTCTTGATTTAGCCCAAGAACAATAACACTATACTGATGTCTTGATTCTGAACACATATATGCATGCCATGACCTTATTTCGTTCCAAAGATTTTACTTCGAGAACATTAGTGTTACATGAGAAAGAACAAGAAATCTCGGACTAGGCGCGAAAAATAAAAAGCCATATGCAAACACAAAGCGCATTTGTGTTTTCCTGCTTCTTTCTGTTTCTGTACCAGTTCTCGCTTCCTTGCTTTCTCGTCAATCGTCCCTCAAAAATGAAACGATATGTCTAATTCTACAATTACTTAAGAATAGAACGCAGCCGCTGTTTTCCGATGAAGTATCAACTGAGAATGACGTCCCAAAGAACATAAGGAAAGACGAGCTGATAAGTAATAACGATTAGAGGGGACACACGGCAATTATCTGACACACGCTTTCAGTGAACTACTCTTGAGAATTTACTGAATATAAGATCCGTAATCTGGTGGAAATGTATTAACGGCAAATTGTTACTCGGTATTGTGCAAAAATATACTCCTGAAGTTTTTAGAAGCAGTCGTAAAACTTGGTTTTACGAATCTTACCACTTGCACGCTGCCTTGTATCCGATCCACAATAAGAGATGACATATGCGTGGTATCGTGATACAAGTTTCTTTCCAGTTCTTTTCCATTTAGCTTATGGAAATCAATATAAAGAAGAAATATCATTTAGAATAAGTCATCCCTTTAATAATATGGACTCGTAGGTGAAAATGGCTGGTATTTGTTACAAATAAAATGAAACAAAGTAAGGTATTTGTGCATTGAAACACAAAAATTGTCATAAAGCATGCTGACAAGTAAATTAAACACATCACCAATTCAATGCTTCCATTGCTAGAACAACCTTGCATGTGCACCTTAAAGATTAGAAAACATGTCTTATAAGTGCAGATGATCTCAAGGCAGCGCAATATAGAATTGTTTGATCAGCGAGGAGACAGGTGGAAGGTGTGACGTACACTAGCACAGCCTCGTCGCCTGCACGTATTAGCTGTCTCTGTCTATATGAAAATACTTGTGGAGTAAATAACATCAATGAGATGTGTGTGCATAAAGAGATAAGACACATACCTAATGTATTTACTGTTTCATAACCCTTGAGTTACAGCAGCAAATAATTCTTGGGGATTGGCCAAGGATGAGCACATACACAGTCGGTCACGTAAATTCCCACTGGCACAAACCACGTGCCATTAGCTGTCCAATAAGCCAAGTGAAAGTCAACAGAATGTTGTCTCTTCAGGCAGATTTAGTGTGGCCCAAGATGCCTACGTTAATACCAGCAGCCAGTTCATACCCAGTAGCACGAATCATCAATGGGTAGTTTATGCGACGGTGACAAGGGCGCCAAAGTACAGCTACCAGCTAATGACCTTGGTTGATATTTGTATGCTGACTGACAAGCTGGCGCAAAAAGTGTATCTCTCTTGCGTGCAAAAAACAAGAAATAATTAACATTAATCCTGCACGTATATCGGCTCACAGGCATCACCAAAGCACGCTGACCTTACTTGAGAATAATGATTTATGATTGCTGTAATCCTTGATTGACCTTATTTTCTTTGATTAAGACCTTCGGTATGAGCCGCTGGGCGTGTTCGTGTTCTAGGTTAAAAATAGCTTGTTTATGTATCATCGTGACACATGAGCTGCAAAAGTGTAAAGTGTTGCTTGATACAGTTCGTACTTTTAGGGTATATCTTTGTCATCACCATTCTTCCCGCAACAAGCATTGACACCTTCGTCAACGGGACATCATCGCGCACGTGTCCAATTCTTTACATCTTCCTAATTTAGAGTTTCTATTTTGGTATAACTTGTAAGTGGCATAGTGTACAATCATGGAAATCACACGAAACTAAATCGGCGGGGTTTTGGGTGCACAAACATAAGCATTAAATAATATTCACACAACAGAGGATAAAAGCAAACAAATTTGTGTGGATTGTGGCCAGTTGAAAACATTTTATTAAACACTTAATCACGCTCTGCTTCACATAAACTCCAACATTAGCAAGGTTCTTATACAGAATTCCTGAAAAGAAATTTTCTGAAGAGGTACACAACTACGACAAAAATAATATGTTCTAGCAGGCTGTCAGGATATCTTTATTACTAATTAAAGCCGAAACAAATGAATATAGTTAGCTATTTCGGTTCTAATATACACAAGTTGAATGAGCAGTTGCACGAAAACGCAGCTCCTCAAGAACGTATTACATAAATTTCACTGTGTCAGTAAGCGGCACTTTCCATTACATCGATCACATGATGGTTTTCTTTAGACTGAAGGCAGCTAACCTTGTTTTAAAGGTTGGATATTTTTATTGTGTTTTTTAACCCCTTTCGTCCTCTCAGTACTTAAGGAGAAATTACAGCAGCATCTTGATGTGGGTGAGTTGGGGCTACATACTTGAAGAAATACAACGCTAAAGAGACGAGGACAAAAAAGGAACATGTACGACGGGCAGGTGCTAACCTTCCAAGTAAGTTTTGTTTGAAGAAAACAGGGTTTATAGACATGAAAAACGAATAGTGGCACGGTGACTTTAGGAACTCTCTAGTGCGTCAGAAATGCAATCTCTTTGTCGGCAAGTGCCCATGACGGGCAGCCAATGTACGCCCCCTCGGCCCAAGCAATGCAGTTTAGCGCCTATCCGCAGTTCATGTTCCTTTTTTTTTCCTGGTATTTTTAGCCATGTCTTTCTTCGAGAAATTACAGTTAGCAGACATGCCCCTAATAGTTCAAGCACTTTCAGCGCCGCCGAGTTATATACTACAATCCCAAATTTTCCCACCCCAGTGTACCAATCGTAAAACACGCAGGAATTATGGTACGCAAAAATATACGTTACCCTTTTCTGATAATCATAAGCAATCCTACTCTCAAAGGCAACTATGATTTTTGTGTGCGAGAATTTATAGAGGCTAATAAAAAGAACGATAGGCAGCGACTTACTACAGCCCTTATTGCACCTATATAGCAATCTACAAATAACAGAGTATATTATAGTGTTCGGTATTATAGTTCTGAAAGTAGCAAGGAAATTGTTTTCGTTGATTTGTGTGCCATCGAATTACTACTTCTATTTGCTGGTGCTGATTTACCACATTCACTATTATTCAGTCATTTTACTTGTGCTTATATGGTTCGCCTTTCTATGTTGCAAGTAACAAATAATATGTGCAATGTAATATTCAAATATACCTTGTGCAATAATGCACTGCTATGTTCTAAATTACGTTTTGTGAATCATTGTCCACTACAAGAGGAGCGGATGTCCGTCAGGCTCAACAACATTTTGCTATGATTCTCTTTCTCTTTAAAGAACAAAAAATATAAACTTCACACCGATAGAATTGAATTTAGCAAATCGAGGCAATGCTTCTCGCTAGTAATATTTTGTTCATTTATTAGGGTGCGATATTCATTGAGCATTTCTTTTGAAAATAAACTCTCGTATTTACGGAATGACAGCGTCGTAGTGTAGCGCGCACGAAGGCTTTGGTTTGCCACCAACTTAACATCGATAGGCGGACTATCGGTTCTACATTGCAACGAAGAGCAGCACCAACATGCTCATAGGCACATGCGTGCGCAGGCACGCTTGTGCCTGTGCACACGTGCACACATGTGTCACAGGCGTGTGCCACTGCAACATCCCCTGCTTAGTTGGAGCACCTAAACGTTCTGTCACTTACAGTGCTGATCTTTTCGATCACTCCGGCGCGGCATATCATCTCTCCCACGCTTGTCTATTTTCCTTAAAAGAGAATTACGGGCCGTAGCGATTGGAACGGCGGCGCTGTCGCAATGGGTACTGGCGACCTTGTTAGGGGGCCTGTTACCTACGGCGGCTAGCGCTTATACCAGTTTTGGCATTGTCTTCATTGTGAAATCCTTGCATCGCAATCACAGTGTCGCGAGAGTCCAGAGCATGCAGGATGTGGTTTCGGTTGCACACCCGTTCACATGCACCTCGAGGGGCCGCGATACTAACACGGTATGACACTGGACCTTTGCGGGAGAGAATGGTGGCTCTGAAGCGCCTTAAAGCTACGGGCGAAATTCTGCACTCTCCGGAGGCCTTCTTCACTGAACGCAGTCACTCGGCTCCTGTGGTGATTGGTTTACAGAACCGGCTTTTGTGCGATCCGCTTCTCCACAGGCAGTCTGATTAGGCCCAGCCTTGTCCTGAGGCGCCTGCCCAGCATCAAGACAGAGGATGCCTATGTAGTAATTGCTTTCAGAATATTGCGGTACGACAGGGGGAAGTGTACGAAGTCTGAAACAAACGTAGATATACTGGAGTTCCAAAGCACGGCCTTGAGGGTCTGGACAAACTCTTCTCCCCGACCATTGCTACTTGGATGGTGCTAAGCCATTCGCACGTGCCTCGTTGCAAGCGTCTACATGTGCTACTGGAAATATGAAGAGGTAAATTGAGTGCAGTTCTAAAACACTGATGTCTAAAGAGGATCGAATTTGCTTAACAGTTCCAGTTATTTTGCTGTTTGAGTCGTGCTTGTACACACTGTACAAAAGTTCAGGCCACTTTAAATCGACCACCACGAGGTCCATTACTTCGTTTATAGCACCAAAAAGATAAGCATGTAAATCGTTACAAAGAATGCAATGGCTTTTTAGGCGGCAAGTTGCGGCGAGACGAGCAAGTTGTGACAGATACAGTAAAGCGCTCAATATCGATCTCGATGGCAAGCCTCCACGTGTAGCTCATTAGTTCTTTTGTACGAACGACCCCAGGATGCCCATATTTCAATTTACCCTACATAAATGTGTGAAAAGTTTCCATAACCAGTACGCGCATGCCTCGTGTGATGCATCCTCGACGTAGTTACAGCAATAGCCTCCTGCGATAGAATGAGGTGTGACGCCATTTTGGACACTAACAAAATTAAATTATAGGGTTTTGCGGGCCAAAATAACGACTTGATTTTGAGGCACGATTTAGTGGGAGGTTCCGTAAATTTGGACCACTTTTGGTTACTTAACGTGCATCTAAATCTAAGTACCACGGGTGTTTTCGCATTTCACCCCCATCGAAATGTGGTCACCATGGCCGTGATTCGATCACGCGACCTCCAGAATAGCAGCCCAACACCATAGCTACTAAGCATGACGGGCATCACGGACATCATGTGGCCAGCTTGACAGAATGTACTGAGTCACTCTATGCAGAACTGCATCACAATCCGTCTCCCAAGCGTTGCAGTCTTGCGGGGACAATTGTCGTTATGACACTTATAGAAAAAATGTAGCCGAGAACGTGTGATCCGCGTGGCAAAACAAAATGTCTTCCGTGAACGTAGAACTAGCATTTTTTTCACTCCAAACAGGAGAACTTCCTTTTTCTAATCGACCATAGTCTTGCTCAGCATGACTGAATGTGGGGAGGCATAGGCTACTGACCTTACATGTCCGTCGGGAAGAACATGCTCCAAAACTACACTTATCAGGTAGGCAGACGCATCTCAACGAAGTTGCAGTGGGAAGCTTGGGTCGTAGAATGCCACAATGGTGGCTCACGAAAGCAGCTGCTCAATGTGCTGGAAGGCATTGTCGCAAGCTGGAGCCGAACCCATGCAACGTCTTTATGTCGGAGCATGTTCAACGGGGGAAGAACATTGCAAATGTTTGGAGCGAGCTTTTCGTGGTAGTTAATAAGAGGTAGTAGCGAATGAAGTGGGGGCTTATAGGCAGGTGCCGGTGCATTGGCTATCGCAGCCAGTTTTTGGTCCATTGGGGTGCCTCCGTGCCTGTCAATTAAATGGCCCGAACCGAAAATCGTGTCACAAACAATCCCATTTGGGCAGCTTCACGCGAATGCCACAATCCGGCACGCTTTTCTGAGCTATGCCAAGGGTCTGCAAACGCTTTTCCTTTCAGCGAGGGGTCAGTAATCAGGATGTCGTCAATGTAGCGAAACACGAAGTTGAGACCCTTCAAAATAAATGTCCGTTGTTGTTGGAAATATTATGGGCGCAGATTCAATACTGAAGGCTAGACGATTCACAGCATAGGGCCCCTGTTACGCTCCGTGCTGCTGCGCTCGTTTCATAAAAATTGGAGGACGCTTAAGCTTCACCTTCAAGAGTGGAACGCGATAGCGTTATCGCACCCCGTTCGCACCGCCTACTCAAACGCGCTACGCCAGCCAAACGTCGCGATCAGCACAGACAGGCGGGCCCCGAAGCGCCATGAAAGCGGAGGTGATCATGGGGCGAGTGGCACGCCACGCGTCGAGGCACCGCCGTACATTGCGAGGAGGAGGTCTTCTGTAATTGTCACAAGATGGCTCTGCGTGTGCGCAGAGCGCAGAAGAAATGTAGCGGAAACGTACTTCGCTACTCGTGAAACTGCGACTTCTGTAAGTTACATGGTCATAATTACCGATATGCACCGCAGTACAACTTTCTATGGCACATTTCTAAGGCAACACCGTATTCACTAAAGGCGATTTTGTGCCGTTTTGAAGGAACGAACTCGTGGCTGAGTGGTAGCGTCTCCATCTCACACTCCGGAGACCCTTTTTCGATTCCCACCAGCCCATCTTGCAAGGTGTTTTTCATTAGTGAAGTGCCTTCTGGGATTTATCGCTCATGGCCAACGCCGCTGACGCCGATGCCGACACCAATGCCGACGACACCAGCTTTTCTGCGATACGAGCTCCTTAACGCTGTCGCGTTAAAACTGCTTTCCGCAAGCGAGGGCCCCAAACAACTGATCAGCCTTGGGTAACGACCCGCCGCGGTCGCTTAATGGCTATGATAATTCACTGCTAAGCGCGAAGTGGCGTGATCAATTCACGACCGCGACGGCCCCATTTCGATGGGGGCGAAATGCAAAAGCGCCCGTGTCTTATGCATTGGGGTAAGTTAAAGATCCCCTGATGGTCGAAATGAATGTGGAGTCGCCCACTACGGCACGTCTTATAATCAAATCGTCGCTTTGGCCCGTAAGACACCAAAATTGAATTATTGTCAGCTTTGGGTAGCGGGTACTGTTCTGCGTCCAGTACTGAGCTCATCGTAAGCTTGTTATCGCGTCATATGGACCTGTATCGCTTCATAACTGGTGAGACCAGAACTGCGTTCTTTCTGCTAGTTACTGGTGTCTATATATACATCCATTTCTTCTTCAAAATTCGTCCTCAAGAGGTGCATTGAGAGTAAATAGAACGCTTTGAGAACCTTAGAGGCTTACCATTCTTAAAAACAATGGTTGATTCCTCACCTTAAATTGTGCCTACCCCATTTCCGAACAGGTCCTGCAACGGTACATAAATTTATCCAGCTCGGAAAGTCATTCAGTGTTCAGTGCTGGATCACGCTACAACTGCCGCAGACCGCGAACCTGCTTCCATTCGAGGCGTATTTACTGAAGCTAGCTGCGCCCGAGCAGCACCCAACCGAACATTCTCAGGAAGCACGCAACGCGGCAATTACTGGCTCTGATCGTGGTGCTCAAACATAACAAAGAAACACGACATGGTTCAACAGCTTGCTGTGTCCAAGTTGTGAGTCTCAACTTAGTTTTCCCCAGTGCTGCTGCCGAATGGAAGCAAGCGCAACTTGTTCGCCGGTATTACCGACACTGCTGTTCCAGTGTCAAGCTCCATCAGCAAAGACACACGCTCAAAACTCAAGCTGAGCATGATGGCGGTTATTTGTTTCTTTGCCAATAACGCTTTGTACGGGAAATTCTGGGGGTTTCAGCAACCGCACGTGCTGGTCTCTTAGTTTTCGCTCAGGCTGCAATTAACCTTGCCGTTTCAGACAGGCTTTCTCAATTTGGCCTGTCTTGTTGCGCAAGACACAGGTTGCATTGACATGCGGGCATTCGTTGGCGACATGACTTGAACCACACCGAAAGAATTTCACAGTTCTTCGGATACTGGACGACTGATGCACTCAGAACTCTCATGTAAACTTCGAATGAGTATCTATAGCTTTAGACAGCGCAGCTTGCAACACTTTAACGAGTTCAACGGTTGTTAAAACGCTCAGTACTTGTGTTTAAAAAAACCAGTTCTTTGAGCGTCCACCCTGTGCAAACCGCACACATGCCGTTTTCGAAGCGCCTTGTCTAGGAACGCACCAAACTCACACGTTTGCATCAGTGTCCGCAGCTGTGCCATGTACTGCAATATCGCTTCATGCTCATTTTGTACTCTACCACGAAGCTTCGCTTGCTCGCCTATGACATAGCGTTTTGAGGAAAAACGTTTGCGGAGCAACTAGCACAAGCTTTCAAGCGGTTCCGCGGACGGTACATGCGGAGTGGTAAGCGACTATTGCAGCGTGTAGGTTTGCGGTCCCAAAAGGCTGGAAAATTCGTCTACCATCTGACCCTCAGGAACATTGGTAGCTCGCATGTACGCCTAAATGCGCTCTTTATAAATAGTCGTGTCGCTCTTAGAACGTTCGCAACGTATTATCAGACCCAGCTGCCGGCGTGTGCTGCGTGTTGCCACGTTGTCTCAAGAGGTTGCTCATCGGCTGTCTCTGCGTAATCCGTGAGGAGGGGAATTTTTTTTTTTACCAAGTAAGGTCTTGATCCTTGCAGACAGCATCTCAGCCTCAATGCCAGTCTGTGTTGTGTTCGGCAGAAGGACAGCGTAGTGGTCGAGGGTTTATTTTGCCCTCGTAGTGGTCGAAGGTTTTATTTTGCCAACAACTTAGTCGTGATGTGTGAATTGTCCTGTATAACACGACCAGGAAGAAAAGCGGTGCCATTTTACACGCCGGTGCTTCTGAGCACAATGAAAGGGCGGTAAGACGTATGCGACTACAACGTCGCATGCCTAGCTGTAGCGGCATAGCCCATGGGAGCGTGATATCGTATCCTTTGTTTATTCTGGGATTTTACACGCTAAATAATGATCTGATTATGACGGACGCATTGTATCTTTCCAGTCGCTTGGCCTGGGCATATCATACATTTGTTCTATTGAATATGCTCCTATCATTACAGAAATATTGTAAAGACGCACTACCATATTGTTGAAGTGATATTTACACGCATACCTAATTATGTGTATGCGGTGAATGCATTTCAGTGGCGCACAAATTGTGAAGATTATCGCCAAGCGCAAAGCTCTCTTTTTTCATCGGTAGCTTCTGGAATGTTACCGATGGTTCCATCTATTCTCTATGTTGTCGCCGAGCCTATTGTAATCAAATGCTCCGCGCGACTGGAATACAGGTGTATATTCCAGAACTTACGCAAGCATCTGCGATGACGCTGGAGGGTAAATGAGCCATGTATGTAAAACCGACACCTCTGATCCTCAGATCGCATTTCGACGATCGTCAACCATGCTTCCTGTTATCGTTGTACTTCGACTGTCACTTGCAGCTATGGGCATCGGTTCGCCCAATGAAAAGTTAGCTTTGTAATTCACAGTTTCGGCTCTGTGCTTTTCACCGTTACTACAACGTGGCAATATAAGGGTACTTACAATAGATTTGTGAGTTTCTTCACTTGACAAAGTTACAAAATGCAGATCATTTGCTACGATAGAGCTTTTTTCAAGAGTGAGGGTGAGACCAGGATGAACTTGCAAGATGAGAGGACCATCCCCTGACCTGCTCTCCAGAAGCTTTGGGTACACAAAAAGGTCTGCAAAAACAAATGAACAGCGTTTTTAGGTGCCTCTCTTTCAATATATGTTAACTTCCCTCTTGTAAATTTTTGTTTTCTAGATTACTTTCTTTATAAATGCACTGTAAAGAATGGTGCAGTGCAAACGTTCTTAAGAAATGTTTCTACGAAAGATTGCAGGGAAGCTTTCTTACAGTATTGTAAAATTACATAATATCAATGCTTTATTTGGCGTATACTGTGAGGAATATCTTGAGGTAACCACGCGTTTAGTTTTTCAATGAAATACTTGAATTTAGAGTAAGGTTTCGCTATGTGTATAACAATAGCAAGGTTATTCAAATTGAGCAATTATTCAATCGTTTGGGGAAAACAGTACGAGATGTCAGTCTTCACGTCAGGTGTGATATAGAGTAAAAGGTAAACGTACCGATCCGCGCATTTCTTAATGATATTTCGTTTATAATACCAATTATAAATGTATAACATGGGACATATCTACTTAAGAAATGATGTGCATATGCGCGAGAGCTTGCATTAAAACATTTTAAAACATTAATCTTTTATGTTCTTAGAATGCGGATGACAAACGGTATTCAATTGCGAATCGAAGTCGTGTACAACATATTGGAGTAGATTGTACACTTACGTTACCATTTCACGAATAAACAACTACATGTCGAGAGCCTCGCTTTACACATTTGATTGACTGTGTCAAAATGTGCTACGTAAACGTCGTTATATGCTGTATGCCAGTCCTCAGCAGTAGAGATGACTTCCCATAAATGACAAAGGATTGCAGCCGGCGATGTAGGACCCTAGCTTTGAAGTTTCAGCACAAAAGAGTACTGTAATCTTCAGCAATTGAACAGGGCAACAAGATCTCTGTTATGGCGTTCAATTTATTCTAACCACGCAATAATAAATAGGTGTAGGCTAATTTGCCTAAGGTGACATGGACAATTACAAAAAAATAGCATACGTTAATAAAAAAATGGCCTAGGAAAATATAGCCGGTACTATGATGCCGAAAACGGAAGTTCACCAACGTACTTGAATTTAAAAGTACACACCTACTGTACTGTATACTGCTAGTGCCGAAACATGGATCCCCAACTCGTTGTATAAAAAAAGATTTTAGGATGCTAGAAAATGCCCTACGATCAAGGGAAGGAAATATGGCAATGGATTAGGGCACTGTGGATGGCAACAGGAAGATGGTAGCACGTAATCCACTTGAGACCGATATAGCTGCAGCTGGATGAATGAATGAATTTATCCTGTCGACAACAGAATGAAAGCAGACGCTAAATATTATGTGGTCTGACAAAGGCTTCTGCTACTACAGCACTTAGGCACGTAGGCCGTAGGCAGCACACAAATTTTACAGACATGCCGAAATGAACCGGAACGTCATGATACGACATATTATTTCGTAAAAAAAGAACATGTCTACAACAAATATAAAAATTGCAGAGAATACACTTATTATACAGATTGTTTCTAACTACCACTAAAACCTAAAACTTTAAGAAAAAAAAGAAACAAAACACTAAAGATTTATACTACGATTCTTACAAGACAAACTTATTATTGTTCGCAATGAGACAAGTTTTGCATGATTTATTAGAACCTTCCGGAAGTACATCATTAAAATTACGTAGGCCATATAAAAGTGCAGATACCTGGTAACTGACTAGTTCTTTTCCGTAATTGGCTCTTATTTTAGGTGTTCTAACAATATGTTGCCGGAAGCTGCAGTCCAGATTGCTTGGTACAATCAGATATACAGCGATTTGTTTTATTTGATGTAGTGCATCAACTGGCATGCAAAACGACATCATTTATTACAATGATGTCAATATTGTATTCTTGAACCTAATTTAGATACTGAAATACATATTAAAGAATAGCCAACGTGAATTTCTGAAGCATTCCTATGATAAACATGCCTACCCATGGACGAAAAATCATATATTAGACCTGATAAGGCTGAAGACTACTGGTAACATACGTGCACAGGCAACAAAAGCAATAGTTACTAAATTGAGTATAAAAAAACCCGCAATACAACCATATCGGTGCTGGGTATGCGAAAAAAGACTATTACGCAGGGCTGATTTAACGAGCTGCTGGTAATGCTAAGAGCATATGGTAGATTGTTAACGAAGTGATCTCCCAGTCTAGCAAGCAGAGCATTCTTCCTGATAATGTAACGGAACGTACTGTTGAGAAATTTAATGCGTATTTCCCAAACTTAAGCCACAGTCTAGCAAAAATGTTTGCTGATCATACCTTGCCCACTTACTCTATCACCCCTATAGTCATTTCTTTTGTTATGCACGACATCGATCTGGAGGAAATACTTAATACTGTAAACAATCTAAACACTGTGAAAGCAGGAAGACATGTTGGCATAACTGTAAGGTTAATCAAAGAAAAGATTGATATATTGGGTTCAATACCATTCCGCTTATTCAGTCACTCATTGCCCACGGGAATCTATCAGTCAACGTTAAAGACCGCTAAGGTCACCTCTATCTTCAAAGAGGGAGACAAATCTGACTCATCTTGCTTTCGCCCCATGCCTGTTCTAAGTGTTATCAATACCATCTTCGAAAAGCGTTTTTGCTATGCGTATTCACTCTTCTTTTTTTAAAGTATAACGTACTCAGTCCAGAACAGCATGGCTTTCGACCTAATCACTCTACGTCAAACGCAGTACTTTCATTACTACAGGCAATAAACAAGGATCTTCATACCAACTAGTGGCAGGTCTTTGATCACCCTTGAAAGCCTTTGACACCGCTGATCATAATGTCTTACTTAATAAGCTAAGCACTTATAGCTTTCGCAACAATGTGCTTGAATTGTTTCGTAGTTATTTTCCCAATCGAAACCAAATCATTGATATAAATAAGATAACTTCATCCCCTTAGTATCTGAGAACAGTAGTGCCACAGGGATCTGTGCTTGGTCCCCTGTTTTTTTACAATTTATATCAATGACTTGCCCCAGATTTCAACGTCTGCTAATAAAATAATGTATGCCGCTGACACTGTTTTGATACTCACATGTAATTGCAGCAAGGAAATAGACCAAAACGCATATAGAGCTTTGTATGATTTCTGAATGGTTTCTTGCAAATAAATTGAGAATAAATACCAAGAACACATAATATACCGCTTTTCATTCACGTTCCAAAACCGTCACTCTCATTGCCTATAAATCAATGTCCACTTGAACTCACCGATTCCCATACGGATCTCGCCGTTATTCTCGACAGAAAGCTAAACTGGCGATGTCACATAGAAACTCTTTGCTCCAAGCTAGCATCTGGCTGTTATGCTCTTCTCAGGACTCGGGAACATTTTCGAACAAACATTCTCCGTATTTCGCATTTTCCACTTATTCAATCTCCTTTAATGTACTGTATTGAGTCATCGGCATGGACTTTCACAGCGTACCTAAAACCTATTTGACGCCTTCAAGAACGAGGGGCTCGCACCCTTACTTTCAGCGAAATGAAACAAGTAAACTAACCTTTGTCAAATTACAAATACTGCCCTTCGATTCTTTGCGCGAAATATAAAGTCAAATGCGTTACTAGCATCATAACAGAGAATCATTCATTTCATGTATTATTATTACGTATGCCAGCTCGCCCACCACGATATAAAACTTTTTGCAACTTCACCATACTACCTACAAGAAATATATATGGCCAGAGATAAGTGGAACTTATTGCCATAAAAATATGAAATAACTTACCATTTGAGGCTAAACAAAACACAAATGTATCACAATGGTTAAAAAAATACTATCTTTAGCAAATGCCCACAGAACTTGTCTGATATGTTCATCCCATGCAAGCGACCAATAGTATGTACATGTTTACAAATATGCTTTCATGCTAAGTTCCAAACCAGATTTTTTCCCCATACTAACCAAGTGTTCCTTTCAATCTATACAGTTCCCTATATGGTCTATGGGTTCCTGATATTTATACGGTGCAATAATTTGTCACAGACAAGCTTACTGTATTCTATATATTTGTAAATGGCCCCACTACTAGCCTTTGGCTAAGTGGCCATACGGTGCTTGCACACATTTTGTATTAACTTCGTAGAATAATAAACTTGAAACTTGAAAAACTTGAAACTAGTAGTAATACACCTGGTTTGCCTTTAACATAGAATATTTTATAAAAAATAGTTTGGTTTTAAAGTTTTGAAGAAGATCATGATATCACTCGAAGCACGTAAGACTTTTTTGCAGTATTATGAGTTTATAATATTTTTTTCGAAATAGTTCCCCAAAATAAATATGCACTAGGTTAATCGAGAATTAAAAGGTGCATAGTACTATAAACTTTTCAACCATTGACGAACTAAGGTACTCAGTCTGTGTAAGCAACCAACAGTTCTGCTTAGTTTCAGGGTAATTTTATCATTGTGCGTGTCCCAGGCCAAATTTTCTTGGAATCACGCTCCGATAAACTTTTGATGTTGGCCTGCTCTATCCTTCAATCTTCAAAAAGAATAGCTGCATTATGGTTACATGGTTCTTTAGTGGGAGCAAATATAATATATTTTGTTTTGGAAGAAGTCTTTTGTTGTTTATTCTGTTTTAACCAGCAAGAAAATTCCTTCAAGTAATTGCTAACTTTAAGTTCGAGCTCTGCATAGTAGCAGCGTCAAAAAATACCTTATTGTTGTCTGCATACATACCTAAATGAGGAGGCTTAGGAATGCCACACAGTGATTATTATAAATAATAAACAAAAGAAGTTTAAATATATTTCCTCGTGGAAAGCCTTTTATGATTTGCGCATAATATGAAATATCGGTATTTATACTCACCTATTGATAATTATTGGTTAAGTAATGTCGTAAAAGTATCAATACAATACCTAGTGCACTCTTTCAATTTCCTAATAAGAAACTGTGGCAAACTGAATAGAAGGCTTTCCTGAAGTCTACAAATAAATCTAATGCATACATTCTATTTTTATTATTTGTTATGTTGTTATGTTATTACTTTATATTTGACTATTACTTTATGTTTGACATTACAAAGAGGTGCATCACATTTGCTTTTTGGAAACAATACTGCATGTCATTGATTACGTTATATTTGTTAAAAAATTCTAATATAATATTCAGGGCACTTTCCAACGCCTTTGATAGAACAGGTAAGACAGTTAGTGGCAGGTAATTTGTCATTAAATGTTTACCACTTCCCTTCTAAACAGAGTATACTGGTACTATTTCTTGAAGTTATGGAAAGGTATCGCTTTCAAATATTTTATTTTGTGAACTATGACAGGTGAATTATATCCGTAATATGTTTGATTGGTAGGGCTTTACAAGCACCCAGCAGAAACTTTTTTTCTTTTACTTTAGGCTGCGGTTGCACAACTTGAGCTGGTGTAACGGATGTAAATGTCGCGAAATTGTATGACTGAATTTTTTCACTATAGGTGGGGTCACTGGTTCTCCCCTGTCGGGCAGCTCGATACTGGAAACGAAATGCTCATGCAAAGCAGCTGCTGCTTCTCTGTCTGCCATAACGTCAATGGCTGCCTTATATTTCTCTTTTCTATCTTTTCGTAGAAGTTAGGTTTCTTACTTTATTACAAACTTTCCTGGGGTAATATTTTTTAGCAAATAACCGTTCATATTGATTAAATTTCCTTGCTTTATTACGGTTGGGACTTTATCTCTCTATTTTTCGAAATCAGCCAACAGTTCTGCACTCCAGCATTTTACAAATAAGTGATTAATTTTTTATTGTAATTTTAAAAAGCAGCATTCATCGCATGTTTTCATAGGTTCCTGCTCCTCTGAATGCACAATTAAACGGAAAAGCTTGGTCGTAGCACATAATGAGTTTATGAAAAAAAAACTACTTGTATGCCACAGTTGGATCTTTTTAAAGGTACACATAGCCATTCAGTCGATAGAATCAGGGTATGGAAATTTTCTTATGCTCTTGCATGAAAACTACGTGTTTTTATCACTCCATCCCCATACTTGTGCGCATAAGGAATGAAAGAAAATACGGGCCGATGAGCACTTATCTCAATGAAATTGCCCAACCGAAATATAACTTAGCCCTCCCAATGTGATGTCTGCTAATTAACACAGTCAGTGTCGACGCATTGAAGACACTCATGAAAAATGACAGAAATAACAATGGCCCGGCATTGCAATATCTTCACGATCAGCCCACGTATGAGGATTGCTTAACGCCTGCTTCACATCCGCCGCGGGTAGGGCAGGTATTGCACTACCTTCGAGATCGGCCTACGTAAGGGGAGTGCTTAACGTCTGCTTCACCTTCACCGCGTGTCGGGCCGGTATTCCACTATCTTGGGGATTGGCCCACATTTGAGGAGTGCTTAACGCCTGCTTCACTTCCACCGCGGGTCGGGCCGGTATTACACTATCTTCGGAATCGCCCCACGTATGGGGTGTGCTTAACACCTGCTTCACATGCACTGCGGGTCGGCCCAGCATTGCATTATCTGCAGCATCGGCCCACGTATGGGGAGTGCTCCATGCCTGCTTCACCTCCGCCGTGGGTCGGCCCGGTATTGGACTATCTCAGGGACCAGCCAACGTATGGAGAGTTTTTTTGCTTACGACACGAAAATTTCCTTGAACGGTAGAGAGAGAGAGAGAGAAGAAACATTTTTGTAGGGTGAATGCAGCTTTGGACAGGCGTCCTCATTCCAGAATGCCTTGAGCTCGGGCCGTGTCCTGGGCCCTCGAAATCAGCCGTTGCTGATCCTCGAGGTCGGCGCTAGCCAAGGCTCTCTCCCAAAACTCGTTGGTATGGTAAGAGTTCAGAGAATTTAATGGTGCCGCTTCGCAATCCCCTACTATGTGCCTGAGGGACCCGGGCTCTGCGCAGAAGCGGCATTGCGGAAAGAATTGTGTAGGGGCTATGAGGTGATTTCTGGTTGGGTCGGGGAATGTATTAACTTATAGAGCTCCGGGGAATTGCTCCTGCTCTCTAGCTCGTGACTTGTGTAGGGGTGCATATGTTCTGCGGGTCAGCTTGTAACGTTGTTTGATGTCTTGGTACGAGACTAGAGGGGGCATGCGCTCTGGTTCAGATTCCTCGGCGTCGGCTAGGTGGGTCAAATCTAGAGCAACGTGGTTGGCGACCTCGTTGCCAGGAATGGCATGAAGAGCTTGCACCCAGATGATCATGACTGATCTCGTTGGCGACTTTTGATTGATTATCTAAAGCGTAGTGGTATGAATTCTGCCGCTAGCAAAGTTCCGGCACGCCTGTTGGTAGCCGGTCACTATGACTTCAACCTCTGGAAGAGCGCGAGGGCTATGGCCGCTTCCTCTGCTTGCTTGTTGCGGGTGAGCGAAAAGTTGCTCCGATGTTCTTTGTTGATGACTACGTTGGCTGTTGTGGCTGCGCATCTGGGTTAAGACCCCACATCCATGGAATCTGTAGAGGGTAAAGTCCCATATTGCTTAGATCTGTATGGCCAGGGCCTCCCTTCGCTCTGCGTGGCGCTCTGGGTGCATGTTGTGAGGTAGAGGATGTATGGTGATGTTTCTCCGGATGGCATGGGGTAAGCTAGCAGTCTGAGGTGGCGGAATGCTGGGAGGGACAAAGAGCCCCAGGCGTTAGAGGATGCACCTCCCCGCTTCCGTAACTACCAGTCTTGTTAGCTGACTGGATAAACGTGCTTCGATCAGCTCCTCGGCCTTCTTGTGCACACCTAGTCGTAGTGGGCGTTCTGTGGACGTACTGATTGACAGGCCTATCGCCTGCTTATATGCGTTCTGATCATTGTGTTGATGTTCTTAAGTTCCGTCGCGTTGAGTAGTGCGTATGGATTAGCGTCAGTCATTCGAGACGCGACGAATGCTTGGACAAGCTGAAGCGTGTCCGCCTCCCCTATGCTTCTTTGTTGTTATTCGCCGGACCATGGGGGTAACTTGGACTGTTGTGTTCTTAAGCTTGCGAATAAAAATTGCGTTGGCGCGATCCGAGTGGAAAACCAATCCCAATATCTTTACGCTCTGAGACGGAATGATGGTGTGGCCCTCCAGTTGTATGTTGATAGTGGGCGAGTCGGATGCACGCTTCTTTCGCGGTAGAGGTATACAGCTTCGCTGCAAAAGAGATCAACAAGAAAGATCCTTCGCGGGTATAATTTCGCCAATCTGACAGCTGATTTTGGCAAGGGGAGTGAAGCTGTGTAAGCAATCACAAGCCATGGTGGCATAGTGGTTTCGAAACTTCGTAGCTACGCCCGTGGTGCTTGATGAAATTTCGACTGCTGCAGCCGTACTGCAATAAAGGCGAAAAGCTAAAAGCGTCCGCGTACCAGGAATTTGGAGCAGGTTAAAGAACAACAGTCAGACAAACTTATGCCAGAGTTCCCCACTGCGGCATGCCTCAACATCTCGTCGTAGTTTGGCAAGTATTACCCCGGTCGTTCTTTTTTTTTGGGGGGGGGGGGGGGGGGGGGCGGGGGGGTTCAGGAATTGTTGACACCATTCGGAATTATTAAGGTTTTTCTGGCTGCGTTGGAAGCTTTCACTACGTGGACTATGTTGGGTTCCATAACTGCGCCAGAACCGAGGTACATTAAACACAATGGACAATAGTAAGCTGCATTCTCGTCGTGCTCACGGGGTGTTTCTTCTAGATTGGCGCAAGTTAGCTTAGCTTCCTAAACGTTGTTGACCAACTTCATTTTTCTTTGAAAATGTCGAGTGTCTCTTACCAAATAGAATGCGTGCTTTACAACTACGAGATTCGCATGGAATTGCAAAATGTTCATCGTTTACTGTTGGAAATAACAATGTTTCCTCCAATGGAGTTCAAGCGGAAATTCAACTTTTTTTATCTGCGTTGTGCTTCATATGCATCATGTCATAGTTGTGCAAATTCTTACTCAATGGCATGAAGATACTGCCCTTCCATGTTGTTAAGCTTTCCCGCGTAGTGCGCAATACCGTAGGTGAACCGCATGCGCTGCGACCATTGCTTTTCAAGATCGTCACAGAGGTGACTAAACAGGAACACCTTCAGAAGTAAATCTTCCTTATTTCACGGACTCGCTAAATTTATTTGAAGTCAGAACAATTTGCGTGGATTGACGCCGAAAGGAAATATACGGGTTATGCGGGACGAGGTGGAAGGAGACTGCAGCTTATTTCATACCACTCAGAGTGATCAGCAAAACGAGACAAGGTGAAAGCAGGAGCCAACGTTTCGACAAGTGCACTTCTCCTAAAGGGGAGAGGGTTTAAGGTGGGTGGCTGTGGCAACGAGGGAAGAAGAGGAACCCCACCTATATATACTGTGGCGACCAAAGCATACGTCACCTTTAAGAAGACAAGTCCACTTGTCGAAACGTTGGCTCCTGCATTCACCTTGTTCTCGTTTCGCTCATCATCTTGCATTTCCATCTCCCGCATTCCCCATGTTTTCACTCTGAGTGATGTACTATGTAACTTGCAGCAAATTAAAAATAGATGCCGGTGTGGCGCTGGAAAGGAAAGTGCGTTACCTCGGTGTGTATTTTCCATAAATATACGTAAATACTTACTTGAGCAAGGCTTAATAATGCAGAAAAGCAGAAACACACAACAGCCAGCAGTCATTGCTGCTGTAACTTTGCCTGTACTGCGCTCTCTTAAATTGAAGTTTAAAGCCGTAAAAATTAATGTCTGGACTCCAGTTATTCGCTGCTGGTAAATACAAAAAAGAGAAAAGTTTGGCAATTCAGTGCATAACCCAATATATATTACTCATGCCCTGTGACTCCAATAAAATAGAATTATCTTACCCTAAACAATGAAAACACTATGTCCATAAACAAAAAGACAACAGTCCCGCGAACTGCTTAAAAGATAGCTGAAGTTGCGTGTTAGTAAAGCACAGACAATTTTAGATAAAGTGCTGCAATCTTGAAACGTGCGTTCGCAGATCAAAAATATGTTTTTGACGAACGCCGTCAGTTTTATTGACATTACAGAAAAAAAGAACACAGTGGTGACTGACAAGAAACAGAAATTCATAAGTATTTGGCTCATAATTGTGGCCAGCACTATATATGCAACATATTACCAGTCAACCTTTTATGGAAGCTAGTGGAGTAGTTACGATCACCTTGTAACACATGCAGATTCGGTTAGCGACCTATTTCTTAACTCATTTGTTTTTTGATTCTAGAAAAGTTGGCAAATTTGTAGCTGGGTCTTTCAGCCCTTTAGTTCTGTAGTGAATATAGGAATATTGGACTGGGAAAGAAGCAAATAAAAAGGTTACACACAAAAACGAGCGCTTAACGTCAGCGTGCTTTAGGGAATATGCGGGGCTGATAGTTCAACTTCCCTGCCATTAGAACACATTTGAAATTTCTTCACCATGGCATGAACAATAATGATTGTGCTGGTAACATTGCCATGACATTACAGGTACAGTGTCAGCAAGTTCAACTGGAGATAGTAGCTGCGCATCTTCGGAGGTGGAATTGTTTCCTTGGGTAATTCATCGACATATGTTATGTTCTCCAATGAATGTTGTTACAACCTTTGGCGCTCAAATATCGAGTCGCAGGCCACGTGATGTTACGAAAGGGGTCAGCTTTCCACAATACAATAAACAGCTACATAGCTACCCTAGATAAGAAGAGCTCCCCTTGAGCGGCTTCTTCCGATTCTTATGTTCTTTTGACGCTGTTTTTGAAGAAACTGTTGGTTGTAGCTGCACATGACTGCCAAAAATTACTTCTAGGTGGGCCAAACATGCAGGTTGTGACTGGCACAATGAAGCCTTGGATTTTTCGGGCAAATCTTGGTTTTGAGGCTCTGCCGTGGCCGACGAAGTGATCCTATTGCTGAGTGTTTGTTCTCCGTCACCAGGAATTTCTGGTAATTCTCGCTTTTCTTCGGGGAACACTATTCCATGCTCGACCGGAATGGAAGTGGACGCAGCCGCACTCCCTTCTCATATAGCGGTGCCCATGTCGGCAACCTCAAGGAAGCGGAACTGCCTCTCGAGCGACAGCGAGGCTACCCTAATGGACTCGACCGAGAGCGACGACAGCTCCGCCGACGACTACGTGACTGTCCCGAGTCAGAAAGCAAAGTGGCGGATGCTTAGGGCCTCTGTGGACACATCTACTATGGGGACTCCGCAGAGTTCTCCAAAGTACACCAGTCTTTTCTCACCTGTGCTACCCTCCGACAACACGAGGTTCCTCAGCGGCAAGTTACATCGTTGAGCTCGAGAGACTCCTGACAAATGGCATCGAGGACGTCGGAGTTAAACTTTCGAAGAATGTAGTTGCGGTAGACGTCGCTCAAGCGTCGGGGTTAGATTCTCTGCGAGCTGTCATTGTCTTCGCTGGCATGAACGTTCGTACCATCATGCCGATAGGATGATGATGATGACAAAATGTATTTATTAAGGGATGGCGCGAAGGCCTATAATGGGGAATAGGAAGGGGAGGGGGGAGGCGTACTCAGAGCCGTCCTAGGAGCTTCGCGTCCTTGGCGAAAGCCAAGAGTGAGTCCAGAATGGCCCTATCGGAATCCATCGAGCCAGTTGCCGGTCTAATCCACTCGATCCAAGAACTACAGGTGGCCCGTCTCAGAAATACCAGATGTGTAAAAATTGTTTTTAAAGGTGACTGCCTTCTGTTGCATGTGAAGGTAGGTTATTTCCGACTTGCTGTTCAGCCCTTTGTTCCCAAGCCGCTTCATTGCAGAAAATGCCAGAAATTCGGTCACGTGAGAGCCGTCTGTGGAAAGTCTACAATATTGTCCGCTGTGCAGCACAACACTCTGCAGACAACTGCCACACTAAAACTTATAACTGTCCAAACTGCCAAGAGCCCTATGACGCCTCATCAAAGGAATGCAGAAGAGTTAAGAGAAAACTCTCCGTCTTGCAGAAAATAGTGAGGGACCGGTCGACTCATCGTGAACTAGCTACTGACATCAGCCGACGCCGTTCTAGTCACAGACGCTCATCAAGGAATTCCTCTCTACGCACACAGAATACGCGTGCCGCAAAGCCTCTTGCTGTTGAATCCGCTCCAATCCCACTGCATAATCTGTCGAAACCGCGTATTGATATTGAAGCAGCTGAAAAGAATGCGATGGATGAAGCATGGACCGCACTGCCCAGGATAAGGCGCGTGGATAAACCCTTACAAAGAGTAGCACCACAATGATCCACCCCTCACCCGAATTGTAACATTGCTCAAGTCTTTGATTAATGTGATTAGCACGCATGTGGGCAACTCGAATACGCCAACAGCTCGAAACGCAGTGCAAATGTTGGATGCCCTGAGCCCAGTGCTTGCAAAGCTTTTGTAAGCACAATGGCTCTTGCTGCCTTCACTGCCTGGTGAAATGTGTAGTGCAACGATTTTCCAGAGGAAAGCCAGAGGACTAAAATCGCGGATTTCACGTTTCCGCTGATACGTTTTTACCAACCGATTTCCTATAGTGGTAATATGTGAACTAAACGTGTCCAAAGCGCTACGACTCTCTGGGTACGAAGCCTTTATGGCATCTACGTGCTACCAATGCAGCAAAGTAATTGTTTACGTCCACACAGAAATAACTTACATTCCCCGCTCGGTTCTACCCCATGATGGAAACCAATACGAGTGTATCTGCATTACAAAGAATAAAGTGGCCTTCACCCTTATCGGCGTCTACATCTCCCCATCCAGTCTGTTCGACGGCGACCGACTGCGAGACATGCTGACGGCGACTTCTAGACCCTGGATTATCACTGGAGACCTTAATGCTCATCACTTGGCGTGGGGAAGCTCCAGAAAAGATTTCAGGGACCGGAAACTTGTGCAATTCGCTTCCGACCAAGAACTAAGCATTAGGAACGATGGCAGCCCAACGCACTTGCGTGGTTCGAGAGTTGCTTAGATTTGACTTTGGTGTCACGGCAGCTTGATCAACATGTTCGATGGTTCTCTGACATCGAGATTCAAGGCCGCGACCATATTCCCACCTGCTTAAGGATCACTGGATTTGGAAGCTTCTCCTTTTCTTCTTCCCGACAAATAAGGTGGTCAACATATAAGGCGAAAGTGGTAGCGGTATGCAAAGAACAATTTACCTGCACCATTGTAGATCTTATTACAAGTGTGCTGGAAGCGTCTAAGCAAACCTTTGCATGCACAAAAAAAAACGTTTGAATTTCGACATGGAACTTGAGCGACTTGGAACGATTCGCGGAAGGTCCGAGAGGCGATACAGGCGCACCAAGTCAATTCATGACCTTAGAGTCGTTTGACGTTTACAGAAGAAAATTTAACCTCGTATGGACAGGCTGGACAAACAAAGGTGGAAGGCGTTCTGCGAATCACTTGACACCCACAAGCTACTGTATATCATATGGGGGACGGTGCACGGCCTTGTCTCGTCTCCACAGCAACGACACCCATTCTGCGCCCTAACCCTCCATCAGGGCCGCACCCAGGTTCATATAGCCGAAGATTTCTGTGTGAAGATTGCAGGCGGTGTGGCCTTCATCAACAGCGGAATTTTGGGTCAGGTTCCTGCGACACCTTTCCCAGAATTGACTGTATCCTTCTCACTTGAGGAATTGAGTGCTGCTCTGGTCACATGCAGGCGCTCATCATCGCCAGGACCAAACGGCATCACCTACGCTGCTTTATGCCACCTCGGTGAAGATGGCCGATGTCAACTTCTGAAATGTTACAACCAGCAATAGAATAATGGCGTCGTTCCTGAGCGGTGCAAGTCCAGCCACTTGATCCCACTCCTGAAGCCTGGAAAGTCGCCACTTGACCTAGCGTCCTACCAACCTATCACACTGTCCAGCTTTGCTGGGCACGTCATGGAAAGAGTGATTCTCACATGCCCAGAGTGGTATTTTACGCGCCACAATGTATACCCCGAGGCCATGGCTGGGTTTAGAAGAGGCCGTTCCTCTAATGACAACGTAATCGACCTCGTGACGTCGGTGCAGCAAGAAGGACACCGCAAACGTATATCGCTTGCACTTTTCCTTGATGTGAAAGGCGCCTATGATAATGTAATGCATGAAGCCATTCTTGATGCTCTAGAAAATAAAATAGTGGAATTGGTCGACGCATGTTTCGGTGGTTTCGAAGCTATCTGTTCAAAAGATCTTTCTTTGTACACAGTGAAGGTGACCGAACCACTGACCATTACACTTGGCGTGGCATCCCGCAAGGTGGGGTTCTTAGCTCGACATTGTTCAAACTTGCAATCCTTGCACTTGCCGACGTGCTACCACTTACAGTGTACATTTTCATATATGGGGACTGCATATGCATATGAGCCTCGGCAGTTACACGTCTCCAGGTGCGTGCACGTCTCCAAAAACCAGTTAGCCTAACATCATCGTACCTGCGTGCTCAAGGCATCAGCATTTCGACCGATATGCCCGCCTTAGTCGCTTTTAGCCATAAGCCCATGACCTGGTACCCCATTTCTATTGACCACCAAACATTTCATACGCAAAATGTCACCAATTCGTTGGCGTTATTAACGACAGAGACCTTTTACGAAGCCCCCACATCTCATACTGGAAGAAGAGGCTTATCTCTATCGCCCATATACTAAGGTTTTTTTGCTCGCAACACGTGGGGTACATCCGTGCTATCTATGATTCGACAATACATGACGCTCTTCCTAGAATACTTGCGATATAGCACACCAGTGCTTTCCACTGCTAGCAAAACTAAAATCCATGTCCTACAGAGCATTCAAGACCATGCCCTTAGAACACGTCTGGGGCTACCTCAATGTGATTCGAGCGTAAGAACAACTACCACCGCGACAGACCTCCAAATAATGACCTATATACCTATCGACGCACTCCGGGCGCATGTTCGCATATGTCCAGAGTCCCTGACCACCACATCACTCGCTTGCCTGAGAAAAGATCCAAGGCGGCGTTTTCCAGATCAGTTGCGGCTAACCAGCACTCTTTTTCATTGAGGTACTCGCCCGCAACAAGAACGCCGTCCCTTCTGTAGTGTTTGAAAAAGCATCTTGTGTGCCTTGCTGTTCCAGGCATGGTGAAGGCTAGCCTTGTTAAGCAGATCACATTGGAACTTTTGCATTGTGCGTGCGCTAACCGAATACATGTTTGCGCGGACATTACCGTCTCGGAAAATTCAACGGGTGCCATTGTTATACTATGTCAATCGGTCATCATCAAGTTTAAGACTTTACAACGACATCTACAGGTTCTGAACTGGCTGCTCTTCGCGCTGCTGTTGAATACATTGAAAAAGAACCGCCGAACAAATCGGTAATATTTTGTGATTCAAAAGCAGCCCTCCAAAGCTTGCGAGGTTTACGACGTGGCAATTATGAACAGCTGGTGTATAAAATCATCGAAACTTGCCATTGCGCTTCTGAACGAGGACATGATATCGTCTTTCAGTGGCTGCCGGGACATTGTTGCATTGTTGGTAATCACATCGCCGATGACGCTGCCCAACGTGCCCAGGCTGGCGCACCAACACTCCTCATACCCTTATCGATAGTACACGCTCCAAGAGAGCTTCGCAGTCTCGCTCGTACCATCCCGTTAAGTTACTGGCATACACTCGCAGTGTCGTTTATACAGCCTCGACCCATCACTGAAATTTAAATTACCAGCAAAAATTTGATGACGTGACGCAACACTGCTGTGTCCGCTGTGGGTAGGAGTAGCATTCACTAACTCCTACAGTTGTCGTGTTGGAATGGCGGACTCACCAACGTGCGCTAAGTGCAAGTGTGAAGAGACCATTAGTCATCTTCTGTGTCACTCTTCTCGCTTTGATAACCAACGTCAGACTCCTCCAGTGTGCCTTGAATAGACTGAACAAAAGGCGATTTACTGAAGCAAAGATCTTGGGAGCCTGGCCTCACAGTTTATTAGCCTAAAAAGAAGTTCCCGCGCTTTTTCACTACCTGAAGGCAACAGACTTCAGTGGCAAAACTACTAATAGCTTGCGTGGCAAAACTACTTGCATGCACTCTTCTTTTATGCGTGGCATCATCTTTCGTCTTTGTTAATGTCGAGCGCAGACATCGAGTCGAACTTCGTGCCGACTATCTAGGAAGTGCTCAAGCAGTTTTGAAAGAAAAAAGGCATAGAAGAACTGGGCAATGCTATCGAATCTCAACTAAAAAAATTCGACAGCATAGAAAAAAGAAAGCGCACAGTGCCTTGAAAGAAAGCTTGCAGGTCTAGATGATAGAATCAGAAAGAAACTCATTAACTTCGGCATTTCAGCACACGAGAATGAGACAATCGACACTGTCGAAGACAAGGACGCCAGTGATATTTTTCAAAGTACGTTGGCCGTGGGTGGATGCTCTGTGGTAAGAGTAAAGAAAATGGGCCCTCGTAAGCAGGACAAATCACGCCCTGTGACGCTAAGGTTGTTCAACCATACCGAAAGAATAAGCATACGCTACAACTGTTTCCAATTGAAGGGAATGCGTATATCGGTGTCTGAAGACATTTCCGCAAACAAGCAAATAAGAAAACAACTTTGTGATAGTTAAGCTTACTTACGCAAACTGGGGGTAGGAAAGCCAACCTTCTGCACACTGAAGTCAGGGCTGATAGAAATGGTTTGTATGCGGTGCTCAACAAATGGCAAAAACACCATTTGCGAGAAACTATAGCATAGCAAGGCGCACGCAATGGCGAAACGTCAAGGGCACAAAAAATTTGACTTGTGTAAACGTAACCATTTGCGGCAACTTCAATAATACTAATGATTCATAGAGTATTGTCATCACACACAGCCCAGAAATTATAGCCCGAACTCAAACTTGGTTTAACAGTGACATCGCTGACAATACAATGATAATAAAGGCTTATTCATCCACAGAAATCACTGAGATTCATGCAGTGCGGGAGTTGTGATCATGTTCACTCTGTGGTTACTGGTATGGAAAGTCCCTGGCACTGTTGGAATTTAATGTGTCATTGTCAAACTCATCATATGTGTCTTGAAAGGGCAGGTTGATATTGACCCGTACTTCAAACCAAACCTTTCACGAAGGTCAGAGTAACTTTATATTGGCCTATAGAAATCACTCCAGTAATTCGATGCGTGTCGGTGACATTAACGTTCGCTATGCGGATGGTGACGATAATTATTCTTTTGTGCTTGCAAGTGATTCTAAACTTCTTGAGATTATAGTGTTTAGTACAAAGCAATCAGTGCTAGACCTGTTCTTGGTCAATCAGCAGATGCTACAGCAAAATCATTTTGTCCATATCTTCCTGGCCAAATGCTACCATAAATCTTTTAAAATTAAATTATGGGGTTTTACGTGCCAAAACCACTTTCTGATTATGAGGCACGCCGTAGTGGAGGACTCCCGAAATTTTCACCACCTGGGGTTCTTTAACATGCACCTAAATCTAAGCACACGGGTGTTTTGTCATTCCGCCCCCATTTAAATCCGGCCGCCGTGGCCGGGGTTTGATCCCGCGACCTCGTGCTCAGCAGCCCAACACCATAGCCACTGAGCAACCACGGCGGGTATAGCCCTCCCTATTTGTGTAAGTAGGCTATTTCATGCGAGCTGTCCCTACCTGGCACACGACCACTTGAAATTTCTTTTTGAAAAACTGGAGGCCATTCAATATAGGGCAAACATTAATTTCAAGAAATACTTAACCTAAAAGTTTTTTACTGGCGCAAGCACTAAGTGGGATTTTGTGTAACGCACCAAACTATGCATCATAAATGATTTCCTGGTATTTGGGACGTCTCCTTTGATGAGCGAAATTTACCACATATCAATCTTATGCGTCACTGGTATTAGCGATATTTTCCGCAGGCCACCTGCAATTTTCTTCTTGCTTTTGAAGACGCATCCAACCGATCAAGCCTTGCCATGGAGCGTGACATTTTCAACCCAGTTGAACTATGTTATTGCCGTTCGCCGTTCTCAATGTCTGTGTATGATTTTTGGCATAGGTGTTTTGATAGGGCTTCACTGTCAATTTCTGTGGGTACAATGCTTCGGCCTCGAGAGATTGTTCACTCATCCACCTGCAGGCATTTCAGCCTTCAAGTAAACGGTGGCTGAAATTCTCTAGGCGTATTTGAAACCACACCTAACCCAGCGAGACATGCTACGGAGCGTGACATTTCCGACATATTTGAACTTTGCTACTCCAGTTCGCCGTTCTCACTGTCCATGTGTGACATCTTGCCATGTGCGTTTCGATACAGCTTCACTGTTAATTTGCGTTACTATAATGATTTCGTCTCCATACAAAGCAGATATTTTAGGCATTCGCTTTGCTGCATTTCAGCCACCCAGTAGACGGCCATTGATGAAACGATAATTAAATCAGTGGTGACGTAGCGCCAGCGCTAAAGGCCGAATGTTAAGCAGAGAAATTTGCGTCGTTTGCCAACGTTCATGCCAACTTTCTTCAGCCCTCGTCTGTTTCGACGCTGTTTTGCACATATTAGTGAAAACGAAGTAGCGTAACAATTTTGCTTTTGTCTAATAACTGCATTCTTAACGGTCTGGGAGTAGCATTGACACCGTTTCACAGTTACCGCTATGGCAGAGACATTCTGTTCCCCAGTTGCACTTCTTTTGCATCTGAGCCAATAGCACGAACCTTGCTTGATAGGGTTGATATGTGGCGAAATAAGAGGGGATCTGGGGGGGGGGGAGGGTTACAGGTGCATTGATACAAAGTGTGCCACCACAGGTTTCTAGCTCTTGTTGCGTAGTCTTGTTGTGGAGTTTGTATCAAAGCTTAGAGTAATTTCTTTCTGCCATCGTGTACGTCACCACAACAGCAATGAACCATAACAGCAATGAATGGTCATAGAGTCTCCGGAGGTCCCGATATCCTATGTTCTACACATACCGAAAGGTCGTCTCTGTCGCAATGAAAGAACACCTGCGAGAGATCCCTGATGACACGCTGACATATTCGGATCAGAATGAAACTGACCATGTGGTCTAGACCACCCGCAGTAACCGCAGTGCGAGGGCGCTATAATGTCTGACCTTGCGAAGACGAATCTTGGCAAGAAAGGGGAGTGTCTTATGTGGGCGCGAGCAGATCAGAGTTCACTACCTTTATCACTGCAACGCCGACTAATATCATCGAAGAGAGCTAGGCACAGCGGCATGTGTCATTGAACAATGGACTTAGCTTGTAGGCTTTGTGAAGAATAACAGCTTCTCTGAATGCGTTATGACTTAGTTTCTCCCTTTCCACGGTCCCGCGACAGTTGGGAGAAACACTGTAGGGCAACATGTCGGAATGCGTGTTGGGATGCATTTAGCGTCAGTCTAGTGTGCACGTACGTCAGATGTATAAACCTTTTCTGAGGGCGAGGAGAAAAATGTGTGCCACGAGTCTTTCCTCCACTCTGGCTCCCTTGAACCGTCGTCGCTCTTTTTGAATATGTTACGCTGGTGGGCTGCTGATCAAGTTGGTGGTGTTTTAACTGGTTCATCAAAAATTTACGTGACGCCATTTTATAAGAAGCCGTCTTAGAACCATTGCGGAGACTTTGGATCGGCGTGAATTGAAAACACTTCTCGCTATCTGATTGCTAGGCGTAGGAAATGAAACACAACAAAAGCTCCTGTTCACCCAAAGCCCAAAACATCTAAGCGCCGAGCGTAATAAAATTTTCTTTAGCTACCGGTGTGGTTCTCGCGCATCTGAAGCATAATATGCTAAGCCTACGCTACACTACCACCTGCGACCGATGGTCTAGCTCTACAGAACGATCACTGGTGTTAGTAATCCATCATGATGCACAAGTTCTCAGCGGCGGTATTGGCTCTGTGCCCTGTAAAGCAGTATTGCTAACAGCGATTGCATAAAAAGGATGCCACGACTATTCTTGCGGACCCAATTTCCGCAATATACAGGCCAACCATCGACAACCATCGTGAGATAGGATCCACAGGAGTTTCTTTTTTATTGCGATAGCAATTATATAGACACTCCAGGTGCATTTCTGTCATCACCGTCGCCGTTGCCGTGAGGTTCCGTATGAGCGAAAGCGTATGAAGGTGCGCCGGCGAACGTGGTTCAAACTCGCGTGCGTGAGCGAGTAACCTGACCCGGAACATGCCCTCTCCTGCGGCGCGCGGGGCAGGGAGGTGAAGCGAGGGAGCAGGGGCGTTCTTCTCCGGCGGCTGCTACGGGGCCTCGTTGTCCTCGCCCGCTGCTCCATATAGCGTGGTGACAACCACATAGAATACCAGGGCGTTGTTCACGCGAATCACAGACGTGTAGTAGGCGTTTTGGCGGACGCCGTAGGGAGGCGTTGCGGGCGCTCGTGTGTCTAGAAAGCGATCAGCGACGTGGCTAAAGTGCGCGCCCGCGCGGGCCTCGTCTTCAAAGCGATCTGCGATGTTTGCAGAGTGCGCGCACTGCCGGTAGCTTAGTATGCGCTGTGATTTCGACGCTTTGTTCGCATTTGGGCGAGACATGCATGAAGTTCAATTCGCTTGCTGCTTCCCCAATTACTCAGTGTATATCCTAACGTCCGCCAAACATTTCTCACTGCACCGCGCATTGTGGGGTCCTTAACTCATTATGAAGTTTCTTTGGTAACCTCCAAATTGTCCTCTAATTTTTAAGATGCGACTTTATGAAATGTGTGAATGAACAACTGTCTTACTACGGGAACAAGAATGTTAGGAAGAAAATGTTACTTAAGTGTTTTGCAAGTTACTTTATTAGGGGTAACGTATGTTCACATCCCCAAGAAAATCCACTGCCGAAGCGCCCCATCCCGTTTCCGGCGCGCATAACCTCGTGATAAAAACGCTGTGTAGTCGAATAAAGAAACCAGGCGTGCTATAACGTAAAGCTATTCCAAACTTTTCTATTCCAATTCTGCAATCAGACCTCCGTGATAGGTCAAAAACTTTTTTGAAACACGCCCCCTTCGTCCGTCTGTCAGGCGACGTCACGAAAACCGCGATGGCTCCTCATCTGATATGACCCGTGCACACTGATTATGCATCATTGGACTGAACAAAAGAAAAAAACTGTTATTTCTGATTCTACGCCTTTTCGCTATTAGCCCTCGGCTGTTGTTCAAAAGTTTTCGTGCTGCACCCACTTCACCTGCCTCGCACGTGACGTCGCAAAACAGCAAGAAGTCACCGCGTCAAAGTGACGTGTACACATGAAAGATGCATTGATGTGCCGAACAATACTGAATTTTTTTCTGAATAGCCGCATGCTGCCCCGTTCCGAAATGAATAAAAGATGGCTGCCGCTGATCACTCAGGCACTGCCTACTCGCCCATGACAGAGAGCATGGGTTTATTTACGTACAATAAAACTTTTTGCATGCCCGTGTAACGTTTTCGAGCACTTTCCGCACGTTTACGACCTCGATCTGCGAACTCTACTTTACTGAGGATCCATTTTACCGGCATTCTTAACCTTCTGTTGCATGCCGCCGTGATTTTCGACCATCCACCTCAAGCTAAGTAAGGGAAAGCGGACCAATCGCAGACACCGGCAAAACCCTCTTCATCCGGTTATCAATTTTCAGTGCACTGGCTCGGCTTTGTCGAATCCTTCTCCACTTAGCGGGATCCTCGCCTTTTGCGAACCAATTTGATAAGACAAGCCGCTCAGTGTAGGCAATGCTATTCGTTTGTAAAACAAATAAAAGTGACCGCCTATTAGCCCCGAGAACGAACTACAGGGGCGGTGCGAGCGCCGCTCGCGTGACGTAAGGGCAATGACTCGTGCCTGTCGTCTGCTACAGTTCGGGCGGTGTCCGGGCGCTTTCTGCGGTGTTTTCGTTTGCTCGCACTCGTTCTCTCTGCTTGTATACTTATGGCGGGCGTCTCAAATGTATTTTTACGACGTCTTCATTTGCGAAAATTTATTCAAAGAGCTCATTTCTTAGACGACAATGCAGCTCTCGAAGGCAACGCTACAGTGCCAGCCGAAGGAGCGCAGACCAACCCATTGCGCGTTTCTCAATCGACAACCGCAAAAATATAGAAAATAAGAATCCAGTTACGATACCATGCCTGCCGCGGTGCAATAAGTATGTCACAGACGCTGGCTATATATGACTTCTACAACAGTTACAATCCGCTAAAACTGGTTTGCTCACGATGAGTAGTTCATGGTGTAATATCGAATTTTTGCATTTCTTCACAGAAACGCTCGGCACTAACACGAGGACTTAACTAATACTGCAGTTAGGTTCTACAAGCACAACTTGCTTCTTTGTCTGCTTCTTAAAATTAGGCGGTTCTTCATGTGTTTATCTTGAGCGGTGGTAATTTGAAGTAAAGCTAATGAAGGCTTACGTTTATTTAGAGAATACGGAATGGAATGTACCAATATATATGCCTTTTCTGTGCTACACGTTCAACTCACTTGAGAAATTTACTGGTGCTTGTTCCTTGAGGAGTATACATGACGAATTTGTTTGGCGAACTGACACAGGCTGCTCGGCCTAAATGTTTTAGTGAAGTATGCCTGTTGGACCGCATGCTGCAGCCAGAAAGATGTCGAAGCGTCAAGCATTAGTAGTATGGGACATATTGAAGATATAATTCCCCTGTGGAGGGTCAAAAATCAAGTGGATATATATGTAAGTTTTGTGGTGTTTTCTTTATGAATGTTTGCGATTGGATTGGAGCAAACTTTATTTTGCCTGCAGCTGGGCGAGGTTCTCTTTTATGTACCGACGAAGCGAATAGCTCTCCGTTTGCACAATTAAACAACACTGGATCGAGACATGGTGAGACAGAAAGAGCTTGAATTTTCCTTTTCTAGGCAATCTAAGCTGCGCTGTAGTAGCTCGAGAATATTTTAGCCATTACAAATGGAGCTGTAAAAAATGCTTTATGGTTTCAATTCGAAATTGTAGTGAACTGATGGGTTTCACGAACAAAGCGTGCCTCCCCATACCGACAGTCGGTTGCTATCGTTGCGTGCTACCGTTGCGTGCTACCGTTGCGTGATGGGTGTGCCATATTGTCGATAAAGGCTACTGAGGGCCACTATGAAACATTTCATCGCTCGCAATTGATTGGCTCTCGATCATAACAACGAAACATTTCTCTCAGGTGATTGCTTCTATGGTATTTGTGAATTACCTATGCAAATACTCCACATGACGCGCCGTCGTGTTAGCAGCCATAAGCGTTTCATTTTTTGGAGGCCTGTTTCAGAGAGGGGTGAAACTAGCAGCAAACTTTTTCATAAAAAATGGGCGCCTAACTCTTTCTTTTACGCATTAATAAATGGCCATATTTGGCTAGAACAACTCACCAGAGTAATAAGAAACAGGATGACGGCTTCGCTGGGCAATGTCTTTCTAACTCGGATAACATGCTAGCGCCAATTACCAAGCTTTTTCTTTCATGTGAAATGCAATGTCTCTCATAGCTAAATACTAAGGGAATGTTAAGCGTTTAGCCAAGCATCGTACACAACTTCGCGTATTGAATTTACAGACATTCTTTTTACGCAAAATGTATGAACAGACACGGCGCATATATGCATTGTAAAACCAGTTGCCCCGTTCAACGCTACGTAGCTTGCGATATCCAAACCGCAAAGTTTCTCGACACGCGCGCTCTTGAAGAAGAAACTGTGATTAAGGCATGGCAGCTGAAAGAAGCCGACATATCCTTCAATAAGTGCGGCTAGAGCCAACCATACCCCAAGCATACACGAAGGGAACGAGCGCACGCGGCCGCCGAGCGAGACGGAGCGAGTGGCGTCCTGGCCCTGACGTCACACGCGAGAGGGCGCCCCTCCTAATTCTCGCCGCTAATAAACGGGGACAGTGTTTGGTTGGCCTGTTCAGACAACGCTGCGGCTCACCTCCCGATGTTTCCGTCAGCAGTTACGCAATCTGGACGTCAGGAGATTGGAATAAAAACATATTGGAATAGTTTGACGTTATAGGGCCCCAGACTTTGTAGCACATTCTAAAGAAATCAGTGGTTTTCGCTACTTAGAAACTGTCTTAGACTAACCACGGCAGGCCGGCACTCGTATAGTACAGGCTTGTCTCCCTAGCCGATTTCACATTTTATTTGGCGAATTCTGTCAATGCTGTAATAAAGCCAAACAGTTCACGAGAGAGCCGTAACACGATGGCAAACGTAATTAGGCAACATAATAGCGCTTGAACTCAAACCACAAAACTACAGCAACAAAGGCATCACAATGTACAAAATCACATTGACTGCTGAGCATCTCACGTCACTAAGCGCTGCCATGACTCATAGTAGGTGACGTCTCTTCGCTACCCCTTTCCCAAAATTTGACGTTATTCATGCAGCTCACCTGTGTATAACGCTGGTCAGTCACGAAGCTTGCATCAATCAGAAAACAGCTAGGGCTTCCAATTTACACGTAATGTCGCTGCGGCTTGAGTTGAAGCGCTCGGCACTTAAAGCTTCGTCGATGTACGGCCAGTAACCCAGGTGACGCCGGAGGATATTCACCGATGATTACGAAATGTAGTCACGTGGCCTGGTCGATGGTAGTTTCCTGCGCCCTGCCGGTTACGTTTCGAGGCACTGGGCAGCCCCGCAGCACAATCACTCGTTCAGGAGAACCTGTAAAACTGAAGTGTCATTTCCTGACTCCCACACTTTTATCCTGTGTTGTGGTTTGCTTTCGTCAAGACTGGCTTCGGCATCTCGGTGGCGGCTTTCTTCAAGAGCACCTTTCACCGTTTAACGAACTACGTATTGCTGACGCTATCGAAATTCTTCCTAGGTCATTTACCATTCTTTCGTTGGTTTTCATTGTGTACGTGGGTAAACTTACTTCTTGTGAAGCGCGATACATTTTGCTCGCTGCCACGTATGACGTTAGCGTTCGTCATCCTCTCCTCTTTCTGCGGTCTTATGAAACCTGGTGGTGATAATATGTGCTGTCGGTTTATCGGAATTACTGAGGAAGAGTTGCACAACATATCAACAAAATATTTGAATAATTTATTTATTTGAGCTCTGCCCCGCGAGCCAGCGGACATCAAGCAATCCATATTACAGCGCAGCTGCCTATGGCAACCCTCCGGAAAAATTGTGGCGTCGAACACAAAACGTCTTGCGACAAAGCGAACTTTCTCACGAGTGCTCTGTAGCTTTCAATCTAATGTAAGCTCCTTAGAAAAAATTACACTGAAATTTTCTGCTACACGACTCCATCATTACGCCGAGTTTCATTTACTTGTCATAATTAGTTACGTCAAAGTGAAGTTGTAAACGTCGCACAATTCCAGGCTGCTGTAAACTTATGGTTATCTAACGAGGGAGCGTGGTTACAGAAACTGGTTATAGCTCTTGTTTTATCGAAGTCCCAAAACCATTTATATGATAATCTGTCGCTGACGCGACTCCAGCATTACGCCGAGTTTCATTTACTTTTCACAATTACATAGTTCACAGTGAAGTTGTAAATTCTGTGAAATTCCCGTCTGCATCCAATACATGGGCTTCTACGGGAGGGAGAGAGACTGCCCCATGTCTCTCCACTAGAATAAAACTTTAGCCCTTCCATGTTTCATTCTCTTATAACAAGGATGCTTGCCCAATCGTAAATTACGAATAAACTGCTTGTGTTTCATGCACTCCTCTGGAATGCGCGCCGGTCAATGCATATCGTCGCTCGCGGCAAGGCTCGGTTTAACGGCTGCCTGCGTCTAAGTAGCAATGTGTCGCACAGCTGCGTCGTGGCCAACACCTGCGTCTTTAAAGCGGAGTCGTAAATGTCCTTCGGCGATAGCTCTGGGCATCTCTGTCATAGTGCGTGACATAGTGCGTGCCTGTTAACGCGACCAAGGGGACACCACGAAACTCCATACCAACATAATTTTCACCATCACAGCACCGTTGCTGACCTATCACCTTTACAGGGTGTAATGCCCTTCAATTTTTTATGTGTTGTATCTAGGCACCTAAACAAAGCCTGGATCTTGTTCTGCGTCAGGAATTTCCTCCTTTGTTCAACGGATTGATTGATGTATGGCGCGAGAGCCACCTATGGCCTAAGAGCGCCATAGCATATGGTAATTATTTGTGTGAGTAATATGTAGTAAATGATCGAATTCAGCTACAAGCGTAGATGTGGCTGTAAGAAGTTTTAAAAACGGGCCGCTGTAGACTGCGTAAAATATATGAGCATCAAAATAATGGCTCATGATAAAAGGAGCATAAAAGTTTGAGCAGGAACAAGTGATATGAAGGATGCACACAAGCCCTACGGACTCCACAGGGCTATTGAAGTAAAGCAAGAACTGAGACTCGCGTATTGCAAAAACGTAGTGCAGCTGCAGCCTCAAAAGCGAGGCTGTGCTACACACGGCGCGGCCAAATGATTTGTAAGATGGTAACTTCATTCGAAAAGTTAAAATTGTTTACAGGTTCAAAAGCGGTTGGCTACTAAGAAAAAATGCTATGTGAAGTGGAATACGCTGATGATACGCAGAATTAAAATGCTGTTTAAGCTTAGTTTCTATTTCCCGGCACTAGACGAGTTCACGGAAAACTGCAAGACTCGCCACACCGTCGATATGAGGAATGATCACTTCTACTCTATAGGTAAGAGTGTGCGCCGAAGGTACGACCTATTCTTATCCGACAGAGGACCACTTGCTTGTATCATGTTGTCTTTTGCGATGTCCAGCGCCCTAATTTGGGTTTGATCAAGGGCAGTTTATTGGATACCTGGAAGTCCCACTCTTTCAGCCAGAGCTCCGCCAGCTTGTGACGTGAGTTTGGTTTGAGGCCGGTTGCTGAAATTAGTATGTTTGTGTCGGTGTCGCTGAAAGCCATTGAGGTAGCGTTCTCATCAGCAGTTTTATTGCCACTTATAGCGCTCTAGCCAGGCACCGAGCAAAGGATGATGCTCGTTTATCGATATAAGCAGAGCATAGGAATGCATATGGTTTGTCAAAAACGATGTTTTTACATTTTGGTAAATTCATTAGGGCTTGGGCTACGCTTAATGAGTCCGTAAACACACCTTGAAAATAGATTCAATGACCGAGTGTTAAAGCTGGTTCTAGAGCTGAGTAAGCAACACAATGAGGTCACTTCGAAGCATGTGTATAAAATTCAGCACAGGAATAGTTTTCCCTAAGTTCAGGAAAATGCGAATGTGTCTCAGGTGCTTGTTAAGATATTTATAAGAAAGAGATGTCACAGTGGATAGTCGATCACTCCCAAGGCAGTGGAAACGAATAAGAGCCAGTGGGCATTCTCTAAAAAGGGACAACTGTTTCTTCTGAGAGTGCTTCCGATGGGAGGGACAGAGGAGGCCTAGTAGCTGAGCGGTTACGAAACAGCCTAGCAGTGGAAAAGTCATGAATAAATGAATGCAGTGGGTGGCTTACTGCTGATTTTACCTTCAAGGCATACAAAAAGCTTAAATATGTCCTTTGGTAGTATAGAAACAATTCCTTACATTCTATGTACGGGCCATGCACAGGAGATGCCCTGAAGGCGCCTGTAGCAAGGCGGATGCCTACGTGGTCAATACCATCTAGCTTTTCTAGAGCTCTAGGCGTAGCAGAATTATGGACTATTGCTCTGCAGTGAAGGCATGGTAATATTAGACTTTTCCATAAGCTTGTAAGGCATCTCCTGTCGCATCCCCAGGATTGGCGTGACGAATGTTTTAGTAGGTCAATATTCTTCAGACACTTCGCTTTCTTATATTTCATGTGAGGGACCGAAATTCAATTGCAATTTGCAATTATACCTAAAATATATTTTTATGGCTTAAAGATAGGTGTCTTCATCAAGGTCCATTGCGGGGCCAGGCGGTGCACCTCTCTTTTAGGGTACATGACAGACATGCCTATTTTATGGTTTAGTTTAAAACCGTTCTCGTCTACCCACTTAGACAATTTATTTAACCAAGCTCTACTACGTTGTTTAACATCACGCTGATTGGTCTCCTTGTTCACCTACGAAACATAGTTAAATTATCAATGTACACGAACGACGTATGCGTTTGGGCACCCGGAGTGACATGATTACAACTGCGTGCAAAGCTCCCAAACGCTTCTACTCAGACTACACTCTATCTTCGCAATAGAGGCCTGGAGATTTGATCATATAAATGTGCACTTGTGGCATTAACGCGTAAGCCCATGACGCACAACAGTGGATTACTCAATGGGTAGGTGATACCATTTGTACGGTCTTACAAATTCTTGGGTGTCAGAATTGACAGAGATATATCAATGTGTTGTACATGAAGGAGTGCTTGAAAGGTATCAGTCACCTCCTCAAGTTCTCCGATGGAACCGTCTGGAGAATGTCCCCAAGTGCTATGCTGCAACTATATAGTTTGTTTTTTTCTCTGCTTTTTTGCACTACAGCCAACCAGTATTGGCTAACGAAAGGGAAATAAGCTTACGCACTATTCAAAGCGTTCAGACTGAGGAGCTCAGGATTTTTTCTAGGTACTCCTCGTAGTGCGTCAACGGCGGCAACCATTGTAATTGGCAAAGACCATCTCATCAAGACCCGCGTCACAGTTGAAGCACTAAGAGTGCACATAAGGCGCCTTTCCCGCACTCCTCGTCATGATCTAGCCTCTACCTGCGGAGAGACCATGTGCTCGTTCTACCGAACGGTATCCGCACATCGTGAGGCTATATCATCTTGATTTGCACCTGCCGCGAGACCTTCGACTCCTCGTTGGTGCCTCATTGAACCAAAGATCAACCCAATAATACCTGGAGTCCGGCAAAAACCAGATATGCCATCACCAACTCTCAAACAGCTTACCCTACTCTTATGAAATAAAGAGTACCGGTATTACACCCACATATGCACCGACGACTCCGTCCTGCCGAAGAGTGCTACAGCAGCTGTCGTCATTCCAGAAAAAGCCATCACTATCAAGTTGAAAACATTTCTCTTGACAACGTCGAGGGCAGCAGAACTCGCAGCGCTTCGAGTCGCACTACAGTTTATTAATGACGAACCAACCCAGAAATGGCCGATTAGTTCGTGACTCGAAGGCGGTACTACAGTGTGTATTGCCAGCCTTACGGCGCGGTCCACATGAAGAGTTATTTGAAATCACAGAAGCCATACACCACTTGATTGAGAATGGACATGAAATAATTTTCAGTGGCTACCAAGTCACGGTGGTGTCATCAGCAATGAACGTGCTGTTCAAGCTGCTCGATCAGCTCATGTAAAAGAGAACCCCCTGTCTAGGACACATGCTGCAAGGCTTCTCCGCCTACTTCTACGCCAATGCATTGCATCAGGATGGAATGAACCACAATTTATGTACGCGCGTTTTTACACTCTGTATCCAAGCTTAAGCCCCGGGCTTCAACCATTTTTCCCCAAAGAGGCGCGATCTTTTTGTGCAGGCTATGGGGTGGCATCGCGTTTTACAATGCCTACGCATTCCGTATACGGTTGGCCGACACTGTAGCATGGGGTGACAGTGGCGACGCGGGAACAATCACCATGCTCTGCGCTAGTGCCCGCAGTACAGTGTGCCGAGACAATCGTTTTCTGTCGTGCTGAACCAGTTGAACGATCAGCCTCTGTTATCAAAATAATTTTACAACATCGATGCCACTTAACATGGTATGAGAAGCCGTGCGAGCGCTACTACGCTTCTTGAGATCGACCGGCCTGTGTGAGCGCGTGTTATTGGAAGGCCTTTTCTGTTACCTGTTTTTTTTCTCTCTCGCTTTTTGTCTACAGAACCCCTATGTCCCCCACCCCAGTGCAGGCTAGCAAACCGGAAACTCGCCTCTGGTTAACCTCCTTGTCTTTCCTCTCTCTCTTTTTGGTGCCCATGCTGAACCTATTCGGATGCCATCGACATATACAGAATAAAACAGTATGTGGTGTGACAGCAACGAGCTAGTTCATTTTGACAATAAAAAAGAGCACAGCTCAGCACACCACCTTTTGGACCACCCGCCTCTTGCGTAAAAGGACGAGAAAGAACGTTACCAATTCTAATACATTCATTAAGTTGCCTCGGATCCCATTTCAGACAGATCACGGATGATTTTAAAGCGCCATGCTGTGTCGTACGCCGTCATCATATCTATAAATACTGACAAGAAAAACTGGTTCTGCATAAACCCATCGCGGATATTTCTTTCGTTGCGGACAAGGTGATGTAATGTGGATCTACCTTCCCTAAAACCACAGAGTAAAACATCGAGTATTTTGTTGCTTTTAAGAAAACGGACAATGCACCGATTAATCATTTTCTCAAAGAGTTTGCCTAGGCCACTTCTCAGAGCTATAGGCCTGTAACTACTGGGTGAGGAAGGGTCGCCATCTTTTTTGAAAATAGGAATTACGATTGGTTCTTTCCAGGTGGATGGAATGCAGCTGGCAGAGAACGTGGAGTTAAAGAGCGACAGTAGCATTCTGTGGCTTCCAGGGCGCAAGTGTTTGATATCATACACTATTCTGTCACTTCCTGAAGCGGACTTGTTGCAACGATTCAGTGAGGCCATGAATTCCGCAGTGGTTAATGGGCGATTGTGTACTTCATTGTATGTGCCTTTCCGACTCAGGCGCAGTCGCTCTGCTTATCGCTGGTATTTGAGAAACGTATCTGTGTAATGTGATGTACTATAAATCTGTTCGAAATGTGCTACTAGACAACCTACCTGGTTCTGAAGAGCGCTGCCTCCTGCATTTATGACTTATAGACATAGGTTTCGCGACCTTTTATTTTCTTCACCCTGTTCCAGGCTTTTCGTTCATCTGTGTAAGAAGTAATGGTAACCACGTATTTTTGACAACTTTCCCGTTTAGTACGGCAGCGTGTTCTTCTTCCTTGTGACTTAGTTGTATTGAACCTAATTAGGTTCTCTGTGGTTGGGGATTTAAACAGAAGATTTCGAGCAGTCTTTTGCTTCTTCCACGCTTCCTGGCTCTCATCCTTCCACGATAGAATACGTCGTTTCGAAGTGGAGACTGCATATTAATGCAGCATAATTGCAAACGCTGTTAAGTATGCTACTGTATGGTCTATACTATGTGCGCGGACATCATCCCAGGGCAGAAGTGTTAGTTCACGAAACCGCGTCCAGTCGGCTGAGTCAACTTTCAAGGAACGTGTGTAGGGCACTCTCCCTGTTTTGTAAGGTTTAAAATGGCACGAAAATGGTGACTTCCATAAAGATTGCTAATCACTTCCCACTGCAGATAGGGAACACTTGTACTAAACACTGTGCTTCAATCAATGGAGGAACATGTTTTGTGTGCACGGCTGTAAACTATTGGTCCCTTCTTGTTAAACTCAAGCATGCCCTTGAGGATAGAAAGAAGTTTTCTGTTAGCAGTTCTCGCATCACAACGATAGTTGCCCCACAGTGTACTATGGGGCTTTGATCTCAGACGACTGTGTTAGGATGAGGAAGTTCATCAATAAACGTCAGAAACATTTCACCAGGGAGCTGATAGCTCGGGGGGATGTATGTAGATGTGATGGTGACTACCTTACTGAACATCACTCCTTGAATAGCAACTAGATCAAAGGAGCTCCGCAGAGGAGGCTAACGATAGGCAACACCTCTCTCGAATGCTGTAGCTACGCCTCCGGACAACATGACAACGTCTTCTAGGTCTCTCCGGAAAATGGCGTATTGCCTGGGAAAATTCGATTGCCTAGATTTAGGACCTGTCTCTTAAACACAAAGCACATTTGGATTGTACTTGTGTAAAGGTTTCTTAATGTCATCGAAGTTGTGGTAAAGAGATTTCACATTCCAGTATATTATTTGTTTATCCATATTCTTTGTTTTTTTGTGCTGTGTGTGAAGAAAAGTCAAGTTGGTTTAACGATTATTTCCAGGCCCCGTGATCGAGGCTTTCTCATCCTTGGAGCGGTCGCGAGATTCACGCCGCTCTTGAAACGCTGGATGCGCCGCCAGGCTTGGGGTTGTGTCCATCGACTCCTGGGAGCCGCTCGACTTCCTCTCACACAAGCGGGGTGTTGTCGGAGTAGCCCTCACCTGAAGAGATGAACGTTTGGAGGCCAGCAATCCAGACGTCGATGGGACGTCCTACAGGGACAGCGAAGCAGCGCTGGATGTTGCCGCCGGGGGGATTGATGGCACGGCCGTGGCCACACTCCTTGTGGACCGGGCAGATGCCGGAGTCTACTGCGGCGTTGTGCCCTTACTCTGTGGTATAAAAGACTAAACAAGCTTCTGCGCTTGTCGGAATTATATTTTTCGTTTACTATTAGTGCAATGATGTCTTTTTCTTTTGTCTATGGAGGGCAAAGATGAGAATATGCTGCATGGTCGCGATCGCAGTTTGGACAGTTTTCGCCGACAGTAGAGTTATCAGAAGTGTGTTTACGGTAGGCACACCTTGCGCATGTCAGTGGGGCTCTGCAGCTTTGCGAGCCATGGCTGAATCTTTGGCATTTTAAACATTTACGTGCTTTTGGAATATGTGGTATTACTCGAATTCTCGTATACATATACATGTGCTTTGACGGTCTCGGTCTCTGGTAGAGTACTGGAGCCAAACTTGGGGATTAGATGCTTCGTGAGAATTTCGACATTGTCTCGTTTGATCGTGATTCGTTGTACTCACGTTACGATTTCTTCTTTCCAGCCCTCAGTGAGCTCCATTTCGGTCATATTCAAGAGGTCTCCACCAGAAATTGCCCCTTTGGATGTGTTCATCGATCTGTGATAGATGACTGTGATTTGAACATCACCGAGTATTACGAGACAGGGGAGTTTTCCATGCTGGTGCTGTACGCGAACCTTGAGAAGGAGGTCGCCACTGGCCATTTTCGTTAGCTTGTCGCCGGGGCCTAGTGCATCAGTTAGACATTCTCACGGTGTTTTCAGGGTTTTCACTATGCAGGATGTGAAATCGTGGCAGACGGGGGACAGAGGGCAAAAGGAGGACAAATCCATAACTATTTCCTTAAAATAGGCGGCTATGCCAGCCACCCACAACCAAGCCCAACAAAGGGTCGCTACGACACCAGAAGGAAGCGCAGACAGCAGGTGTACATAACTACGACAACCTACAGTAATAGACCCAAGGTTGGATAGGCTACACTAGGTTAACCCTGCCTGAAAAATTGGAAGTAAAACGCAGTGAAGAGCAGACATGAGAGATGGGAAGTGAGAGAGAAAGACTAAGGTTGGAGGGACAGATAGTCAGGAAAAGGCAACTACCGATTTCCCCCGGGCGGGTCTGTCCGAGGGGGCCGTCTACGTGAAGCGGAGGCCAGAGGACCGAGAGGTCCTAAAGGTTCAAACTCCCGGCATCGGCTCAATCCCCAGGATCCCCTTTTCCCCGAACCTTGCTTAGCCACACACGATTAGGCGCGGGAGGTTCCAAACCTCGTGTACGTGGTGTCGCCGCACACCAAACGCCTGCTCACGTAGACGCCCCTGCGTGGTGCTTTGTTCGAATGTCGTCATAGTTTTGTTCTCAGAAGCATACATAATTTGTGCGCTTCACTTCAATTGCTAGCACTGTAACGAAGTTTCTTTTTTGTGTCTATACAGACTCTCAGCCAACTTTAATGCCTGAATCGTAAACAGACGACTCACATCACATATGCCCATTCGGGCTTGTATACCTTCAGGGCTGGGAAAATACGCTTTTAATTGAATCATCATACATATGTAATATAATGCGGCCGTATGTCTTTCAGGTTTATAGACATATAACATATTATTATTTACCTCCATTAAAATACTCACCATTGCCATCTTATGATACCTTGAGCCAAGTTATCGTTATAGCTCTAATGTAGGAGCCGTTGGAAGTTTACAATTGTTGCATTGCAAATTTCTGGACTCATAACCCCCCCCCCCCCCCACACACACACACACACATATTATTGTTTTCAACTTTTCTATGAACACGCACGAACGTCCTTGAAAGTATTGATAAAGTAATATATTCCAATGGTATACTTGTTTAGCGGGTGACCGCGTTTCATCGTCTAATGTATCTTATTGCTTAGCGCAAGATGCACTTGTATGTATCGGAAGTTTCTCGAATGTTATGGATGATTCTATCCGCGGTCTCCTGTCATCGACCGTTGCGCGATCCAATTGCACGCACTTCATGGAACACACGCGGGCACCAGTGAATACGCAGGAACCTTCCATGAATCGATGGCGATCGTCGAAAATCTGATCAGTGCTTTGCCCACTGATCAGATTTTCAACGATCGCCGAATGTGTTCTCCGCTATCATTGTTCTTTGAGTGTAGCTTGCTTTTGAGTGCACAGGTTGCCCAACAAAACGTTAGTTTCAACATTCGCAGTTTGCTAGCTTCTTCACAGTCATTACTACGTGACAAAATCACCATTTTCAGACAGTATGCGGGGCAGGCTAGTCGTATTGAAGTCTGCACATGCGCACTTCGCGATTGGAATATTTTTAAAGCTATTATGATCACAAATACAAGGCACCACTTACTGGTCTCATAAAACGTATAGACGTGTTAACGCCGTACCCGTTGGTGTATACAGTGTTTGATGATCCCATGCCAAGCTGCATTTCTTTGTAATCCACAACATTGTAATATTCCGTAAAGAAAGACACGTTAAAGAATGTAAGATTGATTGACTGATTACCTTAGATTTTCAGTATTGTATAAAGTATTCATCACTTTATTTCCTATAGAATGAAGGCAATACATGACATCAGTCAACGAAGAGAACAAGCTGGCTACAGGAAGAGGTATGTTCCAATGAACCACATCCATGTCGTGGTCATATGTGAATACGTCCAGAAATCGAGAAATCGGCGCAGTACATTCCACCTCTCTAATGGCTCTCATAGATTATAACGAAAATTCACCGACGATTACGATACTCCCCAATGCGAATATTGAGCCTAGCTGTTTAGGGGTTTTGAGCGCGCGATATTTTGTGGCAAATATTTAGAGTCTGGACGAGAGGGTCCTGGCGGTGGCGGCGCTCAGCCTCTGATGGCACAGCTCGTTTAACAGCAGCGGCAGGCGAAGTATTTCCATCGGTTGCATCGTTCATTGTTCAGAAAGAAAGCGTGAACACCGGAACGCACGACTCGCACGGAGCGCGTTTTCCTGCGGCGACGGCGCAGACGAACTAGCGCATGCGCAGTGGGTCTGAAGCACAGTGGAAGCGCAGTGGAAGTTACGAACATCAGGAACATGACGGGGACGTACGTGTGCAAACTACCAACTTGTTTATTACTCTTAAAGAACACGCTTATATAAAAGGTGACGTGGTGGGAGGGGATGCAAAAAGATATGACGAGGTGACGACACGTGATGATATGGTTGGCCGCAAAACATGGTTCACTTGCACCCGTTCGCTCTGGCAAACTCGACCTCAGCTTCGATAAGCATGATGGACGGACTGCTTATGCACTTATCCTTTTTTTTTGCTATCCCAAGTACTTCCAATGTTTCTCGATCCGTTTTGTTTTTGATGTGCCAATGACTGTAGTGTTTTCTAGTAGTGGAGAGCATTTGCACTGTTTGCAGTGAGCAGCCAACTTGCTAGGTACAGTCAAGTGCTGGCACGTGTATTTGTGCTCCCGTAACCTGTCGTTTGGACAGCCTATGGTTTGCCCAATGTACACTTTCCCGCAATCTAGTGGGATTGGTAAACCAGTGAACTAGCGCATTCCACATACTTTTCCGCATGCTTAGTCCGACAGAATGTAGCACTTGTTTTCCCTTCTTTTGATCCTGCGTTCACCCTCTTGCAAATGCCTTTTAGTTTTTGCGGAGCGGAGAACAGTACTTGAACGTCATGGCGTTGGACTGTCCTTTTTATTCTATGTCACAATCCATGCATAGAAAGCAACACCAACCGTTTTTTGAATTTTTTCTCCCGACGTTTTTTGCCTTTTTTTGGTGGCTCTCATTTCCGGCAACATGTTTTCACAGATTTGCACTACCATACTTTTCGGTTGCCCACTGTTCTTTAAGCGGCTTACTTGTAAATCAGTGCTCTCCCGCACATCAGAGCGGCATGATCTTTCAACTGCTTGACTGATGCAAGCATTGGCGATGCCTCTTTTTATGATTTTAGAATGGCATTAGTCATATCTCAGGAATTCTTTCTTCCCTCTACTTTTGTAGCCCCAGCACATGTGGGGGCCGCTGAGTCTTGCGTTTATTTCAAGGTACCGCAACCGACCTTCGGTAGGAGTCTCGTACGAGAATTGTAGACCTTCATGCGCTTTGTTGAACATGCAGATAACATTGTCTACGCTAACTGGTTCGCTTTGCTTTTCTTCCATGCACCACCAATAATCACAACAAAAGACAGGTAGTTATGTTAGTTTTCTCAAAAAAGACCGCAAGTTATCTGTATCGCACATTCAAAAATAGGTCGTAAAGCACGGTATCTATACACGAACCAATAGCGATACCACGCTTCTGCTCATGCACACTATCACCGTATTCGATAAACGAACCCTGTACAGCTTTAGCAGGTTCACAAAACTACAGATACTGCACTTGCACACGTGCTGAAATTTGGCGATAGTTAATATTTTGCTGCAACCACTGCGATTGAGAGTGTTCAGTGCGCGGATGGAAGACTAAGAAGGCAACGATGTGGCACACGTCAGCGCTAATTTCCAACTGCCTTTAATTTCGCAAGCGCCGCATTTGCATAGTATATTTTTTAAGGAATTTAGAAAAAAACATAGGCAACAAAATGATGCAATGGTCCAGAATTGCAAAAACGTGGCCACTGCTTAAGAACGGCTGCTTTCCTTCCTTTCCTACCATATTTACGTGGAAATCGCCGCTCTTTTCCTCTTATTGCTAGAGGCGCTTCTTTGAGGCATGGACCCAGTTTTCATTATATTTCAGGACACGTATACGAAATTGCGAACGTTCAGGGGTACAGCCGCTAAATGTTAGCTTATTCTTACGCTGTCTTCAGGCACGCTTCAGATGAAAACAGTTGGATTTTTCGGCCACGGTGGCCGCATTTCGATGGGGGCGAAATGCGAATACAGGCGTATACTTAGATTTAGGTGTAAATTAAAGAACCCTAGGCGGTGAAAATAACCGGAGTCCCCCAGTACGGCGTGCGCCATATTCAGATCGTGGTTTTGTCACGTAAAAACCACGTAATTTATTTCTGCAATTTGCATTTTACTGCTGGAGTCAAAAAGCAAGCCAAGTTACAATGCAGGTGATGCCGTGCCTTCTGTGACATGGAAGCTGTTTTATTCCTCAGCAGATCTTCATTTTACCGGTGGTATTGTATTCGAGCAATTGCATAAACTCCACACTGCTGCCTCGTTTTAAAGCACTTGATACTGCCTGGGATATGGCAATGTTCGGCCCTGCTTACAAAAAAAAAGAATCGCATGCTTTGTCCCATCGTCTGTGGTTTTAATTTTGTTTTCATTTTATGTCGACGTTTGAGAATTGCCGACTAAGACTGAGCAGAAGCGGCTATCTTTCTCCAGACAACCCTAACCTATATGTTGCGAATGGTAGTAGAGACTTGAAGGCCTCGTTTCAGCAGGCGAGACCTTTCAGGCCACCCGCCCGGAGATCGATGGTGTCTTCTTCTGGGGTGGTGGAACAGCACAAGCTGTAGCCACCAGGGGGCCGGATGGCGTCACTGCCGGCACACTGAGTGTGGGTCGGACAGCCTCCGGAAGCCATTGTGTCGCCGACCCCTGACGCATCACATCGGCAAATGTGTTCTTGGGCAGGTAGGACACCCGCCTGCGTGCCTCCTTGAAAATTATGTTTTCCTTTACTTTTATCGTCACAATTTCTTTTTCTTTTCTCCAAGATGGGCACGAACACGAGTGTGCGACGTGCTTCCCTTCACAGTTTACACAGTGGAGAGTGTTCTCGCAAGCTTCAGAGGTATGTTCATGGGCACTGCATTTAGCACAGGTATGACGGCCTCGGCAGCTCTGCGAACTGTGGCCGAAACGTTGGCATTTGAAATATCTGAGGGGATTGGGCACGCATGGCCTAACACGGAGCTTGATGTACCCTGCCTCTATTGACTCGGGCAGGGCACTCGAACCGAAGGTGATTATCAAGTGCTTGGTTTGGATTTTTTTGCCATCTTGCCACATCTTAATTATTTTGACATTCATAACATTCTGTTCACCGATGCCCTCCAAGAGTTCAGCCTCAGTGAGATCCAGCAAATCATCATCGGAGACAACTCCGCGAGTGGTGTTCATCGTGCAGTGCGGGGTTAATACTACTTGGGTCTTCCCAAATGACACTAGTTTACGCAGCTTCTCAAATTCGTTCCGATCGCGGAGCTCCAAGAGGAGGTCACCGCTAGCCACTCTCGACGCCTTATAACCTCGACCGAAAACTTCGGTAAGAGACTTCGATACAAGGAGTGGTGAGATTGTTCGCACGGGTTTATCTGGATTTCCCGAATGAATCACGTGGAAACAAGGGCAAGATTCTTTTTACCGACCAAAAAGCTCGAATACTTCATTTGTGCACCCTCTTCTCTGAGGGCGATCAGGGAGCGGGAGGACGGAGCTAGCCATAAAGATATGTGGATATTTCGGCAGTAACACCGGCCACCCACCATGGAGTCCTACAAGGAGACGCTGCAGGACCTGTGAAACACGGCCTGCAAACGCCAGCTGTATATTACCACTACAACCAAAAATGAAATAACCTAGGTTGGCTATTCACACAAGGTTAACCCTTGCTGCCTGAAAACAATTGGAAGTAAAGTGAAGCCAGGAGAAGACAGGAAAGATGGAAAGTGACAGTAAGACTAAGGTTGGAGGGAGAGAGACAGGTAAAGGCAACTACCGATTTCCCTCGTGTGGGTCAGTCCGGGGGTGCCGTCTATGTGAACCAGAGGCCAAAGAGGTGTGTTGCCTCCTCTGGGGGGCCTGAAAGGTCCTAACACCCGGCATCAGCTCAACCCCTAGGATCCCCGTTTCCCAAGACACGACTAAGCCACGCACGGCTACACGCCGGAGGGTCCAGCCCTCATGTGCTCGGGTACATGGTGTCGCAACACACCAAACGCCTGCTGACGCAGATGCGCCTGCGGGGGACTGCAGGATGTCATTTTGCATGAGAGGACGCGTAGCACCTCATCGACAGCGTTCTGCTGCACAGAATGTCATGAGCTATCGTGTGCAGTGGTCACCATCTCAAAAACCTGCTGCTACTTTCTTATTTGGAATGTAGCAATAATGTAAAGCACCTTTGATATTCTAACAAAACAATTGTGCCCTCTGATTCCCTGACCCTCCCTACTTGATGCGTAGTGCTCTAATAGCATGATACCATGAGAGTCAGTGTGTTGTATAATTGTGTGTGGTAAGGCGGGATGGGCGGGGGGGGGGGGGTACAAGAATTTTAGCAACTTTTCTGCATGACTTGAATCGGTATTGTGGAATGTTGTTTGTTTTACACTTGCTTAAAAATGACCCATTTCTTTGTTCAAGTAAGGCAAAGGTTACACAGGAAGACCGAAACCTAAAGCCATCAATAGCGGCATGAATATAAACAGCGCTCAACGTTTCGCATTCTTGCACCTGGTCATCATATTGTTCATCTCATTTTTTAACAGGCTGTTCTTTACTGTTTTATGATCATGTCCCGTTTAATTTTGATGCCCCTATTTTTTAATACTTACTAAATATATTTTCTATTCATCGGCTTTCAACAAAATGTGTATTAATAGTGTGCCTTCATTTACAGTTTACACTTATCTTAACCAGCTGCATCCTGATGCAAAATATATTTTCCTTAATGCTTCGTTCCTTTTTCCAAACGTGCAAGAACTTTATCTTATTTCCTTTTGTTACTTCTGGGAAGACTAAGTCTGCTGGAAAAATGATTGCTTACATTTGAAGACCGTTTTCTGTTTTGCTAACTCCTACTCTTTTCGAGAACTGACAGCAGTGATCCTACGTGCTCCTTCACGATCAACACTGCTAAGCACGCCCTTCCTTCCTTCCTTTATTTTAGCACTTTAGCTTCTCTTGACCTATTATACGCACCAGCTTCTCCTCCCACAATGAGGGTAGGAACCAGTGAGCTATGCCTAAAAAACGCTGCCAAGGAAAACGTTTGCTTTCCTGATGACAAGCACCTTTGTTGAAATGTCGGCAGCATCGACATCCCTTATTCCAACAATGTTGGTCTACGAACGAGTTTTCCTAACACGGAAGTTACTGCTCGTTTTGAACCGTGATTATACTTTTTGCAGCTTTCTTTAGGATGCAAATTCACGAATACTATTTGTTGCTCCTAAAAGCAGCAAGTTTCTCCTTGCAAGGCATGTAAGGTCAAGAACACCTTTCACCAGCAAAAAGTGCAAGACGAGTGATTGAGGAAAATAATGTTGCTTCTGTAATCTAAAGAACTTGAGGACTGAAAGTTTGCACCTGTTTTATATACACTATGCAATGCATTCATAACACAATGTGCGAAGTGTTTTATCTTTTCAGCTATGTCAATGTCTTGGCAAGATAACTTTCCCAATGGTGACATGCTGCTTCGGATATGAGCTGCCTCGACGACATTTGCATTTAAGGAGATGTACTATCGTGGGAAAACATGCCCAGGAAGTGTAAGCGTCGACCGAATTGCGTCTCCGAACTCAACACCGCTGGAAACAGTGAGTCGCGTATGCACAATTCGAACGCAGACGTTAGCGCTGCTGATCCCAGCAGATAGCACACCAATAAAAATCGGTTGATGATCCTGCGTCCTGGGCAATTTTGTCCCCAGTGGCAAATTCTCCAAACAATGAATATGCTCTGTCAGACGAAATACAGGAAGCACCTGTGCTTTAATGGTTGTAGTACAAATTCAGCATACAGAGTCTTCAGTTTTCTAGACACAAAAGTACTTCTGTATTGTATTACGGTCTCTATTTTACCGCTGACCGTTCTACCGAAATGGCTGTTCTTTATTTACAGAAAAACGCTCAGTCAGACATTACCAGCAGATTCGCCGTAAAACGAGGAAATTTTTTTACAATTAAAAGTGTTCTTTTATATGACGTTTAAATTTCATAAATCTTCCTATTGTCTTTATTTATTAGCTTTTATTCGACAGAAGTTCCTGCTGTTTTGTTATTTTGAGTGGTTTAAGAGGATCTGTTAATCTCGAATGCGGATCGCACAAACCTGACTGAAACTTACGTAACTTCTCATTGTAATTTCAGACAGACTACCGACTACAATTCGTAAATTGCCATGTGTGCTGTAAAGTAAAAAGAGTTGTTAGTTCACTAAATTGTATTATCTAGCCTTTGGAAAATTCTAAAATCTTCAGTTTCATTTCGAATGCAAATGATACCCGCTTTTTAAAGTAATTCACCTCAAGTTGTGTAGTTGTCTTTCATACCACGTGTGACTTCAAATTTTGGTTAGCAGTAACAAACACTCGGTAAACATTGCCTGGGAGCAGCCCGGGCAATCGCTATATCTGCATTTTTATACTGTGATTACTTTAAACAATTCAAGACATCTACAAAATTACAACTGGCATGGCATAATTCAAAATGTGAAGTAGGGGGTGCAGAGAATATGTCTATGTTGATTTACTCAGTTTTACTGCCATACCATCGTCTGCAACTGCTTTCTTAATGCGCAGATTTCAAACGGCAGCCGCATCTTCCACACATTTATTACATCTAAAAGGGAAGCTGGTGTCAATGGCTCATACAGAAGAAGGAGGAGGATGTGAATATGAATTGCTTCAAAATCGCATCTGCTATATCCCCTAGATGAAGTATTGAGTATTTCACCAGACATCCGTCAAAATTTCAACGGCAGTAACGTATCTGCTTTTTTAATTAGGCCTACTGTTTTTCTTATCATGCTGTAGCAATCATTTTTCCCTGTAAACAAAACTAGTGAAATACCTTCAATTTCTGCGTCATTGCAACAGACCAATTACGACAGCATTTTAATTGTTTTTCACAGTGTGTAACCGACATCATTTTGATGTGTGTTAGAGTACATTTATTTTTTAACATCTCTAATGTGTCCTATCAATACCAAGTTGGAAAAGTAGAATTCCACTTAAAAATATTGGCGAATCTCTCTAATAACAACACCTGATGAAATAATTCAACCTATCACATACTGTAATATCACAAACTTCAGACGACGAAAAGTCGTCTCGTCAGGAATAACTACAGTCAACGTGAGCCGCTCACATGACTAAAAAACAACATGACTTTTCAGCATCCGTGCAGGAGCGTTGAGCATAATCATTATTAAGAACGCACCCATATATCAGTTGAATCGTCTTTTCTTTACCATTTCGTATTTCTGATCAACGCCCTGATCTTTACCTGACTAGAAAATAATTTAGTCACATTTAACATGGCTTTCTACTAGGCTATTCCTGCGAAACTCAGTTACCCCTCTTTTTTTTACAACCTGCAGCAGAAGCTCAACACCATTCAGTTTGTGCTATCTTCTTAAATACACACTGAATTATTCCCTAGATTACTTATTCATGTTTATTACTAAACTCCATATGTTTGAACTGGAAGATGAATATTTTGGAATGGTGAGAATATCTCTTTCCTACAAGGATACTTATCCCTGACTTTTAACAGTGAGCTTTTGCCTCACTACTGGTAATCTGCAGTACCCTGCACTGATGTGGAATGAGTTACCTTGACAGCAATCAGTTACCCTTGAATTTGAACGTTGTAGCCTCGCCATCCCAGTGACTGTTGAAATTCGTACTTTTTTTTGCGCGAAAGTTCCAACATCTCACCCAACAATTTTTTTTGAAACAAGTTACGGGTGGGCCTAACGATTCTGATGGATTTTTTTTTTTCGTGATTCATACTGAAGCCTGCCGCTACCAATAAATTCGCAGCCATGAAGGCGTTTCCCAAGCCTACTAGAAATTTCAAGCCCCCAATGTGCCGGAAAACTGGCATGCTGTCGTCACCTGTTGTTCATTTGACACCGTGAGGGATCTCTTTAAATAATAAGTTTGATCTGCACAGTAAACAAAAATAATGCACGTCCAGCGCACTGTGGGAGCAGGTGTACTCAAAGTGTCTATGAGCTACCAAGCCAAAGTGGCGCATTATTACAACAGACGCGCTACAAATTTTAATAAAAAACTCGTACCTCTGGTAATATGGTCGACCTAGTAAAGGAAACGGAACATCTATTCGGCGCTGAAGAAGTGTTTAGCAAGCGCGGTGTATTTTGGCGGCATCGTAGAATTTAATTATAACCTATAATTTCTGTTTTCTTTGAACTTTAACTAGTATAACTGTAGTGCGGCCGACAGACGCCACAAACTTCAAGGGAACTGTAGGAACAGTTCGATTCCTATTGCTAGTATTCATTCACATTGTTCATTTGTTTATCTCTGGTAAGTTGTCTCAAAGATGCGATGGCCGTCAGACATATTTTCAATTGCTCAAGCGCTTTGGACAATTTGGACGTGTAACTCTCATGATATTGCAGTATTTCTCGGAAAATTTCGCAAAACTTTTTGAATGATATCGTGAATTGTTCTCTGGAGCATGATGGCTCTTCAGCGATCGCCAAATACACCTGTGGTACGTCTATGCTATTCCTGTATATTCGGTAAGCTCTTCCCACCACCTAAAGCTTAAGCATCTGCCGTGTGCAAGTGCGTCTTGCTCACGTTTGCGCCCATCGGGTTAGTTAAATATGTTGCTTCCTTTTGATGGTAAACATCATCAGTAAGGTAATTACTGTTTCAATAGATAACAATTGATTTAAATGAACTTTGGGAATATAATGGTATTAGGACAACATGATGAAAATTTAAATACATATGTCTATTAAATAACGTAGTTGAGCTTTCCCATTGGAATGCAATTATTAAACAAGAACATCTGTGAAATGAAATCAACTTCTGAAAAAGCAATTCATAGGGGACTAAATGGAACTTCGATCACTTAATCTAGATGTGACAGGACCTTTAGATTTAACAGTATTATTCACAATAATCATTTTTCATGGACCCTCGAACAACCTAACGCGTGAGTAGTGATGAACAGAGAATAACTACAGTAAAACAACTATGACCATTTGCCATGAGATAAATATAGAATGAAAATAAAAAACATCATAAGCCAGTATGCATGTATATTGAGCAGAAAATAACGAACGATTGAGCAACAGAGTAAATTCATTTATACACGATAGGTAACACGGTGAATAACAAATTTAAATATCAGTCTGTGGCTAAAAGTGCCCATTAGACAAGGTAGAATATGCGAAAGAGGAGACCAACAGTGACAGGAAATGAAAGGAGGGCAGCTAGAAAGAATATTCGAGAAGCAGCGCAAACTTAGAAAGAGGAAGAACAAAACAGGTTTTGAAAGCTATCTACACATAGAAGATGAGTGTTGTGTAGACTATTCGTTTATCGACAGACGTATATTTCCTCAAGCTGGAAATTAGAAGAATCTCTTTCTGGCTAGTTTTCTGCGGAACCCGCATCAAATCTTACTATTGCGACTCCGTTCATGGAATAATTACGTGAGATAACAAAAGAAAGGATGACTCTATAACTCCGTTTGCCGATAAGTAACGGAAGAGACGGACAATTATACGCATGCTGCGTAATATCAGTACGATATTTATTGTGTCTTCTTTCGATTCATTAGCAAGAAAAGACCATATTGGGAAAACAGTAATATCAAAATACTGATAAATTATACTGATGAAAGCCTGAATGAGATTTTCTTGACTTTCTCTGAGGCTATCATCGTATAGATGTTTTGTCTTCGCAGAATGACTTCTGTGCCGGCTAAGCAATGCTGAAATAACGCTCTTCCGTTCGAAACAAGATTGATTAGTTATCGTTCCGAATTGGGTATCACACGCCTCTGGAGGAATAAACTTCCCGCTATAAGAACGCATTTTCCACCGTTGAAGTGGCCAAGGTTTTACTGTTTTCTAATAAGCAATTAAAATGGCGTATGTAACTCGGCCACATCACAAAATGTCCAGAAACGCCCGTAGAGTGCCATGAAGGCGCTTTATCTCAGTCCAGTTATGATTTCCGCAAAAGCCTCGTAAGCACGTCTGTGAAGAAAATAAAGAAAAAAGGTAAGTGCTACTATTTCAACTTAGAATGACTTGTAAGCTTCTACAAAACGCACTGTTGGCGAATATATGAGGACGGCAATATTAAGTTCGTTGATTTATGCAAAATATATGTGCTGCGAAATGCGTTGAGACTAACGATGCGGGAAGGACAAAATAAGGTATGCCGAATACAAACGATTCAACGATCGCGTAGTTAAGGTGAAAATCAAACAGTCGAAAATAAAACATTTGGGAACAGATATGTTGTTTTTCTTTGCCCTGGTTTGGTGCCATCTTGTGAGACTTTAGTGCTCTTTAGCGGCATGAGGTCAATGACAGCTAAACAACAAATTATCGCTCTACACATGCTTCGAGAAAAAATTACGTGCATCATTTTTTTCACGGCTACAACCCCACTCGCTACTGAGATTAGTGCTACATAGATTGCTCACTGCTGTTTATAAACCCTTAAAATCGTTACCTTTTATAACCATCACTTTATGCAAATAGTTCAACCAAGCCAACAACCACCGTATGCAGAAGCACGCTGCCGTAAATAACCATTGACGGTAATCTTCAAAGTGAATTCCTAAATCTATATAGAGGCAAATGTTTTAAAGTGTTATTGTTGCACCTCAAAACGTATGTGTAGATCACTCGTTGCTAGTTAGCATGCGATACATAGACACTTAGCCAGGTGCTGCTATGCTAATTTTGCTGAACAATAAAATAGAACTACGTAGGTTGCAGTACTCAAAACGGGAAGGAGGTTACCTACTTGAAAATTTTGACAAATATTCAGCATAAGTAGGAACTTATGTCCGAACCATAAAAACACTCTACTTACATAATATCATCGCATTTTATAGTGGTCTGTAAGCTGACGCATGATTAACCAACACTATCATACGTAGAATGGACAAGCGAATACACTAGCACAGAAGATGAAAGAGACAGTGCATTGACTGCAATAACCAAAGTGAAACGTCTACCGAATCAAGATAACTGATCGTTCATTTTTGCCGTGACATTATTTAAAAGCCGACATAAAAAGAAAAATATAAAGTTTTCAATTCAGCGCATCCTCATGTGATGTGCTAGGGCTCACCATGCACGCCTCTTATAGAGAGCTACCTCTGGGCGTCAGCTCGACTATCTCCGGTTAGGAACCCACATTTTCGTCGCAATAACTAGGGGTTTCCTGCCTTCATTGCTGCACGTTTTAAATAAACCTTGTTTTGCCGACTACAACAACCTCGTTCCTGATTGGCACAACTAACCTGCCACAGTTGCATACACGCTAAGCGTTCTCCTTCTGAGTGTCATGACGCGTATTTAACTTCCAGACGCGGCAGCCGAATCTTGATGGCAGTAGAATGCACAAAAACTATTGCACTATAATTCAGGTGAAGCTTTATTGGGTGATTGAAATATAGGGCGTTTTTTATCTGAACCAAACTTTTAAAATTGTTTTTTTAATTTGTTTCGTTTGCGGCACAAGTCGTAGCAAGTGAGTTTGCAAGGGACATTGATTGGGAACAAATTCTGATGATGGCACTCCTTTAGAAATATGCTCCGTCAAAATTGCGGTGAAAATGCACTGCTGTTCCACGTATTTTTGTAAGAAAACGCCGTTTATGCATTGGAGCACAAAACGAACCAGAACGCCAATGCATGTCGTCGGACACATTCAAAATTATTATCTTAAAACTCTTGGAGTCCTAAGAACTTGCTTTAAGTGGATATGTCTTGCGAACTCATCGACTACGATTGTTAGATTGAGGTATGTGCCAAAAAGTAATCAAATAATTAATTAGCTTTCTAGGCTAATTATTTAAATAAGCATTTAGATTTTTTGTACGAGCAGTGACCGTCTCCTCGAGTAATTTCATGAAAGGCTATATTGCATGACCCACCAAAGAAACTTTGGGATCCAAAAAAAATTTGGAGATCCAAAAAAAATTTCACATAGAAACTCATCTAGAATTTCTTTAAGCATGCGTAAGCATTGTGCCACTTGCACATCTTCACGCAGCCCGGTGTCATTATTCATGCAGTGAAACTTAATCCAACCAGTGTAAACCGTTATCAACCCATATCGGTCGTTATCTTATCGGACTACATGATACCCATATAAACCCTTATCGGTAGGTATCAACCTTACCGCAATCGATCAGATTGTTATCATACTTATATGATCTTATGAACCATATCGGACAAGATGGGACCCTAATCACAACCAACGTTTTTTCATTACGAAGTTATATCGCTTTTACGTTAACTCCCTTAAAGCGATTCGTATTACACGACAGACAGACCAATGGGCGGCTTTTCTAGTTGGGCAAGCATAGGTATGCTTCCGCATTTACAGTACCCTGTAGATTCTCTATCAACCGCAGCTCACTTTGCGCTAAGCTGTTACTTCTAGAGAAGCGTGTACGCGACATGGAAATAAGTAACTTATACAATTAAACAAAGATTATAATACCAAAACTAATTTGTGGGAGTTACACGCTAATGAATGCACGTACGTAACTGAAAACTTTATTACGCTTTTCGACTCAGATATACAGGTGCTTCATCTTCCTTGTTCACAAACATACCATTCATTATGCGTCCACACATTTCTCATAGAAAAATTGTTCACAATTAAAATTTATGCACATTATTTGTCAACGTCAGCGGGAGTAGCAGAAGTTATTGACTCAATTTCATTATCTACAGGTAAACTGTGTTCAACGTTACGATGGCTCATAATATTCAAAAATGCACTCTCATATGTCACCATTACACGACTGCAAGTTCAAATATCACGCTGTCTTGGGTAGGAGGGATCCGCCGTGGTGACGTAGTGGCCTTGGCATTGCGCTGCTAAGTCTGCAGGCACGGCATCAAATGTCTGCCATGGCGACCGCATTTCGATGGGGGCGAAATTCAAAAACGCCACTTTTCCCGTGAATTGTGGGCACGCTAACGATCCCCTGGCGGTCAAAATGAATCCGCAGCCTCATATTTAAAATCGTTGTTTGGGTACGTAAAACACCAGAAATTCAATCAATTCATGTGGCCCTCGCAATTTAAATGGTGACTGATTCCTTTGATGTTTATATGCAGCCACAAATCTGAATAAATATTTCACAAAAGTGAGGTAATCCCCGTAACATAATTGTACCGCAAATCGCCGTTCTCTGCAATACCTAATAAATTTAAACTTCTCTCCCCGTATTCCTGTTGAAATAAAAGATGTGCCAGTTGTATCTGGGCAGTCATTTAAATATCTCCCTATGACGTTATACAGACCCGTCTCCATGCGCCATATTTTGAAAAAAATTATTCCATCATTTAACCTAATCCAGATTCAAAAACGACCCTACACTACCCTTATAAGTACGAGAAGTCTAAGGTACACAAACAAGAATACGCTTCGTTCCTCAGGAACACATCATGAATAAAGCGACGTATAGACCAACTTCAACAATGCGCTGATTAATAGTGGGCTTCTAGACACACTTTCAAAACACAAGGAGTATAACGCCTTTCTGAACGACGCCGTACTGCCAGCTTATGTCTGATGCTAAATACTTTCTACCGCTCCCTGCATTATATCGCTTAGATTGTGCACATGTTCTCCTCCCTCTGCAGCCATGTTATTTAACCACTCGCCCATGCTAAACCATTTCGGGCATCGTGATTTTTCCCAAGCTGCACTTCACCTGACTGAAATGATTTTTCCACAGTGCTGCCGCAAAAAAAGAAAATACCCATCAATGCTTTTCAGGAAGGTAAGATTTGTTTGTTGAAGTAAAATAAAGAGCGCAGAGTCACTTTTTTGTAAACGCGTAATTTATCTTTGAATATCAATTCGGGGCTTCTAAGTACCGAAACCACAATATAGTTGTGATGCCGTAGAAGTGAGTGACTACAAAATAATTTTTGATACCTGTGTTTTTTTTCCTCCCTCAGGGTACATGTCAATTTTTGCATTGACCCCCCATCAGTGTAATCCGTAACCACAAGAATAGAATCACCACGCTATAGCCACTAATCTACCATGGCTGGTGCGCATAATTTACGTGATGCTCGCAAAGTTGGCATTTTGAGGGGCATGGAGAGAAGTGAATTTTCTGTGCTTTTGGATATGCTTTTACACAAGCCCAAATAAAATTACTGCTTTGTGGACAAACGTTTTATATGCTGGAGATAATTTTTTGACGAATGCATTTGTCTTACCCTTGTGATATTACAGATCGTATACGGATGGTGCGGTACATAGCTGAAAAAAATTTTCAAGAGCACACAGTTTCCGCACAATACAATTAATGAAAAAATTATGGTATTTTACGCACCAAAACCACGTTCTGATTATGAGGCACGCCGTAGAGGAGGACTCGAGAAATTTCGACCACCTGGGGTTCTTTATTGTGCGCCTAAATCTAAGCACACGGGTGTTTTCGCATTTCGCCCCCATCGAAATGCGGCCGCCGTGGCCCGGATTCGATCCCGCGACCTCGTGCTCAGCAGCCCAACACCAACATTTAATGAGGCCTAAACGAATAGGCGATAGAGGCATGACCATTGAGGAAGCGATCAGACGAAAAGGTTGCGCCAAGTGTACGCGATTAAAAAAAAAAATAATTTTCATAATTTTCAAGGTGATGTAAGCAGGCACTGCGTGGATTATGGGGATTATTATGGGGATTATGGGGATTATTCGACTAACGTCGAATGAAGTTATCACGACATATCTCGCAATCCGATCCTGGAAGCTTTTAATATATTACCAGGTAAATTAAAGCATACATGTTATAGCACAACGCGATTTTATCTGTGGTGATTTATTGTAGTAAACTATCGTTCATTGTGTGCTAACATTTTCCTCTATAAATATATTCATATTCTGTCATAGGAAGGAAGTTATATACGCCGCTATTTACCTTATTTGCGTCACACGACATTCCATCTAGCATGCTGTAAAGTGAACAAAGAGTATTTGCTCCGTCGCTATATGGGTAGTCATATTCAGTGCTCGTCTCCGCACCATCGCGAACCTCGGAATCACTGGAACTGTCTCCATCTTCAAAGGTTAGGGTCACATTCCAGCAACATTGAATATCACATTCTTGCATATCCTCCTGTTAATGACATGGCAAAAAACACGCACTTAGGCGCACAAATACACAATATAATTTTTCATCGCGCACAAAATTGTCCCTCTGTCTGTGGGATCGGCTGCGCCAGAATTCCTTACAATTATTGAATAAGTATGCCAGGAAGAATAGAAGACTGCGGAAATGTATTCGCTTGTACAGGGTGTCGTAACTATCATGCGCCTAGATTTAGATATACGGGAATTCCTCGCAGCTGGATAGAGTCAAGGTAATGTTGTTTGCCGTCGCTTGGAGATACATTATTTGTTGCATTCCGTCTGCTTACATGATTAGTGTTAATTAATTATTCACCTTCTCAAATACTATAATTAGGTGAAAAGTGTCACTGGCAATATTGTAGCGCAACAAGAAAAACTCCCGATGCAGCTCTCTGTTGCTCAATACGCGCTACATAAAAGGCGCTTTTCCGACTGCGAAAGAAGCCCGCGAATGCACGCAAAATTGTCGCTTGACTCGCCGCTCGAGACACTATCTATTGTGGCTTATTAGCTTCCTGGTTGCATAAACATTTTCTTTTAAAACCTTTCTGGATCGTTGACGTTCTGAGTCCTTGTATTTTGTCTAAGTTTTCCTTTAAATGCGTGCTACTGTCACTACAATTTTTCCTTGCATAGCCAGCATTACACTTCTGCTGGCCTAATCAAAAATGGCTGTGGCTTAGGTAAGGTTAAGCCCAGGATGCGAAGCATACTAGCCTTTATTTTAGTTCTTGAACCACTGTTTAGCCTGGTGAACTGCTGTTGCTTGGCTATATTTGGTTCGGCTAGACGAAGAAACAACTCATGCGTTACTCTGCTTCGCCTTCAAGAGTGGAACGCGACAGCGTTCCCGTCGACCCGCCAAGGGGTGTAAGACAATGAGCTACGGCGCAGCGACTACGCGCCCCGCATTGGACGCGGTGAGCGTCGAGCAACGCAGCGTTCGGCGCGGCAACGAAATGTGCGCCTGAGCAAGCGACGCACGCCTGAGCCTTAGAAACAGCTCGTTTCTAAGGCAACACCGCATTCACTAGAGGCGCTTTTGTACCGCTTTGAAGCATCGTACTCGTGGCTCAGTGGTAGTGTCTCCGTCTCACACTCCGGAGACCCTGGTTCGATTCCCACCCAGCCCATCTTGCAAGAGTTGAGCCAAAGCCACTTCTCTGTCGTGACGTCACCGTGTCACGTGGTATTGAAGGCGACACCACCGCGCCTGAGGAGCTGGGTTGAGCTCTCGTAATATGCTTCGCATGAAACACTAACGTGCTTAGGATAGCAGCATTTGTACCTAAGCGCGCAACTGGTTATATATTCTTAGTAACATCATTATTGCTATTACTAATTTCAGGGCAGTTTCCCTCTCTTTCAACAGCAAACACGGCATGGACATTGTTCCAACTGATAATCTAGAAATTTGAAGCAAACAGCTGGTGCGAAATACTTCACGTGCATTTGTAATACGCAAGAAAACTGACACCTTTATGTTTTCTTTAGCAGAAAGCAAATACTAGAAAGTAAAAATAAAATAAACATGCATAAACCGGCGTACAAAAGCAACACGGATTTAAACAAAACATGGAAACATGACTCATTTCAAGCTTTGTTTATACACGTCCATTGTTCATGAAAGAAATTTGCTCTTAGCGTACATGAGAAAACACGTTTGATCTCTGGTATGACACGAAACTTACCGTGGAAGCCTCTACATCTTCCTCCTCAGGGTGCATCAGCTTACAAAAGGCCACGTGAGTGAGGTTCTCTCCTGGATAGAAGTTGTTCGTGAAATTTGCTGTTGTGTTGACGTGTATACATGACGGTGGTAGTTCGCTGCATAAGAGAAGCGTCAGGGCATTAGGCACAAATAAACTTGGCCATTTCGGCACTATCTGACATAGCTACCGTTAAGATAACTTTTGTCACATATGCCTATAAACTCAAATGGAGGGGCTGTAGTTGCAACGCATAATGTTCTGCAGAGCGATGAGTAAACAGAGAAAAGATCGTTTATGTACCTCTCTTGTATGCGTAGTGTGTTTCATTTCTTCCCATCGCGTGACCACCAATGTGTTGTAATAGAAGCTAGCATGCTCAAAGAAAAGACGTAGGCAGAAGGTTTATTTCCCTCGAAAATCCTACATCATCATCATCATCATCATCATCATCATCATTATCGTCGTCGTCGTCGTCGTCGTCGTGGCCGATTTTATGCCCACGGCAGGACGAAGGCCTCTCCCTGCGATCACCAATTACTCCTGTCCTGCGCCAACCGATTCCAACTAGCATCCGCAAATTTCCTAATTTCATCGCACCACCTAATCTACTGCGCTTCCCTTCTCTTGGTACCTAATCAGTCACCCTAATGGTCCAACGGTTATCTAATCTGCGCATTACATGACCTGCCCAGCTCCGTTTTTTTTCTGTCAATGTCTATGAGAATATTGTCTATAACCGTTTGCTCTCTGATCCAAACCGCTCTCTCTCGGTCTCCTAAGGTTATGCTTACCATTCTTCGTTCCATGGCTCTTTGCGCAGTCCTTAACTTGTTCTCAAGCATCCCTGTCTTATATATATATATATATATATATATATATATATACACATGATAAAGCATAAGTGTGTGCAACTATAACCGCGCCTGGCCATTTGCCAAGAATTACATGCATTTGCGGCATTTCGGCTACTGACACAACTGTTCGGCAAGTATTGCAGATGTATCTGTAATAAACCACAATGGGTGTCACACAATTGCACTTAAGGCATAGGAAACTTGATATTTCAACCATAATGAATAGTCACAAATATCTACGCGCACGTAGTTGTCTGAGCGGTAATCCCTTACAATTATCACATATCAGCAAACAACTTTCAAATATGCAGCGCGCGCTCATGCAATATAATGGAACTATGTTCCTTCCTTGTGGTAACTGTGCTGCGTATGAGATAATCAGTACACGCTGCACTTCATCTTGCTGTGAACTGATTTGTCCAACACCAACAAATTTTCGCAGTGGAAAGCACCAGCTTCTCGTTCATTATGGGGCTTAGAATGTTGCCTTCGTTGGCTAAAGCCTCCCCTCTTGTGGCCTTTACAGACGCCAAAAATCTCAGAGTCGGTATGGCGCCGGGGTGCATGACAGCGCAAAAAATTACCAAGCATCATGCCACGCGAAGGCACCGTGTACAGCGCATGAAGGCGCACTGCAGTACAACCAGCTCTTGACTTGACATTGTTTCAGGGGCTTGACTTCCAATGGTAGCTGATGCGTCAACGGTATAATTTTCTACGCGTACGTCGAAGAAGAAATTTCTTTAAGTGACGAGGCGATCAGACAACGAAGCGGCACCGACGACGGCTTGACGGTCGTGGTGACGGCCGTCGTCTATAAGGAAATATAACGGTTCCACGAACATAGGGATGGGCAAAAGACAAGTGACCTTTTATTTCTTTAAGTGATTCGGCGAACAATTCATCACTACCAGAGATGAAACAAACACATTTTCGTATCTAAATACAAGCAGCCACTTGTACCTTAGTGAAATAAATAAACTTCACCGGATACATTTGCTGAATATAGTTAAGGTTAGAATAAACGCAAATCATGCAATTTTAGAAATCCTAAGGTAGCATACGTTTTATATTCAAATCCTGGATACAGTAAACGCGTGTACATGACAGGAAGGTCTGGCCGATGTTAGAAGCCTGCAGACAACCACTGTTCGATACACTGCCCGTTCGACATCTCGTATAGATCAATTTTAGGTTGTTTTTCAGCAAGTTCTTTACAACCATAAGACTACCCAGTAATATATACAGCGCTTCGACGACAATATGGCCTTCAGATTCCCGAAGATGAGCAAAAGCGTTTCGGATCCTGGGGTTCGTGTGTCCAGTACTGCTCTCTCTTTGTCCACGACTTCTAGCGCATAAACCATTTCACAATCTGTAGGGCTCTCTATTGTGCGAGTGGATTTTTTTTTTCGTCAACACGTTTTTTTAATTAATTTTATTGAGTTTCCGTGTCACAAAGGGTAGGCTGTAGGTAGTCATTTATTTTCTGCTGCTCGAAAGCCGCCCCGCACGCACTGTTCCAATGAAACTCGGACAAACACTCTCTGCAGACAAACGATAGAAGAAGGCCACACCGACATTCGCCAGAGGCAGTTACGATTGCAACAAGGTCATCATCATCGCAATCATCACCATCATCATCATCTCAATCATCATCAACCCCACTCAAGAGCGAGAACGCTCCTTGATTGCCTATGCGAATATTACCGAAACAATTGCGTGGGAGCAGAGAAAAGTGTGCATGACCACCTACAAAATAAGGGCCCGTGTTAAAGGGACACTAAAGGTTAACATTAAGTCAGAGTGTACTCTTGAAAGACCATCCCAGAAACCTCTCAACGCATGTTTCGTGCGAAGAAGAGACTTAATTTAGGAGAAAATGCGTTCTGAACCGTCCGCGCATCTCTAGCGCAGTTCAAATCGCTCGCCCTACGATCGAGGAGAATTGACGTCATGGTCTCATAGTGACGTTGCGCCATCGGTGAGCAAAACGGCGAGCCCGTAGACGGCACTACGGCTTTTCTGCACAAAACGCAAATGCGGGGCCAGAAACAGAGCCAAGATAGACCCGACAGCAGCGCGAAAGCGGAATTATGGTGGCTAGCGGAAGGGAAAGCGCATGACGATAAGCTGTTTCTTTATTTTATGACGCCAACTTCGACGCTCATTGCAATGGATGACCTTGACAACAACACATTAGCTCGCGATGCTGGGCTCGAGTTCAGGGATTTAGGCACTGATGAACGTGACCTGCTGTTGAGGGCTCGCGCTGCTGGCGTCGTTGCGTACTACTACGACGACGGCCTGCTTTGAAAGGCACTTCACGCGACTTGAGTTAGTCAGCGTTGAACGCGTAATCCTCTGGACTAAAGTTCAGCGAGCACACTACGTGATTTTTAGGCTCTTTGCCAGCGCACTGTGGCACAGGTACGGCACTTAACCGCTTCGAACGGAGAAGTTCACTCGATGGCACACAGTGATAAGTAACGTTGGATTCGCCGCTGCAACTGCCCTTGGCCAAGTTCCGCGGACCGTTCGCGCATCCCACGACATCACATGGACATGGCATTCTCGCAGCTTGTTCCAAATGCAAGTTTCGCGAGCCACCAGGAGCACTGCAGCCCGACGCGATAAAGAAATAACTGAAACTCCAAAGCGCGCGCGGCGCAAAGTCGAGAGAAAACGAAACCTTTCGATCACCCATACTACTCAAGGGTAACATCAAAATCTTATTTTTTTCTTAGAATGGAATAGAAGTAGACAAGTAGCATTTTCTTCCGTCTTATAATCTAATGAAAAGATCTTTTTATTACGAGTATTTCGTCATCGGGCTAGTACCGGAATGTCGCTGGGGGGTCTCAAATCGTGTCATGAGTTTACCTTAATTTCTCGGTTACTAAAGCTCTGTTCGCGATTATATTGACGCCTTAGACGTTCTAGAGCGTTGCTTTATCACTTTAACTTCACTTTCTGGCAACCTTTAGTGTCCCTTTAAGAAAAAACTTCTTTATACCTGTTCACCAAAACAGAGACCACTCGGTGTTGATGCTGGACATATTACTGATTTTCGATTCATATTATTATTAAGTATTGAATTTATAATGACGCTGGACAATAAGAGAGCAGAGAAATTGCGATGAGCACTTACGAATGAAAAGCGCGGTGCATTCGGCTCGTTTTGTCCGAACATGCGTCACTGACCAGCGTGAGCGATTGATATTTGGAAGGTATGGAAGTCTAAAAGGATGCTCTGAGAAATTCTTTTCTTGAAGATATTATTGTCAGGACAACACAGAACTTTTCTTTATTATTATTCCATGATTCATTACACCTAAATTGCGTCGCGAGTTTTCAGTGCTATGAATTCTTTTTGGAAACGTGAACACGCATACATTATGGCATTTACATTATAATGTGAACTTCGACGGCAAGAGTTTGTTTTCTTACTTGACTCTACGACGTATCTGTTCTTGGCTGCAATTCGAAAGCCTCGACTTGTTTTGCATGCCTCTGTATATGCCGGTCATTAGGTTTCCGTATACCGCTGGACAATCCTCGGCACCTGGACATCCATCATGCTCGCTTCCTAGTCTGGGAAATATATTTAATTGGTTAGGCAGTATCAGGAACGCAATCACAAGATGTGCATCCAATGACTCGTGCATGCTGCAAAGTGTGTACGACCACTAGGGTAGACATGATGTAATATAATGCACGTGCTACATTTACTCATGAATTTGAAAGCATAGATGCGTAACCCGTATAACAGCTAGCGTAGTTCCTACAGTATCATTTCGAGATCGTGCTTGCTCACTATTCGTACTAATGTCATCTGTTTTGAAGAGGCTGTTTGGGCACTACGCTAAAGAAATGACCCTCCTATTGTTGGTGCCCGAGACTGCCCTGGGCTGCTCAGGTCTTCAACACTGGTAGATATTTGGGGCTCCCACATTTGCCTCCATCTCCTGTGCTTGTGCTCAGTACGAAGACAGGCACGTTGCGCGTGGTCAAAAAAATAGTTGTCCTTTGCTGCCTCCGTCTCTTTGCGCCCTCTCTGGAAACCACGTGGGCACTTGAGCGCCACAACGGAAGCAGTTTGAAATATCTGGAACAAATTGTGCACCTGAACACTGATAGCTGCCCATGTCCTGCAGTTTGAATCTTATGAGATATATCCAACTATGGTACAAAAACCAAAACAATTTATGACGAGATAATGCAATACAATATATTTGATGGTCTTCTGTGTGTCCTAGTCTGCGTCCCTAGTTCTAGATCAATAACATAATGTCAGCATCAATTTCATGTAAACATTAAAAATAGGTAATCTGATATACATACTTCAACGTAATTTTTTTTAACTACAAATAAAATTGTGCAGCTTTCTAATGAAGCTGCTGTATTTATTTCCAGACTTGTGCACCTACAAATAATAAGGAATCTTTACCTTAAACATCTTGAATTTCGGGAAACTTGAACCAATCTTGAGTCTGCCTAGTATTTCTTGTAGGCATAAGAAACATTGTTGAGAAACTTTGATTGGGCGTGGATAGCGTTTCTTGGATTAGTAAAGGTACTGTATTAGCCAGAACTTGCATAATTTAATTATGTTTAACTGAGCGAAAAGCTTTTCAGGGGTTGCGTATTAATTATACACTTCCACATACATAAATCTGCCGTTTATGAATCTACATTACAGGATCAGTGAATGAAGCATAAGTCAAATCCTATATACTATAATATATCGGAAACAGAATATTTTTTAAGCCATTGCGACCCTGGTGAGTACGTTTAAGCATGGAAATATTTATGTGGCTATAAAACGTGTAAGATTCAAAACAATTTTATTGCGATAGCAATGATATCGATACTCCAGGCACATTTCTGCCGTCGGCGTCGCCATCGCCGTGGTGTTCCGTATAGAATACAAGGGTGATAAAATCGTCACCGCGTGCCGTATACTGTATGAGCGAGCGGAAGCATGCGAAGGTGAGGCGGCGAACTCGACTCAATCCAGCATGTACGAGCGAGGAAGGCAGACCCGAAACACGCCCTCTCCTTTCGCGTGCGAGGCATCGGGGTAAGGCGAGGGATGGGGTGGGGGAGGCGTTTTGTCCGGTGGCTGCTGCTTACGGCGCGGCTGTGTGGCTGCGCCGTAAGCAGCAGCCACCGTGAGTGTGTGGCGCGGCTACGCGGCTGTGTGGGCGCCGTATGGTGAAAGAGATCTGTGTCGAGGCCAAAACGCGCGCCCGTGCGGGCCGCACCTTCAAAGCGATATGCGATGTTTTCGATGCTTGCAGATGCGTATGCGCTGCGCATTCGACGTTTCGTTTGCGTTGAAGCGACAGATACATGAAGATCAATTCGATCACTGCTGCTTCCGCGATTCCTCACTCCAGCATTTTGACAGAGAGGTTTCGCACTCATCGAGCGAGATGTGTTCACCTTATCCTGTGCGCGTGTAACACCGTGCTTGTTAACTTGGTTAAATACGTTGGCGGGCTATTTGGTCTAAATACATGACAGAATGCGTAAGCGTGACTGAACGAGGACGTAGAAACACACACACAGGCAGCGCTCTCTCTCTGTGTGTCTGCTTCCTTCTACGTCCTCATTTAGTGGCGCTTACTCTTTATGCCGTTTTTAATTTTGTTAGTAAGCGAATCTTTACAAATTTATACGGCGAATAAAACTGCTATCCTTACTTCGTATAGTTATCTAGTAATTCGCTATCGCTATCGGTACTTCGCCTTTGGTGCGAAACTTCAACGTTTTATTGTAACCTATTCAAGGACATTTGTCATGCTCATGACCCCGTGGAAAATGTAGTACTTCTACAGCCCGTTCTCTCCCAACATTCTCTCTCTTCCGCCGTAAGTAGTTGAAGTTGCAGAACGCCCGCCCTAAGTCGCTAGTAGAAACAGAACATTCGCCAATTCATTCCGCGGCGCTACAACATGAGAAAAGTTTTTTTTTTTGTAGAGAAATAAGCTAACACCTGATTGCGTGTAAGATGTGACAATAAGATGGAGCCACCGAATGCTGTGAGTTCCAGGTAGAATGCAAAGATTGAACTCACTCAAGCGCGTCCAGCTCTGTTTGTATGGACAAACGTACTGCCAAGGTACGCCTCTCTGTACGACACGACTCAAACAAAATTTACCTCCGACTACAGATTATAGGGTTTTACGTACCAAAACCACTTTCTGATTATGAGGCACCTCGTAGTAGAGGACTCCGGAAATGTTGACCATCTGGGGTCCTTTAACGTGCACCTAAATCTAAGTACAGGGCTCTTTTCGCATTTCGCCCCCATTGAAATGAGGCCGCCGTGGCCAGGATTCGATCCCGAGACCTCGTGCTCAGTAGCCCAACACCATAGCCACTGAGCAACCACTGCCTGTTACCTCCGACTACATCATGCATGGACCGACAGCGGCACCACCTCCACGTGTGACACATGCATCGTTAAACATTGCCTATTTTTTCTGCACAACTATAATATACTAAAGCGCATCGCATTTGTCCACGCATCAGAAAGCTTGCATTCTTTACCAATGAGACAGCTAGTGGGCGCCCTGTGCTCTAATCTTGCAATCGCGCTCGCTCCCTTCTTCGTGTTAGGCCCTTTATTGCGAAACGTGGCGGGCATGAATTCTCGTCCCTCGATCTGGCTGCGCGATCCTTTTTACGCCATTTCTGATCCCTACATGCCGAACGCGAAAGGGCACCTTAGTTAAGCAAGCGTAATTTCTTTGCACGCAATTGCAGGCTTGCGGGCATTATAACTTCTGATGAGCACTGGTCTGTAGCACTGGTCTGTTTGATAGATAACACCTACTATAGGTAAGTAGGCTGCTTCAAACGCCATCACTGCTGCTCGAATCGGCAAAAGTACAGCCATCTATGGATGTCTGAATGTCGAACGAAAGGATGCATTCTGCTCCGATTTCGTCATGCGTGGCGAATTTGTGAACAGCGGCATTTGAGGACGGAGCACGTGCGTGATCGAGGAACGGGTTCAATCACCCACACAACGACATTAACGCAACGCGTCTGAGTTGTATGTTAGTCCATATATAATAGACTACAGCATTACGCGTTTTCGTTAAATACGCTTTAGCAAGCAACATCCTCTGGCCGACTTTGAAAGCATTTCTCATTAAAAAAAGGAGATGTGGTACCAAATAAAATTAAAAACTACATCTTGTTTTAAAACAAAAATTATACATGGAACTCACAAACTCAGTTGCCATGGATTGCCCCTGTTTTTTTTTTCGATAAGCAGATAGTGTTGCGCAAGCTTCGTTCATATTGTCGGTCATTTGGATCTAGTCTGCAGCTTTGTAATCGTGTTTCTGATGTCAAGGGAGAAAGCACTCGCTATCATGTAATCGTGAAAACTTGAAAATTGCTTCCACAAGAAAGACGGAATTGCAGCACATGTCCATGCGTGTTTGTGTCACGCCCACTAGTTTGCCTGGTGACGACGAGCGCCTAGAGAAAAGGTAGCGATGTTGTCTAAAAGCGGCCCAATAGAAACAAAATACTTGGTTTCTAAATCCGCTGACCGCACTCTTAACAGACAACTGGACAAACCTGTGTTGTGCCTTTCACCTGATATAGCTCTGCGGTAGTTTATGGAGCAAACTCCATAAACTTGCGCAGAACTGTTTCAGCTCAAAGACACAGGATTGCGTAATTCATTGCTTACACCTAATTTTTTTCCCAGCCTGCTTGTTTGCATGTGTTTTCGACTGAAACAAAACGACAACACTATTAGTGCTGACAGCCTATTAGAAACTGTCAGCAAGGAGCTACGCTCGATCACAGCGACGCAACACTGCTACTCAGCATAACTACGCATACCATGAAGACGTGCAGAGGGTGTACGTTTACTGTAGTCGTTGGTAATAGCGTTGCTGCATTAAACGTCATCACAGGCAGTGCTAATCATTAACTATGCCAACGCGGTGCGCCCTCAACGGCATCCTGTGAGACCTCGCCCCCTTCGCTCGAATAGTCACGCTTACACACCGAATGTAAAATAAAGCCAAGAAGCCCCTTTTATTTTCGACTTGTCTCGCCGAGGAAGACAAAGATGGAGTAAACGGCCTATCGACGCCTTATATTCTTCCACTTGCGGGGAAACCGGTCCACTTCATCATAAATCTAGCTATGACTGGCTCTACGCACCTTCGCTATCGAAACCCATGTAATCTGCTGGCAGTGTGAATTCAATTTTTTTCACGATTGCAACAAATAATGCATCAGCCACATACGCATTTGCTCTCTGACGTACACATCGGGATTATAATTCCTTAAATTGTGAACAAAACGACAACAACGTAAAAGCGAGAGCCAACGTTTCGAAAAGTGTAGTTATCTTTTTGAAGGACTTGAAAAAGACAAGTCGACTTGTCGAAACGTTGGCTTCGGCTTTTGCTTCTTCTCGTATTGCTCTTTGTATTCAGTTTCCATCTCCCGCCTTCCCCGTGGTTCATCTGTATTCCTTAAATTCTGTATTTCCATCTCCCGCCTTCCTCGTGTTTCCCCTGTGTTCTCTAAATTCTGTTTCCTTCTGGCCGTCTTGGCCAGAAATCATCACGGTCGTCAACCGCAAGGAAGCGAGTTGGCTCTCCCAGTGACACCGAAAACACCGAGCTGTACTCTTTCGGGGAAGACGACTCATCCGACGACGGCTTCATACCCGTCCGGAGTAAGAGGGCGAAGAGAATCATCGTCAACATAGCGCCGTCAACTCCTGCGAGTACAGCGACTATGAAGTCAAGGATTGCGCGCTGGCCGCACGTCATCATCTTTATGCCAGAATAACCGTCAAGAAACCCTACGATTGCTGAACATTTTTCTGGAATGTGCGGTGCCGGATGAAATTAAATACATCAGAATGAATCCCCGCAAGAATATACTCGCCATAGACGTGTACAACGCGAGTGCGCTTGGAAAACGTCAAGAAATCACGGAGCTAGGCGGAATCAAAATGCGCCCCTTTATCCCGATCGGCGACACATCCATAGCCGGTGTGATTTACGACATTGACATTGCCATTCCCAATGATGACTTACCTAGCCTCATCAAGGCGGCAAATGACGGCACGATAATTACGCAAGTGCGCCACCTTGAGAATACGCGCTGCGTAAAAGTAATTTTCAAGGGGGATTGTATACCATCCCGCGTTAAACTCGGACATTTCCTACATCCGGTTCGACCATTGATCCGGAAGCCGCTTCAATGCCATCAGTGTTTCAGGCTAGGACACCTCAAGGGCGTGTGTCCCAACTCGCTACTGTGTCCCTGTTGCGCTGAACTTCCCGCAGAAGAGACCTGCGGTGCCACGGTTCTGAAGTGCGCCAACTGTAGCGGCCCTCACATGGCCTCGTCGAAAGGCTGTCCCCGCATCAAGAGGGAGGGCGCGGTTCTGAAGCAAATGGCCATAGACAATACGGCCATCATGGAGGCAGCCGAAGTAGTCCGCCGTCGGCGTTGACGCCGACACCATCGTAATTCCTCAAAGAAGGCGCATGCCCGAAGTGATATTACCCAGTCCACTGCGGTACCACTTAGTCGCGCCGCGAAAGGGCCCACGACTTCCACGAATGAAGCAGATAAGGCTCTTTCTTTAGATGAATGGCCTACGCTACCGAGCCACCCTCTTGCAAAGGAACCTCAGAAGGTCGTGGCCCCACCGGAGCCTTCTCCGGCCATGGATTACTCACCTAAAACAGACCGTTAAGCCATCCCGGTGCTACGTTCCCTCATGGAGGCCATCCGAGCAATTTTAGTGGACATGGGGACACCGTCTGCTCGAAGCGCACTTAAAATGCTGGACGCCTTAAGCCCAGTGCTTGAATCCCTCAACATAGAAAGATGGCTACCCATACCCCATCCTTCCGAAAAGAAGTCAAGGCAGCGTCCGTCATCCAGTGGAACGCCAGAGGGCTGAAGTAACGAATTTAAGATTTTCGTCAGTATGTGTACACCAATGTGTTTCCAGTCATCGTCATTTGTGAGCCCAACTTGTCGAACCAATCAGACTGTCAATGCACGTATTTATCATGTCATCAACAAATGGTGCATGCAGCAATATCGTCGTTTTTGTTCGTCGTGAACTCACCTATGTTTTGCAACCAATTGCGCCCCACGACGAAAATCAATATATATGAATCACAGTGAAAAAGAACAAACTCTTGTTTACTCTCATAGGTGTGTATATATCGCCTTTCAGATATTTCGATACTAAAAGATTGCCGGATAGCTTGAGTGTTTGTACCGCCCCATGGGCCATCATAGATTTCAATGTACGCCATCGAGAATGGGGAAGTACAAGGACAAATGCAAGAGGACGAAGATTAGCAAGCATCGCCTACAACTATGGCCTTAATCTCCGGAACGATGGTAGCCCCACTTTTCGTCGAGGCATGAAAACGGCATCTGCCTCTACCTTGCTTTCGTCTCCAACTCTCTCGCCAGGTGTGTTCAGTTCAGTTCAGTTCAGTTTGTTTATTCAGACATACATTGCCTGGGTTGAAAGGACTAAAAGGCAGATGAGCTCTGCCTGACTCCCTCCACCCATGCATTTGCTCAGAAGCAGTGAGAAAAAAAAAGGAAAAACAATGCCTTTGTACATTAAAGCGCCACAAAAAGATTTTCATGAACAGAGGTAATATCGTGATTAGGCATTTTAAATTGGGTAACGGAAACTCACAATAATGCAACAGCAACAAACCCATAAGAAGCACAAACGCGTACATAAATGGCAACATATTAAAAACTACAAAGTTTGTGCAAGCGTTATACAAAATGTAACATAATTCCATACAATGTATAACTATTAGAAAACGCAGCAGAACACAGAGGTTATAGAACAATAAAAAGGTTTTTTTTTAACTCAAGAACTTATTTAGGACAGAGCACCAGACAGTAAGTAAATTGTAACATTTTTCTTTAAGCTGTGGATAGAAGTACAGTTTTCAATAAGTTCGTGGATATGACTATTGTTGCGGAGAAAGTTAGGTATAAGGTAGAGCAATGTTTGATTACCGTAAATGGTTCTGAATAACGGTATTCTAAATCGCTCGTGTCGGAGACCATAGGGAACATTAGTAGGGTAGCACTGAGCCATATAACTAGTCAATTGATTTCCAATTTCCTTGCGAATATACAAGGCGAGCTTCAGATTAAAAAGTTGGTTAACAGTAAGCAATTTAAGCTTGATAAAATATGGCGCAGTGTGTTCAGTTGGTTCCAGATTTTCTATGCAGCGAACAGCTCTCTTTTGTATAATTTTTAACCTTTCAAGGTTCGTTCCTGAAGTCGTACCCCATATTAAGAGACAGTAATTGAGATGGGAATGAACTAGTGAATAATATAACTGGAGCTTTAGCCAGTTTGGTACTAGAGACCTAAGTTTATATAAGACAGAAATTGATCTAGACATACTGGCATGTACTTTGTTGATTTGCGGTGTCCAACTGAGATTTTCATGAAAAAGTACACCTAAGAACTTAAACAACGGGACACGCTCGATGTCATTATTTTTAAATCTAACAGAAATGGTGTAATCTTCGCGTTTATTTCTGCCTTTGAATAAAATATATTTACTTTTACTAACATTTAATTCTAGCTGGTTACACTCAAGCCAGTAAGAAAGCGATACCAACCATTCGTTCGCCGCGATTTCTAAATCTCTTAAACGGCTTCCAGAGAAAAACAAGCTGGTGTCATCCGCATACAAAACTATAGAGGAAGATTGTGGTACCGGCACGATATCATTTATGTAGATAGTAAAAAAGAGTGTACCGAGTATAGAACCTTGTGGTACACCGAATTTCAAAGGCTGAGCTGAGATTTATACCCGTGAAGAAACGTATACTGTAGCCTGTCTGTTAAGTAACTGCGCACTAATTGTAGAGCTACCCCTCGAATGCCGTAATGTGGTAATTTTTCAAACAGTATATTATGCTTGACCGAGTCAAATGCTTTTCGGAAGTCTAAAAAAATTCCTAGGGTGAACACCTTGCTATCAATATTCTTTGCTAATTTTTCTTTGATACTAAGTAAAGCTGTTTCAGTAGATTTTTTCTCGCGAAAGCCGAATTGTTCCTTGATAAGCAATTCATGTTCATCAAGAAACTTGGTTATTCTTGTTTTTATTATGTGCTCTAAAACCTTTGAGAATAAAGGTAACACCGAAATCGGTCGATAATTGTTAAGATTATTCAAAGGACCACCTTTGTGCAAGACCGAAACCCTAGCTATTTTCATATTAACTGGAAAAATGCCTGTTGATAATGCTCTGTTGCAAATATGCTGCAAAGGTGCTGATAAAAGGTTAGCAACGAAAATAATTGGAGTAGCTTTAATGTCGTCATTACCGGCAGCAGTAATTTTATTTAGCTTCTTAAGAAAAGAGTTTATCTCTAATTCACTGCAAGGAGACATAAATATAGAATTCGTAATGCAAGAGGATATATATTTCTGTGCATCTAGCTGAGTGCTGGAAGATGAATATGCGCCTGAAGATAAAAAGTGGGAATTGAATTTATCTGACAAAGTCTCTTTACTGTATTCGACACCATCAGTAATTAGTGTACCAGGGATGCTGTTCTGTTGTTGACCAATAAGCAATCGTAATGTGTTCCAAATTTTTTTAGGGTCATGAGAAACAGCAATAAACCTATTCTTGTAATATTCACATCGAGCTTTCTTGAGATCAGAGTTTAACCTGTTTCGAATTTTCTTATACTCAATTAGAAGAGAGATATCTTTTAGATTAATAAATTGACGGTACATCATATCACGGGCTTTTATTCTTTGAAGTAACTCTTTTGTTACCCATGGTTTTCTACATTTTTATGTGCTTTTTTCGCATAACGCAAAGGAAAAGCTTCTTCATAGCAACATTTAACTTTTTGCAGAAAGATGTCGTATGAAATGCTTGCGTTTTCTTCCTCATAAACATCCGACCAGTCAACACACTCGATCATCGAGTGAAAAGCAGAGAGACTCATTTGATTAAAACTACGATAAGGTACTGGGCGAATGCGAGCAGGATGTATTTTGTTTTTTGGAACAGGAAAGATACAAAACACAGGTAAGTGATCACTCAAATCGACTGAAAAAATGCCAGGTATAACATCACTTACATCATGACTAATTACACACAGATCAATCAAAGTTTGACTTAATCCTGTTATTCTTGTTGGCGAGCGTATAACATTTGTACAAGAGAATGACTCAATTATGTCTAAAAATTGTCCAGACTGTGAACTGTCTATTAGTAAGTCAATGTTGAAATCACCAACCAGGACAATGGGAAGCATTGCAGAGGACACATATTCAAGTGGTTTCCAGATATTGAGACACACGGGAGTGATCACATTCCCACCTATCTGAACACCAAACGCTTGTCGTCTAGATCTGGCCCACGGAATATCATTTGGACGATTTAATGGACCAACTTCAAGTATGATATGGAAGATGCCTGCCGCGAGGGCCTACCCTCTGGGTTAGAGCAAACAATTAAAAATACGATGCAAAGCGCCGCTCGCATGATGATTGTCTCTTCCACGCAAAACGACTTCGACGTAGAATTAGAGCGACTTCGAGCACTTCGTCACTGGGCGGAACGTCGATATCGGCGTACGAAATCAATCCATGACCTTAGGGTAGCCAGGAGGATACAAAAGAAGATTCAGCGTCATATGGATATATTAGCGTCAGAACGTTGGGCAGCGTTTTGCCAGACACTCGACGCCCGCAAGCCACGGTCTCACATTTGGAAAATGGTGCAAGGTTTGTATTGCCTTCCGGAAGAGCGTCTTCCATTCAAGGCGCTCGCGCTTTTCCAAGGGCGGCAAGACAGCGATGTCGCAAAAGACTTTTGTGCGCGGATCGCAGACCAAGCGACTCGTCCAGATCGTCCACCCCGAGAGGACGTCCCCCATTCCCGCGATTGCCGCATGGATCTTCCTTTTACAATGGAGGAGCTCGAGGCGGCGCTAGCTCTCTGCAGGCGCTCATCATCTCCGGGTCCAGATGGTATATCATACCGAGCCTTCTGCACTCTCGAAGAATCTGCACGGATAGAATTGTTGCGTTTTTACAAATCCGCATAGCAAGAGGGAAATCTTCCTGTCGATTTCAAAGTAAGCCGCCTGTTGACACTCTTGAAGCAGGGCAAATGCCCACTAGATCTCAGCTCTTACCGCCCAACAGCGCTGGCCAGCTGTGTAGGAAAGATAATGGAACGGACGATCCTTGGCCGCCTGTAATGGTACCTGGAACACTACAAGATTTATCCTAATTCCATGGCTGGTTTCCGACGTGACTGCTCTTCCATCGAAAATGTGGTTGATCTCGTTTCATAAGTCCAGCACGAATGGTCCCGCAAGCGTTTATTGGCACCTTTATTCTTAGATGTGAAAGGGGCATGCAATACCGTATTACATGAAGCCATTCTCGATGCTCTTTCGACGTTGGCCTGGGTGGTCCAGTGTTTTTGCGGATTGCAAGTTACCTGTCTGCAAAATCATTCTATGTTTAAACTGACGATGGCCCAACTACACGATGCTATACCAGCAGGGGTGCTCCTCAAGCCGGTGCACTCAGCCCGACGCTATTCAACCTCGCTTTTGTGGGACATGCTGAATACTTGCCAACCACCACCACAATTTCAATATACGCAGACGACATCTGTGTCTGGACTTCAGCAGTCACACGTCTTCAGATATGAGCGCGGCTTCAAAGCGCGGCAACTTTGACAGCGAGCTACTTGTGTAAACGAGGTCTCAGCATATCACCAGAAAAATGCGCACTAGTGGCATTTACTCGTGAACCAATGACGCCTTATGTAATATCAATCAATGGGCGGACCAATTTCTATGTCAGAGCCCACAGATTCCTTGAGGTAATTATTGACCGAGACCTCTTTTGGAGCCCTCACGGGGCCTACATGAAACGACGCGTGACAGCAACTTTCCAGTTGTTTAAATACTTGACAGGAAAGACGTGGGGGATGTCAGTAAAAGCCATTCTGAAACTCCGCAGAGCTCTCTGTCTCAGTTTTTTAAAGATATATTCTACCTGTACTGAACACGTGCAAGACAAATATTCGTGTTCTACAGGCAGCAGAAGCTCAAGCACTCAGAATTTGCCTTGGTTTGCCCAGATGCACGTCAACAGAGGCAACTATTGCGATTAGTCGGGACCATCCATTGCAAACTAACATTACGTGGAAGCCCCGAGAACGCACATCAGACATTTTGCAAGTGCCCCCTATTGCCACCTTGCAACACTTCCTTCAGACAGGCACCAAGCATCATTCTGTAAAACTATCGCCAAATACAATGACACACTTCCCTCGAGCTTCACCGCTGCATCTAAACCATCAATACCCCCTTGGTGTGTTATCAGCCACACAGTCCATCTCAGTGTCCCAGGAATCGGGAACAAGTCTGAGCTGTCGTCGCCTGTGCTGGAACAACTGTCTCTGCTCCTTCTGCACGAGAGGTACGCGGATAGTGTGCATATTTATACTGATGGTTCCACAAACATCCAGTGTTCATATGCTGCCGTAGTTGTCCCAGCAAGAGCTATTACCATCAGCTTTAGGACTGACCACCCAACGTCATCGACATCTATGGAACTAGCTGCTCTTCGCGCTGCACTTTGTTTTGTCAATCGGGAACCACCACGACAATGGTCAATCTTCAGTGACTCACAGGCAGCCCTACAATCTGTGCTATCAGCTCTGCGTCGCGGCCATTCGAACAGCTCGTCTTCGATATTAGATGCCTACTCCATACATCACATGAGAAACGACACCATGTGACGTTTCAGTGGCTGCCAAGTCACTGCGGCGTCATAGGAAACGAAGACGCCGTGAATGCCGCTCGGGCAGCTCTTGAAGACGCACAGGAAGAGGCCATACCACTTTCAGGGTCCCACGCAGCCAGCAGACTTCGAATGTTCGCACAGGAGATCGCACTCTCTCTATGGCGCATACCAAGCAGCCAGACCAACCGGAGCAATCGTCAATACGACCTGCCCTCTTTGATGCATCTCTGTATGCCAACTGGACTCCACCGAAGAGAGGCCACTCTGCTTTATCGCTTATGGCTAGGGGTGGCCTTCACGAAATCTTACTCATTTCGCATTGGAATGGCTGACAACGCTCTCTGCGATGCCTGTCTTTGCGAGGAGACGCTGTAACACACTCTGTGCGACTGTCCTGAATATAATGTTCACAGACAGTCCCTGGTGCCCGTTCTAGCGCACCTTGATAATAGACCATTGTCAGTTGCAACTATTTTCGCATATCGCCGACAGAAGACATCGCAGCTGAAGGCGTCGAAGGGACTATTTCGGTTTTTAAAAGAGATGGGCTTGGACAAGCGGCTGTGACAGTGATGTCACGTACCGCGCAAGAGTGACGGACTCTAACTGATGATGTGTGTGCTGTGTTATGGGCTCTCTCTCTCGCTCCTCCTCATCGTTAATTCGCCCCCTTCCTGCTCCCATGTGTAGGGTAGCAAACCAGTTAAGCTAAACTGGTTAACCTCCCTGCCTTTCCTTCTCCACTTTTTCCTTCCTTCCTTAAATTGCAATTGCACATTTCGATTTCACCTACCCGTTCCTCTGCCATTACATCCGTATAGCTACCTTTGTATTCTGCGTTGCCTCCACGGGTTAGCCGTAGCAGAACGCCCTGGTGATGTCATCACTGTATTCATGCAGTTGGAATATATATTGATAAATGCATCCGACAAGTTGGCTGCAGTACCGCAACAAAATCATAAATGCTCACAAACTACCCCACTTATAGCTCAACTAAACCACTCATAAGTTCGTCAATGAATTCGCAATTAGAAACTCTTATACTGGCAACGTAGACAACCGAAATACTTGTCTGCTGATAAACTTGTAGTGAATCACATTGTTCAGGTATATGAATGTTTTCTTTTTTCAGGTACCTACGAATGCCCAATTTCATGTGCCACTGTTACGAGTCCAGTGTACTTGGGCGGTTGGTCTTCTCCAATGCAGACTTTATTCGTTGTGCAAACTCCACCGGTGGTGGCCATACCTGAAAGTATATCTGTATTAGATGTCTCCACGAACTGGCACAGACATTGTCGACATGGTTTAGGTAACCAGGAAGACGAACAAGCAGGCTGTCATTACTTTAGAAGTAAAATATAGTATGGCGAATTTCAGTGGAAGTGTTGTGCTGCCATTTAAACTGAACTCAGTACGAATTTAGGTAGGTACAATAAATCATGGCGACATTAGCAATTCACATATTTTCGCAACGTAATCCAGCAAGATTATCGAACCAATGCACCCTCATGAGAGAGAATTTTATTGCGTGAAAAGCAGAGCATCTGATCACTGGACCTAACGGCTCAAGAGAGGTCAAGTGGAAAGCAAATCGCACAAATACCTGACAAGGAGCGTACCCGGTCTCCCATTTTTTTCTTCCAGACCAACTAATTCTAAATATAACCCGCTAAACTTTTTGTTATACTTCTAATTTTGTTATCACCGCCTGCACATAGCATATCACTCTTGCGAATCGACAAACAAAGTTGTAGTATTGCCCGACAGGTCCAGCAATGACATTTCCATCAAAGTAATGCACCAGCACACGAAGTAAGGCTCCTAGATATAGGATAATTTAGTTTTAAGTGAACGCGAATCAACCAAGCCTTCTACTGAAGGGGCAATCTCGGTTGCTTCCTGCTCGCCCGACAGCATGACGCAAACAGTAACATCACTCATGGGCGTCTACAAAGGGAGTGCCACTTGCATTCTTCATCTGCTAAGCTTTACTTTTCTGTTTGAAATTCTTCGGAAAAAATTTCGCTGAAGAATTTCGCATCTTGACTTCTTGTATTTCTGGAAATGGTTCTGAGCTCCTCCATTGGCGCACTTCCATTGTTGCATAAGGATCAGTTGCATGCCTCTTTATGTGACGAAGCCAATTTGTCTAATTTGCACCATTATTTGATTATTTAATTGATTGAGTTATTGTTGAATGCATGACTCTATGGAGAACGAGATCAACACCACACGTTTTTAATTATCTCACATTTCCTATTTTTAACGAATATCGCTCATATTTCTTAATACACTAGGGACGCTATAACGTAAAGCTATTCCAAACTTTTCTATTCCAATTCTGCAATCAGCCATCCGCGATTAGTCAAAAATTTTTTTGGACCACGCCCTTTTCAGCTCTGTCACGCGACGTCACGAATACCGCGATAGCTCCCCATCTGATATGACGTGCACACACTGATTATGCATGATATGACCAAACAAAAGAAAAATAGTTAACACTCATTTGACGCCTTTTCGCCATTCGTCAAAAATTTTCGGGCGACACCCAATTCACCTGCCTGTCACGAGACGTCACAAAATCGCAAAAACTCACTGCGTCAAACGGACGTGTACGCGTTAAAGATGCAATAATAAGCCGAACAAAACTGATTTTTTTATTTCTGAATAGCCGCAGGCTGCCCCGTTCCGAAAGGGATAAAAGATGGCTGTCTCCAATTGCTCAAGCACCGGCTGCTCGTACCTGCTGGAGAGCATGGGTTTATTGTCGTATAGTAAAACATTTTGCGTGGTCGTGTAGCGTTTTCGAGCACTTTCAGCATGTTTACGACCCCGTTCTGCCAACCCTTCTTTGCTGAGGATCCGTTTTCGCGTCATTCTTAAGCTTGCGTTGCATGTCGCCGCGACTGTCGACGAGCAACCACAAGCTAAGAGAAAGCGGACCAATCGCAGACGCCAGTCCCACCCTCTTCATTCGGTTATCGATTTTCAGTGGACTGGCTCGGCCCCATCTGATCCCTCTCCACTTGAGCGTGCTCCTCGCCTCCTGTCAGCCAATTAGATAAGACAAGCCGCTCAGTGTAGGCAATGTTATTCGTTTTTCAAGCAAACAAAAGAGACCTCCTAAGACCAAGGAGAGCGTTTGATTGGTCTGTTCAGACAACCCTGCCGGTGACCACTCTAGGCTTCGTCGGCGGTTACGCAAATTTGACGTCAGGAGAATGAAATAAAAACATATTGGAATAGTTTTACGCTATAGGGTCCCAGCTATACAACGGGAACATAGCAACACGGCAGTCAACGCCGTAGACTTTGTAATTGCACAAGCGACGTCCTTGTAAAATTTGCATCTGAGATGAAGATTGTTGCAGTGTTATGTGTTATGCTAGTAACTGCCTCATAAATTACCAGGCAGTATTAGAAGAGAACTGCGAAAGCTGTCATGCTTACCTTGGACTGCAGTATTAAGAGTACCATTGTCCATAAAAGTCAATTCTTCACTGCAAAACATAATATCAGCAACTTAGATACTACGATATGTCATATTACATCATATCAATATCATACACCAGCATATAACAGAATACCTTGAATCGAATGAAATTCTAACATAAAACATGGATTTCGTCGTTGTTTGAGCACAACGCAAGTGGTGCAATTTTCACATGGAATTACTAAAAATCTTGATATTGGCAATCAAATCGATAGCTTTTGACACGGTTATACGCAACAAGCTATTAAGTAAGCTATACGTAATTTTAAATAATCCTCGACAGATCGACTTGCTCCCCAGTCGTTTCTTTTAATTCCCCTTCGTATTTTACAGTAAACGTAACATCAGGTGTTCCACAAGGTTATGTATTGGGGCTCTTGTCATTTTTAATAGTTCTAAACGACCTTCGTAACAATATTAAGTCAAAAGTCAGTCATCATGCCGACGACTGCGCGCTGCACCGGGCAACTTCTCCTAGTGATCACGCGTTACATCAGAATTCCTTCAAGAGATTTTGCACCTAGTGTACGCACTCGCAGATGCGCATTAACTTTCAAAAAACCGTAGTAGTGTCATTTACTAGCAGCCATTCTCCTTCACAGTAGGTGTACGCTTTCAATAACACAATAGTTCTCCGGGTACAGTTGTACAAATACCTTGGAGTTATCTTCACGCACAACATGTAGTCATCTCAGCACATTGACCACATTACATCCATAGCACTATAAAAAATAGGTTACTTCAGACGAACATTATCTAAATCGCCAAAGCACACTAAATTTCACTGTATAAAACACTCATTCGTCCATTATTAAAGTACACTTCATGCGTCTGGGACCCGTATAAAGCGTGCGACGTTAACAAAGTTAAATCGGTACAAAGGAAGGCTGTTCGTTTCATTTGTCGTCGCTACGATCGTGATTTTGCGCCTTCATCCGCAATGAATTCTTTGAATAGGTCTCTTCTATGCACAAGGCGGCATATAGATTCCGTGAAGCTATTACATTCAATTATTTACTCATGCTGTATTATTTACGTATGTCATGGTGAATTCCAGTGATCAATCTAGAGCGATATGCCGAATACATTAGATAGGAACAAAGTGCGACATGGGACGACACAAGCCAAACCAACGAGCGAACAAATTCACCGATGATTATGACACTCCCTAATGCGAAATTGGAGCGCAGCTGGGGCGCTATAACGTAAAGCTATTCCAAACTTTTCTATTCCAATTCTGCAATCAGCCCACCGCGATTGGTCAAAAACTTTTTGGACCACCCCCCCGTCACCCGTATGTCACGCGACATCACGAAAACCGCGATAGCTCCCCATTTGATATGACGTGTACACACTGATTATGCATAATTTGACCGAACAAAACAAAAATAGTTATTTCTGATTCGATGCCTTTTTGCCATTAGCCATCGGCTATTGGTCAAAAGTTTTCGGGCTTCACCTACTCCACCTGCCTCTCACGGGACGTCACAAAACCGCAAAAACTTACCGCGTCAAATGAGGTGTACGCGTTAAAGATGCATTAATATCCTGAACAAAACTGAATTTTCTTCTGAATTGGCACAGGCTGCCTCGCTCCAGAACTAATAAAAGATGGCTGCCGCCGACCCCTCCGGCACTGGCTACTCGCCCTGGCCAGAAAGCATGGGTATATTTGCGCGTAATAAAGCTTTTTGCGTGGCCGTGTAACGTTTTAGAGAACTTTCGGAATGTTTACGACCTTGTTCTGCCAACACTTCTTCGCTGAGGATCCATCTTAGCTGCAATCTTCACCTTCCGTTGCATGCCGCCGCGATTGCCGAGGAGCCACCGCAAGCTAAGTAAAAGAAAGCGGACCAAGCGCCAACGCCGGCACCACCCTCTTCATCCGGTTATCGATATTCAATGCAGTGGCTCGGCCCCGTCGAATCCCTCTCTACTTGAGCCTCGCCTTTTGTGAGCCAATTAGGTAAGGCAAGTCGCTCAGTGCAGGCAATGTTTTTCGTTATTCAAGCAAACAAAAGTGGCCTCCAATAAACTAGGGGAGCATTTGATTGGTTTGTTCAGACAACCCTGTGGGTGACTAGCCGATGCTTGCGTCGGCGGTTACGCATATTTGACGTCAGGAGATTGGAATAAAAACATATTGGAATAGTTTCACGTTATACGGCCCCTGTTTAGGTGTTTTGAATTCGCGTTATACTCGGGCGAATAATTTGTATCTGGATGGCAGCGTGCTCTCAGTGGCGGTGCTGAGCCTCCGCTCGTGCAGCTTGTTTAGCAGCAATGGCATGCGAAGCACTTCCACTGGTTGCGTAGCTCATTGTTTAGAAAGAAGGAACACGGACGCACGTGGCTCGCGCGAGGCGCATTGTCTAGCGGAGGTAGCGCAAGAGAAGTGCCGCATGCGCAGTAGGTCGCTGCGGTGGTTCGCTGCTGTGCCCACACCCCTTTCCTCCTCCCCCTTTCGCCGTACTCTCTTCCTCCGCTTTCCGCCTGATGGTTTTGCTGCACCCTTCTCTTTCGCTTCCTTCCTCGTGCTCCCGTCGCTTTCGCCATCTTTCATCCATCATGGCGCTCCGCGATCGCTCTTGCATCCTTCGTTGTGCTCGTTCCTTCTGTTACGCCGAGGGATGAAGAGGCTCGGCGACGCTCAATGCAGGAACAAGCTCCTGAGAGCTGCGCTTTGAAAGAAACACGCTCCGACGAGGAGCGTTGCGGGAGGTGTGCCCCGCGTTCACCCGCCATTCTGCGTTTTCGCCTTCAGCCCACAGGTAAATACGGTCACACGAACCGGCCAATATGGAAGCGACAGCAGCGTGTCGCCGGAGTTCCTGGGAAATCCGCCGCTGTTCGGCGAATCAATGAGTTACGCTCCGTCGTGAAGCGCGTTGATCAAAATCGACCAGTGCAAAGCGAAAAATTCCTCTTGATGTGCCAGTGGAATTTGATTTCACTGCTACGGAGCAAAAAAGAAAAAAAGGGCGATGCAGTTCTACGAGTGGAATTCACCTCTAGCTTTTCCTTCACGTTACACGAAACGGAAACCATATTCAGTTTCGCTCCGTAGGGCTATTTTATTTCCCTAAACTTTAAACTACGTAGTAAACCAACACATTAGGCAAACAACTACTGTAGCGTTCAATTATTGAGCAAAGTGACGTGACAGTCCTGGGAAATGTTACAGAGCGGACTGTGCTTTAAATTTTGAATGCTTCCTAGACAAAAGTAGGTGTAAAACCTAAAGCACATGATGGTCAGCTCGCGATCTACCAACCCAGTTAACGTTTTTGTAATGGCGAGACATGGTAAGTTATGAGGTAGTGAAATTAAAGAAAGTCATATAAAGTGTGCATATTGAAGTTGAAATTGCAAAGAAGTAAGCACGAGTGAATAAAGAAAACGTGAAGCTGTCCCCAAAAGCCCTGCATACCTGATCAGGAGGTAAACAATGTCACAGCTTGCGGTGCCACATGCGTTAACATATTTGGTGGTCTTGTCGAATGATTCTTCAACATCAAAACCGCAGACAGTGGTGCCTTCGCCGTCCTCAAGTGCATTGGTGGCTTTGTCACAAATATTCTTTCCGAGCAGTAGTGATTCCTACAATTACAGAAACGTCATGCGCGCGAATAGCATTTATCAATTTTGATGCAATGATTATGCTTACTACGATGAGCTACACTAATTTAATTCTCTGAAATGCTAAAAAAATGCAGTTAACTATGGTATAATTTATTTCGACACTATTACCTAAGTCAACTGACCCGAAGAAGGGGCAGTAAGATATAGTACAAATGAGACTAAGAAACGCTATGTTAAAGATGCCGCAGGTTCCCAGGCAATAGAAAAAGCGTTGGATAAGGTTTTTGAAAGCCGATTACAACCTTAACAACATGGTCGTATAATTGAGCGGGTCGATAAATGTAAATACTAAAAAGATGCACCGAAATTGTACGAGTGGCGATTAACATATTCCAAATAAATAAATAATATTATAATCACTGGCTTACTTTTTTGAGTCAGTAGACTTTTTTCAGAAAAGCAACAGTGCGCCACTTATATATAATAAACCACGGTCCCCAAAAAGGCCACATACTAAGCCATTGCAAGAGCAGCTGATATTATTCCATATGTCAAATAATAATTTCTGTTGCAACTGCGCATGCAAGTAATCGATAATAAATGCGTAGCTGAGGAATGGTAAAGAATGCGTAAGGAGAATAGCAAAGAGCGAGTAGTGTGGCGCCATGAAGTAAGATAAGATGTCTCTATGATGATGATGATGTATGGGGCTTTGTGGCGCAAGGGCCAGGTATGGCCGAAGAGCGCCATGTCTGTGCTAATGAGTTTGCGGTGTAATTATGATGACTGTGAAGTTCGTGTGAGGTGGCTGTAAAGAGGCCTTAAAATATACGCTCTAAAGTGCGTAAAATCTGTATGATAAAATTATGGCGATGACGTATGACTTGTACTATGAACATTTAGATGCATTTAAAAAGAATGATATGATAGGTAAAATATATCTGATTGTAAAAAATCCTAGAGCACTACTGCCTCCTTAGAGCCCTTGAAACACAAGGGCCTGGAGGCATGTGCTATGCAAAACAATTATCGCAGTGGCATCATCTCGAGAGAGGAGGCGCTACGAATTCATGGGGCTAATAACATGTAAGACCACATCTTTCAGAAAACCTAGCACTGTGTCTGTATTAAAAGGCGGTTCTGGACCAAGAAGCATTGCAGGATGAAGAGGAATGTGCTGTCGGTATGCTAATGAAGAATGTCTTTTTCTCTCAGATTCGGCTTCCCGACACTCCAGGAGGACGTGGAGTACGGTCAGCCTCTCCCCGCATCTACCACAGGTTGGAGGCTCACTTCCGGTGAGTAGAAAATTATGGGTGCCAAACGTGTGTCCTATTCTGAGACGACAGAATAGGACATCCGTTCGGCGCGATTTTGTAGTAGAGGGCCAAAATCCTAACTGTGGTTTTATCAGGTGGAGCTTATTATCCGTTTCCGCATCCCGCATGTGTTGCCAGTGATCTCGCAGCCTCCTTCGCAAGAAAGGCCTCAGATCTGTGACAGGCACCGCAGCGGTAGGGTTAACAGCTTGCAATGAGATTGACGTGGCCATCTCGTCCACCAGAACGTTACCTTCGATTCCCCTATGGCCAGGGACCCAGCATATTATGATATTCTGATTAAATGAGTACGCTTTGCACAAGACCGAATATAGTTCATTAAATATGCGATATTTAAGTTTGCTGAGTGACATTAAGGCCTTCACGACGCTGAGAGAGCCTGTATAGATCGCTGCTTTTGGAATATTCGATTTTCTTATGTGCTTTACAGCAAAGAGTAATGCGTAGGCCTCGGCCGTAAAGATACTTGTTTCGGGATGCAGTACTTCGGATTCCGAAAACGATGGGCCGACGGCAGCATAGCATACCCCGGAATTTGACTTCGAAGCGTCTGTGTAGAACTCTGCGCATGAGCGCTTGTGCTGGAGTTCTAGGAAATGCATTCAGATTTCGGCCTCAGGAGCGTGCTTTGTAACTTTTATAAAGGATATGTCACATTGTATCACCTGCTACTCCCAAGGAGGTAGGAGCTTGGTTAGGTGCATTAAGCGATGCTCAAGGAGTGGGGCATGCATTTCATCGCTAAGCTGCTTCACACGCAGCGATAAAGGCTGTCCTATGGAGGGACGATTGCTGAAAAGTGTAGCGCACGTCACATCGGTAACGGTATCAAAACATGGAAGTTCAGGATTAGAGCGTATTTTAAGGAAATATGTAAAGCTGATGTATGATCTTCGTAGGTAGAGAGACCATTCATTTGATTCTACATATAGACTTTGTATGGGACTCGTTCTGAAAGCGCCAGTGGTCAGTCGGATTCCTAGATGGTGGACTGGGTCTAGCATCTTTAGCGCGCTCGGGGCGGCAGAGTTATATACCACGGCCCCATAATCCAATCGAGACCGAATTAGGCTCTTATATAGGTTCATTAAACACTTCCTATCACTACCCCATGTAGTCTGGGATAGAAGTTTCATTAAGTTCATTGTTTTCAGACACTTTTCTTTAAGATGTTTAATGTGTGGGACGAGAGTAAGTTTGTTGTCGAGTGCAACACCTAGAAATGTGTGCTCTTTGTTTACAGGTATCTGATGTCCACACATTTCCAAGCAAGGATCCGGAACCAGGCCTCTCTTCCTTGTAAACAGCACACAAGAACTCTTTTGAGGATTGATTTTAAAACCATTTTTCTCTGCCCACACTGACACCTTGCTCAAACCATGCTGTACCTGTCTCTCGCATACTGGGAGGTTACAGGATTTGAAGCCTATTTGAATGTCGTCCACATAGACGGAATACAAAATGGCCGGGGGTAAGGAAGCACGAAGCGTTGTCATCTTAACAATAAAAAGTGTGCACCTGAGCACGCCTCCCTGGGGTACACCAGTTTCTTGTGTAAAAGGACGTGACAGCACATGGCCGACTTTCTCCCGGAAGGTACGATTGGACAAGTAGCTTTTTATTACGTTGAGCATATTACCATGATGCCCATTTCCGATAAGTCTCGCTAGATCCCGTATCGCCACGTTGTGTCATACGCCTTTTCCATATCGAGAAATATCGAGAGGAAGAACTGTTTATGTATAAATGCGTCCCGGGTATTTCCTTCAATACGTACAAGATGGTCGGTTGTGGAGCGCCCTTCTCGGAAGCCACACTGAGAGGGATCAAGCATTTTGTTCTGTTCAAGGAAATGGATCAGTCGCTAATATATCATTTTTTCAAATACCTTACACATGCAGCTTGTGAGGGCTATCGGGCGGTAGCTTGCCACTGATGAAGGATCTTTGCCTTGTTTTAGAACAGGGACCACAATGGCTTCTTTCCATGCGGTCGGAAGGTACCCTGCGTCCCAGATAGTGTTGAAAAGTGTAAGTAGTGTCACTTGCGTGTCATTGTGTAAGTTTTTCAGCATTTCGTACATGATTTTATCAGATCCTGGTGCGGAGCTCTTGCATGTGCTCAAGGCAGCTCTCGATTCGGCAATACTGAAAGGACGGTTGTAAGGCTCATTCTCTCGACTTTTTCTTGTTAATGGCTTACGTTCTTCTATTTGTTTATATATGAGAAAAGATTGCGAATAATTGCTTGAACTTGACACGCTCTGAAAGTGCTCCACAAGTGAGTCTGCCTGATCTTGCAGTGTATCGCCTTGTGTATTTACCAGAGGGAGTGAATATGTTTGTCGCCCGCTAATTCTATTTACCCTGTTCCAGACTTTGGCCTCGTCTGTAAACGAGTTAATGCTCGATAAATACTTCTGCCAGCTTTCTCTTCTGGCCAGTCGGCGGGTTCTCCTGCCTTGGGATTTTACTTGCTTAAAGTTGCCTAGATTCTCTGCAGTGGAAGAAGCGCGTAGCAACCCCCACGCATTGTTTTCTTTCTTACGAGCGATCCTGCAGTCTTCGTTCCACCACGGGACCCGCCGTTTATATGCCAAGCCATTTACTTTTGATATGCATTTAGATGCAATATCTATAATGAAGGCTGTGAGATACTGCACACAGCATCAATTCCTAAACAAGACATGTCATTCCATGAGATATTAGTTAAGTTTCAAAACTTCTCCCAGTCGGCTGTATCGATCTTCCACCTAGGAGCCTGTGGTAGACATTCTTTTTCTTTATGTGTTTTTAGCAGTATGGGGAAGTGGTCGCTTCCGTAAGGATTCTTGGTGACTTCCCATTCGAGTTCAGACAGTATACAAGGGGAAACTAGGCTGAGGTCAATTGAAGAAAATGTTCTGTTTGTGAGAGAATAATATGTGGGTGTCTTCTTATTCAGCAAACACGCATCGGACGAAAAAAGGAACTGTTCAACGAGGCGACCTCGCGCATCGATACGAGAGTCTCCCCACAGGCTGCTGTGCGCATTGACATCGCCAAGAGCAACATAGGGTTCTGGCAATTGATCTATCAAGGACTGAAATTCATGTTTGTTTAGTTGGTAATCCGGGGGTATGTAAAGCGAGCAAATGGTGATCAGTTTGTTTAGTAGGACAGCTCGAACCGCCACTGCTTCAAGGGGTGTTTGTAGCTGTAAAGGTTGGCACGCTATACTTCTATGAGTGACTATGGTAACACCGCCCGATGATGCGACGGCATCATCGCGATCTTTGCGAAAAGTTAGATACTGTCGAAGAATCTTTGTGTGTTCGTTTTTTAAATGTGTTTCCTGTAAACACAGCACTTTTGGATTGTGTTTTTGTATAAGTTCCTGCACAACATCAAGGTTTCTGAGAAGACCTCTGACGTTCCATTGAATTATTTGTGTATCCATATTGGGAGGTAATAGGTGCTGTGTGTACAGAAACAGAAGTAGTGATTATGGAAATTACAGTGATTAAATTACAGAGCCCTTTCGAGGCCCTGTAACGGGAGTTTTGCTCTTTCTGGAGCGTTCGAGGGCGCCTCGCCACTCCTTAGGCGCTTGGCGCGCCGTGGGGATAGGTGTTATGTCCATTGCCTCTTGTGAGGCGCCGGACAAGTGCTCTTGCGAGCGAGAAGTTATCAGGGAGAATCCCGCCTTGGAGGGCAAGACCACTGCTCCCACCAGCCTGGAGGTCGATGGGGCTCCCTGGGGGATTTGGCTGCGCCGGCCGTTGCCAGCGCTGGAAGGGACCTGGGAGATTGAGGCAGCCTCGGCTGCGCCTACCTTCGGGATCGATGGTCCCTTCTCCATGGTCGATGGAGCAGCGCTAGCTGCAACCGCCGAAGGAGCAGACGGCGTAACTGCCGACTCACTGCGTGTGGGTCGGACAGCCGCCGGAGGCCGTTGTGACGCTGCCCCCTGACGCGCCACTTCGGCAAAGCTTTTCTGGGGCAGGTATGAAACCCGCATGCATGCCTCTTTGAAAGTGATATTTTCCTTGACTTTAATTGTAACAATTTCACTTTCTTTCTTCCAGGATGGGCACGACCACGAGTACGCGGCGTGCTCCCCATCGCAGTTTACACAGCGGAGAGCGTTCTCACAGGTTTCGGTTGTGTGTTCTTTGGCACTTAATTTAGCAAAAGTTTGGCGGCCTCGGCAGCTCTGCGAGCTGTGGCCGAAGCGCTGGCATTTGAAACATCGGAGTGGATTAGGCACGTAAGGCCTGACGCGGAGCTTTATTTACCCGGCCTTGATTGATTCGGGGAGGACACTTGAACTGAAGGTGAGAATTAGGCGTTTGGTTGCAATTTCTTTACCATCGCGCCTCATCTTTATTCTTTTCACACTAACAACATTTTGCTCATTGAAGCCCTCTAGGAGCTCTGCCTCTGTCAGCTGAAGCAGGTCATCATCTGAGACAACGCCGCGTGAAGTGTTCATAGTGCGGTGTGGAGTCACTGTTACTTGAACGTCCCCAGGTGACACGAGACTGGATAACTTTTCGAATTGTTTCAGATCCTGGAGCTCCAAGAGGAGATCTCCACTTGCCATCCTTGTCCTCTTGTAACCTGGACCAAGGGCGTCAGTTAAAGACTTTGATACTAGAAATGGGGAGATTGCAGCACTTGTGTGTCTGACTTTTCCGAGTGACTCACATGAAATCGTGGGAAGTTGGGTCTTTCACGACCAAAGAACATGAATACATCTTCGGTGCGCGCTCTTTTGTGAGGGCGATCAAGGACGGGAGGGAAGGAGCTAGCCATAGAATAATGTGATTTTCGGCAATAACGCCAACCACCCACCGTGGACCCCTACAAGGGGACGTTACAGGGACTGTAAAACAGGTCCTGCAAACGCCAGCTGTACATTATCACTATAACCAAATATGAGATAACCTAGGTTGGTTATTCACACAAGGTTAACCCTTGCTGCCTGGAAAAATTGGAAGTAAACGGAAGCTAGGAGAAGACAGGAAAGGCGGAAATTGAGAGAACGACGAAGGCTGGAGGGAGATAGAGATAGGAAAACGCAACTACCGATTTCCCCCGGGTGGGTCAGTCCGGGGGTTCCATCTACGTGAAGCAGAGGCCAAAGAGGTGTGTTGCCTCCGCCGGGGGGCCTTAACGGTCCGAGCACCCGGCATCGGCTCAACCTCCAGGTTCCCCCTTTCCCCGGACACGGCTAGACCACGCACGGCTACACGCGGGAGGGGCCAACCCTCGTGTGCTCGGGTCCGTGGTGTCGCAACGCACCAAACGCCTGCTGACGCAGACGCCCCTCCGAGGCAAGATGTCTCTATATAGCTATGTGAAGAATGAACAAACAGCCAGAAATACGTGAGATATTTTAAATGAATAGGCATAACGCCAATAATGGCGTAATAAACTAAACAATTTTCTCTTGTCATTTCCCGCCGCCCTATACCGTAAAGCTGAATATAGCAAACAAGAAATTCGCAGCAATATAAAATAGCGCAATAAAGGAATATCTGCAGATTTCGAAAGCATTCTCACTCTAGAAACTATTTAGAAATTCAAGAAGCAAAATTATAATTTTCATCAGAATATGCATGCGCAAATTTTTACTGTCTCATAAGAAGTTAGAATTGGCTGTGAGCGTCGACAAGGGTGTGGCTAAGAATTTCTTGGGCGTACAAACGGCAGAAATTGACCATAACAACTAAATACGCCAAGAAATAGGTAAAAATGCGAGGTACTTTGACGTCCTTAACCGTCAATGAGGCACAATATACCGCAGCCGACGTCCGCACAGGTTACAGTTGTACGGTTAGCTGAATAAACACGCATTCATCCATTAGGATGACCTGATACTAGAGAGCGGAAATAATGAACTGACAAAAAGATGCCATTGTTTTACAGCGGACTTGAACTAGACCTATAATGGTGTCATTGGTACAGTTTGCAAATGCTTTTTAAAGTAAAAGTATAAAGGAACCAACGTATTTCCTGTCATTACTTTAACGAATTCTGGTTGACAACATTGACCGATTTAAATGACAAGGGCTTCCTTAGAGCCGAGGCCACCATTACTTATTCTGTAGCGTTATTCTCCCACTCGTTCTAAGGGCACAATTCTGCAATAAATGAAGTAATGTGCAAACATCACCAATTGTATTTAATTTCAAATTGCACGTATTTCTCGTATTTTTATCTCAATTCCACAAGTGATCAAGCTATGTTGCTATGTATTGTATGTATTTCTGGCGTTACACCTTTCTTAGGACGACGACATTATAGGACACTTCATGATTTATGAATAAAAAAAATATTCGCTTGGTATATAGAAACACACTAATATTGAAACAAAAACATTCACTATGACATATGTTCGAGTGTACCTTGTGATGGCTGCGTCGTCAAAGCAAAACCAGAATACGGCTACCCCACCGAAATCAATCCTCATTTGAATAAACAGACAAAGAACTTAAGAAATTGACGTATGTGCATATCAGCAGGCAAGCTAGTTTAAGCGCAACGAGAATCTTTTGCCTTAAGCAACAATGAACAGTATCCTGAATTTGACTACTCAACTTCTCCGCAAAGAACAAGCTATTTCCATCCTTGACACTCGATGTTTATTCCCGACTCGTCTTTGTGTCGGTGCCGCTTAGTCGGAAAGCTTTTAAATTTGCTTAGGCTGGAAAGAAGCTCCGTTGTTCTTCTTTCATAAAATGTAGTTGACGGCTTGTAGCTATTTTATTGGGGTAGAGCAAGACACTGCCAAGAAACGTTCAGATTTCTTTAATATGTTGCATGCTACAAGAAAATACCGAAACCATGCAATATCACGCGAAAAATGTGCTAACGTGCTGACACTGGTTGCTCATGGCCACTGAGTCTGTTGTAGTCCTGCTCTGTGCCATAATAAATCACCCTTGGTTTCTATTCTTCTTCTCCACATACGACTCGGCCCTGTACGCTCAATAGCAGTGCTGTTTCAGCGTACAGCATTCGCGCAACTTATGCAAACGAAGATAGAGTGGTACACTGCGATGGAAGTCTCATATAGAGCATTTTTCATTGTAATTACATGTGACTTACCTCAACCACCTTGATTTCGTTGACTTGAAACAATATCTTGGGAAATTGCATGTCAATGTATCGCAGTGCCACCTTGAAGGACAAGAGACAATAAGTGAGCCACTGTTGCTTTGGCGTGCAGAATTGCAATAATACAATCATGAGACAAGGCACGTCGAGAGCAGGTCGCTTTAAATTTTTTTATGGCCTTGTTAATTTTAATAACTTATCCTTCACTTGTTTCACTTACTTGAGTTATTTGACTAAATGCCTTTGGAAGGTTTTACATATTCTTTTTCCTCTGGTATTAATTCTCAAGCTTTTTTGTGTCAACTTCATTTTCTAGCATCAGCGGTATATGTTCAACCTAAAGCAAAACTAAAAACTCAGCATCATGCGACGACCTTGTACGTCCTAGTTGGATAGTTCTTATAGCATTAATCAATTTAATTTTCGCCAAACGCATGTGTGCGCGCTGTTTGTGTACAGAAAGTTACTCCTCCAACGTATAATAGCAATCGTGTCAGCAAACACACCTGCTTACAGCGAATGACGTAGTATGTTCACTCAAGAAAATAGGGAAAGAGAAACCTGATTGATAAGGCAACTTTGTATGAATATGCGCCGCATTCACCGTACTGGTTCTCGTAATGGTAGGCGAGGCATTGGCAGAAATGTTCTACCTACGCGTGACAACTTTAAGCAAAGTTCCGCTTAACTACACTCTATAACAAGAACGAGAAGAAAGGAGGTGAACCGAGGGGCCCGATTTTTATTATTCTTATCATAAGAAGCCAACAAACACAGACACCAAAGGAGAACATAGGGGAAATTACTTGTGCTTAATACATGAAAATAAAGGAACGATAAATCAATGGAAATTTATGTGGATGAAAAAGCAACTTACCGCCGGTGGCAACCGAACCCACAACCTTCGCATGTCGCGTGCGATGCTCTACCAATTGAGCTACCACGGCGATATTTCCCCATCCACTTTCTTGGGTATTTATGTGTCCTAGTAGAACCCTGGGAGTGTTAGCCAGCGCCACCACTCATAGACCTTGGCGGCGGACGTGGAACGTCCTTTTTGCCGCAGACGTCACGAGAACGTGATCTTTTTGGGTGAAGGCAACTGGTCAATAAACCCACATACGCTACCTGAAGGCATATATAGCCGGATTCGAGACCCTCGTTATTTAATGAATACCCAAGAAATTGGATGGGGAAACAGCGCCGCGGTAGCTCAATTGGTAGAGCATCGCACGCAAAATGTGAATGTTGTGTGTTTGGTTCTCACCTGCAGCAAGTTGTTTTTTTTCATCCACTTTAATTTCCATTGATTTATCGTTTCTTTATTTTCATTTATTAAGCACAAGTAATTTCTCCTATGTTCTCCTTTGGTGTCAGTGTTTGTTGGCTTCTTATAATATTCTATAACAAGAGTGGCATAAACCTACGCAGACTGACATATGAACTAGCTGGACTACAACATTGCATCTTTTTTTTTTTTGGGGGGGGGGGGAATTCTAAACGTGATGTTGCTGCGCTATGGTCCTTGTGCAATATATTGCGAAAATAATTACCGGCGCTACGATGAATCGCTTCACAATTTTGATGTAGCTAATGGTAGAACTCATTCATTCATTCATTCATTCATTGTGTATTTTTGCTTTCGTTATGAAGGAAAAAATAAACAAAGCATTTTTAGAATCATGGCCAATGGCAAATACGGTACATAATTGTGACACGTGTCCGCAATGAACACGCAACTATCCGCGAAAGAGTCGTCATAATTCATAGTTGTATCAATGTAAACAATACCAGCAAGGTAAGAAAATCACATCTTTCTTTCACAAAATTGAAATACTAAGTCTATTGAAATTTGGTAAAATATGAACAAAAATAAAATCAATGCGGCAGAATGAAAGTATCACTTGCTACGTCACATTGAACTTGCATCTCAAATGACCAGGAAAACATTTCTGGTCGAACCCACATCACTATGACCATGGGCGGCTATGCCCTTAGAATTCAAGCATTGTGGCGACATACTGTATTGCTGAAGACATATTTATTTAGAATCTGTACTGGTCGTTGTGAGACTTTTGTTGCTTCGAGTATAAGTACATACACTGTTCACTGGTATTGTCCCAAGCTGCTATGACACTCGCTTGTCAACGTCGGCCATGAGCATCATGGCATGACGACGAAAGACTTACAAACAAGCGTTGATGTGCTAGGGCTGTCGAAGGCGTTATGATGACGATTGCATGAGAACTGAATGACGACAAATGTACGACGACACTGGCGCGGCAATGACTGAATAACGAAGACTGTATCATGGTGATGGGTTGAAGACGCACTTGGTATAACAAAGACTATGTGACGAAGATAAAGCGATGATGATGCCAGTGGTGTAATCGTATGTGACGATGATGTCCTGATGACCATGGTACAATGAGTTGGATGATGGAGCCAGAATGAGGGCCGTGGAACGACCAAGATGTGATAACGACAATAGCATGGCAATGGATGCACGACGACGACCGCATGACGAATACACAGTGATAATGATGGCATGACGATGGCAAGAAGGCGATAAGGTGATGACGAGGGTATGACGGCGATGGCTATACGACGGCATATGATGACAACATGATGAGAATTGTATGACGAAGCTGCAATGACGACGATTGAATGACCATGACAGCATCACGATGACGGTATCGCGAATAATACATGACGACTGTATGACGACGATGGCTTGACGACGGCGTGACGACAGTAAGATGGCAAAACTGGAATGACGACGATGCAGCAGCTACCATGTCATAAAAACTACGAGCACTTACCTACTTTCCCATTGTATTAGGCAATTTGGTACACTGGTTAAGTGTGAAAGCGGTGACCATGGCTCGACAAAAGTCATGTCAATAAGCTGGAATCACGAATATGAAACGAAAGCGACGGCATCACAACCACATACGGATGGACGGACGGACGGACGGACGGACGAACGGACGGACGAACGGACGGATGGATGGATGGATGGATGGATGGATGGATGGATGGATGGACGGACGGACGGACGGACGGACGGACGGACGGACGGACGGACGGACGGACGGACGGACGGACGGACGGACGGACGGACGGACGGATGGACGGACGGACGGACGGATGGACGGACGGACGGACGGATGGACGGACGGATGTATGGATGGAAGGATGGGCGGCAGACTGACGGATGATGGATGGCAAAGGTGCTTGGAATACCCTAAGAATGCTAACCAATTAAAAACGTTCCATTAGATTTTTCGTTGCTTAGCTAGAAAGTAAACATCATTGTAACAATCGTCATTAGCTGTAAAGAATTTTGTAAACTACTATACTAAAGCCTAACTTCCCATAGATTTTTGCGTGTGGGTAGGATCTGCATTATTTCCTTTGTTATGCCATTGTCCTCGAGAGCAATAACAAAATTCAATAATGACATGCTGCTTCCATTTTTCGGTGAATTATATACTGCCTTTAAGGTACGAGAATATAAAGCAGTGGAAGCTCGAGCAAAAGAAAATTCATCATGCTTTAATTGGTTCGTCTACTGCTGCCCATTAGCAAATGCTTGGCCTGAATTTCGACAGATTTCATCTGCTGAATTAAAATAGGCGGCACACCTCCATTTATTCTATGTCTTTCAGCATCCAAAATTTGCCATGCACGGTGAAGCTGCCTAGGTGATTTCTAATGCATGAGATACATTGGGCCTGATTACATGAAATCCCAAGAGTGCCATGTCATTTCAATTTTTCCCTTGGTGCACCGACGGTCTATCATGCGCCTTTGCTGTTTCAGCTTCATGCATAGCTATACGCGCAAACTATTTGGCATATAAATTAAGAAAATAATTGAGTCGCGGTACATTTTCACAAATAGATGTAGCTAGCCCATACAGCTTATCAAGAAAATTTATCCACTTGCTTGACGTATGACTAAATGTTTCGCGTGCGTGCATCTTATATACTCATATAAACATAATCTTAACTGCTCGTGTGGCACGTTATTCATCCGAGTGCAAAAGTTAGCGGGCTCATACAAATTTACCTAAAGGCTTTGAAGGTATGCATCATATAGTTACCAAACAATTCGTATAAAGCTATCAAACAAAAAATATATCTAAAAAAATACCGCGCAACTCAAAGGTGATTCTGATACTAGATTACTTCTCTGGTACGTATTTTGTTTCCCGCAAATATTCAGTATATATTTTATAATCAAAATGTGAACAAATGAATTCGAAGTTATCACTTCCCAAAAGCACAAAATTGCTTTTCGTACGTAACAACATGCCCATTACGCGCGCCGTAGTGGGAAACTCTTGAACACTTTTGACCATCTGGGGTTCCCCAACGTGTACCTAAATCAAAGTACATTTGCGTTGCTCTATTTTGCCGCCATCACAATACCGTTGTGATGGCCGTCATGAAACACATGACCTCCAACTGTAAATGTTCCATGAATGGTTGTTGCAAAATTTTCCATACATTTTGCGCACCTAGATAAAACCTTCTGTGTAAAGCACTCATTTATGCCCTGTTTACGTGCTGTACTTCCATTTGTGCTGTTTATTCACTAATAAGCGCAGCTGCGGCGTTGTCTTAAAAATGCTTGCGCCTACATACGCTTGCGTTCATTTATTCAAGCTTTTCGAGAAAATACTACAATTACGGCGATCCAGACAACACAACTCACCCAGTTTTGCATTGCAGCAATGTACTCAATGAGATCCAGTGTGTTATTAAACGCGCTCGCATATTTTCTGCCCACCATAAAGCACATTTCCACGGTAAATTCTTTAGGTGCTCTCGGCATCACTTTTGCGTCTCCTGAAAAAGCGACTTTCAGTAAAGATTTTCTTGTCTAATTTAAAAGATCAGGGCCCAGATCCACAATAACAGTGCTACGCTCTGGGACAAAATTTCCACAAATCTTGACGCAGGACATGCAATTATCGAAGGGGGCCAGCCAATGGCAATGAACAATTGCGAACGTACAGCTTTGTTATGCCGGCCCCAGAGCTCTAAAATAAATAATTAATGCGCTCACTTAACATTCACAGCATTATTGTTTATTATTGTTGTCATTAACTATTAGTTGCTGTTAGTATCGCTAATCTCCACTAAAAATTCGGAAAATATATAGAAAGAAAGGTGCATTCACGTTCTAACAATCGCAATGCCGAGAAGGCACCGCGGTGTTGGTTTGCGCTGTTGTTACATTGTCGAAATTGTAAATAAAATAGGATTCACGGTGTTCGCGTTCTATGTGAGGGAAAGCCTTGCTTTTCAGTAACGTTAGCTTGGTAGGGTTAGAAGTGTGACATTTTGATTTCATATTTTGCCGTAGTGGAAGGCCGGGGACCAAATACACATGAGAACGATGACAGTTCAACGCGATCCCGAAGAAACTGTGCCTATCGTGTGCATTGCATTTTAGATGCTACATAATCAAGAATATGATAACATGTATTTAAGCGATTTGCCTAAGCAGCGACTTCACTAACCACATGAACCTCATCGCACGCACCTCATAGCACCTGTGTTCCCCATAATGCCAGCTTGCTGCATCAACCAGTTTGCTACGCGAAATTTAGAGGAAATATCGCACTATCAATGCACACTCGATACGACTACTACAGTAAAACGTTACCCGACCACTATATAAGCACGTTCATCTGAAGTGATGCTCGCTGTGGGACGGAATATATAAAAGGTTCACCGTTGAATGATAATGTAACGATTAATAACGTACGTGTCTTATTGCTGCTACAGCTTAAATGGTAAAAGTGGGTACCCGCACTTCGCGTCAAGACAAAGTTTTTTTGTAAGATGGCCCAACATTCTCTTCACACGGTTGCACAGTCTCGTTGTTTCAAGTGCGCCACGTTTCTTTAAAGCGGAGATGCTTTTCTGTGCTATTGCAAAGGCTGATAGGATTCCTACGAGGCGATGGTACCCGGCCATCCACAACACATGTTAGCAAAGTAGGCGGGGTTCATTCTTGCAGATAGGCTGGCGTTTGCTGCCTAGGAGGGCACAATTTATTATCCATTTGTTGATACGTGAAGACATTCTCACGCTCTGGTTAATCCCGCTGCATATAAGTAGACTAGCGATTTGTGTTTTGAGATCAAGTCGCTAACGCGATGTTCAATATAGGAAAAACAAAATTTTGACGTTTCTTTTTTTTATCTCACTGGGCTAAGCCAACAGACGTGATGGCATCAAAAGTTTGCTACATCTACGTCTCTTTCCTCTATGTCATTATTTCTGCATAGGAAAATTTTTCAACCTTGTGACCCATTAGACAGCTAAGCAGGTCTGTCACGCGAGGTTCACTTACAAATATTACACTTATTAAGACACCGAATATATGGGCACTCCAGGCAAATTTATGGCCTCAGTCATTCAGTAATGTTCGAAATACATACGAGGAGTTTTCCTTAATTTTAACCAAGGATTTAAAAAAAAGTGGCTGACCACATCTGAATGAAACCAATGCCATATATAGTTCGTCCTCATATGGCACTTCTTAGAGTATACTTTTACATTCCGCTTAAATATTTGATTAGGCCAGATCAATTATGCAAATCATTATTATTCAATTTAGGGTCAAGTGTGTTTTTAAGCTGGGGGGTAATTGAGAAACGACCAATGCGATGTTTTGTGGCAACGTCCATGCTGCATGTTGATTTTTTTTTCTTCCTTTTTTGCATTGGCGTTTAAAGAAAACCTGCGAAATATACCAGTGCCCTCAACCACGCTTCAAGCGAACGGACGTGGAACTCTTTGACATTGGCTTCACAGAGCATCAGCATATTGGGCGGTGGCACACAGAAAGAAAGCACCGTCGTGCCTGATAAGCGATAGGATCAAGGTACGATTGAGAACGCTGCAATACGATATCGCATGAGCACGGTCTAGTGGTTTTATTTCACATTTCGCGGAATTTCTTTAAACGCCGACAAAAATCACCATACAGCTTCTACCATCGTGGGCAAATGAAACGCGAATAGCGGAGCGCGTGGCCGATAGTCCAATCAGCGCAACCTACTGGTCATGCTCAATTCAGGCGGTGAGTGCGAGAGTACGTGTTTCACTGCGATATGTTCGACCGCAGTTTCCTGTGTGCTAGTTTTGTCATACCGCTGCAACGGCGTGCCTGCTCGTGCCACGCGGTTTTGCCTAAAGGCAGCCCGCAATTGCGAGACGAACATATGCTTTGCTCACTATCAAGCGTGGCTTTTGCTTTGTGCATTTATTTTTGCCACCATCGTCTCCTCCCTAGCACCGGCGCTTTAGCTGCTGGAAGGCAACACTGCTCATGCCACTCACTTGTACCGTTAAAAACGCCGTTTGTACAGGAGCGGGATGATGTTGCCGTATCGGCGCTATTGTGTATAACTGCCGGACCCGGTGTTCCTAAGGCCATTAGAACCCAGCCATGCCTGATGTGTCGAAAGAATACAGAATTCAGATGATTGCTATTTACCGGTACAATGTGCCGCAACGTGACATTGCCAGCATTACAGGCCGCCAGTTGTCGACTGTTAATCGGATTCTCGACGCGTAGCGTGACGAGGGGCGGCTTGGAAGACTACCTCGTGGACACAGACGTCGAGGTACGACAGAGGACCAGGATTTTCAAACCGTGGCATGCACAGCTAAAGCCCCACCGGCGCGCCGCACAAGCTGTGCGCCAGTGCGGTGGTATGACAAAACTAGCGCGCAGGAAACTGCGGTCGAACATATCTCAGTGGGACACGTACTCTCGCACTCACCACCCGAATTGAGCATGGCCAGCAGGTTGCGCTGATTGTACTATCGGGTATGCGCTCCGCTGTTGGCATTTCATTTGTCCACGATTGTACGTTGCTACAAAAAAAAATTGGATAAACCATTTCAGAGCCCCCTCTACTACTTAACTACACGCACTTCGCCCTAAAGTTAATGTTGAAAATTTTGCAGAATTGACCTGGTTAATTTACTAATTAGGCGAAATATCAAAAGGTCTCCGACAATTAGGATGCAGCCTACTGCGAAATTTGAGTGCAGCTCGACACGTGTTGTCATTTTATGAGTGTGGGTTCGGCTTCCACCTCTGGCAAAGTGCCTTTTTGAAAACAGTTCCATTTTATAATTCTATCTCTAGAATAAAAGCCGCAGTTAATTTGGACGCTCTCCCTATCTTAAGTCTTTTTTTGAGGTCTGTGAACATGCTAATGTTCTTGCAGTTTACCAACCTTATAAAATATAATTGTTAACTTGCTTTTTCTACATAATGTTCTTTTCTTGGAGGCTGGGAAGCAGAGGTCAAAAGAAAATATCCCTTTCCTGTAGATTATAGACAACATATCCCTCAGCGTCCGGCAATGTTTTTAGGTTTAACACGAAACACGAAATCAGCTTCACTTTTAACACGAAATCAGCTTCAATTGTTTTTAGATTAAATTTCAAAGAATTATCAGCCCAACGAATTAGTAGCCCGGTCTCTCTTGAAGAGCCGCTGTTGCGGTGGTAGCGTTTTCTATAGAGCACGCCTCCAGGCCCTTACTTACGAAGTGCTCTGATGAGTCAGTATTGCTACTGACAGCGATACATTTTAGCATATCACTTCTTCACAACATGTCTTTTATTTTCGTGCAACATATCAATGCATACGCTATGAATCATGTTCATAATTTCCCGTAAGTGTATATTTTACGCACAATATAGCTAATGTTCTTGGGCCATTGTACAGCAGCGTCACACATTGACCACACCATCGACCACATGATACCATTATTTGGCCTTCGTTGGCCTACCTGGCCCCCTGCACCTTAAAACTTCATTATTATCATACTTTATTGAATTATATGCAGTTTATGGTATAACGCATTATCAAGCTCGAAGGCAATGTCTTTCTACAATGGCCTCTTACATTCTTCGTTTTTGTTTAAATGCAATGCCGAATGCAGAATCAAATAAACTTGTTGCGGGCCAGAACCACGATATCATTATGGAGCACACCACAGTCCGGAACTGAGGATTGATTTGGCCACCTAAGGTTCTATAACATGGACCTAATGCAAAGTACACAGGTATTGTTGCATTTCCGCCAATATAAAAGATGGCTACATATGAATTGACAGAGCCATTCAGTTCCAGATTGAACAATGCACGTTACGTACTTTTCCTTTTTCTGCAGAACCAATTGAGGAACAAAAATTTTGCTTACCAAAGTCCCTAGACTCACAGTACAAGGGGATGGGATCTTCAATATCTTCGCTGCCACCTAGAAGAAAAAGTACAAAAATACAAGAATACTTAAGAACCGTAGCTGATTTTCTTTTCTTTTTCTGCATTGAGCATCGCCTACGGACTCCCTCCACTCAGAGCCCGGGGAACTCCTTTGGATAAGCATGTAGTGAGAGCTTTTACAAGTGTAGCAGCTCTAAGAGCTCACTCGCCTGGTCACTTTGATGTCCGTCTACGTAATGGGTGGCCGTCGCTGGAATTCAATCATGCTTTCAGGAATCTTACAAATAAACAAGACAATTATAATATATTTTATCCTCTCTGTAAGCTTCCTTTTATAGGGTTACATGCAGCTTAGAAATAGGTTAGCAACGATCGAATAGTGTTTCATGCTCGCAGTCTGTTATTTTCTTGAAGAAATCAAACGAATTCTGCCGCGTTTTATCACGTGACGTCATTGTGCCTAATAAACTTCATGGCCAAACGATGTTGATGGGGGTGGAGTCAAATCAGATGAGCGAACTGCAAAGCATCGAGAGAAATAGTACGGTATCATTTAGGTATCAGAATTTTCTTGGAATAATCACTTGGTCTTGCGGGATACGCTTCCACTATTCTGCGTCAGTCCTGGCTTCGGAAACTTCAAAAAGCTGGGCGTTTTATTCTGGTGTTTGACGACGGGAACAAAAAATAGTTAACAATGTGGAGCCAAATACATCGAATACAGACTTCCTACAAAAAGAAATGGGGGCTTACTTTCATCGGACGTTGGTGGTGAACTTTCCGGGATTTCTGTGATCTCATGTGCAGTGTCTCCAGTACTGGAACGACTTGACACTGCCACTGGGGCTATCCTAAACTTGTGAGCGAGAATTCCTCGCTGAAATGTTGAGCATTGTAAAGGGGAGATATCTTTACGTTAAGCTTGGCTAAGAATGCAAAACGTCATAAAAATACCACAGAAGTATAAAAAATTATGTTATAATTTGCAAGTACATTCCCTCTACCTAGTGTAAATTACACAAATCATTGCCTAATAAGTAATCATCTGGTGGGCAAACATAAAGCACAGTGCGCTATGTACACGCCAATGCACTTGTTCAGCGACTGTTTCTGCAATTTGCGTACACAAATTAAGAAAACCAAAACAAGGCTATTATGTAACACTTCATGCTTGAAGTAACCAACCTAGAGACGTATTCTGGGAAGGTCATATTCGCCGATATCACTTTCACTGTGCGCTTACTGGCTGGTTGAGCAAAACTGGATGACTTGATTTACTGGCTTAGCACGACGTCATGCAAAGGCGGTAGTATCACAACCTCGGTCCCGACATGGGACTAGCCAGGCAGGTGGCAACACCTTGAACGGGACCAGAATAAATGTTTTTTCCTCCTCCTCCTCCCTCCTCCCCTACCGAAAGTGATCGTCCGAGAATACGTCCCCTGTAAACTATGTGAAAGAGCGGCGAGTGTAAGGGCACTCCCATTCGTCGATCCCTCGTCGACCAAGCGGTGACGATGCGTCTGGTTTCTCTTTTCTTGAATTGAAATGCACTCTGTCTCTAGAAACACTCTAATCTACAGCGCCGACCTTACTTGCTCCGTCAGCGGCATAATACAAAAGCGTCAGTGGCGCCGGCTACGTGAATACGCGCTGTTTGTCGGTGTATTTCTCATCGCAATAAAAATTGGACAACGCATCGCCTTCACCCCAGGAGTACGGGAGGAGTTATTTTTTTCACTAGATCGGTGCACCGTAATGCAGGCCTATCTATACTGCAGTTATATAGCGTATAACTAGGTGACCTTGGTAGTCCATTTGGTATTGCATAAAAAACAGCAATTTCGAGAAATCAAAGAAGAACTGCGAATTCGTCAATCCCCGCCATATTGTAACATTAAAACATTCGCTCTATCACTCACTCTAAACACCGACCTGAATTTTGTGTTTACAACTTTTTTACTTGACTGGGATGTATAGATGATATGTCGTAGATCCAGCATTTATTCTCTGCGTTCTTGCTACAGAACCAAGGGGCTCCACGAATAGAAAATTTTCGCCGAAGAGGAAAATTTAACAAAATGAGTATAGCAGTGACACATTCATAAGAAGTTTCGCCTAAGCAATAAAGGGGGGAAATCACCAGCGTAAATAGAAAAGTCACAATACGGAACTTTGCGTGGTTTGAACACGCCTAGTTGAACGCATTCATGTATCTACAAGGCACGTTCATATTTGTAAAAAAAAGTATAGGCAAGTAAACTGAGTCCTTGTATCTTTAAAAATTCGGTGATAACCTATCGGTAAGCTAATACTGACAAATAACCAATGGAAGAACACCAAAGCAGACACAAGTGGAAGGGATAACGAATGAATGGGTCATTTATACAACTTAATTTTGAGCGTGCTTGATGCTCAAAATCTAACATGCATCTAGATATACTAGTGCCGATTTCACCAGGATATACAAAGAGAAATTCTGGAGCTGCTTGTGTATTAAAAATATACGCATGAGCTTTTATAGAACGCAATGCCGGAATTTACTTTGCGGATCTTACCACGTGTAGCCGGCCTCCTGCACTGTTAACGATCAGAGACGACGTATGCGTGATATCATGATACAAGTTCCTTTGCAGTTCTTCCCCGTTTAGCTGGTGAGAAAACACATTTATGTAGAGCTATACAGAATAGCAGAAATACATTTCTGGCAGAGGCTGCTAGAGAAAAGGCAATAGTACTAATGGTGTTTACAGGTTCACATTATGTGTTCAATGACCGTACTGAAACATAAAAGCAATCATGAAGCATCATGCTAGGAAAGCCACAAAAAAGTAGTTAGTCATTGCTTTCTCCTACCAGAAACATTAGAGGGGCAGCCTAATTATAAAGCATCATGTTAAAAGAAAAGTCACTGAGGACATGGTTCTGCAATTGGTAGCTTCCATTATCGCGCGACAGCATTAGATTATGTTGTGCATAAAAAAGCGAATAATTTTCATACATGATACACTGGCAGCCTATGAGTCAGTGTGGAGGAAATTGGCTTCATTGAACTCTCTATCAGTATGTGTTACCCGTGGTTAATATATTGCGGTTGAGTTATTTCGGGGCATTCTTCAACTCTAGGGAAACAACGGTTAAACAAATACGCCTAAAAGGAAGCTCCATGAACCCTTAAATTTGATATGGATGAAATGGCTTTTCACTATGCTGGCTTGATTGTCTTCAGCACACATGTCTCTGCTGACTTAAGGAGATACGACAAAGGTATGGAGTTTAGTGAGCTTATTGATATACAAGCTTGAAAATTGTGCGTACGTAGCAAGATGGCGAGACCGAAATACATTAGTCTTAATGGTGAATTCATTTAGCATAGCCTCAGCAGCAGTATTTAGCCTACTTAGATATGAGCTGGCCGGTCAACGAAGACAGGTCCTAAGATTTGCTTTATTATTGGAAATTCCCGACCCGCCGTGGTTGCTCAGTGGCTATGATGTTGGGCTGCGAAGCACGAGGTCGCGTGATCGAATGCCGGCCACGGCGGCGACATGCCGATAGGGGCAAAATGCGATAAACTCCCATGTATTTAAATTTAGGCGCACATTAAAGAACCCCAGGTGGCCGAAATTTTCGGAGTTCACCACTAGGGCGGGCCTCATAATCATATCGTGCTTTTAGCAAGTATAACCCCGTAATTTAATATAAATTCCCGCTTAGTCAAAAAGACTTACCGCACCTTGTGCGCGAGGAAAGAGAACCTAGTAGCTCATATTGCGAAAAAAATACACTTAATTCCTTGAGTAACAAATCAGCTGATGGCGAGGATGACATTAAAGCCCAGCCTATTAAAGCAGTTGCTCCCATAACCTGGGGCCCCATGGTACACATTCGTAACAGTATATTATCAAGTGGAATTTTTCCTAAGACACCGAAAATAGCTCGTGTCGCTGTAATCCCTAAGGGTGGAAAACACAATGACTTGAATAAATATAGACCAATTTCGGTATTGCCGGTATTTTCCAAAGTGGCTTAACGTATTATATATAAGTGTCTGTATAGTTTTTTTCTGGATAAAGGCGTTATATCGGATAAGCAGTATGGTTTTCAGAAGAATGAAGTTACCGAAATGGCATTATTAAGAGTCCGAGATAGAATAATAAATAACATCGAAGAAAGAAACTTTACCATTGGTATATTCCTAGATTTTTGCAAGGCTTTTGATAGCATAAAACATAATATATTAGTAGAGAAACTCCAAGTTTATGGCATTAGAGGCATAGCATTAGAACTTATGCATAGCTACCTTGAATCTAGATTTCAGTACACTTCCTTGAAAGGTTACAGTTCTGAAAAGAGCATGATTAAATATGGGATACCACAAGGCTCCATTTTAGGGTCATTATTATTTATTATTTACATAAATGACCTAACTAACATTCCATTGACAGAGGAAATCATACTGTACGCTGATGACACTAATGTCTTTTTTTTCGGAGCAGACCTTCACGAACTAGAAGTTACCGCAACCCATTGGTTACAAGAACTTAGCGAGTGGCTCTATCTAAATAAACTTGACCTAAATGCAAAAAAAAAACGAAATTCACAGTTTTTTATTCCAAGAATAGGCAAACAGATTACGATGTAAAGCTTTTTTATTCTGGATCGCAACTTGAACATGTCTCAAGCCATTCGTTTCTGGGTGTTACGAGAGAGAGAGAGAATGAAGAGGAAAGGCAGGGAGGTTAACCAGATATGAGTCTCCGGTTTGCTACCCTACACTGGGGATGGGGGATAGGGGTTACAAAGATGACAGAGAGGAAAACGCTAAAAAAAGAAAAAAAACAAAAAAAAACCACGCAATGATGGAGGTACACACACAAAAGGCGTTCCAGTTAAAGTCGGTCACACAGGCCGGTAGAACGCAAAAAGCGCAATAGCGCTTGCACAGCCTTCTTCTGTGACGGTAGGTCGTTTCGATGTTGCAGAATTCTTTTTTCGGATAGCGGTTGGTTGTCCAGTTGGTCAAATTCCTGGCTGAGGCATGCCCTCTGTGGACTGTACTGCGGGCAGGTGCACAAAATATGGCCAATTGATTCTTCATGGCCGCAGTGGTCACAGGTTGGGCTGTCAGTCATCCCTATGCGGAATGCATAGGCTTTAGTAAAGGCAACGCCCAACCAAAGTCGATATAAAAGCGTGGCGTCTCTACGGCGAAGCTGTGATGGCGCTCGAAGACTTAGTGTTGGATCAAGTGAGTACAGTCGCGTGTTTCTTAAATGTGGCTCGTTCCATTGCGACGCGGTGCACTGCCGAGCAAGTAGGCGGAGCTTCCGTGCTGCGTCAGTTCTAGAATGAGGAATTGGGACGTGGCGCTCCTCAGTATGGGCTGAGCGGGCAGCGTGATCCGCCCGTTCATTGCCGATAATCCCGCAGTGACTTGGAAGCCACTGAAAAGTTATCTCATGGCCTGCTTCACTTATGTGTTGCAACGTCTCTGTAATATGGACTATTAGTTGTTCGTGTGGTCCGCGTCGTAAAGGTGACAGTAGAGACTGCAGTGCCGCCTTCGAATCGCAGAATATTGTCCATTTATGTGGTGGTTCATCACCAATTTGATCAAGGGCAGTAAAGAGCGCTGCGAGCTCTGCAGCCGTCGATGTTGTCGCGTGGGTCGTCTTAAATTTAATTGTTGTAGCTTTCGCTGGTATGACGATTGCCGCCGCGGAGCTACTTGGAAGGACAGATCCATCAGTGTAAATATGCGTAGAATCACGGTAGTTCTCGTACAAATGTAGTAGCGTGAGCTGTCTAAGGGCTGGCGATGATAGATCAGCTTTTTTCGAGATACCAGGTATTGTGAGGGTGATTTTTGGCTGAGCGAGGCACCATGGAGGAATCGAAGGTCTCGCAGCCGGGGTGAAACAAGCTGGCAATGATTCATCATATGCCGTTATCGTCCGGCTGAAAGATGTGTGTGGTCTGTCCGCTGTTAGGGAGGCCAAGTGGTGACGAGGAGTCCTGGTCAGATGCCTTATATGGGTCCTGAGTACTTCAATTTCAATGTGGGTCCTGACAAGGTGATCTCCAGCGATTGCTATCGTAGCCACTGTTGAAGCACTCTTAGGCAGGCCTAGACAGATCCGGAGCACTTGACCCTGAAGACTTTGTATTGTGCGTAGATTTGTTTTACCTGTGTTGATCATTGCTGGCAAGCTGTATCGCAGAAATCCTAGGAAAAGCAACCTGTACAGTTGCAACATCGCACTTGGCGACATTCCCCAGGTCTTGCCAGCTAAAAACTTGAGGAGGTGACAGATGCCTGTCAACCGTTTTTTCATGTATGATACGTGTGGGCTCCATGACAAGCCCCTGTCAATTATGACACCTAGGAACCTGTACGATCGGACCCATCGTATTATTTGGCCATTTATCATTACACTGTAGTTGGCCATGGGTTTGCGCGTAAATGGCACTAGTGCGCATTTCTCTGAGGAAATTTCCAGGCCTCGATTACGAAGGTAGAGAACAGTTTGTGTGGCGGCTCTCTGAATTCTCGCTCGTAACTGTAGGCGTGTTACTGCAGACGTCCATATGCAGATGTCATCGGCGTACATTGATAGCCTGACTGTAGTTGGCACGTGCTCAAGGAGAGCAATCAGTGTTAGATTAAATAACACAGGGCTAAGGACACCGCCCTGGGGGACGCCTCGGTAGCTGTAATGTAGAGAAGTATGGCCTTCTTCGGTGCTTACAAAAAAGGATCGCATGGATAAATAACTCCGTATCCATTTAAACATCCGACCACCCACTCCTACCTCTGCGAGAGCAGAGAGGACGGCTTCATGCGTAACGTTGTCATACGCCCCTTTAACGTCGAGGAATAAAGAAGCGCAGAGACGCTTACGGCATTTCTCATGTTGAACGTAGGTGACCAGGTCGACGACGTTATCGATCGATGATCGACCGCGTCGGAAGCCCGCCATGGCATCTGGGTAGGTGTTGTGGTATTCCAAGTACCACTCCAGGCGTCCTAGGACCATCCTCTCCATTACTTTGCCCACGCAGCTCGCCAACGCGATCGGGCGATATGATGAGAGTTCCAACGGCGACTTGCCAGGCTTCAGCAGTGGAACAAGGCGACTTGTCTTCCAGGTTGTTGGTAGTGTGCCATCTGTCCAAGAGTCATTGTACACCTCAAGGAGAAGTCCTCTCGCTCGCTCCCCCAGGTGACACAGAGCTCGGTAGGAAATTCCGTCAGGTCCTGGCGCGGAAAACGGATGAGCAAGTGCTAGCACTTATTAGGCCCTTAATGAATGCCATTCGCGTGTTGCTAAGCAACATGCACACACCGTCTGCCAGAAGTGCGCTTCAAGTACTGGACGCTCTGAGTCCGGTGCTTGCAACCCTTGAGTAGACCATGGCTCCACAGCCACGGTCTTTTAGGGAAGAGGTCCGACAAGCAGCTATTTTTCAGTGGAATGCGCGCGGACTCAGAGCGCGCCTTTCGGATTTCCGTCGCTTCGTGTACGCCAATATGTTTCCCATTATGGTCATTTGCGAGCCGAACTTATCGAACACAATCAGGCTTTCTGGATATGAATTATTTATGTCGTCAACTATTTATGAAAACAGTAAGGTTTTGGTGTGTATTCGCCGTGACCTCACCTACACTCATCAGCCTCTACCACCTAATGACTATAATCAATATATATGCCTAAACGTAAGAAAAAAGAATTTGGTGTTTACTTTTGTGGGCGCCTACATATCTCCGTCAAGGCGATTTGATTACAAAAGACTCCAAGACATCCTTTCTTCAACCTCCAATCCCTGGGTCATCATTGGAGATTTCAACGCCCATCATACACTCTGGGGAAGTCCGATGATCAACGCAAGAGGCAGAGCTCTGGTATCTTTCGCCTCCAGTAATGAACTTTGGCTGTTGAATGATGGAAGTCCTACCTTCTTACGTGGCTCCACCTACAGCAGCTGTCTTGACTTGGCTTTCGTCTCATGAAGCCTTGTCAGAGGTGCAGGGTGGTTTGCGGACATAGAGACGCACGGAAGCGACCACATTCCCACGTACATCAAGATCAGAGGATTGTCCCCTTCCAAAATACGGGATACGATCCAAAGAGTGGACTGGCCTAAATTTCAGTCTATTATGGAAGAACGCTGCGACGCCAAACCATCTTTCGACTTGGAAGAAGCAATCAAGAGCGCGGTGCAAGACACTATGCGCACTCTCACATGCTCTTCGAAACTGAACGAATTTGATGTGGAACTAGAACGACTTCGAGCAATCCGACGACGTGCTGAACGAAGATACCGACGTACGAAAACAGTGGACGATTTACGGACCGCCAGGCGCACGCAAAAGAAGATACAGCGCCGGTTAGACAAGCTCGAATCGCTACGTTGGAATGCCTTCTGTGAGTCGCTAGATCCACGCAAGCCTTTATCGCAACTATGGAGAACGGTGCGCGGTCTCCGGACACTCCCCGTACAGCGATTCCCATTCAAGGCGCTTGCCCTCTCTCAAAAGAGATCGGAGATTGACGTGGCAGAGGATTTCTGCGCCAGATTATCCGGCCAACTCACGGCTACCAACATTCGATCGCCTTCGAGTAACTGTCCGCCACCACGTGATCACCGGATGGATCTGCCATTCTCAATCCACGAACTTAAGGCAGCATTAGCTTTGTATAGCCGCACATCAGCGCCAGGACCTGGGTGTTACATTTCACAAAAACCTAAGCTGGACAGAACACATAAATAAGGTACGCACTAAGGTTGCACGATCTGTTGGCTTGCTACAACGGATCCGATGCATTGTGCCTATCGGGCTTGTCATACAATTCTACTTTTCGTTTGTGCACTCGCATCATAGCTACTGCCTCTTAGTATGGGGAAACGGGAATAAAACAGATATAGAAAAAATGGCAGTTTTGCAACGGCGAGCTGTCCGGTTACTGAACTTCTCGAAACAATACATAGGATCTTCTATACAAATGATGCGCTACAACATTTCTAATATTAGAGACTCTTACAAAACAAAGGTCTGCATACGGCTATTTAAGGAGATCTCCAGCAACAGGGAACTGTTTTCAACTCTTTACCTGAGTAGAGACACAGGATTCAACCTACGTCACACATCAATAGTAATAAAGAAAGCAAGGACAAAATATGGCACGCAAACGATCGAATATGAAACCGTTTCTTTATGTAATATGTACCCTAACATTGTTGACGAAGCTGTAAATTCTAGAACAATTCAGAAATTTGAACATGCAATACAAAACATATTATTTTCTGATCACTGTGTGTTTAACGAATGTTAATAACGTTTCTTTGTTTAATATCAATAGTAATGTTATTAATGTTCTATTCTGAATGTATAATTTTTGTTAATAACAGGTTGTTCTTATTTTTCCTGTGCTGTATTTATTCAGTTACTTGCTATTTGGCAAACGGTTGATACTTTTCATTGTGTTTAAAATTTTGCTGTAAATAGTTTTGAAGTTTTGTGTCATATTAGTTGTACTTTGTTATCACTTGACTGGTACTTCTGCTGCTCCAGCGAGGTAAAGGCCTTAGTCAGAGGATTACGCCCTCCTTTTGCCTTACCTTGCGGGCAAACCTTGTATTTATGCTGCCCAAATAAAACTTTGTACTTTGTAAAAAAAAAACAAGTAGCGTTTTCTGAAGCGGAACCAGCATCCTAATATTTTTCTGAACAGAAGATTAACAGTAATTTCAGTGATTTCATCACTTCTGTCCTACATATTTTTGGTAGTTCCGAGATGTGGTGTCACCTCGCCCAACGTACCATGCCATAACTTTTGAACAGTGTTATTAGCCTAAAACATTGAAGTCAGTATAACAATGGTCTCGCAAATTCTTTTTCTCTTCCGAAAATTCGAAAAAAGCTTTTAGACCTATATGTTAAAATTAGTATATAACAGTCAAGCAACATCACAAGAAATCGGTTGTGACGTCCAAAATAATTTGGTTGAGAAGTCACTTCTCTAGAAATTTGCCGTGTCATGTCGCTCGTGAAAGGCCAGGCTAAGCACGTTTGGCAAAACGAGACTTATTTAACATTTCGCAGGTCGCAAGCACAATAAGAAACCATATTCCTTTGCAGGTAGTCGTCTATTCAATATCTATTGAATTAGGGCAACTGCGGAGGCACAGCACCTCATTCATGGTATTCTGGCGAAACAACATAACAAACGGTTCTGTTGCAATCTTAGCCGGACCCTAAGGCGGTCCTATCCTGCGCTCGATGCGTAATCTCTCTCTTTTTATACTAATTGCTGGTATACGAATGCCTCGTTGTTGTGCTGGGCAACCATTTTATATGCCACCATTTCACAAATAATTTACTGTGGCGTCCCGGATAGAAAGGTAAAAACCTACTTACCTACTACAAGGTATCTTGCATGCGCCAAAGAATACTTCGACTAAAGATATACCGGAGATGTACAGCGAAACAAAGCTCTATCTTTTTCCTTTACTTTATGCCCGACTAAATGTGCGCGTACGGCCTCGTATATGGTTGGGTATTTCCAGAATACTAATGCTGTTTACTACCTAATGCGATGGTGCAGCCAGCTACCATAGTTACGGCGGGGTTTGTTCCTTCGCTCGTAGTATTGGTTGCATTGTCGACAAATTCTGCACCTGTGTGCACCTTTGGGATCTGTGTTCACAGTTGGTTAGTAATGAATGCTTAGGACAATAATGTAGTAACCGAAGTGTTAGGATGTCATAATGGCGTCGCTGTTTCTTTATTTCAGCATGAGAAGCGTGAGAATTGAGCCCGACCATGTGGCAACATACTCTATATAGAGCGCATTTTGTTAATGTGTTCGTTGTAGAGGCACTCGACCCAATTGGCAACACCTTTTCCGTCCCGAGGTGAAGATTGAATGTGTGACTAAGGGAGGACTAATTTATCCAGACATATAGTTATAGTCGCCTCTATATGATTAGTCCTTTATTTTTTCTAGAGAAATATTACCTCACAACAAAGACTCCATGTTTTCAGTTCGTGGCCTTAGGGGCGCTGGTTCACATTCCGTATTTCTTGACTGGTTTGCCATTAAAATATTTTTTATCTATAGGCTTGACAGAACAAGTTTGACAATTGTGTATGCAAATACCTCGTAAGACGACACAAAGCCGTTGAAATCTGCAGTGTAAGTACCTCGTTTCCACGTGTACCTAATTTGTCAGGTTTATTGTTCGTGCTCATGTATCTGCAGTTTGTTCGATTTGAGAGGTACTTCATCTATTTTGTGCACGGTCTTTAAATACAGAGTTACGAAGCCGGGCTGATTTCTTTTGCATTAAGACAGTGATTTCTGTAAAATTCGTGCATTTTAATAACTATAGCAATAAAGGTCTCTTGAGAAAATTCACAAATGCGAAATCTTGGAATGCTCAGATTTGGGAACAAATTCATCGTACATAATACATGTACACGTTATACAGACAGGGCAAGCAAATTTTAGAACTACATTGGTTCAATACAACAGACGCTTGAGACAAGGCGCAAAAGATGGTGACGGGCACCAGGGATTGGCAGGATTGGCGATATATATATATATATATATATATATATATATATCGCCACGTGTACTTTTTATCGCGTGGCCGCGTTTCATCGTCTAAGAAATGCCATCGCTCAGCACAGAACGCGCCTGCATGTATAGGAAGTTTCTTGAGTGCTTCCGATAGTTTTATCTACTGTATGTTTCCACCAAACTTTGTGCGTCTGATTGGCTGTACGCTTGATGCAAATGGTGTAGAACATATCGGAAGACAGGCGGGCACCTGTTGTTACTCTGGAACGTTTGATGGCTCATCTAAAAAGCGGACACGCTTGACCCACTCGTCATATTTTTCGACGATCGCCAACTGTGTTCGCCGCTTTCGCTGCGCTTTGAGTGTAGCCAGTTTTGGAGGGCACAGGTTCGCCCAATAAAACACTACTTTCGCAATTCAGTTTTGCTGCTTTCTTCACCTTTACTACCCCATGACAACATACACACACACGCAGGTATATATACGTGTGGGTCTCGAGATCGACACGGGCACCCACGCTCCGCTATTATATATATATATATATATATATATATATATATATATATATATATATATATATATATAGAGAGAGAGAGAGAGAGAGAGAGAGAGGACATCGCAGGGGAGCACATCCACTCTTCCTTGGTGAACTTCATGTGACTTTGCCTTCGCAACATTGGCGCGCTTGTCCTCGAGCACCATCCGTGTCGGTTTGTTTACGGCCAGACCCATAGACGTACATGTCCAAGTCCTATAACCGGAGGGACTAGCGGGGCAAGGTAACCCTGGTGGGTCTTTCACTGTCTACGGTCAACATAAGGTGTGGTGGGTGGTAACGAAATTGTAGGGACAGCCGCACAGGTATGACCGAAAATTTTCAAGCACCCAAATGAGAGACAAGAACCCCTGTTCTTTGACGAAGCAATCATATTCGGCCTTGGTTAAGTCCTGGTCTCGCAGGCTATGACATCTTCGCCGTATCCACTTTTGCGCTGAGCGAGCACGGCCCGAAGTCCTACGCCGCTGGCATCCGTGTGAAATTGCGTGGGCGCCATGTGGTAAAAATGGCGCAGTGCGGGCGGCGATGTGAGCAGATGGCACTAGGTTGTAAATGCATCGTCGCAAGCTGAGGACCAGGTATAAAGGTGGGTGTCGCCTCAAAGGAGTTGGTTCAGCGGAGCAATTACAGAAGCAACATTTCTGATAAAACAAAAAAGGCATGAGCATGGTCTGATGAAGTTGCGAAATTCCTTCAGGGTCGTGGGCTTTCGGAAATCGGTGACCGCGCCAAGTTTAGAAGGGTCGGGGAAAATTCCGTGTAGGGCAGCGACGTGTCTGAGTACCGTGAGCTGCTTGGCTCCAAAGCGACATTTCTACATATCAAGCTGGAGGACTGCCTTAGTCAAGCACTGCAATGCCTTCTCGAGACGACAAAGATAACAGGGTAACTCGGAAGAAAAGGCGGCCATGTCATCAAAGTAACATAAGCACGTCTTCCATTTCAGACCACGGTGGTATTGTTCATCATCTGTTCAAATGTAACAGGGGGCATTTCTTAGCCCAAACGGCATAGCGTTAAATTATTACAGGCCACGTGGCATTGCAAAAGCCGTTTTTGACTGATGGGCCGAAGCCAAGGGCACTCGCCAGTAGCCAGAATCTAAGTCAAGTGAGAAAAGGTACTACGTGCCCTGCTATTAAGTGAGAGCGTTGACCATGCGCAGTAAATGATACACGTCTCTACGCGTCATCCTGTTAGGACGGCGGTAGCCCACGCAAAACCGGATGCATCCATATTTTTTCTTCGCTAGTACTACAGGGAACGCCGAGGGGCTGCAAGAATGTTGAACAACTCATCGCTAGAGTATATCACCGACAGCGCTCGGATGCTGCCCGGATGCTGCTGCTCGGATGATGCTCGGAGCGCGGGTGCTCGTGTCGATCTCGAGAAACACCGTCGATGTGCGGCCCAAAGTGTGTTTACAATCGAATGTAGAATAATAATTGCGAAGTAAGCTAAAGGGCTTCGAAGGTTGTGCAGGGCATCCATGGAGCTGTCGATGACGTCCGGCATAGACAGGGAGCAAGTAGGGCAACGAGCCAATGTGCTGATGTCGAAGCGGGTGCCATCAAGAGGTGCGTCGAAGATGGTCACCGAGTCGATGGGCTCAACACGTAAGGGCACTCACTACGACCCAAAGTCAGGAAAGAAGCGTTAGCATTGGCGATGAGCATATGACTGAAGCTCCCGTTGACAAGGATGAGAACGAAAGAAAGAGAAACATCGTTGATGAAGAAAAAGTATGTGACAGTGTAAAAATACAGTTGTATCTGTGAAGAAATTGCGGCAGGCCGTCGCAATCACAGATGAGTGCCGAGGTATCCTAGTGTCCTCGGTAACGAACAATTTGTGGCTGGAATCATTGGCATCGAATTGCGCATCCGGAAGCAGCGAAAATTCCAATTAGGTGCGTGAGCAGTCAATAACGACCTTGTAATCGCATAGGAATTTCCTGCCCAAGAAGATGCTGTATGAGCAGAAATACATAAGAGAGACAATTGCTGTGCAGAGCACTTGACCAGCTGGACAATCTTCCACTATCAGAAGTGAAAGCTTTAGGTCAGTACTCCCCATAGAACGTCCACGCTGAAGGCCTTACTCGCGTTATTATGGTTCCTGTGGTCTTTGGGGCTACACTATATAGACTGTAAAAATGCCGCCCCCTACCGCTCTGTAGTGTACGCGGTTTGTTCGTGCTCGTCTCTATTTCTCCTTATTTCCCCCTTCCGCTCTCTTTCTCTTTTTATCACCCTTCACCCTTCCCCCCAAGCATGGTAGCCAACCGGAACTGCCTCTGGTTAACCTCCCTGCCTTTCTATGCACCCTTTTCTCTCCCTCGACTATGTGCGCGAATCCTTCAATGGCGATTCGGGTAGTGTATGCTGCAACAGGGGTTATGTGCTGTGTGCTTGTTACAGAGCGACTGTGCACACCTAGATGTCATTGCTTTCCTGAGTGAGTGACAAAGTTCTGTGGTTTCACAGAAACGATGGCTGCTTTTGCAAATCAAACAAATGCAATCTCCAGATACACCTCCAGATAAAACGCCACATCACTCTCGCTGTCGCTCTCTGAATCCTGTGTTATCTGCGCGTGCCTTGACCACGCAAGCTCTTCGCGTGCGTTTTAACAATACCTGCATTAGTTATAACTGCACCTCGGTAAGGCCAAATGAAAACGCGTCAAGCTTGTCAGCGCGCTCGCTTGCCCGCAAGGGGTTCATAACTCGAAGGACCATTCAGCGGCATTAAGCTGGACATAATTGTTTTCGGATTCACAAACTATAAGTGCTTAGGTGTCCTCGAATTGTTTGAATCACTTATTACAGTAGTTTGGCTACGTTAAGTTTCTCTTTACAGTACTCTCAAAGCCAAAATCTCTGCACTGAATCCAATTATTCGAGTTTGTTTTAGAGCGCAGCTCTTTGGCGTCCGTTCCTGGGTTTCGCGTCGTCGTCGGCGTTGTCGTCGGCGTTGTCGTCGGCCTCGTAACCAGCTCCGCCCCTCTTTCATCCTCCCAGCGCTAGCAGCGACTGACTGATACCGCTGGATGCCGCTGACGCCGCTAGAGAGTCAAGATAACGTGACTGCATAGAACACCGTCGCCGCCATGCAGAAAGAGGAGGAAAGGGCCCCCCCCCCCCCTGTTCTTGTGTGGCGGATAGGGTGCTCTTCAGTTGCCGACGCGCCGGTTATTTCACGTAGGCCCCGGCACGTCGACGAATACGTGACCACCTTCCCACGGCTAGACCTGGTTCTTAGCGCTGCGGAAGCGAGGGTATCATATTGTTTGTGTCGGCATCGGCGGCGTTGTCCCTGAAACCAACTCCGCAGCTGGGGTTGACTAACTATCGGCGTCAGCGGCATCAGTCAGTCGCTGCTATCTCTTCCCTCCTCCCTTTATCGTGTTGTCCGCTTGCTGCGCGCGCTTCTGCCCCCATCGTTTGCCGCTGGGTGTACACGCCGCCCCCCTCCCCCCCTAACTCCACACCGATGTTAGTAGTGGGGGACTTTAATGTTGACACAAAGACAAACAGCAATTTCCTAACACTTATGCGGGAGAACATCCCGTTCCTCTCGCTCGTAACGCGTCCCACGGCTGTGAAAACCTCGCGAGGCACTTGTATAGATCTCGTCTTTGAGAATCAAGCATTGGTGTACCAAGTCGAACATATATCAGTCTATTTCTCCGACCACAAAGCTTCCTTCATGACTGTCAAGAACTGTTAGTGGAGTCTTTGTTAAAGGAATACGTGTGAAAAATAAAAAAAAATTCTGTGATAGCGCATACATGTGTTGCTCGATTTCTTTGCTTCAATCTATTGAAAAGGTGAAACAGCTTATTTGATGCGCTCAAATTTCGCATTAGGAAGTAACGTAATCGTCGGTAATTTTTTTGCTTCCTACATGCCACTACGCTGATACAAGTCATAATTCACATCGAGGATATATGGCTGTCATCAAGCTTACTCTCACTTTGCAGTATTCATAAAACATTCTTTGAAAAACGTCTAGGTTTACTTTTTCTAAAAATCACTTTGCCCTAAAGTAAGTATTGTAAACGGCTTGTAGCACGATCTTCAAATGGCCTTGGTACCCTTACTATAGATGTATGGGAATCTTCAAGAGCCGAAGACACAAAGTGTAAATGCTTTCCCAGTATAGAGCTCTTTTCCAGAGTGAGGACCATATTATCGTGAACGTGTAAGATGAGGCGGCCATCATCTGCCCTGCTTTCCAGAAGCTTTGGGTACACGACAATGCCTGCAACAAAAAATGCAATATGCTATATAGCAGTCATCCCTCACAGTTTTTTTTAACATGCGCTGAAATCATTGTACGCAGCACTCATTACAGTACGTCTACGCCGATCTCATTAGTACATTGTTTATTAGCGTTATAGAGGCATGTGTTGGGCCATAGTTTTTGAGGAAGGGTAGCATGAGTACAGTAAAATTAACAGAGGGTCATTGTTTTACTTTAGGAATATTGGGTAGGGATGTCTTGAAATCTACGCACATATTTTGATTTCGTATTGAGTGATGTGAATTGAAAGTTGTATTTTGCACTCGCAAAGTGTCCAATAAATGTATATTCATAGAAAATAATCATCTACTCTGTGAGAATTGCCATCTTGCCTACGTGTCATCTTCCCTTCTTTCTGTCGCTGTAAAGTTTGTGCTCCTTTTTTTTTGTGTACACCAGTACAATAATGCAATTTACGGACTTTACAATTAAAAGAATCAAGGAATGAGCGTAGCATGATTATGATTTCTGGGCTCAGCTGTAGGAGTATCACAAAAAAATCATCTTTCCGAGCACATAAATTATTTATGGTTTTCTTTCGCAAAACTGTGTTGAACATATCAAGTTCCGTATTGTAATATGACATACCTTGTATATTCGTCTTATCAGGAGAAGTCAACAAACAAAGACATCGAAGACAACGTACGGGAAATTACTTGTACTTAATAACTGAATTAAAGAAATGAAAAATAATGGCAACAAAAGTTGAAGGAGAAACAACTTGCCCCCTGTGGGGAACGATCCCACGTCTTCGCATTACGCGTGCGATGCTCTAACCAATTGAGCTACGGAGGCGCTGTTTTCCATTGCACTTTCTTGGGGATTTATGTTTTACTACGAGAGCTGATTCTGGGAATGTTAGCCAGCACCACCACTCACAAACCTTAACGAGGGATGTGAAACATGGTTTGTGCCACAGGCGTCATGAGTACGGGATCTTTTTGGTGGAAGGCAACCAGTCAATGAACCAACAAATGCTACCTGAAGGCAATAATGTTGCCGGAATCGGGAGCTTCGTTATGTAATGAATGTTTAGTTCATAAGCCTTCAGGTAGCATGTGTGGGTTTATTGAGCAGTTTCCTTCACCAAAAAAGATCACACACTCCACATACTCGTGACGCCTGTGGCAGAAGGGATGTTCCACATCTGTCGCCAATGTTTGGGAGTGGTGCCGCTGGCTAACGGCCCTAACGTTAGCTCTAGTAGTAAAACATTGACTACCCAAGAAAGTGCATGGGAAAGCGACGCCACTGTAGCTCTACCGGTTAGAGCATCGCGCGCGTAATGCGAAGACGTGGAATCAATCGTTCGCAGCTGCGGCGATTTGTTTTTCATCCACTTTCGTTGCCAATAACTTGTCATGGCTTTATTTCAAATATCAGGCACAAGTAATTTCCCTTATGTTGCCCGTGGTGTCTTTGTTTGTTGGCTTCTCATGATATAAATAATACAAATCGGCGCCCCTTGGTTAACCCCTTTATTCTCGTTCATACCTTGTATATTGGTAGTCAAGGGCCCGCAAAAACAAAATATTATGCTTTGTGGTGCTAACCTTTGAGGTAAACAACAAAAGTAAAAGGAAGACAAGGAGGTCTGTTACATTCTTTCGAATATAGGCGGTATCACTATTCTGCGACTAAGCGGTTAATTGTTGTGAGCATCTCCTTACTCTTCTGAATAACTGCGCCACAAACGTGCTGCGACAAATGTAGATATACTATTGAAAGCAGTTGTCGTCACCAACGTTAAAGATGACTTAGAAAACATAATTACAGATTTGGACACAACAATTCGTAGTGTAGCTTTGAGGATCCGTATACACAACAGCGAAATATTCTTCAGTAGCTTTACTAGAGAAAAACCTGGTGTTTAGCGTCTAGACCCTGCGGAGAATTACTTTTACGTAGGCAATGTAGATAAATGGGCACGCATCATGATGGGTGAATATCCGGCGACACTCAATTGGGTACAGCGCCTGTGCCCAGCACTAAGCTTACGGCCAATTACTACGTAGTTAGAGGCAGCTTGTTAACATGTTTGTATAGAAAGCACACTTTGCACGTACAGTTTCCTTTGTATCAACATATTGGCTGGTTTTTGTAGGATAACTAATAAACTTGGGAAATGCCACACATCTGGCAGCTCCAAGGAAATGGAATAACATAGGCACACCTAGAAAAGGTCGGGTGGTGACATCTCATTTTCTAGCAGATAATAAAATGGCTGAACTTGATGACTTCTGGATAGAGTACGTACGTGATTGTCTGTTGCAATAAAATGAAGGCATACTAAGGATTTCAAAACGTTGGTTTAGAAGGCAGAAGAAAACATTTTGTTGTGGTAGAAGGTAAGACAACATAGGATTGAGGCGGCTAACTTGACAAAGTGTCATTGGCGATCACTGAGAGACCATCTTTTCACTGAACCTGTAGCAGGCTGACTATTATGTGTAGCGAGAAATTTAACCGAAAGTAAATATATCTTGCTGACACTGAGTATATCTAGGTGAAAGACCTGTCTCGTATCCTCGCGATAGAACAACTGGGCCTCTCTTACAACGAACCAGACGTATAACTGTAATATGCGGCCAAAAGGTATTTGAAAAATTATTTAGTTATTGGGGGTGTGGAAATGTTATGGCATCTCCTACCCTAGCACCTGTATGGCGTTTAAAGCTGGATCACGTGTCAGTACGACCTCTGAAGCGCCATTGCGTAATTCAATTTTTTTGTCGTTTTCGCAGTTAATAGTGTTACGCAACATGCATCACTTGTTCTGTGCTTTCATATAAACATCCACTATGCTGTTCGAGAATTTCCAGTGTTTCTGAGTGCCGGTTTGGTCCAGATTATGCTCTAGGTGCCACCGCAGAAGTAGAAAGCATAATCGCGTCTACAGAAGCCCAGTGGTCGTCAAATCCTGGGAGTAAATTATTACGCACGTATATCAATGCACAAAAGAAAGTCACAGTTTGGCCCGAAAAGGGAAGCATCGATTGCGATAGTTACTTAAATATAGATATACTGAAATAAGCATAGCAGTTACATCCTTTAACGGGCGCCCTCCGAAAGGCTGCACAATATAGCGTGCACTGCGATAAGGACAACGAGAACGCTTTCCAAGGTTTGAAAACGCTATTGCTTTCTCGTCCTGGGCTTGGCGCGCCAGACTAGACAAAGGAATTTATAGTTCAGTGCGGCGCAAGCGGCAGGAAGACGGGCGTGATTCTTAGTCAAGTAGGCAACGGCGATGAAAATGAGGAAAACACTACCCTCTATTCCAGCCGTAAACTGACTACGAGAGGAAGCCTACAGCGCTTCAGAGAAGTAATCTGCTTGTTTGGTTTGGGCTGCCCAGAAGTTATCTTGTTACTTGTACGGAGCGAGGTTCATCTTCGAGACGGATCACTGTCCTCTGACTTGGCTCAATCAAATCACGGCCGCTCGATGAAAACGCACAAGTGCGGCCTGCCGCGTCGCACCGCCGTCTATGGGTGAGAGCATGGAGGCGGAGTTTACAGTTGTTGCCGCGTTTCGTGAGGAGGGCGCTAGTAGTCAGGGAGTGCCCGCAGGAGCCCCCGCGAGGCACTGCCGGGAAGGAGTGAGGATTAAAATGTGCGCGCAGGTCAGTGTGTGTGTGTTTTTTTTTTTCGTGTGCATCGTTATCGGTGAGTGTCACTCGATACAGTACACGCCTGTGTGACCTTTTATGCTTGCGACACAATGCCGCGCAACTGTTGTGTGCCGCTGTGTACGACGAATGCTTCGAAGAACCCCCAAATCCACTACCACGAGTTCCCTAGCGACCCAGAACGCAGGGCTGCATGGCTGCGAAAGATTTCCCGGGAGGGACCTGGCGGAAAAGGAACAATATGGCAGCCAAATGACAGGTCATTGGTGTGTGCTCTGCATTTTACAGAGAGTGACTACAAGGCGACCGCCAAGTTGAGGGTGCTTTTGCCGACTGTGGTGCCGACAGTGTTCCCCGGTTATCCCAGCTACATGAGCACGAGGACCACGTCAGCTCCAAGGAAGAAGCGGCCGCGCTTGGAAAGAGATGATGATCCGCAGTCACGGGCAAAATGCGCGGGCACTGTTGATTCACATGACGAGCTTCCTGTTAGTCAAAACGGTTCACCGCCTGACAGCAATGAAACCGTAATGCCTAACAACACCAAACCAGTGGTTGAAACCTGGGCTAGAATTGCATCATTTGCACATGCATCATGCGAAACTTCTCTCGAGTTTCAAAAAATTACAGAACAATCAAAGAAAACAACGCGCCGCCTTCAAGCGTAGGTCGCGCGTCTTAAAGGAGCGCTGCAGACACTTCAAGAGAAGGTCGATGGAGCTGAGGAGCTCGCACAAGCTTTTGAAAAGAACAAGGGCATTGCCTGTTTTATGAAGGTACTTGATGAAGCTGCACAAGGAGACAAGACTGCCGAGTTCATTAGGAACCAAGTCCGCAGTTTCTCCACGAAGAAGCCTAACTATAGTGACATCATTCTAAGGGAGTGTGTAATTTAGAAGGCTTGCTCAAGCAAAGGATATGAGCATGTAAGATCCAGAAATCTTTTTAACCTTCCTTGCCGCTAAACGCTGCAAAAATATGTTGGCCATTCAATTCGTAAAATTGGCGTCACTTCGTTCATAAAGGAGCGGCTGTGTATCGAGTTTAAGGGGCTCAGCATTGAGCAAGAAGCTTCCTGCTCGCTCTTCATTGACGAGATGGCCATACAGAAGAGGGTTATGTACGATCGACAGGTCGACAAGCTTTTTGGTCTCATTGAATCTGGAGCAGGAGAGCACTCAACAGCCGTCCCTCAAGTCGCAAACCGCTTACTATGTTTTGTAATAGGAGGCTTGTCGACACCATACATCATTCCGGTAGGGTACTTTATCACGAGGTGTCTGAAATACGACCAGCTGTTCTCTATGACAATGGAAGTGCTGAAAGTAGTTGAGGACGTGGGATTTCATGTTGTGAGAATTGTTGCTGATAATCATCAGACAAACGTTACACTTTTCAAACGCCTGAATGAAAATGGCACACTTGATCATGCAGTGCCGCACCGAGAAGGTGCTCCTCTGTATCTGTCATTTGATCCGAAGCACCTGATAAAGAGCATTCGCACTAACTTTCTGGAAAGAGAGTTGATGGATGGCGATGAAGCAATACGAGGAGGTACGTATCTCAAGAAACTGCTGGAGATTCAAACTATTCTACTTGTGAAGCCAGTAAGATTTCTTGCATGGTCTCATGTAGAGCCCAACAATCTTGAGAAAATGAAAGTGAGGAGGGCAACGCAAGTTTTCTCGCCAGTTGTGACTGGGACGCTCAAGTACCTTCAAGAAAATCCTCAATGCCATACAGATGCTGAGGAATTTCAAGGATGTTCTGCCACCACTGCATTTATGCATATGGTGGCGAACTGGTACGCCCTCCGTGATATCCGCAGTGTCAGGCCACGTGGCCAATATGTTAAATCCCAAGGGCCGAATGAGGCGCCTTTCTTCACCACAGATGATGAGCGACTGTCGTGGCTAGAAGTAGACATTATTGCCTACTTAGAGGAACTTCAGCGTTCTGGCTGCAAATCAAGAAACAGAATGACAAAGGAAACATACGAGGCAACAGTTCTCACCACACGATCGACAGTGGCCCTAATTGAGTATCTTCTTGAGCACGGAAAGTAAATACCATTTTCAATCCTAATCTACCTCTATATAATTTTAATGGGTAAAACAATTTACAGTTCTCATTGTTTTAATTTGTTCCACAGCTTCCGCTACGTTCTGACCCGAGGTCTAAACAGCGACCCGCTGAATCCCTGTTCAGCTGCTTCAGACAGTACAATGGTGGAAATGACAGAGTAGACGCCCGGGCAGCAGTGTTCACAGCAGAGAAGCTTCTGAAGGTACCGTCGATTCTTGTATTGTGCTATGATTTTTGCAATTACTTTCGTAATTATTGCTCTTCTAGGTTGCAATACTGCAAGCTGCAAAGAATGGGAACGCCCCTGTCACTTCAGAGGCCAAAACATCCATTAGAATGGATGTAAACGACAACGGCCCTGTTCCCATGCCATCTGGTCTTGTGCTTGCTCCGAGAGAGCTGTCCAGCAAACTTGAATTCTTGGGTAGCTGGTCAGATACGTGGGCTGGCATAGAACTAGCTCGAATTGCTTATCTGGCTGGTTACCTCGTGCGTGCTTTTGAAGAGAAGGTAAGGGCACCTTCTTTTCAACAATAACATAATAGATGTGGATAACATCACAAGCCACCTTCCGGCACCTCATTTGTGATGGGCGCGGTTCTTGCTAAAAAAATCAAGATCCTCTTTAGAATGCGCACTTTTATATCACTTCAGAGGGTGGTGACTTGGGCTAGTTAGAATTCAGTCATATTGGTTACTTAGCGCACTTGCAACGAAATGGTCAAACAAGGAGGTGACAAAGACTCACCGCTTTCTTCCAACTAAATTTGTCACCGCTTTGGTTTTTGAACCTTGTCTTTCGAGTGCGCTAAATAACCAGTATGACGTACTTATAGTACGAAATGTGTTACTCATTCCTCTGATTTGTAATTGCCTTTCACACAAGTGCAGTGCAAGGCTTGCAAAGCTCAGCTGCAGCTTCAGAAGACAGACGAGGCGCTGTAGGGGCTAATCGATAACATTAGCAACGGCGGCCTCAAATACCCGGATGGAAATTATTGGCATTTGCAAGCTCATATGCGTCTTTATTAACAGGGTAATGAAGGTACCGGAAGTGAGAAGAAGTGGCAAAATTTGCGGCCTCTAATCGTCAGCGCTTCTTCCGCACCTGTTGCATGCCGGGAGCTGACTTGTGGAGCGGAGGGCCACGCCATGGAAGTGTGCAAAGTTTTCCTGAGAAAGCTCTTGCGACCGGTCCTTGCAAACTGGGCAGGAGATATTAACCTGTCAGTTGAGGGATTTGTACGACTGGCGCAAAAGCCTCTCGCCAGGAAAATACTGCGCCTGTGATTACAACACAGTACACTTTCTCCGACAAGGAGAATAAAGCAGCCGTACCTTCACCGTTGCTCTCAACGTCCTCTTTTTTCTAGAGTGAAAAACATAATGTTTCAGTAAATACAAGCGCGCTTGTCAACAAGCAGCTGTGCTGTTGCACAAATAACTGTTCCACAAACAAACATCTTCGAGAGTGCACAGCACAACGGCAACATAGGCGGAAACAGATATGCGGACAATACGAACCAGCCCAAGCAACCACTTTAGTTATAAACGAACAGCTGCTATATTTTGGGGGAAACATTGCCGACCTGATACATTCAACAGACACACTTACTAATATGATTGACGCTATAAAAAGATTTATTACCGCCCTTTAAATAGCGGCGAGAGCACGCGAGCTGCGCTGTCACGCCGCGATCCCCCGCAAATATCTCCGTCTGCTTTCCCCTACCGGTGGCGCCGCTGCGGTGGCCCGGAACACTAGGCGAGCTACGCCGTCTCCGCCGCATACGGCAGGCCGCACTTGTGCGTTTTCATCGAGCGGTCGTGATCAAATGCCACACAAAAATGGCTGCTTGCTCCGATGTAGCCTCACTCTCCAAGAGTACTTCTCCCTTAGATATAAGGGAAATTGCAAAGCAATGCGGATCGTTTGAGCAGGTTAACTTGAATTGTGCGTTTAGGGATCCCACCTAAATTTTGGTGTTGTTATTGTTAATTTGGTTAAGCCAAGAAGATCCCCTCTCATTTAGCAGGGCTCCTTTCATGATTGCTCATTTTGTCACCATGAAATTCCTTTAAAATATTGGCATAGCGATATGCAGAATTTGTTGTTTCTGCACTTATGTTTTCTTTGAAGCCTGCCGGGTCTAAAGTGAGATCCAAGATACGTCATCTCGGCGCAGAGCCGAGTTGCGGAGTTCACTTTGCATTTGCCTGTCATTGTTGGATGTTTTGGGGCGGTGTCATCATTTCACAGCTGGTGGCTGCAAGCCAAGTCACCCCCTCCCTTTGCTAACAGCTATTTTCTTCCGGCCCAGCGGTTATCGGCACTGGCCAGTCGAGATTTTCCGGACCATGGAGGAGCTGCTACTATCGGCCTGCAAAGGGTGCTGACCTGCAAACGCTTCCCAGCCAACCGCAGTTGTTTATATTGACGTGCGGGGGTGGCGTCCTTCGAAGAAGCGACCTTTGAACCCTTTCCGGCGCACTTGCACAAGTCGCTTTGTGAAGCCAACAATGAGCCTCTTGTAGAGAAGCGACCTTCGAACCTTTCCAGGCCCCCTACGACAAGTCGTTTTGGGTAGCCAACAATGCGCCTCCACGGACAGCCCAGCTGCGCCAGCGAGGCTAGCCACGTTCGGCGGACCGCATATTGTTAGTTGACACGCCATCGCTTTCACGGTCTACTTGAGGCAAGAGAACTCCTGGAAAATGGTTTTTCGATGCTTTGTCCCGGGCCCAAGAAATCGTCCCAGTCAATTGAGAGACGCGGGGGCTAACTGCTGGGTTAGCTCTGGAATCAAGAGGCACCTGTTTGGATCAGGCGTTTCAACCCCTGTCTACGAGGACCCCTTCACCGCGTTCGGTGAAACCAAAGTGCGGATGTGAGTGTGTGAACCTTCCCATCAAATGCGTGACTTCGGACACTTCCATTGGACGAAGGTTGAACCGCAGTTTTACCTTTTCCTACGGATCTAGGGAGGACAGTGTTTTTAAGCAGCCCGTTTCGGCTGTTCGATGTGCTCACTTTTCAATCTTGCTAGCCTGATGAAATGTATCTCCTGTGTTCTTCTAAATATTGTACATAAAACCCGTATTTCTCGTTCTCGATGAGAACAAGTCCCTGCCTTCAACAACGTCCTTAGCATGGATGAGTTGGACGACGGCATGGGCCGGCTACCACTTATTATGCGAAGCATATTACGAGAGCTCAACCCAGCTCCTCAGGCGCGGCGGTGTCGCCTTGAAACCACGTGACACCGTGACGTCACGACAGAGGAGAAGTGGCTTTGGCTCAACTCTTGCAAGACGGGCTGGGTGGGAATCGAACCAGGGTCTCCGGAGTGTGGGACGGCGACGCTACCACTGAGCCACGAGTACGATGCTTCAAAGCGGTACAAAAGCGCCTCTAGTGAATGCGGTGTTGCCTTGGAAACGAGCTGTTTCTAAGGCGTGCGTCTCTTGCTCAGGCGCACATTTCGTTGCCGCGCCGAACGCTGCTTTTCTCGACGCTCACCGCGTCCAATGCGGGGCGCGTAGTCGCTGCCCTGTAGCCCATTGTCTAACACCCCTTGGCGGGTCGATGGGAACGCTGTCGCGTTCCACTCTTGAAGGCGAAGCAATAATGCATGAGTTGTTTCTTCGTCTAGCCGAACCAAATATAGCCAAGCAACAGCAGTTCACCAGGCTAAACAGTGGTTCAACAACTAAAATAAAGGCTAGTATGCTTCGCATCCTGGGCTTAACCTTACCTAAGCCACAGCCATTTTTTCATGCCCTACCCCAACTCTTACAATCCACGCCATAGCAGCTGCTGGCGCAGGCTTCAGCAGCGGAAAGTCAATATAAAAAATGGCTGTGGCTTAGGTAAGGTTAAGCCCAGGATGCGAAGCATACTAGCCTTTATTTTAGTTGTTGAACCACTGTTTAGCCTGGTGAACTGCTGTTGCTTGGCTATATTTGGTTCGGCTAGACGAAGAAACAACTCATGCATTACTTCTTCGCCTTCAAGAGTGGAACGCGACAGCGTTCCCGTCGAACCGCCAAGGGGTGTAAGACAATGGGCTACAGGGCAGCGACTACGCGCCCCGCATTGGACGCGGTGAGCGTCGAGCAAAGCAGCGTTCGGCGCGGCAACGAAATGTGCGCCTGAGCAAGAGACGCACGCCTTAGAAACAGCGCGTTTCTAAGGCAACACCGCATTCACTAGAGGCGCTTTTGTACCGCTTTGAAGCGTTGTACTCGTGGCTCAGTGGTAGCGTCTCCGTCCCACACTCCGGAGACCCTGGTTCGATTCCCACCCAGCCCGTCTTGCAAGAGTTGAGCCAAAGCCACTTCTCCTCTGTCGTGACGTCACGGTGTCACGTGATTTCATGGTCACCGCCGCGCCTGAGGAGCTGGGTTGAGCCCTCGTAATATGCTTCGCATAAAATTGGAGGACGCTTAAGCTTCGCCTTCAAGAGTGGAACGCGACAGCGTTCCCGTCGACCCGCCAAGGGGTGTAAGACAGTGGGCTACAGGGCAGCCATCACTTACTTTGGCTATGTACCACTCTTTCACAAAAGCAACGGAAATTTTCCCTAGAAGGAATGTGATCACGCCTTTAAGTTAGCCTAGGGCATTCCAGTACACGAATTAGCCCCCATTATTAGCAGAACTCACGCTCAGAAATGCGTCGCGGTGAGCGTCGAGCCATATGGTCGAGCAACGCGGCGTTCAGCGCAGCAACGAAACGTGCGCCTGAGCAAGCGCAACGAACCAAAGAACTCGGTATCTCGGAGGGGGAAATGATGCACGCCAGCCAAACGTCGTGATCGGCACGGGCAGAGAGATAGACAGATAGTGATCTAAAGAAAGGAAGGACGCTTGATTTTGCAGAGGGAGCAAGGCGAAGCGTTGTCAGGGGAGAGAGAGTCCGGCCAACGACCCCCCTCGCACCGGTCCTTCCACAGCTCCAATGCGCGCGTGGCGCGCCATCTGTCGAGGCAGCGCCCTACATGGAGAGGAGGGGGTCTTCTGTGTTTGCCGCAAGATGGCTCTGCGTGTGCGGAAAGCGCAGAAGAGAAATGCAGCGGAAACGCACTTCGCTACTCGTGTAATTGCGACTTCTGTAAGTTACATGTTCATAATTACCTATATACACTGCAGTATAACTTTCCACGGCTCGTTTCGAAGGCAACACCGCATTCACTAGAGGCGCGTTTGTACGGCTTGGAAGCATCACACTCGTGGCTGAGTGGTAGCGTCTCCGTCTCACACTCCGGAGACCCTGGTTCGATTCCCACCCAGCCCATCTTGGAAGTTGCTTTTTATTTATGAAGTGCCTGCCGTTATTTATCGCTCACGGTCAACGCCGCGGACACCGACACCCGACGCCGACGACACCGGCTTTTCTGCGACACGAGCTCCTTAACGCTATCGCGTTAAAACATAATGAAGCATACTCGTAGGAGGCCACAATCGTCCTAGCTAGCACTAACGCAGATGTGCTTAAAAGCACTTAAAGACGTTCAGCAATCGTGACAGCTGACGTAGTCTTTTGAAAGAGCGAGAGAGTTCGCAAGTGCCGGTCATCTGCGAGAAACGTCTCGCGTTCACAGCGAGCAGGAGTCGTAGCAGACGACATTTGTAGCATTCCTCTCAAAGGCGCAAAACTTTCTCCGTGTTCAAAAAAGATTTAGCCCTGACCGCTTCACTGTTCTTGCTTAAATTTGCAGAAAAATCGAAGTTTGGCGAGGTCTTCGTTTAGTATAACCCTTGGCACAGTTGACACCGTGGTTTCGAAAAAAAGCTCGAAACTTGCTTGTGCTTATGGGGATGCAAGCTGCTGCCGCGACGGTGCAAGCGTAAAATTGCGTCGCCAGCTGTCGTCGTATGCAGAAAGCAGCGTTCCAAGGAGAGCAGTCGCCTTTTCCAAGAGCGGGCAACAAGGAGCAGCCCTCCCTGAAACGCTGCTTTCTGCAGATGACGGCAAAAGGAGACAGAAGTCTGTGCCAGGGCCAGCTTTTCAGACGCCATTTTTCCCAACAACAAAAACACTTTCTCATTTTTGTCTAAGAACACAGCGATTAATCGTGCTAAGCGTTATACTAAACGAAGTTGATGCCAAAATGCGATAGTTCTGCAAAATTTCAGGAAGAACAGTGCAGCGGTGAGTTCAAAATCTTTTTTTGAACACGCGCAGCCAAATATTTGGGACCCTGTACATGCACGCTTGTTATTGCTGTTGTAAAAATAAATATTGTATTATTCTCCGGCGCTAAATCGGGAACATAATCGCAGAAGAATGCATACCTTGATGTGCCCTGGTGGTAAATCGTGCTTCAATCTCAAAATCATACAAAATTTATGCAATGTGTGTGCATTATATATGATACTCCAGAATTTAGATTATATTTTACGCGATAATATTTGCGTATAGCTTCGATTACTGCGCCGCAAGCAACCGCCACTACTCTAAAGATAGAAGTCAATCCGAAGCCTGTACTTCCCATCATTCACATGTAGGTTGAGGCTACGCTCAGGAGAACCTCCGTAGACACTAGCGCCACCTTTCCCTCTAGGGTACTTATTTGGAAACTCTATGGTCGTACCATCTTGGTAGCCTCGTGTCGCAGCAAGTCACTCAACTAAGGCGCACCAAAGGCTCCCATGGGCATAAAGTTTCATACAATAATTACTACAGGGAACTCTGGCGCTGCAGTCGTTGTACCACCACGGGAATGATGGGAAGTACATGTATTCGACTGAGCTTCGTGCTTATGGATTCCGACGTTCTTGCAGCTTTGTATATTACGTTATATAAATAGGTATATAAAATAAGTTAGAACGAGAATAACCTTAAACAATAACTTCTGGTAGGTCTAACAATATGTTTTATACGAGAAGAAATTGCCTTTTCATTCATTACCCTGTACGGCGCTTTCCCTTTGTGCTGATAAATTCAATTTCGGATTAATTTCTATCATTTTGTGTTCCAAAACGTTGCGTTTTCTGGTGACACTGCTTTATGTGCGTTGCTATCATGTATATCTCTTTTTGCATTCTGTGTTCTACCGTATCCAGATGTATGCATATAAGATATACCTTATGTGCTGCTATACCTATTTGATGTTCTCAAGCTATGGCAGCGAGAAACTAAGAAATATACAAAATGGCTTATTTTCTAGAAATTCACATGTACACGCCTTTCCAGGAGTTGTGCTTCCTGTGTACGTAGCATATCTGGGTGGAATAATCAGTGCTGATCCCAAAATCTGGGAAATAACACTCATATTTTTGTCATTATTGAAGAAGAAATTCCAAATGGCTCACAGCATCGCAAAGGAATTGCGCCATCGCATTAGGGAAATGGGCAATACACAATGAGCTTTTATTGTTGCAGGAGCATCGGCTAAGCGGTACCGAGCTGCCTAATGCATACCGCTTAATCCGCACTTATCAAAGAGTGATAATTCGTTTGCACGCACCATGATCTATGAATGCTCGAGTGGGGCAAAAGCCAGTGTCTTTGCGCAAAGAGAGAATGCACCTGGCGGCTTACTTTCTCATGGAATTAAAATTGCCTTTTTAGTAGTGATCATTTCTGTTTTATGAAATTTTTAGGAATTGCCTGCTGCGGAAGAAATAATGGTAGTCCTTGAGCTGAAGTATAGAGAGAGGCGGCCATAACTAGCACTAGAAAATAAAATGTATATTCAATTAGGTAAGAAGTTGTAATTACCTTCTTAATGAATTACTTCACGGTGCATATTGCAATTTACAAATCGGACCCGTTGAGCTTGCAACGCATATCTATTTGGAAATAGATTATATAATTACACCATCCTGAAGATATGCGCCATCGGCTGACCATGGAAATGCACTGTTGTCCAACTTACTTCTTGAACACAACGCATTCTTATACTTTGAAGCTCAAAGGCAACTGGAATGGCTATTTATTTCTTCCCACACTATGGGAAGTGTTATCATGCAACTGGCGCCATCCTGTAGATATATTTCAAGTGTATGCGTCTTGCAATCTCACCAGCACCAATTCGTAGATTGCAATGTGTGACCTAAAAGAAATATTTGGGAAGATAAACAGCATTTTTGGTAAGTAGAGGAGCATATATTTCGACTTCTCGTGCTAGTAGTTTCCACCTTTTCGAATATCTCAGCTCAAGGCCTATGACATCAGCCACAAGCATCTTTGAAAAATTCCAGAGTGCCTAAAACTTATCAAACCGTAGTCAACCGCAAACAAATTCAATGCAATTGCTGTTTTGCTTACGGTCCCAGAGCCTATGTAAAATAAACAGGTTCAGAAAACTGCCTCGTACTTCATGAACTTGCTAACTATTCACTATAGTCCACTCTAGACTTCAAATCAAATAATCGGGTTCAATGTGTCAAAGCAATGCACTTGCTATGAGGGACGCAGTCCTGGAAGACAATGGCTCAATAAAAACCATACGAACGCCTTACTGTCCAGCCCATTTCAGACGTATTGTGCAGCATAATGATGCTGTGACGCAGCCACTACGGCGATTAGATTGTAGTATAAAAAGTGCAATACTTACCTGCGCAAACCTTAACAATGAAGAGCCAGAAAAGGACATAGTGACACGTGAAGCGTGCTTTGAAGAGTCTAAGAAATAGAGGCCCATGTACGGCGCGGTAGTGATCTTGATGACACATGGAGAAATTTTCTGAAGAATGCCAATACGATCGTCGTTTAATTTTAAGCAGCGCTTTAGTTCTCCGAGAACATGCCATCATGAGCATCTGCTAGCACGAAGGAAAGCTGCTCATAGACGACTGTTTCTGTTCATTGGTGACATTTTATTGCCCTTTTCTGGCTCCGAAGATTTTCTACAGCATCGGGACTTGTTCCCGTCCAATCGCGGCTTTCGGTGAACGTGTATCTATGTGGCCGCTGTGATGATGAGCAGCCTTCACCGCAAAACATACAAGGTGCACCTTACGCCATCAAAATTCCTCTTAGGTCACCAGGCATTTGCTGCGCGCCCCTCTAAATAAACGTGGTCTACGTGTATCTCGAGAGGCGCGCGGAACAAATGGATTCGCGTGACATTTTTCTCTCCGCTGCCGAACTTTTCCGCTAGCATTCGCCGCACGTGCTATGCCTGTATGCTACCGTGCCACATGCGTGGGTGAGTCGTGCGAGTGCCGCGCCACCAGTGGCAGAGAAATCGCGGCGTTCGGGAAGGCGCAGGTGGCCAGCAAGTTTGTCCGTTCGAGCAGGAATGGTCGCGTTTGAGAGGGACGACACACCTGTTAGGCATGATTTGTTAAATGCAAATTTTGGCGCTGAGCAGGCGTTATGAAGCATACAAGTGCGCAGTTTATTGCAGAAAGTTCAGGCTTGCTCTCTATAAAATATCGGTAGATATCCAGCACTTTGTCTGTCTCAGTCTGCCGTCGCGCTTTTTTCTTTGTTAGTCGTATTTTCCGACATGTACCAACCTACCCAAGACAGCACTTTAATGCAACCTGTGCAAACATCCTCAACCTAGTCACTTACATTATGCTTTCAAGAAATTACATGAAGCGCCAATTTAAATGCTGTAAACACCAACTGAAAAATTCCGGCATGCACTGCCATAATTCCACGTGTTTCCTATCCGGGACTTGTGGACATTAAGTAAATTCAAGCGCAACTCATACACATTCCGCAACAACTATAGCAAAAGCATACGGAATAATTGGAGTGGCATCACGGAAGTTGCGGCTGATAATAACAGTGAGGTCCATGTTTTAACCGAGAATCTTCTCCAAAAATGTGAACGTCAATTGTGAACGGATGACTGAAGTGAGTAAGATGCACATGTACCTTTATTTATTTTTTTCAAGCGTGAAATAGAAAGCAAACTGTAAGGTACAGCCCAATGCGCCCAATTCGCCGAGGTGAAACGGTGCCACAACCCAGAATAACTTGAGAAATATTCGAGGGCAGGGACCCAAAATACGTTTCTTTGCGCAAACTAGGCAACAGTCGCTTCTTTTATTTAAGGATCCTGTAAACTGTGACAATTCTCCACAAAATACGTTGAGAAGTTTCCCGTACGAACGCAAATCTTGATCCCGCCCTTGTATTAAGAAAAATACCAGTGCAATCTATTATACAAACATCATGCCAGATCTTAAGCATAAAGGTTTAATTAACCGCAGTAAAATGTTGTGAAGTATTAATCGCAGTGCCGTGCTTCCATGTTGATAAATGTCGATGCTGGGCAATGCATCAGCTGCGAACTGTTCTTTTTGACAAGCATTATACTTCTGAAACACGTAATGATCGCATAGTATATGCCACGATAGACTTTCTGCTTCGCATACATCCAAAAGACTCATTTTGATCGCGGTGTATTCTGTATTAGTAACGCTGATTTTATTGCTTTGTCCTTCTCATCATCATAAGCAGCAGCCTATTTTATGCCCGCTCCAATTACCCCTGTCCTGCGCTAACCGATCCAATTTAGCACCTGCAAATTTCCTAGTTTCGTCACACCACTTAGTCTTCTGCCGTCCTTAACTGCGCTTCCCTTTCTTGATGCCCATTCTGTCACCCTAATGGTCCAATGGTTATCTAATCTGCGCATTACTTGACCTGCCCAGCGCCATTTTTTCTCTTAATATTATTTAGAATATTTTCTACATCCGTTTGCTCTCTGATCCAAACCGCTCTTTTTCTGCCTCTTAAACTTATGCCTAGCATTATTTGGTACATCGCTCCTAGCGCGGTCCTTAACATGTTCTCAAGCTTCTGTGTCAGTCTCCAAGTATCTGCCCCATATGTCAGCACCGCTAAAATGCACTGATTGTATACCTTCCTTTTCAATGATAACGGTAAGCCTCCAGTCAGGAGCTCACGATGTCTGTCGTATGCGATCGAACCCGTTTTCATTCTACTGTAAATTTCCTTCTCATGGTCAAGGTTCTCTGTGATTACTTCACCTAGGTAAACGTACTCCTTCACAGACTCTAGAGGCTGACTTGCGATCCTGAACTCTTGTTCCTTTTACCATCATTACCTTTGTCTTCTGCATATTATTCTTCAACCTCACTCTTACACTTTCCCTGTTAAGGTTCTCAATCATATATGGGTAACTCGTCAGCAGTGTTGCTGAATAGAACAATGTCATCGGCAAAGGGAAGGTTGCTAAGGTTTTCGCCATCGATCCTTACTCCTAAGCCTCCCCAGTTTGATAGCTTGAATACTTCTTGCAAGCACGCAGCGAATAGCATTGGAGAGATTGTGTATCCTTGTCTGACCCGTTGTACCTTGTTAAAACTCTTCCTTTTCTTTAACAAACAGTTCCTTGCATTAAATAAATTAAGTTTAGAGTGCGCACCCTCTCCACCGACTCTACTTAGTCTATTGTTCTCACGCCTCTCTTTACAGAACACGCAAATCCTACCCACTGCTTCTACCATCTATCAAAGGATGCGCCGCACAATGCAAGAAGGAATGATTTTGTCTCTGCTTCTTTTGGTTGCTCCTCATCATCGAAGAGGCTCAGCTTCACATGTTGCAATGCACTTCGTTTCTCGTCACCCCTTCACCTCTGCTGATTATCTCTCAGCACGATGACGCACTTTGTTTGGCATCTGTGCCTTTGTTCACAGCAAAGAGGGAATTGCTCATGACAGGAATGAACAAAATCGTCCAGATATTTGAACAGTGATTGCATAGTGGCATGTCGCGTTTATATACAAGTGCAGGGTCCAGGGATGCAGAGTACGCCGTAACCTGGGGATATGAATTAGGAAAACTTGATTGCCGAGTGTCGTGCCGTCATATCACTTACTCTGTTTATGACAAACTTCTATTCATGCAAGTTGCGTGTTTCCGTAAGTAATTAAGGGTGTTTTACATTTAAGTATAATTCACATTACACCCTTTTTAAGTCTTCTACTTGGGCATGAACTTTCACTAGGAGTGTTAGCCGCACAAGCCAAATGTGCATGCTTGTAGCAAGTTATACGACACGGCATATTTCGAGCAGGCTAGTGAAAAACAAAAGATTTGCTAACTTTTAAGAATGGCTATATATTAGTTCACGTTTAGGGAATGCATTTAGCTCCTGCTCATGGGAGCGACAGTGCACATATAGAGTAATGGTTCCACTCCCTGAATATGTGTATATGCGTCCCTCATGGCTACATGAGCAACTGTAGCTCTGGCTGTTAAGGTGAGTGGCTAAAATCGCACGCCAGAATTTATAGCCCGTTTTGCTCTACCATGTAAAAAACAGTGCATATGATTGCGATGATGTATTGCAAACTTTCACGATACTGTAGAAGAGCTTCTGGCATGACGTAAATACTTCGCTGCTGCGTTTAAAAAAATAGAAACGGCGCAGTGTATATGGACACCACAACAACTTGGCCTTTAATATGTACTACCGATGCATCCATTATGTATGTCAGTTATTTTTACCACTGCCATTCCACTTGCTTATTTGTACGCAGCGAGGATAAAATTAATTAGCACATGCTTCTTGAAATAGCATCATTTTTGTCGGTTGCTTGTTAAGAAACGTCGTTCTTTTATAATATTTTATTTTCATCAGTGTCCTGTACATGGCTGATCCTTCTTTCAAGCGATTACGATAAAGTATACTTTGGAGATCACTGATAAATTGTAAAAAGGCAAGAAATCAGTCTTATGTAACCCAAGCTCGCTCTTCATGCGACACCGAATAGTTCACTGTTATCTAAGCACGAACCACAGATACACATACTTTACATATTCATTCAGTTCTAAAACGCGGTTTACCGGGCACATGACTTTCTTTCCTTGCTGGGATTTTGCAAATCCAGCAAATTGCGCAACAGCTGTTTGACAAGTTTTTAAGCACGACCATCAGAACTATATTCGCAAAGCAACACCACGCAACCTATGGAATAAAAACTGCACGATAAATTTGGGTCACATTTGGCACTACGCGCTACGTGTCACTTTTGTCTTTTTGCGCTGCAGATGAACAGTTTCAACTTTGAGCACAGAGCCTAATTTTCATTTTCAGACCAGCTCCATATCTACGTGATATGTGACTCGTGATAGTCCAACACAAAGACTAGAGAAGTTCACATGAAGATGGAGGCTAGAAGTGGTAAACAGTGGTCGAACAAGAAATGTCGGCTCCAGTCGACGTTGGCACAAATAAAATTCTCTTCATGAGGATGGCAACTGCCCTCACGAAGAGAAATGCCCTTTGAAAGCGTTGGCGTAAGCGACATTCCTGGTCTGCCCGTTAGTCATCCCGATAGATCATTTTCTTTACACGTGACACTTTTGGACAGTGGAACAGAAAAGAAAAGTAAAGTAACAGAAAAATATAGAGAGAAAACAGAACCGTTTCTGTGCCTCATAATGTATAATTGTTTAACACATATATTTTCTGTAAAATAAAACTGACAATGTTATTAAAACAACAATTTTTTTAACTGAAGCCAGAACTTTTTCTTTAATACAAAACAGATAACTGTGTTTAAACACAAAATTTTTCTTAACGTAAAACAGAAACAACTTGTTAAATAACAGAAAACGAGATAACAGAGAAGCGAGCCTTACAGATATTTTCTGGCGAGGCAGCAGCCCAAAAAGTCTGTTTTTTACCTAAACATTTTTCACATTGTACGTACGTGCTGGCAGAGTCGAAGCCGCCGCCCCCTTTCTCCCTCACTGCGTCCCCGCTTTCCTAAACATATGGCGCGCGAGGGTGCGCCCAGTCGCCAAATTCTCTGTTGCTGCCGGAGCCCAACGCGCCCCCCCACCCTCCTTTCCATCCCCTACGGCCTATTGCGCCAAGGAAGACGGTGCGTTTCCTCTCCATTTCCTTCGCGCGCTCCAGATTGAACTGCGATCGTCAGCTTCCCTCGCATATTTTCACTCGCGCACACAGAATACGACACGAGGCGACAGTGTTATCGCCCTTGAACTTTGCAAGGAACGTCACGACGGCGGTGAAAATGCGCCTGGAGTGTCCATATAGTTGCTAGCGAAATAAAAGTGCGTGAGTCTACCTGATTCTCCCGCGTGTAGCCCATTAGCACGGAAATCTAGCGTGACGTTCAATAATGGCTTAAGATATCGCTATAGGTCAGAAGTAACGTCATTCGTTCTGTACTCCCAGCCCTTCCCCACCGAGCTGCTCGATGGTTAAGCTCGCGAGCCGCCGGGTGAGTGCGGTCGTTGGCTGGCAATGCCCGGCGCCCAGACCAGGTTGATGAAGTGAGTGGAAAGGTGCGTCACGAATTACTTTTGACCAGGGATGCTAATGAGACGGGACATGCGCACCCTGGCGGCGAACGAAGGCAGGGCATACCGGCTGTCAGTCAGTGATAATATATTCATTCCCTTTAGGTCGAGACGTGCGTAGGATTGCCAGAGTGATCGCGAGCATTTCCGCGTGGGCCACAGAGAAGCTTTGGAGGGAACCTGCCGTGATGAGGGTCCCCATTCCGTTCAGTACAACGGCAGATGGTTGATTGGGAGTCTGCGTCGCATCAGCGTAGAGGGTGTGCTCGTCTGGTACGTAATGCAACAGGCGACAGAGGCGCTCCATTCGTGCGTCGCCGAGCACGAGTCGAAGGGGTGCATGGAAGCACGTGCACGAGGTGCATATTGATAGGGATCGGTTGCACGAGAACAACTTTTTGCGCCTGGCGCGGGAGGGCTATTCCGGCCGTCACGTCGTCCGAATTGAAATGACTGAGTCTGCCGCAGTGAGAGGGGTGGAGCTCATTGATCTGGATGATTGCTCGCCCGTGCTCATCTGTGAAGCGGTGCTCTGTTGAGGGCCTGCGATATGAGCGCTGGCGCAGTGGCGCACGCCAAGCGGTGCTAATGTGAGCAAGGACAGTGGATGTACGTCCAAGACGAGCTTTCTGCCGGTTGAACGAGGTACAAAAACAGAGTGTATTTGAGACTGATGAAACTCCAGGCGTTCTTTCAGAGAGCCAGTGGCTGCTGCAACTTGGACTTTTCATAAAAATTACTTACTTCGTGCGAAATTCTTACGCCTCGAGCACAAGAGAATAAGGGGACCCAATGGACTCGATCCTTTCTTTGTCGCAACCAATAGAAAATAAAGCAGTAATACCCAAAATGTGTAGAACACATAATTTTTACGTTTAATTAAACTGGATAAATGATAGTGTAGGGAATGATAGAGCGGACAGAAACAACTCGGCAAAGGTCGGCACTGAATGCACATTTTCCACAATACCTGTGCAGTCGCGTGCGGGACATCACCAACTGGGCTACCACGTTCGCCATCTTTGCATCTTAATTCTTAGGTATTTGTGCAAGGCCGAATGTTTGCCTTGGGAGTACTATATGTTTACGTACAGGGCAAGCACAAACACTTAACATGAAATAAAGATGGCACTACATGAGCGTTGATTCACGACTAAAATTTTGTTGTGAGTCAGCACTCGGGTAGTGAGGCCTTTTTTTACAGCGAAGTTGTATGTGGCTAGACGATTCAACGTCCGTCTGTCGTCTGTACGCCGAAAACTCCTCCCGCGCAGCCCCACGCGCATGCGCGAAAGAAAACAGAGAGAGAGAGAGAGAGACGTGCGATTGGCTGCGTCAGTAGTGACTTCGTTGCTCTCCGTCGCGATTGAGCGGAGCGCGTGCGCAGCAGTTACTCTACGCCTCGGAAATAGGCAGGCCGCATATCATACGTGCCCCTGAGGAGGAGGCAGCTTTCGATTAGCAACGCCACGAGCAGAACCGGGAATGAGCTCGTCTACGCCATTCTGTTGCTGCAGCCCAGGCACAAGAACAGGCTCGTGCCACCGAGCGCAAGCAGCAACCGCGTACCGAGGATCCGGCAGCCTACGAAGCCGTCGTTTATTGAAACGTCCAGGTGAACCCAGAGACAAACACCGGTGTCGTACGTTTCAGCCTGGCTGGTTAGCCATTTTTATGGAGTGATTGGGCGGTGATTTTGTTTTTCATATGCAGCGTCTTTTGTTTGCGCTGTAGGTAAAGATGCAGTCGAAACAATCCGCCCACCATGCTTTCCTTCTACATCTGTTAGGCAATGCAGCCAATGGTCGAGGCAGAGTATTTTGATACATTTCTATCTCTACCAGCGGGTCTGCCTTACTGTCCAGTGTTTTGGGACTCTTTGTGCGTAATTATGCACTCAAAATACAACACAGGTTCACTTCGATGAATAAGATTAAATTCGAGCAAAGCCACAACAAGAATGCCATATAGTTGAGTGACTAGTTCGGCAATCCCGTTGTCGTATTGCTCAGGTTCTGTATTTTTCCGCTGCTTTTGCTTGGAACCATTGTGTTGTTTTCTTACAGGAACACACAATCATCTTTTCTAGACAGCTGCAGCGACGACGCACGGTTCGACCTTTCACTGTTGACTGCACTCGCGCCCACTGGGAATGTGATGTAGGCTTGTTTCAATATCATGACGAGATGATAGCCTAGCGCACACAATACCAGGACACGAAGTAAACGCATGAACAGGAGCCACGTGTGTGCTCATGCTCTTTTCATATCCTTTCGGCTTTGTTACGCTATACGATTATCAAGGTAGCTTTCTTAGAATCACTCCCTTCGCAATGCATAATGGTTTTGCCAGGATAAATTGGCCGGCCGCTTTTTATTTCTTTTTTTTTACAACACGCACTTTTTTAATGACAACCTATCACCACGAGATACCTGTCGTCTTCGCATGTGAGCTCTACAACGAGGTGCGAAGCTTTGCCGCTACTTAGGCCACATCAGAAATTGTAATTAGGAAACATTTTTTATTGCCGTTCTATAAGTAACCTGAGGGCAATTTATGTGAAAAACTTGCAGGGCGTCACAATTTATGGCTTACACACTTTTTAGAAATCAGAAAATGTCGAACGTTATTTGAGATATTCACAATAGAAATAGAAGGCCAAATACAGGTAATATTGAGGCTGAGCCTGTCCATGCTGGGTGTAAGTCGGCAACGCCCCGTAAAGAAGTGCGGGGTGGGGGGAGCAAATTTTAAAGACAGCATGCCGCGGCAAATGTTGACCCAACACAAAGCGGCATACATTAGCCAACCAAAGTGCACCATATCAGCACGCGCTGCGACTGTCCCAGACGTTCACTTTCGAACTTCCTAGCGCTTGTCATTACGGGGCGTTTAGCTCGGACAGGGGAGGCGCCTTTTCTGCGTTCCTGCCGCGTTCAGTTTCAATATTCCTTGGAACTATCTCTGAAGTGCGATGATAACTATCACCGTTTGGGTGCGACTGCCAAGATCTTTAAAAACAAGGCTGCATTAAATTATGACATCCTACAAGTGCGGCATTTAAGCAAATGCCCCCCTAAGGCATTAATGAAAAGGTTAATCAACGTTCGTTAGTCTTCTGAGCCTCACTTAATTAGCGGTCAAGTAAGTCCACCTCGCCTGGGAACTCCTGTACAACAACGCCACGTTCGTTGCACTTATAGCCTATATATAAAACAATATTTATTGTAGAAAAGAACATTTATGCATGCATGTGTGTAAGTATACGCACATAAGATAAACGATAGCACATTGGACGACTTGTCGTAACAGAACCCCTAAAATTTTTTTATGCCAACAGTTCCTATAGAAAAATTGTCTTCGTCAGGGCAATTTCGGTTTTTTGTTTTTTCGTCATCGTAGCACCCTTGAGCACATTTGAAGAAAAATGCGGCACGCGCTAACCAGCCACTTTTGCTGGGCTTCTTCAATGCAGGAATTACATTGTATAGGAACTGTATTTTCAAGTCGTGGTTGGTTTCAGAACCGTCTCTCTAATGCAGAATCCCCATGCTGTAAAATTAGGAAGTGGACGTATTTATAGAAAGCGAAATATAATATCCTTGGAAATTCCCCTCATGCAAGCCAGCGCCTTGAGGCACTTGGGCAGTTCGCAGCGTTACATAGCAGCAATTTACTTATGCGTACTTATGCGTGCGAATGTGCGTTTCTTCTAGCTGTCGATGGAGAATAGAAGCCACGCGAGGCATTCGTCACTCAAAATCGCTTCGCCTTTCCCGCCGTAACACGCCGCTGTGCTGCGTTTTAAAAGGTCGAGCATGCCGTGCCTTGAGATTCAACGTAATTAATGATGAGAACTTCCAGTCATTCTGCAAGGTCAAACATGATTTAGCCGAAGGAATTCCCAGAGCGCCTGTCATTGTACTGAGCCGTCGAATCGCCGCATTGCTTTTCTTTAGACCCCCATGCATTTACATTCCATCAGCGAGCATTTCAATTAACCTTTCTCATCACGTCCTGCGTAGACAGGGACGGCCGGAAACCGATCATGTTATAGGGAAAGAAATTGTTACCCTCGATGTGCCTCGAGATAGGGTTGAGTTTAACGTACTCTGCCACCTTATCTATGCATTACGTGAGGGAGAGGGTCTGAGGTTAGCCAGCCCCGGACGCCGACCCGGCTTGGGGAAAAGGACGACCGAAGCAGTCTTCCAGGACTCTGGGACGGACCCCTGCTCCCAGACGCGCGCCTCCACTCCCGCGCACTGACATGAAAGTCATTATCCGACCGACCCCGGGCCTCATCGTTCGAAAACTACAGACCCACCAAGTGGCCAAGGCGATCGTCCAAGCCACCGGAGGTGCGCCGACCTGCAAGGGGGACGACTTCATCGTCCGCCTGCGACACGGCTCGAACATCATCATCGTGAGCACACCTCACGAGGCCACGGCGGCCACCCTCATGCACATTATAAGCCTCACCTTTCACGGACGATCACACCCTGTGAAGGTGTATCTTTCAACACCCGAGGGCCTGCTTAAAGGTGTCGTACACGGCATCGACGCAGGCACCGGCGAAGAAGAGCTTATGGCGAATCTTCGGGTCCGCACACATGGAGTCCGCATCGTGCGGGCCCGTATGCTCGGAAAATCCCAGACAGCCCTACTCCACTTCGAGGGACCACAGGTGCCTAGATTTGTGTACTACTATGGAGGGGAGATGCCCTGCCGAGACTACCAGCCGACAAGGCAGTTCTGCTCCATCTGTAGAATCACCGGACACAGACCAGACGTCTGCCCCAACCCAACGGTTCGTGCGTGCAACGTTTGCAACTACATTAACCCAGACGCCGGACACACTTGTGTTCCGAAGTGCGCCCTGTGCGGAGGGGCCCATCTCACCGCCGCAACAGAGTGCAACAACAAGCTCAAACGCATTCCACCCAGATGGAAGCCTGCCTCCACCACCACACCCAAAACCCAACGACAGCCCCGCCCGGTCACTCACTCGACCAATGCGGCTGACCTTCGCCCGCGATGGTTCAGCTCCGAGCGGGAAGGCTCCGACTTCGACTACTCGGAGTCTCCGAGCATCTACGGATCTCGGTCCGGTTCCAACCCGAGGTCCAGGTCCAGGTCCCGCTCCTGTTCTCGCCCACGGTCTCACTTTCGGTCGCCCAGACGGCGATCTCGGTCGACGCCCAAGCAAGGACAGCAGGCAGCACCAGCCATCGCGGTACTCAAAGACAAGGGGCCCCAGCAACACCACCGAAAGACCAAGGAAGCCTCAGTCAAGAGGAATACCAGTAAAGAACACGAGGTAAGCTGGGCAGCAGTAGCCTCCCCCTCGTATAAAAAACCACAGACGCCACCATCGGTGAAATTGGAACAGGAACTCGCCACCATGCGCGCACAGATACAGACACTCACACAAGAAAACAGACAACTCAAACAACAAGTGACACAGCTCACACAAATACCACAAGAGGCGGCTCCACACAAGGACATCATTGACCTCCAAACCCATGTCGATGCCATCCGCACCCAGATGCAAGCCTTTATGGACGCTACACGCGCCCAGTTGGAACAAATAACACAGACTGCAATACAACGGACAGATGCAGCAATAAAACATATGGAAGCCACTGTAGACAGCAAGCTTAAGAGCCAGCTTCACTCCGTAAAACTACGAAAGACACTACGACAGAACCTTTACAAGGTCACACCTGTAGCAGCACCAAACCAAATCGTAACATCACCGACCACAACGTCCAACAATGCCTAGACCATACAGGCAAGTCAAAGAAAACTTAGAAATTTGGCAATGGAACTGCCGTGGGTACCGCAGGAAGAAAGGGCTGCTGGCACAATTGATCGCTCATTCCTCAAAACCACCAGGGGTCATAGCCCTACAAGAGCCCGGTACCCGACCAACACTACATGGCTACGAAGAATATCACACAAGTCAAGACGACAAGTGGAAGGTAGCCACACTAGTAGACAGAAACATCACAACCATACAACACAAACCCATAGACGACGTGGACGTACTACATGTACTTCTCGAAATAATATACAAAGGCAACCAGAAACAGAGCGCCTTCGTACTCAACATTTATTGCCCCCCTAGCCAAAGGCGCGCAAACATGGGAAAACTATTTGGGGACACCCTCCGCCTCGCTAAAGACAGTCCCCTGGTAATCCTGGGCGACTTCAACGCTCAGAACACCCTGTGGGGGTACCAGAGGCAGGATTGGAAGGGTCTCCAGCTACAAACACTAATTGAACAGTGTCACCTTACACTCATCACAGACCCGAACATACCGACGAGGGAAGGGAACAGCGTAACACGCGACACCACTCCCGACCTCGCCTTCATCACTCAAACCACTCGAGCCGAATGGCTCAACACACTCGAAAACCTAGGCAGCGATCACTTCATATTAAACATAACACTACAGACTGGACGCCTACGCAGGCAGATCGGCACAGCTAAACTCACTGACTGGCGAAAAATCAGGGAAGCCCAAGAACAGGACGCCGACACAATCACGAATCTGGAAGATTGGTGCGACAACCTCCGTCGACATAAACAACGCCACACAAAGGAAATCGCCAGAACGGAAGAGACCCCAGAGGTGGATCCCCACTTACTACACCTGTGGGATGCGAAACGGGGCCTTACCCGCCGCTGGAAAAAACAGAAACATAACAGGAAATTGAAGACGCGCATAGCACAAATAACAGCGGAAGCAGAGGAATATGCCATGCAACTCGCTTCCGCGAACTGGTATAGATTCTGTGACTCCTTCGGTGGCACGCTGGACACGGCGAACACGTGGCACATCCTCAAAGCAATCCTGGACCCCACCAAAACCAAAGGAGAAGGACACAGGGCTCTGGAACGGTTACTACACACCTACCCAGGCAGCCAACAAGACCTCATCGATGCCATCAAGACCAAGTGCTATGGAGATCCCACTCCCACACAACCATGTAGAACACCCTACACAGGACAACCCAACCCGCTAATGGACGAACCTATCACCGAAAATGAAATGAGAGCGGTTATCGCAGCCACCACCCGTAACACAGCGGCGGGTAGGACCAGATCACAAATTCGATGATCAGAAACCTGAGCGACAAGTCTATCTCCGCGCTCACAGCCTATCTCAACAAACACTGGGAACAAGGTACGGTACCGGCGATGTGGAAACACGCACGAATAATTATGATCCCCAAACCGGGCAAGAAATTGGCAATTGAAAACCTCAGACCCATATCGCTCACCTCCTGCCTCGGCAAGGTGTACGAAAAAATTATAAACACGAGACTACAGAGACACTTGGAAGATAACAAACACCTGCCGGACACCATGTTCGGTTTCCGCGCAGGCCTGTCCACACAAGATGTGCTACTCCAAATCAAGGAAGAAGTCCTCAGCAACGTTTCCCGCTGCGGCGAACACGTCCTCCTAGCAATCGACATCAAAGGGGCTTTCGACAACGTCAGCCACCAAGGAATCCTAGAAGGGCTGGCCAACACCAACTGCGGCGTGCGAACGTACAAGTATGTTCAGAGCTTCCTGAGCCACCGCACGGCGGAGCTGAAGATGGGAGAGATCCAGACCCCAGTGTACCACCCTCCCAACAAGGGAACACCACAAGGTGCTGTCATCTCTCCCACGCTGTTCAACGTCGCCATGATCGGCCTCGCAAGCAAACTGCAGGACGTAGCGGGTCTGCGGCACGCAATCTACGCAGACGATATAACACTCTGGACCACAACAGGGTCCCTCGCTGAAAAAGAAGAACGCGTGCAAACTGCAGCAAATCTAATCCAAGAATACGTCAGCCAGCGGGGACTACAATGCTCGCCCGAAAAATCTGAGCTCCTACGAGTCTGGCGAGGCCGGGGTAACCACGCAGTCCCCACAGACCCAACAAGAAGACTCGAGGTACGCCTAAACGGGGGCCTCATACCAGAGAAGCCATTGCTGAGGGTGCTGGGCATGTGGTTGCAGTCCAACCAGCGCGCTACACACACCCTTACACTCCTCAAAACCAGTGTAAAGGCGATATCACGCATGATCTCCCGCGTAATATCCAAGAACAGAGGAATGAAGGAAAGGGACACCCTCCGACTGGTCAGTAGTCTGGTGGTGAGCAGAATGACATACAGCCTGCCTTACTACCACCTCACACAGTCCGAGACGAAGCAGGCCGACACACTTTTGAGGATGGCATTCAAGACCGCTCTCCGCCTGCCGATGAGTACATCGACTGAAAAATTATTGGCGCTAGGGTTGCACAACACCCTCAGCGAACTGACAGAAGCCCATTACGTCTCGCAACAACAGAGACTAGCGCGGACTCACACGGGCCGGCAGGTCCTACAAACCTTGGGGTTCCCAGCAATAACAACACGAACCCAAGAAACCTGCTTAATACCTCGTCACGTCCAGGACAGGTTTCACGTTGCCCCGATACCACGCAACATGGACCCTAACCTACACTCCGGCAGGAGGAGAGCAAGGGCCCAATACATGGAGAAAGCGTTCAGGTTCAATACCACGGCCCGTTTTACGGACGCCGCCATGTATGGGACGAACAACAAGGGCGCAGTGGCAGTGGCATGCGACCACCGAGGCAACGTTACCTCCGCTGCATCGACCCGCCCCTGCACGATCACGGAAGCCGAAGAGATGGCCATCGCGTTAGCCATCCGCGAGGGCCTACGCGCAAACCAACCACTGACGATCCTTACGGATTCCCAGCAGGCCTGCCGCAACTTCCTACAGGGAAGAATTGGAAGACCTGCAGCACAAATCCTAGCACGAATACTTAAGGAGGACCCTGAGGACTTCACCACCCAAACCATCATCTGGATACCGGGCCACACTGGCATCACGGGCAACCTGCAGGCCGACAGAGCAGCTCGAGGATTCGTACATAACCGAGCACTCATCACGCCGGCTGCAGAAGACCCGGACCCTGTCGACCTCGAGTATTCAGCCATCGTTAACTACCACAGAGGGCGTCGCTTGCGATATCCACCACCCCATCGAAATCTAAAGACAGAAGATGCCGCTGCCTGGCGTAGGCTCCAGACAGGCACTTACACGAACCTACACATATTACATCGGATACACCCCACAGCCTACACAGACGAATGCCCATGGTGTGGGGCCACGCCAACCCTATACCACATTACGTGGGAGTGCACACTACAAAACATAGAACACCTAGACACGAACACCACGAGGGGGCAATGGGAGGCACTGCTGTCCAGCTCGGCCCTCGACGACCAGCTCAAGCTGATAAAGAGAGCGGAGAAGATGGCAAGAGCCAGCGGAGCCCTGGACTAAGGGCCCCGACCATTAGCGGTTTTCTGATTATTCTTTTTATAAAGTTTATCTATCTATCTATCCCAGACGCGGTTGATTTCTTCAGTGAGAGATTCGATGGAGCCGTCTTCCAGGTTTCGAAGCGCCCTGCAGGAGATGCCATCGGGGCCCGGGGCCGATCGGATGTTGAGGTTCTGGAGAACTTTCCTGACCTCGTTGACGTTGAAACGCTCGCTGAGCTGCAGGCAGGGGAGCACTCTATAGGACGCGTAATCCACCGGGCCGAGGTACCGATAGGCAGGTACTTTTTTACCAGCGCTTCCAAGATGGCGTCTTCTGTCTCGGACTGCCTAGCCTCGCGGAGTACTCTTTTAATAGCCTGACTCTGATTGCATTTGGAGTTGGACTCGTTCAGCAGTTGCTTGAGTACATTCCACTTGCCGCCGACTCGCATTGGGCCGTCGACTGAGTTGGACATCTCGTCCCATTGCTGCCTGGCGAGGGATTGGCAGTGTTATTCGATGGTTCGCGTCGGCTCCGAAATCTTCTTGCGGAGCCTCCGGTTGAGTCGCTGCCCATACTACCTGCCAAGAAGCGCCTTTTTGTCCTCCAGAAGGTGTGCGAGGCGCCCATCCATTGTGTACATCTCTAGGTCAATCTGGACCTTCTTTGTCGCCGATTTGACGTCTTCTTTGAGCTGAATCACCCAGAGCTCCAGGTCGATAGACCAGTCCTGGATCTGCACCTACTCCTTTCTGATCTTGCGAAACTGATCCCGGTCCGTGATTGTGTATGGCATAAGCAGTTTGCTATCCACATTGATGCGAGTCGCGAGTAAGTTGTGGTCACTGCCTGAATCCTCGTTCAGGTTTAACGAAGACACAGCCCCAACGTTCTTGGCAAAGGCCTAATCCAGGGGGGTATCCTTCGAACATGAGTTGCCAATACTGGTAGGGAACGCCAGGTCCGTGACCAGCGTGAGGTCATGATTAGCCGCCGCCAGTCATAGGTCATCTAACTGCGCGTCGTTCTCGAGTAAACCCATGCCCGGTGCGTGGGCGTTGAAGTCGCCGACAACGATGAGAGAACAACCACCGGTTTTACCAGCTGCCATTCTATAGAATGGTGCGAACCACTGTTTAAGATCCTTAGGTGAACTGCAGATGCATAGTATAAAGATGCTACATTTAAGCTGACCACTCAGAATGATTTCCACAAGGAAGTGCTCAACATTGCTGGAGTCTAAAAAAATCGTGGGCAATGGAAGTGGATCCTTTGGAGGCGACCGTACAGAAGCCCCGCTTCCCTTTACCGCAAAAGACGTGCGATTTGTAACGCGGTAGTGTGACCGCGTCGGAAAGTGTTTCCTGGAATAGAATGACGTGTGGCCTCTCCGGATCCCGTCTAATGAACTGCTGGAAGACAGCCCTCTTGCGCTGAAAACCCCAGCAATTCTATTGCCAGATTCCAACTGCCTTCAGATGAGCCTCCATGATTGTATCTGCCGGTTAGCCTATCCTGTAGAATGCTACGAGGTGTAGCCTCTTGGACGTTTTGGGTACCAGAAGGTGCTGAGCTTCCGGCTGAAGAAGGCGCATTGTTGACAAGAGCACAATACTCTACCATCCCTCTCCTTGCCTCCAATGTGCTCATTATGGCCTCCAGCAGGTTGAACCTGCCGTCAAAGACGTCAAACTCCACATGATGCATCGCGACCGCTTCGCTGAATGACTTGAGCATAACCCTCATTTCACTGTGGAATTTGTTGACTCCTTCGTTACAAACAGACTTCGCTAAATCCTTATTTTCTGTACGCGCCCCGGAGGGTGCCTCGAAGGAAACCTGCATGGGTGGTTTCCACCCTGGCGGATTGCGAGGGTGGCGGAGGCTGCGAAGCCTCGCGCTTACTAGCCGACCTCAATTCTGCCACCTCTGCCCTGAGTTGTTCGATAGCGCCCTTCCACACCGCGCTTTGCCTTTCCAACTGTATGATTCTGACGTTGTTTCGCTCTGGAGGCGTACCCCTCGCTACCTATTTTGGGGCTCCCTTGACTCGATCGGCCCATTCAGTCCCCTTGGCAGCAGGCTCTTGGATGCCAACCGCCGAGGCCCCGGAGCGGGAGCGGCCCCTGGAGGCAGCCCGCGGCAGCTGGTCCCTGGAGTGCCCTCTCAAGGGCGCTCAAGTCACGCCCGGTTCCCAGGATCCACTCCCGGCCCGTCGTTGAACAGACGGTACAGACGGTGCGCTTATCGGAGGACAATCCTTATAATAGTCGCGTCGCTTTTTTCTCTGTCGAACGATGTGACACACTCGATAGCTCTGCTGACAGGAATTGTCGCCTGTGGGATCAGGCCTCCCGCAGAGCGCGCACTTCGGTGAACAGACGTAAGAGGCGATTGGGAAGATTAGGGGAAGAAAAGTAGAGAAACGACAAAAAACGGAGACGAGAAAAGCAAAGTTCAGAATAGGGGGTCGGAAAATTTGGTTGTGGGAGTTAGTGTTTTTTTACCCACGTAGGAGATTAAGCGGTATAATAGCAAGAGCTTGGTGGCGCAGCGCACCGCTCCGTTCCAAAAGGGACGCTCATAAAATTCATCCATCCATCCATTCATCCATCCAAGTATTGGTCGCATGGGGAACTGACTCCGCCGCCCCTGGAGACCATGCTTTCGGGAGTCAGGCAGATGTCAGCTCAATGACAAAGCCTGCCACATGCGTAGCAGACCTCCGCTTGTTTTCATTGGAGCGGGCTCTTGACCATACTGAGGCCGCAATGACGTAGCTCGGCAGCTTGACACCATCAAAGAGTATGACGACCGTGCTGGAATTGTTGATTCTTCTAGCTTCGAGAGCCTTAGCATGTCTGCGGGCTGATCGCCCTCGGAGGGCAGGCACTTCTGGAAAGATTTACGCTTGGTAATCGCCTACGTGCAACCGGCGCACTGAAACTCTTCGGGGGTTATGCCTTCCCCTTCCACTGTAACTTACACGGTCATCTTCAACGAAGCAAACGAGGCCGCATAGGAGCTAGCCCACCGAGCCTCCACCGGGAGAGGTAGGCTTAGGGTACTAGACTTATCGCGTCTGCGGCGTGGTAGAGCAAAACGACTATCGAAAAACTGGAAAACATCCACTCACCGTGGAAATTTTGCTATCGGCATGGTCCTGGTGGCGTTTGGCGTCAAATTAGGCAAAAATCACCAAGAACAGAGCAAAATTTCCGACCGAAAACATTTAAAGAAGCGGGATCCGACGTTTGCAATGGGCGCTCAGTGGGACTTCTTCATTAGCTGTTCGACAACCTAAAAGAATAGAGAAACTTCGCAGTGCCAAGACAGGATCTAATTTTTCAGAGAAATATTCTCACTATTGTTTACACGAACACTCGGGACATTTTGCAAGCACTAGCAGTTGAACACCGTGTGCAAGGAACAAGGAATACATGGAATTAGGTAAACATTCTGTGATATTGATCCTTTTAGCTCCCCAGTCTCTCAGTTGCGAGTTTGGCCAGTATGCGCTTAGGACTCCTGAGAACAGATGATACCTTTCAAATAAAGGCCCAGCAGTTCACAGGATATTTGCCTACACCGTAGTTCTAACTTAGACTGCTGAAAATGCGCTAGTATTTTAAATTGAAATTGAATTTTATTCAAAATAGGAAAGTACACAGGAAACGTTGTATAGGACATATGGATCCCTAGCTCAAGGCCAGTTGGGATCCATACTTGTTATTATTTCACAATCTTAACATCAATACGAAAAAGTATAAGTCAGTCATACATACATAAACATTCATTTAAAACACAAGGAAGGGTACGTGTATTAACTACGAGAAACCCACAGATAGGAATTTGTATTTAGTAAATTATACACTGCAAGTGAAAAAGGTAAACATGTGTACACAATCCAGATGAAAACTGTGCAGATAATAGTAATGAGTGATAATGGGACTTCACTGATAGTGAAAAACATTTTGCTTGTTTTACTTTTGTTGGTAAGCTGTTCCATAGGAGTGCTCCAGTGTAGCTTAACCTTCGCCTTCCATATACATTATGCATTTTTGGCAAGAGAAAATTTCCCTTAAGTGCGCTGCGTGTATTTCTTCTGGAATGTACAAAATTTGATACACTCAAAGGACAGTTAGTGGTTATGCTGTTATGAGTATGCAATATAGTTTTAAGATTCAGTAATAAATTAAAAGGCAGTATAATGAAACTCTGAAACAGCGGCATTGATTTAGCAATGTAGTCTGAAAAAGTCATAAATCGCAAGGCCCTTTTCTGAAGAAGTATGATACGTTCAACATATGAAACGTACATATTACCCCAAGATGCAATACAGTAGGATAGATGGCTATGGATTATGCTAAAGTAAATTGTTCTCAGAGTGGCAGGGTCGAAGTAATAACGGCATTTATACAATGGTAACCGGTAGACTAGCAGCTATCAATAATGCAACAGTTTATTTCTCGCCAGGGCACCTCCCAAACGATCTGATATAACCACTTAACTGCATCAAAAACTCTAAGGCACTAGGCTTACCTGTTAAAAAAAATTTACAACGCAAATTAAAGAAGTGGCTACACAACATTCTTTTAAGTACATTTATTTTCATCCAAATACTCCAGAGTCAAAATGCACTTACTTTAGCACCTATGTAATCCCAATACATAGGCGCACGTAACGTACTATGAGGGCAAGCGTCTGACTTATTTCTCGCCATCATTCATTGAAGAGGTCCGTCAACTCAGCGCGTGTCTGCTGCCTAATTCAAGAGTACATAGCGTCAAAATAATTGACTGCGCTTTCCAGAGACAAGAAAGCATCTCAGTATGATGTGCGAAATACGTCGCTAAGAGCAAATTACAGAGCAAATTTTATCCAGCTCAACTTATGAATAACCTGACAAAAGGCAAGTACTCTAACTGCTAAACTACGGTCCATTGCTTTAATATCGAGGCCCGAATAGACCACCTTTAAAAATTGTCCGCGCCCAAGAGACGCCTGGCAGAGACTAGGGTGCTGTGCCTTGTACCCAGTAAGACTCCTTGCATGCAGCGTCATACCCCCATGCCGCACCAGCGTATAGTTTGCACACCATTCGACGATCTGTTGTTGTAGTTGCCCACCGAGGCTGACACCCATTACCGTGCATCGGTCAAGAAATGGGTGGCTAATTAAAAGCGGTAATTGAACATAAACTTTGAACACAACTGCGTATTAGGTGCTGTTGACAGCCAAAATTTCACGTTTACTTGAAAGCAACAAAATTTGGAAGAATAACTATTTATTATGATCAGCACGCTTAAGAAAATATTAAAGACAAAATTAGCTTGAGGCCCCAGACAATGGAGTTCAACGGTAGTGTTAAACCATGCTATTCTTGACAATGCTTCGCCTTTCGGGCGACAATGCCACTTTGTTTTAATACTTTTAGTATTGCTACCAAATGGCACAAACCACTTCGTACTAAGACCTGACAATCTAACGCACACACGTACGCTCTCGAATAAATTACCCCTCAGTGATCAGTTTGAACTAAGTGTAGATCAGGCCAAAGTAACATAGCAGGCAAAGTAACATAGCAAGAAGAAGAAACCAAGGCGCTAGGGCGTCCATATTGGTCTCTTTCCTTTTAATGTTTTTTGGTCGATTTCCGTTTTACCTTTCACTATGGGCAATCCCGACCAGGCGACTTTCCTTCGAACTCTTTATTTCATGGCAGACTTTCGCCTGAAATTAAACAAGCAATTTTTTTCTTGAAGACTAATTGCTGTGCGTGCAAGTCATTGTCAAGTTGGGACCTCTTACATCAAGCTTCATGGTTTCACAAGCCTCCTTTCTTGCGTTCTTGGTGTTCAATATTACTTGCAATTGTCGATTTTGGAGACCGCAAAACATCACAAAACATTCATTTCTTTATCGTTGATGACGTCACCACAATGTGGTCTATACAGAACTCCTTATATAGCTACGGCTCCTGTTCTTTTTTTTCTTAATGAAGATATATCTATAGTATCACTAATAGCACAATAATGTTTCGCAGAAATACCCAGCCATTTTAAGCACTACAAACCAGTGTCCCTAGGTGCGGCTGTGTGGTCTATCACAAACGTAACTGTGCTCAGAGATTCATGATTAGCCACCTTCGAAGCCTGACCAACCCGGGAAGCTGACTGTGGTCTGTATCCTTTATTTTCTGGCTGATGTCACGAAATATTGCCATCCTAATGCAGTGTTGACTCTCAATTACAATATGTATTCGTGCTACACGTAAGTAAATGTCATACAGTTAAACTTATTGAAACAAAAACTAAGAATACCATTGAAAATTACATGAATTCCCAATAAAACAACATATACCCAATATCAAATATTTCTATTTGACCATATGTGGATGATATATACAAACACTGATGCTCCCTTCTTTAAATGAGGCATGTCCCATATAAGTAAGGGTAGCGCACATCAAATCTGTTTCTTCCCGTTTATAGTAAGGGGCCTGTTTCGTATGAAATTTAGGCATATCATATCACATGGTGTGATATGGTGATCATATGCCATGTGGCATATGATCACCATATGCCACATGGCGGTCTCATAACAAGACTAATTTTATGCAAACGTTATGTACACTCGTGAGAAAAAGTACAAGGACCACGGAGTTGCCGAAAAATAGAATGTCTTCGTAATTAACACGCATAAGCCTAAACTGACGACTGCACTAGAAAAATTCGTATTGCCAAATTTTTAATGTAGTCTTTCATTTCAAGTTGCGCCCACAGAGAGAGGAGAAAATGAGTTTTACCGAGCAATCCCTTATCCGTAGACATTTACTTCCGGATGTATGGCAACGTGTCGTCCCAGTCACTGTAGTCTGGAGAAACGTGCATGGATGGCACGTCCTAAACGTCCGGTTGAGCTGCTCAGTTAGTCCATTGGCCTGCAGGTGACACGCGATGGATGGCTGGTGCACGGCAGAACAGGAACGAATATCTTCGACAACGCAGGAACAGAAGGTGTGGCGGCGATCAGTGAGCAGCTGCCTCAGCTCGCCGTGATGCAGGATGACGTCATACAGAAGGAAATCCGCGAGGTCCGTAGCGCCGCTTGTCGGCAATGCTCGCGTGATTTCGTAATGCGTTGTGTTGTCAATCGCGACAGCGACTCACTTGTTGCCGTTGCACGTAGGAAAATGGCCTCAGAGATCGATGCCAACGTGAAATGATGGTTTGGAAGGGACATCTATGGCATGTAGACGTCCAGCGGGTAATACAGCAGGTCATTTGTGGGGCTGACGAGCGCACAGGCAGCAAGGTAACGGCTCACAGAGCGATACAGGCCGGGGCCGTAAAAGTGGCGTCATTCACGGCCGTAGGTACGGGAGACACTGAGGTTGGCCAACGGTGGGTGCGCCATGTCTTCTACTACTCGATCTTCTACTCGAAGATGTTGAGGTAGGACGAGCCAAAGTGCCTGGCCTTCAGGGCGAGAATTGCGTCGGTACAGAACGCCGTCACGGAGTACGAATGCGCCGACAGCGAGTTCGGGATGCACTGAAGCTACGCGATGGGCGAGACGACAGAAAGAGTCATCACCGCACTCTTCATGTTCACTGTCACGCAAGCCTGAAATGGTTAGGAATTAAGGATCGGTTTCGTGGGCATCATGGTCCAGAGTGTCGACTGGGTGGCGGTTGACATTATAGTTATGGCCGCATGTCCATCAAAATGCCACGGGGCAGAATTAGCGAAGCGTAGGTGTATTTACCAGGTATATACAAATTGCAACAACACTGCATTCAAAAAATGGCGGCATGAAGCAGCTGCACACTCGTCTCCCCAAATCGTCATCTCTCTTCATACTCACACCACGCCCAGCTGCTCCGTAACAATGTTCTTCGATTACCAAAAAAATCATTTAGAGGGCAAACACTGACGTTCATACTTCCTCAAAATGGAATTTTACTAGCCTACCCTATTGGATTCCTTGCAGACATGCAGAAAGGGGTGTTTGCAGAGCCCACAACTGTACCGATATGTAGAAGAGTTGGCGCACATTTGATAGCATATACTAATGCATTTACTTCACAACAGTTGTAAAACCACAGCTGTCAGAAGTTCGCTGAAGTTAAGTTTTGAGGATCGGAGGTATGGATATCTGAGCAATGCCTTCAGAAACTAGGCATTGCATTTCGTCTAGACTGGCCCACGATGTGACCGAAAGGCCAGGCGTTTCGGTCCCGATGTGGGAGCGGCCGGCTTCGGGCTAGGAATCTAGCGTGACCCGAAAAACGTCAATAAAGTTTTTCATACCATATCATACCATACTATACACGTAGTACACGAAAATCCATACGTCTTCGGTGAGAAGGAACCTGCCCAAGTTCCGCATAGGTTCCTTATGTCTAATCATAGCGTCAGCAAAACACAATGGTGGCCTATGTTTGCGAAACGAAAGCCCAGCAGATCTTTTTTCGCTTGTTCAGAGCAAGATAAAATGAAATCCAAGAAGCTAAAGTCTTCTGAATGATTCAAAGAAAAAAAATGAAATGTAGGCTCCTTGAAAGCCAACGAGCTTACTTATAGCCCACAGCTTCTTTTTAGCGAAATTTAGGGGACAGTTACTATGTTTAGTGATATTTCTCGAGGCCTCTCGCAAACCTCCGTTACATGGAAACTACGCTATCGGCCAACATGGCTGGAGACAGGACCATATGCACATATTGTGTGGGCGTATACGTATAGCCATCTGCACTATCACTGCAGATGTACCGGTTGCTGGTGCTGTTCGCCACGAAATTGCACCACAAAACAACAAAGGCTACTTAAGTATCATCTGTGCAGCAAAAATGCACTTTCTAGGCAGTCAACCTCTAAGGAAAAAAATTATTCCTTTTTTTCGATTTTCTTGCCACTCTAAACAAAATAACCTTCATAAAAGTTTAGCCTATTCTTGTGCTCAGACGTGGGCGTTCGTGGCCGCACTCGAAGTATGACACAGCTTTTTCAGACGTTCGTGATGTCATCACGAGAGTTTGTGGTGTCTGGAGGTTTACATGCCAAATATTCGCTTCTGGTCTTCTGGTCTATGGTCACAACATGTACTAGGCTTCGCTGGGCGATACACATTACAATACCGCAGTTTTCGTAGCCCATTTGTCATTACTTTCACTATTTCTCTGGCACTCATCTGCGGCCGCTAGGGTGATAACCTAATTTGGCTTAGAAGTCATATGGATCTGAAATGTTACTAGCATTGCGACCTTTTTTTTCAGTGATGTAAAAGGCAAGTAAAGTGTCCTATTAAAAGTCTTCCTGATATTGTCGCTATGTAATATAATCGTCGTTATCGTCATCATCATCCTACTTTTAAGCCCACTACAGGACGAAAGCCTCTCCCAGCGGTCTAGCCGATTCCAACTTCCGCCTGCAAATTTCCTAATATCATCAGCCATCTTCTTCTCTGCTGTCCTCGACTTCGCTTCCGTTCACCTGGCACCCATGCTGAAACTCTAATAGTCCACCTATACCTCTCCCCTATTCTATCATAAAGAAGGTAAATACGATTTCACCTGTCTCTGCTTCTAAAGACATTCCGAAGAGCTTAGTTACACGCCATGCTCACTCAAGTCACTGTTCTTTAAGCCAAGCGCTATCCCGAAGTGATCACCTTCTAGAAACTCGGGGTTTAATTTCTATTTTCGGATTCCAGTAAATGACTCGCCATGGGGCAAGAGGTATATTAAAGCAAGTGTTAACTAATAAAGGAGACGACCAGAAATAATTAAAACACGAATGAGACAAAGTAGAGAACTGTGTATTGTTGCTATAACGTAACGATTTTTCGGTGTAAGCTCAGTGTCTTGGGCTCCACCTGGCAACACTGCCCAAAAACAAAAGCTACCAACACGACTTTTGAGCCATGATTGTTGTTGCCACCGTCATGGTAATGTATGCGCGCCTAGATATTGACAATAAACGCGAATTTTCATGTAAACTGTAACTTCCGGCCATAGGAGCTGCCCTACTCACTATAAACTGCCTTTATCAATTAACTGCGCGGTGGCTCCACAGTACCCGCCGAAAACCATATTCTTGTCACCTTTTATTGAGGCCACGGTGACTCAGGCGTCGCGTCGCACATTACTACAACAAAAGATGAAAATTTTCTCTGAAAGCGAGTTAATAAAATGCGGCTCAGCGGTTTCAATGCAGGTGTAGAGACTCCGCCAGCAAAGAAGCGGCACCTATCGGCAGCTAGTGCTATCAATATCTTCGGTTGGCCGCGTCAGTTTCATCACTGGCAGGTAGATGCCGCGTAGCGTCTGCTGGTCGGTTCAGCTCCGAGTGAGCAAAGCTCCCACGATGTTGACTACGGACACCACTTGCTTTCCGCAGTCATGGAGTTCACAACATGGAGTATTACACAGGAGTCTCCTCAGTGTTTGTTGATCTGTGCAGTTTGGCGATCACAACGGTTCCGTTTGATAAGTTTCGGAGAAGTATAGGCTTTATGAAGGACAATCGTTTTTTTATGGTCATCCCAATGACAATACAGCAATAATTTTTATGAGGCATGCTAACAAGGCTAGACCCGTATTAAGCGTCAGGTTGCTTCTGTTTTAAGAAATGTGTGCATATATTGAGCTTATGCGAAGGCGAGAGTACACTTTATCATGATGATAAGGACGATTTAGCAAATACTTTATTTCTGATATATTTGTACAAATGGTAAATTTTTGTTTTGTTCTTTTCTCTAAAGCCTCTGTGCTGCGGTGAGAAATATAAAAGCAGAAACAATGCTAATTTCATTGAGGCACCGGGACGAGCGCAGTGTTGCCAACAACGGTCGGTGCACGCAGCTCAATGACACCGCTTTGCAAGCGCTGTGTGTGCAGACGCACTGAAATCACGATATATATCTTTTTATGAAAAAAAGCTAATGCTTGAATCGAAGTTATAATGTGAAACACATTTACATTTTGTTTTGAGAACAATGTCTTAATTAAACGCTGCGAGGCAAGCGTGTTAGCCGTGTTCTAATTAAAGGTCTCTCTTGCAAATAGTGGTTATCCACGCGCGATAAACCACACGTTTTGCATATTCTCGCTTTTTTTCAGCAAGGCAGCGCACAGTTGCGTCGTCTGCGTCTCCTTTTCTTGCCTTGAAAAAGAAAATAGCTTAATAAGAGACTAAGCTACGCAGGTTTCAAAACAGGCAGACGTGAACTTCGTGTATAACTGTTTGTTAATGTGCAAAAAACTGTCAAACTGATGCCAGAGGAGGCAGAAGAGAAAGGACACAGACGGGATATAAAAAATTGAATTGCTGCTTAAACACAGAATACAAAGAACAGGTAGTTCGCGGGCACCGAACCAAGGTACCACATCCATAAACTTAGAAGTCATTACCATGTTAGTTTTTTTCAATTTATTTCACGAAAACTTCCCATTTTAAAGTCACTGAGCGAGCGCCTTCATTGCATCATCAAGTGTATTCCGATGTAAAAATAAATTTTGTGCAAAATTTTCTCACAATGCGTAATCTTCACGCTGGAAGCGCTTATGATTATCCTACAGGCAGCGCACTTCTAGACATTTTCGGGAACACAAAGGTCACCAAATAGCAAGGTCTATGTGGTCACACGTTCTATGCGTTTAGAGCAATAAAGACCAACTAACTAACCAGGGGACTCATATCCCCTTGGGAAAGGATCGTTCTTCAAGGCTAATAACAGACATTACCTGACAACAGAGTGTTATTGACTGCAGCTACGCAATTATATATGAGGTAGAAGAAAAATTTGACGCAGACAGTTAAGTCTGCTAGCGTGTAGAAATGCCCAAGCTCTTAGTTATCGTTTGTAGACCTCGGGACGCCATGAACGCGCTCACGTTGAACACTCATGACGTGGCGGCACCTCTTCTCCATTGGCTACTCCGTCACGTGTTCAATGACACAAGCACTGGCACGCCTTTAGTTAGCCACAGCTGTGGAGCCGCCGTGGTGCCATATGAGCATGTTCGTCTCGCACCCCGGACGTCCGGGCTTGATTCTCCGCCGGACCGAAATTTCCCAAATTTTCATTTCAACGCCATTGTATTCCTCGTTTACAGGAACCTGCCTGTGAAACGTGATGTCAGTATGAGCGTATTTTGACACGTTTCTGCTCTTTGTGCTGTCGGCCATTTTTAGTACCTTCTGTCACACCCACTACAATGAATTTTCGCTCAAAGGCGTATATAATACATTCTCATTATTACCTTTGAGATGTTCTTTGAAGCGCTCATCCCCTTGCGTTTACCAAAGCATCAAGGCTAGCCCGCTTCTTGAAGAGACGATTACTCTAGCTGAAGTCCCCGTCCAACAACTGCCGCTACCGTGCCGAATAATTGACCACCGTTCAGTTCAATTATATGTATTTTTGCAACTTATAGGTTGCAATGGTGATTTTTAAAGCACGTCCTCGCTACAAAAGAATATTGTGAGCCATTTTGTAGGATACCGACATTTCAATAACGGAAGATAAAGAAGAATCAATTCATAAAAGAATTACGGCTTCTTCATGGTTCTGGCCAAGCCATTCAGGCGAGTTTAGAAAGAAGGTTCGGGAGGACGTTACAAAGGATATAAACGTATGTGCATTATCACGAAAGACTAAGACCCTCAAGATCTCTCCGATGGCCTCTCTCATCTTGATTGTATAACTATAACATGTACAGTAATTTCAGCACACATAAAATTCCATTAACATATATTAGCCAATCGTATTTGCAATGTTTGTTATATCAATGTTACATCACACGCAGCACAGCACATGGTGATATAATTCACGGCTTGTTTTTAATGTATCGCCACGAGTCTTCTAAAGCAATATTTCGTCATACATAAACATCATTAAGGTAATTTTACTTATGTAAGCCGCCTAACCAAAGCCTTTGTATGAACGCTTGCAGTTCAGGAATTCCCGAGTTTGACGTTATTCCCACAGCCAGATAATAATGGTTAGATTATAGTGCTTTCTCAATTCAATGGGTACACTGCCGCTGTTATTCATGCAAGTGAACACAAGTACTTCGTATATCATATTAATCAATCGTACCTCTAGCGCACTCAGAATTATTGAATTCACAGAATGTTTATGCCGATGGAATTTCATTCATTTCATTCATTTCATTTATTGATACTGTGAATCCCATCAGGGATTGTAACAGGAAGGGCTGTATGTTATACAAAGGAACATGGTATAAGGTGTTACTTACTAAATCTTATACAATAAAAAACTTGGGCATATAACAATTTGATTACGGAATTATACAAGAGAATAAATAGAACTGAGAGGTTATGACAAAGATAATTGCAGTTACAGAGACCAGTTACAAGGTCAGTATTGACGTAATAACAATCGCGCAACAATCAAGGTTACAATAATGCCAACAAGAAAAGAAATGTATTGCATCATTGCCGTGATTATAGTCAAGCACAAACACAGTTAAAATATTAAGGCAACAAGGAACTACGTAAATAATGTGAATAATGTGAAGAACTATTGCTGCAATGCGTATAGTTGATGCGCAATCAGGGTACCAAACGTTTCTAAAGATGAGCTGTCAGTGGTACTTGTGCTAAGATTATTCCATTCGCGTGTCGCCCTTGGAAAAAAAGAGTATTTGAAAATATCAGTGTGGAATGGAAATTCGCTTAATGTGTGTGTGTGTTTATGGCGAGTTATTCTATTCGAGGACGTTGTTATGTATTTCATAATAGGCAGTTTAAGTTGATTGTGTATTAACTGATACATGATTTTTAGTCTTGCAAGCTTAGCTCTGTTATGCATGGTTAGGAGTTCTGCCCGTTTCAGTAATGCTGTTGGTGAGTCTGGGATGGAGTGTTTATTATATATGCATCTCAGCGCTTTTCGCTGTACCCCTTCAAGTTTTTTGATCAGTTTGTTAGTAAACGGGAACCAAACGGTGTTGGCGTACTCTAGAACCGGTCTTATGAGTGTTTTATATGCGATTAACTTTGTTTCGGATGGTGCTAGTTTAAGGCGTCTGTTAATGAAGAAGAGCTGTCTTATTGCGGTTGATGTGATATTGTTAACGTGAGAATCCCACCTGAAGTCAGATGTTAGTGTCACACCAAGGTACTTATGCTCATGAACAGATACAAGAGGAATGTTGTTAAGGGTGTACTGGAAGGCTGAGGTATGTTTTTTTCTGGTTATAGATAATAGAACAGACTTTTTTAGATTTATATCCATCTCCCAGTCCTTGCACCACTGGGAAACTGCTGTTATGGCGTTATTTAAAGTTCTATGGTCATCAAGGCAGTTAATTTCCTGGAAAAGAACGCAGTCATCTGCAAAAAGTTTGATATTCTGTGAAGCATATGCGGGTAAGTCATTAATAAAGATTAAGAATAATACTGGGGCTAAGACACTTCCTTGGGGTACTCCTGATGTAACGTTAGTTGTCGCGGACCTCTCGTTGTTAATTTCAACAAATTGCGTGCGATTACTAAGGTAGTTTTTGATCCAATCAAGGATAGGGCCGCTTCCCAAAGTTAGTTCTAGTTTTGCAAGAAGTTTTGTGTGTGACACGCGGTCAAATGCCTTCGAAAAGTCTAAAAATATGAGGTCTATTTGTTTCTGGTTATCAATGCTCTTGGATATGTCATGTGTTAATTCAATTAATTGCGTAATAGTGGAAAGGCCTTTACGAAAGCCGTGCTGACAAGGGGTTAGGATATCATTTACGTCTAGATATGCGTTTATGTGTTTTAAAATAATATGTTCTAATATCTTGCATACTGTACTGGTTAATGATATGGGCCTGTAGTTTGAAGGATCAGATTTATTTCCTGATTTGTGTATAGGTGTTATTTTGGCAGTTTTCCATTCCGTAGGAAGGGTACAGGTGGATAATGATTTGTTAAAAAGGAGTATTAGGAATTTTGCCATCCACTCGGCATATCGATGAAGGAATATGTTAGGGATGTTATCTGGCCCTGGTCCTTTTTTTGTGTCGAGAGTTAGTAAAAGATTTAGTACTCCTGTTTCTGTTATGGTTAATGGTTCCATCTTCACACCAGTGCCGGAGGTTATTCCTGGTAGTTCTCCGTTATCAGATGTAAAAATAGAGCAGAAATAATTATTCAAAGAAGTCGCAGCGTTTTTGTTATCCGCGGGAGATGTCGTTCTTTCGTCTCGTTTTTTGGGGTTTAAATAACGCCAGAATTTTTCGGGAGAATTCTTTATAAAGTTAGGAAGTGTGTTTGTAAAATAGTGTGATTTGGCCTTCTTAATTTTGGATTTCAAATCATCCATGGCGTAAGTTAATTGTTGAGCAGTTCGTTGTGAGGGATGAGATTTTTTATTTATTCTGATTCGGCGAACTTTCCTTTTTGCATGAATAACGGTCCGAGTTATCCAGGGGTTATGTTTATGAGTTTTCTTAGTTTTCAAAGGGACGTAGTTACTGATGCAGTATGACACAACGGACTTAAATTCGTGCCATAAAATTTCTATATCTGTGTTTCCATCATGTGCGAGTTGTTTGAATGACGATAGTTGAAATGACAGTGTATCAATGATGCTTGTATCATCAGCTCTGTTGTAGTCTTTGTACGTAATTGTTGATTGTGAAGAGGGTAGCGAATCTTGATACGGCACCTCACACAATATTAGTTTGTGATCTGACAAGCCGGTTGAAACTTCGAATTTAGCGTTATGGGTGGGGAAATGATTGCTTAAAAATACTAGGTCTAAAATGTTAGAACTGGATCCTTGTACACGCGTGGGTTCAGTTATTATTTGGGTTAGGTTAAAAGAGAGCATAATGTCAAAAAGAATATCTGCGCAAGGTGAACGGTGATGCAGTGTGTGCCAGTTGATATCAGGGAGATTAAAGTCGCCTAGTAATATGAGCTTGGTGCTCTTCACATGCTGCTGCATATACACGTGCAATGATTGCAACACATTCAAATCAGTAGAAGGACTACGGTAAATGCATCCAACAATGAAGGTGGTAGTGGCAAAGCAAAGTTTGCAAAATACAGCTTCAACCCCCTCAACGTCAGGCAACTTAACGTACGGAATTTCCTTTTTTATCAAAATAGCAACGCCACCGCCTCGTGTTGGCCGATCTTTACGAATAATGACGTAGTTTGGGGGAGTAATTTCGAAGTCTTTGACGTCTTTGGTTAGCCAAGTCTCTGTTATGCCTATAAATTCCGGTTTGAAAGCTATTAATATTGATTCGAGGGGTCCGAGCTTACTACTAACACTTCGAGCGTTAACATTACCGAATGTTATTTTGGATGCTAGGGACGGCGGGGACGCAAGGTTCGCGTACCGACGTCCTGGTTTTTTGTATCGCTTGAAGTGGACGTAATGGGGGTCACCTCATTATTTTCCTCGTCCCAAGAATACAGGCAACTATTTATCTTTAGTTTGTCGTAGACCAGGACCACTTTATCACCGGATTCCTTCCTTGTTTTTCCATATTGCCATAGCTTCTTCCTAATATCTCGAACTCGCGGTGAGAAGTCTTCGCTGATGGCGTAATCAGTATCCTTGAGCTTTTTACAGTTACACAAAATTTTTGTTTTGTCTCGGAAGTCTAGGAGCTTAAAGATTATTGGTCTTGTTTTGTTTGCCATTGGTTTGCCTAGTCTGTGGATGCGTTCCATTGCCACTGCTTCTAACTTCAAGGTATGCCTAATGACCTTTTCATTCACCGCGCGTTCCAGGGATTCGGTATTTTCTTCTGTATCTTCCTGCATACCATACACAATAAGGTTCGACCTTCTGGATCTATTCTCTAGATCGTCTAGCCTTAATTCCAAGGACGATACAGTTTTTTGAAGGCTAGCGATTTGTTTAGTGCAAGCTGAAACATTGTCTTCAAGGCATGATAGTCGTTCTAGTTTTTTTTCTATCGATGGCAGTCGTTCTTCCTTTATTGTCTTTATATCAGCGGCGATTTGAGTTAACTGTTTGGCAAGGCTCGAAAGGTCAGGCCCGGGATTTGTCTCGACATCTCCGGCAAGCAATAACAATTTTGCTAGGTACACCATGTCATACAGAGAATCAAGAAGCACCGTAGGGCACGGCAGCACGACGAGACAGCGCTCACTAGAGCGAAAACACTTTCCAAAACGTCTTCTTACCTGCATAAAGAAGACAAGCGGGTGAGCCATCTGCGTGCGCGCTCTGCTGCCGTGCCCTTTGGTAAGTGCTGGGTCGTCGCCGGCTTTTATGCTCCGGGTAAGGTGAGGGGCCGTGCTGGATGGCTTCAAGAATCTTCTTCCGCTGGAGGTAGACGATGACGGGTTCCCTTCCGCAAATGGTAGGAAAGGAAACGACGAAAAGGTGTCGTTCTGAAGCACATGCGCGTCGAGAATCACGAAAGGCTGTTTTGGTTCTTGGTGTTCCGCTGGTATCAGCAGCAGGCTGGCAATAATCTGCATAAAGAAGACAAGCGGGTGAGCCATCTGCGTGCGCGCTCTGCTGCCGTGCCCTTTGGTAAGTGCTGGGTCGTCGCCGGCTTTTATGCTCCGGGTAAGGTGAGGGGCCGTGCTGGATGGCTTCAAGAATCTTCTTCCGCTGGAGGTAGACGATGACGGGTTCCCTTCCGCAAATGGTAGGAAAGGAAACGACGAAAAGGTGTCGTTCTGAAGCACATGCGCGTCGAGAATCACGAAAGGCTGATTTGGTTCTTGGTGTTCCGCTGGTATCAGCAGCAGGCTGGCAATAATCTGGACGAAGAAGCAAAGCAGATTACTGAGCCACATCACAGTGATGTTCATGGGCCCAATAAGGATGCCGGGTTTCCGCCAGCGCTTTATGTAGGTAGCAGAAAATGATGTCGTCGATACTAAAATCCTTGTTGCGGTAGAGGGATGATCGTGAAAATGTCTGCTGCATGGCCAAGGGGATCCTCACATGTTGTTGGATTGACAGGGCAACTTGCTGGTATCATTGGTAGATGAGGATAGCAGTATGGCGCTCAAGTAAACCCATGCTGTAACCATAAACGCGCTCCAAGGCATAAAGAAACGAGCTGCTCCAGCGTTGCGCCCAAGTGTGGCTCGAGATCGCAAGCTCGAACACCATCCGGTTCTTCCAGCGCAACTAACTAGAACAACATTCTATCACACAACACAGTAAGAAACCGTAAAATTCTGTTTTAGCTAAGCTGAAATGCTGAAGCAGCTCCAGCAGCGCGCGCAAAACTATAAACCGACGACGCACTTGAGCGCCGTCCATGATCCACTTACGCATAAAATATTCAAGATGACTACTTACATGCTGTGTCCTTTGCCGAAAGTTGGAGATAGATCATCCACGGCGGACATCACACATATACTTGACAAACGATGTCGCAAATGACGACACGAGCATGCTCTCGCACTTTTCAGCCTCTCCGCGGTGCATTTCACTTTCAGAGCACGTAGCAATGAGCCTTCGCGACTCGTAAACACCTACGTTGGGAGCACGTAAGATCTGTTTATGGAGTACGTGCGGGAGTAGCGTGTTCGTAAACACACGTGCTAGATCCCTAGTAATTAGCTTGAGGGTATGCCGCCAAGTACGCTCGGGAGGACTTTGAATATTTATCTAATCACTGAACGTTCTCCTTCTCCGAAGTGAGCTTGAAGCTAGATGTGTAATGTCTGGCGTGCCTCTCATACGGTTTCATGAAAGTATCTTTAATAGGCCGAGACACCTTCAGTCACCGTAACTTTCTCATAAGTGATGCGTAAACATGCACTCACTCATAACATGCAACTTCATCTTTCAAGTAAAGCGACGTTGGAAAACAGTGAGATTCCACCGCATGCGTCAGCGATAGACCATTCCTTCTGCGCATGGCAGTATCTTGTTATCCGGCAGTAAAACTGCTGTATTATCCGGAAGTTGTCTATGTCCGCAACTAAGATGATTTCTCCGCAGAGAAAGCTCGCATTTTTTAGTCTGTCAAATACCAACGCACAGAATGTGATCGTTAAATAATTACAAATAATGCCAACACATGAGCAGACAGGTGACGGTAAAGAAACGTTTACATGTTGCATGCGTCCTATGCTCAAGATGCCCTTTACTACGTTACCTTCAGAATTGCGCTTACTGAACATGCCGGTTTGCTTGGTTGGTATTCGTGTGTGTGTGTGTGTGTTTGTGTGTGTGTGCTTGTACGTGTGTGTGTGTGTATTTGTGTGTGTGCGTGTGTGTGTGTGCGTGCCTGTTGTGTGCGTGTGTGCGTGTGCGTGTGTGTGTACATGCATGTGTCTGCGTGTGGGTGTGTGTACATGCATGTGTATGCGTGTGGGTGTGTTTGCACAACTTTTTGCTGATAATAGAGTGCAACTACAAGTCATCCAATCAGCGGTGCTACTCTTTAGGTCATAACTTTTTTCCAAACTGCCATCCCTATTGTTTAAGATGTGTTGATGCAAAGAGCAATGCCTCGTTATGTCCATATGTGGCTATTTCTTTCCGTCGCTGGAAGAAAGCACAACCAGTAAGTCAAATTATGAACATGCCAGAGCCGCCACTTTAGATAGGCCGGAACAGTGTTCATCCGCAATAATTTTGACGACCTGTAGTTCTATGCATAAAAAAGTGGTTGCACAGCCTTCATCTCATTTCGTCTTGTCCTATCGCAATGTGGTCACAGTAGACGGGAATTGAACCCACAGCAATGTTGTCAAAAATAAGAATGCTACAGTTGCCCAGCAAAGGGAGGTGGTGAAAAAATATTGAGGTGATCAAGCTGCCTAGCAAGCTTATGCGCTCCAAAGATGAAAGATATTCGAGAGGCAAATACACGTAGCAAAAAAATGACCTAGATGAAGCAATCAACGGGGCCAGTTGGTGGGAATTCACGATTGTATTGCGCTTAGTCTTACACTGGTGGAACAACTTTACGAACGAGCATAAAAAACAAGAAATAGACGTACGCAGAAACGCAAGTCCAGTCCTTGTTCGATTATGCTCGTTCTTCAAGTTATGCCGTCCACATATTAGTAAGCTACATACAATCACGGACCTAGCTGAAACCTATCACACTGGGTCCAGTACGTCACTAGCACTGTGAAGGAGAATACCATAAGTACTCATAAGCGCTGCTGACGTCGACATCCGTGCCTTACTACAAATTCATCTTCTGTGAAGTACAGAGTCAAGATTTCCGCCTAGAGACCACATTGCCTCGGTTTTCATAGTAAGCGTAGTGAGACTCAAAGTGAACTAACAGCAATGTTGTATCACTATTAGGGTGTACATTCAACTTGTAGAGTTTTCGCTTTTTATTCATTTCAAATAGAGCCAAAAAAAGCAAACGGACAAGGAAGAGCACAGCACCAGCGCTGCTGTTTAGAATGCATGATCCCTACCAAGAAGCTCGCAGCCAAACCCTTCTAAATCCATTTTCATGTTCCGCGTGTCCGTCATCTTCTAGCGTTCATGTTCTTGGTATTTTTGAACCCAAGTTCAAAAGCGATCTACTCTTACAAGAAGTGTTGAAGCAAGAAACCTTAAAGAATGCTGCAAAACTAATGTTTCAAATGAGTAACTTCCCTGAAAAAAAATTGATCACTTAGCGCTAGCCATCCCAATCAAAATATTTATCTATGCTTCTTCGAGGGGTACGTACTTTTTATGGCATCCTGGTACGCTAAGTTAGAAGGACATTAGGTGCTACTTTCAGTTAACCTTTAGCATTGTTCAAAGAACGTTCCTAACCAACCTTAACATAAAGGTAATACCAAAACTTTGAAGGGGAATTTGGTGGCACCGTCATTTACTACTTCATATTTGTCTCTACAGTGGCGCGTACCAGTTAAATAGTCATTGAATAGCTAACAAAGATGGTGTATTATGACTAGCCGTGTGTATTACGACTTCGTGCCAGTAAGCTCATAAATATGTTTTTATGACCTCTGGGTTCCTAACCACGAAGAAAAATTAAATGATTAATTCTTCGCTTCACTCCATTAGGAACATGACATGTCCCACCCCGAATCCAGGCAGCGACATCGTTTTCTGCAGAAAGCCATCGACATTTAACTACCAAGCCACGTGCTTGTCTATGCACAAAATGTATAGAAAAAGTAACTGCACACAATCCTAAACAAGCCTCGAATGATGATGGGGTTTCGAGTTTCTTACGCCCTTGCATAATGTAAATTTCTGCAGAACAAGCGAAAATCGATAAGCTTGCGGAATTTCAACAGCCGTAGCTTACTCCAAATGTTCTTATAAAAAAAACTGCCTATTTCAAGGTGCCATGCACCCGTGTAGTCGCATTTCCGTATACGTTTCCCTACTTCCAGTCCTATTGCATCACCATGCAAGTGCAGTATGCGCTGAGCAAATAGAAGGCACCTCTGAGACAGCAATGGCATTACTATTGCACGAACCGGCACGAAGCAATACGGCTGTCACAAACAAGCGCAAACGGGATCGTCTGAAGCAATATACATATATGATGTGCGTGGGAAGGTACACGCAAGGCGTATGAGACTAGAACCTTTACAGTACGCATTAGGTTCCATCCGGTTTAACGACTGTGGCTGATAGTTGCCTGCTTCGGAATGTATTCGCATGGCAGTAGTCTATTCACGCTGGCCATTGTGTATTCGGTATGAGTTCATGATACGCAAGAATCCCGAATATTTATGTCTGCAGTATAGGCGTAATCTGCGGTAGACTGCTTTGTCTTTAGTTCACGAGGGTTGCAATGTGGGCTTGTTGGTAATGCATCTTCAAGGGGAGTATGGTGAGTATGGGGAGATTCCCAGCAAATTGCATATAGGTACGAGAGGTGGGAAGTTACGGTATACTTGCGTTCTTGTGGAACGCTTTACATTTCTTTCGTAGCAGCTTATGCTGCGGAATGTTTATTCGAGAAATCAAATTTTTGCTACTTCTAGGGATTGAAACATTCAGCATCAATATTCTGATGACTCTAAAAGCTAACTAAAGCACCCGTTATGTATTTCACTGCAGAGTGAAGAGTGAAGAGTCGCTTGCCGTACTGCGTTGCCAATTGAGAAAGCAAATAGCGGTAAAGATTTTTCTTTCCTTTATTTATAAACGCTTCGGTTTAGTGAAGATTACATCTTTAACGATGGACCATCGATAAGGAAAGGCACGGAGGGTGGCTCAATTTTCGTTCTTTGCGCGTCAACGGCTACATTTCTTACTATCGCAGCCTTCGAAGCATGTGGAAATATAGCGAACTCTTTTTTTTTCTTTTCTCACGTAATTTTCATAGCGACCGCAGTTTAAAGATCGAAAATATGCTTCCTGTGTCTGTTTGTTGTTCCTTGTCTCGTTGCCAGTAGACCTCATTTCGTTATCTCTGTCTGCTTCACCTTCACCGTTGGCACCAAAAAAAAACTGCATGTTATCACCGCTGTTACTCCGCTTGGCAGTTAGGTGCATTTGAGAATCCGACGTGGTTACCACTAAGCTATATGGCAGTGCTCGTGATGAGTAATAAAGCGTGGTCTTCCTTGCCGTGGAACTATTGAGAGTGATTGTGTTTCAGCATATATTGCGAAGGCACGAGCAGGTGGCGTTGTAGCGAAGTTTGCTGCTGTACTCCGCATGGCAAAATCGAGGTTGTTTGGAAGAACTACATTGGAGCGTTTGATACATTTCCCAATACCGAAACGTTTTCGTAGTTTCACTGGGAGAACTCCATCCGAATCGTGGCCCGATCTTCAGTTGTGGGTATGCGATGTCGGTAAAGGGAAAACACAACAAAATTATAGTTTTTAAGTGCAAGGAACGTGTATTGCTGGACTTCTCGTTTGGAGGTATCGTTGAGAAAACTCTAGAGGTGTGTTCAACGTACGCGAGTGCGTCACAGTGTGCACGCAATGACAAGACTGCAATGGATGCATGGTGCCGAAACGTGACTTCAACAAATGAGACTTTGCAAGGTCGCCCGTAACTCATGCAGTCAAAGCTGTTCAGACATCACAACTTCAGTATGCCTTGGACGGTTAGCGTTGCTAATTATCGTGCATGGTTCGATATCTAGACTGGTGCACTTTTTTACACTTGCATTGTATACGTTTTCCTTCGGTCCACCCATAAGCGATGGCCGTTATAGCTGTGCTCTTAAAGCGGCCATCAAAGGCGCTGAAACCTAGATTTTATGTGCTTCTGATCTAATCTGAATCCACGACTGCTCCACCTGCGTGCAAGAAAAAAAGTCCGTACACAACCACATGTACAAATAATGTCAAGAACAGACAGCGGCATAAATAACACGTCTGATCGTTACAGGAAGGCCCAGTTTGCTCGAAATAATCCGTGACGTTATTCGTACGTTACGTATTGTGCCTGCACCTCGTGGCCCGTCCCGAAGCTAATTTTATCTCCACATGGAAGGGACAGCGAAACAGGAAAATCTCGCCAGTGGTTGCAAAAGCACGCTCACCGATACAAAAAAAAAGAAAAGAGCTTCGCACGTTGCCGGAAACGTTGCCGTTTTTGGATTCGGAAACGCATGTTGCAAGCGAGCTTCTTTTAGCCTGATGACGTGCCCATGGAAGGCTTATAGTTCGGGCTTGCGCGTGCGTAAACATGCCCGTTTCGTAAGGAATGCATGCCTTACGGCCGCCAGGAACATGGAAAGGCGTGTACGCCTGCGTGGTTGCATCATTGTTTTCGGATTTCATCCTGGTAACGATGCAATAGCGAGAAAGTGCTTTCTTTAGAAACGTGCTACAAGGCACACAATTTCCGTTTAGTTCCTGTTTTCTGACTGCCTGACTGATGGGAGTACGAGTGGCGCGTGCTTTCGACTCCTACAAATCTGTTCGAACCAGAACAAAGTATCCAACTTTGATAGCACGGTTCTTTGTTAAGCGAACACGGCCGTAGTGCCGCTTGCAGGGATGTGATATTCCTTGCATTTTAAAAATCTCTTGTGTTCATAAAAAGTCAACCCTTCTTTGAGGCCAAGAAGGTGTTCAGCTCGAAGCGGTTTTGATTTTGTGTGGTAAACAAATATGGACATCATCCTAAAGTAGTTTTATGAGAGTGACTAGGCGGATTAACAGCATCTTCAGGAGAACACTTTGAACCATCTCGGAAGACTGTGATGAACAGTTTGAAGTCTCTTATAGTTTTCTGGGCCAGCCCATTGGCTTCCGGGTGATACAATCGCAGTAGTGGCGTAGTGGATGTTGTGTGTAGCTACTAAGCCCGAGGGCGCGGGTGAAATTTGAAAACGCTCGTTTATCGTGCATAGGTGCATGTTAGAGAACCCCCACGTGGTCCAAATTAATTAGTAGCCCTTCACTACGTCGTGCCTCATAACCAAAATATTGGTTTTCGCACGTAAAACCCCAGAATTTACTTTAGTCTTTTCCGGCTGATAGGCTGCAGCAAAACTCAATTTCACATTTCGTTGTTCAGTCCATTATTTGAAGCGCTCGCTTCCCAATAAAACGCCATTCTTAGCTACCATCACTGACATGTATTCAGATCTCTCAATTTAATAGAGATATGACGCTGTTGGGATCTTGTTTTCCTGCACTACACGCAATCATTCGCGTGCATTTGCCGATGGCCAAAAGAGAAAAAGAAGCGTGTGTAGTGTTCACTCTCTCGCAATTTTTTTGTGAGCACCGCGAAATTCAGGTGCACAGTTTGGAACAGCTTGCTTGAAAACATTGTTACCATGATTGCGCTCCCGCGGGGCCTTAATTTTGATTTGATGATTTGGCGGTGGTGACAATTGTGATATATTCGGATGTATCCTCTTTCGTTTTCTTCCAGTGGAAACGTGGCTTGATTTCTTTGTATGTTTTCCAAAGACAGTCGTGCCCGGCATACGTGGCAAAGCTGTAAGATTCTTACGAAGCTAATCTTATCAATGTGCAGCAGACCATTCTTCAATGCCATGTCTTCTGTGTGATCACACGGAAGTTGGTTCACATCCCTTGTTGAGTTCGAATATATTAGTCGCCGTCACATTGCATCGGCGTCCGTCAACTTCTCCCCTGGCCTGTGGGAAACGTCGAGCCGGAATTTCGTTAAACTGATCCATCTGGCAAGTGTTGTTTTGGGTGCATAAATGCACATTCTATAGGTCACGAAATGATTGTCTGCGCATAATTTGAAATGTGTTTCTCCAATGTACGTACAGAAGTACCCAAGAGCTACTACTATAGCTGAGGTCTCTTTTCCAGTAGTCGGGTAGTTCATCTCTGCCTTGGTGAATGTGAACGAACTGTAACCAATGACTTTAACCCCCCCTTGGGGGGGGGAGGGGGTTCGCTCTTTTCGGTTTGCTGTAGCACTGCACCTGTCAGGTAAATTTGTTCGTGCTTGTTTATTTCAAACAACTTTGTGAAATGTAGGATTGTTATTACTCGGTCGGACGATATTACCATGATGAGCTCCTGATACGTCATTTAAGTCATGTGTCCACACGAAAGGGCTTTTCTTGCGTTGGCAATGTGAGGAGCTACGTAGGTTTTGAAGGTTTACACCTTTATAAACCGCTCCAAAATGTACCGCGAGCCCCTAGAACACGTCAAGCGAGTGCATATCATATTGTTTTGTCAGCTGAGATATACGCTTAACAGTATTCATCTTTGCGTTCTTCGTAGGTCCACCAAAAAGAAGACCTAGGAAATAGCCGGAATTCTTGAATAATTCGATTTTTTTCATAGCGATCATCCATCCATCTTCACTTGATCCATATAACATCTTTCGCAAGAGGTGCGAGCAATGGTCATCACGTCTTGTTGAGTAAATGATGGTGTCATGGATGTAGACATTAGAGAAGAGATGTATGATAACATCAAGTAAATGTTTATCGTTGTTTGAAACCAAGCACCAGGATCCTTCCATCCGAACTGCATTGTGTTGTGTTTGAACACATCGAAACGGGTGGCAAAACTTGCTTGTGAAGTGTTTGATTTCTTGCTCGAGTCAACCTTGTCAGTATCCCTTGGAAAGCTTTATACGAGAAAACCAGTGTCAATCCACTAATTCCCCCGTGAATTTACCGATTGTTGGTATTTGGTAGCGAAATAAATCCGTCTAACGGTCTACAAGCTTGTAGACCATACAAAGACTAAAGTCTAGTCACCTTTCGGCACTATCGTTATCGGCAACGCAAACGAAGATGTAGAAGGCCGCACAATATCAGCATCGAGCAAACGTTGGCCTTCTGACTTCAGACCCGTTTTTATTCATAGTGCATGCGGTAAAGTTTTCTTTAGATAACAGCAGTGCCATTCATTTCGAAAGGCACCTTTGGTGCCTTGGCTGCTGGTAGATACTCTCTGACGCATATTAGCTCTAGGTACTGCATTAGAACTTCTTCACTGACCGTTACCAGCTACTTTGCCGCTTGAGCATCAGCGTTGGTTTCAACCGAGAGATCCACTTTTACCTGATCAATCTTTAACTACAGTTCCTGTTAAATATGGAGCAGGACGAGCTCCCCATCATGCACAAGATACTTTTTTCTTATAGTCCGAATGGTAACAGCGTTAGCGATGAGATAATGCGTTAACAGTGCAATTCTTTTACTTTGCAAGCAGCGTGCTTCCAGCTGGATTTTATTTTTGGGAATGTCACTGTACGTTTCTTAAGTTATCGGTTGAAATACGGTAATCGGTTTTGTCACAGTTACCGTGCTACCTACAGTGCACCAACGTGTGGCTGAATACAAATGATAAAAAATACATACATTGCAGGATTAACACCTTTAACGTTGCAGAACATTTTTCCCTTTCTTAAGGCAAACGAGATGCAAGCTTTCACTTTTGATCCAAGCTTTTGCACAAGCCCGTTCGTTAAGTCTAGCTCAATATTTCATGGATGAATGTTACGTGACGGTTGCCAGTACAACTCAATAAACAAACGACGATTTTAAATGTAGTTCGCAATGGAACATAAGTATTCTAAGAAAACAAAAACACACTGAGTTTCACAGTTATGAATTTCTCACTTTATTCGGCTTTGTTAACTTGAACAAGGAACCACGGTTTAGAACAAACACTGGCCTGCCGTAAGTATGTTACTCTGCCAAAAAAAAAAAACGTTTATTTGTGTTTGGAGATTAAAACTTTCGCTGAGCTCTTCGCCTACTAAGCCTGCCAGCAGTTTGATGAATAATGAAGCAGTGTAATAAAGGATCGTATATAAAGCAGAAGCATTTGACTAGCATCCTCGTGACGCTCTTTGCTTTGGTGCACATTAACCGGTTTCCCAAAACAATAGCGACAGTGTGGTTTGCGCCTATCCCATGCTTTTTTTTATACACCAAATAATTAAGACCTTGCACTGGCTGCCTTATTTGTGGGACATCTCAGATAGAAAAAGAATACTTATATAAAACCAGTACACGAGTATAAGCGTTCTTTTTATACGAATGAAGGCACTGTCCAAAATACCTGAACCACGCGAGCAAAAACACTGTTAAGCTCATTTGTTGACAGGCCAGCGAACATGTGCAAAGCTGAAGGACAGTCTATGGAAACGAGGCAGAAATTAACAAGAGCGAGAAATATGGGGGAGAGGGGGGGGGGCGTCTTAGGGCGCTGAGAACACATGAATCAGGAAGGAAACCAAGGCGATCTGTGGCAAGCAGTTTCAACACGACACATCAATAAATAGACATAAACAGTTTGCTTTTCACCGGCCAAATGAGGAAAACAGAAATAGAGGGTGCGGAAGTAAGAATTGATGACTCGTCTGCGAAGAAGTCAAGCAGATAGCTTTGATAAGAAGAAATTGAGAAGGACGTAGTGATCCTAATGACGAGAAAGGAGGTGACGTCGGCCGGGAGAACCTGTCTCAAGTCGGCAACTTCCCACCGAGTTAAAGGCAAAAACATGAGACCGGGAAATAGAGAGGGAAACAGCAGACGACAGTGCTTGTGTACAATGAGCAATGTAGAAGTTGTCAAATATGTGGTATGTGCACAATACACGTATTACACCCAGAACTAGAGCAGACGCTCATAACAGTCCGCGCAAATGCATTTCGCACCTGTTTATTTACTGAAGGTATATTCCAAACACGAGAATCTAAACCCGTTTCATATCGAAAGATCAGCAGGTATATTAAGCCACGCTGGTCAAGATCAACCTATCTCCAGGTGACCAACATCTTTGCATAAAGCTGGCGGCAGCCCGGACGGTCTACTATAAGCTTGAGTGGTGTTTCGTTCAACCACATATTGGGGCACACGCAAAATATCGGGGATATTGTCTCAGCAGTGTCAAACAATTTCATTTTCGATCTTGCGAAAGTATCGGGTAATGTGCACAACACCCAGCTGGTAATCGATAAAGTATTATTTGTTTCATGACCTCCCGGCAACGAACCTCAAAGCAGAAAACAAGTTAGCGTTTCTCACTCGCTGGCCGCTCACTTAGTTCACACAACATAATGATTGCAGTTCGGAGGTCCTAGAACGAGAAGCATTCTTGGCAAGATTTTTTTTTAAAGTTGGATCGAGGACGAGGCCAAGAATTTCCCATGCCAAATAGGAAATACGAGATTGCGAGATTTGACGACGAAGGTATATTTCCCTACCTGCCTCTTCGTTCGTTTAGCTGCGTTCTTTCGCTCCTTTACACCGTCTGCGGTGCACTGGCGTGGGCGGCCACGTGGATCGCTACTGCCGCGGTTGCAGCAGGCAACGATGCAGATGCTGCGAACTCCATAGCGGCACGTGCTACCCGAGCCACCAAGCAGAGGCAACCTGTGGCGCCAACGCCGCCTGCCACCGACGTCCTGCGCGACGAGGGACCGAGGAAGCAGAAGCGGCAACCAAGACAGCCGCGCACCAAGCCCGCACAGCGGCTCAGTTCAGTGAGGGTGACAGATTGAGAGAGAGATACGGACCACGTGCCGGCTTCCGAGAGCCCTCTCCCCCCACCCAACACCATGTGGGCTTGCGCGGCAGCAGTTGTTCCATTTCGCCCGCTACACTCCGTCAAGGTGCACTCGTGACATGTCCCAGCCAATGGAAATTTAGGTGCCGCTTCGCTGCTACGGACTCCGGCTTTTTCGCTCAATGGGCCACTTGATGCTTTCGCATGAATAATCAATCCACGTTGGACGCTTTACGTACTTTTAACCCATAAACAAAGTCTACGCTATTTGTGCACACATCGTCGCCTACACATTACCCGGAGAGCTGCCATTTATTTAACAATACCACAGTAAAGGCACTTTTCTCAGTTAACAACACACTTGCCTACACGCTATGTAATGAGAGTCGATCGACCTTCCTTGCGCTAGTCCTTCGACCAGCAGAAACGTCGTAGTATAAGAAGAGCATGTACTTCCTGCACACTTCTTTTAGTAAGTTTACTTCAACTCCTGCAATTTCTCAGCAAATGTTCATAACGGCACTATTTTTCTCATGCCATGTCGTCAGCCTCCGGTGTCCGTGGCATTCATATGACGAAAATCGATTCCTTGACTGTTTGCATTATTGCGTTAGCTCAGAAGCCAATGGAAGCATTTGATGCATTGCGTGAAATTGTTTCAGTGCACTATGAGTGCTTTCCCTCCTGGTAGGTGCCGGATAAAACATTAGAAAAAAAGCATTAGAACAGTCGTCCAGATGATTACTTTCTTCTCAGCCTTCGACGCCGTTTGTTGTTCGCCGCGGGCAGACCACTTGACGCGTTGCTATACCGCTACAGAAAGGTGCACTTAGGGATCGATTCCAGGCATTATACGAGCCCCAGAACGAGGCCGTGGACCACTGTGCCCCTTTCAACGCCTAAGCAAGAAGGCTGTGAATAAGCGTTCGGCGTGAGGTGATGTGTACAGCGGTACAACATATATTTTGTGCCTGTCCATTTCGTACGCCTTCTTCATTCACAAATAACAAAGCGAAATCGTAAAGCATAAAGAAAGACAAATGCTTAAAGCTTCCTAAGACGACCGTCAGATCCGTTAGGCGGGCTTGTATTCTCTAGGACCTTGCGCTACCAGCATCAACAAGATTCCAACTGTGCGCAGACCTAGTCCCTATGTTTTCTCGAAGCGTAGCCTAACCGCTACGGCCACTAAACGATACTCGCAACGTTTACTGCCTTGACAAAGATTAGATCCTATTAATAGAAAAAAAACTGGCGCATTTCTGTTTTCGCACATGTGCATCTCGGCGCCGGATACGATTTCTGTGTACCAATACAATAGCGTTGTTCCAGGAAACGTGCTGTTAGTGGTGCAGACGCAATTCACACCTCACTGTCACCATGTAACCGAAAGCACACCGGAAAGACACATAAACCGAGGCATGGGAGTAAAAGCGTATTTATAACACACATGCGCCTATCATACCAGCAAACATGCGCAATAACTTGAACCAACGTGTTCATCGTTTCTACAAAATACTGATCTGATATCGGTGCCACTAAAACAATCTTCCTACGATGCTCTAGTTAACTCCAGGCGGCCATACTTTAATCTATTTTGGGCACAACACTTTCGAATAATTACCATAGTCTTACTACTAAAAAGAGTGCTACGCACAATTGGACAAAATTACCGTGGGTCTGAGAAGGGCCGCACAATTCTGTTTTCAATTAGGAACTTCTGACGGCCAACCACGTGTTTGTTGTTTGTTTACTACCATACGTACCCTGAACCCAACTGCATGCAAGCTTTCTGAATTGTCCAACAACTATAAACTCACTCTGAATAGAAAAAAAAATATAGTCCTGAAACAGTAACGAATCGGGGCAGACAATAAATAAGCTATTGCGAACAATTTTAAACAATCTTGAGTTTCTCATGCCATCGTGGTTCATCCATAGAAAGATGTAGAATAATTAAACGATGATAAAAAACAAAGCAGGCTTATCTATACGAACTCGATGGCGCCGTGATTGAAGCTATAAGAAATTATTTATGTGTATAGTGGTGTGCTAATTCATTTATTTGCCTTTGCTGAGAAAACAAATTTCACGCCTACTTCATCATTATACGTGACATAATTTCTAGTCAGTGGTCCGTGTTGCTCTTATACTTTTGTATTGTGTCGTATGAGAGGTTCTATTATTTCAATTCATGTATACGCAGTGTAGCCATAATTCGGAGTCAGAATTTTAAAGTTTTACAGAACCTTCTTGAAAATTGCCTGCGGCAGATGGTAAAATTCATGTCCTTGATCTAGAATATTCGAAAAGGTGAACGTTAATAGCACAAGGAATTGAAACACACATTATACCGATTAAAGAAACTGCTAATTAACATTCATAATTATTTACTGCACGGCACATAACGCAATTTGCAAAGTGTAGCAGGTGAGCTTGCAAGACGTACCCACTTGAAATGGATTTATAGGATAACATCTGTTTGCAGATATTATTTTCCAAAGCGTGGGACGAAATACATGGGCATCCCATAAATTCTAATCTTCAGTGGATAAAATAGTGTTTGGTTGAAAAGGTAAGTGAAAAAGACAGTGCATTTTTACGGCAAGTTCGATGGCGCATATGTCAAAACTGGTGTCTTTCGGAAATGCATTCCAACCGGAAGCGCCTTCCGGGCTCACCGGCTACGATTCGGAAATTCAAATACGCACCCTAAGGAAATTATTGATAAGCTCATCAACGACGTTTTGTCGATTCACTGAATATGAGTTACGATTTCTCGTACCAGTAATGTGCGCCTAACTTACTAATCCAGCTCAAGGACTAGAACTACGTTATCCGTAAGAGGCGATCTTGTAAAATGCCGCAAAGCTCAAAAACGATCACCGCGTAATTGCATACACACTGTGTTTAGTGAAGCGCGACATTACGAATACTTGGTCCCTGTGGTCTTTTTAATACCCCTGGCCGTTATATGTCTCTGATTATTCTATACGATTTGAAATGCAGTCCTCTAACACGTTTGGTAATGTATAATTTCATGTGTTAAGATTTTGTATTTCAAATGCCATTGCGAACTGTATTGTTGGATTAGCGATGGGTCATCGTGCGTATCTGCCTTTGGCTTTAGCACCTTCTTTCTTTGCTCGAAACTTACCGAACGCGAACGGCTTGCAGAGACCTTTTGTGAGACATACGTTTATACCTGTCCCCGCTCGAGCCACTGTATTTATTTTCATTGAAGTATCCGCATTTGTACCGAAGGCATTAGATATATTTGAGCTGCTTTTTTTTCAAAAACGAAAGGGAAGAGATTGTGTTATTGTAGTTTTATTTCGTTCATTTCAAATTCTTTTTGACAGGGCTGCTGTCAGGCCATCAACTTTTTCGAAAGTAGACAACTGTCGCTCTAGCAACCTGTCACGAATGATGAGGTGGGGACGCTCTGGGCATCTTGACGAGGATATTCGCCTCGAGGGGGCGTGTTAAACGCCCAAGCACGTAGCAGCGCCAATCCGAGACGAAAAAACCAAAATCACCCGCGTATGGGTCCTGGCAGAGTGCAGGGTGATGACTTGCATTTAAACTTTCGTGCGAGGGTCTGGAGTAATCTAATTTTGCTGAAATGACCTGCTCCGCTTACGACAACCCACGATGCTTATTCTATCATGAGATGCTGTCATTCAAAGGGGCGCTGACGCTTCGGTTAAATTAATTTTTGTTTTTCCAGAAAGCGTGAAATTCATTTACAAACTTCCAATAACCCTTCCGGCAGTGGTATTATGGAAACATGACATGAGACACGATGCGTAATTTCACGCAGCAAGTGAAGTCACGTCGAAAATACATTCAGCATTCACTTGGCTTATCACTGCGAAAGTTCACAGCATTGCAGTGACATTCGGTACAGTGCTGGCGATATTCAAACCGATTTAAATATTTCGCTGGACGCTATGGTGCTCGCCAGGGGTCTTCTATGTCGTAATCTGGGGGTACTTTCTTTGGAAAACAATAGGGAGCTCGAACCATGGCTACTTGCATAGCAGGCTTATAAAATATTTAACGTAGGCATTACGCCATGGGGTAACCCCATGATATCGTCTGGCCAAAGAGACTGCCGGCCTCAGAGACAATACCGCAGGTCTTGCAAATAAGATTTTGTTTTACATGCAGATACCTATGCACAAATGGAAGAACACTTGACTTCCAATCACCAGACACGTGGGCCAGGAATGAACAACAACGAGAACTGCCCCATGCAACGAGAACAAGCACAAATGAACATTAGAGGCTGTATTACTCCGGTTATTTTTTCGCATCTGTTCTTATGCTGTAATTGCTTCCATGCGTACTATGACCTAGGTAGTTGTTATATGCCTCAGTGGGCGATTGCAGACCTGAATGCAACCCCTTGTGCTTGCAATGCTAATTATTCGCTCCCTCCGTTTCTCTTCTTCGTTTTCATTTCTTAACCCCCCACAAAGGGTAGCAAACCGGACACGCGTCTGGTCCCCCCTCCCCACTTTCGCCATCTCTCATCTTTCTCCTGTACGGGAAACTCGAGCCGTCGAAATTATTTAGTATCTTGAAAGTCTGTCAGTGAAGGTGAATCGAGGAACACCTTTTTATGGCTCCGGTTGAAAGCGTACATACTTCAATCGTCCTCGGATATTGTGGTTGTTCAAATAAAAAAATGAGCTACAAATGAGAATGCAAATATCTGAGTATCTTTAAATGTGAGACATCAGCCCTAAAAATGCGTTAAGCTATTCACTCAACAGACGAGCGAACGTTCGAAACATGTGTCGACGTTCAAGACCTCCAGAAACAACTCCAGCGTTTTTTTTATGCATGTTGGATACGGTTATATTCAAATGTCTTTGACAGTCCTGTCAGCGCTAGAGGGTTTAATTTGTTTCGAAAATCAAGTATAATTTTAGGCAATCAACAAACGAAGCACCGACACCGACACAAGTGAATGCTTTGTGGGACGCCTACGATCAATCTACGACATGACATCCTATACTTCCGTAGTGTAATAAACACGTAGTACTCGTGGTTCTAACGCCAATAGAGCAAAGGTGGCGTTGTCGTGCGACAACACGAGGATCTCTTCCAGCTCTTTCGAACTAGACAACGACGATTTCGGCGGCGATAAAAACGCTTAAAGGGTGCCGTTTGCTTCCGCCCCGTCGCCGTGCGGGACAGCCGTCCTTCCCCGAGCTCAACGCATTGTGCTGCGCCAAGATGAAGAGAAGCATCGTTTATCACATCTGTCAAAACGATGATTCGCGGCCATCGCGTCGAAGCAAAAAGAAGCCAGCTTCATCGTTTCCCGGAGAGGTGTCAGGGTAGCGTCTGATGTCAAAAGCACAGAGTGGCCAGTAAAATGTCATGCATTCGTGGGCATGAATCGGGAACATGCAAGCAACCTTCAAAATTCATTTCAGGAAAACTGAATGACTCGTAGTCATATTGTTTGGCACATATAATCAGTGTGATAAAGAAAACGTACATTCAAATTTTTGCGGGGTCAGTGGACCATGAAATATTGCCGGAGCTGCCGTTTAACACACGAGCACGCCAACCAAAGCCAACAAACTAATGCTATGTTCACACTACGGTCGTAACGCGCGTAACAGCTCTTTTGGCGTATCGAACGTAACGGCTGTAAAAAACGTTACGGCAGTTAAGCCGGCACCTTTGTTCACATTTACTGCTGCTTAAATTACGGCTTTTACAACACGCCAATCAAATTTGGAGCTGCAGAATCGACGTCACCAGTGGCCCAATATGGCTCCTGCCAACATGCGAGCGCTGGCCGAGATCGAAGAAATTCACGCTCAAAACAAACTTATAGTCGTGTATTCAATCGCCCAAAGACGACGAAGGTGACGCAGAAGGGTTTGGGTGCGACAAGTATTTCTCGACAGGGCCGTGGACGGCGATTTTCACAATCTTTTCGCCAAGCTCCGAGTTGGTGACGCTGCGATGTTTCATAACATCATGCGCATGTCGCCCCAGCAGTTCCGCTTCCTTGAAAACCTAATGAGACCACTCATCGAAGTTCGGAGCACGCATCTGCGGCCATCGATTTCCTCGGCGGATAAACCAGATGAACTGAAAACAGTCTCGCAAGCCGCACTGCAAAAATTTTCACGAACACAGCCAATCGTGCGCACGGACTGGCGGAATGGCACTTCCCGCGCCTGGAGCTGTCTGCAGACGGGAGGACGGAAGTGTCGTCACCGGTTGTTGAAAGCCGAAAGCTTATCGGTCATTGGCTGTGTCGCAACGGTCGTAACATAACAGTCGTAAATGTTGCCGACCCTTTAACACTCTCACCCACGATTTTTGCGAGAATTGCGCACGTTGGTACCTTTACGTTCGCAGTCTGAACTAGACGCATACGCTTGTTGCGCTTCCGCTTACGTATGTTACGAAAAATCGGCGCCTTACGAACGTAGTCTGAACATAGCATAAGGCATTCGGTGTAAATACTGCAGAACGCCTCAGAAACCCTTTTTTATATGCAGGTCAGAATATGACATTACCATTAGACAGACGCTACAAACAGCGACTCAGAAGGCAAATATAGCAACGAAGTATGGCAATTAGCGCACAACTGTGTTTGATAGGCTTCAGGAAGATTCGTGGTTAATAAATTAAACAAACTTTCTTGTCATCTAATAAGATTTGTTCGAAATGTTTCTTACATTCCACGCAAATATCTTTTTTCATACTTTTTTTAATAAACGTATTTAAGGAGAGGTTGGTACCTATGTGTGGCGCCGGCTACTCCTCTTGTCTTACATGATAGTTATCGTCGGAAAGTTGTGCAGGACGACGTAGCAACACAGCCTGCAGCTTGAAGCTGTACCCACAGAAGAGGACGCCATCTTCGTTGATAATTTGCTGTACATGCAATACAAGTTTGGACCACAACAACAAATGGTCAAAGCTGACACGAAATCTTACTCAAACTGGCAGGAAGATGGGAACTTGGCCACCTTTACACATTGCAGCTGTGTCAGAACCGTAGCCCGCCTCATGACATGAGTGTAAAATATTGCCAATATTTATTTTCTCGCACACAGTGACGTGCCCACGTAGCACCATACCACTTGTGGGCTTACTGGCCATTCCCAGCGCAGCAAACAAACAGGAGGCCAATTTTTGTATTCCTTCGGTGCCGCTGTTGACTCAAATACCTTGCCAGCGGGCTATGCAATGCGGCTCTGTTCAAGGCTACTCTGCCTAAGGGCAGTTCCGGGTAAACTCGCGTGCATATAGTCAGTGACGCAGCACAACTATCGGCGTGTCATGCTCAGCTTCAGGTATGCTTGAGTTCACTAGGAGCTTTGCCTGTGTTGTTTTGTTTAATGTTGCAGCATACGTTAGTTTTACCGGTTACTCATGAATATTCAAACTTTACAGGGCGCAAAGATCGACGGCTCAGCTAGAGTTAAAGACGGTAATAGCGCAGTAGCTGTGAGCCGCCAAAGTATCCGAGATGTCCACTCTTTGGTATTTACTTGGCAAACTGCGTTCACTGCCCTGCAGTATGATCACATGTTATACTTCACTTGGGAACGTAAAGGGAAACTGAAGTGACTTAACACAAAGATCGCCGACTCGGCGGCTTTGCCATCAATTCGTCACCGCGTCGTTGCGGCCGTAACTTCTACAGTTGTGGGTTTTTCTTTCCTCTACGTTATACGCGAATTTTTCCCTAGATGTATATACATTTTCTTTCTACCTAAAAAAGGCCTACAAATACTGCACTTGGAAAATTTATTTCTGTTTGGAAGCACCGGTGTGTCACTACGCTACACATAATTCCAAATTTAATGTAAAAAAGAAACATAATTTATGTCACTCAAAGTACTCACGACAAATGTTTCAGGTTGTCACATAAGGTGCAATTCTTTCGAAACGGAGAAAAAATGTTTCCCTTTCCTATGGAAACCATAACAATTTTGACGAACGGCAGCTAAGGAGCGTTAGAAGTCGATACATTGCTAATTACTGGCTTTCTGTTACAACTGCTGAGTTTAAGCTTGATTGGAGAGTGAAAAGCGAAAGACATTATCGGTATATTTTCTCAAGTTACCCGCACTTGCATAGTGAAAAACGTGATAAATGACCAAGAATATCAATCGTTGGTAAATTGACTATGAGCGAAAACACATATAGCGTTCAGTCTTTCAAAGGATCTCAATGTCTCTCCCTCTCTACTAACATGGTGAATACCTTGCACGTGCGATCTGCGAAGGAAAGTAAGCCAAGAAAGCACATGTCATGTAGCTACCACGTAGCCTACATAAAGAAGCTAACGTGGACATCATACCGTCCATATTATACAGGGTCGTGTTGTGGAAAAAAGAGTGCAGTAGTGACATCATGTTCTGTGCTGCAGATTTGCACGTATTTCAGTGTTTCTCAAGGAAAGTTAAACTTTTTAATTATATACCGACAGCCGGACCTTGTCATCCAGCGCCCACCCGTGGCCCTGGTCCAGCGGGCAGTTTAGGCCAGAGGGTTCCTGGCATCAGGGCTCTCCTACCTGGAGTGAAAAGTCACTGCTTGAATAAAAGTTTATTGGCTCATTCATTCATGCCGACCGGAGTTTTTTATTGTACTTGGTTGAAAGGGGTATGAGTATGTTATTGTTAGAAAATATTAGTGTTAGTCTCGTAATTGCTGCATTCGCTTTAAGATATGCATTTTTCTTGGCGTTATCCCTACATTCATACCATGTTCTGGAGTAGGCCCTCAACGAATAATAAATCAATAAGTGATCATGATGATGATAACACGATTCCCCTTGCCGAAGAACATGCTCACACCTGGGCTTTCTATGAGGAGGTATAAGAGAAAGCTACGAGAACTGGATGCCTCCAACTGCTTCCATGTTCTGAAAGTTCGCCCAGTGCAGCTGAATACAGGACTCCTCTTAGCCGTTCTTTTTTATCGCTGCTCGGGACCGTCCATTATCTCTGGGCGTACTGTTGGTCTCTGACCGCGTAGCTTGCGCACCCCGAAAATGAATTAACACGGCAAGCTGGGCGAGTTGGTGATTGAACATGTTCCTATGGGTGGGCAGCGCAGCCCGGACGAAGGACGAGAGGAAGTACACAATATGAGCGCAGTATTGTGTACTTCCTCTCGTCCTTCGTCCGGGTTGGGCTGCCCACCCACAGGAACATGCCCGAAAATGAGCTGTCAAGTGCACCAGGCACTGATAATAGAGACCCTACGTCTGGCTGCCGTAAAAGTGACTGAGCGCTCCTGAAACGGGGCCCTGTGCACCCACTCATTGGACAGTCAGACACCCGAAACACGTGACTACGCTAATAACCTAAATTTACGAGCACTATATATAGCAACGTATTGAGGCCTAAGTTATGAACTCTGTAGTACTTCGGCCAAGCGTTCACCCACCTCAGTGTTGTATGCAATAACCTTGTAGTCACCGCGTGCATAAGCGTTTAGCAAAAACTTGGGCAAAAAAAATGTTTCTGTAGACAGGGACATCAAGTAACCAGAACCGCAAACAGTGACCACAGGTTCCTCATGAAGTGGGCACGAAGCGCTCAAGATTGGCGTTTGTGGTTGAGCATTTTCAGTGATTTAAAGAAACAAGACGAAAGTTAAATAATAAGACTTTCCTCTAGTGTTAGTCTTATCTTGTTTCTATGACTCTGGTGCCTTTTTCCTAACAGTGTTAGAAATACTTTTATTGTGAAGTTTCTAATGAGCCCAACTTTCTGCTTACAATACGCAGCAGCTGACTAGTTTATTTACCGTCCCGCATTAAGCGTATGTGCTTAAGTCAAAGAAAAAAAGGAATTAAGTAGTGGCTTTAGGAAGAAATTCACTTCGCGGCCCTGCTGCTGGTATGAAATTTGTGGTTTCCTCTTTATGAGATATTTGATATATCTCTATCACGAGAACCGTTCACTAAATTTCCAATAGGGCACCGAGAAGCGACAATAAAATGTACGGCTTCTGTTCGTATGAAGAGAAGACCTATTCTACCTTGTCACTAAACTGATTATAGCGGTACCCCGTCAATTACCATTAAGCTTTGTGTGAGGTGCGGCACACCTCTTGTTAATTTTTTAAACGACCAAAATAGAGGTTTCTTATCGTTAAACAAAACTACAACATTCGAAGGCTTGGCGAAAAGTGTCCATGATAGCACGCTGGCTTTCTCCGAATATGACCTATGAGCTCGGTTTTCGGCCATTCTTAACCGTGCTCTATACACCACCCTCTTGATCGATATATTTATTTATTCCCACTTCTTGTTTCAGTAAGATTAAAAAGGCATGTTTGGAATACACAAACGCGCATTTATGTATATTTGTTTCTACATTGTTAAACGAACTTTCGACGCTTCCACATCTACGCTTCGCATCGGATCGTTATCCTCTGTTATTCTCATGAGTGCACGAAATTCCTGTTTGAGCAATACGTACACAAACTGATTTACTTCTCTAGCACGCATAATTATATCCATTTCCACGGCCATGACAGGCGTCGGCTAACACTCCCACGGATATAGATCTCGTACACGTGAATGCATATATACCCAAGAAAGTGGATGGGAGACTGGCCGCCGCATACCGCAATGGCAGAGCGTGGCACGGGTGATTCGAAATTGGCGGGTTTGGCTCCCACTTGTGGCAAATTGTCTTTTCGTCCGCTTCCCGTCCCTTTTACAGCGAAGTTGTATACGGCTAGCCAATTTGTCCGTCCGTCCGTCTGTCGGTCGCCTGTACGCCGAAAACTCCTCCGGCGCAACCCCATGCGCATGCACGAAAGAAAAACAGAAAGAGATGCACGGGATTAGCCAAGGCCAGCTAGATACCGCAAGGCCTGTTTATTCCTTTCCATGACGTCACGCTTGAAAGTGGCTCGAAACCTGGCTCGAAATTTCCGTTGACAAGGATGGCGGGATGGAAGCGGGCCGTCAAAACTAGTTTTGTCTACGGGGGAGTATCCCCAATAGATTATATGGCAGTATGTCCAGGTAAGATGACGTCATAGATTGGTGCGAGTAGGCCTTGTGCTGTCTAGGTGGTGTCAGTTGGATTAGCTGCGCCAGTAGTGACGTCGTCGCCCTCCGTCGCAGCCGAGAGTACGCGAGCAACATTTTCTCTCCGGCTCCGAAATTGGTAGGCTACGCGTCATACGTACTCCTTAGGAGGAGGCAACTTTAGATCAGCAACGCCGCGAGCATAACCGGCAACGAGGTCGTCTACACCGTGCCGATGCTTCAGCCCGGGCACAAGAACATGCTCGTGCAGCCGAGCGCAGGCAGCAACTGCATACAGAGTATCCGGCAGCCTACCAAGCCATCGTTTAATGAGCCGTCGGGATTAACTCAGTGATAAACACCCGGGTGCACGTTTGAATTTCGATGGTTAACCATCTGTACGCAGTACTTCGGCGGTGATGTTTTCATCGTTAAATTTCCACTTGAGTTAAAAATTTGTTGCTAGCTGCTGTGCTTTCTCCGTAGCCTAATTGTATGTTGCTTCATATGGCTGTAAGCGACGAAAATTGAGCACACTGATTCGTCTTAGCCTTCTAGGTGACTTAAAAGTTATGGCTCTATAGTCACGAGCCGTGGTTTTTATTCATTTCTGCTATGATAGCATGTCAGGGAGTTCAAACGTGACCATAAAACGTGCGTATGCTACACTGTACATGAATAGGTATCGACGTCTTCCTGTGGACAGAAGATACCAACTAAAGTTATTTTTTGTGATGAATGCTATGTTCAGAGTTTTCCTAAACACTACATATAGGTTGAAGTCGTTGCTGTAGAGTTTTGTTATGTTACGCCGACGACCTCAGGCGTCCCCTATAACGCCATCCACCTAATACCACATTTATTTGTAAGTTTTACCGAGCATCACAGGCTCTATGACAAATACCTTGTCTTCAAAGCCTGTCACATAGTTCCATTTACTCTCCTGACAGCGTTTCTGGTATTGTGCAGTATTAAAACACAATAACAAAAGCTATTCGCTGAACACAGACGAAACACTTCAAATATTGGTGTGCCGCTCCCATACTGCAGGTAAACAATCCACTTTAGTCGACTTTAAGGGCCACCAGGAGACTATATAAATGAGCAGCTAGTCACGAAAAATAGATTAGGCATTATACGACAGGTGTAAGTCGCTTTTTTTGGTACCATAACGTGGAGTTTGACCTATAAGAGTTTGTTTGTTGTTTTTTACGTATAACAGCTGATTACGAACACTTCGCAATACTTTCAACGAAACGCTCTCTCTGCGCTTGTGGGCTGCAACATCACCGATGGTGGTTCGACAAACTCCGAGCGCCGAGTTGCCGAGTGAAGTAGTTCTAGCCCCGGGCTGTTTGCAAAAACGACCCAACAAACGTAGGCAAACTCTTGCAGAACAAGTCAATTTTTTTTAATGGATGCATGTAGTATGGTAGGTAGTGATGTTTGCAACGCTCCAGGCTTCGGTAGTTTTGTGGCTTAGTAACCGCATCACAACTGCAACTGTGCACCTTTAGAGGAGGCCGGTTTTCAAAAGCCCGTGAAAAAAGTAGAGAACTTTCGTATAGCATTCGTTGTTAGAGCTTTAACATGCGCGATCGAGAGTTGAAATTAGAACTGGGATGCATAGCGCAAGAATGACACAGGGACAAGCAGGAACACGGGACGAGCGCCCGTCCCGTGTTCTTGCTTGTCCCTGTGTCATTCTTGCGCTATGTATCGCGGTTTGTGTATATCCCACCAAAACGCCCAAACTTCTTCACTGCTAAAGTGAAATTCAAAGTCTGTGAGGGGGAAGTAAATTTCAAGATTGTTTTGCTTCTTTCAGCTTTGGCCGCACACGTAGCACAATTGTTCCGACTTATAGATTGAGTGTTTGGTTTTAAAACTACTAGTACAACATTAAATGTGTATGTGCGTGTATGTACAGTAGCGTTTTTATTGAAGTAGGCACGAGCTTTTATTAAATAACGCGAGTGCATTAGGACTCGTGTAGTTAATTTTCTTGAACTTATTTTGTCCCTTTATTGCCTGCGTTTTTTCTCGTTTTCTTTTTTTTTTTGTGGAGTGTAGTGATGGGTCTGTGAAACTTGTATGGAAGGTAAATGCGGAAGAGGGATGTTTTATTACCTCAAATGTGCACTAAGATAGTAAGCTGACATACCCTATATCTCTATATTTTGCTGTTCCTCAATGGTTAATGAACAGTAGCATTCCGTCATCGCAACTCCATTGGGCTTCGGTTACAGTAAACAGCACCTTCTGGAAACTTGCGTTTGGATCATGTCTTGCAGGCATTCAATCAAATTTAACTCAACAACGGTCTCTCACTGAATCACTACGACGCTTGGTAGATCTTGAAACGCTGTGATAATTGGTTTCACATTGTGTTCAGACACAACGGTTTCTTGTTTCGAATATCAATTATAATATGCGCTTGGTCATTCAAGGTACTTGATGTCACCGCATAAAATTGCCCGGCATTATTCAAAAACGTAACTTCCTGAGAAGAACCATACCAATTACATATTGTACCGTGAAACGTTTTCGTATATTAATTTCAAACCGCTTTGAAATGTTCTCCTCCAACAGCCTAACTTTGAGGAGTTAGGAGGAACTCCTTCGTGAGGAGATAATGCTCAGCCCTGCAGCAGAGCATGCAGATTTCGTAGTATTGCGATAACAAAATAGCTTTATTCAACGGGCCACGCACCTAAAGCTCTAGTGGAAGGTGAGCACCAACACTTAAATGAAGAGCGCCTCGTGGGCTTCGCCATAGCTGAAGATTGAAGTCCTGTTTAAATGTAAGGGTTTCGCAAGCGTGCCAATAACTAGCGCTAAAATATCCTGCTTATCTATCAACCTTACAGTGCTATTGCTGGAATGATGCTAATAAGGCGAACGAATCATGTAATAACTTCCCATCAATAACCCTTCTTCTGAACAGGCACGCTCTTCAGCATGAAGATAAATGGTACCGCGGAGTTTGATTGCCCTCAATTCATTCCCGCCTCTTCTGAAATGCGGGAAAAAATTTTTCGAGGGGTATATTGGCAAGGTATAGAAACGGCCTTGTCCTCTATATACACTGCACAGAAACAGGTGCAACCAGGAATAGCAAGGATAAAAACCAGCGCTCAGGTAGAAGCGCCCGATTCACTATGACAAAACTCTCACAAAAGAACAAAAACAAAAAGAATCTGTACGGTCGTCTTTATCACTCTTGTCGCAGTCTTGTGACAATATAAACACAATACATAATTTATAAAACATAACGTTGAATTGAAGATATCCTCTACTAATAATTGCGTTACCGGCCTTCGCGTATAAATTGCCGCATAAAATTTTCTAGATTCCTTATTTTCCAGAACCGCTAATTACAAACGACAGAGCACTCTATTGCAACATTGCTAATCATTCTTCGGCAATGAGTTTGATTTTGTTTCTTATTGTGTGTGTCTGTGCGTGTATTTTGGGATTTTGTTAGAAGCATTTTATTTCTAATAATTGATATTTCTCCACCATACTTCGCTAAAACCTCCATCAATAAGATTATTTTACGGACAACCGCAGGCGCTGACCAAGAACACAGCAAATTTCTTAAAACACAGCTTGTGCATAAGTAATGCGCGCAAATTCTGCCAACATAATAGAAAGCGCGCTGTCATTGTCGTGGCTGCGATGACGTCAGACAGCTTGCGATTTCGATAGCGTTATCTTTGCATTTAACCAGCATGCACACTAGGAAACTGATAAGAAAAATGCGTCCATGATAGTAGAGCTACAAATCTAACAATTTCTTTTACGTCAACCAAGCTATTCCTGTCACGAGTTGTGTTTTAGGACGAAGCGTTAGCCAGAAAGCAATGTTTCTCTTAGCCTGTCCCTTACATTGGTCTGTAATGTGGCTGAGCTTTTTCTTTGATAAAATAAAATTCGCGTCTGAATTCAAAGCATTGGTTATGAGATGTCGTATATCAAACACTCACGGTACAATTTTCGGCTTCTGCGGCACTTATACCCCTACCACAAGCCGAGTGTACTTGAACTCAATCTCATTTGGAATGCAGTCCCGTTCGCCTTCACTGCAATCGAACCTGGGATTACATGGTCAGCAACAAAACGCCACAGCCACTAAGGAACATCGCAGGGCACTGGGTTGCACAGCAAGTTGTAACAATAACACGAATCTCGACACGAACGCGAGCACAACGCCAAGGCGAAAGATAAATGCAATGTCATGCTCAACGTTGGATAACCTCTACTGTTGTCTAGATGGTATAAAGGTTTTTTACCATCACCTTTCCCCCCAATGGCTAATCGCCACCTGTCTTGCATGCGCTTCCTCTCTAACACTACGCACTCCTTACCTTTCAGTCTAGAATGTCTCGCTACCAATATATGCCAGTGCCAATCGTGATCAGAAAATATCAGACGCCCAACGTAAACCAGAGTGAGGGAACCCAAGATAGATCAAAATCATTGCTTAAGGACAAGATAAGCAAGAAAGGATACAATCTTAGAGTGCACATAATTAGGCTCTAGCATCGCTTACGAGTCTCATGACCCTTGCACAGCAGACTACCAACATTCAACACTCGCTTGACTAATTGCCGGAAAAACGGCCACCCGAATTTCACATTACGTTGGCGCCACCTGCCATCTTCTTCGGCGTCGACTCTCCCGTTTGCCTATTACACCAAAAAATGGGTAATTTTAGGGACTTTGTGTGATAGCATTTCTGGAAGATATATGTTGTGAGTGAGCGGCCAATTTGTCGTTGGCACGTTTCCGTTTTAGGCTACAGCATGTTCAGATATCTTGAATTTAGGTGAAGTCTTTTAAACTAAGAGACAATCCTGGGCTGCCCATTCGCGCTTCACACTGCGACAACGTTTGTATCAAGTCCAGTATTCAATGTTTACGTCAACGCTTACGTCAATAAATGACGTAAGCGGTTCTTTTGGGGGGCATTTTTTTAGCAAAGCTTAAAGTGCTTCTTTTTCAATTGCACCTAAATTTCTCTCCAGCGAAGTTTCGAGATACTCTCCAGTGACAACGCGTATACTATACTTTCTGTTATAGTATCCTAATGTTCTTCAATATTCATGGATAAGAGCGTGTCGTTATTCGCACTGATTTTTTACTTGACTTGTGAAGATCACAGTAGTTCGAATAGACAAGAATTAAGTATATCTCTTAAGTATATTCAACGTACCCATCTGAAAGGCAGTATGATAACAATGACACAAAAAGGAATAGTTGTAATTTTATGGACGATAAAACTCAAAAGCAGCGTTCCTTATCCTTCTTCCGCTGATGGTACAAAGGCACCCATTTTGTCTAAACTTTTTTTACAGTGTATTCGCAAAAGCGATAAATCGGAAGGAATCATAGCTAAAACAGTAACTGAATGTCACAAGGAATCAAAATGTGCGTAGTCAAACTATCACTGGAAAACTAGACATTCTAAAGGGGCTGGGGTATCACACGTTGTTATTCGCATGTCTGATTGATTGATTCAGTAAAGAGCGTTTTTGGTTTCCTCAATTACGTTAACTTTATGTAATCGTTATTTCGGTTTTCAAGATTTTCACCGCTTTCTGAAACACCTACTCTATTCTTTAAGCGTAAATGTAACGTCCCGTTTTTTACTTTACTGGACATAGAGTTTACAGGAGTGCTGCAGAAGACTAACACCCAAGGTGCGGTCGCCATTCTCCTGACATATATTACCGACTTAAAAGTATGACTGATTTAAATGTACCTGTGCGACATTGATTGAAAAGTCCACTGAGGTATCAGGAAATTTCAGAAGGGAAAGACGCCAGGAAAGTGAAAAACAACATGTGGCAGGTTTCATGCAAACTTCCGATTGAACGCAGACAAAAAATGTTTATCAAAACGCCTCTTGACATGTCAGACATAAAAATTAAAGGAAAAAAACACAACTGCGAAATTCATACGAAGGTGAGGCTTTTCAGAGAAAAGTATACTTCATTCCACACTTAGCACGCGTATTATGGTAATAATGCGTTACTTTATCATTGACCAGCCGTTAACTGTACCCGCCGGCGGCTGTCAATTATTTCTTTATTCGATGGGATCCACCGCTCGACGCTGTTTTGTGAGTCATAAATGTAGACGTTTACTCCCAGCAACAACCTCAAAAGTATTTTTCCGAAGATATTATTAGCAGCACAAAGATACGAAGATATTAGTACAGAGATACCTCAGCCCAGTTCAGACAACTACATTGGCATTCGGGATTTTTGGAGGGTATTGTTTGATCTTTGTTTGATGATTGAGGCATTGGAATCTATTTCCAAGCGAGACGGTACTTAACAAGAAGCTAACCTACTGATTGGGTCTTTGTCTCGAATACAGGCACGGCCACAGCAATGCAGGCGCGCTGGCCCAGAAAGGGCAGAATATTCGCACATATGTTGTGATGTCCTGCGATCGAAACTCGATAATCGGCCCTTATGGCGGCCGGCGCTTTTTGCATCCCCGGCCAGCACTTGGTGATCGCTGGGGAGCCAAATGCATCGAGAATGTGTCAGAAAGGCTTTCGTTTTCATCAAATGTTGTGATGCATCAGGTTGGTATCCTCAACCTCCTCCAGTGGCGTATGAAAGCGAACACGTCGGAACAGTATAACGTTTCCATCACCGAGCTCTGTGCATACTATAGAGAAAGTCGGCTATAGAAAAACTGCTTATCATTTCGAAGAATCGTTCAGTGGAAAACTGACAAAAAGAAAACTAAAGTAAAAGCGAAAGTGGGAATAGAACGTGGTGATGAGCTAAACGAGAACAAGGTAAAAGCGGGAGCCAACGTTTCGACAAGTGTACTTGTCTTTTTCAAGGCGACATGTGCTTTCATGATATTGCGCGACATAAAAAACGACGCGGACGTGAGAGAAGACGACACACGTCACGTCCGTGTCTCACGTCCATGTCGTTTTTTATGTCATGCAATATCATTTAAGCAATGGATTACCAACTTGCCCGTAATGCTGCTCTCATATGCTTTTCTTGGCACAGCATATATTGGTAGGGTTCTTCTAAAGGGGAGAAAGGGTAAGGTGGGTAGTTGAGGCAACGACCGAAGGTGTGTTAGCGGCGAGGGTGTAGAATTGAGAATAAAGGGGTGATATGCACACGGTAAGTGACATGGCTGCGTGTCAGCCGGCGTATCAACGGCGCTGTGCACAACACATGGCTATTAGATAGAGAGTTATAGCTTTAGCGAGCCAGCTGGCCAGTGGGCCTACTGGCCCGGTGAGTTATAACTCTCCGTCATTTCCTTCGCTGGAAGTCAGTGGGTTATCGTCTCTCGGAAATAGGTAATAAAAGGAGCGGCATAAAATTTTACCATTGTGCCCATGACACCGTTCTCGTCATTTACTTAGTAAGCGAATGTTTGCAAGTTTATGCCGCTGATAAAACTAATGTCCTTACTTCGAATAGCTATCTACTAAATTGCTCTCAAAATCGATACTTCACTTTTCGGGCGGAACTGCTACTTCTTTAGAGAAGAGGCACATAAGACAGACAACAAGGGAATAAAATAACTACAGGAAATATAACCCTGAACAGTTAGTCTGAAAAAAAAGAAATAATCGCTGATAGATTGAGTTATCACCAGAAACCACTATAAACTGGTAAAGCTGCTATACGAGAAGGATCATTTGGTGCGGTGCACGTATTTCCACGACGGGGCTAAATGATTTTAAAGTAAAATTATATCCCAACCTCCGTTTTTGAAAACGCCACTTAAGATGATGAAGCCCATGGTTTAATTGATTTTGATGACGCCTGTCGTTAACGCGCCGGAGTAGATGCAATAAGCATCCTGGGCACGTTCGCGACAGGCATCACTCAGATCAAGCCAGGCATAGACTTTAACTTAAGATGCGTTGTTGAATACGGGCGTAAGTGTCGTATTGACAGACTGCGTGGGTCATACCGTCATCGCGATATTGGAGGAATCAGTGACGGTCAACTTTATATATGCGAACTTGATCAAGAATTTATTTGAACATTAAACTGCAACTTAAGAACGTGAAATTTCAGTGGTAGAGCTATGCGACAAGTCACAGCACAGCACCGCGCCAGTTACATGGCAGTGCCTCGATTGAATAGGACCAACGAAGAAACAAAATTTACTTTGCGTCTACGTCACTCAAACAGAAAATTTTGCGTCGTGTTAATAAATCAACATTAGTTTTCCGCGAAGTCTTTACTATAGTTGTTCTGTATTAACGGAGTTCATATACCAGCTACTACTGTTCGTTGGTTTGGGGCCTTTAGGGTTGGCCCACTAAGTCAGCGTATCGTATGAAAGCGTGACGCAAGGTGCTACTGGAAACAGCTGTCACTTATCTCCCCTGGTGACATATACTAGCTTATTTCAAGATAAACTAATCAATGTAGCGCATGCAGACACCAGTCAACTAATATGTAAGAGTTGACAAGGCGCAAAACATGCAGGTGAAAAAGAAATACGATGGCTGAATCAAAGCAAGCTAAATCACGACAAGGTAATTATGGCACTCATTCAAACGCCGTCGTTTCACCGGGAGACACCGCTAGAATAAGCAATCGATACCGGAGCGTGAGAACCCTGGCGGATGCAAAAACTGAACGCCGCAGCCAAGCTGCTATGAAATAAAAAAGGCAAATTTTGCGGTCGTTCTTCCGCTCGGTGGTGCCGTATACTGCAACAAGCCTGCTGCCAGGCGAGGCGCGCAAATTGCCGCACTAACATCATCCCTTTGTATGCTAATGCATGCATCCATCCGTCATTATTTTTACTCTTTCTTTTGTAGTTCCCACATTGAGCTGTGCGCTTTCAGCAAGTACTTGTTTTGTAAACCGCAACGACCTTTTATCGGCAGACATGTGACTGACAAAGCTTGTATGATTGATTTTCCGTATAATCCTCTCCTAAGCTTACTTACATCATCGTTTCTGCCTTGTACTTCCTGTATTTCGTCGAAAATTTGTGCTTGTTTCGATCACTTGCGCGGACTCCGGATGTGATAATGCTCTTTGTCTTGCAAGTCTCCTCTCCCGACATCGTGCCACTTTGACGTAGCAGTCAATTCTTCGGGAACGCCCCAATGAAATCAACATTGGTGCAGCATATACGTTACGAAAGCGTGTGTTTGACGACTGCCGTTAAACAAGCAATTTAAAGCGACCGCTTTTCTCAGATTGTTGGTAAGTTTCGCGCCCTTGAGGCCACTTACAGTTGTTGGGCCATCCCGGAGTTGGCGCAGACTACAGTTACCGGAGGTACGTGGCGCTGGGCGTATGCCCTGGGTTTTGTCGTCATGCGACTTGGGATGTGCCATCTTCATCGCCTCGTCCTCCTCATCGTCGCGCCATCGTCCTCGTCTAGTCATCCTCACGCCATATCATGCCATTGAGATATAGATGTCGTCGTCCCATTCTCGTCATACCCTCGACGTCTCCTTATCGTCGTTGTAAAATTGTCGTTGAACAGTCGTCTTCGTAGAGCCGTCGTTATGTCATCGCCGTTACACGCTCGTCTTCATCCCATTGTCCTTGTACCACCGTCGTCATGCCACCTTCGACCTTCGAACTCATCCCTTCTTCGCCATTCATCCTAAGCTTGCTGTCATCGTGCAATAGCAAATATGACGTCGTTATCATTCCATAGTCGTCATACAGTTGTCATGTTTTTTGTTATACAATCGTCCTAAAGCTGTGTGATGCGGTCGTGGCTGGTCATTCGGCGTCATTCCAGCTTGGTCACTCCACTGTAGCCATGCCGTTGACGTCACGCCATTCTCGCCATACAGTCGTAGCGATAACATCATTGTGGTACAGACATCCGCGCGCCATGGTCGCCTCATACACGTACACGTTGTCAGTCCATTATCGTTACGCCTCGAGATCGGAAGCGAAAACTACTAGCCCACACCCTAGCTAACGCTTAGACATCTGCCTTACACACTCACAACTGCCCTGTGAGGTTTTTCTCTTTTCTGTTTCTCTTTTTCTCTTTCTTTTTCTTTTTTATTTTGTGCCCGACTCCTACATTCAGAAGAATGAGCCAGACAATGGTTGTCCCCATTTCGTAAACAGCGAAACCTCGCCGGTCCCAAACAATGCGAAATGCGAGACGCGGGAAAAAAACTGGTGGACCTGTTAGACCGCTACGAAAGCAGTCTCCGCTTTCGCAACAGTGTTGGTGAAATGAAAGAACCCAAGCCCACTGGTCTTCTTCTGTGATTTATGCATCCAACAGCGCAGCAACTCCTTGGCACGACAAACCGGCTCAGCGGCCGCCCACGAAACATACGTAAAAGAAGAAAGGACACTCGTGATGCAGAAAGCTGTCACCGAGTGCCAAAGCTGGTTCGGTGGGCTTTCCGCCCACCGAACACTCCCGCGTGTAGAAAAACTTCACGTGACCGACTCATCATGACGAAAGCCCGAACAGGTCTATTGCTTCGCCTAGTACGGCTTTGTTCGCAGCCCCACTCCTTTAGGAAAGGCTCTGCACCTTCGTTTTTATTGGAAATCGTAGAAACGTAGTAAGCACATACTGTAACGGAGAGCTCTATTGTTGCGGTAGGTATTCAATGATTCTCAGAATTATCACAACATTTATGCTTAGGGACGCTTTTATCCGCTGATTGAATGAAATGATGGTGAACCATTATTAGGAGGTAGTCATATGACAACACGACACTTCCCTGGAAACAACCAGAACTGGGGCTTAACTACACTAAGGAATGCGGCGATAACGTTAGGATTCGGAACCTCAATCGCTTGGTAGCCAATTCTAAAGCCTAACAGCTGATGCGGAAAAAAATGAATGTCAGTGTAACATTAGAGAACTAAAGACGTAACGCATCTTTCGGGATCGCTAAGCTCGAATGATGGCTTGATGAATTCGTTATCGTTATTTTATCCTTTAGCCTTAGGGCAGTCATCCCAGTTCCTCCTTGGAGTCAACTAGCATTCAGATGTTGGCTTACAGGTATGGCATATTGGAAAATTATTTTAGGGCATGCAGACGAGGAAGAAGGCACATAAAAGGCACAGACTTGCCTTCTTTCAAGTTGATGAATTTATTCTACCGACGAAGTTGTAGACCTTGACGGACGGGGCTTGCATTCAGGCTTGGTTCACTGATGCTTTGGTCTATACACCGATAAAATCATTTTATGCAAGAGAAGCCCGCCTGGAACTTGCTGTGCACAATGAATGCGCGACTGACTTGGGGCTTCCCGCATGAAGTACGAGTAGTAACATTTGTCTTAGTTTCTTCGTAGTGGAGAACAATGACATAATAGTAGGTGTAACTTGCTTAGTATTAATAGGTACCCAAACAGTCGCTTCTCTCCAACCCTATCTTTTTCCGTATTCCCCTCTTCGCTCTGTATATTAAAGTTTTTCTCCTCCTCTTTAGGAGCGCTCTTCACAGAAATTATTAGGAGCGGCGTTCGGTAATCACAAAAACGAAGATATTTTTTTCACACCGACAAACGTACTCACTACAAATACTTTTTAAGACAGTTTCACTTTTGTGAGATTTCACGAGAACCGGCACTATAAACTCAGGCGCACAATTGCCGGTCAAACGCGACACAATTTCTCATTCACTGTCATGAGCACAGTGCTGTGAAATTTCGCGCAACTGAAGCTATCGCCAATTGTATTCGACCGCCCCCCCCCCTAATAGAAAAAAACCGCTCGGTTCTTAAAAAAAGAAACTGCTGCGTTTGCGCTACGTACTTAGCACTACCGATTAATCAGTAAAGTTTACGTACTTGCGCAATTTAACACGTTCATGGAATGATAGGTGATCTTTCGCTTCATGTATGTACATATGAATCTAGGCTTAAACATTTATGCCGATCTAACGCACACGCTGGAATTTATATGACACGAAGCATTACTGAAGCGTTTTGTATAAGTGCTGCGTACAAGTGCTACTTCCGTGCTATGCTGTGCGTAACGCAATACATTGGGTATATTTATCGAACGCAAAGGTCACACCTTTATTATCAGACGATTGTTAGATTTATGCATTGCACCGCTCATAAGCTATGCCAAGATGCAAGCACTACATTCTCGTGTGCCTGCACAGCGATGCCATGATGACGAAGGCGATGTGCGACTCCTGTCGAGCGAACAATTTTGATCACAGCTGTATGCATGTAAAACTGAGACGCATATCTTTCTACAGTTCAGGTTTTCGTTCCACTTTAGTCGCCGTGGCACATACAGATTCCGGAGGATTGGCCAAGAACGTGCACATGTCCTGCGGCACATACTGAATGGCTAACTTGAAGAAGATCAAGTTTACTTACTAACGCTCCTAATAAAATGTGCCATTATAGTACGAGGGTGGTATGCTTCACAGACACCTTTGAGCCAAGGTTTTATGTTGAGTGTTTATATGCTAATTAATATTTCTTGTCATTAGGCGGAACAAAGGTGCGCTTTGGGAACTACTTTGTCGATGAGCTTGTTGGGGTCTCGTTCCCTGTGCGTACCTGGGCTGCATTTATAACTTTCATTCTGCAGAGAGTACCTAAACCTTCCCATATCTATGCACGAGTATATCCGTGAAATACCGACTCACTCATAAGCAGGCAGCAGCAGCAGCAGCTGCTGCGTGACTCAGCGGAGTATAGGGAATAAATGTTTGGCGCTAAATGTCGTATTCTTTTCATCATTAACATGTGTGCGGGTTCAAACATAAGTACTCTGGGGGCGTAGTGAGCATTGGCTTATTTTTCGTTTTATTTGTTCTCTATTCTCCATGAAAATTTAACTTTGCACTCAACACAGGCGTTGTATCTCTTCACGGTAACGAGGTCGTAACAAAATAGAGCTCGTTGTTTTCATGACTTCGTTTTTATGGTGTTTTGTTTCAGGATTGAATTTCTATTTGTCACAAACAAACGGGAAACCAAGACTCCCGGGGTACGTCACTTACACGGACCCCACGGAGAACGGGACGGCGGTGCTCGTCCGCAGCAACGTGGCGGCAACTCAACATGTCACGGCGCAGGGTGGGTGCGAGCACACGCTGGTCGAAATTCATGCTAGAGAAATTGGCAGCTCGGGCAATTTATTTGTAATGAGCGCGTACTGCCGTCCGTCACAACGGCAGTACGAATTTGACCGCATCGTGAGCCAGGCGAAAGGGTTGGCGGGGACCAGGCCCCTCCTGATCCTCGGCGACTTCAACGCCCCTCACACAACGTGGGGCTATATATAAGTTTCAGTCCAAGAGAGGAAAAGCATTGGCGAAAGCAATGGAGGATCACGAGATGGCCCTCCTGAACGAGCCGGACGTATCCACCAGAAGAGGCAACAGTGTCGCTAGGGACACCACACCAGACCTGTCGTGGCTATCGGGCACGCTAGACGTCTCGTGGAGAAGCGAAGAAGTGGACCTGGGGTCTGACCACAGTGTGATCGCTATCACGATCCAAGGCTCCCGATATCGGGCTGTACTGGGGACGGCGGGGATCACGGATTGGGACAAGATGAGAAAGTTTACCCAAGAACAAGAAGAGGCATCCAAGGAAGAAACGGGACAGGCTGACAGACAAAGGACCTACACCGATTGGGCGAGGGACCAGAAGAAGGCTCTAGATAAATTTACCCGAGAAATCGCAACGACGTCGCAGACACCGTACGTGGACGCCAGACTGACCCACATGTGGGCGGCCCGACACTCGTTGACGCGGCGGTGGAAACGTCAGAGACACAACAGAAAGCTGGCCAAGCGCATAGCAGTCTTGAACAAACAGATCGCCGAGTACGCGGCCAAACTATGTAACGAAAATTGGCTGAAGACCTGCGACGGCCTACAGGGCAAGCTCTCGACGTGGAAGACGTGGTGTCTCTTGAGGCATCTGATCGACCCGCTGAGTAGCAAAACTGCGACCAATCGCAACCTCAACAAAGTACTGAACAGGTACAAGGCAGACGGTTGCAGGCTCCTGGAAGACCTGAAGGCCAAGTACCTAAAGACAGAGAAGGGCCAGTACCCGGTGCCCGAGAGGTACGAAGGACCCGACAACGAAGAACTGGACCGGCCGTTTACCATGATGGAGCTGTGGACAGCTATAGATGACAGTAACAAGAGAAGTCCACCGGCAGGGACGCCATAACTTACAAATTACTCGGTAACATGAGCGGTACAGCGGCCCGCGGCCTCCTAGAGCACATTAACGAAGCCTGGGAGAGCTCGCAGTTGCCGAAGGAATGGAAGGACGCCGAGGTCCGCTTCATTCCAAATCCCGGCAAAGCCCTCACGATAGACAACATGCGGCCCATCTCCCTCACATCCTGCGTGGGGAAGGTGATGGAGCGCATGGTCCTTCGCCGGTTGCAAAAGCACCTCGAAGAAACGGATCAGATGCCAGAAACGATGTATGGCTTCAGGCAACATCTCAGCACCCAAGACGTAATGATCCAACTTCACGAACTGGTCGTCAAGCCGGCAACGAGGCATGCGCCGCGCGGGATACTCGCCCTCGACCTGAAGGGAGCATTTGACAACGTGTCCCACGCGAGCGTGTTGCAGAATCTAAACAAAACCCGGTGTGGCAGAAAGACATTCGGCTACATAAAAGATTTTCTGTCAAACCGAACGGCGACCATCAGGATAGGGGAGGAGAAGTCGGACCCTGTCGAGCTCGGCGATAGGGGCACCCCTCAGGGATCGGTCTCGTCGCCCCTGCTCTTCAATCTGGCCCTGCTGCCCCTGCCCGGTCTACTCAAGCAAATCGAAGGCGTGGACCACGCGTTCTACGCCGACGATATTACGCTGTGGACGGCCCGAGCCGGATCCGATGCCTGGATGGAGGAAGTCTTGCAGCGGGCGACAACGACCGTGCACGAGTACGCAAAGTCGTGCGGACTGAGCTGCGCTCCCCAGAAATCAGAGCTGCTCATGATCCAACCGGGAAAAACCAAGAAGGAGCTGCCGCCGAACGTGATTATCACGATCGCCGGAACGACCATCAAGCCAACACAGCAGATTAGGATTCTCGGCCTACTACTTCAGAGCGACGGAAAGGCACAGGCCGCCACCACAAAGATAAAGACTACATCGGAACAGATACTTGGTATGATTCGGAGGGTATCAAACAGAAACCGAGGCCTTAAAGAGGACGATGCCATGCGCCTGGTACGCGCGTTCGTCGTGTCGCGGGTTACCTACTCCGCCCCGTATCTCCAGCTGACGAAGGCGAATAGGGACACCCTAAACACGATGCTTCGTAAGGCAACAAAACAAGCACTGGGCATACCCATATACTCATCCACGCAAAAACTGCTAGACATGGGGGCCCACAACACGGTGGAGGAGCTCATCGAAGCCCACCTCTCTAATCAGAGAATCCGGCTCAGTCACACGGAACACGGACGAGCCGTCCTACGCAAGATAGGATGGCAGATCGAGCCAGTATCCATCAAGACGGCCCTTCCAGAAGACTGGAAAATGATAATTCAGACAAAACCCCTTCCCCGGAACATGACGCCGGGCAAGGACGATGAGAGGCGCACCGCGCGAGCCAAAGCCCTAGCCCGTAAGCTAGAAGAGAACCCCAGGGTCCTCTACGCGGACGCCTCGCTCTGAAAACACAGTGACCGTGCAGCCGTGGTGGTTACTTCAAAGGAGAGGCTGATCGTCAGCGCGTCCCTGAAGACAACAGACCCCGCAGTTGCCGAAGAAGCGGCCGTAGCCCTCGCACTCGCACAGCCGAGCGTGGGCACCGTAGTCACCGACTCAAAGACAGCCTACAGAAGCTTCCGCAGGGGGGTAATTTCCTCCGCGACCCGAGCCATTCTAGCCAAGCACAAGCCTCCGGGAAGAGCCATAGAGCTCATGTGGGTCCCGGCTCACTCGCAGGTAGCAGGCAACATCATCGCCGACTACCATGCCCGAGAAATGTCAATCCGGGCCGAGCACGAGCCGGAAGAGCTACCGCATCCGGTTACCAGCTTTCGCGACATTACCCGGATGTACCGAGAAGAAAGGTGCAGGCTGCCAGAACCGCACCCCAAACTCACCAGGCAACAACAGACGATCCTGCGTCGAGCGCAGGCGGGATCGCTTGCGCATCCCGTACTGATGAACCGCATATACCCTGCGGAATACGATATGCTCTGTCCTTTTTGCAGAAGAGAAAAGGGCACCCTGCCGCACGTCTTGGCAGAGTGCACAGAACTCAAGACCCCCCCTCCTCCCCTTCCCACCAACACCCCCAATCCCCAACCCCTTGAGCGATGGGAGACCTTGTTATCCAGCCCCGCCCTACCGATTCAGCTCGCACTGACGGACAGGGGCCAGGAGCTGCTGGAAACATATGGGTCCCGTAACTAGGGAACCACCCGGTCTGGTGCCTGCGTGCACCACCGATTTATTTCGGGCCCAGTGAATGTTGCTTCATCATCATCTATTTGTCACCAGAAAAGTTCGAGAGTTTTGTCAAACATAACGTTTATCACAGGCTTTCCAATCATACAAAGCTCAGTTTCGTATCAAGGGGAAATGGCTTCCCTTGTTTCGCCACGACAGTTTCAAGAGAAGTTTTCATCCCAAAACCTACGGATCCAATCACAACTTTGCGATCGAATGACGACGCACGTGGCTTTACCTGAAAACAGAAAAGCGCTGTGGATGCTCCAATGCCGGCAAAACCTTTGTAGGTCTTGCTATTATCTCTTTAGCTGACACCTGTTTGTTCGCGAAGGATATTGGAGGGGCAAGAATGTACGTATGGTAAAAAAAACGGTTGAAGTTCGCGCTATTTGTACAAGATCGGGAAGACACAAAAAACATGGACATTTACCTATTTGGGAAACTCAATTCACTATTTACATCTAGTGAAGAAACAGTGTGGAAGAAGAGGAAAATAAACTTTATTAAAATTGTGGAGTTTTTTCGATTAGGGGTGGACTTGACGACTGTGCTATATATATTGCATAGAGTTGATATCTTACCAACATTATAATGAAGCCATGGAACTGTTGTTAAAGAAGCGAAAACGTCCATTTCTTAATTCACCCATCAGTATTGAGCTGTTAAATTATAACCTTTCTATGTTCATACTAGGACGGACAAGTTTACTTCACATTTATTTATTTATAATCCAGTGATCACATCACATTTCAAACTATGGTGGACGAAGTGATGATTGGTCACTTTCATTATTTTAGATTTGCAAATGCATTTTTCGCTCAGATACCTGAGTCACTCAGCGTGTCGTTAGAACACTCGTCACCTGACTAGTGGAGTCATGCGGCCTTCGAAACTCCAGCGTTCATTACTCTAGAAAAATTACGCGCACTTAAGGAACGTTTCCACCCAATCATGTAAGTATTTATAATATTACACCCCCTACCAATACCTTTTCTCGTCCATATGTTCATAATACTCGCCTGACAGACAGTGGTGGGATACCTTGGACGCACTCGCCGTGGTTGCTCAGTGGCTATGGTATTGGGCTGCTGAGCACGAGGTCGCGGGATCGAATCCCGGGCACGGCGGCCGCATTTCGAAAGAGGCGAAATGCGAAAACGCCCGTGTAGTTAGACTTAGGTGCACGTTAAAGAACCCAGGTGGTCGAAATTACCGGAGTCCTCTACTACGGCGTGCCTCATAATCAGAAAGTGGTTTTGGCACGTAAAGCCCCATAATTTAATTTTTTTAACACCTTGGACGCGAGCCTCAGCTATTGCTTTCTCGCCGTTGCAGATCGTGTCACAGTGATTATCACCAGAGCATAATAAAATCCTGTACATAATACATATTGTGCGAAAATCGGTAAACGGAATCTCCGAGACTACTCTACGAATACATAACGAGAAAGAGCAAAAGCTTCTTTCTTCATCACCAAATGCTTTGATGTTTACATAAATAACAATGATTCTAAACATTCATGATAAAGCGTAAACTCATGTTTGGGGCTATACTCATGCATATTGAAATGTTTCCTTTGACAAACGTGTTCCGTTTGCTGGGTGTGTATTCTTTTTTTGAGTCATGTATTGTATATGGGATATTTTCAGAACGGCAGTTTAGGTGTATGGGTTCTTTGGGTCCTGTCGTAAATTTTTTCTCTTCCATACTTGTCGTTCTCTACTTTCACTGTATTTAATTTGGCTTGGCACAATTCAATTTAAAAATTCTTGTTTTGTTCTAACTGCCTGTTCTAAATTGTTCTAAATTCTAACTACCTTGTATGGCATTGCGGTCAATGTACTAAACAATTTTTTAATCCTGCTAGGCCGCAACCCCGGCTTGCGGTATCTTGCAAACAGATAAATGAAAGAAACATACCATTCTAGTGGTCACTTTTTTTCGAGTAGTGTGATAGCATTCAATGTCTTTTGCATATTTGTCTTTAAAACTGCTAATAACCTTCTGATAAGTCATTTTTTCCGCAGTCTGTCTTTCTTGCATAAATCTACCTAATTACCGTACAGTTGTTCCGGCGCGTAAAGCCCCAGAATTATTTTATAGTGTTGTGCTTTCCGAGGTAAGCAGACCTTGTTTTCGGGCACCCCATAGGATTCTCGGGCAGTAGTACTTCATTTGTGCTGCCCTAAAAGTTGCCAAAATTCATAAGGCAGCAACTGTTCATTCAAGAACGTACTCAGCCTAATCATTCGCATTCGGAAAAGTCTGTAAAATTAATTATTTGCATCAACACTTATGCGAGCACTCATCTTTTTCTTTATTTTTTTTTTTTTCATTATGCCGGATTTAGCTTTGTGATGGCGCTGCGCTACGCTACGGGGTGCTGTGCCATCTACTACTCACCAATTTAAGCTTAAAGGAAGGCTCTGCCAAAAATTTATTTTGCGTGAGAACATTTCTACTCAAATTATTGCAAAAAAAGCATCACTTTCATTTTTTTTTTTGCTCTTTGGCATCAGTATGAAAACTACTAGTGTTTTAATACGTAAGAAACTGATTATTTGCATGTGCTTTGAAAATACCTGTTTTTCTTTATTTTTTATTTTTTTTTATTTTCACACCGAGAGTCGACAAATAGTGAGAATTCTAGAAACGTACGCGTTCACTGGCGGTTCACATGCCAGCAATAGAGTAAGTTCTGGAAATGCATATTGGAGGATATGACATGCCTCTATTCTAGTGGTATGCTCATTTCGGCTTTTCGTTTTTTGTTTTCTTCTTTTCCTTTGTTCCTTCTTTTTCTGCGTGCTGTACTCGCTGGAGCTTACTTTTGATGGTTGACCTATAGGCAGCCCTTCGGTGCATTGCATTCCTGCGATATCATCATTTAGAAAACAATAAAACAGACTGCCATGCTCTTCTATCTGAGGCTTTCAAGCTAGCAAGAGAGCCTGTAAAATGGTGACGCTCTTACGTAAAGCTGTTCGAAACAGTTTCAATTTCAATTCTGCAACCAAATGGGAGTGGGGATGATTGAGTGGGGATTAGAAAAGGAGTGACTGTCCCTTCTTTGTGACAAGAATGAAGACGACAGAAACGTGTACAGAACTTGACGCATCCAAATAAGCAGCAACGTTTACGAACCTATGGTGAACTTTAACCACTGTGGTTCCGATCATTCGTATTCGTCAATTAATTACTCAGTCCTGGTTCCTGCGTTCTTCACGTGTTATGTTGCTTGCCAAGTTTGCCACCACAGCTATGATGGTGTAATAAAATGCAAAGTTTGCTCCTATTCGGCGAGGTGCTCATCGACTAGGAATCCTTTGTTCGTTCAAGAAACGTTTGAATGAACCTCGGAATCATGGCTTCGTGGTCCCTCAGTACTTTCCGCAGTTCTTATAACTAAACACTTATATTTGATTGATCACATTCGAGAATTGATGGCGCTGGCAACCCTAAGCAAGGCTACTTTCCATGGTAGAAGGCACCTTTTTCAAACTACGGCACCGGACGCCGTCATCCTGTTCACCTCGGTAGTTCGCAAAAGCATATAGGCGAGCAGCTCCGAGAGATGTGGAAACTTTCGGCCTCCTTACATCCGCTGCTGCTCTGCATTTCTGCCGCTCAGATGAGTGTCGAGCTGCTTTGTAAAGGCACGGCCACACTTGAGTACAAAACATGGAGGGCCCTTAAGCTTCGTTTTAGAGCGCAGCTCTTTGGCGTCCGTTCCTGGGTTTCGCGTCGGCGTTGTCGTCGGCCTCGTAACCAGCTCCGCCCCCCTTTCATCCCCCCAGCGCTAGCAGCGACCGACTGATACCGCTGGATGCCGCTGACGCCGCTAGAGAGTCAAGATAACGTGACTGCATAGAACACCGTCGCCGCCATGCAGAAAGAGGAGGAAAGGGTCCCCCCCCCCCCTGGTTCTTAGCGCTGCGGAAGCGAGGGTATCATATTGTTTGTGTCGGCATCGGCGGCGTTGTCCCTGAAACCAACTCCGCAGCTGGGGTTGACTCACTATCGGCGTCAGCGGCATCAGTCAGTCGCTGCTATCTCTTCCCTCCTCCCTTTATCGTGTTGTCCGCTTGCTGCACGCGCTTCTGCCCCCATCGTTTGCCGCTGGGTGTACACGCCGCCCCCCTCCCACCCCTTCCTGCGAGACTCCGGTTGTCAAAGCGCCGGCTCGAACTTTGAAGTTGGCGAACTGTGCGCCGCAAAGTTGCCCAACGGCTTGCTGGTAGTAGCTGCCTACTTCGCCCCTACCGCACTCACGAAAGACGTCGTGCACTTCCTGCAACTCGCATTAACCGTCCATCGATCCACACCGATGTTAGTAGTGGGGGACTTTAATGTTGACATAAAGACAAACAGCAATTTCCTAACACTTATGCGGGAGAACATCCCGTTCCTCTCGCTCGTAACGCGTCCCACGGCTGTGACAACCTCGCGAGGCACTTGTATAGATCTCGTCTTTGAGAATCAAGCATTGGTGTACCAAGTCGAACATATATCAGTCTATTTCTCCGACCACAAAGCTTCCTTCATGACTGTCAAGAACTGTTAGTGGAGTCTTTGTTAAAGGAATACGTGTGAAAAATAAAAAAAAAAATTCTGTGATAGCGCATACATGTGTTGCTCGATTTCTTTGCCTCAATCTATCGAAAAGGTGAAACAGCTTATTTGCTGCGCTCAAATTTCGCATTAGGAAGTAACGTAATCGTCGGTAATTTTTTTAATGGTCAAACGCGACTGCATTCAAAGATCTCTGACTGCCTCCCACGCTTCCCGGAAACTCCAGCTCATGTAACCGTAATGTTTACTGGCAAATGCTGGCTGCGAAAGCTATGAAAGAAGACGAGCTTTCTAGTAGAAACGCAGCCTCTTGGGTGGGCCGATTTTGGAAGTAGTGCCACAGCCGCGCCAAAAAAAATTGCATCACTTTTAGGTTTCTGTTGTTTTGTACGTTTAATATTTCAGTCGAAGAAGATTTATCATAAACGACATGCGCTGTCTGTGTTCTGTTTTATGACACGTGTTTGTCGACTGTGATTCTCAAAATTCTATGTAATAACTTTGCTAGAAAAATAGAATGTGAGACAAGGTATGAACAACCTTAGTCATAGAATGGTGTGGCAGTATTACCCGCATAACCGGATGCCATATAACAAGACGTAGCATATACATATGCCTAAATATATACCAAAATTGTACATAACCAGTGCGCACACTGCATATATTTGACATCATTTTATATATGTGACAATTATGTTATTTGTAACCACGCGTTTCTGTGTGGTTATAGGTTAGTGACTGAGGACTGCGACGCTACATTGAAAACGTGCCTTGTATACAGTGCTTCGTAGCTCGTGTATGTTATCATTCGGGTGCAATTGTGCCGTGATTGGGATTCAGTGTTCGTATCGTCTCTTGATGAACCGAACTTTTTCTAAATACATACCTAAATTTTCGCTCACGGACAGCTCCGCCGACGCCGCCGCCGATACCTACGCCGCATTTTCTCCGACAGGGGGCGCTTAACGTTGTCGCGTTAAGCGTGGTAGTTCAGAGTGCTTTTTTTCATTTTTCGTTGTTTAACCTGGGTAGGATATTAGGCAGTATAGTAGCAAGAGCTTGGTGGCGCAACTCAACGCCCCGTTCCAAAGAAGACGCTCATAATATTCATCCATCCATCCATTCAAACGCACTCCACAAGAGCTGCTGCGCGGCACTCTCATGAGGGATGGGTCTCGCAGCTATTTGTCACGGCATGTCGCGCGCCGCAGACAGCGAAGGCCAATGAGAGCGACCGCTTGAGTCACGTGCACACGACGCAGTCGATGTCATCAGGATCCGCAGGATGACTCGTTTCTCATTCGCGTTCATCAGGCTTCGAAGGGGAGGCTATGCCGTAATGCTGTCACGTGGCTGCCGTAGTAACTTCCCACCAGTCAGTCTGGCAACACTGCCACACCTGCGTTTTCTCCTCGGGGACGCGCATGTGCGTCTTATTTATTTTTTTAGTGTGGTCGTGCTTAAGAGAGAGAAAGAGAGAGAAGTCATAAGGGAAAGGCAGAGAAGTTAACCAGATTGAGCCCGCTAGGCTACCCTGCATTGGGCAAGGGGGAAATGGGACTGAAAGAAGAAGAGGCAGAAAGAAGTTCACAGGTTTGCACAGTTACACACACAAGGGTTCATCGCTGAGCCATTCACAGGCGGTCATCCAGGCTCGTGCATTTCAAGAAACACACCAGTGCCTTAATGACCTTGCACATAGCCGACGCACGAGGCCATGGGCCCAAGATCTCCTCTTTGAAGGGCCCGTAGTCTAAGTGCCCCAAAGCTGTAAGAATGGCACTTCTCTCATCTTCGTAGATGCTTAAGACGTGTTCTCGGCAGCAGGAATCACTTTATATTCGCATTGCCATTGTTCACGCAAATCAATGGATTATTCCCAAGATATTCTCCGCATGCAGAGAAAACTATCTTTCCACTCTCAGCCACCGACTAGTAAAAAGAAGAATGTTGTCACCCTTCAACAGTTTCGCTTTGACAACTGCCCGACCCCTCTGCTGTGCGAGGGTTCACCAGCGTAGTACAAGCTACCTAATTGCGACAAAGTATTCCTTCTCGGTGGTCGGGTGTGTGTTAGGGGGACCTAAGTCAGAATAAAATATTCAGAGTAAGTCCAGGAAAAATTTTCTTCTCATTGAGGCGTGGGACGAGGTGGAACGCATTCTGTGTACGGGAGCTGACGTATCACTGTCTCGTGGTTGATGATCGCGTAAAATACCAGAATTGTTGAGCTCTTGGTCCAACAGGTAACCGCATCAGCTAAACGGCCAGCAAGAATCCGAATATTCACTCGATAGAGCTGCGTAAACATGCCATCTCGCGATCAACTCTGTGCGGCAGGTCAAACATAATCTGGAAGGTGGGTGAAGTGCGCGTTGTTTAGGACTGCAAAACGTTCTGCTGTAACTGGCAGGACGCCCTGCTTTCTTGGAGCCCCTAGGCGATGGATGTGCTTAGCATAGTGTTACCATTATAGCTGCTAGAAAGTAAGCTAGCCGTGCCGACAAAGAAGGAGGGAAGAGAAAAGTAGAAGGCAGGGAGGTTAACCAGCATGAGCTGAAAACTGGCGGGGGTGACGCAGAAGCTTATGACAGGCGCAAACCATTGGTCTTCGTACGTAGCAGGGGCCATGAACGGTTTGTCTATCCAAATTGGTGCCGACGTACCCCGCGCCGCAGGCCTTTCTCTACTTTTCTCGATTGCCCGGATGCACTTGTGTACCGCATTTTCACCGAAAGCAACGCGCTCATTTTGCCCCTTCGTTCACATAGCGACGGCGACGGGACACAATTGAAAATAACTTTTTCGGGGGGGGGGGGGGGTGCGTTTGTCCTCACCGCGCCCTCCCCTTCTCCCTTTGGACTGTGACTGGTAAAGAATTAATGTAGCAAGTATATTCCAATTGTTTTCCTTTTTGGCTGTTCGGCAGTGGTCCGAGCCATGCACCGCCCACATTATCACCGGTATCAGCCGGCAGTGAACGGTGAAGTGTAACAAAAGAACAAAAAAAACATCGAAATAAATTTCGACGTTACACCGGCCGTGATTTGCATTTATCCTTGACCTCCTCAGCTGGCTTCGCCTTCCTCTCACTTTCCTTTGCTTGTTGTCACGATGGAAGTGATGCTAGCGCTATCATATGAACCATACCAATATTGCTGAAAGGAGTTACGCGAGACGATTCTGGAAGTTTTGTCTCCTCTTTGTTATACTTAATAACTTTGCAACTCAATTCCTCCTCGCTGCCCCTCGCCGTCGATATTCGCTTCGTGGACCTCAGTGTAAACATGAATGCTCCTTCTGTTCAAAAATTTAGATGGCACGAATAAAAAGTGAGCTATTTTCAGACAATGCGAAGGAACATACATCGCAATAAGCGCACTTGTGCCAATACAGTATGCCACAGCATCCGGTTTTTTTGCGTACATAGCTTGCACGTATCAAAGTTAGCCACGCATGATGACCGTGCTACTTGTGAGTGATTTATCACTGACGAGTTAGCGGCTGCGCTTTTGAAGTATACTACACCGTTTACTAAACAACTGTTCATGCCAAAGACACAACTGTTGCTTCGTTCGGTGCAGTGCCGTTCGCCCGCTTATTGAATCGAAGTCCTTTTGGAGATTTTCCGCTTCCTTGGGACAATGCCGTCCGCTACTAAAAGGGAACCGTTTAATGCGGCTTCTTATTGCAAGTTCATTGCTTTGGCTTAATATGAATAAAAGGCGCGAACCAACGACGGTGTCAACCCATACAGGGTGCGACCGCTCATCGACACGACGACGGACGTCATGGTTGCGCTTGAGGTGAATAACTGGAAAATTGCGACCTAACTTGTCTATTCTTCAAGCTTCGTAACACCAGAGGAAATGAAGAGGCTTAAGCACCTTGCGTTGCACGACCACTTTCGAAATTGCCGGCTCAAGGGCCTCTCTGCGAAACGGGTCCAGGAAGGAAGCGTGCCTCTGTTCGGGAACGAAAGGCTAACATCCCCCGGCGGCGGCTGGCCTTCCACTGCATCACCACTTGGAGTACCGTTCCACTCCGTTGCTGCCCCCGCCGCCACCACGTAAACCCCGGAATTAATTTTCTCCTTGCGTATAGTCGCAGCGCCTGGACTCTCCACGCGCAGTTTCTATAGCCTGCCTACGAGTCTAAATTGTGCTGTTCTTCCGCTTAGTCGCCGCATTTCAATCAGGGAAACTTGTTCTCGATCTCGCATAACACAAATGGGACGCCTCACACTTGGATATCGCTATTTTCGGCGTTCATCTCGGCATGCATGCCACTCACAAAGTGCGCCGCTGCATACTGTGCGAATTCGTTCGCTCGCATTCACTGTTTAAAATAGGTTGCAGGCGGAAGAGGTCTGCGTTCACCGAGTCCCGTACCGTCGTCGTTTGTTTTTTGGCAACACTGCCCGGAGAACCGTGGCCAACGAGAGCTACAGCAGAAACTTGCTTGCGTTCATCGGCTGTCGAAGCAGCCGAGCGGTGACTGGCCCTCCGCAATGGCAGACCAGCATCCACGAATTCCTGGTCGTGACCTAGGTGCGAGCTGTATCTGCTCCACGCGTTTACAATGGCAACGGAAACGGTAAGTACGAGCTTCGAGCGACATTTCCTAGCTCTCGTTGAAGTACGATTTGAATAGGGACATTGATGCAAGGAAAAAGTCGAAAATCAACACATGCAAACACGGATTACAATTTTTGTCATCAGCACCAACATTGCCCAACACGTATACTGTGTGTATATGCGCAAGAACACAGATTGATTGGTAGTGCGGAATAACAGTTCAAGGTATACTTTGTGACGTTTTCTATGGTGTTTTGAGGGACTTCAAAGGTTGATACTAAGCCACATTATTCTATTGCATTTTTCCAATGGCAAACTGGCTGCTCTGCTATTGAAAACAGACTTAAAACTAAAAACTAAAAGTGTTTGACAATACCACATTCACATTTCCTACAAGCCGGCTGTGAGAAGCCTTTTGGCAGTATTTGTTCCGACAAAGTTCACTGCTCTTCGACAAAGATGGATTACGCTGAACACTGTTCCAATCAGACGCTGAAACTGGGGAACTAGAATGGTTACACACAAATACTCAGTAATATGTACTTTGAAGTGTGTGACGTCCCACTGGGTTACTCGCGCAAAAAGTATTAGATGCCAACAAAAAATTTTTCTCAGCTATTGTATGTATTGTTTGGCAATATTAGGGAAAATACTTTTTTGAAGTCAGATTCTGCGGTCTTAAGTGACAAACTCGCGCTCTGATTGCGAGGCACATCGTAGTGGGTGACTCCGGAATAATTCTCACCACCTGGGGCTCTTTAATGTGTACCCAAATCACGGTACACGGGTGTTTCTGCATTCCGCCCTCATTGAAATGCGGCGGCCACGGACGGGTTTTGATCCCTCGATCTCGTGCTTAGCAGCGCAACATCATAGCCTCTAAAAAACCATTGTGGGTTGTTTTTAAACAATGGTATCCTTTTTTTCCTGAGCCGATAGAATATTGATCACTGCTGACCCCAGACAACCTGGAGCGACCTTGAGGACGGCCCTCTGGAGTTATTTTCTTTCCTTGTTAACAGTCTCCTCGAAAGACGGCACGTTAACCCTTTCACGAGTGCCTCAATTTTCAAAATAGCCGGCCGGCGAACATTTCGTCCGAGAGGACACGCCTCAACGATCTGACTTAGTGGAATAACTACAACAACAAAGCCCTGGAGTACTTCCCGAAAAAAAAACTTGTCAGAAGAACTGATCCAGCATGAAATTGTAGAGCTCCTGTCTGCGCAACCATTTGCAAGTGCTTTTACAGTAGGACGCTCTGGCTGTCCGCCAAGATTATACCCGTTCGGTCGTCGAGAAATAGGGAAGTAAGCGCTCTGTCTAAAGTGAATCGCATTATCGCCGCATGGGAGAACACTGACCTGCCTCGGTCACATAGAAACGCTGAGCACATGCATCGGTGTGGAAAATGGCCTGAATCGTGGCGGCTCTTCAGTAGAGCGAACATCAAAGGGAATCGGTTCTGCTCCAAAAGCGTCTGGCTACCGAAACTCGGTGACCCATCCACTTTTTGGCACTTTGATGGACGAGGCTCCTGCTTCGACATCTCCTTCTGTATTGTAACATGCAGAGATTATAGAACGCGCTAAAACTATCCTGTGGCAGCTTATTGAAATGGTAAAGTTCCAAATCTCCCGACTGTTTATAGTGCTGTAATAGATTTGTTAGATGAACAAACATCCTTGATACCTTACGAAAACGTGCAAACCTACTATATTTGGCAAAATGACAACTTTTCTTTTTCGAAAATTGTCATTTCCCTATCCGATAGCCCACGCCTAACTACTTTTAGTGTTTGTATTCTTCGTTATTTTTTGTTCCTTTTTGTACTACTTTATTTTACGTCGTCTTAGCATAAGAAAATGCTTGTTGTTTATACATAGTCCGATTATTCTTCTGCAACGTTTGTATCTCTAATCAACAATGTTACGCAGAAATTGAAACTATAGTGTTGCACGTGCGGTGACTCGGAAGGCCCTGGGACGTGGTCGGCCATGTCATTTTTAGCCACCCAGTCTTTTCGTTTGTTTCGCTTTAGTGTCCCTTTAATTATTTGTGACGCTTCTCCATAGGCCAGGAACACGAAAAGCTGTCACAAATGGCTGTTAACGTGCTCCGCATTTATGTAAGATTAAAATATATAACGGAGGGACTATGGTAAGTATAAAAAAAATTCCTTAAAAATGTCATCTTTGATCAGTTTCCGTTGGTGTTGCCCGCATCTTCACTTAACATAATTTTTCTGACATATTCAGATACTCCAAGGCACATGAATACACTCTTGATGTTCCAAAGCACTTGCATACGTAATTGATTGCAAAAGAAAACTCTACTTAACCCCCACACTTTGAACTTCGCAGACATATTACTTAAATTCTGCCACTTAATTCCGCCAATATGAACAAGGTCGCTAGCCTAGTTCACCGACGAGGCCCGAACCCAGACCAACTTCTGGTATCATGCATGTAAACACCAAGAAACTGGAGTTCACTAATCATTAACAATGCTACTGTTCAAGCAGAAACATGAAATTTTCTCCATACAGTACACTTACTATTCCTGCTGTTTTCGCTGAGCTATAAGTCAGTGTCTTGTTCAGTTGTGTTATCATCCTGGGGAATATCGCAGATAATGACATACCGAAAGTTTGACATGCTTGAAAAAGTAACCTTATGTGAAGGCTGTAAATAAATAGCTTGCAGAAATTTACCATTTATTGATGTTTACTCGAAACATTCTTTCCAATTAAACAATGTATAGCCACCATGCATCGCATAGTTCACCGAGGACACCAGGAAAAAGCAACTACATGCCTTCTACTACATATAAAAATTGGTGCCAGACTAGTGTACAGAAATGATTTTCAAAGCACATAACCTGTTTGCACACGAAGTGTCTTTTGATACAGCGCTGTTCTTTCTAGCTCCGGTTTATTTCTGTGAAAACCTCAGTTCATCCGCTGGTCCTCGCTCCCTGCTCGGTCGTAATGGAAGTGGACGACCCCGTACGTCTGCCGGCGACGGCGGCGTCAGCGGCGGCCGCCTCCAGGAAGCGGCTCGGTCAGCAGAGCGACACCGACAGCGAGGACACCCATGTCTACTTTCACAGCAGTGAGGACACTTCCGATGACGACTTCCAGCTTGTGCAGAGCCGCAGAGCGAAGAGAAGGAACACCAGGACGTCCTCATCGTCAAGCACGCAAACAGTGAGACAGACGCAGAGGCCGGACGCCAATACCATCATATTTGTGCCCCTGCTTCCCAACGTCAACATGAAGCTACTTAACAGGCAATCTGTGTCGATGTCACTGGAAGCCCTGGTGCCAAATGAAATATCGGACATTCGAGTGAACACCCGAAAAAATCTTCTGGCGGTTGATGTCCAGCATGCGGCTGCTTTGACCACTCTACGCAGCGTAACGGACCTCGATGGCATTCAGGTGCGCTCTTACATCCCTCTGGGATCTGACGTAGTCACCGGCGTTATCTACGACGTAGACGTCGCCATCCTTAATAACGACTTGCCGATTCTTATAAAGCCAGCCAATGATGAGGTCATCGTTGATGTTAAGCGGCTAGGCAGTTCACGCTGCCTGAAAATAGCATTCAAGGGTAAATATATACCCTCGCATGTAAAGGTGGGACACTTCAGACATGCAGTGCGGCCTTTCATTGCGAAACCTCTTCAGTGCCGCAAATGCATGAAACTGGGACACGTGAGCAGCGTCTGCGAAAATCAGGCAGCATGCCCCCGCTGCGGAGAGCCCCACGCTGCAGATAAATGTGGCGCGTCTGTAGTGAAGTGTTCAAACGGCGGAGGATCACATGAAGCTTCATCGAAGACATGCCCACATATTAAGAAGGAAATGGCGATCTTGAAAGAGATGGCGAGAGATCATTCATCTCATCGCGAAGCCGCTGAAAAAATCAGGAAGCGACGTTCACGTCGCCGGCGCTCCTCAAGGAAGGCGCATGCCACTTCCTACGACACCACCTCCTCCTCCACCGCCTAGGCCAGACAATGTGGAAATGACCGCGAAGAGCCAGTCCACTGAGAAGACCACATCTGCCGAATCTTGGCCGGCTCTACCGAAACGACAACATTCACCTACAGAAACACAGCAAACTTTCGCTGGACAACTCCCGACGTCTACTGACGGCGATTTGTGCGACCAAGACAGGCAAGTGGCTGATATGCTGCAATCGCTAATTAATACAATGCGCATTATACTGAACAAGCTGCAAACGCCAGCAGCTCGAAGCGCTCTGCAAATACTGGATGCACTAAATCCAGTGCTTGCTAGCATCGTTTAAGCATCATGGCTCGACCAACAGTCCCCTTCCGCACTGAACTTAAAAGTGCGTCGATCTTTCAATGGAATGCCAGGGGTCTAAGGACCCGTATATCAGACTTTCGCCAATTCATTTTTACACATCGCTTCCCCATACTGGTTATTTGCGAACCAAATACATCAACTCCACTCAGACTGTCCGGTTATGAATCTTTCGTCTCGTCCACATGCGGTGCGAGCACGAAGGTGATCATCTACATCCGCACGGACTTAACATATATCGCTAACGCGATAGAGCCTCATGACGACAACCAATATGTCTGCCTAAATGTCCAAAAGAAAAATGTGTCATTCACACTAATTGGAGCCTACATATCCCCAGCGGGTCACTTTGACGGCGAACGACTGAAGAAAATATTACTAATGAACAATGGCCCCTGGATTATCACAGGTGACTTCAACGCGCATCACCAGCTATGGGGAAGCACTAAAATTGACTCCAAAGGCAGGCGCCTTGCCTCCTTTGCTGCTGACCATGATTTGTGCTGTGTGAATGACGGCAGCCCTACATTTCTGCGAGGCACGACCTACAGTAGCTGCTTGGACTTGACTTTGGTGTCACGACGCTTTGCCTCGAGCGTCCAATGGTTTACGGACATAGAAACACATGGAAGCGACCATATTCCAACATACATAAAGATTAGAGGAGTTGAGCAACGCTCCTCTACCGTTTTGCGTGCAGTTGATTGGTCAAAATTTAAGAAGGATATGGATGACACATGTCGGGAAGACCTCTCACACAGCATCGAAGAAGCAATCGCAGAGGCATTGAAAACATCCACCTGCTCGCTTACAAGGTCAACAAGGCGAACAGACTTGGACATGGAACTTGAGAGGCTGCGTGCGGCACGCCGACAGGCGGAGAGGAGGTATCGGCGCACGAAGTCCGTCTTGGATCTGAGGGCTTCACGACGCATACAAAAGAAAGTCCAGCGTCGCATGGATAAATTGGAAGATAAGCGATGGAAAACATTCGGTCAGTCGCTTGATCCCCGAAAATCGCTCTCGCACATATGGAGAACGGTTAGGGGTCTTCGCTCATCTCCGCATCAAAGGAAGCCGTTCGCTGCTCTGGCCCTCTACCAACTCCGCTCGGAACTTCAAGTGGCTGAAGAGTTCTGTGCACGGGTTGCTGGGTCCGTGGCCATCATTACTGACGCAGCATTGAATGACATCCCTGAGGCACGTGTACCAGAAATAAACGTGCTATTTTCACTCGAAGAGCTCGATGCTGCGTTGGCGACCTGCAGGCGTTCTTCGTCACCAGGACCTGATGGCATCACGTATGCTGCCCTATGCCACCTTCGACATGACGCACGTGATGAGCTGCTCAACTACTACAATGAGTCTTGGCAGAATGGCACCGTTCCTAAAGAATGGAAATCGAGCCGCTTGATCCCCATTCTGAAACCTGGAAAGTCTCCGCTTGAGATCTCATCATATCGTCCGATTGCGCTTTCGAGCTGCGTCGGCAAAGTGATGGAAAGAATGATTCTTGCTCGATTGGAATGGTACCTAGAACGATTCAACATCGATCCGGACGCCATGACAGGCTTTCGTCGAGGTCGCACGACCATCGACAACGTCACTGACATCATAACATGGGTCCAAAATCAAAAAAGCCTCAAGCGCCTATCTGCGGCACTTTTTCTGGATATAAAAGGAGCATACGACAACGTCGCCCATGAGGCCATACTAAACTCACTAGAGGCTGTTGGAGTTGGTGGCCGGATGTATAAATGGATTCGGGACTATTTGAATGAGAGGCGTTTCTTCTTACAGACCGAAGACGGCCCAACTTCAGACCATTACATCTGCCGTGGTGTGCCGCAGGGTGGAGTGTTGAGCCCTATCTTGTTCAACCTCATCCTGGTAGGACTAGCGGATTACCTACCGCAGACAGTACATGTCTCAATATACGCCGACGACATTTGCATCTGGGCCTCTGCGGTGTCTCGCCCTCAGCTAAGAGCCAGGCTTCAGCGGGCGGCAACCATGACGGCTTCTTACCTCCGAGAACAAGGCCTCAGTGTGTCTACTGAAAAGTGCGCATTACTTGGTTTTACGCGGAAACAAATGTCATCGTATCCTGTTACCATCGATGGTCAAGCTGTATCCTATGTTAAGACGCATCGCTTTCTGGGTGTCATCATTGACCGCAACCTCTCGTGGAGCCCTCACTGCGTCTATCTGAAGAAGAAGCTAGTCGCCATTGCTCAGGTCTTCAAATTTCTATGCGGGAAAAACTGGGGTACACCAGTCCATTCTATGTTGCAACTGTACAGGGTTTTGTTTCTCGGACTCCTACGTTACAGCCTACCAGTATTGTCAAGTGCATGCAAGACGAACTTTCGCGCCTTGGAGAGCATACAAGGTCAAGCCCTACGCACGCGTTTAGGACTGCCTCGGTGCACTTCAACCGCAGCAACAATCGCCATCGCAGGAGACCATGCAATCCAGACTCATGTAGCTGTCGACTCTCTCAGAGCGCACATTCGCCATCTGTCAAGGATCCCCGACCATCATTTGGCCTCCCTACCAGCAGATAGACCTCAAGCGACCTTTTCACGAGTGATTAGCGCTCATCAAGAGTACATACCGGCATCTTTTACACCGGCGGCGAAGCCTTCCTCTCCCCTGTGGTGCCTGCGACCACCTCAAGTGAATTTTGCTATTCCTGGACTTACGAAAAAGTCCAATCATCCATCGCCGGCTCTGAAGCAACTTACGCTCCTGTTAATGCACCAGACGTATGATGACCGCATACATATATATACTGATGGTTCGACCTCACCTACCAGCTCAACTGCCGCATTCGTCGTTCCAGCCAAGAACGTCACAGCTAAATTCAAATTGTCGCACACGACTACATCTACATCGGCAGAACTTGCAGCTCTCCATGCCGCTATGATGTACATCACCGAAGAGCCAACAGAGAAATGGGTCGTATTTTGTGACTCTAAGGCAGCCCTTCACAGCATCAAGTCCGCATTACGTCCCAGAACTTACGAGCAAATGACATCTGAAATCAGGGAATTGCACCATCATGCTCTGGAAAGGGACACCACATTATATTTCAGTGGATCCCTGCTCACTGTGGCATCGTCGGCAACAACCTAGCTGACAAGGCTGCCCGGTGTGCCCACGAGGATACCAAGACGCGTCCAACACCTTTGGCGAGGTCGGACGCTGCCAGAGAACTTCGCCAACTTGCGCGCAAGAAGTCCCAAGATCTCTGGATTTCAAGTGGCTTCAATTGCAGATTACGTCAACTGGACCCCACGCTACGGCTACAACTACCATCTAGCCTTTCCCGCGGCGAAGCAACCTTGTTGTGTCGCTTGTGGCTGGGAGTGGCGTTTACGAACGCATATTCCTACCGTATGGGAATGGCCGAGAGCCCGATGTGCGACTCCTGTGGGTGTGAGGAGACCATCGAGCACCTATTGTGTACCTGCCCTCGCTACGATGTCCAACGCCTCTCTCTGCGGGCAACTTTACGCAGACTGGACTCGAGACCTTTCACCGAGTCAAAGATACTCGGACCGTGGCCACACCCGTCACTGGCTCGAAAAGCGATTCGTGCACTAGTGCAGTACTTGAAGTGCACGGGCTTAACAGACCGTTTATAGTGTCCTTGTGTTTGGTGTCCTTCCCACACGTACTCAGTGTTTACTCTCTCCCTTTCTTCCGCTTTCTATTCCCCTTTCCCCCACCCCCAGTGTAGGGTAGCAAACCGGATGCTGTTCTGGTTGACCTCCCTGCCTTTCTTACCCTTGTTTCATCTCTCTCTCTCTCTCTCAAATTTTTGTACTCATCACCCATAAAGTGGGATCCATTTTCTAGAATATGAGATGTGTGCCATTAATGGGCCTCCAAGTGAAGCGAAGAAACTTTTCAAGTGTTTGAAATAACGCCCCTGAACGGAGCAATGACGAGGATTTAAGAATCTTTATTTAACCCTAATTCACACACAATTCAAAATTGGTCTGCTTATTTCCGCATATTATTCGCCACATTTTTTCTAAATATAATTTTTTTGAGGTGTGTACTTTTATTGTGACAGCAATTATATGGCCACTCATGGCAAATGTTCCCGAATACGTTCATGCATAAGAAGAAAAGTCATTCCCGGATATTCTATCGTATTCTTTGAAGCTATTCACCTCGACTTCACTAAAGTGAAAAAAATGGAAGGAGGGCCGAAGACGAAGACTTTTCTTGTCCGGATAGACAAATGTGTAAAAACTGCAGTAGCTAAATGTTGAAAAGGGGGTGCCAATTGTCTAATGACCATAGTGGAACCGAGCATCTTTAAGGCAACAAAATATTGTTGTCTGTTAACGGACCTGCTTTTTAAAGCGACAAACTTCGAACAAAGGCAGAATAGAGAGGCATATGGTTTCCGACGCCATACCATCCGGAAGACAATGCACTCGCGGAAAGGATAATTCGCTACCTGAAGAAATACTGCGATTTACGCCATACCTTCAATGGTGGGTACAAATCTGCCTTGGAAGCTGCACTGAATCAGTACAACAGGTATACGGCATGGTTGGGCGAAAGTGTCTACTCTTATGCAAGTAAAACACGTTCTTGCCTTCTTGCACATCTCCGCTTAGGAAACGCTGGTAGTGTTACTCTTATACAGACCCCTAATACACCGGAAAAACAAATGGAACATAAATTTGAAAGAAAGGGGAACTTCCACAATAGACACTACCACACGTTGCCTGCGATTGAACCTGGAGGCTTCATGCTCGTCAAGAATGGGTTCAGCAGCTCCATGGATGGACACAACTTTATTGAACATCCGGCTAGATTTAACGCAGCTCAAGGTATCAATTTAAGGCTCCGTGCATGGTCACCTGGACAGAAATCCAGCCAGGAATCTTTAAGTCAGTTTACTACAAGACTCTGGTGAAGACAGTACAAGCTAACTCAGCTGGGAACATACCGCACCATCCTATGAAGGATCTAGTCAGGCACCCCTGCGAATTAGGAGTGGCCCCAAGATGAGGAGACGAATACGAAGTAGTATGAGTATCCGGGGGGGGAGAGGGGGGGGCGGGCAGAGAATAAGTGAAGAAGGAGGAACTTCAATAAATGGAGGAACGGCTTTATCCGTCTGCGCTGTGTGCTTCACATCAGATGGAGCGCTATGCCAACTATACACGCGCGTGGTTGTTCGATACGTAGAACAACACTGCCACAGGTTGTTTGAGCCCTGGACATACAAGGGTGTTGCTACATTACAGTTGTTATACATTATTAGCTTTATGGAAAAGATGAAAGGAATGATAATAACTACATCGGTATATAGTTTTCTTCGACCATCATGACGTTATTCGGAAAGAGGTCACATCTCCAAGGGCCAGACGCAAGACAAGTAGAAGCTCGAAAAGAAATAAACAAGATAGATGATCCGGGCACTAAAGATCTGTGAACTACACCGATGCATGAGAGCCGGGTTTTATAAGAACAACTCTTTTCGTTACCAAGGCTTATTTTCCCTCCAACATGACCTCCCCAAGGTAATCCTGGTAGGTTTCAAAGGATCACTGCTCCCTAATGGGATTTCAAAATCCTTTGTTTCTCCCCTTTTCACAAGGTCATTCTTTGATCACTTGCGACCTCAAAGAGATCAAACCTCCCTCACCTCCCTCGAAATCCTCTGAACCACATCCTATGCCATCGTTGGTACAAACAGAATTTTTCCTCGACCTGTATCGCCCTATGCCGTTCGCGATGCATGATAGTTCATTTATAAAATGCGTGTTTGAACAGTTTTTATTCGTTTTATTTATTTTCTGGGTACAATCCATCCTAACAAAGATAATAAAATCGGGGAAATGAGATTGAGGAAAATTGATGTGAATGTGGCGTCAGTTCTTATGTTTTACATATCCACTTTTTAGAACAGTTTTCATTCATTTTAGTCATGGTTCGTACATATCTGTATGCGAGATGTTTTTGCCACTTTGCTCCAGTGAGTTTGAGGAAAGAAAACGTGCCATACTTCAGTCATTCCTTTCGCAGTGAACTCATTCAACCATAGAACCATTCGGCAGTGAACCATTCTCCTACTTTGAAAAAAAATCAACATGCATCACGAATCTTGTACAAGTAGAATACGCATAGTAACAGAAACTAAAATCTATCCCGAGAATATTTTCGATACCATTTCGTAAAGTGTTCCGCATGATTTATAATGGAACACTACATTATAATAACTTGCCATACAATTACTGTAAACTTAGCCATAGACAAAGGAACAAATATATTTCTGGTATGTTTCGCAAAGGAAAACATTTTATTCTCAGCATACCATTCTCAAAGTAACATATATAAAATCAAGCATATGCGAAAAAATTTACATATGGTGAATTCACAAAGCCAACATAATATCAACTAATTACGGAACCGAACCAATCGTCACAGAATATGATCACATATATAAGGACGGGTCGGAAAATCGAGCTAAAGCCGCAGCCCAATTCGCAGTTGTGAAGAAAGAAAACAAAATTTTTCAGCAAGACTTATTCAAGCTTTCCGACTAGTCAAGTGCTTCTTATGGGAAGAAATGGCCATGTAAGAAACTACAAAATTTATTTATTTTTAGTTAAAGAAGTTCCGAATATTTTCAAGTTTGGCGGATAGCCTATGCATGCGCAAGGACTAAGCAATCCTCAAAGTACATATTCATATGTACGAAATATAATAAATAAAACTAACATTCTCTTGATCCCAGAACCCTACATTCACTCAGATGCAAGGGCACTGGCGAAATATAGAAAACGAAAAGTATAGAAAACGAAATATAGAAAACGATATGGACTGCTTTTTGTGAAGGGGTATAAAAGAATGACTTGGCACCAACCATGCAGTACAGCTACACAAGAACGCGCTAACATACCTCGATCCTAGAATATTGCCTCAAACACTGATTCCGACGGAACGTCAAAGAAATCGTATGTTCCCCGAATGTGGAGGCCCACTCCCCAAGAAATTAAATCTTCACAGCACAAGCGCGGAAGATATTTCGACAAAGTTTAACAAATCCCTCACGCCCCTCTGCAGGTTCATTAACAAGACGATTCAGTCAGGGTACAAAATCAGCAGAAATGTGGATTGCGGGCATGTTCTTCATAAAGCAATTCCATCTCTGCTAGTCTTTCAGGCCGTTTGAAATAACAAAAGTACCCAAACAATGAAATGTCGATGCCACATCAACACCATTAACTTACGTTCAAAACAAAAACTTAGACAGGAAAATGTAAAGTAACAAACGATGTGTCAGGTAATCCTTGAGAGAAATAAATTAAATTTCGTGTTCTACTTGCCAAAACCACTTTCTGATTACGAGGCACGCCGTAGTGGGGGACTCCGGAAATTTCGACCACCTGGGGTTCTTTAACGTGCACCTAAATCTAAGTACACGGGTGTTTTCGCATTTCGCCCCCATCGAAATGCGGCCGCCATGGCCGGGATTTGATGCCGCGACCTCGTTCTCAGCAGCCTAACACCATAGCCATTGAGCAACCACGGCGGGTGAAATCCTTGAGAGAAAACAACGGCCCAACAAAGATAGGATCATTACTCTGCCAACTAAGTGGGAAAGCATGAGCTTGAGAAGCTAGGAAACAAGGGACACGCGATATCCGAAGCCACAGCAGCTGGCCTAGATCCATTTGCATACCTCGTTTCTCGGGTAGAACGGTCATCGCTTCGGAGCCGTTCACGGCTCCCGAGGGAACAACATGGCCGGAAAGCTAGTCGACCAATGGATCGTAGGGGCCAAATCATCAAATGTGCTATACGTTTGTGTAGCTGTCGTGCACACGTCTTGCGAAAAATTTTCGTAGGCTCTGCTGGAATTGTTTTTTTTTAACTGTAACCTGTGAATCCTGTGTATTTGTCATCGCGAGCACAGCAGAGTAAGCGTTTTTGCCCCATCTGTATAACTAACCGATAGAATGGCTCTTCCGCGCTGAAAACGAATGGCGAATAGTGAACTAGTGGTGAACCATTTCTCAACATTTTTCGCTGCACTCATAAACACTGCCAACTTCAAAACTACCATTAATGATACTTTTTGCTAGCCAATTATTTTTCGCACACGTTTCCCTGTATGAGACTTCTTTATTGTAATGCGTTCGCGTACTGTAAGTATTTATTATAGATACATGAAGCGTAAACAAATAATTTAGTGATGATGTCGCGGTAAATGCTTGAGAAATACGTTGGAATTACATCGTACCTCTTTAATTTCCGGGATCCATGATTTAAACGGCGCTCGCCACATTGGAAAATGCCGTTCAGGAGCTCATTCGACGCATATCCTGCTTCTCGAGGAGCGGAGCGGAACTGACGGTGGTCCGGAGGAGACCATCGTTGAAGACCACCATTGTCATCTTTTCGCCCGCTTTCAATTCCCTTTTCTTTGTTATGTTATATATTTCATTTTAAACCACAGCTAATTTTCTCGATGCTTTGCTTGTCTTCATTGGCTTTATATAGCGATGAATTACACACACACACACACACACACACACACACACATATATATATATATATATATATATATATATATATATATATATATATAATCTAGTGGCGAAGAGAGTCCGAAAACATTGAGAGAAGACGACGAAGTCCGGCAAACCGGAGAGTGCGAGCTAGCGACCGACGCTCTTCGACCACGGCTGTTGTTGCATAGTCCTGTATCGAAATAAACCCCCCTGCAGTTCCATTGAAAGTGTCATCGGGTAGTCTCCCAGTCTCCCTATCTGGTACGAAGCCGTACTTTACCTGCAGCCACAGCGATGCCTGACGAAACCACCACACAAGGCTCCAAGATTCAAGCCACCGTCCACTCCTATGTGTACCCTTAGCGTCTCCCACCGATATTCAGCTGGACTGACTACCAAGACGTCAAGGGCTGGTTGGCAGCTTGCCAGACGGTAAGCACAGTCAACAAATGGGATGATGTGACTACGTTCACCAATGTAATGTTCGACTTGACCGGCGTCGCCAGCCTCTGGTTCCGAAATGACGAAGCGGAGGTAAGTAACTGCGCGTCCTTCAAGACAATTTTTTGCGAAATCTTCGGCTGCCCCGCAGTATGCAAGCTCCACGCAGGACAGCGACTTCGTTAACGCACTCAACCACCCGGTGAGAACTTCACCAGTTATGCTGAAGACGTCGTCGACTTGTGTAAGCGTCTAAGCCCGTCAATACACGGATAAGATCGAGCACATTCTCAAAGGAATAGCCGAAGACTCATTTCAGACGTTATTCGCCAAAGACCCACAAACCATCGCAGATATTGTCAGCTTCTGCCAGAGTTTCGGCGAATTGCGTTAGCAACGTGCCCAAACACGATGCATTCTGAAAAAGAATGAATTGATAGCGGCCTTGAATTTGGGCAACCAAAATGCACCGCTGGTTCATATCAAGCGGTTCGTGCATGAAGAGGTCGCGTGACAGCTCCCCATTTTATCAAACACGGTCGAGCCAGCCCACGCGCAACATATGACCCGAGTCACGCGACAAGTGATACAGGAAGAGGTGAGTGCCACCTTGCCTTTCGCTCGTCCGCCACCTCTGGAGCCAGCGCAATTGTACGCGCAAGACGTCGCTGCCGGGTCGCCCTGTAAACCAACCTCTTCTTCCGCGTTGGTACCCATTCGGCCACCACCAATTCCGTTAGACCGACCAGTCTCCACTTTTTCTCATACATGGTGCACGGCGGACAATAGCCCTATGGTATTCTTGCGGTTATGCAGGGCATGTGACACCCTTCTATCGCCGTCGCCCTCCTTTTCAAACTGATGTCATGCGCCTGTCGGCGTACGATTCTAGACGCTTTAATGGCACAGCGTGGCTACAACAATCCCCTTCGCCCGAACGTCTGCCCTTAGCTAGGCGCTGATCCCCATCACCCCGACGTCGCTCTCTGCCACCTAAGTGCTGTCGACCCTGCCCTTCTGACGCGGAAAACTAGATTTCGCAGTTCCCGAGGCCCTAACTGCATCGTCGTCGTAAAGTTCAAGTCTTCGAATTTCTCCTGTAAACCTTATCGAAGATTTTGTGGATGGCTTTCGTACCCTTGCTTTTGTGAAAACTCGTGCTGCCGTTCGAGTGATAGATACAGAACTTTGCCGCTTGCTTAAAAAGGTTATTACAACGTCAAAGGGATTGTCCGTCCGTACCACCAGCGCACACCATATTCAGCCGTCAGCCGCCTGCAAAAGCCGCGGCGTCATGCAAGGTCTTGTGTATCCCACTGAGTTTCTTCTGCTACCGGCCTGTTCGCATGATGTCATCCTCGGTTGGTATTTTCTCTCTGCCATCATGCTGCTATTGACCGTGCTGATGCCGAGGTGGAGTTCTCTGCGTTGTGTTCCGCGTCGTCTTAACCTACGTTGGCAAAGTTGTTTGTCGCCGTCGATACGAACATACCCCCTAGTAGTAGCCCTCCTCTTCGTGTTCTCTGCCGGTGTTGGTGATCCCATAGCTTTGTTTACACCCTCCGAGACCGTTCAACACCACATAAATCTCGCGTTGCCGTTGGCCGGCCTCGACATGCCAAACAGTGCTACATCCTTATCTTTTATGAACTTGTTGCCAGTTCCCTCAACATTACTCCGTGAAGAGTTTATAGGCACAATTCATACATTCGCCGCATCTTCCATCTTCTGCCTTGACGACACAGACAACTTGCAGCTTAGTGCTCTGACACCTTCTAGTGGTACGCCTGATTTCCCATCGTTAAGTATGTTTGGTTCCGCCATCGACGACGAACTTGCGGAGGTGCACTGCGAGAAACTTCTTGCATTTGTACACTAGTTTAGTGGCTCCTTTGATTGCCAGGATACGTCATTAAGGCCGAGCGCCCACTGTTCTCCCTCCGATTGACACCAGCTTCCAAGCGTCTCCTCTACATCGCCCTTACCGCGTATCCCATTCTGAGCGTTGTGTGATCTCCGAACAAGTTGACGACATGCTTCAGCGTGGCACCATTCAGCCATGCTGCAGCCCATGGTCGTCGCCTGTTGTTCTAAAGAAAAAAGATGGCTCGATGCACATCTGCGTGGATTACCGTCTAATAAACAACGTTATGTGTAACGATGTATATCCTCTACCACGCATCGATAATGCCCTGGACTGCTTGCAAGGAGCCAAATTATTTTCATCACTAGAATTAAGGTCCAGGTATTGGCAGGTCCGATCGCCCAAAAACTGCCGTCGTAACTCCCGATTGGCTGTACTAATTCAGTGTTATGCGCTTCAGCCTATGTAATGCCCTAACGACATTCGAAAAGATGATGGATAGTGTGTTCCGTGGGTTAAAAAGGAAGACATGCCTGTGCTGCTTAGATGACCTTATCGTTTTTCTCTCCTGATTTTGACAGTCACCTCCGTCGTCTTTACGAAGAATTGAGCTGTTTCACGCGCGCAGGACTTAGCTTAATATGAAGTAGTGCCTGTGCGGCGCTCGCCAACTCACCATACTGGGCCACGTAGTCTCGAAGGACGGCGTTCTCCCGATCCGCAAAAACTTCCTGCGGTTCCTCAGTTCGCGTAACCTGTCACCGTAAAATGCTTCACAGCTACCTTGGTCTGCGCTCATACTTTCACCGCTTTGTAAAGAACCTCGCTTCTATAATACAACCACTGATGAAACTGCTCATCGGTGATGGCAGTCTGTCTGGTTGGCGGCCGGCGTGTGATGAGGCATTTGCAACATTACGCCGTTCCTTGACTTCACAGCCCATTCTACGTCACATCATCCCTACCGCTCCAACCGAGGTACACACGGATGCCAGTGGGATCGAACTTGGCTCTGTATTTGCCCAACGAATACCGGGCTTCTCAGAGCATGTAGTTGCGTATGCGAGTGGTGCCCTCGCAACGGCAGAGCGCAAGTACTCGGTTAACGAAAAGGAATGTTTGTCAATTGTTTTGGCGTTGCAGAAGTTTTGCCCTTGCTTGCATGGTCATTCATTTAATGTTGTTGCCGATCACCAGCCTCTCTGTTCGCTGGCTTCATTAAAGGATACATTGGACCGACTTCGACGCGAGGCACTACGTTTACAAGAATACGATAATCGCGCAAGTTACCTGTCAGGACCGACATAACGCCGACGCACTTTCCTGACGTTGCACCTGTTTTCCTTTCTGCAACTTCCTTCGCTAACATTAATATCACTGACGTGCCTTAAGAACAGCGCAAAGATCATGGATAACCTCGTTGATGAACGTTCTCTCTACGACTTCGGCAACTCCAAGCCCACGGCCCCATCACTCCCTTCGTCGCCAAGTACCTCATTATAGGCTCCGGAACACCATGTTGTGCCGCCGCAACTGTCAGGCTGATGATCGTATATGGCTTCGTGTTATATCTCGCCATATGCGTTCCGAACTTTCAACGCACTTTCAAGCAGACCCACAAAACGCGCATGCTGGCATTTTGAACACTAACAATAGACTTCGACAGCGATTCTACTGGCGTGGAATTCACCCGTACGCCCGCAAGTACATTCCTTCCGGCATGGAGTGTCAAAGCCGGAAGATAACGTGTTACACGCCTGGCCCATTACAACCTATGCCATGTCAAGTTCACCCGTTCGATAGAAAGGCATATACCTGTACGGGCCCCTTCCTTCCACCCCTACGGGCAATTGTGGCCGTCGACTACCTAGCTCGATATGCCGAAACCGACGTTCTTTCAGCAGCTTCAACTCGTGGTGCTGTGTTCTTCATCTTGCGCATCTTCATTCTTCGCCATGGCGCGCCACGTGAGCTGCTTAGCGACAGCGGCCGTGTATTTCTTTCGCAAGTGATCCAAGAGCTTCTCAGTCAGTGCAATCCTATTCATCGCACCACTACAAGCTATAATCCACCGACTAATGGCTTGACGGCGCGCTTTAACCGAACACACGGTGATATGCTATCCGTGTACATAGCGTCCGACCACTCTAATTCGGACTTGGTGCTTCCTTTGGTGACATATGCGTACAACACAGCCACACAAACCACCACTGGATTTTCCTCTTTCTTTCTATTATACGGACATGAGCCCTCTTCCAGGCTAGGTATTATACTTCCATATCGCCCGGATGCATCCGAATACCGCCTAGTTTCAGAACTCACTCAATGTGCCTATGAGTGCCGCTAATTAGCTCGCTCATTTACGGCCATGACAATGTTTTCAAAATGAATACCTTGACCTAGCTAAGCCTGTTCCTGCCTTCCCTGTTGGCTCGCTTGTGTGGCTTTCCATACCACGGCAGACCCCTGGTTTCTCTCGCAAGCTTGCAGTTAAATATCCCGGTCCCTGCCGCGTTGTTCAATGCACGTCGCCGGTGAACTGCATCGTCGAGCCTGTGGCACCTACCACCTACAGACGCTATCATGGTGGCGAAACAGTTCACGTGAGCCGCTTAAGCCCTAGTACGACCCTCTTGTGCTCGCATTACCGTGAGTCGCCAGGGTGGCTCCTCTGCGGCGCCGGTGTCAATGGAGTGCGGAAAAGAGTGAGGAACAATTGAAAGAACACGACGATGTCCGGCTGCCCGGAGAGCGCGAGATAGCGACCGACTCTCTTGGACGAAGGCTGTTGTTGCGAAGTCTCGCCTATAAGAAAACCTCCTAGCAATATATATATATATATATATATATATATATATATATATATATATATATATATATATATATACGCGCCTAAAGCATATATACATATATAGCATATATGCATATATATACGCATATATATACGTGCCTAAAGCGTCTCAAGAGAAAAGACGAGAAACAAGATGGCAGCGAGGGGGAGGCCAGAAAAGTCGAACAATGAGAAGCCACGGTTACTTCGACAATCATCTTCAACGACAGCGGGATTGCTTTCCAAAGCGAAGCTTCCTTTGCCTCCTCTGCTTACTTTGCAGGTGCTGGCTACTTCGCTGCCAAGTGTACAACAATATTACGTCGCTGAGTACGTGCAACTGAACTCGCGTCATCTGGTGATTCGAGGCCAATCCCCCAGAATATATATGTGGGTCTGAGTGGGCTGCTGCCCCTATAAACATGCAAAACAAGAGCTAGGAATTGAATAAGCTGACAATAAGAATAGAATAAATCGGGTGTAGAGTTGTGAAGCCGACAAAAAAAAAGAAAGCAGCCAAGGTGGGAGAAAGAAGTGACGGGAACAAAATTGGACCAAAGTGTGTATTTGGCAAGCAGCATTGAGCGACATGAAGTGAAGGAGGGAAACATTTTTAGTATATATCAAAGAAAGTTAAATGGATAGCCATGTTATTCCCACATATGCTTGATAATCGATATGATTCGCCGCATTAGTTCAAATGATTTTAATGCATATGTATTGCAAGTGCACTGAGAATATATCTGCAGAAGAAGATCTTAAGGCCAATATTCCCTTTTCAATTAAAAGTCTAATCAAAGCATGTGTTAACGAAGTACATGAGAATTTGGGCTTCTTTAGAATTTCGAATAACTTAGCTGTCACAACAATCTTCTTGAGTTGTGGGTAAGCGAAGCTTGACCTTCAATCTAAAAGTGCAATTGTCCAGTTGAAATTTCAACCCGGAATGAAAACTTGTGACAATTTAAATAACTAACGCGACTGAGTATTTTATCTCTAATCTGCAAGCTCAATCTTTTTGATAAAAATGTCACCAAATATCAAATATCGACACAACCTTTCTTATACATTATGGTGGTTCATTTAGCAAGGAAGTCAACCTCATCAGTTCGAGCAATGTTCTATAAACAAACAAAGAAATATAAAAGGTGAAATCAAACAATTTCTGACGATTTTAAAAATATTGACTTCAAAGTAGTTTCTCGCTTTTTTTATTCAAACCTGCAAAAAATAACATTAGTCATACTCGCGAACAAATTTTATATTCTCTCCTAAATATGTGTAGTAATTCAGACCCTAATTTAGCGCATTATTAAGCTCAGACACTCCTCCTGCCACGGTGGCAACGGCTAACAAAGCGAACTTACTTCATGCATAAATACTTCTATTCTATATGGTGCAAGACAAGCGCCTTTGAACGGTTCGCCTGATTGGAAACGAGAGCGCATACTTCTCGCATAAAGGGAATCCAATTAGGCTGACTTCCATGTCTCCATCGCTGAACCTCGAAAAAAATGTCGAAGATAGATTCGTTCGCGATTCTACAGGACTCTTCGATTGAGATCACGGTAAAGCTCTGTTCATATTGAAATTACCTTCAGCAAACGAAAAAAAAAGCATCTTTATCGACGTGAACTCTGTGACGCACAGGCAAATTTGGTAACTTCTATGGACTGTAGTTGGTGGCTTCTCTTAAAGCGTGGGCCTGCATCAGGCTGAATGTTTTTTTTTTCCTTTAATCAATGGGCAACTAAACCAGCGTAAGAAGACGTATGACCTTTTGTTAAACATTAGCAGTGTACTGAAGAGGCCGTTCTTTATGCTCAACAAGGCTGAAATTGTATTGATTGGTGTGCAGTGCTTCAAGTGCCAAGTTGAAAGAACTATGAACCATCCGCGAAGACTGCACGGATAGCCTGCTTTTCCTTGCCGTCAGGTTGCTTCAGAATGGGCCTATAAAAAGTTGTTTCCAGCCCTATCTTCATTTCTTCTATAAATAGCCATAAGCAATGATTAAGTGTGCCGAGACGGGTAAGTATCTGTTAGGACTCATCCAATTGAACTAACGTTCTCAGGAGTCGCTGTGGCATAGCGTTCATGATGCGGCTTTGCTGAGGCTGTGTGCCCGTATTAGATGAGGATAGCAATGGGGGCTTGTCGGTACGACATATCAGATGTGCCTTCTGTTGTCCTTGTCAAGCTTGCGCTATAACAAAATGAGATATGCCCGTATTCATTTCCTTCTCCGAGGACAGTATTATATTGGGTGCCAGTCGGAAACGTGCTCCGAAAAAAAATGCATATCCCACGCACATGTTGGAATACATGAAACGAGAAGCTTTTATGACGCGAAGTTCTAGTGAACCGGTTAAGTAAATGCTGCAAAACCAATAGTGAGGCATGCAGTTGAGTTAATCTCATGCCATATAATATGTAACGTTGTGCAATTTTTGTACTTATGCACTGCACTGTTGGCAAGCTATGCCAAAATGTAAACGCCAAATCATGCGGACGCACAGCGTGAGCCACCAGCGTGTATACAGCAGGTTTACACAAGGACAAAAGCGATGAGTCATGCATGCGATGGGAAGAAATGCGATAACCAGTGTACGCATAAAAAATAGGACACACACCTGCCTGTATGCCAGGATTCTTTATCTTTTGTGTTAAGGAGCTTTTCGTGTAGAGTTTGCTAAATTCACTCTGTGTGATATACCCACTACCTAGCGGCTCTTCGTAACTGTGGCATCGCTTTCGGGCATCTGTATGTCTTCCAGGGACGCTGCCTTGAAACCCTGAAACTTGAAAGCTTTCTAAGCGCTTGTCATGGCATTGTTGAATGAAACAAAGAAAAAATAAAGAGAGAAAGAGCGACAACCAAACATATAAAGTACCTAGGGACGTAGTCCCAATCTACTGCTTATAAGTGGTTCCCAAGCAAGTAAAACCTAAAATAAGAGGCATAACGAAAATTATATCTAGGGAGATGTGTGTAGCTGTTCTTGGACGCACGTGGATAGAGAGATGAACAAAGCTTTTACGACCTTTGCCGCATGGCGTATGCTGCAAAGTACGGGTATAAGAGACTCTACGGAGTAGTTTTTTTTCACTCTCCTTGTAAAGCATTATACCACATTTCCAAAGCATCGTTCGCCCACCCTCATGTCCGAGGCCGTTCTATAGTCTGAGATAAAAGAATAGCATTGCTTGCCATTCGCTGCTATTCATGCGAACTTTAAGGAAAAACTAATAAAAATTGTAAAAAAAACCGCCTTTGAGAACGACGCTCACAAGGAAAAGCAATTCAAACAATAGGCGTTTTAGTGTTCCCTGCCATGCCGGGCTTTTTCGCTGCCTTCTGCGCATGTATCCTTTTGATCTTAGTGAACGTGTTTCGGTGCAAAGTTGAAAACTGCAACTCTAAAGAAAAATGGTTCCGCTATTACCAGGCAAACGCTTTCTCTGTGCACGCTTATAAAACCCCTTTACGCAGCATTTTTCCCTTGCAGTTGTGTGCACCTTTGTCAGGGTAATTTTTTTTTTGTTTCTCATGTAGCATGCGTTGTAGCCGTAAACATTCCTTTCCTTTTGAACTTGTGCCTATAGCACTCATTTTTTTACGACAATGACACTTTCAGAAAAGAGTTCCGGGCAGATCCGAAGACGAAAAAAAGTATGTATACGCCTGATTTCTGCCAGAACAGCGCAAATCACTAATGTGTTTGTCCCCCATCCAACAGTAGCCGAATTTACACGGGAGAGCCATAGCAGGTTTCAGAAAAAAGGCTTTGCAGCCAAACAAAAATTTGTCCGGGCTTGTTTGCCAAACGCCGGACCGAGCTATCTTGATCAAAAATAACGTACAGCGCAAAGGACAAGGACAGCGATAGACGACATACACAGCGCTGACTTCCAACAAGATTTTATTGCGTTGCCACATCGTGTGTATATATGCAAGAAGAGGCCACATCGTGTGTATATATACGCACGATGCGGCAACGCAATAAAATCTTGTTGGAAGTCAGCTATGTGTATGTCTTCTATCGCTGTCCTTGTCCTTTGCGCTGTACGTTATTTTTGATCATGAATTACCAACTAGCCCAAGCAACCACCCGAGCTATCTTCTTTCTAACCTTGGCTACTGTCGGGTGAGTGACAAAAAAATTCCTTTTCGTTATTCTTCCTCAAACTTGATGGCTTCACAGTTCTGAATTTCAGCGCAGAAATACCGTACGTACCACATACCACATCCCGTACAGACATCATAAGAAGCCAACCGCCGAATACGCCAAGTACAGCATAGGGAAAATGCTGGTACGTGCTATTTCAATTAAAGAGAATGATAAATTCATGTAAAAAAAGTGCCTGAAAAAACAACTGGCCTCAGGGGGGGGGGGGGGGGGGTACGAACCCACGTCTTAGCATAACGCATGCGGTGCTCTTTCCAATTGAACTAGCGCGGCACCGTATTCTCAACCACTTTCTCAGGTATATTGACGTTTATCCAATATAAAGAAAACCAAAGACTGTCAGCTAGCGCCCTTTTCCGCCAGTTTGTTTTTCATCCACTTTAATTTCCATTATATATATCATTTTCTTGTGCGGCCCTTGGTGTCTTTGTTTGTTGGCTTCTTATGCTACGGCTAATGAAAAATCGGGCCCACGGTTTCTTTTCTTGTCGACATTTACATAGCGTGGCCTCGAATCCGGCAGCATTGATGCCTTCAGGTAGCTTGTGTGGATTTATTAATCAGTTGGCTTCACCCAAAAAGATCACGTACACGTGACGCGTGCTACAAGGAAGGTGTTCCACATCAGCCATCAAAGCCGTGAGTGTTTGCTAACACTCCCAGAGTTAGTTTTGCTAGTAAAACCTAAATACCCTGGAAGTGGCTGGGAAAACAGCGTCGCGGAAGCTCCGTTGGTAGGATCATCGCACGCGTAATGCGAAGGCACGGGTTCATGCCCCACCTGTGGCAAGTTACTTCTTCATGCACTTTCATTTCCAGTAATTTATCATTTCCATTAATTCATATAATACGTGCAAGCAATTTCCCTTATGCTCTCCTTGTTGCCTTTGTTTGTTGGCTTCTTACGATAGGAGTAATGAAAAATCCAGCCCTCGATTTCATTTCTTCTCGTTCAAACCTTACTGACAATCATATCACGTAGTTACGGAAACAAAAGGTAATGAACTTAGACTCGTGGCTGTGCAACTCTTGGCGCCATTACGACGTCATTACGCCTACCAAAGAAGCACAGCAATCTGCATTTGTAGAATGTTTCTTATTCAGGCTAATTTTAAACCGAAGACGCATGTCATGCATACGCTAGTCACCCTTGCATTTTCTCAACAAATCCGATTGTATTCGGAAAAGGGGATGGCAAGACACTGGAGAATGAGCGCAAACAGCAGCTGCGAGATTTGCGACTGCAAGCGAACAACATTGCCGTGCTTTCGAGAAGGAGGAATCCCCGAACCGTTTTCATTACGTACAAGCACAAGAAATTGGTCTGGGCCTCGCCATCGGGTGTGGAAGTGTTCACTATATACGCTATGCTGTTTAGTTCGCAGGACAAAGCAGCTAGCAGTTTCAACGTTGCTTCACGCTAAAACCCCGAGGACGCCCAACTTGCAAGGAAAGCAGCGATTGGCTGTGTGACGCCTTGCAGAAATAAGAGATTTCTGTAGAGAACTGCATAAGAATCACTAAGCGAACAATCTTTCACGGAAAAAAAATTGCACTGCACAAATAATGTGTGGTGCGAGGACAAATGGGCTCGAAATTGGGAGAACATGCAGGTTTTCAAACAACGTCGTCTGTGTAATTATGCTCGCGTTAATTATGATCCGCAAGGGCTTTCGTGCTAAGTCTCAGTCCGAGGGGGGGGGGGGTGTAAGATGCATAAGCGGTAATAAAATAGCGATGTGAAGCCTCCGTCAGGCTGCTGAGCCTTTCGCTTTTTCTGCGATTTGGGTATGTGTACAGAAAGAAAGAAAGAAAGAAAGAAAGAAAGAAAGAAAGAAAGAAAGAAAGAAAGAAAGAAAGAAAGAAAGAAAGAAAGAAAGAAAGAAAGAAAGAAAGAAAGAAAGAAAGAAAGAAAGCCTTCTTTCAACGAGCTGAAGTCGACATCGTTTCGGCAGTGCAAAACGATAAGGAATAATGACGAACTCCTCCGAAAGCTTTTTGTGTTCTTGAAGTTATCACTCAATTTTTTTAATTGTTTATGCACGTTTTCCCGGCTGTGTGGTGGCATTCGTGATTACGCATATTTTTATGTTCAGTTTTCATAGACCTTAAATTGTAGGTAGCAACTACAGGAAGTTAACATTCTACTTTTTTAACAATCAGCCCCACACGAAATACTACAGAGCACGATTATACGGGAGCCCGAGCTCTCTCTGCAGGAGAGACCAAGAAGAAAGGCGTGTCAAGCAAAGTCGACGCGAAAGAATGCAAGGTCGACGTACGTGGAATAGGTATAGTGTATATACTGAAAGTAGGGAGCAAAAGATGTTGCATAACTTGTAAAATAGTCGCATTATATTTATTTCATTCCCTTGTTACACTTTTCACTTTTTTTTGACCATCGACTACCTTAATCACGTGCGGGTTTTTCATTCTCTTTTCTTACATGGGTGTGCGTCGACGTTCTCTTCTGTCTCTTCCACTTTGGTTGATACGCCTTCCTTTTTTTTCTATTCTTTTTTTATCCTACACACCAAGTTAGTTTGAAGCTGCATTTGAGATAATTGCGACCGCACCATTAATTATAGCCCCACTGCGATGAGTTCTCGCTTCTCGTCTCGTTGACACCTATATTTTAACAGCGTTTGCAACTCGACATGACGCTCTGGTGATGCGAAAGGGCTGCTTTTTGACCAAGAGGTCGGAGCCCGCGTTGGCCAATCCCATTCGAAGTCGCTAAAGTAGGCCTCTTCTCCAGACTTCCACTAAGGCAGATTTCTCTGCAGGTGACGCGCCCAATTGCAGCGTCAACTTCGCTACCGGCCTTGATCTTCGAAAAGTGTAACAGTGTTTGACACTCGCTGTTCAAGTGAAGCACGCTGCCAGATTCGCTGCAAAACCATTCTTTCAAAAGTTGCACTTCACGAAGTGAGAATCTCTGCGAAATCAGCATAACAAAAATCTACAAGTCGAACCAAGCGCCGACTTCCTTTGGCTTGCTCGTATAATGCAGCGTCGACACTTGGGAATGTCGTCTATTTCTTGACTCCTAGACCTACTATATGCAGATTGAATTCTTCATAAAAATTTGAATTTCAAATTTTGCCGTTAGTAACCTCAGCGAATCCATCACGCAACGCTGTGATAAGCGCCTTTTCATTCACATCAGTGCGTCGAAAGCCTTATTTTTCAGCGCACAAAAGAAGGGACCGATATGAATTCACGATAAAGCCGATTCATCTTGTGGAAACTTTTTTTTTCGTTTTCAAAAGAGAGATGTACGATTATTATTTTTACTCTAGGTTTTGCATGCGGTAGTTTTACAGAACGCAGCTTTGACCCGCAGCCAGTGAAAGCATATTACCTTTCGCGTCGTTATAGTGTATATTCGAGGTGCTCCATTACATTTGGAAAATGCGCTTCAGACGCCTTGTCGTATTCCAAGGCCTCGACTCAAGAATAGTGCAAAATGAAACAAAGGTATCAAAAAGAAACTTCCTCTGAACAAGAGGTAACAATATTGTCAGCACGACTTTAACGCCATACCGGATGAAAATTTCGATCGGCTTGATTTCTGTCCCAATTTTATAGCACTTTATAGCATCCGCCATCATAACAGTGACACTTGGAGTCATTTCTTTGGAAGAACTGCCAATATTTTCCCTTCGATAATCTATGTGGGAAAAGATAGGAAAGTGAAAAGTTTACAGGAAAGTAACAAAACGAATTCAAGATATTAGGTTCCAAATTACTCCTGCCAGGCACATTTTTGTGTCCGTTGACTGAGTATATTTGTTTTACGAGTTATTCACTAACTAACCGCCCTCATTAGAGCTGACGTAGGTTGTATTGCATTAGCTAACAAAGTCTCACCACCTAACGTTACATTTTTGGCTTTTCTCGGCTAAAGTCAGTCAATCACAGTGAACCGAGCGTTTTGACCATTAGTTAACAACAGGCCAGGAAAAGAAGTTCTCAGAAAAGATTTGTGATGACAACAATGCGTTGCGTTTCTTTGTAAAAGATGACATCACAAATTCTTCTCAACACCCAAAAAATTCAGTATTTACCTGTAAACCACTACTCATTACACCGTCTTGCTTATTAATGTCTACTAACTCAAAAATTCCGAAATAATTCCGATGACAGCATCTTTAATGCGTTTCCGCAAAAATCGGATGGTCAAAAGATAACGCGTAAAACTGTGTTTCTTGTTTTCTTTTTAGTTTGATTGATAAATCTAGAAAGTTACTTCTCTGATGTTCAAAAAAGAAGCAACGTGCATTATTGTTGCTTTTTTTACAACTTAATTTATGGACAGGCAGTCATCCATCTCCGTCTAAGTCGAAGCTGAAATAGCGGCTCCATAGAGCGTTCAGTCTCATTTATTGACATGCAAATGATGGAAACTTAATGATGAGTGAACGACAGATAACAGAGAATGTTCACGCCATCATTTCACTCATTTGCTAGTTTTTGTAGTTCTTTATATATCAGCGGAGACAGCGAAGGCAAAAATTGAGGGAGTAATTGTCCACCACTCGTTAGCCGATGTTTAAAACAGCAAGAAGCCATCTCGTGAAGACGTGAAGTAAACACAGGGCTTCCATTTTCGTGTACTTATATATTGCAAATAAATCAAAACAGATTGCGGCATTTTATGCGCCAAATCCGCAATCTCCTTATGGGGCATCCTGTGCAGGAAAATTCTGAATAAATTTGGCCACCTGAGCTTCTTTAAGTCCACCTAAGTCCAAGTACACAAGCTTTTCTGCATTCCGATCCCATCTAAATGCTGCCATCGTGAGCAGTAATCGCACCTGCCACCTCGTGCTTAGCGGCGCAATGCCCTAGCTGCTACATCACTGTAGTGAGCACTTGGTTGCATCGCTAATCGAGCATCGATTTTATAGCACAAGACACGCTGCAGTAACGTTAGTATCAGTCCATAAATTTAGTGGTAGGGAGGAAAGAAAGATTTCCCACGATTACGATACTCCCTCATGCGAAATTTGAATGCAGCTGTATAAGTATTTCCATTTCGCAATATATCGAGGCAAACAATTTGTGACCGAAATCACCGCACCGACTGGCATTCGGCCAGCGCCGTCAGTGTATTCGCAGAGGAAGGGACAGTATGCGAACGCTGGCATGATGAACGGCATCGGAGCCAGCTGTGAAAGAAGAGGAACGCGCTAGCAGTGGCACGAGCGCGTTCTCACGATTACGCCGAGGGACGACAACGCCCAACCCAAGAACGAACGCCTAAGAGCTCGGTTCAAAAAAAAAAACGAGAAAAGAAAACACTTGCCCTTTTGGATTAGCTTCCATATCCGCTTCTTTATTCTTGAGATCTTTTTCTTTGGTTTTCTGGCTTAGACTCTCCGTCTCATTTGGGGTAGCCAAAACGAGGGCGGTAGCCTAATGCGTCGTTGCTGATTTTAGTACTCACGCTCTATCGTTATGGCCGTATTGCAGCACGTCAGAACGGTAATGTTCGAAGGCGAAAAAAAAAAACTCATACAGAACCAATGCCCATATTGTGGCCTATGCGAAGCGATGTCTAAGTGGTTATAGTAAAATGTTAAACAGGCTTCAGTGACGCCTTTAATCAGGTGATGACAATTACACGCGCAGAAAGTATGACACGTATAAACAACGTTTAAGAATTCTGTAACTCTGCTGTAGCAGCGGGATACGTTCACTCTGCAATATTCACCAAGAAAGGGCACACTCCGAGAGTCACATAATTAGTGGCTAAATAAAAAATATCAAGTAAATGGAATATTTCTTGGAATACAGTTCCCTCTTTTTATTAACAGATTAGCGCGCTTTCGAGTTGCCACTTAGTCGGAATTACATGGGAAGTCTTTATGCAGAAAGCCATTCTTTTGTTTCGCAGTACAGAGCCACATGCGTCAAAAGCATGCAACATTTACACGAGCCACTTCGTGGGCACCTGTAAATAATGTTTTTTTAATACATATATATATATATATGTATATATATATATATATATATATATATATATATATATATATATATATATATATATATATATATATATATATATATATATATATATATATATATATATATATATGCATCCACCAATGTATCCTACTACAATCCTACAAGACGACTGCCTCACACGCAAAGTCTAGGAAGATACGCGAAGAAAGCTTTGCTTCCTGATTTCAGAATAATAATTACGCTGCTTTACAGTGAGACTCTTAAAGGGAAGCTGAAGAAACCTTTAAAAAAAACTAAGCATGCACCTAGTTGTAATTGTTCACTCTCTAAATAGGAAAATCGCTCTTTAATAAGTCACAAAACAGATGAAGTCGCCCTAATTCACCGAAACCAAGCAGCATCGACTGCCATGAACGCAGAGGTGTGGACAACGAGCTCTGATTGGCGAATAATATTCTTACAACACCGTGCGCATTTCCGAGGCACCAGATCCTAGTGGGAGGCCGAGCTCGCTGGGCTGTGTCCGGCACGATCAGAAATACAACAGTTTTTTTCCACCGAAGTGAACTTTCTACTTCGTGTGTATCCGGTCATTGCTTTGTCCACACGAGAATGCATAAACCGCGAAGACGGTTGTAGTAGTTGGGCAACCGCAGTGCGGCGAGTCATCGCTAAAGTTTGAGGGCAGCACTATAGCCAACTCCACGCTTCAGAAATGTCATTTATCGTTCTGTTCTTTAGCCATCGGTCAGCCCTGTCTGTTGAGCCGTACAAAGGCGGGCAGCCAATTGCTACACGGAGGCATAGCTGGGATCTCCGCGCATTTCAGCGCATTCCGTTGTATATCAAATGTTTCCAGGCGACTCATTGATTAGGTGCGCACTTTAGCGCACAATTTTTTTTTCGAGTGCAGTTCTAATCGTGTTTTTTTTAGAAAAGCATCAAGCATAAATGTTACACAGGTTTAATGGACAATATATTCTTTCGGATAAAGCACGTCATCGTCGCAGGCATCTGTAAGGAAGCATGTCGGCGGCGCAAGCGCTCCGTCTCTATTTTTCAGCCGTTGCTGTTCATCGCGATGGTCCCGGCACGCAAGCAGACCAGCGCAAGTGGCAACAATGAAACAATTATCGCTTCGTCGGTAAGGATTTCCAAATTTGCCACACACTGCAAACGAAACCGCATCCTTGTCATTTCCCGTTGTCACTCCAAGTAAAGTATACGCACGGGGTCGATACTTCGTTTTCATTCAATCACATTGTTGTGTTTTACCTTTTTTTCTTGACGGAACAAGTTTTTCATGTGCTAAACGAACCGCTTCACATTTGTCGATGCACAATTAGCGCGGACTGTGGTACAGACACACTGGCGGCACAGCAACGCTGCTTGCGGCAGGGGTAATAATAACAATAATATTTGGGGTTTTACATGCCAAAAGCACTTTCTGATTATGAGGCACGCCGTAGTGGAGGACTCCGGAAATTTTGACCACCTGGGGTTCTTTAACGTGCACCTAAATCTAAGCACACGGGTGTTTTCGCATTTCGCCCCCATCGAAATGCGGCCGCCGTCGCCGGGATTCGATCCCGCGACCTCGTGCTCAGCAGCCCAACACCATAGCCACTGAGCAACCACGGCGGGTGTGCGGCAGGGGTCCGGCAGCCAAAGAATGGCGGCTTCCGCGCAGAACCGCTTTGCGACCGGGTCCGAGCTGGTATAAACTGGGTCCGACCGCTATCTCTTCCTCTGGGGTACCCGCCGCACTACTAACTGACGCGCACAGATGACCACAGCCAGCCTGCTCGGTGGGCCCGTCGGTCCAAGCGCCGTCACCGCTAAGATTTTTAGGCTTGATAATGCTTGCTGAAATGAAGTGTTCTCTCTACGCTGCATTTTTATGATAATGATTACCCTTAATCCCCCCTAAGATGAATGAGAGAAGCGAGTGCCATGTCCACTAGTGCACTGCCAAAAGGCTCACACAACCAAAAGCATTGCAAGCCTCATTCCGTCATAATTTACGCGTGGTAATGTTGAGGGACGCGCTAAAGACTAGTAATAAAACTGGGCACTTTGTTACCATTGGTGTTGTATCTTCGGGTGCCGTTCATTACGCTCTCGGGTCGAAGTGCACAATACCTAGCCGCATCACTGATTCTGAGCAGCCAGCAGTGGTGATGATCTATAGTGTGTTATTTCCAAAACTCGCCATGAGTTCCCGCGCAAGAGCACGGCATGCCGTTGCAGTTGGTTTTCTTTTAGTGTGCTTGTACGTTTAGGCAGAGTGCGCTAAGCCGGCCAAGTCTCACTGGTGCCGTTAACAATTTTTCTATGCTATAGGACACCCTTGCAGTGCCGGACACTTCCCATGTTATTCGTGCTATAGCTACCTGACGCTGCGCATTCTCATAGAAGTGGTTGCAGGACCCCACATGAACTTCCTGTGTGGCCATTGTAGTAATGGTAAACGGGCACTTGGTGCTGGCATACACGTTAACGTGGTGAGAAGAAGAAACTTTATTGAAGAATAGTCCGGCAGTTCTTGCTGAGGTAGCCTCAGGTGGCGGCTCGAAGTCCTTGGAATCGTGAACTATACATCAATACTGCAACACGAGCGTTGGCATCTTCCAGTCACCACCACTGGCTTCATTTGGGGCCACGTTAAATTCCAGTAGTGGTAATTTCATACACGAGAAATAAGCTTTGATGTTAATATTGTCACAGTCATAAAGCTAATTACACAATGTATTTACAAAAGATACATAAACGGCGGCTGATAGTACCAAGAGGATGTTATTGCCACTTCGTCGTCTTCACCTTCGTCGACATTGGTGGAAAATACACCACCCGGTGCTTCAGACGGAGCCATCGGTAAAGGCATAGTAAAGCTTAAGCCCGAGACGTGCACAACGTCAGGTGATGTGGAACCGGGTAGCATGAAGAAGGTGGGGATTATCTCGCAAGCGACATTGGTCACTTGGTATAGAACGCGGTAAAGGCCTTTGTAGCGCGGAAAGAGTTTCTCGGAGAGCATCACTCGGCAGCAAGAGGAGCAAAGTAGTACGAGAGAGCCTGGTGAAAAGCATGTGTCACGATGGAGGTGCTTGTAAGCGTGCCGTTGAGCTTCCTGCGATGCCCACAAACGAGCACGAGCAAGTTTGCACGCACGGTCAGCGTGAGGGATGGCGTCGCGGCCATACTCGGTCCTCGAATCTCGTACCAAGGAGAGTGAAGCGTCCAATGGTAATACGGGGTCATGAGGGAAGAGCAAGTAAAAGAGGGAATGCCCAGCAGTATCGTGACGTGATGAATTTCAGGTGAACTTGACATAAGGCAGCGCCACATCCCTGTCCTCGTGGTCGGGTGAAACGTAATTCGATAGCATGTCAGTAATGGTCCGATTAAGGTGCTCAGTAAGGCCGTTGGTCCGGGATGCTAGGAGGTAGCCAGCATGTGCGTGGTGAAAATGAGCGTAGGATATCGGTGATGGATTGAGAGAGAAAACTGCGGCCGCGGTCGGTAAGGATCTGTCGCAGGGCGTCAAACACTAAAATAATATCCAGGAGTAAGAAATCTGCGACATCGGTTCCGTAACTTGTTGGAAGTGCACGAGTGATTGCATTAGTGCGTCGCGTAATCAGTAGTGACCGCGATCCACCTGTTGCCGAAACTGGACTCGGGGAAAGGGCCAAGGAGATCCAAACCCACGCGAAAAAAGGGCTCAGGTGGAATGTAGATCGGCTTTAAGTACCTGGCAGGAAGCACTGCTGGCTTTTTCCGATACTTAGAGGGCTTGCAAGTAGCTAGATAGCACCGTACAGAGTGTTCTAGGCCGGGTCTGTGGAAGCGGCTACCGCTTCACGGTCGTAAGTGTGAGCAAACCGATGGTGCCCGACGGTTGGGGCGTCATGGAGCTCCTGAAGCATGGTTTAGCGGAGGTGTTGAGGAACGACAAAAAGAAGGGGAGGACCATCAGGATGCAAATTGCATCGGTACTATATCCCATCGTTCAGGACGAACCACCGTTACGATCGATCAGTAGGACCAGATTCAATTCGGTGAATGAGGGTCCTCAAAAAAAGGGCGCATGTTTTAAACGCGCTGGTATAACCGAAATCGAAACCGCCAACCAAATCTTAGGGCTACTTAGCGTAGTTACACAACGATGGAAGCCTTCCACACAAAGCTTTGACTTTCCTGCCAAAAAAAAGCATGCGCTCCAACATTTGTAGTGTTCTCATGAAAAAGTCTGCATGTTTACTTTCGTTTAAATTAATTATGAGTGCTTTCTTGTCGGTTAATAATCTCAAAAGATTCGCTGTTTCTCCCAAAGGACCTAGTATACTTGCGAAAGAGGCATTAGCATTTATTAAAATAGGCTTAATAATGGAACTTCAGACAAGCAAGTGTCGGTGAAACACAAGGTTCTAGCCTGTGTGGGAGTGCCTAACACAGGGAGCACATGAGAGTTATTATAGCAAGATGAAAGCAGGACAACAAAACAGATAGAACAAAAGAGCTAGGCAAATTAATTTATTCAATGTATAGCAACTCCAACAATTACTGAAAATACCTATTAATATTGAAGAGCTCAAAGCACGGTAAACTTCGCACAGTGTTTAGCAGACTAATGTTTCAATGTGACGTGGCGTTGTATTGTTTAGTGATCTTTAGAAACAAGGATACAATACAGCAAAATGGGCACAGCAGAGAAGAAGAAAGGCACAAGGAGCGCTCTGTTGTGCTTGTTTTCCTCTCTGTGTGGAGTCCATTTTCAGGGAAACATGTTGGTTTGTGTTTTAAAAACCAATATTGACATTAGACATCGTATAAGGAATACTGCCCACGTTAAGGCGAATAACTGCTGAACTTACACTGGCTTGCGGGATGGGAGAAACAACAAATGAGATTTTCCCTACGGTAAATGACCATGCATGGACATAATTCTTACGGCGTCCTTGTGAGTATTTTCTGTTATAATATTTTTCAAAGAAAATACAGAAATTTGGTGCGAGAAAAGGAATGAAATCCACACCTTCTCACGGACATACATTCGTTAGTAAAATGAGTTCGATACGTTTTTGTTTTTGTTTATTATTTTAATCGATTCCACAAGAAATGGTCTCCAATCCACGCTGTGAAGGTGTTTGGACAGCGGAGCTGTAAACGACAAATAGAAGGAGTTCCCATTGCGACGTAGGTGGAAATTATTCCTGTGACAACCTTCCCGTGTACCTTACCCAACTATTAGCCTAAAAAGTTTCGACGGCCTGCGAATTTACTTGCGTCGCCACATCGTGCACGTACGAAGTGTGGGCCAGGTAGAAGATAAATTCGCTGCGCCTCGTACGTACGCTGCTCTTCAGGAGTTCTCACTAAACGTTGTCTTTCCATAGTGCTGTCACAACCCAAATGAGTTGCTAGGCGGGTTCTTCCTTTACGTCACTTCCTGCTTCGCATGCTACACTCAAGCTGCCGTCGCCTCGGCACCTTGCGCAACAGCGATATTTACCGGGAAACGTATGCGCGGAGTGCTTCGATCTTCGCATTGCGATTTGCTGCAGGAGCTCCTTATCATAAATTTTGTGTTTTGTATGCTTATTTTTTGGCTTTTTCAATGAAACGTATGTTGTTCTGTATGTATACAGTAGCATGCATGATTCCAAAGAATGTATGCAATGTTCCCTTCATTTCGCTCAGTGCTTGTGGCCTGTGCCTTACGGTTGTATTAGTCATAGAATTCGGTGGTGTGAGCCATAGATGATGACAGTTTTCTGTCAACGTTACGCCACGAAGAAATCCAGGGATCTTAGCCATAGACAGCTTCGCTGTAGAAGAAGCTGTTTCGACACTGCTGATAAGCACATTGATTTATTCGAAAACTTTCCATCTTACTAATATTACAGTCACCTAAATAAGACGTCCTCCCTGAAACGTCTCCGTTGTAGTAGTTTATTTTGCAAAATATTCCATTCAGTTAGAAGTACAGAAAAAAGAAGCTAAACGAATTTGCGGGACGCAGTCATGCTTACACCGCCTCACGCTCGGCTTCCTACTCTTTTGTATTGTCCATTTATTTAACCTCGAAAGCGAGAGAAAAGGTCAAAGGAAATAACGCAGCGCTGTGCTCGTTCCGCGTCATAAAATGTTCCTGTCTCGATACAACCTTTGTCGAGAGTGCTGCCTCGGGAATACTCGCGGGGCACGAGTGCGTTTTTTTATTTCTACCACTTCCTTTTTTTTTCTCTTGCTTTATTTTTCACTATTATCCCCGTGTCTTTGCACGAAGCCCACGTTTTACAAGCCGAGGCAGTCATCCGCTTCGTGACAATTTCGTACGGCCTCAGCGTATACACGCTTCTTGTCCTGTGTTACCGAAACCTGCGTTACGCCTACGCATCTCGCTTCTCGGATTGCATCTGTTACGAAACAGAGCGCTGGTACCGCAATGATTCTGAAGGCGTGCCTCTCGCTGTCGTGATACATAAAACCCGCTACTTCGGGCTGCCAGGAAGATATCGCGCTTTAATTAAAGGCTGAGCAAACAGAGACGCAATAGCTCGCGAAAGCATCTCTTGCCGAAAGGCAGTGGGCTTTCTGTGTGTTCAGGGTATTGCGGGCTCTTTTACGAGAATTATATTTATCTTCCACGTCACAGGTGGGCTCGAGGCGAACGTTTTGGTTAAGAGGCTCCGCAAGAATAAAAAAAGACAAAGCAAGCCATGTAAAGCTCCAGAAAACTTCCGAATCAAATCAAGGCAGTCTTTCCAACAATATACATATTCCAGCTGTTTCGCTTCCTTCTCTGGATCATTTGAGCATATTGCATGTTATTTAATTGCGTAAAGGATCTAGAACTGACCTCTCCAACGAGAAATTAGTGCCATCTTAGCTAGTGTAAATTAATCTAACCACACCGGTTCGCATGCGAGCTATTAATATTTGGTCGTCACATTGCGAATATCTTTTGTAGGCTTTCAGTTGGGATGGAGGCAGGGCGGAGGAAGGGAGGGGGGCGGGCGTTGCTCCAATTTCACTCAAGGTAATGCGCACTATCGTAATGGGCTGGTAAATCTAGACGCCGGGATTTCGATATTTCTTCAGAAGCTATATATACCACCGAGACACCATGTCTTTCAATGAGAATAGCGTTTCTTGCCTAGTTTAATATAATATCTGGGGTTTTACGTGCCAAAACCACTTTCTGATTATGAGGCACGCCGTAGTGGAGGACTCCGGAAATTTTGACCACCTGGGGTTCTTTAACGTGCACCTAAATCTAAGCACACGGGTGTTTTCGCATTTCACCCCCATCGAAATGCGGCTGCCGTGGCCGAAATATATATATATATATATATATATATATATATATATATATATATATATATATATATATATATATATATATATATATATATATATATCCTCCTACAGGCCGAGGTGATGCCGTCGGGGTCGGTTCTTTACCTGCTTATATACATCAGCATATGCATGTTATAACATGCAACACTGACATAACATGAATGACATGGCAAGCATGTCGTGACATGTATGTTACTTGCGCCGTCGTGATGCCATCATGTTCTTCTCTTTAACTGGAATACTACATAGACCCAAATATAAGCCTACATATTTTCTTGGAAAAGGAGACAAAGCCTTATGATAACCTAATTGTACTGCTGGCGTATTTTTTTTTCTTGTCGCTGTGTCTTGGGTGCACTCTTTCGATAAACTTCGTGTGTCATTTGTTTTGTTTTGTTTGTACTTTCTTCCTTTCTTTTTCTTTCGCGAGCGATGATAACGGGCACGCAGAGACAGTTTCTTGCGGCCATGTAAAAAAGTGTCAAAGTTGTCGACTTTGCCGAAATGAATGGCAACATGGTCGCTCAGCGTCAGTTTGGCGTTTTCAACAAAGCATGCAACACTGGTGTACACAAAAAAGGGAAACTGTCGGCGTGCAACCCGACGTAAAACAAAATTATTTGGGCGTCTTGCAATGCATCCACAACTTAGGGAAGCACTTAAGAACATTCTGCAGTCGCTTTGAGCACCGTCGCTGCCGGTACCAGTGCCGTTGTGCGAATAAACCCGTGTAATTGCCATCTTCGTCGTTTTTTTTTCTTTCTTTCCGACTTACAAGTAAATTGTTAGCTTATATTTCCCTCTAAGCATATAATGTAGTTTACACGGTATATGGAGATAGGCATCCCATTACTATATCAGATAACATGAATGACCTGGCATGCATGACATGCATGACATTGCTCCACAAAAATGACATGCACTTCTAACATGAATACGTGGCACAACTTGAATGACCTGACAAGTGTTGCTAAACATAAAAATTCTCATCATCGAAGTGTGAGAGAGCAGCCAGGCTGCGCATAAGCCACATAGTGTATGGCTTATGAGAAGCCAGCAAACACTGATACCAAGAACAACATAGGGGAAATTACTTGTCCCTAATAAATGAAATAAATAAACGATAAATATATTGGAAATAAAAGTGGAGGAAAAAAAACAACTTGCCGCAGGTAGGCAACAATCCCACAAGAAGGTTATGGGATCGTTCCCCACCTGCGGCAAGTTGTTTTTTCATCCACTTTTATTTCCTCCGCTTCGGTACGAAGCACGTCGTCGCGTGCGGCCGAGCAAGTGGCCATTGCCTTGGCCCTCTTGGACGACAAACATGCCAATATCTTCAGCGACCCCAGGGCAGCCATCCGCGCCTTCAGCACTGGCGCCGTGTGTAAGGAAGCCTGTCGCATCCTCGACGGCAAAAGCATCGCCACCCACACAATCACGTGGTAACCCGCTCACACGGTATCCATCATGGGAGGCCCCGCAAACCTCAACGAGCTGGCCCACTACAAGGCGGCAGGTCTCGCTCTCCGCAACCATGGAGAACTCCAACGCCGGCCCGCACTGATGCAGAACAGAGATCAACTGACCACATACAATTACATTACGCAGCACTTTTATCTCGGCAGGAGAGGCTTTGCCCTTCCACACAAGAAGGTAAATAGCGCGCAGGCATTGATCCCCAGGTTATTGCAAACAGGCTCGTATCCCAGCCCGGCTTTATTCCAGAAGCTTTATCCCGACACTTATGCCACTAGTTGTTGCAGGTACTGCAATGACTTCGCTAGCCTAGACCATGCGCTGGCATTGCCCCCTGTTACGAGGCACAGAACAAATCATTGAAGACACATGGCTCTCCGCTATCAAGAGCCCCGATGCTGGGGCGCAACTATGGGCTGTCCAGAGGGCCCACGATGCGGCGCTCGGGTATGGCCTGACTGTCCCAATGTGGGAGCGGCCCGCAGCGCGATGAGTCGTGTACCTCAGGAGCTTCATTAAAGTTTTCATTTCATTTCATTTATTGTACCTTCAAGGCCCGAAGGCGTTACAGAAGGGAGTGGAACTAAATATACAGCATGTGCAGATAACAGGGTATAATAATAACAAGAAAAAAATTAGAAAGTGCGGATTACCAAAAGTATTCTTCAATAGTAGTTCTAAAAGCAGATGTATCGGTTATGTTAACAATTCAGACCGGCAGATGATTGCATTCATTGGAAGTTTTAGGAATAAATGAATAAAAAATAGGTTCGTGCGACAGTGTGGAACGCTCAATTTATGCCGATGGTCAGTACGAGATGATATATATGCAGGTTCGGACAAAAGTTCACATTTTCATTCCGGATTGTAATAATAAATTTTGTGCAGCAGTGATAAGCGTGCGAACTTCCTACGGGATGAGAGGAGAGGGAGGTTTAAAGTAGCTTTCATAGATGTTACGCTTGATGTCCGAGAATAGTTAGTAATAATGAACCGCGCGCTACGATTTTGTATAGATTCTATGGCATTTGTTAAGTAATCCAAGCCAGGGTCCCATACAGAAGACGCATAATCAAGCTTAGGACGTATTAGTGTTTTGTATAGAAGTAGCTTTAAGTTAGCGGGTGCCATAGAGAAATTGCGACGTAGGTAACCAAGCGTACGGTTAGCATTGTTAGTGATGTGGTTTATGTGTGTTTGCCAGGAAAAATTAGATGTTATGTGGACGCCTAAGTATTTGTAGGAACTGATTTTTTCGAGTACAGAGTTCTTCAAGTGATAGTTGGATAGGTTAGACGAAGCATTATTGCGGGAAATCCTCATTAGTTTGCACTTTTGGCTGTTAAGTCGCATTTTCCAAGTGTCGCACCAGTTAGTTACCTTGTCTAGATCAGATTGTAGTGTTAAAGTGTCAGAATTTGATGATATTACTCTGTAAATTACACAATCGTCTGCAGATAACCTTATGGAGGACGCTACACAGTTAGGTAGGTCATTAATATCAATGAGAAAAAGCAAAGGTCCAAGAACGGAACCTTGCGGCAATTCTCCATCCATCCCCTCGGAGAAACCCCTTTATTCTCGTTTATTGTGTATGGCGTGCTTTATGTTTGGAAATACAGTGAGTCGCTACATTGCTTAAATTCTACTAGCATTAACATCGACAGTCATCGTGAGACTAGCCTTGTCGAAGTTTTACAGTTGAGCAGTTATAACCTCACTGGGTTTCTCTTGACGTCCGCAGCTTCGCCTAGCTGGGGAAGAGAGAGCTGAGAGAGAGTGAAAACAGAATATAAAAATAGCACCACGCAGCACAGAGACGCGGCGAGAGTGGGTGGAATCAAGCGGGGAAGAAGGAGCCGAGTTGGAGGAGAGAGAGCAGGGAGAGACAGTGAAAGCCGAGTATAAAAATAGCTTAGAACGACAGAAAGCGGAGCTAGTTGGTAAGGATTCATTATGTAAAGAAGAGGTGAGGCGTGCAGACAGGACACAAGAGTAGAGAAATGGACAACACGAACGCCGGCATTCGTGTTGTCCAGTTTTCTACTCTTGTGTCCTGTCTGCACGCCTCACCTCTTTTTTTTTGCATATAAAACTAGCATTGCGCAGCATAGCGATGCAGCGAGGGTGGCTGGAGCCTAGCGGGGGAGAAGGAGCGGCGCGGCGGGCACACAGGTGGTGTGCCGTCATTGCACTCCGATAAAAACTCGCACGCTCGCTTCGGTGGTCTTCTTTCTCGCAGCGGAAAAAATTTAGCGTGGCTCTGCTATCGCAAACACCAGAGACCAGACGAGCTGGGGGAAGCCCACCAAAAGTTAGACTAAGTGTTCGTTTGGCACTACTTTAATTGCCTTCCCGCAGTTCCGCTGGTCTCTGGTGTTTCCGATAGCAGAGCCACGCATAATTTTTTGTTAGACCTCGCTTGATATTTGATATTTAGGCTCTGTGCGTAGCACAACATTAAAAACAAAAACGTAGGAATCATGCTCATTTGTAATCTCAGCGCTTCAGGTTGATACGAGCCAGCCAAGAACGCTTTATGCCAGGAGTTCACTGAAACATTTCGTTGGGAATACAAATAATTTTTTGTAGTGTAACCCCCTCTGGCACTGTGTGTAAAATAGTGCACTCACAGCTATCATCTGAAAACAAAACACAGGTCGAAATAATATTATTTAAAACGTTTCGCACAGATTTTGAAGACGTGCCGGGTCAATGTCATTGGACCAGCGCTTTATGTTTCAATAAAATATGGAAAATGTTTCTGTAGACCAAGTTAGAACATGGATCGATTTCAGTATACCGTCGTGCAGGAGGTTCACTTCTTTTATTGCTTTTCACACTGTTTTCATTGGTTTTTCACTTCTTTAATTAGTTTTCACACTGTTTTACGCGAGGCACAACATTTGAGTGGCTGGATAGCTGATTTCTAACGATGCTAGACATGCAATGGTTGATCCACCATTATTTCGTGTTCCTGCATAGGCTTTTCCCATGCTGCCCACGCATTCTGTAATCTTGACAAAATTTGCTGAAGCAATTATCATCACTTAGCCAATTGACAGCTGTGCGCTTTCAATTATTCTGAAAATGGAAAAAAAATCTGGTGAAACTAATCTATTATGGAATTCAATTCAATTCAATTCAATTCAGTTTATTCGGACATACAGATAGTACAGAATGTCCACGAGGCGCGACAAAAGGAGGCAACAATGCCTCCTGACAGGGTCTTCACCTCGGGATCACATTATGACAGCAGGTCGGCACGACAAAATACTGCATTCTGCAGATCTCACTACATTGCAAAGTCAAAGAAATCAGTGGAAGTTCAGAAATACAAAACTGTGTCACATATGACAAATTATCCTATGATTTAATATTATACATTGAATTCATCATTCTAATTCACGGAAACAATGATGTAGAGAATCATTCAAATAGCACTTGATCAAAATAAAAGAAAGATACAATTCTAAGCAAAAGAGGCCGGAGAATAAAGCATCATTTTCATTTTTTTTTAAATTGAGAAAGGGTTTGGCAATCATTTATGCAGTTGATCATTGAAGGATAAGTGTTACAGAGTGTAACTATTTGGTTGTCTATGATGTGAGTACCACAATTTGTGCGTGGCTTAGACCAAACCATAGATACAGTGCGCAAGTTATGGGTAAGGTTCCTGTTTAAGTACTTAGTGCGGAAGGATGTAAAATCTTGCTTAATGTAATGAAAAATGAGTACAGCCAATGAGAAGCTGTAAATTTGATAGTACGGCAGTACCTTAACTGCGTCGTACAGGGATTCCTTGACAACAGGTGCGGAACGGAATACCGTCTTCAACGCCCTGAACTGAAGCGAGAAAAGGCGGTCTGAATCTGATTTGTTACATGTACCCCAAACTAGCTGACAGTACATAAAGTAGGAGTGAACTACGGAAAAATAAATCTGCTTTCTCAAGCACAGAGGTAAAAGATATTTTACGCGTTGCAACAAACCGATGGACCTAGATGCCTTCAAACGGACCTGATCCACGTGATCTGTCCATGTTAAGTCACATTTGAAACAGACGCCCAGGAAGCGGCAAGAATTTGTTGGCAACAGATTGGTATTATAGATCTGTAGTTGGACGTGATGATTCAAGGGCTTATTTTTGGGACGGAAAATAATATATTGTGTTTTCTTTATATTTAAGTCAAGTTCATTGTTGTTTAACCAGATCTGTAGCTGACTCAGCCACTGATTTGCATGTTGTTCAAGTGAGGCTAGATTTGAACCAGAAAAGAAGACATTAGTGTCATCCGCGTAAAGGATAATATCAGGTGTCAGGGGGATGTTAACGATGTCATTGATGTATAAAATAAATAACAAAGGCCCAAGAATAGATCCTTGCGGTACACCGTACTTAATTATTCCTATATCTGACAGAAATTGATTCATACTAGTGTATTGTTTTCTTCCTTTGAGATAACTGTCTATCAGTTCATGTGCTATTCCTCTGATACCATACTTTCCCAGTTTTTCCATAAGAATTTCATGTTTAATAGAATCAAAGGCTTTTCGGAAGTCAAGAAAAATACCTAGTGTATATAGTTTTTGTTCAAAGTTTTCCAAAATACGGTCCTTTATGAATAGCAGTGCTGTCTCCGTTGATTTTCCAGCCTGAAATCCATATTGTTGTTTACATATCATATTATGAGCATTTAAAAATTTGTTTAACCTCGTGTATATTATGCGTTCGGGGATCTTAGAAGATCCCCGAACGCATAATCCCCTTAGATTTAAAGGCGAATTTTAAAGGCGAATTTTAAAAGCAAGTAATTCCCTCAACAGGGATCTACGGCGAATATAAAATAGATGGCGCTTTCCAACAAAAATGACGTGAGCCATTCTACTCTGTGAAGGCGGATTACCAGCGAAGCTGTGAAGCAAACGACAAAGAGGGGACACATAATTTCGAACTAAGGTACGAATGCATCAATCGTCTTGTTCGTGGTCATCATGACGAAAGGTACGCACATACATTTATTTTGATACATTTGATTTCATTCGCGCTATACATTCACTACACACATTGTTTATGTACATTTCTGTTCTCATTTATCGAGATATTCCGGCAAAGAATGAGGCCGAAATCAGCGCACCGACTCACAGTGGGTCAGTGCCGTCAAGGCCTTGCCAGAGGGAGGGGCAGTATGGGAGCGCAGACATGACCAGCGACAATGGAGCTATCTGTGAAAAAAGACGACGAACTTACGAGCAGTGGCACGAGCCATTGCTGATGAAGATATTTCTTGCTCGCACACACGAAAATTTCACGGAACCCTAGCCATAGACAGCTTCGACGTAAAACAAATGTAGCATGTCAACGCAGTCACCACAATTTCGTTCGTGGTTTTCCTATACATGCGCCCGGCGTCGAAGTACCGGTTTCCCACTCGGAAACGACTTTCCCTGCGCCTACAACGTCTCTAGAAGAATCGACGAGCACGCTGAAGACGTCATTGATTCCATTTCCATTATTCTTTCTGGAGCAGCAGCAGAAATCCTGCAGCGAGCGCTTGGATTTGTGGTGCCAGCGAATAGCAAAAATACTCCACACAGGATCATACCTGGAGTTTCTATGCACAAGTTACGCAAAAGATTTTCCGAAACTGTACCTGACCTCGCAGTATAAGTGTCCATGGCTTGCCGTCCCACAACAGGCATAACCTTACGTACAAATTTTTTTTGCGTACCAAGAGAGAAGGGACCTGCGGTTCTCGTACTATTCCGGCCTGAATGCACACCTCAGCATAGAAAAAAAGCGAGGGCGATCAGTCGTTGAGCAAGTTCATGCAAAACGAACAATGGAAAACGTGAACCAGGTTCAGATTAAACAGTGGGAACCAGAATCATCGCCGCAAAGCAAGCACCCCTGCTCTCTAGGATTCACCTGTGTAAAGCACTGTAACATCAGGCAATTCAATTCGTCACTTTGCACCGAGTGTAAGCTCCTCGGTAATAATCAGCACCTGCTGTGTCACTGCCGCTGTTGTACCACCACGCGCTTAGCAGCAAGGATTTCACTTGATATGCGAGGACAAATATACACTATTTCCTAGTGTCGTGATGCAGATATAGACGCAATCAATGCCACAAAAACCCTGCTGTTATACCTGTGCCACTGAGGACCTACATACATCCTTCGACCTTTGTTAGGCACTTGGGCTTGTTTTTTCTTTTGTCCATTTCGGGATTTCTTCCACATTGTTTTTATTTTACATATTTCTCGTTCTCTACATGTTGATTCAAAGACCAAATCTGGGTTGGCAGACCCTGCCTGTATAAGATGACATTAGTAGCTTCCATTAAAATATTTTTCCCTAAATGTGTCGCCCACTCGCTAGCTCAAGCGGCCCGATTGAATCCAGACTACAAAACAGGAGACCCTACAAAGAAAGAATGCGGGCTAGGACACTTAATGCGAACAAGTGCGTAATAATTGTGATAGAAGACCTACAGCATCAGCTAGTGTGGCCAATTACAAGCACTTCTGGTGAACTGAATGGAATTCTGGGCTTCTATTGGCAAAAAATTACCATTTATTTATGAGGAGCATGCCACCGGTAAAATGTGAATTCCAGGTTGGCCGAAACCAAGGTGAGGGCTTGAGCTTTCAGCAGGTTCGCCGTAGTCAAAATCAGGGCTTTAGTTTTACTCATCGGCACTGTGGTAGCACCAATAGCAAAGAGCACAGTCAACTTACAAAGCTTTCCTGCCATACTGCTTCCGTAATGTTCATTCGTTAGTCTTTCTCGACAATGACATGTTTTTATTAAAGTTCATGGCCACCTTTCCAGGCAAACCTTTTGCACGTACAAACTGCCTTGGGATTACGGTCGGAGAAGCTTTGTTAATGATGCGGCCGTGCCGAAGAGGCACAAGAAAGTTCGTCCGTTCATCGTTACCGAGGTCATTACCAAAACGTTCACCATCACCGCAACGTAACGCAAGAGGAAGAATACAAACACTGTCCCCTTTCCTGCTGGGTCTTCTTTGTTTCAGAGACATGGCTCCTGCCATACCCATCACGCTAATCCATGCACTAAGCCCCTTGCCACGTGCGCTATCTTTTCAGCCAAATTATTTGCTCATAATTTTAAATATATCTGTAACCTCCATGAACTCCAGTTTTTCTTGCGCTATAATACAAAGGGACTGAATTTGCCCTGAAGCCTGATCTGATGCCAAAAGATTATTGCATTTTTTTGGAGGGGGGCGGGAGGGCACTTTCGTTCAATTTCTCCTTACTTCACGCCCAACGCCAAACGATGAAATCAGACAAGCGTGTCTGCACCTGAGTCTCTTGCCGTAATAAAAAAAAAATATTTCCACGTCTTCTTGAATACGTACTGCAAACTTCAATGCCTAGCAAGGAAGACATAGAAATGTGAGAAACGTGGGAAAAGGTGTAAAGCAAATTATTGGTAAAGCGATTATGGCTAAGTTTCATACTATTATATGTATTGAGATCTCAATAACCGTAATCGTTACATGGGCACAGAAAAAAATATATGTATAAATGGGTCTGTTTTGCCAAGCTAAAGAATTACGTTAATGCGATGCCGAGTATGCCTAGTTAAAAACGATTATTCAATGGCTTTGGTTGAAAGAACAGCAAATTGATTATCAGGCACGCCTTAATGGTAGCCCTCATCGAAAAGCCGCTGCCATGGCCGGGTTTCAAACCTGCGACATAACCGGCCACTTAACCACAGTAGGGGGTGAGCCCGTCTAGTTACAAGTACGCTTTTGAAGGAAAAAAAATATATGCACATCTAACACACAAGGTGGTATCTATCTATGGTAACGCTTCAGTGAAGCGTTCAAATAAATGTTGTGCAACTAACGTCGAATATTGCAAAAACTTGCATACTTTACAATGTATATTGCCGTTCTGTGTTTCTAATTCTGATGCATTTGTTTTTATCTTCATCGACTGGACCATTCACAACGCCGAAATGTAAACTTTGTATCAAGCAGATGCGCAGTTTCAGACGTCTATGCAGAGATGTTACGAGGACGAACGCTACGCATGATGCTTGTCGAAGGAAGAATGGCGATGACAGGTGTACACACAGACAAGCAAGTAGGACATCTTTCTAGCTACATTTTAGGATCCTGCACTTCTTATGCCCGAATGCTAGCTAATACCCATTCTGGAGCATTCACGAATAAAATGGGCACATACAATGGCAGATATCGAATGGCTAAATGAACAAAAACCATTCAAATCAAAGCTCCGGTGAACATGATGGTGCAATCCCATTAAAAAGTCGGTGTGCTTTAAATATACCTACAAGCCGAGATTTACATTTCCGGGTTTTACGAATTTTGGTTTGTAATGAAAAGAGAGGCGCGCTTACTGGCACTACTTTATTGGACAGCATCCAGGTGGTATATAACGCAGTTTCAATATACTTCAGTGAAAACGTTGAAAATTAGCGCGCAAACAGGTCTAAGCTACTAAGAACTCCGCCTACGGTTCTCGGGTAAAGCGCAGTCACCAGCGGCGCATCGACTAACGCAGGCAGTAAAAGTTTAGGGCGAACAGTAGATGTCACCCCATTCAATCAGGACTTTAGTTTTGTTGAATTACTTTGAAATCCTGGAAAAACATGTAAAGACAGTCAGAAAGCACAATCTCAAACTTTTGCAGAAAAATTAGGCGAATGTTTTTCAATATTATGTCTCGCTTACACGATTTGAAGCTTAACAGGCAGACTAAGTTAAGATTTCTTTCTTCAGGGGTGTGGCAACAGCGAAGACATCAGAGATCTAAATCACACGGCCTCCGGATGAACTTCAGGGTGAAAAATCGGCTTTTATTTCTTGCTAATTGAGCGCTATGCTAACAGCGATACTGCGTCTCGAGAACAGGAAGCGCTAGCAGCTGATAAGCATAAAACTTCCGTTCATGTGAAACTTTCTACAATGAATATGGACTATTCTTGTCTCGCTCTATTGTGAAAAAATTCATGACGACTTCCACCCAGTTTTCTATCTGGTCGGTTTCTATGTGGCTTTAGACTTACTACCTGTCAGGTACCTGGCCATTTTCTGGGCAAATCCCGAAGATATTGCAGATTACAAATGTGGGCCAACATGAAACATGCCATTATGGCTACTGGATACGTGGCGTTCTTGAGGAACCTATTTGGGCCAGCGTTGTAGCAGCATCATTGTGCGCCAATGGAAGTAGACCACCAGGCATCTACTGCCGTAGAATGAGCTGTAGAGGACCGGGAAGGTGCTGCAATGGAGCGATCACAAATGAATACAATTCGCATGCTCCTGAACAAACTTTCGATCAAAACAGCTAAGAGCGCATTAGAAAGACTGCTTCCACTGAATGCAGTACCTGTAAGCCCCTCATAAGCAACATGGCTCACCGAAGACTTTCCTTTCCCACTGAAGTAAGAAATGTGATTATTTGTCAATGAACTACCCGAGTCGTCAAGTCGCACATCTCGGATTTGTACCAATTTGTTTTCCACAATCGGCTTCACACAGTCAGTATTTGCGAACGTAAGGTGTCAACTCTTTACGGATTGTCCGGATACGAAGCTTCTGGTTCTTCGACATGTGAAGAACGGAGCAACGTGTACGTTTACATCCGCACCGACATGTCTTAAGAAATGGACAAGGAAAAACGAAAGCAGAGAAAGGTAATGTGGATGTCGGGGATATTAATGAGCCACGAAGAGTGTTCACGAGTGTGATGAGAAATGAAATCGAGGGTTCAACGCAAGCCCGTTTCAATACACGTCACACGCTCAATCGAAATGAGGGAACCCTCCCCCCGTCATACACGCGCTGCTTAATTACGTCACGTTCTGAGGTATACATAAGCTTCCATGAATCTTCCGTCATCCCATTGTGAACAAGGCTTCCGTAGCGAAGCCGAAACGTCTTTTAGATCTATTCATATTTTAGGACTTCTGTTGGTCGGTGTCCACCGTTTTATTTCTTCAACACGAGTGCGATGTGCATACGTAATCTGCGCAGAGCAAATTTCAAGGCTAAATAAAATAAATAAAAATAAACAAGCATAGTAACCGATTGACGCAATGTTTGCTTCGCACCGGGGCCTCGAAACCGCTTGCCTGATTCGCTCGCCTCTCGTACCATCTCGGGAATCTCGCATTGTCAGTCGTCACGACGAAATAAATATGGTGCGAGAAGCAACAATAAACAAAGCGTTTCCTGCGCCAGGTGTCACAGGCAGTGCGCATGCCTCGTCAGTGCTTTTGGGCGTAGGGATTTCGGAGCAAATAACTTTGCTCCGTTTCGGAGGACAAACAATAATATGACCGCTCTCTTGCGTCAGGATGTGGCCGAAGTTTTCACTGCTCTCTGAATAATACGGCACGCTAAGAGCGCACTTGCACCTGACATAATGACCACGTACGGGGCTTTCATTTGTGCAGGTTTGCTCTCCGGGGACACGAGCATGCTTCTTATGGAAATGACGTGGTCGGGAAACCTGATTTTGTCGTAATTATATTCGCTGCACACCACAGGCTTCCGCTGCTCTCGCATGTATTGAACTGGCAAAACATTATATCCGGAGTACTGCCCCTTCACTTCACCTATGAATACCATGTACCACTTCTAAACCTTTTTTTCAGTCACCGTGTCTCTTTAATAATGCGCCAACTACTGAATGTTTCGATTAGTCAATAAAAGGTAAAAATCTTGCATATGCCTTTGAATGTAAACGTTACCCTCTGCTTTACAGATTGTTCCAATTAGTTAAAAAAAGATAGATATCTTGCACGTGCCATTGAATGTAAACTTAGCTCTCTGGTTACCAGAAACCATGTTATAAGTTGCCTATCAAGGAGTGTAACTCAAACCAATGGTATTTCAAAACAAGCCCGTGCAAGGCTTGAGAAGAAACTTGAGCTACTGCGCTGTATCACTGCTACATTAGGTCTTTATGCTTGCGCCAGGAGGCTATCAATCCAACAACTTACGGTGACTCTGCTTGTAACAAACAAATCCGTTTTTTTTTCACGATATAGCGTATCAACTATATGAATTGCACCTTTGTTACTTATAGTTACTATTGTAATAATCAGGACTGGTTTAATGTGACTGCGATATTCTTCCGAGAGGCGCAACTTTTCTTTATCAAAGTGCCGCGCTTGCAGAAGAGTATATAAGTTTGGAGGCCGTAAAAACAAAAAAAAGAAAACAGTCGTAAATCGTAAGTGCAGCGCGTCGTTGGCTAAGGCAGCTCGTTCCGAATTTCACGCAACGCTAGTGTTGGAGAGGTGCCGAGAGACACCGCATTCCATCCGTCGCATTAAGCGCCCCTCCCCCCTCCATCACACATAACTAGTTTTCTGGCCGACTGAGTCACCACTCTAAATTATCAGTGCCCTGGCAACGCTAAAGGCGCACCCACCATGGCTTGCCTGCTAAAACAACGCTCTCAGGGCATCGTTGGGCAACGTTGCGAAATAAGTTTTCTCGGCCTCTTCTCCTCAGTTGATTATTCTACCTTCTGGCTTCTCATGCACTGGCGCCGTCGTCGCCTCCTCTAGCCTTCTCCCTAGACATACGTTGTTGGCTAACTTCGTCTTCCACAGCAATCATACGCATCGCTGCTCTGGGGAGCAGCACGTGAGTCGGTCGAGTCTTTTAAACACTCACTAGGCATCGCAGATGCAGAGCCATGTAAGCACGAACAAAGAGAAGGCGGTAAGTCAACCATATACCGCCTCCGCTTTGCTACCCTGTACGGAGGGAAGAGGGGTAATGGATGGAAAGAGAGAACGAACAAAGGAAAGAGGGAAGGGAGAGCACACTCCGAATCGGTCTCCCCGAAAGTACTTGTGCAGATATTTAGCCGCTCACGAGCTCTGTCGACTTCGGGCGCTATAGTAATCCTCGTTCTGGTTCTTCAGCTTGCGGCCTGTCGCCGAGATTCAGCTCGAGTCCACGTGATTCAACCTGCTGTAACGCAGAATGCGTTGGTCGTCATGGCAACGACAGATGCAGAACAGATGTTGGATAGACTGCTAACACCGACCTGTGCCACGTGAAGGTATGGCACCCGTCCCGATCAAGGATAAATCGGCCTTACTAAACGTGACATCCAGGCCTGACTGAAACAAGGTAAAGATAGACCTGTTTGGTTCTCCTGTTGGTGAAGTGGAGCAACGGCGCTGAATGTTTCGCCTGCACTGATGTGTGCACTGATCTGCCCACTTGGACACCTTGTTTGAGCCCTGCTGTAGCTCTCTCCAATTCAGACCCACCACCTGGCCACACACTGCCTCTCGCACACAGTGAGGTCGCAGGATTTGAAGCCTATTTGTATATCGTCTACGTATACGGAATAAAAAATGACCGGTGGCAGTGAAGTATGTAGTGTGTTCATCCTAACAATAAAGAGAGTGCAGCTGAGCACGCCTCACTGTGGTACACCAGTTTCCTGCGTAAAAGGACGTGACAGTGCATTACCGACTTTTACACGAAAGGTACGATTTGACAAATAGCTTTTAATAGTGTTCAGCATATTTCCACGGATTCCCATTCCCGACAAGTCTCGCGAGATCCTGTAACGCCATGCTGTGTCATATGCCTTCTCCATGTCGAGGAATATTGATAGGAAAAACTGTTTATGAACAAATGCTTCACGGATATTTCCTTCAATGCGCACAAGATGGTCGGTTGTCGATCGTCCTTCTCTGAAGCCACACTGATTGGGATCGAGCATAATGGTGAGTTCAAGGAAATGTATGAGTCTGCGATTAAACATTTTTTTCAAAAAACTTACAAAGACAATTTGTAAGAGCAATCGAGCGGTCACTCGCCGTCAAGGAAGGGTCTTTACCCTGCTTAAGGACAGAGACCACAATCGCTTCTTTCCATGTGGATGGGAGGTATCCCGCAGCCCAAATAGTGTTGAAAAGTGTAAGTAGTGTAACTTGTGCGTCAGTATATAAGTTTCTGATCATGTCATACATGACGCTGTCAGGTCCCGCTGCAGTGCTCTTGCATGGGTTCAATGCAGCTCTCAACTCGCCTATACTGAAAGGCCGTTTATACGGTTCATTCTGTCTGGATTTGTGTATGATTGGCTTACGTTCTTCTATTTCTTTAGGTTTAAAAAAACTGGCTGTGGCTTAGCAAAGGTTAAGCCCAGGATGCGAAGCATACTAGCCTTTATTTTAACGCGACAGCGTTAAGGAGCTCGTGTCGCAGAAAAGCCGGTGTCGTCGGCTCAGGCGTGCGGCGCTTGCTCAGGCGCACATTTCGTTGTCGCGCCGAACGCTGCGTTGCTCGACGCTCACGGCGTCCGATGCGGGGCGCGTAGTCGCTGCGCCGTAGCAAAGCCACCTAGAAACAGTCTCTGTAGCACGCCGCAACCTTCGCTTCTCATTCCAACGAGCAGCTCTGTCTCCAGGAGGCATCTCACCTCGTGAGTGTCTAGCAGAGGCAAGCGCAGCTGCTTATATACCGCCGCGACGCCGCGAGCGACGGCGCGAGTTGGAGCCCCGTTTCTCCTCTGTCGTGACGTCACGGTGTCAGGTGGTATTGAAGGAGACACCGCCGCGCCTGAGGAGCTGGGTTGAGCTCTCGTAATATGCTTCGCATAAAAAGGATTGGGAATAGTGGGTTGAGCTCGTCACGCAGTCAAAGCGCTCCCCAAGTAAGTCTGGCAGATCTTGCAGTGTATCGTCCTGTGGATTTACCAAAGGAAGTGAATATGTTTGTCGCCCTCTTATACTATTAACCTTGTTCCAGACTTTGGCCTCATCTGTATAGGAGGTTGTGCCCGATAAAAACTTCTGCCAACTTTCTCTTCTGGCCTGTCGGTGAGTTCTCTTGCCTTGGGACTTTACTTTCTTAAACTTAATAAGATTCCCCGCAGTGGGAGAGGCCCGTAGCAACCCCCACGCTTTGTTCTGTTTTTTTACAAGTGATCCAACAATCGTCGTTCCACCACGGGACACACCGTTTGCATGCCAAGCCATATACTTCTGATAAGCATTTAGATGCGCCATCTATTATGAAGGCTCTAAAATATTCAACAGCAGCATCAATTCTTAACGGGGACATGTCATCCGATGAGATACTAGTGAGAGTTCGGAATTTCTCCCTGTCGGCTGTATCAGCCTTCCACTTAGGAGCCTGTGATATATATGCGTTTTCTTCAGGTGTTCTTAGCAGTATGGGAAAGTGGTCGCTTCCCTAAGGATTGTTCGTAACTTCCCATTCGTGTTCAGGCAGTACAGACGGGGAAAGAAGGCTAAGATCAATTGAAGAAAAAGTTATGTTTGCAAGACAGTAACATGTGGGTTCCTTCTTATTCAGCAGACACGCACCGGACGTAAAAGGAACTGGTCAACGAGACGACCTCGCACATCGATACAAGAGTCTCCCCACAAGCTGCTGTGTGCATTGAAATCGCCAAGAACGACATAAGGTTCTAGCAATCGATCTATAAAGGACTGAAATTCATGTTTGTTTAATTGGTAACGCGGAGGTATGTAAAGCAAGCAAATGGTGATGAATGTTTTTAGGAGAACAACTCAAACCGCCATTGCTTCGAGGGACCTTTGTAGCTGCAAACGTTGACACGCTATGCTTTTATGATTAACAATGGCAACGCCACCCGACGATGCGACAGCATCATCGCGATCTTTGCGAAACGTAACATACTGTAGGAGAAAGTTTGTGTGTTTCTTTTTTAAGTGTGTTTCCTGTAAGCACAGCACTTTTGGATTGTGTTTGTGGATAAGTTCTTGCACATCGTCAAGGTTTCTAAGAAGACCTCTGCCATTCCATTGAATAATTTGTTTATTCGTATTTAAAGTAAATTAGTGCTGTGTGTACGGAAACGGAAGTGATGCCTTAGATTACAGAGCTCTTTCTAGGCCCTGTAATCGGGGTTTTGCCCTTTCTGAAGCGTTCGAGGGAGCCTCGCCGTTCCTTATGCGTTTGGTGCGCCTTCAGGACAGGTGTAGTGTCCATTGCCTCTAGTGAGGCTCCGGACACGTGCTCTTGCGAGCGGGAAGTTACCAAAGAGAGTCCCGCCTTGGAGGGCAAGACCCCTGCGCCCACCAGCCCGGAGGTCAATGGGGCTCCCTGAGGGATTTGGCTGCGCCGGCCGTTGCCAGCGTTGGAAGGGGCTGGGGAGGTTGGGGCAGCGTCGGCTGCGCCCACCTTCGGGGTCGATGGTCCCTTCTGCTGGTTTCGCGGAGCAGCGCTAGCTGCAACCGCCGCGGGGGTAGATGGCGTAACTGCCGACTCACTACTTGTGGGCCGGACAGCCGCCGGAAGCCTTTGTCTCGCCGCCCCATGGCGCGTCACATCGACAAAGGTTTTGTTCGGCAGGTATGAAACCCGCTTGCGTATCTCTTTGAATGATATATTCTCTTTTACTTTAGTCGTTACAATTTCTTTTTCTTTTTTCCAGAATGGGCACGACCGCGAGTACGCGGCGCGCTCACCGTCACAGTTCACACAGCGGAGAGTGTTTTCACACGATTCAGCGGAGTGCTCATGAGCAATGCATTGTGCGCAAGTTTGGCGGCCGCGGCAGTTCGATAAGCTGTGGCCAAATCGCTGGCATTTAAAACATCTCAGAGGGTTTGGAACATATGGTTTGACCCGGATCTTCAGATATCCTGTCTCAATACTCTCACGGAGCACACTTGAACCAAATCTAAGAACGAGATGTTTTGTTTCAATCTCTTTGCCATCACGCCTTAGCAGAATTCTCTTAACATTGACTACGTTTTGATCGCTCCAGCCTTCTAATTGTTCAACGTCCGTAAGCTCCATCAGATCATCATCTGAAACTACACCACGGGTGGTGTTCATTGTGCGGTGCGGGGTCACTGTTACTGGGAGATATCCAAATGATACAAGGTTAGGCAGTTTCTCGTGTTGCTTTTTGTCGCCGAGTTCCAAAAGGAGATAACCGCTGGCCATCTTTGATGCTTTATAGCCTGGTCCAAGTGCCTGAGTAAGGGATTTCGAAACAACAAAAGGTGAGACTGTTCGTGCTTGTTTTTCTTGTTTTTCAGAATGGATGACATAAAATCGCGGGAAGGTTTCTTTTCGGCGTCTAAAAAATTCAGATTTCTTCGCTGCGCTCCCTTTTCAGGGAGCGATCAGGTAGTGTAGGGAAGGAACTAGCCGTAAGTGAGAGTGTATTTTTCGACAGTAGCGCCAGCCACCCATCATGGAGCCCAACAGGGGGACGCTGTAGGGCCTGTAAAAACAGGGCCTACAAACGCCCGCTGTACGCTACCACTATAACCAAATATGATATAACCTAGGTTGGCCACTCACACAAGGTTAACCCTTGCAGCCGTGGAGAAAGGAAGTAAATGGAAAAGAGAAGAAGATAGGAAAGGTCAAAAAAAAATGGCTGTGGCATAGCTAAGGTTAAGCCCAGGATGCGAAGCATACTAGCCTTTATTTTAGTTGTTGAACCACTGTTTAGCCTGGTGAACTGCTGTTGCTTGGCTATATTTGGTTCGGCTAGACGAAGAAACAACTCATGCGTTACTCTGCTTCGCCTTCAAGAGTGGAACGCGACAGCGTTCCCGTCGACCCACCAGCGACTACGCGCCCCGCATTGGAGGCGGTGAGCGTCGAGCAACGCAGCATTCGGCGCGGCAATGAAATGTGCGCCTGAGCAAGCGACGCACGCCTGAGCCTTAGAAACAGCTCATTTCTAAGGCAACACCGCATTCACTAGAGACGCTTTTGTACCGCTTTGAAGCATCGTACTCGTGGCTCAATGGTAGCGTCTCCGTCTCACACTCTGGAGACCCTGGTTCGATTCCCACACAGCCTATAGACGAGAAAACCATGGCCAGGCGGCGCTACTGCGGCTCCTGACAGCGCCCCCAATGTGGAAGCGTCAAGCCGCGTGGTCGCGCCGTGGCGCAGTCTCCGCTTTGTTTACATTGTGCCGTCCGCGCTTTTCTTCGCTGCTCGTGCTCACGGCGCTCCGTTTTCGACGGCGGCAGATCGCCTGCTTGCGCAACAGCGATGCAAAGATTGCCGTGCGGTTTCAAGAAAGCTGCCGACGCAGGCAGCTTTTTTTTCGTGGCGGCAACCTCACGATAGGGGAGCGTCTGCTTCCGAACGTGTACGGCGTTGAACAAATTGTGGACGGAGATGTGATAGTGAAAGCCAAGTGCGTGTCACAGGTGTCCGACAAGATCGTAGACGACGTCGAGTTGGAGGTACGCACCATGTTCAGAAATTTAGCCACTTTTATGTAAATTACAACGTAAGTCACACTGGCAGCAGGAACTTCTGTTGTCATACTACTCGATGACTGTAGATCCATTGGGCTGCTTCTTGACGGTTCCGTCACTTCACAAGGCTTGTTCTGGAGTATGTTTCACACGTGTCTTGCCGCTGCTCAAGAGCTGTGTCGCTGCAGTAGGAAAGCACATGTCCCGGTGGTGCTGACTGCTGAGAAGACTGTTGTGATTGCCACAGGTCTGTTTGGCGCCGCTTCCATCTGCATCGCATATGAATGAAACAGTATGTGTGCCTATTTGTTGTGGGGATTAAATTACTCCCAATAATATGTTTGCAAAGGTAACGTTCCTGTGATTGTGTGCATACATTATTCTACAAGAGTGGTACCACTACAAGTTATGATACTTGCACACTTAGATACTTAGAAAGCATGGGCAAACAACAAACATAACGTGCACGTCTCGAGCGGCTGCTTTCCGATCTGCCGCTTCCCGACGCACGCGACGACCGCGGCTTGCATTAAATACGGTCTGCTACCACACAAACTAGCGCGCGGCCCCTTTCGTTACATGCACAACTAGTAATTTAAGTTGCAGCGTTTGGAAAAGGGAAATAATTCTCTTGAGCGCGTCCATGCCGATCGCGAGGGAAGGCACAGTGCAATCAAATAAATTCGGAGGGTTCTAAATAAGTGCCAAAACCATGCCAAAACCACGAAATCATTATGAGGCCCGCTGTAATGGGGAGTCTCAGGAATAATTTTAACCTCTGGGGGTTCTTTAACGTGCACAAATATCAAAGCACACGGTAACAAGGGTGTTCTTGCATTTTGCCCCTATCGAAACGCGGTCGCCGTGGCGGGGAATCGAGCACACGTCGTAGAGCTTAGCGGCGCAACACGCCTGCATTTACCGCTAACAAACGGCGGATGCCACCACAATTCAACAACGCGACACGACTAAACAAACGGCCGTGCACTAAAAACAGGCATATGAATATTCCGCTTTCAAGATATTACATGCGAATGCGAAAGTTTGAGACTTACTTGACTCGGCGCACTGCAGTTATCCATGCTTGTCGTCTGTCCTTGTCGTACCACTTCCCAGGAAATCTGTAGAACTTCACGGGCGGCGTACGACCTTTCGTGTTTTCGAGGCTGCTGTGGCAATCAACAACACATCAGTATTGCGTGCCACCACCTTTCCTGGCTGATGAGGTCGCACTCGGCATCGCAAAAACCACGCACACGAGCGCTCCCGCTGTACAGAACACAGGCGCGCGCTGGCGCAGCGACGACCCTCGAAACTTCCATCGGTCCGCTAGGGGAGCATTCGGCGCTGGTGCCGCGCGGGCAAACTTTAGGTTGCCTCGTCTATCTTGCGAGAGTTGAGCGACGCCGCGAGCGACGGCGCAAGTTGTAGCCCCGTTTCTCCTCTGTTGTGACATCACGGTGTCACGTGGTATGGCATGGGGTCAAAGGCCATTGAAGGCGACACCGCCGCGCCTAAGAAGCTGGGTTGAGCTCTCGTAATATGCTTCGCATAAAAGTGAGAGAAAGACGAAGATTCGAGGAGGGAGAGACAGGAAAAGGCGACTGCCGGTTTCCTCCAGGTGGGTCAGTCTAGAGGTGCCATCTTTCGGAAGCTGAGGGCGAAGAGGTGTGCTGCCTGCGCTGGAGGGCCTTAATGGCCCAAACACCCAGCATCGGCTCAACCCCCAGGATCCCCGTGTCCCCAGACACGGCTAAGCCACGCACGGCTACACGTGGGAGGGTCCAACCCTCGTGTGCTCGGGTACCTGGTGTCGTCACACACCAAACGCCTGCTCACGCAGACGCCCCTGCGGGGTCGCTATTGACTAAGCCATAAACTAATTGACGTTTCGTAACCCGCAGGCTTTTTTGTCAAAGTACAGCAGATCCGAGGTATTGAGCGAAAGCACAAACTTCTTAGATTGAAAATAATGAAACAGCCTTGCATCTACTGCATTATTTACAAGAGCACGCAATCATTAGGAAACGTCTGTAATTTGGTCAATGACCAGAAGGTACTTTTTCACAAATAGCCAATAACGTTTCCTGCCTCCTCCTCCTGTTCCTCCTACACTTTCTCTTACAACACAATCTGTTCGTCTCGTACGCCAACGGTTCTGTTTTCTACAGATGACGTGATCTAACCGGCTTTACTTCGCTCTCCTTATTCTAAATCAACTATCATAACAATATCGTAAAACAAAGATGTCAAAGGAGGAACGGCCGGTCACAATGCTTGTCACAACTCAGAAACAAATATTTTCGTCCTGGTGCTCGCGCTGGTTTCATATAGGAATCTACCACTGACGAAATCAATAACATGACAAACAAAAGCAGAAGCCGGAACTCTTCACGCGAATACCTCCGGGCGTCACCTGAATTATCAGGCCTGATAAGCGCGGTTGTCCCCTGAATGCAAACAAGATTGCCTCATCTAAAAAACAAGAGAGGACTCCCTAATTTGTGTGAATAAGGGAATAAGAGGTATAAGGCGAATAAGAGAATAAATGACCTTGAAAAGTTGCATTATTTCTGTAATCACTTCATGACGGGTATTTGTAGACAAATTGTTGTATTGCTACGGTATACGAACCCCAGTGTAATCAAAAGTGGGAATAGGCGTTAATGCTTCACAGAAACCACTGCGCCACTGCAGCCAATTACTGACACTCTGCTTCCAAAAAAAAGAAAAAAACTCAATAAAATTCAGTGTAGCTAAACCATTCACTTTTCTTTCTGCCGATGCACAAAACGGCACCAGAATGAACGATTGAGAGGGTATAGCGAGCTTTCATGGAACATTGAGGAATGCAGGCTTCCTCCGTTCGATCGAAGAGACACATACTTGCGCACCCCCCTTGGCAACCACAGCGTATGCGCCAAAAGCCGACCGCAGACACGATTCATCTGGCGTCGAATGATATAGGAACGCGTGAACACAGCTTCAGCAGGAGCAGCAATGGTGGCGAGAGCCACGTATTTCTTCTTGTGTCATTCTCTTTCCTATAAGGACGCGAGAATGAACGTCGGTCGGTATTGTATATGGATGTATCGACCGAAAGTTCGGCGAAGGCTTGCAATCATGATAGATTTCATCGACCTGCGCCCAGAGCCATCCCGGTTCAGTAAGGGCACTGTACTGGCAGCCTATAATGAAGTCCTTCTAGTGTTCAAAAAGACGACGACGAAGTGTCCTGTGTGGAACGCTGCCTTTTCGTCTCTGTGAATTTGAAGCTACTTAGTGGGAGACGCCACTCCCTTAACTACGGCGATGGACGAGGAGTCGCCTGGAGAGGTTCCTGGTCCTTCTACGTCAACAGCAACCGCACCGAGAAAGCGGTCTAGTCGCCCGAGTGACACCTACAGCGAGGACACTGTGATCTACTCAGGGACCAGTGATGAAACCTCGGATGACAGCGACTTCGTGCCCGTAGCGAAGCACAAAGCAAAGAGAAGACTCGTCAGGACGTCTCCTTCCACAAGTAAGGCAACTGTGATCCCGACGCGAAAGCCATCAGACCTCACCATTTTATATGTGCCTGTGGCTGCTAGCGACAATCTAAACCGGATCAACCGCCAAGCCACATCTGTATCGCTCGAGGCACTCGTTCCGGGTCAGATCAAAGATATAAGGATCAACGCCCGTAAGAACATCCTCGCTATAGATGTCACAAACCGCAGCGCGCTAGACATTCTAAGCAACGTTAAGGTGCTGGATAGCATCAACGTACGCTGCTATAAACAAGACCATCATGACTCTACGGCCGGCGTTGTGTATGACGTAGATAATTCCATAAGCGATGCTGACCTGCATATACTCATCAAGCCGGCGACAGAGGGAATTGCCATATTGCAAGCCCGTCGCCTGGGAAACTCGCAGTGTGTCAAGTTAACTTTCAAAGGAGACAGCCTACCATCCCACGTCAAGGTCGGTCACTTCCGACACATTGTACGGCCTTTTGTGCCAAAGCCGCTTCAGTGCAGGAAATGTCAAAGGATAGGGCACGTTAGTGCGGTTTGCACAAACGCTGCCGTGTGCTCCCGGTGCTCTGGGTCGCACAGCTCCGACGCCTGTCGTGCAGAAAACCAAAAGTGCGCCAATTGTCAGGGCTCTCACGATGCAACTTCGAAGAATTGCCCACATGTGAAAAATGAGGCGAAAGTCTTGAGGCAAATGGTCAGGGATGGTTCCTCGCACAGGGAGGCTGCCGCTAAGGTGCGACGTCGACGTTCACGTCGCCGGAGTTCTAGGAAACCCACTGCTATTGCTAAGGATGCACCGCGTCCACTGACAGTCCAGACACTTCCGCATACAACTAGCAATAGCAGCAACGACGTTCCTCAGCAGAAAGTCTCCAATCTCATTGCCTCAAGCGAGGAGTGGCCGCCATTGCCACGGCTAGATCCACCAGCGGAGCGACAAGATGTAGCACGCTCGCCGAATCATGCTTCACCTTCTGGCAGCAACCAAGACAACGACAAACAAGTTGTCACCATGATAAGGGCCCTTATGAACACGCTACGAGCACTACTGACCGCCATACACACTCCGGCGGCTCGAGGCGCACTTCAAATACTGGATGCCCTGTATCCGGTACTTTCCGGTCTTGAGAAGTACCATGGCTGCTCCTCTACATTCGTTCCTTAAAGAGGTCAAGGAAGCGTCTATCTTCCAATGGAATGTCAGAGGCATTAAATCGCGCATTTCGGACCTTCGTCCGTTTGTTTTTAAGAACAAATTTCCAATAATTGTCATTTGTGAGCCAAACGTTGAGAGCGCCATCCGCCTATCAGGATATGAAGCTTTCATGTCTGCCACCTGTACCGACCGCAGCAAAGTCATCGTTTATATCAGATGCGATTTCACATATGTTTTACACCCAGTGGCACCTGATGACAACAATCAGTATGTGTGTTTGACTATAAAATGCAAGAACGTCGCACTCACGCTCATAGGTGCCTACATCTCACCTTCGAGTCGATTTGACAGCGCAAGACTAGGTGGAATTTTAACAGCGACACCTGGACCATGGGTTATTACCGGCGACTTCAATGCGCATCATCCGCTATGGGGAAGCTTAAAGATGGACTGTCGAGGAAGACGTGTACTATCCTTCGCGTCGGACCATGAGCTCTGCTGCCTAAATGATGGCAGTCCCACCTTTCTGCGGGGATTGACATACAGCAGCTGCCTGGACTTGACTTTTGTTTCAAGATGCCTCAGTGCCAGTGTGAAATGGTTCACGGACAACGAAACGCGTGGTAGTGACCACGTTCCAACGTATGTTAAAATCGACGGCATACGCAAGTCACACTCTACTACAGTTCTTCATCACATCGACTGGCCTAAATACACGTTGCTCATGGAGAAGAATTGCCAAGAGATCCGGGACTGTCTGCCTGGCAACATCGAGAAGCTAATTAACGCCGCTGCTCAAGAAGCCACAGGATCTTTTAGGCCTATTCCTAAATTCTCTGAATTCGAAGCAGAATTGGAGCGGCTTCGAGCAATCCGCCGTCGCGCGGAAAGAAGGTACAGGCGCACCAAGTCCATCTACGACCTAAGGGAGGCGAGACGCATACAGAAGAAGATCCAGCGTCGGATCAACGCCCTGCAGTCTCTAAGATGGAAAACCTTCTGTGATACCCTTGATCCGCATAAACCCCTGTCACATATATGGAGAACAGTGCGTGGTCTTCGAACATCACCGCAACAACGCCACCCCTTCAAATGCCTGGCTCTCTACCAAGGTCGCAGAGAGCTCGACGTAGCGGACGACTTCTGTGTCAAGGTCGCTGGTCTACCGTCATCGTTCGCTACACGTGATCCCCGTGATGTTCCAATCTCGCGGGATTCTCGTATGGACAATCTGTTTTCCATCGAGGAGTTGCAGGCGGCGTTGGCAGCGTGCAGACGTTCCTCATCGCCTGGGCCTGACGGGGTGACATACGCAGCTCTTGGAAACCTCGGTCACACAGCCCAGCATGCACTTCTAGACGTGTACAATAATTCATGGCGTGAAGGAGAAGTTCCAGCTGCATGGAAGTCCAGCCGCCTTGTGCCTTTGCTCAAGCCAGGTAAATCACCCCTAGACGTGGCGTCTTATCGTCCCATTGCTCTGGCCAGTTGTCTAGGAAAGGTGATGGATAGGATGGTGCTGACGCGTCTAGAGTGGTATCTAGAACATTACAAGTTATATCCTGACGCTATGGCAGGCGAAAAAAGCCTCAGGAAGCTGTCAGCGGCGATGTTCCTGGATGTTAAAGGCGCATATGACAACGTAACCCATCAAGCCATCCTGGACGCCTTGGGTGATGTCGGCCTAGGCGGCCTTGTTTTTCGGTGGATATCCAGCTTTTTGAAGGACAGGTCATTCTTTGTGCAAACAGAGGACGGTGCGTCATCACAACGCAAAACCTACCGAGGCGTACCACAAGGCGGACTCTTGAGCCCCACTCTATTTAACCTGGTGCTCATCGACATGGTTCATACCCTTCCGGAATCCGTCCATGTGTCGATCTATGCAGACGATATATGCATTTGGTCATCAGGAGCGACGCGTCCTCAGGTGCGCGCCAGACTTCAAAAAGCGGCCACACTAATATCAGGTTATCTTCGAGCACGAGGTCTGGAGCTGTCCTGCGAGAAGTGCTCTATAGTCGCTTTCACGCGTAAAGCAATGAAACCATACGTTATCAGAATTAATGGACAGCCAATTGCCTACGAGAAGACGCACCGCTTTCTAGGAGTGATAATAGACCGAGACCTTTCCTGGAGTCCTCATATCTCCTACCTAAAAAGGAAATTAGTCATGATAACCCACGTGCTCAGATTTCTTGCGGGAAAGTCATGGGGTGCGTCTCTGAGTGCGATGCTCCAACTCTATAACGCACTGTTCCTCGGTCTCCTGCGCTATAGCTTACCTGTACTGGCTGGGACCGGCAAGACCAACCTCCGTGCCCTCCAATCTGTACAAGCTCAAGCTCTGCGAATTTGCCTTGGTCTTCCTAGATGTGCGTCCACGGCAGCAACAATAGCCATCGCGCATGACCACCCTATCAACACGTATCTTCAAGTCGACACTTTGAGGATGCATATCAGGCACTTCGCCCGACTTCCATCGCATCATCTCGCCTCCCTTCCTGCCGCTCGACCTCGTTCAGCGTTTAGCAAGATTATTGCCACCAACAATGAAACTTTACCGTCAAACTTCACGCCTGCAGCACGACCATCTCAACCGCTGTGGTGCCTCCATCCACTCCAGGCTGTCCTTGTTATTCCCGGTATCAAAAGGAAAACAGAGATGTCAACTTTTGCCCTCAAACAAACCGTGCTTTCAGTGCTACATGAACAACACAGAGGACGCATCCACGTTTACACTGACGGTTCTGTATCCTCTAATAGTTCAGCTGGAGCAGTGGTGATTCCCACAGAGTGCGTCACCCTCAAGTTCAAGACATCTCACATTACATCATCGACGGCTGCAGAACTCGCAGCTATCCGTGCTGCTCTGGAGTTTATTGTTCAGAAATCATCACATTCATGGTCCATCTTATGTGACTCAAAGGCAGCTCTTCAGTGTCTGATGTCCCCTTTCAACCATGGACCTAATGAGCAACTAGTCGCAGACATCCGACTACTCCACCATCACGCAATCAACAAGGGACACAACATCATCTACCAGTGGATCCCGGGTCACTGTGGAATTTCAGGAAATGACAGTGCGGACAACGCTGCCCGGTCGGCTCATGATGGCGCCCAGATTATACCCATACCACTGTCAAGAACAGATGCAGCCACAAGTCTTCGCTCCCTCGCCCGCGAGCTTACACAAAATCTGTGGAACACCAGTGACTTCACGAACGCACGTCTCCACAAATTGGATCCACGTCTGCAACTCCGCCTACCACCAGGGTTGCCACGAGCGGAAGCAACACTTCTGTGCCGCCTGTGGCTCGGCGTGGCGTTCACGAACTCATATTCATTCCGTATCGGAATGGCCGACAGCCCTACTTGTGACACCTGCGGCTGCGAGGAGACGATTGAACACCTCCTTTGTGACTGTCCCCGTTACGCAGTGCGAAGAACAGTGCTTGTGACCGCTCTCGCAAAACTGGACAATCGCCCCTTTACAGAGGAAAAAGCTCTAGGACATTGGTCCAGACGGGCTTCGGCACTGAAGGCCTTAAGGGCTTTGTTGAAGTTTTTAAGGACATGCGAATTGTGTGACCGCCTTTGAACGTTGTAGAGCGTAGTTTCGCGTTACTCTGTGAATTTTCTTTTTTTTCTTTTTTCCTCTTCTTTCTCCTTTTATTCCCTTTACCCCTTTCCCCAGCACAGGGTAGCCAGCCGGTACTATACACTGGCTAACCTCCCTGTCTTTCCCCTCCTTTGTCTCCTCCTCCTCCTCCTCTAGTGTTCAATTCTTTTGCTCACTCTCCCCAACCTCCTCCCATCTCCCCGCTTCCTGTGTATCTCCTTACGCCGCTGTTTTCTCGCATGGATGACCTTAGCTAAGACTGTAGGCAGCCAATCGCGGCGTCACGCCGATGAAGACGTGTTCACGTGCGCCGTATCTACTGCACAGGTGTGAGCTGAATATAGCCAAAAAACACATTGCGCGAATTGAAAGTCAGCCATAAGATGAAACGGAAAACATGACTTGAGCGAACGTTACCGCCAGCCCCCTACTCGACACCGGTTACTGCACCCACACCCAGATGAACGGCCAGCTCTTTTGAGCGTTTTGCAGACCGTGGCAAAACTACTTCTACGCTTTCTGTAAACATTGTGCGGCATTATTTCACGTGAGTATCAGGTTTATGGAAAACAAAGAACGCACTAAGATAAAGCAGTTTCTCCTCCCGAGACCGCAAGCTGATGCATTGTGTTACACACTCGTGTTCCAACATAACCTAGCGTTGACGTTCAAACTACCACGCCGGGCTTGTTCAGATGTGATTGCGATGCATATGTGAAATCATAAATCGTTCATAGATCTCTGCTGAACCCTCAGAATTGATCAAACTATAAACGGAGCATGCCGGCTGGGTACACATGACATCTTTCTTTGTCTTATTTTTGTAATGGTGGGGGAAGGGGCTCTACTGACAAAAACATTGCAATTTTTTCCCCGAAGAAGGCCACCTCAACTACACTGCGGCACGATATAAGCGACCCGCACCCTCGGTTGTGTTTCTTGACAGTGCCATTATGAACCTCTGATAAGAAGCGATGCAAGAAATGCAAAGTGTCTAGGCTTCAGTCATCTAAGAAGAAGCAGAGCATTCCGCCAGACACGGCCCTCAGCCCAACAAGGTCGTTCTTTGCTAAACTTAGTACTCAGCAGCACCCTTTCTGTGGCTTTGCAGTTTCATCAGTTTTCTTCGGTTGCGATAACCATGGGGCTTCCTGAGTGTTCTAGGATGCTTTCATAAGTATGCTTAGCGCTTCGTATGAAGGATTTCTAATTTAAGCCTTGGCTTTCTTTCTTGTAAATGTTTTTTGCAAATTGACCCAGAGCGACACCAGTGAAAGTGACTTTAAAGGGGCTGCTGATTTAGTGAATAGATAGTCCGTTATGCGACGACCTATCACATCATGACAAACGTACCCTGTCCCATTCCAATATGCATGTATAAGTTATGCACATGTACATCTGAACTGAACTGAAGGTGCAGCAGTGGCGTAGAGGTAGAGCATCCACCTCGCGTGCAAGAGGACCGTGGTTCGAATCCCTGTGCTGTGCGATTTTCCACCGGATTAAAAAAAATCCACGTGTTCAAAAAATTGCATAAACAGGCCTGGAGTGCGGCCTGATCTCGGTGACCAGAACCGGTAACGCACTCCCTCACCAGAGCAGGATTGGCCACCCTGGTGCAGCACATGGCGAACAACCTCCTATATGAATACAACAATCAACCCCCTCCCTCAGTCCCCAGAAGCTGCAAAGCAACTGACTGTCAACTGTCAAACCTATGACGCAGCAGAGGGTGCTAAGAATCCCTGGATCCCGAGAAGCCGCCAATGGAATCTGAACCTGGCATCGTTTAACGCTAGGATGTTATCTAGTGAGGTGAGTCTACTAGTTTTATTGGAGGAATTAGAGGGTAATAAATGGGATATGATAGGGCTCAGTGAAGTTAGAAGGACAAAAAAGCATATACAGTGCTATAAAGCGCGCACGTCCTGTGCTTAGCAGCAGCAGCAGAGGATTAGCAGTAGAATCCCTGATTAATAAGGATATAGCTGGTAAAATAAAGGAATTCTAAAGTATTAGCGAGAGAGTGGCAGGTCTTGTTGTGAAACTCAATAAGAAGTACAAATTGAAGGTCGTACAAGTCTACGCCCCTACATCCAGTCATGATGACCGGGAAGTCCAACGCTTCTATGAAGACGTGCAATCGGCGATGGGTAAAGTCAAAACTAAATACACTATACTGATGGCCGAGTTCAATGCCAGGGTAGGCAAGAAGCAGGCTGGAGATAAGTCAGTGGGTGAATATGGCATAGACTCTAGGAATAGCAGGGGAGAGTTATTAGTAAACTTTGCAGAAAAGAATAATATGCGCATAATGAATACCTTCCTCCGTTAGCGGGATAGTCGAAAGTGGACGTGGAGGAGCTCGAATGGGGAGACTAGAAATGAAATAGACCTTATACTGTGTGCTAACCATGCATCATACAAGATGTGGATGTGCGCGGCAAGGTACACTGCAGTGACCATAGAATGGTAAGAACTCGAATTAGCCTTGACTTTAGGAGGGAACTGAAGAAACTCGTGCATAAGAAGCTGATCAATGAGCTAGCGGTAAGAGTGAAAATAGTGGAATTCCAGATTAAGCTACAGAACCGGTTTAAACTCAGGAAGAGGACCTTATTGTTGAGGATATGAACGACAATCTTATAGGCATTATCAGGGAGTGTGAAATAGAAGTCGGTGGTAACTCCGTTAGACCGGATACCAGTAAGCTATCGCAGGAGACGAAAATCGGATCAAGAAACGCCAATGTATGAAAGCCTCTTACCCTACAGCTAGAGAAGAGTTGGCAGAACTTTCCAAGTTATTCAACAAGCATAAGACAGCTGACATAAGCAAGTATATTATGGATAAACTTGAACATGCTCTCAGGAACGGAGGATGCCTAAAAGCAGTGAAGAATAAACTATGGATAGGCAAGAATCAGACGTATGCGTTAAGAGACAAAGCCGGAAATATCATTACAAATATGCATGAGATAGTTCAAGTGGCTGAACAGTTGTATAGAAATATATACAGTACCAGTGCCACCCACTATTATATTGGAAGAGAGAATAGTCTAGAGGAATTTGACATCCCACAAGTAACGCCGGAAACAGCAAAGAAAAAGCCTTGGGAGCTATGCAAAGGGGGAAGGCAGCTGGGGAGGATCAGGCAACAGCATATTTGTTGAAGGATGGTGGGCAAATCATTCTAGAAAAACTGACCACCCTGTATACGCAATGCCTCATGACCTCGTGCGTACCGGAATCTTGGAAGCACGCCAACAAATTCCTAATTCATAAGAAAGGGGACGCAAAAGATTTGGAAAATTATAGACCGATCAGCTTACTGTCTGTTGCCTACAAAGTATGTACTATGGTAATCGAAAATAGAATCCGGAAAAGCTTAGATTTCCGTCAACCGAAAGACCAGGCAGGATTTCATAAAGGCTAATCAACAATAGACTATATTCCCACTATCAATCAGATGATAGAAAAATGTGCGCAATATAACCAACCCTTATATATAGATTTCGCTCAGTATGAGAAAGCGTTTGAGTCAGTCGAAACCTCAGCAGTGATGCAGGCATTACGGAATCAGAGTGTAGACGAGCCTTATGTAAAAATACTGAAAGATATGTATAGCAGCTCCACAGGCACCGTAGTCTTCCATAAAGAGAGCAACAATATCACAATAAAGAAGGGCGTCAGGCAGGGAGACATGATCTCTCCAATGCTATTCACAGCGTGTTTACAGGAGGTATTCAGAGACCTGGATTGGGAGGAATTGGGGATAACAGTTATTGGATGATTTGAAACAGAACAGCGCGATTTTCACGGGGACAAGCAGAGGGAAACGACACGGTCGAGCGCTGACTTGCTACAGAAGTTTATTGCTTAGAACGAAGAATATATAACAGCTCAAACCAACAGAAAAAAAAAACAAAAATGCATACATGTATTCACAATCAATCATACACGATGCACTGAACAGGGGAGATAACTAGTCAGCAAATCCCCCCCACTAAAAATGCTAATTGTTTGGACGTAATGGATAAGGAGGGGCTACTGACGCATGCGTCTATTGACCAGGTGATGTGTGCTGCTTCGATGACTTCACGGGTTAGTTGGTTGCTATGTGTACCTAAAATTTGTGCTCTAGCGAAGTCAGGGTGGCAGGCCCTGGTGTTGCAGTCTGTACAGTGAATGCCCAGATGCCCTTTTACTGTATTATGCACATTGTTGTTGTGCTCCTTCAGGCGTTCATTAGGGCATCTCCCCATTTGACCGACATAAAGCCTGAAGGAGCGCAACAACAGTGGGCATAATACACTAAAAGGACATCTGTGCATCTAATGTAGACACTGCGACACCAGGGCCTGCCACCCTGACTTCGCTAGAACACAAATTTTAAGTACACATAGTAACCAACTAAGCCGTGAAATCATCGGAGCAGCGCACATCGCTTGGTCAAAAAACGCATGCGTCAGTAGCCCCTCCTTATCCATTACGTCCAAACAACAAGCATTTTTAGCGGGGGGATATGATGACTACAGTTATCTCCCCTGTTCAGTGCAGCGTGTATGATTGATTGTGAATACATGTATGCTTTTTTTGTTGGTTTGAGCTGTTATATATTCTTCGTTCCAAGCAATAAACTTCTGTTGCAAGTCAGCGCTCGTCTGTGTCGTTTCTCCCTGGTTGTCCCCGTGAAAACCACGCTGTTCTGTTTCAAATATGTCTTACCAACTCGCCCAAACGTCTGTTTTAACGAGTTAATGGATAATACCTTAGTAACTTGCGCTTAACTGACGATATTGTCTTGCTTAGTAACTCAGGGGACCAATTGCAAAACATGCTCACTGACCTGGAGAGGCAAAACGGAAGGGTGGGTCTAAAAATTATTCTGCAGAAAACTAAAGCAATGTATAACAGTCTCGGAAGAGAACAACAGTTTACGATAGGTAGCGAGGCACTGGAAGTAGTAAGAGAATACATCTACTTAGGACAGGTAGTGACCGTGAATCCGGATCATGAGACTGAAATAATCAGAAGAATGAGAATCTGCTTGGGTGCGTTTGGAAGGCATTCCCAGATCGTGAACAGCAGGTTGCCATTATCCCTCAAAAGAAAAGTGTATAACTGCTGTGTCTTAGCAGTACTCACCTACGGGGCAGAAACCTGGAGGCTTACGAAAAGGTTTCTACCTAAATTGAGGACGACGCAACGAGTTATCTGAAGAAGAATGATGGGTTTAACGTTAAGGGACAAGAAAATAGCAGATTGGGTGAGGGAACGAACGCGAGTTAATGACATCTTAGTTGAAATAAACAAAAAGAAATGGGCATGGGCAGGACATGTAATGAGGAATGAAGATAACCGATGGTCATTAAGGGTTACGGACTCGATTCCAAGGGAAGGGAAGCGTAGCAAGGGGCGGCAGAAAGTTAGGTGGGTGGATGAGAATAACAAGTTTGCAGGGACTACATGGCCACAATTAGCACATGACCGGGGTGGGTGGAGAAGTATGGGAGAGGCCTTTGCTCTGCAGTGGGCGTAGCCTGGCTGATGATGATGTTGCTGCTGCTGCTGATGATGATTATGATGATGGTTATGATTGTATGCAGTAGTTGCCGGTTTGCCAGCATCGATTAGAGGAGAAATGCGATTCATTCACAGTTAGATAAAGGTAGGGCTGACGGTAATTTTACGTTGTTCCGATGTTGCGTATTAACTTGTTAGAGTAAAGAAAAAAAGTAAGGATAGCTGTGTTAGGTTCAGCAGGGAAATCAGTGGTATGACGAACTTTACAGAATGTTGAAAAGCATGTGGCAGGGTTCTTCAAGAATAAAACAAAAATTTGCATGACCATAATGTCTAATTGAAGACATGAGAACGCCAGAGATTGAACTTCCATCCTGCCATACCTGTTATTTAAGAAAATCTGCTGTTTCCTATCAAAGTTTGTAGCATTTGCTGAATTTAAATTGTCTTGATATATGTCCAACATTCCTGCGCATTTTGCGGCCGCTTTGTTTCCTAAATCATAGAACATACAAAGCCGTGCTCTTGTGCTGATGTTGAGAGCTAACGCAAAAATTATACTATTATATGCACTGGCATTCTTGTACGCTCTGGTTGCAAAGTAAAATGCCTACAGTTGTGCTTACTATGTTTCAAAATTTGCAAGTTGGCAAGGCCGGTCAAGGTGCGTCTCCTTCCCGATTTTTTTCGTGCTTTCCTCTTCAAAGCATGCATATCAGTGTACTTGTTCCAGGAGAGCTCCACTCAACTCAATGTAGCCGTTAGTTTGGCCATAAAATTTCATAATGCCAGCGATGGAAGTTCCCTAGCATTACAAGTATCTTATATCACACAAATAACCACATAAGCGACTACGATTACATTTAACCATTGGTCTCATAAGCTAGCTAGAAATAAGCAGAATATAGGCCCTAAGAAGCAATAGCAGAATAACACAATGCCATAATGTGTACTTTTTGCAGATTTTCCCCATTCATTGTTTAAATTTACGAACACTCGTTGCAAATATTATCCTCATACCACGTCGAGATAATTAGTACGTTCACTTCGTAGTACTTAGTGCTCAAATTTATTCTACCGCTAAAGTGGCTCCCTCTCATTTGAAAAAAAAAACTCAAAGCCACTAAAAGCTCTTATGTATCGTCTGTTATGACTAAATAGGTAATGGGATATTCTATTATATGAAAAAGAATATTCTAAAAAGCACATTTGCCTAAATGTAGCTTTGGCTCAGCTGGCTTATAGTCAAGTGATCGCACTAAGAAGAAGTTAAACATGAAGAAGTGGTGGTACACTATTTATCATTACCCAGGCGGAAACGGCAAGTGCACGATGATATAGGGGGAAGAATTGTGGGAACAAGTAATGCTGCAAGAAAAGAAACCCAAGAAAGAAAACACCAGATATTCAAAACGAAAACAAAAGTAATATAAAAAGAAGCGGAAGCGATACAATCCAACAAACAATGATTTTAGGGCCGCCAGCAGAGGAACAACGTATGCTAATGTAATCCCTTAGATAATCCCTTAGGTAAAAATTTTCCAAGTCATACAATATGCATAGTTGTACACACGGGCAAGAACAATGTGAAGCATTCTAAATTAAGTCGCTGCACTATAAGCTAGTATTGACGTATAATTAAATCCGATCTCCGCCTTGTCGTCCATCTATTATGAAGACTACGAGGGTTGGCACACATTCTACGAGAGCAAAAGAAAAGGTCGTACGGACTCCGTAGGTTCTGAATCCATTTTCCTCGGCTGGGCTCCTTTAGAAAGCTCGCGAGCGTAGTTTGAAGAGGAATTAATAGAGCCTCAGGAGCCTTGTATCAGGCGTACAACTCCCGCCTAACGGACCGCGTATTTCCACGTTGCCGTAGAAATTTAGGCTGCTTGCCAAAAAAAATATGTGCATATTTTTCATTCAATCGTGGCTCGCCATTTCCTCGTTGGAAAACTGTCGAGAGCACTCGCGGGCTTTCGTAATATTCGCGCGCAAATAATGATCTCGTCGCGCTTGTTGTTTAACGACAAAAGCAGGCAAAACAAAAGCGGGGGTTTGCGTGGCATATAAAATAAAATTGTTAATGAAGGGAGTTAAACAATTTCACTGGCGGGCATTGTGCTGGTTCTGACGCGTTCAAATTGTTCGAGCATTTTCTTAGGGGCTTCATCCGACACGAATTTGTAACGGCCATTTTCATTCCTGTGTTCGAAAAAAATAAGAAAAGAACCAGCATGCGCTGTAAAAGCTTTCCAGTGGTGCTTGCACGGAAATCGTTGATGTGAAAAGTGTCAGTTATGATATTTCAGAGGCACAAAAAACGCGCGATTGGACCTTGCTTGTTGGTAGGATTTCATTTACTTGGTCGCAGTATTGGCGGAAGCCACATGTTGCAGACATGTGGCTTCAAGACTAATGCAAGACTAACCACCCTGAAAGAATCACCAACTGTTTAAACAACAGCACTTCGTCATGGTGCTTTTTTTTAACGAAACACGGTGTGAATAAGTGCATCTGCTTGCGACGCATCTTTGCCACTTCACCAACCATGTTAAAAACAGTGCAGCGAATAGATACTTAGTGTCGGTTCCTTCTTGCGTTGTTCGGTGTTTGTTCGTGGTGTTTTTGCCTTGTAAACTAGGGTTAGTTAGTGTTCCTTTGATTAGGTGAATCAGAAAAAAGACAGTCAGGTAAATATGCAGCTGTAAAAACGAAATTTACAGTTCTGAGTACTGCTTTCTGTGGTGTTTGGAGGTAAAAGAAAAGAACGTTTAAAATCAAAAACGACACTAGGTATTTTATCTACCTTTCGAATGGGAAGAACAGACGTTGAGAGCGAGATCTCCAGAGCAAGCATGCAGTAGATCTACTCCGGACTCTTTACAAAGCGACCGGCTGTTATCGGTGACAAGTTCCTTTTAGCTCGAAGGCTTTTCTACAGTTCGTTTTTTTTAATTTACCGATAAAATGCATTTACCCATATTTATATACATATTTGTTCGCTCTCAGCCATTTTAGTTTCTCTAGCAGCAAGCTCTTTCGCCCATACACCCTTACCTTTTGGAGATGTGAAAGAGGCTGGCACATCTCAAGCAGGCTCACTTCTTTTTAATGCAAAAGCATTACATGCTACATTACGACAAAATTGGGCGGCGTGACCGGAACATGGTACCGAAAATGGGCGACGGCGCGAAAATAAGAACACGTCAAGTAGCGCTCCGATTGACGCCAAACTTCTGAGTCAGGTTCCTGTACACAAAGTAAATTATTTGCTTCGAAAAGAAAACATGGCACGTTTTTGCCTGGGCGTGAATAAAACTTGGGTCTCCGGGGTGCGAGACCTGCCCGCTTTGCCGACGCCGCTGCGACTCCACGGTTGCGGCTTACCAAAGGTGCGCCTAGCGCTTGCGTCATTGCACACGTGACGTCACAGCCAGCTGGCTGACTAAAGGTGTGGCCTCGCGTGCACGTCATCGGGCACGTGACGGGGCAGACAATGCGCAGGACGTGGCGCCACGTCATGCGTGGATAAAATGAGCGCGATCAGGACGCTGCGAGGTTCACTGTGGAAGCATACATATTTGGGTAGGCTGGTTCATGATGACGAGCAGAAAACTGCGCTAAACAACGGGACGAAGAGAAGGACATCTGTCACGGCGCAGACTATCAACCAAGTATTTTTATTATTTCAGTCGGCATGTTCAGTCATCATTTCAGTCAGCATGCGCAGAGGCACAACATTGTAATCAATGAAAGGGGAAAGCAGTCTTCTTCGGGAGGAGTGAAATCGAGGGGAAGCTTACGCATACGTCGCCGCTATCATGGAAGTGAAAGGCTTCAGAAACACAAATTTTATGCTTTCGCATCCCCAAGAGTTCATAGCCTCCAATGTCATAAGACCAGCTACAGTTGGTGACCAGGGCTCGCGCAGCGCCAGCGAGTCATGGCTACCTGTACTGAGGAGGCTACCCACCTTAGGGCTTCAGTCAAAAAAGCCTGTTCAAACAATAAAGTTTAAAACCTCTCTTTCTCTCTCCCTCTGATTTGGGTTGTAACATTAGAAAACTGCACGGGGAGTCGTTTGGGGTCCCGTAGTGAAGTGAGCGGCTGTCGGTGAACTTCTACGGCCTCTGGGTTTGTCCACATGTACCCTACACACGATCGCTTTTGTACTCCGCGCCAGTTAACTGGAGGCCCCTGTGGCTGAGTTCGAACCTGCAACTTTATGCTCCACGGTGCAGCGCCATAGCCACAGTGCCGCAATGGCGGGTCCCACTGTAATTACTTTTATTGCTCAGTTGACATTTGTTTCGAGCCACGTACATGCGCTTCTCCCACGACGGCACGACTTCTTAGCACGGGGACGACGTAATCCGTCACGTGCCGTCTGCTTCCAGATCGGTTTACGTAACCGTTTTCTTTGCTAAATGATATGCATCATTGTCTCTAGCTTGCATGCACACGTTCTTATTTATTTATTAGTTTATATTTCTTTGTTTGCTTCTTTGCTTGTTTGCTTGTTTGTTTGTTTGCTTGCTTGCTTGCTTGTTCGCTTGTTTGCTTGTTTGTTTGCTTGCTTCTTTGTAAGTCATTGGCAAGTCTTTTGATGCAACACAAGAATAAAAGTCAGGGGGCTGCGGGCGGGGCCCAGGGGCTACGTACTTAGAGGTTGTGCCGATTTGTAAACTTGGGTACTCGTCTGTGATATACCTGTGACAAAAATACAAAAATACTACTGATAGCCCTGGAACTTGGACGACACCACAGCGCCTTCGCCTGTACAGCGGTGAGCCATTGTGGGTAAAAACGAAGCGTTCACTTTACTTTGTGATAAGACAGTGTTTCATATCCCACAGAAAACGCGCATATTTCCTTTTCTAGTTACTATTGGGAGGCAGAAATTTAGCAAGGCAGGCGATGCCACGCGTGGGGCAGATACGTGGTGTTTTGTCATGATTGCGGAATGGGTCCCAAGATAAGGAAAATGCAGCCCCTGACGACAGACAAGGGGGTCGTGCGATAAAATAAGGAGCATTGAAACTATAACATTGGGCCAGTTGACATTACAAACTGGCAACTGCTTATCGCTGGTAGAGGTATTCGTCCTGCTGTTAGCATAACTAGGCTGATAATGATGTGGATCGTTAACGGGTGACCCTATTGGTGCTATTGGTGCTGTCAATTGCATCGCGGTGTTCCTGGTATTGTATTCCATGTATCTACAAATTTTCATGATATTTTATCTGGATGATTGCTTTTATTTAGACGACGTGTTTTCCTTGGGGAATATCAACTGAGGTGAGCAAACAGAAATCGTGCTCAATTTATGAAGCTACTAAGCGGCTTATGCTGTACTCGCCACTACATTCGCTAAACTGGATAATTCTTTTTTAAAAGACGCGTCACAACAGCACTACTTATTTTGTAGCTTAATGGAAACAGTAGGCTGTAAAGTTCAAGCGTCACGTATTCCAATGCCCTGCCAAAACGCGCAAAGGCACTGAATAAAACTGGCCATATAAGCCGAGGAAATCATAGAAGAAAGCACTTATGGTTTCAATTGGAGCGCTGAAGTGGCAAGGTATATCAGTATGTAGGCAGGCAGTAAATGTTATTCAGGTGCGGAAGAATCTTAACCACGTTTAATAGGGGCAAGACTGCGTGCCGCTCGCACGTTGGGACGGGAAGGCCAAGCCTCACCGCCGCATCGTGGGCCACCTGGATAGCCCGGAGTTGATTAATCCAGTCGTGGCTCTTGCCGAATGAATAAAATGTTTCCGCCATCAATTCATGGTCTGTGTTGCTGTAAAGAGGGGCACTCGGAGAGAATGTGCATAAGGTCGCTAACCCAACCGCAGTGAAAAAAAAAAAATCTTGACACCGGCACGAGCTGAACCACCATATTTCGTATTAAGTGCGCGTTGCTCTACAAATCAAGCTATGGCGACGGCTGTTTCTCGCGTCCACTTTCCCGTGTATTCCTGTATGTGTACAACGCCTGACTCTGGGAATCTTAGCCGGCGAGGCTCATTGTCGTGGCAACAAATAGGAAGCGTCCTTTTTACCTTTACCTTGATCAGCTCCACACTGCAGCTAAAACCGCAAATAGTTCGCCCTGCAATTTCCCTGGGTTAAATCTCTGTGGGAGTTCACAATGCTGTGCAAAAATCGAGCCACTCCGTTTCCCGGCTTCTTTAGAAAGCATCGTAAACTTCCCCGAAGAGCGCATGGTGCCCTTTTGTCCATCCTAGAGGGATAGGCACTGAAAGATGAAGGGGACCTTATATACTCTCTTGCTCTCGACCTGCGCAGAAAGACAAGCCATCAGTGTCAGGCAACGCAGGTCTGTCCTTCTTATTTACGGCCATCGAGTAATTCTTTAAAGCGCAGCCTCAACCCACAGGACGCAAATAAACGGCATCGAACAAATCAAGGAAAGTAGGAGAAAGTAATTATGCAAGAACAAAGCATGGGTACCCCCCCAAAAAAACAAGCGACTTTCCCAGCGAACCTCTTCGACTTAATTCCTGTGCGCATATTACGGTGCTCCATCTTTCTTCACGTTTTCTTACACTGAAAGGAATTGCGTTTAAGAAATGTTAGTGCTACCATTCGTTCTAGAGAAATTCTTCGATTTTATGTGCGTGGAATTGACTATGGTCTCATTTGAAGCGCCGAAGTTTCCTTGCGAAATGCGATTCGTTTTCTCTGCGTTACGTGCACTTGTCTAGTTCAATGTATCGATTTCAGAGCAATCAGGAAAGAAAGCGTTTCTCCCGCGTTTCGCATGCGAACAAGCCTCGCTTGATACTCACCGATGCGAGTCTGCCTGATATTTATCTTTACAGATTAGTACTTCACGTACATTGTTGAGATAGCCTAGTTTACTTTTGCTTCAAATTTCAAGAAAGAAGGTCTACGTTCTTTCAGACACATTTGCTTTTGGTTACCTTCTGTTATAGCATGCATTTATTCTTATAACTGTTTATCAGTTTAAGGAGAATTAGGAAGTTCCATCAAACGAGATGGACCTTCAACTATAAAGTACTCTGTAAATGTGGTTAGCAACAATGACATAAAAAGGAAAGCGTACATTTAAAAAGAATTATTAATATATTTTAACAGATGTGTTAACATAGAGCTTCGTTTACTGGATCTAAACAATCGAAATTGTTCTATGTACAAAATTGTTGTACAGAGCCAGTTTTTTTATTGAGCTATGCAGGATTGGCCACATCTTTTCATTCTCAGTGTTGGTTTTCGTTATGCGCGCTGAAGTCTCGCATTTCTCAGAGGGGAAGGAAGAGGCATTGCGGCAAAAGCAAAACGAAAAATAACCGATTGCTTTCTTTGTCAATGTTCTGTGAACGCAATGCTGGAAGAATCAAGTCAGATTTCACGATGACGGAATCAGCGACTGGATACGACATACGTTTGGCTCTATTCACATGCTACATTTTCTTTCCCAAGTGCTCTCTTTTAAGCGACAGCCTTTGTCTAAATGTGCTTTCTGTGGTTGGCCGGAGGGCGTTATCAGGCGATAAAATCCAGAGAGCCACCACATTATGGAGAGAGAACAGAATAAAGCAAAATAAACATGGAGAAGGGTGGGCGGGTGCCGAGATGAGGGACATGCGATTCTTAGTCGCAAGCTGGCGCTGATACACGTGACGTGACGTCACTGAGATCACGCGAAGCCTTGCATACACTCGTGCGCGCGTGATGCGAGTCGCCAAGTATCACTGGCGTGATTGTGTGGTACCTGATTTGAGGGTACTATTGCTGATGTCAGGTTAGTGCTGGGCACAAGTCACCTCTATTGCATCAAAACTTATTCGATCGTCGCCAATTCTACAACGCATGAGCCGTGCCTAATTTTTTTTCCCCGAATCATTGGGTGCACAACATTATTATAAAAAGGGCGATGTCGTAAAGATGTTGCAATTGGCTTCGTCGATATTTTACAATAGATTCTTCTAAGATTCTTTTTTATAGCGAAGTTTTCTTTGCGAACACCCAAATGCCTTTCTTGCAGAAACATGTCTGCCACTTGCCGCTCCTGCTGTCTCACCGAATAGCTCACAATCGGCTACGGGACGCCGGCACCATTTAGGAGTGCTGGCTTTTGCTACTTGGCCCGCAGCAGCGCAAGGTAAAGGGGGGAATTCGGTCTGCGCATGCGCATCGTTGGCCGCTGGTGGAGATGACGGGCGGGGAGGGGGGGGGGGGGAGGAGGGCAGCGATGAGACGGCAGAGGGGGCACCGGCAGAGATGACCTCACGTTGCGCGTGCGTTGCGACGCCTGGCAACCGCGTGGGCGGTCACATCTGCGCCTCCAAGGGGAGATCGGGTACCCCAAACAAATGGCACAAAAAGACAGCTTGCCTCTCTCAAACCCTATCAAAATGGTTGCGTTCAAAAGTGCATTGCATTACAGAGCTGCTTGTTCGGAGCATCCTTGAGCCAGATGAGAAGGTGCACCTGAGTTCTGCCTTGTAAACTGCCCTTTATGTAGATTCCGACCGGGCACACTGGATGTGCTGCATTATTCTTTTTGGACGTGGAGAGGTGGGGCACTACATAAGCGTAACCTTAGGAAACGTTAAAACATACAATATTTGGTATCTGCGTGAGCCTCTCTGACAACACGGCTGTTATAACCTACCCTTCGAGCTTCACAGCAAACGTGACCAATCCCATTCCACGTTTAATTTATGCTGCGGCCTCCGTTTGTACTTCTCTGACCCACGCATTGTTTGGTACATCATTGTGGGGCTTAAAGGAAATAAAGTGAAATCAAATCAAAATCATTGTATGCATATATAAGTCGTCCACCGTAAAAGCCGGAAACAGAAAACGTGTTCTACAAGCAGTCTGTTAACGTGCAACAGTCCCGAAAATTGGTATTTGGAAGTGTAACTAATTTCGTTGCGCCGACACAAGGTGCTGCATATATTTAGGTGTTTATACCATGTTATGCGATGTGCGCTCCCACCCTGCCATTCACGCAATGTGAATGTGGCTTGTTCGTTGGCAGTTGCTTATTTGATATGTGTGTTAGGTTGTTGCTTTCTTTCGCCAAAGATCGTTCTGTATAAGTAATACTCTTAAGTTGACTCTATTTCTGTGGTCGGAAGAGCAATTCCTTTAATGTATTTTTTTTTCTGCCAGTGGTAACGATGGTACCATGGAAAGTGTATTGCCCTATATTTTTGTTACGTGACTGTACTGCGATGTGCCTTCTCTTCTGGCTTTGGCGTTGCCTTATATGCTTCACTTGTTGATATACCCTCTTCAGTCACAGGAGGTATTGACAGAAATTGAGATGCAAAAAGAAGACAATGACAAACACGTTTCAGTCCTGTAGCCTTAACCTCTTACTTAAATTTCTGCATGCGTACTTCATGCTAAATTTATAGATTGTTCTTTGTATAAATTTTTTGCCAGTTTCTCTCCGTATTCCTTAATTTAGTTGAGCCTATAACTGATTTGAAGAAGTGCGCACTAAGTTGCTTTTTTTATTATGTGTCTTTTTTAATGTTCTTTATAGAGCAGTGGCTTAGTTTGACACTGTTGAGCCTTCTAGAACACAGTACAATCGCAAACCCCCGCGAGAGCATAAAAAAGAAGGCCGCTTTCCAAAATCGCAGGCCGCTTTCTCGTAAGTTCCTTTTTACCACAAAGAATCAGCGTCAGAAAAAAATGCAGAAAAACTCAGAACAGGGCTTGGCACGACGGCAGTGACAGAGAGACACCAGATATTAGGGGTTACTCGCCGTCCCCAACGTGGTCACTAGCCGCACTTTCCGGGCACGGCAGCAAGAAAACATGTACCTCGAGAAACAGTTACCGACAGTCCTCTTATCTCCTGTAATTGCCCGCCCCTGGCTGACACCGGAGGAAATGGCATCTCAGTATGGCGTATTCGAGTGTTCCAAACAAGAGAAGAGCTCTGATGCGCCGTCAAGTAAAGCACAGGAAGTAAGCTGAATTACTGGAAGCGAAGCCTCTACGATAGTGCCTCGGTGCTAATTACGAGTTCCTCAATCCCGAATGACTGCTCTCACGGGATAAAGAGAGAAGCAGCAAACGAACGGAAAACATCCCCCAAAAGCAATGCACCTCGGTCGTATTCCCTTTTGAATGCGGCAGAAAATAGCAAGGCAAACGAGCCAGGCCGTGTACAAAATCAAAATCAGAGCCGAATAGTACACAACAAATTTGTGAACCGGAAAGACTTTGCGCACATAGTCCTTCCCGCATCGCAGCCCTCGTAAGACGATTCTGCCAAATTATTGGGCATTAAGACATCTCTACCGACCGACTAGGGTTAGAAAACGGAAGAATCAACACAGGAATGTAGCTGCATGAGGAGGAGGAAGTAAACTTTATGACTCTAGAACGAGTAATTCAGCGGTCAGGCCGGATGTCTTCATCTTCTATTGGTTGATGACGATCTCCGGCATGCATGGTTGGCGCCCCTATTCCAGGGCACCACTGAGCGTGGCTGCTTGTCGGGCATGATCCACCAGCCTCCATTGGAGGCTAGGGTTGCCGCTGCAGAGCACGCTCTCCCACTGCTCCGCACTCGGATTTTCTATTTTGTGGAATGGCTTATTCGTATTACACTCGCATGTGATGCATGCATGAGACAACGAACTGTGAGACTAGGCCTTATCGTGCAAGACGTTGTCGCCTATAGAAGACAGCGCTTCTCAAAGAAGTCTTTTTTATCGATTCCTTGCAGAGTAGCAGACAAGAGCGGACTAGCTCAGGTCAACCTCGCTCTCTTTCCTATCAATAAATTCTATTAAAAAATTATCGATTCCTTAGAACTGGGGTAGGAAATATGTTGCCACTGTTTTAACAAAAGGCTTCCGGAACATGTTTATATTGTGTGTAGCTGTATTTTTGAGTCATGCTGGCGTTCAAGTTCGATATTGTGGATGTAAACCAGAGTTTGAAGATTGTGTTGTTTGAGAAAAACGTTTGGATGAGGCAACTCGAGATGCTATCGAAGCAGAGGATATAGTGCATCTGGGCGATAGGTGCGTAGTTGTAGGGGTTAGCTCACCTGTCAGATAAAAAGCTTTCACTCTTTACACAGTCGCGAGCACGGCATGTTAACTGATGTTCGTTTCACTGTTCTTCGTCCCGCCCCATTGCGTTCCTTGTTCTTGTCTGGTATATTTAGTGTTTTTTTTCTTTTTGTCTTGATAAAGCCATGAATTCATATATGTGTGCGTTCGTGTGAATGAGGTTAGTTCGAAAACTGCGTGTTCTGTTGGTTTTGTTCCCCTGTTTCTCTATAGATATGTTCTGAAACCACATTAATACACCGATGATGGTGTCGTATTCCCTCGTTCGTCAATGTCAATCTCGATGACCACTGAGGCTGAGGCAGCGACAACATACTCCAAGCGGAGCGTTGATGAAACCCACATTCTCTTCCGCACAAATAAATTTCTTTTACTATTACTAACCTGTCGCAGCGCATTTTGCTGAAGTCACTGTAGTGCTTATCTGCGAAAAGTAATAGCGCAGCCAGCTCAAGATGAATGCGTCACCTTGCCGCGTAGGAACCAACCAAGAGCGCTTCATTCACGGCTGTCAAAATAAGTGTCCCTTGCCTCGAGTGGTTCAAAAACGATGACAACTAAATCCACCCAGCTGCGTCAGTCTGAACACCCAACAATGCTCGTCCATGGAAGGACTCTTGCCTTGCGAAACAAGACCCCGCCATTGTGAACATCGATCCTTTGACCGAGGGAGGCACCAGTTCTTTTACCCAGCCTACCAGCTTCTTCACGCATCGGCACTCAAGATCGCTCCGAATGTAATTTGCTTTCATCCTGCCCGGGGCGTTTAATGGCGCCTTCCCTCCAGTTCCTTCGCTAGGACCGGCAGAACCCTTCAGCAATTCGCTTGCCTTGCGGCAAACACTCTTCGATCGGCTTCACACCGTGCAGTGCTCCCGATAGACAGAAAATAAACTCCATTCAAATATTCCATCAGAAAACCATGCACCGTTATCCCCACTACTCCGTGGTTGTATGCTGGCTATAGAGACAATAATCGCCTATGCTTATGTGAAAGTGCAATGATGCGAGCCATCGAAGGAGGAATACACTCCGCATTTAACTCCCTTAAGAAAGCCACAGCGAACGGAGGCCAACAACAAGCCGCTGCAAAATTGCTGCAAGATTCAGGCTGTGCTTCTTCTAAATCGACATATGGAGACGCTTGCTCCGAAACCGAGTTCCATAATTTGCAGATATTTTATAGACATGAAAAACTATAATTTCGCATGTTGTTAAAAGAAAAATTGGAAATGAACAAAAAAATTCATTTTTTCAGGCAATGAAACATTTAAAAACAGGACGTGCGCAGGGCTTAACCACTGTGCTGCATCCGTTGTGTTTCATCTCTCTAGGGTTATTTCAAAAATAAACATTATTCAACTCACTCAATTCCCGTATTTGCAACGAACGTAAAATTACGGCTGCATATTGAATGCGCAAACTGCCTGTTTATTGTACTTATTCTTGTTGCCCTACATTTCACGCCATTGACTTTGGGATTTACTTTTGATGACACCAATTTTGCAGTGCTTTTTTCACATCCGCGGTTTTTATAGTCTATGCTTTTGAAGTTCACGCACAGAATTTCTACTGAAGTAAAGTCTCGTAACAAATTCTAGAAAAGCTCACAACTTTCTCTCGAACGTTAAGGTAAACTAGAGTTCCGTGTTTTCTGTGCATACCGATAAAACCTGAAAATTAAACTCCGATGTGGTTTTCTACGGAACCTGTAAACACCGAAAAAAGGCGAAGTTGAGCTCTCCACGAAAATACAGGAACGGGCAACTAATGCTTCAAATGCATCATTTTTGAGTCATCGGGACTCATTTAGAAGCGTTCTTCACTCACTTCGCCGAAATGCATTCTTTCATTTCTTCATGCAAAAGTAGTGTTTTCATAGATGACAAAACACGTAAACAAAAAAATGACCTTTTTTAAGGAACTCTTAAATTATTCAACATATAATGTTCTTTGTGCTGAAGTTTGTCTTGATAGCTTCTCTAGAGCCTTCTTAATTACATTTCTCTAGAGCGCGCAGAAAAAAATTGTCTATCTTGTCAAAAACGTCACTTATTTTCTAACAGTCCTCGTGTCGAGTGTAAATGTAGAGCTTGTTTTTTTTCTGGATTGCGTTTCCTGAGCCGTAAGGAGCGTGCTGCTATGGCTGACAAATCTCTGACAAGCAACATCGCCGTTTTCTATCTCTTATAACAATTTTTCAAGTACTAATTCCACGCTCCTGAAAGCGTCGGGTTGTTATGTTTACTCGTTCGTACACTAAATAGTTGCGTGGAGTGTTCGGTAGGGGTTTAATAAAGGCGTGTAATGTCAGGGGCATTCTATATTATTCAGTAAATACACAGACGCTTACCGATTTCTTACATTGATTTTTTTCGCGCATTGAAATAAAACATCTCAAGACATCAGGTCAAAGAAAAAAAAAACATCGCAATATAGCCAAGAAATTCGCAGAAAATGATCAATATCGGAAACACGGCCCCCTAGTAATAACCTGTTATTGATGTAGACGTTGTTCTTGTGGCCGATGCGTCGTGGTCAGCGTCATTGTCGTCATCGTTAACAGCAGCTAAAGGTTAGAAATATCGCTCGCGGTGTTTCTTTGTGAGCTACGCTTTCATTCAATCACCTCAAAACTTGATGTAAAACAGGAAAAATAATATTTACGACGTGCAGAGAGGATCCTACGACCTTTCTATCTTCAAGTTACTTGAGACATCCTGTACAAGGACACTGGAGTTCGGGCACGAGAGAAACAAAAGGACCAGACTGGAGCGAGCGTACACCCGACCACAAAATATTACGGACCGTGAAATCCAAGCAAAAGCTGAATATCCCTTCAAGTTTACAACGCAGCCTGGTTTCGGGCCTCGACTACAGTATGCTAACAAAATTGTCGTGTAGAGTTTGACTGGCTGCTGCTACAGGCTGTTCAGGAATTAAACATTTTGTGAGATCCCGTGGTTCATAAACTTTTGTGGCTGGGCGTACAAACACAGCACACAGAGCGCAAGGTATTGCTTATTTATTTCTGACACTCATCTGTTCTGTGCAGTCGCACCAGTCTGCTCCTACCGTTCTCCTGCGTGAAAACTCTACTACTTTTGACCAACTAGTGGACTGCTTAATTTCAATTAGTTCTTAGGATAGGACGAGCTGGTGCAGACCATTTAAAGCAATATTGGCGATGTATATAATGGAAACGGAAACTATAAAGTAGGTGCTGTCGAAGAGAATGCAGAAAAATTATATACTTGGGGAACGCACACACAGTGTTGCAAGGCCACGCAGACGCTTCGAGGATCACATATTCGTACTAACTGATTTAATAAATGCTCGAACTGCTCGTAACTGATTTTAAATAGAGAATTGCGAGATACTAAGGGAGCTTACGACAACGCAGACAGCGAACCGCTATGAGACATTCTCAAGCACGAATCCATAGATGGCTGTTTTGTCGAGCTGCTCGGAAAGATATGTACGGAAAACAGAGCACAAATTGTCTGGGTAGGCCGCAGTTGGACTGTAATACCGCAAATTCATCGATTACTGGACAAACGATGCCAACTCTCTTCATCGTTGATCACCTGTGCGGTGTCCTAGCGGCTATTTTGTTGCACTGCTAAGCTAGATCAGGAGATCAAATCCCGGTCGCGGTGGTCGTATTTGCATGGGGGCGAAATGCAAGAATGCCCGTGTCCTGTGCCTTTGAGGCACTTTAAAGATTCCCTGGTGGTCAAAATTAATCCGGAGTGCGCAACAAACGTGTGCTTCATAATCAAATTTTCGTTGTGGCATGCAAAACCCCAGAAATAAATTAATTGTTGATCATGCTTTGTTGTTGCTGTTCTTCACAGCATGCACATGGAATGGAGGAAGAGCCAGCAAAAAATTGACTACCATGAACAAAGTAACTGAGAGGGAAATTACGCAACCCAGGACCATCAGGACGATAACTCCGCTCCTACTGACAGCATCAAAATACTTCTTGCGGCTAAACACTTTCAAAAATGTGCCATTTCTTGCGCAGTGCCTTGCCCGACTTTGCTGCAGTGTTTATAAAGGCCACTTGTTTCGCGATTTCTTGGGTCCTTCTTGATGCTATTGGCGTTTTGAATAGCTCTCCACACTTTGTCGGCAACAGATATATATCCACGTAAAAGGACATATGGTGCCAATATAACATTGGGGGTGATAATTAACAAACCCACGGCCACCTTTCTTTAGGCAACAGCCATTCGACCAACATAAAAGTTTAAGAAGAAACAGAAACGGCGTGGCAGTGCCTTAAAGCTTTCCGGTTGAGCGATTTTGAAGGCGAAAGCAGACGCCCTTTTGTTTGACTTTCCAAACCGTTTCCCCTTACAGGAGTCATTAGCTTTCAGCGCAGATACAGCTGTCATGGATTCCCTATTACAACTTGCCGAGGTCAACATCTCGTTAATTTACGGAAGGAGGCAAGAGTTTCGAAACACAAAGTGCTGACATATGGGCGAGCCGATACAGCTGCATGGCGCAAGCACCGCCATGGATTGCAAAGTTCCTAGTGATGCAATTCTGTATGCTCACCTACCCTTGTGCGAGGAGAATGCTCCGTGATGTAATCAGCATAAAATATACTTCGAAGTAGCTGCGTATTAAGCTTTATCTTAGAAGAAACGTACGAAGGGTAATGATCGTGTGCGAATGTGGCGTGTACACTCATGGCCACCATTACAGTGTTGCCTATTATCCTGCTTCTTTTTTTCTTTTTCCTGAAGCGGAGTAACGAGATCAACATTATATCGCAACATTTAGGTCTCACCATTTGTTTATACTTCTCTCTCTCTGTCTTAAATATCAATCAGCCAATCACAATAACTTCGTACTTTAATAGTTACATTTATATTTGTAAAGAACTGGCTGTAGAAATACGCCAAAGCACCATAAGGAAAATGTGCTAAAAGAACAAATAAAGCTGCGAATAGTACTCTTTGGTGATCCGCTACAATGATTATAACAGAACTTATTTCTCGTGTATTAACGGGCAAGCCAACAGTGAAAATGCAAACTTGCAAACGTGCAAACATCGCTCTGAGATGTTGCTGCAATAAAAGAAAATATTACAGAGGTCACACACATGGCATTGGTAGAGGAACTGGTCGACAATTGTCAACCGATCTATCTTCAATCTATTGTGAAAGGTCGTGAGTCGACGTATTGTCAACCAAGGAACGAAACGCAGACAGAACAGTGTTTTATAGAGGGGAAGAAAAAATGAAAATCCACGTAGTCGATGAGAAGCAATCTTGGTCCTATTTACCACCAAACGTAATTGAACTCCAACCAATACTCCATCGTAGCGCCATATGTGAAGCAATATTCCAAGGTAGCGCAATCTAGCAAACCCTGACACAAAACTTAAAGCAGAAAATACGCACGTAGACCCCACATCAGCGTGTTTTCACATCTTACGGATTTTTTTTCTCAAACAACATCACAGGCCAGACCGCTAGCGAGGAAAAGTAATGCGGATATCACGCACATCCCTTGATACCTCGAATGCCAAGCAAAAAAAAGGAAACGAACGCGTGTCCCAGGACCAATAAGTTACAGCAACACTGAAAAATAAGGGCTCGAGGGGGTCAGACTAAAGAATGAAATGCCACATACACTTCGGGCTATGAGGCAGGATAGATTGAAACGGCAAATGAAAGAGGTGGGCTTTCTTGTTGCCCAACCAGGTGTGCAAGCGGGCGAAGCTTGAAAGAGATGTGGGTTCCTCCCCAGAGACGCACGCCAGCGTCTGGAGCGGCAGCCGGCATCGATCCGTTTGCTCAGCGCATCTCATGCCGGGCTTGCCCCGAGTCGTTGTACCCTGCGGGCGAAACTGCGGTGCATTGCCGGTGGCTAGGAATCCCCAGATAAGCGAAGAGCGTGGCCGAGAGCTCCGAGGCCCTGCCGCTAGTTTCAGGGTTGGGTTCGAGCGAGAGAAAAAAAAAACCGGCGAGGAATATACTGGGCCTGGCAGTGGTAGTGTCTTCAGCGACTCTGCGTGAAATTCAAAACTGTGGAGGAAGGACTTCAGCGGAATCGCAATCTCAACGCTCCCGAATGAGTGCCACGAGCTACCTGGATGACATATTAAGGTTACCGAAATATACCCTCTGGTGTTGAGGTTGTTGAAGCGCTAGTCAGAATGACTAACCCGCCGTCTGCTTCAGTGACTGTGGCACTCTCTTGTTGATCACGAAGACTGGGATCCGTTTCCTGGGCAGGAATGTCTCATTCCGGTGGGTACGGAATGCGAAAAATGCTCTTGAGTGTGCACTTGAAATGGCCCCTAAGGCATTGTTAATGTTTTCAACATATTTTAAAGAAATACCTGTATTGATTAGAGACAGCCGCGACGATCTTCTCGTCGAACATGCCGGCACTACGCAGCACGGGGGAGCCAGAAAAAGATGTTTAAATATAATTCACATGTCGAAATTTCTGTGAGGCGAAGCTCTCACGAAGTGGTTACTTAAGTGCTCTAAACGTCAATGCGACGCGCAATATTGTTCTTTGTCACTTATACAACCTGTAATGTCATGAAATGTTGATGTGTATGCACCGTTAAGTAGAACATACAGTTGGGCGACTTGATCAGGGTTCCATTCTTCGAAACTGCACCGCAAGAAGACACAAACATTGAATGATACTGAGAACACAGGTGGGTGATGCACAATAATGTTGCACTGTACCGGCAACACCATTGATTCGACGCAGTTTTTAAGTTTACGCGCAACGACGTTCAAAAGGTAAACCGAGATATACAAACAGGAGTTCACGCGAATGCATACTGTGAGGCGCGGACGGAGTCATGTCAAGAGGATGAAGTAGATGTTTGTCGATGCAAGAATGGGGAGGAAACGTGCGTTCGAAGAGAAGTAGGACGCTAAAGACGAAGGTAACGTTGGCTTGTTTTTTCCGTGACCTCATAGAAGCTGGCGAGCACACCTGTGGTTTCCCGCGAAAGTTCCACATGACACTGGGCGTGTGCCTATTCGGCAAAACAGCTACCGCAGAAGCCGCCACGGTCGGGAAAGTTCGGGACGCTTCGCTAAGAAAGCTCAGCTTTAAGAACTATCCCGCTGTCTTTTCTGGGCTTTCCAGTTCTCTCCTTCGCCCGTTACGGTGCGAACAAGGTAGCGCGCGTGACGTCACAGCGGTAAACGTTGTCGATTGGTCACCCGACGGATGGTCGACAGCGCCAACGTGACGACAGCCTGCTCTGTTGCCTCAGAATGTGCAGGTGGTCTCGCCATCTGTTTGCCACTAACCCTTTAGCGAAGCTTCGATTAACTCAGCGTCACGCAGTCGGTGATCATAAGGGGGGAAATGACGCAACATTTCTTCGTATTGGCTGACCTGACCCGTCACTCACTGAGATTCCTCACTGAGATTACGTTTTAGTGTGATGTTTAACCTTCCCTTGCACGGCTTATCAATTTTCGACTCACCACTGCAATTGAGCTGAGTGAAGGAAAGTAGACCAGTCAAAGTCACCGGCACCGCCCTCCTCGTTCAGTTATCTAACTTCACTGCACTAGCTCAAGTCTGCCAAAACCCTCCCCTTTTCTGCGCCCACCTCACAGTTCGCCAGCCAATTCTATAACAAATTTTCAAAGTACACAATGCTGTTAGCTGTAAAAGCAAACAACAGTGACCTCTTATTAACAAGGATATAATTTCATTGGGCTATTCGAATAACACTTCAGGTCAATGCCTGATGCTTGCGTTGGTAGTTAAGTAAGTTTTACGTCGGGAGTTTCGAATGGATCAGAAGAGAATAGAAGGGAATAGAATGCAATATCAGAATAGAATATTTACTTTCAGAATGGAATAGTTTTGCGTGACAGGGCCCCTGGCATCGAAGCGCCTTCTGCAAGTTTAATTGTGGTCGGACATTCCTAATATGACAGTGATCCTCTACTTTCTAGTGCCTGGCTATCTTGACAACATCATAACGTCAACGAACAGGGGAGTGTTAAAAACACATGGTGACCTGTCGGCGCCCGTAATCATGGTGAAAGGGATCGATGATCGTCGTCGCGCGGCTATACTGATCTTTAAAATGCTCAGTCGCCCTTATCATTCATCGAGTAAAGAACTGCGAACTTCGCTGCGCTGTTAATATAAGTCGGAGCCACGCTGGCCAGGCTAGAGGATTTTCGGGCACTTGCACGTCCCAGTATGTTATGAGCGAAACACCCTTTCAGCACCCTGAAATTAACGAAAGGGTGTACTGAGAGCGTTCTGCTAAGTTATTCACCCATTTGGTAATTTTCAGAGATAGTAAAGGTGCAAAACGGCGGTACAACATCCACTTCACCCTCGCGAGTGTAATTGTCCCGAGAGTGTACCTAAATCCGCGTTAATTCGGAATAAAGGCTTCGTTTCGTTCAAGATAAGTCTGTCAACGTTGTATCAGGGTAGCGTTGATATCGGGCATTGGTGCGCAAAGCCTGATATCGACGTGCGGCAATGGCTGGTGACGTACGCTATGCGCACGTGAGCAAAGGACACCTCAAAAATTTCTTATTAGCTCTCCACTTTTTTGGGGTCAGGCTTCTAAAACAGGCTTCACCAGGAATAGACAAGGCGTGTCATCTGTGAGAAATTGAATTTCTAACACTATAGTGTTCATCGAAGCGGTTAGCTTCGTGCGTGCAACTACTCAGGATTGGGGTTTCCCTGTGCACGTTGGATTGTCGCTTCGAGTGTGCCACCTCAAACAATGCGAGGTCACGTCGCACAACCACGTCCCATGGAAAGGGAGGACCGACCTGACTGGCAAGTGGAATAGCAGGACGTGATCCCACGCGCTGCTTAGTTTACGTTCGCTGCGGCCCGTAATAAGTTTTCGCAACGAAGGACACTGCGTGTGTTTCCTCTCACTCGCGATCTCCGCGCTGCTCCGTGGGCGCACTGCTTTTGTATCCACAAGTTCAAGACACTGCGGTGCACATACATCCCGGCTTCAAGTAGAGCGGAATATCATAAGCAACCCTCCAAGTACGCCTCAAGCCTGCTAACGCGTCGTCCTAACACTAGAGCCGAAATAGAATTTTATGAACACCGTACTGACTTCTCAGAAACTTTTTTTTTTCACTTGGTCCGGGGAAAAAACGACTGAAAAATGCAAGTCACATCAGCTCGAGAGGTGTTTTGCTATTATTCCATTTGCAAAATGCATTTTAGCTGTTGAAGTTCAAATTGAAACATAGGTTACTTAGGCTATATATATATATATATATATATATATATATATATATATATATATATATATATATATATATATATATATATATTCGCGTGCGCTGGGGTTCGCTTTGAAGTGTTTGGAGGGGGCTATCGTAGGAGTCGCAAAAAATGCAGGAGGGCACGAGAATGCAGCAGCATACCATCCTTTCAAGGTCTTCTACGTCAGCCACTGCTTAAAATGCACAGCATTCCATTTGCTGGAAACAGCCAACCCTAGGTTGTTGCTGGCGTTGCCTGTTTTGAAGATGGAGAGTGGCATGATAAAAAGCATTTGCTTCAAAACTAAAACCTAGATGCGTTTTTAGCAAAACGCCTGCGTACTATAGCAGCAAGCAGAACCAAAGAAGAACCAATAACATGAGCCGCAATGTGTTTTTGAAATCATAACGGACCAACAATAATTCTTAAATGGTTGAAAAACATCCTTCTTCTCCACGCGAGCTTTGAAGAATTGGAACAGCCTGAAGCGCACGCAGTAATAAGGAAGGGAGTTCAGCGACTATAAGCAGCTTTTCTTTTCTTCTTTTTTTTTGAGCGAGGTAGCTCAACAAGGTTCAGCGATGCAGCCTTGCAGTCGACGTATGACGCGCTCAGGCGGAGCAACTACCTGCCAACCACGCTAGTCTAACCCTACCTGCGGCAACACACGACCACCTACCGCACTAAATTTCACTCTACGTGCGTTAGTCTAAACAGTAGCCACGAATGACAATGTGGCGTTGTTTGTGCAGAACCATCCCAACAGAGATAAACGAAACACATAACCACTTGAGAGCCCTACATGGACAGCTGGGCCCTTCTTGATTCACGGTTACACATTTGCGCATGCGACTTGCGTTTACCGCTTCTGTCTAGTCAAGGCAAAAAAAAAAGAACGTTGAGCTTCAGGTAAACTGCACACTCCACTTACGCGAAGCGGCTTCGTTTCACTCAAGTGTACAGTGTGCTCCTACAGATGATCATTACGCTGAAAGCATACTACCATTTTCCATCGAATGTTGGACGTGTCTGTCTTCATACATTCATTGAAAACACCCATACCACACACACGACAGCATACGCAGCAATCTCCAGCTGAGAGGATGCAACGTAAAGTCATAGAGAAACGTCGTTGGCGCGAGTTTGACCCAAATATTTGTGCGCGCGAAGCCGCAGCTGAGTGTCGAATATGAGCCGAAGAAGGCGAACTGCGAAGCCGGTGTTCGACTTTTGTGTATTAAGGATAACACATTAAAAGACGCATAAAGTGTCATCCTACTTTCTCAACTTGCTCTCTACGCAGTTTCCACCAGACCTTTGCATTAAAATTACGCAAATTCGACGAATATATTCACAGTTCATCACATCTTGTGACTTAGGGAGTAGAGTAAGTTAGCGAACGGTCGCATATTCTTTGTCACTTGCAAGAAATTCGCACCAAACGATACAAATACAAAGCAGCGTAATACTCTGTATTCACGCTTCTTCGTACCCTCGCTTATCCGTGTCGTTTGACATCTACTTCCTTCGATCATGATAAACCCAACATATCCAATCATTGATCCTTCGACAGATGAAACTCTGCGAGTCCACATGAATAGGTTCATTTTGTTGGGACTTCGCCCTCGTGCGTCAGTGGCAGGAATAGGTGTTTGCACGAAACACGGATTTGCCTGCATTCCGCTTGTTTCGTCACCCTCATATAGCTCGACGTCGGTGCTTTCATAGGCGTAGCGTTGTACTTTAGATGTGTGTGTGTGTGCGTGTATGTGTGTGCGCGCGTGTGTGCGTGCGCGCGTGTGCGTGTGAATAGAAAACATAGTGGGATCCTTACAAAGTTCTAATTTCATATTTCATGGTCGCGGTACTCGATCGTTCTCGCCAAATAATCTGCGCCCTCTCGGCACTAAACTTACAGATCTCCACCAGACAACAATCAGGCAAGAGTGACTAATGCGATGCAACGCAATTTCTTTGCATTGAAGGGTACAATGAGACAGCGCTCTTCATGTGCCAGCGCAGTAGGGCAGCTGAGCTTCAGTCGTGTTTATCCTGTCAGCGCTACTTTATGAGAAATACGTGGAGCCACCTCTGATGCTTTTCTCTGATGAGATGCGGCCTATAGATCTTATAACCCGCTAGTACGGTGTTCAATTATATAACACATGTAAATTAAACGCCTATATTGTAATGTATGTGAAAAAAAAACTTCCCTGAATCGCGAAATTGAAGCCGTAACACTAAATGCGATATATCAAGCCTCTTGATGTACCCCTACGCAACGTGTACGCTTTTCCTTGTTTCTCTTGTTTAGCACCAACTTTCACAGTTATCTGCGTACGCGTTACAGCGCCTGGCATGCTCCATTTTTTCTCCTAATGCTAACGAGGATATCGGCTGCCGTCGTTGGCTCTCTGATCCACAAAGCTCTCTTCTGTTTTCTTAACGTTACGCCTACCGCTTTGCTTATTGTTCCCGCCATTTTTGGAATTTTCCTCAACGTGTTATCAATCTTTTGTTCGCTTTTTTTTGTTATTGTTAAAATCCAAGTTCCTACCCCATATGTTAGCATGGTGGAAAGCAATGATTACATACGTTTCTTTTCAATGACAGCAGCCAGCTAACAGTCAGGATTTCTTATGCATTCCAACAAATTTTCTATTCCTTTGTAAGTTTTCTTCTCATGCTCAAGCTCCCCTGCGAGAAATTCACCTGGATAAACGTAATCCTGCACAGACTTTAGAGGCTTAATGGCGATCATTAATTTGCGTTCCCTTACCATTCTATTAAATATAGCCTTCCACTTCTGCATATCAATCTTCAACCCTACTACCACACTTTCTTGGTCAAAGTCATATTTTTTTTTTCAACTCATCCATAGTCTTGCTGAGCAGGAAAATTTCATCCGCAAACTGAATGTTGTTGACATATTAGCCGTCGACCCTCGCTCTTAAGCTTTCCAAGTGCAAGAGCTTGAATACTTCTACACACATAGTGCTTAGAAGAATATGCAGCACGCCACTTGTTGCATGTGCACAATGCGACCACTGCTGCCAGCGCCCAGCGGAGCCGCGAGTATAAGGCTACGAGGCCGAGTGTCCCATGTTATAATGAACCCCAAGGACAACCCCAAGCTCCCTCGACTGACTGCGCGTCACGCATAAAAATGTGGCATGCGAAAGTGAAAAGATTTTACTTACGTGCCTCTGCTATCAACTGTAGCGGTGCACGCTTGTGTCTCCCAATTCTTTTCACTGCTTAGTCAGAAATATTTAGAATACCACTGGTAGGTGTCGGCCCTGGTGTCAGTCCTCCGTGTGGCACTGCTAGGGAGGCTTGTGCGGACAAACGCACCAGACACACGGTCTTGCACACCGTACTCACTACACGGTACGCCTACGCGATTGCGCTTGTGCTGGCTGGCCACTTTCCCCATCCGCTGCTGCAAGCGGTTCTGCCCAGCAATCTCCATAGCGCCACCTGGCCGGAGTTGGGAGGCCTAATAACAAAGAAAAAACATTTGACCTAATGGTTACAACTCTGGGCTGTTGGGCTGGATGGCAGGGGTTTGGCCTCGCATCGGCCACTTACATACCTGTTATATTTTCTGTGTTTCATCTATTCGACGCGGCATCAGCCACTCAGTAAAGCTCAGAACGGTTTGCGTTAGGGAATAATATATTGTGGGGGTCCTCTTAGAAGCTCCTTTTCAATAGACAGCTTAATTTCGAAAGGTTTCAATGCTATAATTAGCACTACTATTTTAGAATCGACAGGTTGTTTTATGGCTTTACATTTAGTGCACCTAGTGTTTCCATGGTGCTGAAATTGTTGTGAGGCAGGGTAAGGACTAGGCTTTTTTCTTACCCATCCAACACATTCTCTCAGCGGATACACCCGTTTCCAGCTCCGGTTGTTCAGTAGACAAATTATACAATGTAAAACCTCAGCCCCGAAGATGTACCCCGCCTTACGCAAGTACTTCAAACTGTTACTGTTCGACAGGGTGTTCTAACGAGGCAACATGCATCGTACTGCTATGCTGACGGAAATTCTAAAATCATCCATGTCAAATTACTATCATGCTGCGCTTCGTTATGCAAAATATTTACTTTGTCACAAATGCAGGTCTAGAGGCACCTTGAGGCCATAAGGCCTTTTTGCCAAGGCCAGTAGCACTAGAGGGTGGTCAGACAAATCGCATTTAATTTGCAGAAAAATAATATACATTTATGTTTTAACAGACCTGCCAAAAGAGCGCATGCTGTGCCATCGAGCTCAATGGTACATGCCCGATCTAATGATGCGGAAATTACAATAGATAACCTGCATGTATTTTAGTTCCAATATTTAACACGTGTCATTATACTGTAGTATGCCTTTCTAAACGCACACAGAGGCAGCAAGAATACCGGGGATTTAGACAGTTCCCTAATGATTCAAATATTGAAAGACGTGCCAGTTAGGGGAGGGTGGGCGGGAGAGCAGGTTACAAATTTGTTGCCACTTGGGAGGAACATGAATGAACTTTTGACAGAACGTTTGTACCTTTATCTTGAGGCGACAACAACCTTTGTAACCACTTTTTCGCTTTGTTTCCCTGCAATTTTGGAAGCTGCCACACCCTCCTTCGAGCAATGGATGAATAGAGCTCCAACGACCTTCCTGGTGCGCAGCTGTCAGGTCGGATAATGCCAAGAGAGCGTGGAAGCACGTCAATACGATACAGACAGCGAGGCTACTGAGTTACGATTGGACAGCTAGGGCTCCTCAGATGAAGGCTTCAAAGTCGATATGTGTAGAACAGCAAAAGAAAGTCGCAGTTTTGCTCGAAAAGCAAATTATAAATTGCGACAGCAAATCAGTAGACATGTATATCAAGTAAGGATAGTAGTTTTATCGTCCGTATAGACACTGAGCCATTCGCTTACTAAGTGAAATACCAACCATGGTGTTAGCGCGCTCAAGCAAACTGAACACGTCGCACTGCATGAGCACGGACACTCGCTGTCAAAACGCTGGTGTGAGCAAGCGTGGGAGCAGCAGGAGCGACCGATGTGACCTCGGTGTGGTCTATCGCTTCAACGCAACAGCGGCGAGAACATTCGTATGAGTCCTCTGCAGATCCTTCTCAAGATAATGCGCGAACGACCGTGCGCGGTGATGCAAAGTACGCCCTTATTCACGGAGGCAAAGCCACCCCCCTCTCCCCCCTCGCAGCCTCCCTGCTTTCCTCCATGTATAGCATGCTAGATTGAGCCACGATCGTCAGTTCCCCTTGTGCCCGATCACGAAATGCGCAGTTGCTGACGGAGCACCACGACGACCTCTTCCTCCCCTCCCCCTGATGTTTCGTTTGCTCTCAGTTTCCTTCCTTCGCTTGCACCAGGTTGAGCCGCGATCGCTGGCTCAGCCTCGCGCACTTTAACGCGCACATACAACATATATGGCACACGGCGACAATTTTATCGCGCTTGGACTTTATACATAACCTCACGGTGACGGCGACTCCACGGTAAAACAGCACCTGGAGTGTCCACTAATTTGCCATCGCAATAAAAAGACGTCTACTGAAGGCGTCATCGTCGGCAAGTGTTTCCATCATGAAGAGGGTCCCCACAGCCTTGCCCACGCACTGATCATCATACACGTCGAAAATGTAAAGGTACAATCAATGATCCCTAAAGGTTATGCTGGTACCGTGGGCGTCATTTATTATGTAGACGCTTCCATCCCGAATGATGACTTGACAATACTAAGAAAACCAACGACAGGAAGCCCTTTTATCACAAACATTTCCACATTTGAAAACGTACTGTGTAAAGGTTTTGCTTGAAGCAGACACCTTACCTTTCAGCGCTTCCACGCCAGGGTAGGACATGTCCGCCATCCATTAAGACTATTCGTACCGAAGGCCCTCCAGTGCTTCAAGCGTTACAAGACTGGCCACGTAAAGGGTGTCTGTGTGAACAACGTTGTGTGCCCGTGGTGCTCCGAGCCCCATTCAGGAGACCCTGCCGCGCAGATTTTCTATGTTGCCCTAACTGCAATGCGGCTCACAAGGACTCATAAAAAGATTGCCCGCAGTGCCGGAAGGAATTCGTGATCTTCAAACGTATGGTGTGGGACAATTCAACTCATTTAGAGGCTGCTTCCACTCTTCGGCGACGTCGGCATCGACACTGAAGACGCTCACGAAAAACCGCAGCTGCAGATAGCGGCACGCCATATTCCGTCATTGGGGTTGTCGCGTCAACTCACGGAACCACCACGACTGATACAAGGAAAACAAAGTTGAAATACTTGCCCGTCCTCAAGAATTGCCTGAGCTACCGAGGGGACAATGCAATGCTGCGTTACTTCAAAACGCACTGACTTGACGGCTGCAGCTACTGTTGACGCGACGTTCGCTGATGATCACCATCTCATCAACGTTTTGCGGTCTCCAATGAACGTCATTCGCGTTACACTGAACACGAAAACTTTACGTGTGCGAGGCGCGATACTGGTGCTGGACACTTTGAGTACAGTGTTTGTAGCCATTGGTTGAAATCGTGGCCAGCCAGAAGCCGTCGTTCCGCAAAGACTTACGTAACGCATCGACATTTCAGTGCAGTACCGGAGGGCTTAAGACACTCATGTCGGACTGTCGACAGTTTGTGATCCTGAGTCAGTTCCCAGTTGTCAGTTGCGTTCCCCTATCAGCTTACATCACATCGTCCGGGTACAAGGGCTCCGTGTCTGCCACAAACGGAATGTTTGAATGTGCACCTCAAATAACACTTTAAACCAACGAAAGGTTTAGCGGATTTCTCACTTGGTACCACATTGCCGAGACTGCGGATGCGCAGCAGATTTTGGGCGCACATATGCTTTGTTCCGAAACGTAGAGCAGATTACATGGGAATTCAGCGAGGCTTACAATATAAAACAATGGGAATATATGTGTTACCCAACCATCTATAGCACTACATGAGAAAGCACTCTCGTTTCTTTAAATTTTTGAGTGGGATGACTACCACTCTTTCGTATCTTGGTACCGAGTGTGTAGAGCCCTGTTTTAACATGCATGGTTATTTCGGTTGTGTTAATGCTTTAATACGGTCTCCGCACGCATGCGCTAGTCTAACTACGTATTTGTTTTGTTTTTCTGAAATTAACCTTCCGTCGTCAGCAAGCACTCCCGGTGTTTCCTTCCTTTGTCTCCGTCTTTTCTAGTCCTATATTTTCAACACGCGGATAATGCAGCTAGATTATCGTTTTCATAGGACGGGATCTTACGTAGCTTCATCATCGAGTGCCACCTGACCATGAGAACCAGTGCGCGTTTCTGACAGTGAAGAAAAGCACGCTCACTTTCACAGTAGTCGGTGCCTACATATCGCCATCAAGTCTGACGGAGTGTAAGAAGTTACGGCGAATCACGACAATGATTTCACAGCTTCGGATGATGACTGGAGATTTCAATGCTCACCACTATATCTGGGGAGACTCCAATATGAGCTCGACGGGCAGGAGAATATCGTCATTTGCCGCCGAACAAGATCTCTTTTAGTTAAGCCCCACCTATCTGTGTGGAATATTTTACAGTAACTGCCTAGTACTTACCTTTGTTTGACGGGTGGCTTCTGAATATCTAAACGCGGGGCGAATTCACCACCTACCCACTTATCTTAGGATTGGAGGGCTGGCGCACTTCAAGTTACCCGGCATCACCCAATGTATCGACTGGCCGATGTTGAAATCAATTGTGGAAGGTGGTTGTTGTGATGGCTTGTTGTCTAGCCTAGAGGGTACTACAAAAAGGGCTCTAGAGGCTGCCACGCATTTGCTTTTGAAAACGTCTATATGCACCGACTACGACATTGAGCCGGAGAAGCTTCGTGCAATTTGTCGCCGTGCAAAGCGAAGATATAAGCGTGAAAATCCCTTACATCACTCGAGGCTGGCCAGACGAACTCAAAAGAAAACTTAGCGTCACATGAACAAACTCGCATCGCAAAGCTAGATGTCTCTGGATCCACGAAAACCTTTGTTTCACATATGGAGAACTGTTTGTGGTCTTTGTGGAACCCCTCAGCAATGCCACCCTTTCAAATCTTTGGTCCTTCACCGACAATGCAGAGAGATTGACATCGCTGACGATTTTTGAAGTAGGATTGCTGGCGAAACTAGTGCTGCTAGAACATTGACGCTCGACCGCTCACCCAGATTCACCCAACCCCGCATGAACAGTCCCTTCTCTTTGGACGATCTCGAAGCTGTGCATGCCTTGTGCAAGTGTTTATCATCACTAGGACCTGAATGTATACCCTACAATGCCCTATGTAATCTTGGCGAAGAAGCTCGGAAGGTGCTCCTGAAATTGTTCAACAGCTCCTGGCAGACAGGCATGGTGCCCTAGGAATGGAACACCAATCGCCTGATTCCACTGCTCAAGCCTGTCTACTCGCCTATAGACTTTACAGCATACCGAGCAATTGCACTTTCCAGCTGCATCGGAAAGCTAATCGAGAGGATGGTTGTAGCACGGTTAGAATGGTAGATCGAACATTACGAGGTGTAGACGCAATGACCGGTTCAGGCGTGGCAATCCTTCCACAGACAACGCTGTCAACTTGGTGACGTAAGTCCAGCATGAAAAGAACTGCAAACGATTATGTACTGCCCTGTTACTGGGTGTTAAATGAGCATATATAAACACATGGAGCGATCTTCAGAGCGTTAGAGGCAGTAAGGCGTTTCTTATCCAGAAATCGATCTATTCCTGCATCAGTTGGTACCTACAGTCTCAATGAGGATAGTCCAACCTCCGAGCATTCGACATACCGTGGGGTCCCCAGGGCTAAGTACTGACCACAACTTCAATCTAATACTCATTAGACCCACCGACATCCTTCCATGCAGCGTTTCGCTCTTCCTCTATGTCAACGCAGTTTGTATTTGGACGTCGGGTGTGATGTACGTAAATTCATCGTTACATGCGGTTTTAGAAGGCAGGCAGTTTAACATCATCGCTCGTTCGAGAAGAAGGACTTCCAATATCATGTGAAAAGTGTGCAGTAGTTGCATTTGCCAGGGAACCAATGTCCGCCTACGTGTTATCTGTCAACGTACAGATGACCTCGTACAGCACAAGTCACTGATTTCTGCAGGGGCTAATTGACAGAAATCCCTCCTGCAGCGCTCTTGTCAATAATGTGAAAACACTTCTGACGGGAATTGGACATATGTTTAGATCCCAAGCAGAGAAGATCTGCGGAGTGTCAGTAAACTTCATCCTGCAATTGTACAGGTTCGTCTTAAATGGATTCCGGCGGTACAGCCTCCCTGTCATTTACAACACCGGTAGAACTAGCTTGAATTTAATCCGAGGTATACAAGCCGAAGTCCTGAGAATATGCCTTGGCCTACAGCCACCGACAAATGTTATCGTATGTAATCGATAAAGATTACACTATCGCACCAAACATTATCAATGAAACACTACGGCTGCACTTCGTCCTGACCACCACACTCCATCTCGATAGTCTTCCTGCAGAAAGTCCCCACACGATATTCACTACAATCGTCTTCAAGCACCGTGCCTCTCTCACGTCAGGATATGTACCTGCGGTAACGCCTTCAATTCCTCCATGGTGTTTCGGCTTTACTCATGCAAACCTCACAATCTCGAAAATTCCGGAAAAGTCAGACTTTCCGCCATCCGCACTCAGGCAACTGAGTTTAACCCTCTTGTACGACATACGAGAAAAAATACAGCGACTGCACGCACTTCTATAGTGATACCTTAATTACATCAACCACTTCCGGTGACGCGGTCGCTATACCAACAAGGGACGTAACGCAACAGTCAGAGATCCCTAGAATACAGAGAGCCCTGGAAAATGGGTACTCTTCGGCCATTCAAGGCTTGTCTTACAATGTTTGTAGTCGTTTCGCGAATGAATTCACGATCAACTGACGTACGAAATCGTGGAACTGATTCATCACTTCAAATAAATATGCCATGATATCTCTTTTCTATGGATACTATGCCATTGCAGTATCAAAGGAAATTATGACGGCGGTAAGGCATCTCGGATGTCAAACAAAGAGGAGCGCTGCGTCCCCGTTCCTTTCTAAGAGAGACGATGCCAGACAGTATCACATTCTAGCGCGCACAATCGCGTTAGCTGAGTGAAGCACCACACGTACAGGGTGCACCAGACTGCACAGACTAAACCCTTCGCTGCAACGTGGACCCCGGGCCGCACTCTACCGACGTGAAGCGTCTCTTCTGTGTCGGTTGTGATTAGGACTTCCCTTCACGAAAGCTTATTCAGCACTAATTGGAATGACTGAGAGTCCTGCATATGGTGTCTGCGGCTGCGAGGACAACTGTGACCGCCTGTTGTGCCTCTGTCCTCAATTTGAAGCACAAAGACGAATCTGTGTCCAACATATTTAAAAAACTAGATGATCACCGCCTGAATTAAAGGACAAAACTAGAACACGGCCTCGATCAAACATCGGCTCAGAAGGCAGTGAAGCATTTTTGCCCTTTCTGAGGACGTCTGGCTTGCGCAAGTGCCTTCGACTCCAGAGCGCTGTCGGCGCACGCCTCTCTCCCCCAATCTCTCTCTCCCTCCATCACCTGCTTTCTATTCCCCTGCTCCCTTACCGCAGCATAGGGCAGCCAACGGGACTCTTGATTGGCTAGCATCCCTGCATTCATTTTTATCTCTCTTTCTTGTTACCACTTCGCTAATAGTCGCTCCTGTTGGGGTTGGTTACAGTTGACCTAGTACATATTAGCCAGTCGAGGAAAAGACAAGCAGTTTGGCGCAGTACAGGCGCCATCGGTATTCTTCTCCGTACCTCCTCTTGTTATTCACTAATATGCATAGGAAAAATCACAGCTTAATCTCCAAGCAACAAAGACAAGTAAACTGCGTTTCCGGCAAAGGGGACTCTCACTCTGACAAGTGCTACTTCACCGACAGTTTATATAACCATGTCACATTCAATTAGCGCATGTCGTGTCCTATTCTACGCATACTGTCTTTTTTTCTAATAAGCGTCACGTAATCCATGACAGGCATCGCAAGAGCGCTGCCTGTCAGTTCTGCTTGAAACCTAATTGTGTGGCAGGCCACCGGCTCCCAAATGCACTCGCTAATCCTTAGTCTGAAACCATATAGGCAGGCTATAAGCCGCCCAAGCTTAATCTGCAATGAGAAACTCCACCACGCCAACTCGTCGCGTACTCCTCCTGCCGACATCGTACGAAACTGGGAATGCAGCATTCAATTTCAGCGCTGAAATTCTGCGGGCACTGTCCGGTGTTCTGCCCGGTGTTAAGCTCCATGCATTGTCTCCCGGCACGGGCTGGTAGCTCGGAAACGTGACAAAGTACGTTGATGCACAAACAATAGAGCAAAGTGCGTAGAATCGCGATGTGTTTTGTGTGAATGATTACATCCAGTACTTTTGGTAGCCAGGATTACTTGAATACACATGCTGAGACGTGCTTTAAAGTTGAGGGCTCTGGAAAACTCAGCCTTGGAGAGCAACGTGATTTATTAGGTGCGTATGCGGGTATTTACCACCATCCCTATAAGTGACATGAATCTTGAACATTATTATCTGCGTTGAACGAGATATCGGTCCCTGTAGACGGTGTCGGCTTAACTCATTAATTTGAATACCAAACAATTATTGCACAACTTTCGAACAAGGAATAGAGAAAAATTATGCAGATCCCAAGTACTGTGGGAACTTAAGTTGCGCGAAGCATTTTGCAGGTAGCTGGCCCTGGCGTCAACCCTGTGGTGGTTTGCCTCGACCAGCTCTTTCACTCTCTGGATGAGTTCGACCAGGCGTTCATTGTGCAACTCGGACATACTGAAGGTGAGAAAGAGCATGGGCGTGCCTAGCGTCTCGAAAACTGTGAACACGTTCCTCTTCCTTTACACCCAATAGCACCCCAGTAGTGCGCCATCCTAAGATTTCTCAACTCCTGAGCAAAGTAAAGCCTGATTTTCGCACTGAAGAAAATTTTTTGACGAGGCTCCGGCCCTCTAAGAGCTTCTTCTCTAGTGTCAAAGGCCGAGGTCATCGATCCGAGCCTCTGTAATAAGCTGGAGTTCGGCGCTTTGTTGTACATAGACTTGATGTGCCGAAGGTAAGAGCAGGCCTCGATGCTTGATTAGACGGCATCGTAAATACAATAAATGCCGCGAAAGTGCGATGCGAGCGTGAGGTAGGAACGAGATGGTGGTGCATCGCTGTTCGGCGATAGGAAATCAATGCTCGTGGGACACTTGCTTCAGAATCGAAGTTCGTACGGAGACAATCACCACCCGACGTTCCGCCGCCGAGATGGCTGCGTCTCCTTGCGCACACCACCTGACCCGAGCGGAGGCAGTAGACGAGAATCGAAGGCGAGAGTCGGATGCTGAAGCTCGAAATGACGACAATGCAACGATCCGCGACAGTATCGCGAACACGAGCCTATATACCCAGCTGCTCAATTTGGCAGGCGCCGCCCCCACCGCGGTGAAGGAGTCTTGACAGATTGATAGACACCCTGAAAACACTTGAAGTTCGCAAAGAACGCTTCGCATAAAAACGAATGCAGCGACAAAAGTTCGTTAATCGCATGTGCTCTCAAACAACACAAATAAACGAGAACAAATATAGCCGCTTACAAAATACAATGTTCTGGAAATACTGATGACCTACGTTGACGCTGCCGAAAATGGCGCTCGTGAACACGCGCACAAGAGCCTCCAGATCCTAAGAGAAACGGATAAGGCTGGCACAAATACGCATCGTGCAGGCGCTAAAGAAATGGCTTATTTCTACATCTGCAACGCTTCAACGCGATCAACGTTACAATAAGATTTGCGGTATTTTGTTCGACGGTGCATCCCTTACTTCAACGGCCATGGGATTTGGTTAACTCGACGGAATAGCTTTTATTCTGAAAAATGTGCTGCCGTAGCCTGCGCTCACAAATTTGCGGACAGCGTGCGCTGGAGTAGCCCTCACACAGGCTGTCACCTGCGAGCAAAAATCGGCAGAATGGACTAATGCTAACTCCCACTCAGCCAGGACCACGCAAAGAGGTATGGAACGAAAATTGTTAAGCGAAACGTCAAGACACGAAACATTAAGTGAGGCTGCGTGCTCATTCCTAGTTATGCACACTCACACTCGTCTGCCCTCTATCGCGTGTCTTCTCGCGCTGCTGTACTCACCAAAGTTCACATCCGTTCGTATTCTCTGCTCTTTCCACTCAGTGCTAACTCGCTCACATGCTCCCGTCCACTCGCACTCTCCCACTGTGAATCGCCTTTACGGCCACGCCCGCCCCAATTCACCCTCACTGACTTACTCCCGTACTTAAGTAAACCGTCAATCACTCCCATTCATCTTCACCCACACCAAGCCTCTATCTCCCGTCTGTGAGGTGGGCATAGAGCGATGATCAATCAGTGAGTCCTTGAGTGTGACTACCTATTCGTGCAAGTCCAAGGAATTCCTCAGCAGTGACTCCGGATGCCACAACTCTAATTTTCTGGCCCAACACGGATCTGTTTATCACATACTATGGACTTGCTCAGCCTCATATAACATCCAGGAGCCATTGGCTCGACGCAATGTCATCTGTAATGAGCAGCCTGCTGATATCAGCCCGGAACTTCCAGCAAACTGTCACTACAGAAGCTTTTAAGGCGAAAGCCTTAGGTGTCCATGTTGGCGATGGCCTTGGCGGAACTGTACCGTAATCAGAAATGGCCGGCGCCGCGAAGAGTAAAAACACGTCAAAAAGGCTCGGATTGAAGTCATATTTCACAGCAAGCTTCCTTTAAACAAAGTAAATTACTGGCTTTGAAGAGAACACTGGGTAAATTTCGTCTGGATGGGATTCAAGCCCGGGCCTCTGGGATGAGAGACAAGCACGCTTCCCTGAAGCCACGTCTGCTACATGGTTCTCGCTTACTAAAGCTTTGCCCAGTTCGTGCCTGATTGCACACGTGAAGCCTCAGCCATCTCGCTAACTAGTGCGTGCGCCATGGGCGGCGCATGTGAAGGTGCGGAGGAGGTGGCGCCACGTCATGAATATACTAAATGAACACGTTGATGACTTTCCGAGGGCTACAAACGTAGAATTCTTTCGCATTCCTCACGTTAGCAGTCTTAGCTATACGCTGAATTTTTAAACAGGCTGCAGAACTCGAGGGCCATCCACGCAAATAATTTTCTCTTCTGCTGCCCCATATCACAGCCTTCTTCGAATTAAATGGAAATGCTTATGACTTCGCTGTGAAATTGATACGAATGGCTGAGCTGAAGGTAACTGAACAACTTATTTAGGATGCGGGAACGAGGTTATTAGTTTACGTGCAAATATCGCGGTTTGATTATAAGGTACGCCGCGATAGGCAACTCTAGAATAATTTAGAACAGTTAAGATTTTTTATCGGGCAACTAAATATAAGTACACAATTCCTTTTTCTAATTGCTCTCTCCTCGAAGTGCATCCGCTAAAACCATGACTCTTGAGATCACCAACACAAACCATATCCATTTACAAAGCCATTGCGTAGGAAGCACGAAAATGGTATTCTTTGCTGGAATGTAAGCAAGCTTCTGACGAAGTTGATATCAAGTACCATAGCACGATGTATTCAGTGAAAGGTAAGCAAGGTAATGTCATCAGCAATTTTTACAGTATAGTAAAAGCTGTCAAAAAACTCTGTAGGGGCCAATACAGTAACCACAGCAGCCACACGACCTCCATTAGAAGTAGTAACGAACAGGATACAGAGGCTGCTTCTATACCCAGCTTTGATTTCAGAAGGGCCTAGCAAGACATGTCCTGGTGAAAAGCGGTAGGAGGAGATGGAATAACAGTCGGTCTAAATAAAGTCGACTGTTAATCAAAGAGTTCTGCTTGAAAAGCTTGCGATCCTTTATACGCAATGCCTCACAACTTCAAGTTTACCAGAGACCTGGGAGAATGCCAACATAATACTAAACAATAAGAAGGGAAACGTTAAACAATTGCACATTTATATGCCCGTTAGGTTGCTTTCAGTGTTGCATCAAGTACTCGCCAAAATATTTTTCTCACAAAATCAGGGCGACCCGACTTCCATTAACGGACAGAACAGACTGGCTTCAGGAAATGATATCCTACAATGGATCAGGAGCAGAAAAGTGCAGAATCAGGAAATTGGGAAATTTCTGGAGTAGAATCAGCCTCTCTATATGACTTTCACAGATTATGGAAAGCCCTTTCATTCTGTACAGATATTAGCAGTCATGGAGGCATTCCGAAATCAAGGATTACAGGAGATATATACTAACATCTTGGGAAATGTCTACAAAGATTCCACAGTTAGCTTGTTTCTACACAAGAAAAGTAGAAAGTATTTATAAATAAATGGATCGCGCAAAGAGACATGATCTCTCCAATGTTATTTACTACATGCTTACAAGTATTCAAGATATTACATTGGGTAAACTTAGGGGTGAGGATCGACGGAAAATATCTCAACAACCTTTGGTTTGCATGACATTGTACTGCAGAGCAACAATAAGGATAAATTGAAACAAATGAGTGGGGGCCTTAAACGAGAAAGCGTAAAAGTGGGGTTGAAGATTAACATGCAGAATAGGAAGGTGATGTTGATGTTGATGTTGCGTTTAATGGCGCATAAGCAACTAAGGCCATCATGCGCCAACAGCAAGGTATAATGTAGGGAAAAGCTGGGTAGTCTCAAAAGGTCCTTTTCTGATAGAGGACCCCGAGGATTCCAACAAATTAAATAAACACCTCAGCGTTCTTCTCGGACATGAGAAGGTGGACGAGGTGTGTCACTGGATGTGAAAGAGAACAAGGTCAGGCTTTACAATTTTTCAAGAAAACCGGTTTCTTTTAAAAAGCTAAATACATGAATTGTGTCAACCAGTGCATCTTCGCTTAAAATCAATGAAGGATGAAAAGGAATGCGTTCGCTGTAAAATGGCGTAAAATATTTTTTTCTCAATGCCTCAAGTTGCCTGCAGGAGAGTAAAATGTGGGTTACTGTGAGTTCGCCTCCGCATTTGTCACAAACAGGCTTGTCTTTTTTTGTCAGCAAGTAATTATGGGTGAGGTGCGTGTGTCCAATGCGGAGTCGACATAAGACAACTTCAATAAAACGTTCTTGGTGTGAACATGACTTCCACTCTTCGATGATGGGTTTTACAAGGCGTAGCTTATTGTTCATTTGATTGTTCCATGCGGACTGCCATTTATCTTTCAGTTTATGGCACACTAATTTCATGCAATCTCTGTAAGGAATTCTTGTGTTTTTGATTTGCTTATTTCGAGCTTTCGCTGCACTCTCGTCTGCTTTCTCATTTCCATAGATTCCTACGTGGCTCGGCACCCAACAAAACTTGATGTTTTGTCCCCGCCTCGCGGCTTCCGTTATGTTGTGTAGGATGTCACCGATTATTGGCAGAACTGCATTCCTAGGCTGAAGTGCCGTAAGTATGCTTAGTGAGTCTGTATAAATGATGCTGTTTTCAATGTTTTCATGTATTATTCTTTCCACAGCCATGGAAATTGCATGACTCTCTGCAGTGAGAATTGATGCACATTGCGGCAGCCGTACTATTTCTTCCCAGCTATTCTGTATCACAGCACATCCCACGTAGTGTGCAGCTTTGGAACCATCGGTGTAAAATGCTGTATATTCCACATATTTTTCTTTTAGTGCTAAATATTCTTGTAATATATGTTCCTGCGGCGTTAGTTTTTTCTGAAAACGTGTTAACGAGAAGTCACAAACAGAAGGCAAGCAATACCATGGTGGCAGTGGATCGGGTTTCTGGGCAATACCAGGCAGTGTGTCCGTTACATGCAACTCTTGTAATTTCTCTTCAAAACGGAGAAGGAGTGGTCTGATAGCCTGGGGTTTGTTTGTGAATAATATTCTAGATGGGCATTTGTTAACTATTGGGTAACATATATGTTTGGGCAGGGAACGGATTTTTAGAACATACGAGCATGTCAGCATGCTTCTTCTGTCGGCAAGTGGGGGTTCGTTAGTTTCTACATACAAACTGGTTATGGGCGACGTCCTGTAGGCACCAGTTGACAAGCGTAAACCTAAATTGTGTGCTGGGTCCAATCGTTTCAAATATGATGATCTGGCGGAGCCATACACTATGCACCCATAGTCTAAGGAGGAGCGTATGACGGAACGGTATATTTGTAGAAGGCATGCCCTATCAGAGCCCCAGCGTTTCCGTGAAAGGACTTTAAGTATGTTGAGTGCTCTAGAAGCCTTGTTTTTCACCGTGTTTATGTGAGGTAGGAATGTTAGCTTTTTGTCAAATGTAATGCCAAGAAATTTGTGCTCGTTTTTTACGGGGAGTTCGGTTTCATTAAGGTGTAGGGTGGGATCAGCCTGTAAACCTCGTTTCAGCGAGAACATAACGGCCACTGTTTTCTGTGGAGAAAACTGGAACCCATTTTTATCTGCCCATGTTGCTAGTTTGTTTATTGTTAACTGTACTTGCCTCTCGAATGTTGATATGCTTGCTGATGTGCAAGCTATCTGGAGATCATCAACGTAAGCTGAATACATAATGGATTTCGGAATTATTTGTGCTAGGGAATTCATTTTTTACAATAAAGAGTGTAGTGCTTAAGATACACCCTTGTGGTACCCCATTTTCCTGACTGAACTTCCTTGAGAGAGTTGAACCGAGGCGCACATGGAAGGAACGGTTGGACAAAAAGTCACGCAGGCAGTTTAACATCCTGCCACGAATGCCCAGATCCACTAGGTCGCGGAGAATGCCATACCTCCAGGTAGTATCATAAGCCTTGTCTAGATCAAAAAAGACGGCAAGGCAGTATTGTCTATGGATGAATGCCTCTCGAATTGTATTTTCAAGTCGAATGAGGTGATCAGTTGTGGAGCACGTTTTTTTAAAACCACACTGATGGATGTCGAGTAGTTCACGGGAGTCTAGAATAAACATCAATCTAATGTTCAGAATGCTCTCGAAACATTTCGCCAGACAGCTGGTAAGGGCTATTGGCCTATAACTACTGGGAGATGTCGGTGGCTTTCCGGTTTTCAAAAAGGGTACAATAATGGCTTCTTTCCAGGCCTCCGGTATTTTCCCTTGTAACAGTATCTTATTAAAAAAATTCAGAAGTGCATTTATAGCCGATTCGGAAAGATGTGCTAGCATTTCATAATGAATTTCATCCGGCCCTGGTGCAGTTTGTTTCCCGGCAGACAGTACTCTAGTGATTTCTCGATGAGTGATTAAACTATTATACGGCTCATTTGTGCTGCCACCAATCGGAAGCCTTTGCTTTTCAGCCACGTTCTTATATTTTAAAAATGGCTCAGTGTAGTGTGAAGAACTAGAGACTGCAGCGAAATGTTCTCCTAATATGTTGGCCTGTTCCTCTATACTTGTTTGGATGCCAGGGGTTGTCAGGAGAGGAATTGTAAATGGGGAGTAGCTACCATGGAGCTTACGTACCTGCTCCCACATTTTTTTTTATGTGACTGTGCTATTTATTGATGAAACGTATGCTTGCCATGACGACTTTTCGGCATTACGGCGGACGTATCGTGCCTTAGCTCGTGCCTTTTTAAAGATTAGGAGGTTGTCCTGAGTGGGATATCGGCGAAGGACACCCCAGGCTTTATTTTGTTTTCGCTTTGCTTCTTTGCATTCCCGAGTCCACCACACCTTGTGATTTTGTCTCACCACTCCTGAAGTCTGGGGGATAGCTAAACGGGCAGCGGCTAAAATACGGGTTGTGAGTTGTTCATTTAGATCATCTACACTAAGGTCTTCAGAAAAGACTTCATCCAGGTTGGCTTTTTCTCTAAACAGTGTCCAGTCAGCTGCTTGGAGCTTCCATCGTCGTGGTTTGTTTGGAATGATTGCAGGTGAGGATGGAAGAGTGATTATGACTGGTAGATGATCGCTTCCATATAGGTTATCTATGATGTCCCATTTAAAATCGTTAAAAATACAAGGTGAACTAAAAGATAAGTCAATACAGCTCATCTTTCCTGAGCTTGGGGAGCAGTATGTTGATTTGCCAGAATTCAACAAACAAACATTATTGCTTAAAATAAAATCTTCTATAATTTGTCCTCTTACGTCTGTTTTCTCGCTTCCCCAAAAACTGGAATGCGCATTAAAATCCCCAACTACCAGATAGGGTTCTGGTAATTGTTGGAATAGGTCCTCTAACTCATGAAGGGTTATTTTTTGGTGTGGTTCTAAATACACAGAGCACACCGTAATCGTTTTGTATGAGAGCAAAGTGGCTGCCACAGCTTCAAATTTAGTTTTTATTTTGACTTCACGAGCTGCAATGCCACTTTGTACAATGATGGCTACCCCTCCTGAGAGCCTGTTTGCTTGCTCTCGGTCACGGCGAAAGACTTTGTATTTTTTTAGTACACTTGTATGCTTAGGACCTAAGTTCGTTTCCTGTAGGCACATTGCTACAGGAGAGAAAGAATTGATTATCTCTTTTATATCACTAAAATTATTTAGGAGTCCTCTGCAATTCCAGTGTATTAGGAACGCCATATTGATTTACGTGTGTGGGGTCGGGATACGTTTAATTGGTTTTCGCCCCGTGATTCGGGGGTTTTCCTTATACGCAGTATCCAAGGAGTTCCGCCGTCCCTTTGACGTTGACGGCGCGGAACCACCCTGGCTCGTCTCCATTGCCTCATCAGAGGCGCTGGAGGGTCGTGCAGACTGCACGTCGGCACTTTTTTCAGACCTCTCCTCGTGGGCAGAGGCCTTGAGGCTTGCCAGCTCGAGGGACGGCATAGCCTGCTTTGCGGCTGGTGGAGCAGCGTGAGCTGCTACCACCGGGGGCGAGGATGGCTCCGTCCCAGCCTCACTATGTGTGGTCTGGGCAGGTGCCGCAGGCCGGTGTGGTGGATCGCCCTGTCGCACCACATCGGCGAAATTCATGTTCGGTTTAAGTGAAAACTTGTGTTGGGCTAGGATGCGGTTTCTGGCCTCTTTGAATGAAATGTTCTCAATTGTTTTCAATGTAATGATTTCTTTTTCTCTCTTCCATGAGGGACAAGATCTGGAGTATGCAGCATGCTCTCCTTCACAGTTCGCACAACGAGGTGCTGCTTCGCATATTTCAGAAGTATGGTCTTTGGATGCGCATTTCGCGCAGGTTTTGCGACCACGGCAACTCTGGGAGCCGTGGCCAAATCTCTGACAGTTAAAGCAACGTCGAGGGTTCGGTATGTATGGGCGAACTGCAACTTTCGTATACCCAGCTTCAATTGTCTCTGGAAGTGTGCAGCAGGTGAAAGTCAAAATTATGTGCTTGGTAGGTAACTCTTTGTTATCTTTTCTTATCTTAATTCTCTGAACATTGCTCACATTTTGTTCGGAAAGCCCATTTAGCATTTCTTCTTCGGAGAGATCCAAAAAGTCAATTTCAGAAATCACCCCGCGCACTGTGTTCAGCGATCTATGGGTTGAAATTGAGATGGGGATGTCTTCAAACGACAAGATATTAGGGAGTTTGCACACTTGAGCTTTGCTTTGGATTTCTAGCAGTAGGTCACCGCTAGCAAGCTTTGTTATTTTATAGCTGGTGCCTATGGCTTCTTTCAGACATCTTGCTACTGAGAACGGAGATAACTTTCTAGCTGGTTTTTCTGGCTTTTCACTGTGTATCACGTGATACTTAGGGAAGACTTCTTTGGTTGTTTGGAAAAAATCAGCAGTAACATCGGTCCGCCCTCTTTTCTGAGGGCGATCTGGTTTGGAAAGAGGAGGTGCCATGGGAAAATTTATTATTCGGCCGCGGTGCCAGCCGCCCACCATGGAGCCCTACAAGGGGACGGGAGAGGAACTTGTAGGCAAGTCCTCCCCACGCCAGCTGTACAACGCAACTATAACCAAATATGGCTGAACTCAGGACAGCTCGCCACACAAGGTTAACCCTAGCCACCAAGGAAAAAAGGGAAAACGCAAGAAGAGATGAGGAGACAGGAGAGTTGTGAGAAAGGAGATAGGAAAGTGAAAGATATAGGGGAGGACAGGAAAAGGCGACTGCCGATTTCCCCCGGTCGGGTCAGGCCGGAGGTGCCGTCTACGTGAAGCAGAGGCCAAAGGAGTGTGTTGCCGCCGCTGGGGGGCCGTAAAGGTCCAAGCACCCGGCATTGACTCAACTCCCAGAATCCCCCTTTCCCCGGACACGGCTAAGCCGCGCACGACTACACGCGGGAGGGTCCAACCCTCGTGTGCTCGGGTCCGTGGTGTCGCAACACACCAAACGCCTGCTGACGCAGACGCCCCTGCGGGGGGAGAATAGGAAGGTTATGTTCTATACCCTCGTAAAGAAACACGAACTGATGGTCACGAGTCAGCCTCTAGAGTTTGCGCTGGAATACGTTTATCTAATTCAACAACTCACAAAGGGCTTCGATCAGGAGAACACCACAGTAGAATGAAAATTGGTTGCAGTGCATATGACAGGCACTACCGAGTCCTGACTGCGAGCTTACCACTATAATCAAAAACAAAAGCGCTGAATCACTGCATTCTACCTGTGCTAACATATGGGGCAGAAACTTTGACGTGCACAAAGAAGCTCGAGTGAAATTTGAGGGCCACGCAGAGAGGTGTGGAACGAAAATTGTTAAGAGACACATTAAGAGACAGGAAGAGAGGTTTGGGTCAGGGAGCAGATGTGGATAGCCGATATTTGAAGGGACGTCAATAGAAAAAAAATGGAGCTATGCAGACCACGTAATGCACAGGGCAGATAACTGGTGGACCATTAGAGTTACAGAATGGGTACCAAGGGAAGGAAACTGCAGTCGAGGATGGCAGCAGATTAGATGGGGTGATAAAATTAGGAAATTCAAAGCGCATCTTGGAATTATCAAGCGCAAGACACGGGTAGTTGGACATCGCTGAGAAAAGCATTCACCACGCTTTGCACAGAATAATTCTGATGACGATGACGCTAATACGGCGATGTTATAAAAAAGGCAGCTTGGTGCCTAAACCTTGGACTCGCAAGCCTATCAGGGTCGCTAAGGACAATGACACTTTCGGACTTACCTATTTAGAAGAACGGCGGAACAACTTAGAAATTTGTCATACTACATTGCAGATAGAATTTTGCGCTTCCAAAAATATTTATCTTAGTCCCTCAGCAATTGTACTATTCATGTGGTTCATTCATGCATGCCTGCAATGCCTGCATTCATGCAAAGCGGCAGGAGAACATGGAATAACAGTAGATTTAATCGTAGATGACGAACACATAATGCTTCAGAAACTGACGGCCCTCTTTACGAACATCCATCGACTTCAAAGGTGTCAGAGATCTGAGAAAACTCAAACATTACACTAATCCACCAAAATGAGAGACGTTAAAGAAATAAAAAAAATTATAGTCCCACTAGCTTACTCACAGTATTCAATTACATATTGCCAATATAATTTCGAATAGAATGAGGGAAACACTGGACTTTAGTCAGCCAAGGGAACAAGTTGACTTTAGTATGGGATACTTTACGATGGATAGCATCCATGTCATGAATAACGTAATCGACAATCCCGCAGAGTACAATAAGCCTCTCTATATGGCCCTCATAAATTATGAAAAGGCCTTTGATTCAATAGTAATACCAGCAGTCGTAGAGACGTTACGTAATCAAGGCGTATAGGCCGCATACGTAAATGTCTTGGAAAATATCTGCAGGGATTCCACAGCTACTTTATGTCTCCAGAAGTAGGAAGATACCTATAAAGAAAGGGGTCGGACGAGGAGACACAATCTCTCCAATACTGTTCACTGAGTACTTGGAAGTATTCAAGCTATTAAACTGGGAAGGCTCAGCAGTGATCATCAAGGGCGAATATCTCAGCAACCTTCGGTTTGCAGATGACATTGTCCTGTTGAGCAACACTGGGGACGAATTACAACAAATGATTGAGGACCTTAACAGAGAGAGTATAATAGTGTGGTTGTAGATTAACATGCAGAAGACAAAGATAATGATCAATAGCCGAGCAAGTGAACAAGAGTTCAACGTCGCCAGTCAGCCTCTTTTTTTACACAATAATAATAATGTGTTGGAGTGCATACGGCTGACGTTTTCAGCTCCTGACTGGATACTTACCATTTCCATTGAAAAGAAAAGTGTACAATCAGTGCACTTTACCTGTACTGACATTTGGAGGAGAAACTTGGAGACTGATAAAGAAGTTTAAGAACAACTAAGGACCGTGCAAAGAGCGATGGAGCGAAGAATGTTAGGCATAACTTTAAGAGATGGGAAGAGAGGGGTATGGAGCAGTGAGCAAACCGGTAGAGCCAATATTCTAATTCACATTGAGATAAAGAATGGAGCTGGGCGCGTTATGTAATGCGTAGGTTAGATAACCGGTGAACCATTAGCTTCGCAGAATGAGTGCCAAGAGAAGGGGAGCGAAGTCGAGGACGGAAAAAGGCTAGTTGAGGCGATGAAATTACGAAATTCTAGGGCGCCAGTTGGGACCGGTTGGCGCAGGAGAGTGGCAGTGGAGATTGGAGTGGACATAAGATAGGTGGGTGATGATGCTCATGATGATATTTATCATGATTATGATTATGTAGATATACGGCTGTGCATACACAAACTCGGCCAACCCCATTTATGGATTCATCTATCCATCACACTACCCTTATACAACAGGTCTATTAGTTTGTCCTCTAATCAAACCACAAGCATAGCCATACAATCAGCCACTGAACATTACGGATGCTCCGTTTAGGCAGTGATGAATACGCTTTTTTTCGCGCATAAGTGGAAGTACAAAAATGACTTGCTCCCTGAAAAATTTAGGATCATCAGGGTGCGCTGAGAGCAGTGAAGATTAAGAGGTAAATTAAAAGAGTAATGCCCTTTGTTGAGAGCTTAGAAGCTGCTTGGAAATTTAGTAGGGCATTTCTAAAGAAACCGAAATACTCAGGCATGTTTTGAAAGAAATGTTAGACATTTGCGCGTTTTCGTTTTTGGATTTTGTAACATCCGAATCAACCCTGACATTCTGTTCACAAGTACCCTGGGCTGTGACAAGAAAAAGTAATCAGCGTTTGCTGTGCTTTATTTGGAAGATATATATACGCATAGAAGTATAACGCAAAGTAAGAATAAAGGATCATTACAAAACGCACAGCCATATAAAGCAGGAAACTCGCGGTTCCGATCAAAAGGACGGCTTAGCTATTGCTAATGCACGTTTCGTAACAACTGTCTGGTAACTAACCTTCTGACTTGCTGCAGTCCACATTGCGACGCGACGTGTCTACATTACTGGGGCACCATAAAAAATAAACAAAACAGAAATGCCTGAAAATGAAAAGCACCTGTGCTTACGTGCCAAATATATTCCAGCGTGTATAGGGAATTGACTTTCTTTCTTTCTGGTCTGCAGTGATAGAGTTCGCAATCTGGCCTGAATCGGTGGTCTCAAAAGGACGTACCTATCTTACAGTTTTGTCGTTAGTGCGTAGTTAAATGACACGGCAGTTTCTTTCCTCGCGAAAACTTGCGCGCTTCCCTAACCCACTTTTGCACCACTGGCAGACAGACTGCTGAGTGGGAGGAAATGCCACCGAGGGACGGAATGAAAGACTGAGCGAATGTGCCGATCCCTTTGCGGGCAAGTGATGCAATATGTCTGGCTATTTTTCTTTTATTTATACTACTGGACACTGTTCAAGCAATAATGAGAACACTCTTGTTCTGAATAGTTTTGTCATCATATTTGATGATTAGTAGTTCGAGCACTCCTCTATAAAAAATGAAAACGAAGCCCAGAGACTTCTCTCCAGAAATCCTTAGCGATGATCAGTGTGGGTCTCCTGTTTGATTAGAGCGGAGAGGGACCAATTTTCTTCCCGTTTCCCTTTTTTCTGTTTTTGCTGTTTCTCTGCGCGCAGACACAAAAGCAAGTTGGTGGGTGAACAAGTTTCATAGCAGCGAATAATTGCATTTAAAAATTAGGGCAAAAATCATCCAAGACAATTATCTATCATGCGAAGCATTTTTAAAAGGTGCGATGGCGCAAATAATCGCAAATAGTAGCGACAATTGTACGATGGCCTTGCGATGACGAGTACATGACGAGCATGGGTTGGTGACTCTGCAATGACGTCACTCGCATGATGGCGATGGCGTGACGACGGTGGCGCGACGACTATGGTACGACAATGATGTGATGACGACTACACGAAGACCATGAGATGATGACGATGTTAAAATTATTACTGATGGTATGGTGATAGTAACGTGATGACGGCTGTATGACAACGACAGCGTATCGACAATGCCATGACCACAAAGGGATGACGAAAGTGGAATCACGATGCCAGCTTGATGACAAAGATATTTTGGCAATGGGTCTGCGACAGCGAAACCGCTACGGCAAAATGACGAAGTTGTAACGACCATGAAGGCATGACGGTGTCTTAGTGATGACGACATGATATCGACTCAATGACGATATTGGAATGATGACGATGGTATGTAGACGATAGCTCGAAGACGGTGTAGTAACGACGATTTGCCTCGTGCCTGGTGCAGTCCAGTGCCTGGCGCTATCCAGTGCCTGGTGCAATCCAGTGCCTGGAGCAATCGAGTGCCTGGTGCAATCCAGTGCCTGGTACAATCCAGTGCCTGGTACAATCCAGTGCCTGGTACAATCCAGTGCCTGGTGCAATCCAGTGCCTGGTGCCCTGGTGCCTAGTGCCTGGCAGATCCAGTGCTCAAGTAAAACTCTTGCTTGGGCTAGTTGGTTCATGCTTGAAGTAGTAAAGGCAAGGCGCAGGAGACCAGGACTCAGGTCCTGTCGTTTGTGTTCTTCCCGAGTCCTGGTCTTCTGCGCCTTGCCTTTACTACTTCAAATCCAGTGCCTAGCTTCCACTGTATTTCCAGTGGCACTGAAAATTCATTCTGCTGTTGCAGCTCACGTGTGCGCTCACATGGATTACCTGCTGCTACGGCATGCCCTAATTGGCTTTATACTCGCTGTTTGTTCGCACTATGTCCGCAAGCGGTCAATATGACCGCCTTAATTCGAGCTACATCTTCTGCTTTTTTTACCGTGCGCGATACTGACCAATCGGACCGCCTTAATTATAACTATATCCCGGGTTTCCTTGAACTACATCCGTTGGATTTCGTAGCTTCATTATCTCAGAGACCAGCCCACAATATTCGGAGTGCAAAATGGCGCGTCCATGAGCGTCGCTTGATTCTGTCCTCGGCTCTGACTAGGTAAATAAATATGTGGCATTTGAAGTAGGGCGAGTTACATAAAGCGCCGACAAAGGCATACTAGTGGAAAAGAAGGAGCAGTGGATTCCTGTTACGCTATTATAATTTTAGATTTCGGTTTATCGTCAAACTAAGACGACTCCAATTCTTAGCCATACCATAGCTCTCAGGTGCTATGAATGGCGAAAGTTACTGAAAAAAGTTGGCCAGATTCCACGGACTTTTCGAATTGATGTTAAAGTGTTTGAGAGGTAGCTGGCTAACCATTACCTAATGCTGTTTTGCAACGTTTTGACAGATGGCTAGAACATGTTTTTGTATGACGAGCCCTTGTTTTGGACGCGAGTGAGTCAGTAAGGACAGCAGCATAGTGATGGCGAAGGCATGATTTATTTTTATCCGCATACCAGTTATATGGACACTTCAGGGAAAGTTTACCCGGTCTCGCCGCCTTTTCCATCGTTGTGATGTTCTGCATATAGAGCTCAAATGCGATACAGCACCCAATGGCAACCTGTTCGTTGTGGGCTCTACACTGTGAACTGAAATAACTCCCAGGTGGGAGTATATTGCTTGTCCTCTAGTGACCCCTCGGTTGGGAGATTATTATGCTTCGTATGATCGGAGTATAATTTTTACTCCGTGTGAGCGGAATGTTTCCGTTTTACTTTGTACTGGACGGAGACTTTTCGAGGTGCAACGGGAGTATAAAGGTACGGTGTTAGTGTGTGTGAAGATTGCGAAATACACACACAAGAACGCGTCAAATTCAACGAAACAAGTCAATGAAAGCACATAAATGAGGACATACATAAGCATTTCAGAAACGCCAATGCAGAACTCTGAAAAATATCCAATATACACGCGACACACAAGAAGCAACGCTGCCGGTATATATAACCACGCTATTGTGTGCCTCAAACCACCTAGTGAGCAGCTGTGCTGTTTTCATAATTACGACTCACATGCTCGCTCATACGAGATATTAATCAGAATTAACAGAAGACCTTAACACAAAACTGTCAATTCAAAATAGTTAGAGAAGAATTAATGGCGTAATTTTTCTCAATTAGCATGCCATTCTGGGAGTTCTGGAGCGACTTTGTACACCGCCCCCGCTCGCGGCCTAAATGTAGTGCGCTAGATACAGTAAGCAAGAAAAATGTAAGTGTGTGTGCGTCATGGCAAAATTAACTTTGTGCGAAATAGTGCAAGAATTTAAGTGGGAGCATGACCCACAGCAGCCAATGTAACACCGAAAAGTGCGCAGTCATACATTTTCTACACCGCACTACTTGCTGAGCGTCCAAGCAATTTTTCTCGGTTTTAAAAAGGAGCTACATCGCTGACCTGTCGGGCGAATCCTGAAACGCGGAGCCAGTAGGCATGCGTTTAAATAAGTGTCTGGGATAGAGCGTAATCTTAATGCAATATTAGAAGCAATGGCGTGACCAAAACCGAAATGCGCGATAACAATTCTATTCACATCGCTCAGTAAGAAGCTTTATTTATAGTACGCATACTTATGTCCTACAGTTATTTTTTTCTTTCGTTGGGGGGGAGGGGGTGAGGGCGAGGATATCCGCACACAGATACATAAAAACAGTTGCTTGATGTCCGGTCTTTCTCCCTGGCCACACAGCACCGCAACGAACTTGGAGAATGCCATTCATGTGGGACTAACACAGACGTTGTCGCTCGAACAGTAGCTGCTGTTGCCATTGCTACGCGGTCTTTTCAAACATTACACCAGCTGTTGTGAGCATCTACTCACAAGGACATACAAGTCGCATTTCACGTACTGAAGAACAGAAGCCCCGGTCACGCCGCACGAAAACACAGTCGGAACCTGAGCCGACATAACGAGTCAGTGAGCAGCTTCGAGGTATACCTAAGCATTTGTCCGCACATGAGAACGTTGCTCTTCCATTCATCGTTGTCAGCAAAGTGATCCCAGCTAACGCACTTGAAGCTGAGATGCAGTGAGCTTCAGGCACGCCTATAACAATTTCTGGGAGAAAATACGGGAAACAAATTGACGAAAAGCTGTCACGGAACGACACTTCAGATGTAAACAACCCGTCAGCCATAAGCACTGCCGACTCCGCCGAACGCGCCCGGTCGCTGGCGCGGCGCACAGCCTCATGGGAAGTGCCATGTGACTAACATGTTTCGGCAGAGGGGAGTTTCTTAAAGCTCCCTGTCGGAGTTTCACAGGAGATCAAGATTTTGAAGTGGAGTAAAATCGCGTCATGTCGCCTTAATCCTCCCGCACCTAGCCAACGTAGGCAAACAAGGAAATGGCGCTGTATTGCTCCCATACATTGGAGTAAGGGAGTAAATATTCGAGGATGGGAGGTTTTAGGGCGTAGCAGCTGGTAAAAACTCCCAGGTGGGTTTATTTTCATTTACAGTGTAGGTGCAAGGCCGTGCGTGCAAGGGGGAGCCGAGAAGCGTGGCAGCTTGATGCGTGCAGTTTTCCCTCGCGCGAACTATTGGAGTTCACGAGATCAAATGTGCGCTAGTGAAGGAAGGGTAAAGGTTATCCAGCTGTATTCAGCTGGATAACTGTTATCCAACTGTTATCCAGCTGTAACATTATATGTACTTCAAAACACTCGCAACGGTGCGCTTTCGCGCGGCTCGGCTTGATAAACTGCAGGTTGATCGATAATTGTGTGAATTCGAACACTTGCGTAGCGGTGAAAGCAACTCGAAAGACTAACGCAAAGCACAGGCGAACAAGAAGCCAACCCTGTGCTTCTCTCCTACGTGTTGCGTTTTTTGCAATTCTGTGATCATTACACCAAGATAAGTGCCCTGCATAGCGTAGGAGAGTTTTATGAGGTATTGTAACGTTCAGTTCATGCACACCATGTTTTTTTGTCCTCCTACTTCATCACCTTTCCGGAAGCTTGCTCTGTGTCATTACAAGCTTGGACGGGTAGAAGTACGATGATACAAGGATTACCGTACTTTGCCGCGCATACCGCCACGAAAAGACACTATTCCTATGCTGCTGTTTGCAAGCAAACTTACTTTACCGGTTGCCCTTTCATCGTCGTGCGTTCAGTACGAACATTGTGGCAAAAAGCGTCATACAGTAAACTTATAAAGCAACTTGAAACTATTATTCGTGGCTGCCTACTGCAAAAATAGATGATAATAATAATAATAATTGGTTCAATACATAAAAGTATCCTTTCAAATGGAGTATGCGGTGGCGGTATATAGCTGTAACCAAGCCTGTATTTTCTATTTAAATTTTACTGCTTGTCCACCACCTATATTCTGTGGCGCATCGACAAAAGAAATCACTGGAATATGCAAGCTGACATCTCTTTGGATACATAATGACGTTGAAGACATTCTTATAATGAGGAATATATCAAAGAGCATGTAAACCAAAATAAATTGCGTGTCTTGATAATATCCACAACTAAGAATCAGTTTCCAACAGCGTTTCACTGCCTATAAAGTGCATCTTTCTGCCCGCTAGGCTTTCTCTGAAGCTGTGCGCATTAAAAAAGCGTGTTGTGGTTCAGGCTGCCTGGGTACTTGAACATTCTATCAAGCACTCCACAGTTCCTACGCTTAAACATCAGAGTACGCAGTGACGACACACTTCTAAAAATATTCGGAAGTGCTACGCAACCTTTCGGATAAACTCGCGTCGGCACAAATCGGGACGTGGAAAACAAGTTGGAAGGAGATGAGGGGCGGTGGAAAGGCTACGCGCCGGTGGGAAGGCCTCTGCTCCCTCGCGCGCGTTCCCTACGCCCCCCTCCCTCATCCAGGGGGCGCCAGCGCCCGCGCTCCCTTCCCTTTTCTCCCCATCCCGGGTCTCTGACGGCGGGCACGCGTCACGACTCCGGCGCCAAAATTAGGCGGGAGCTCGCCGGGGCCCGAACGGCGCGAGACAGCGACCGCCGCGAACCGGCCTGCGGGGCTGGCCGGTGCAGCCGGCGAAGAAAACGCCGCCAACTGAGGATACGAACCGAGAGAAGTGAGGGACGCGCTTAAAACAAGAAAACTAAAGGACCGGGTGAAGTGCGGAAGCTCCGTCTTCGTGTTGTGTGGTGGTGTTGAACCTGCGGCGCTTCTTCGCTAGTGCTGTTTCTTTTTTTCTTCCGGAAGGATATGCTGTGCGTACGTCGACTAGAGTAGCATGCGAAGGGGTGGAGATATTACCTGCGTTGCCCTCCAGTAGCGGGCGCCCGGGACATAGGAACCTGCGTGAGCTGTCGGCGATGCCACATGACGAATGCGCCGGCGCTTCCCAGGTGAGCTTCTCCGGCTGGTGTGTGCTCAGAGAACGCGCGGCTTCGTTGTTTCTCTCCCGGCTGGAACGAGGTGTGGCGAAAGGGGAAAAAAAGGAAAATCTGGTGGCGTGTGTTCTGAAAGAGAAATGCGATGTGGCAACGCTGGTTAAAGCTCGATTTTGGAAAAAAAAACTTGGCGAAAAACGGAAGCGTGATGAAGAAATGTTAAAATAGGGGTAGGCGTGCTGCATCAATGTTGGCTGAAACTGTTTAAAGTTGACGCCACGTACAACGTATTTGCACATAGATCACGGGAGGCCACCATCGCAAAATGGAAAACGTCACACTTACTCTATCAACACGGTCTTGGTGCAGTCAAATTATCATGCATTACAGGCAAAAGCCACAAACACACAAAGAGAAATGTAGTACAATCGCGGGACACTTGATCCAAAACAACTTCTTTAGATGTTTGTAGTCGGAGTTCTTTTTTTTTACATAGATGTTTTCACATAGATGTTTTCAAATAAAATTGTGGAGGCCATCCTGATGTAGAAACAGCAGTTTGGACTATGCATATCACTGTGCACGATCCAACACCCATAACTTTTTCTTCCACTCGCTACTTAACAACTCTTATAATTCTCACTCGAGCATTGCTCATCTCTGTACAATCACAATAGGTATTGGATGTCTGTTGCACATGCTGCAGCAGCCCACTTTGCAGAATGCACGGGGTCTTAAGGTGTTAATCTCCAGGCTTAGCTGACGGAAGGTGTGAGAGCCGCCCTATCCTTCAATTTGCGAAGACATACTTCCTCAACTCGAGAAGGATTCTGGGAAAGAGAGCAGAGACGCGAAAGGATTAGCGCACCTGCGTCGCGACAGAGAAGTGATACTGGGGCTAAAAGGATTTAGCCGGGGGTCTCAAGCAAGAGTAGAAGGTAAAATTTCTTACGCCGAATTTCGTTTCAAATTTCTGTTCGCTAGATCCTTTTACTCGTTTTGACCAAGCAGTATATAGAGAGTCCCAGCTAACTCGAGCCAGAGCTTAAAAATATGCATTTGTCATGTAGCTGGAAAGAGCAAAGGTAATTGGTTTGCCGCCGCTAGAGAATACTCAAACTATTTCTTCATGGCACCTAATTAGATAATTAGTCTTAATTAATCACCTTCTCAAATATTTTAATTCGATTAAAAGTTTCAATGAGAAAATTGTAGAGCGACATGAGAAACCTCCGATACAGCTTTCTGTTTCAAAGTACCTGGTACGTAAAAGTGTTTTTCTGAGCGCGAAAACCTGTGAATACACGCAGTGTCTCGATCGGCCAGTTGCGCGGCAATTTTGCGTGCATTTGGGGGCTTTCCTGCTCGAAAAACTTTTATGTGGCTCGTATTGAGCAACAGAAATCTGTATCGAGAGTTTTTCATGTCGCTCTGCAATTTTCTCATTTACACTTTTCATCCAATAATAACATTCGAGAAGTTCATAAATAATTAGGACTAATTACTTAATTATGTAGAATTCAAAACATTCTACATAATTAAGCAATTAGTCCTAAATAAATAATGAACTTCTCAAATGTTATTATTGGATGAAAAGTGTCAATGAGAAAATTGCAGAGCGACATGAGCAACTATATGTTTTGAATTCTACATAATTAAGTTGTATTCCTATATGAATACACCTTAATTATGTAAAATTCAAAACATATAGTTTCAGTATCTCCAAGCGATGCCAATGAAGATTACCTTGCTTCTGCCCAGCTACGTGGCATTTGCATATTTTTAATCTATGGCGGAAGTTAGCTGGGACACCCTGTATATTATTGATGAATATTGGAGACCTGTGAAGATTGCGAATGTCTTCGCAAATTTCGTGGCGTCTTGCAAACTTTCTTGAGGTACTGTACAGGGCTGAGCGAGCCAGCGTTAATTTCGACCTTGATAAGGCTCGTAAGTGTATTCGCAGCTTTCACCGATTCATAGACGGGCTGCAGCTTATACAGTCAAGCATCTTGATATTCTGTGTTGTAGCATAAGGTAGCTCAAGTTTTAGGATGCCTTGGACTGACGAAGGCAACTCGGTTTCCGCATGAGTTAACGTCGGTGTACGCAGTGTCTATGAGGGACGGTCTTCTCTAGTGCTCTGGGCTATCACGTCGCCTGTTGCTTTATTAGGCGTGATAGTACAGTACCAAAGCGGAAGATTGTCCACCGTCGTGGACATTCGTAGCCAGTGGAGAGTATCCGTACAAGTTGGAATAGGCAGCCGCGGCTGATGGTACGTTACGTCTTCATTGTGCGAGCTTGTTGGAGCTCATTGACAAGCGCCGAGGTGGTATAACGCTGGGTGGGTTCTTCTTGTAATGTAGGAATTGGGATGAGATGTTGACAGGGGTCGTGGCCGCTTTCGGTGTCGCCTATTTCTGCGTTGTTCTCCGGTTGAACAGCGCTTGGTAAACGATGTGTGCTTGGAGCACTAAGCGCACTGGTCAGCGAGCCACATGGATGCGATAGTCCAGAGTCCTGGCGCAAATCATTATGTATGTGCAAGATTTCGGTGAACGTTTCGTGGACCTTTTAGAGACATGTCATGCCTGACACGGAGGAATGGCTTTCCAGCCTCGGGATTCGCAACCTCTCCGCTGCTGGATGGGCCGAGACATTTGAAATTTTGATTTGGTGACCAACATTTTTCACATGGTTCGCGATCTGCGTGTAGCAAGAATGTTCGGTTGAAATGGTAATTCCAGCGTGCTGGGCGCATGCGTGAAGGACATTATGAACTTCGTGTAGCCGCGGGTTTTGCGTACGAAGGTCTCTATATGCTAACCAGAGTGCAATATCATAGAGTTACTCGGAAACTTGATGTCAGCAATGTTAGTCAATCTCTATTCGAGTGGCCCAAGACCAATAGCAGGAGGGCAAGCACTCATTACGGCGGAAACACGCGGTTCCACGTGAACCAGTAAACTACGTACATTCACGAATAGTCAAAATGTCCCGAAGTTAGAAAATGACCCCGCCAGCTTTGTTATTCGAAGTAGTAGTCTAACATCTTACATGTTATTAAGTATTGTCGTAGGTTGGACATTATGATATGCATATGTTATATCAGTGGGCACCTGCCTACGTACCAGGGAACTGTCAAATGATGGGTGTAATGTTTCGTCCACCTAAATTGGCCAACCAGCTTACGTGGCCAAATCCAAATATACGCTGAATCCGATCAGAACTAGATGAGGATTTGTGTAATGCTCGAGTGAGCTGTGTGAGTGTGTGTGAGCTGTGGTATAACTGCTTGCATGAATGCGTTATTTGCCCAATCGAATTTCAATGGTATGTCCTCGCTTGAGTGATTATTTCTCTTCGGACACTTGACACCTCTGCATTCTGTCAATGCCTTCGGTCTGCTTTTTAAGCGCGACATGTGTTTTGCATCTACCACAAGAACCTTACGGGAGGCTGTGGATCTTGTGGAAGTAACGGTAACAAAGTAGTCGTAAAGCACTTTACTCGGCTAGGACTAGCACTGTCAAACAGCGGCAGACCTAATAACCTTGGACGACGTAGTAACACTATGTGAATCTTATCTGCAGCATGGAAAGCACTCATGCAACTTTGGCTAAATATAACGCGTGCACCCGCGTGCAGAAGCTCCATACAACCATCCATGGCCGTAGAGCTTAAAGGTTACGGTAAGGCAGGAAGAGAGTTCTCATCTCGAGTGCTATATTTAGCTGCAATGACGCATTCGCTACCAAAGTCAAGCCGTAAAGGCACATAAGCATTGCATGAAGGCCGGGAATTGCCTGCGAACACAAGTATAGTTGCTGAAGGTGAAACCCGGCTCGAAAAAGAAAGGAGTGTCCGCACGGCACAACAAAAAAAAAGCTCTTTTAACTACATGAGCATAGAACAACTAGCGGAGCGCTTTGCCAATGGCGTGATTTACGAGTCCCCCAGAAACTTTCAGTAAATGTAGTGGCCTAAAATCTGCGAAACATTAACTTGCCGCTGCATATGCATGACCGCGGAAAGTACGCGATTTTGGAGGATCGAGCCAACCCAACATTCTACGCCATCTTTCCCGTTAGTATCTTGCATGCTTAATAGGCATGAAACAGACGCAAAACGCACTCGCCTTGACGTCACTGTAGCCGACTTAGCCATGAAGACTACCCGAGTTGTGCATACCGGAGAAGAAGAAGCCTTTTCGCACACAGTCTCGATGATGTACATATCAGGTTCCAGGGCTGGTATGAATGTTTAATGGTCGAATCCGATGTTATAATTATTTATTTAAGCTCTGCGCACGAGAAGTGCAGATGAGGAATGGTTCCTTCAAAGATGTAGGCTCGAAGTAATATTCTTAACACGCACCTGTGGCTGTTCGTATGGGAGGCGTCAAGACAAACTCGAATAAAAAGTTCGAGCTTTGTTCGGCACCAACGCCTAGATAACAGGATCAAATCTTAATCCTCGGGACTGGCATGCCATATAATATTCGGAGTGCCAACTTGCCAACATTCGTAAATGCGCCTGCCAAGTCAACCTTCCTTTAATCCTTTTACAGTATTCGCTGTCCGGATGTTCGCACTGCCTCTGTTTTCCCTTCACCTTTGCCGACAGGCTTAGCTGCTTGATACGGTCGACTTTAGGTATGTTCAGACTGCGGTCGTAACGTTAGCAAAGCACGCATCTGTCGTAAAGCTAGTATCGCGCGTTACTACCATTAAGATCGTTAACAATTCTGGTTGTGCGCATTGCAAGTTGCACACGTTACGATTCTTAAGAGCGGCCAATCAGAGCGTGAGCTGGCCAGTGGCGTCTCAGTGGGTTTCAACATGACCAACCCACCGAAAAACTTTAAGCGAAGGCTCCAAAGAAATACGGGGGCTGTTGCAGCTCTAAAAACGCAGATACACTTTGGCAGTCATGGTTGTTGCTCTAAGTGGAAATGCCGGAAGTCCCGTGACGGGAAATTTAAAACCGAAACTGCGGCACTTCTTGGCCACGTCGTAACTGTCGTATCTGTATAACACGTAAAAGTAGCGCGCGTTCCAAAAACAAATGCGCTTGCGTATGTGACGACTGTTGCGCTATTAACGCTTCATACGATTGTAGTCTGAACAATTCAGTTGTGATTTTAGCGTTTGCGCTCCCGTTTCTTCCAAAATATCTGCACATTACGCGCGTAGTCTAAACGTACTTAATCTCTCAAAACACTTTGATGGGTATTATCACGAAAACGGTCACACTGGCAGCCTTTCAAAGACAAATGAAGAAAAATGAATAAATGAAGATTTAACAGAACTTCAGGCCTATAGAATAAAGGTGAAGAAGATGATGAGTGTCTTCGTTGTAAATAAAAACAGTTATTTCCCATTTTGCAGGAATACAAGGAAAGAAAAAGAAAATATATATATATATATATACAGATCCAACATTCATGTTGTAAGCTGAGAAGTGGAGCTTTCATGGAGTGCTTAAGGAAATGCCACGCTATTGATTATACATTGCAGGACGTCTTGCTTACTTGTGATTACCGGCCTCCCAGTGAAAACGGCAATTTAGCGCACCACCCCTCGCCCCCTCAACACCATCACGTGGCCTACTCGAGCATACATTGCAATGTCTCCAGGATTGGCCCCTCTTGCCATGACAGTGGATGCAGGGTCGGCGCGCTGACTGGTGTGCGCCGATCCGTGAGATAGGAGTAAACTTTATTTTACTCGGGGAAAGGCCGACCAAGCAGGTCTACAAAAACCCTGGGAATGGAGGCATGGAAAAGCTGGCGTTAATAGAAATTGCGTTTTTGACGACAAATATTGGTTGCAGCGATGATATTTGGGTACCATTTGTTTCGAGCACTGCGTGATTTCGTAGAAAGCAAGGGCAACAGCTAGGCTGCATGTAATGGTAGCATAGGTGGTAGTGCTGTCCAATTTATTTATTTATTTATTTATTTATTTATTTATTTATTTATTTATTTATTTATTTATTTGAGTACCCTAAGGGCCCGTTAGGGCATTACATAGGGGGGGGGGGGGCGAAAAAGTTCAAGCATGAGTGAAATCTGTACAATGTAAATATATGAAGGCATTAGGAACCATAAAAAACATCTAGCAGAAGCAAACAAAGAAAAGAAAGAAAGAAAGAAAAAGGTAACGAAATTCATACAATGTTTAGTAGCGTGAAACACGCATAAGAACCTAAAATGTGATGCAAACAATCAGTACCCATCAGAACACGAGTTTAAGGATACAATCAAATAAACATTTAGGCAAACAGCCTACACAGACACATATCAGATGAAACGGAATGAATTTCACAGAATGCCAAGCACTTGAAAACACTGTTTAAGTAAATATTCAAGAAAATGTGGGTTCTGACAGGTTGATACACTCTAAAAAGGTTAGCAGTGCTGCATGAAATGATGATGATTCCATAAGCGAGACAATGTTTGCAGGTAGCGAGTTCCATTCGGCAATAGATAAAACTAGAGGCGAATTTTGATAAGCGTTAGTCCTGGCAAATATAGGTTTTACTTTATGAACATGGTCTGTGCGGTGCTCAGCAAAAGCTAGCAGCCACGGTCAGGAAAGTGTGGAAGGGCTCACATATAAACGTTCGCTTTAAAGTTCTTGCATAGATCCCTCCCAGATTATTCTCTTCATGACTGCTGCTTTCAGAAAGTAGGAAAGCATTTACAGATTGCTCCTTTCTACCGCCGAACTCTGCCATTTTTCAGGCCGTAAGAGATTATAATCGAACTCGTCCGAAGCTACTAACAGAAAATAGACGCCTTCCGTAGTCATTGTACTGTGTGTTAGCGAAAAACACCGTAGATAGCTAGCCACTTCGGAAAGTAAATGGCTGACTGTTCAAAAGGGAGCTGTGCTTATTTTACCACTAGGATTCCCATAGTATAAGTAAAGCATATATTCTTGCAGTTAAAGAGATATTTCTCATCATCTGTGATACGAAATTATTTTCTTTTTCTGAGCATTCTCGGTGTTACTTGCTAGCCCTCTTACATTAAACACACATGGTCTGTTCTGAGGCTCTTCGCATGGCCTTGTAATAATGGCGAGAAGCGTTCGAAGCCAATATAAGATTGAACGTTACGGTCCTGTCTTTGTCAGTCTGTCGCACTTATTTCTCGATCCTGGAGCAATACTTTACAGTTGCTGTATAGGAATAATGTTGCTAATATTTAGGCATGCTGAGTAAACGATAATAAAACATCAGAATGTCCCTGTAGGCAGGGCCGCCGATTTGCAGGAGTTCACATTCTACCTACTTGCAGAAATGCGTCGTGGAGATTAAAAATACGTAAATATGGTGCAGTTCTTTGCCTCTATCATGCAGATTGGGTCAAAAGACTCACAACCAGACTTTTTCAATCATACCATTTCGCGAACCCTGATTAGGCTCCTGGCTTTATAACGCCGACGCCATAATTGGCAAAGAGCGTATGGGCTGCGCATGGCAGCCTTGGTACCAATGGACAAGACGAATTATAAGACGTCACTTCCTAAACGCCACAATTCAATAATATACAAGCAAGTACTGAGAAATTTAAGGCCATTCCGCGGAGCAGTAAGCGTCTCGCGGAGCAGTAAGCGTCTCGCGGAGCAGTAAACGTCGTGGCAAGAAATGTTCGCTATCGTCGATAGGTTGTTTTTCAAACCACAATCGGTCCCCCACACCACAACTGAAGCCAAACGTTTTGTCCGCACCATTGTAAGTATCAGCCTTCCGGGCGTGATAGCTCCGTTGTTGCTCCGCATTAATCACTTCGCTATCTGGGGGACTTTCCGCTCGAGCCCGTCGCTTACGGGCAGCTTCATCGACACGCTGCTGTCTGGTTCGTGTCGCCCACCGCTTCCGCTCACGCTCACGTCTGTGGCTCTGAAGTTGGGCCTCGTGAGCAGCTTGTTCTTTAGCAGCACGCACTACACACTGCCTATTCGGTTCTTGCAGCAGGCGCGTAAATGCAGCAGATGGCTCGTTACCAACCATCTGTCACACCGAATGATCGATGGGCCCTACGGCAATTAGCGCTCTCCCTAGTCGCAGCCACACCGAGCAGCTGCCTACGTCAGGAGCTCAAGCCGAAATCACCATTATGCTGACGCTTCGCGACACCTACAAGGCTACCAGTCACCAACAAATCATTCTCTAACCACAGTCCGACACGCACCGCACAACTGAATCCGATTTATCTGCCCGGAAAGTCCCTCTGAGATTTCGCATCGCACCCTTGTGCTCGTCCAATTTACTGGCGCGGTACCTGCGTCACTTGGCCGCATTCTCCGCTTCGCGGCACTTGTCTTCCTGCCGAGCCCGCTCCTTACGGGCAGCCTCTTGGGCACGATCTTCGCCTACTACTCGCTGCCCGTTTCCTACACTTTAAAAATGTTTACACCCTTTGGGTTGTATTTTGTCCAAAAAAACACTCTACACAAAACACAAAACACTCTACAAAATGTTTACGCCCTTTGGGGTTTGCATTTGCCACACAACAGTAATTTTCATCTGTCTTTCCCGAATTGCTTTGCTTGAAAACGTTGCGCTCATTATTTTCCTGTAGAGAATGCTCTGTCATGCTGATAACGCCCACGCCGTTCGTGACTTGAAAGTACCGGGCTCACAGCGTTAAAGAAAGGAAATGCGGCCAAAACAGATGACGATTATCGTTGCAAGGTTGATATACACCACAAGGGGTGCAGCTGTTTTTAGAGTGTAATCGTCGTGTGGGTCTTGCCCGAATGTCCTTTCTTTACCGCTGCGTGCCCGGTGCTTCCTAGTCACGAATGACTTGCGCCTTATCAGCTTGGCACAGCATTCTCGACAGGAAAGTAGCGACCGCCGCGTTTTAAGAGAGGAAACGCAAGCAATTGGCAGATGAATATAATTGTTTGGGGACAAGATAAGCCCCAAAGGGTGTAAACGTTTTTAGAGTACGTACCTGCTAGGCCATGTGTCAGCACATGCCTTACGGTTTTGCTCCAATTAATCATAGACGGGGACGTTATGCAGTATTAGCTGGTTCATTAGCTTTCCGCTTGCTACGACACGTGTCAGCGCATGCCTGACTGGTTTGCTTTGCTTCCACATAGATGGTGTGGGAGTTTTAAGGCATGGACGTGATAAAATCTATGGGAGGGTAGACATATACAGCTCCGCTATAAAAAGCAAAACAGTGTTTCACTAACAGCATAATTTTTTTTCCTCTTCTTCTTCTTCCTTCTTCTTTCTCCTTTTATTCCCCTATTCCTTTTCCCAGCACAGGGTAGCCAACCGGTACTTACACTGGCTAGCTTCCCTGTCTTTCCTCCCCTTTGTCTCCTCCTCCTTTCTTCGCCCCACAACGGCCAACGTGTCTTTCTTTGATACACTGGATTCGGTGCCACAACGTTACATTTCAAAAGCCGCAAACTCAATGCAAACTCAAGGTAGAATTATTTATACGCTGAGGAGTTTTCGGTTGTGAATAGTTCAGTAAACGATAACTGAATAAATTATTACGATACTATATAATACTCAAATATCATTTTCTCGTTTACTGTTCGAATTTATTCCATATGTATAAATAAGCGCAAACAAGTAGGTTTAATTTTCTTTGCTATGGGACGGTGTTTGAGCTTTAGGGTATTAAGGTCGTCAACAGAGGTCAACCAAGACAATCCTCATACTTGTTACGATTGTGTTTCAGCCGGAAGACATTCGCCGCCGTCATCGAAAGGTTCATGTATACAGCATTGTAGCAAAGAAAAGGGGGCTTATGTGGGAAGCTGTCAAAGCCCTTTCTAGTAAGGAGAGGAGCCGATGTTTTAATAATAAAAGGCTATTCGGAGGCTTGCGTGTTTATCAGACGCTGCCTAATTGGCGGCGTTCAGGCTAAAATCTCCACGGTGAGGCCGAGAACAATAACTACAACAGGGAAAAAAATTAGGGGGCCTGGGGGGGGGGGGGGGAGTGTTGAACATCTGCAAGCAGTCCAAACCGGCGGCAGCGGAATGCCGGCTAATTACTGGTGCCCAAAGCCCAAAGGATCGGGAGGACGTTCATCTTAAGACCTAATTGAGCGAGCCAATATGCGGTTATTGGGAGAGGTCGCGATCTCTCTGGTGATCCTGTTCTGCGGTTGTCCGCTTCTCGTTCCTGCGCTGGAAGAATGCCTCTTGGGTCCGCTTCACTTTCCACCTTCGTGTCAAGCAGGGGCACGTGTGCTTGTGCGCGCACCTTTCCCCCCATCGAAGGCGTAGTCATGCGACGGCTTTAGTCAACCTCATTAGACGCACATTCCCGGTTTTTCGGGTGCAAGAATCCAGAGAAGACCAACGGTCTATATACAGCCCATGTAGTGCGTCACAGCTCAGCTCCGACATTCACTTACGTGTGTGCTCCGATATAATAACCAGTCTAGAACATAATATTCTTGCAACTATCCTCCATTATTCTGCAAAAACAGAAATAAACCCATTACGGTTCCTTTAAGCTACCCGCCTATATAACTCCTCACCAGTAAGCCACTCAACATGATGTTACGCACGATGGCATGTTTCTCATTAGATACCTTGGTGTGACGTTGCGGTAGCGGGAGCCAGCTATCCGTTTTGAGGCAGCCTGGCGACATAAGCCACCAACATCCTTTGCAAACTCGTAATATCCGGCAGACGTTCCGAAACGGAGACTTAGCTTCGGCAGGATGCACTCTTTCATACCCGTGTTATTCCCTCCATGCATATAAAGAAATGAAATCGTAAATTATTGGTTTTACGTGCCGAAAACCACTATTTGATAATAGAGCACATCGTATTTGTGGACTACAAATTTGTTTTGACCACCTCTGGTTCTTTCACTCGCGCCCAATACTGGATACACAAGCGTTTTTGCAATCCGCGCGTACGAGAACAACACAGCTGCCAAGGCCCGAATCAAACTTGTGACATCAAACTCAGCAGTGCAACGCCATAGCCAAGCAACAGAGTTACCGCACCATTTTACGGAGAAACTTCGTAATGATTCTGCGCAGCCTACACGTCCAAATCAAGTGTCTTGAGATGAAGGAATGAAATGGGGCTCTTAACATCTCGAAGCTTGTCTACTTCAGAAGGGAGTAAGTTTGGGCATGCTGCGCGCATGATTTCATGGTGCTGCGCCCCACACTTTTTTGCCGAAAGAGTTGAACAGGAGGCCTGAAATGTGACTTCAAACTATTTTTATCTGGACATGTGCCCACAAATACTTACTGTAGCAAACGTACAGCCAAAAGAAGAAGAGTGCAGGGCTGAATTTAGAATGTTTTTTCGTTCACAAGTGTTTTTACGCTTGTGCCAACTGCCTTTGCAAAAGATATCTCCACCATCACCATTCGAATAAATTCTCTCTTAGGAAGATTTCTAGCATAAGCGTTTTATATGTGTTTGCGTGTGTGCTCATGTGTGTGTGTGCGTGTGGAGGGAGGGGGGAGTGGGGCTAGATGCGTAAGAATACACTGTTAAATACAAAGAAGGCCAAGATTCAACAAACATGGATGTCAGCTTTCGCTCAGGTATGGCAGGCTGTCGTGGATTACTGCCGGAAACTACTCTTTTTATCCGCAAGTAATTCATACCCTTCTTGACTGAAGTTGTGTGGTTTAACGTCTGAAACTGCAGTATGGGTTATGAGGGAGGGTTACTACGTCGTAGTGGACGGGTTAGAATCAGTTTGCCGCTATCAGTTTGCAGACGTGGACCTAAAGTAAAGTACACGCGCACTTTCTTTCTTTTTGCATTTCGCCTCCGTTCCTGTGAAATGCGGTCACCGCAGCTCGAGAATCGCCCCCTCGACTTGGTGCTGAGCAGCAGGAACTCACTTGCAGCAGCTGCACATCTTCAGAAATATATATAGTTCTCTGCCTACTAAAAATACGTTCTCAGATCGGAACAAGAAGGCAAACAACGGTAAAAGTAAAAGCATTCCGGGAGCATGCGCTAGTAATATCGCCAGCTGACAGAGCTGAAGCGCCATTACTGGATGCGCGTTCGTATCGTCTTTATGCGGGATTGCGAGGACATGGATCTGCGTTTAAGGAGCGCGCCGTCAGACTGTTCGCCCGCTTCCCATCCCGACGAGAATACAGGACGTTGTTTTTTTATTTTTTTTAAAGCTTTGCTGCTGCCGGGTACGGCACACGGTCATGAGTGCTGCCGCCACACGCCGGAGTTCGCTGCATAAAAAAAAAACTGCGAGAAAAAAAAGCAGATGTCTGCTTTATCCGAGACACACCGGAGCACTCCATGCACTGCGGCAAACAGACGCCCCGCATCTGGGAGTTCAGGCTAGCGTGCTGCCACGCCAGAAGAAATGTAGGACGGTCGCAGAGTAGGTTGTCAGGCACCGGAATGGAGTTGCAGGCAGATACGCACAACGTTCAGCCCCATTTTAAGACCTGCATTCTAAGCTGCGACATCAAATGTAAGAGAGAACGTTTGTTTCGAAAGCTCGCTTAAGAAACAGGTGTGCAGGTTATTTAGAAAAACACAGTTATGCACGCTTACGGCAGTTTTACTCTGCTGAAGAAGGCTAGGAATTTTTATACCATCCTTTCGTTCCCGATTTTTTTTTTTTAGGAAATGTGGCGGTACGTTTAGTTCCAAGCGTATGATACGTTTCTATCTGTGAGAAACGAAATTCGGCGCTCCAGGCAAGTTGAAACAACTGCGTACATTCAAACATACGTTAAACATGGCTCGCTGATTTGCAATAGGCTCGTGGAGTAATCTAAAGTGCTACGAACCCAAAACAATTCTGCACTTTAGTGGCCTCAATTGATAGCTGTCTGACTTGGCACGACCTCATTTTTAGGTTTCTCAAGGCAATGCGAGGGAACTGTTGCAGGAGAGAAAGGGCTGACAAAAGCGTTCCACATAAAAAAGCCAAAGAGCACATATACTAACCAGTTAGCCATAGATACACTAGTTTGCATCACTATATGTGATTTCAGTGTTTTAAATGTGTCCAGTTCACAACATGCGCTATCAACAACAGAATAGACGAACTTGTTTTAATATTAGTACAGCGGTCAGCTTCAGCTTGACTCTTCTAGCCTGCTGCTCTGTGGCCCGAAAGAAAAAGAAAGAGCGCTATGATTGGCGGCTATGTGGTCAGAACGCGAGAATAATTTGTCAGATGGACTTTGCCAACCAAGAGCCAAAACCCCGTTGTATTGGAATGGAAGTAACGCACAAATTGCTCAGCCAACTTAACCTGCGGTCTGCATCATAAGTCAGTGCCTTCAGCAATCACTACATTTTGTTGGGCAGGTTGGCGAAACAACGCTATTAGAACACGGATGCAAATTGTCCCGCATACACCGGAAATGGCAGGCTATACGAGCGTCTATGTCTGCCAATAGATTAAGGGGTTTAACGTGCGAAAACAACTTTCTGATTATGAGGCACGCCGTAGTGGAGAACTCCGGAAATTTCGACCACCTGGGGTTCTTTAACGTGCACCTAAATCTAAGTACGCGGGTGTTTTGCGCATTTCACCCCCATCGAAATGTGGCCACCGCTGCCGGGATTCGATCCCGCGACCTCGTGTTCAGCAGCCCAACATCATAGCCACTGAGCAACCATGGCTGGTCGCCTATGCGTGGTATAAGTGACACAGCGGAAGTTGAGGAACGCACTATGTTGTCACGACTGAATAAAAAAAAGTTGGAAGGTGATTCAACCTCAATTTGAAATCTATGAAAGATAGAGTCTTCGTGAGCAAATTAGGATGGGAGTTGGATAATCACATACAGTTGGCGACAACCCAAAAATTAAAAAGTATCTGCACCCACGAAAGACTTGTGAACCTGCACTTCACCTGGGAATGAGAGCTGACCCAGCCGGAGCCTGCTCACAGCTTAATGACTCTGGTCGGCTGGTGTGAATAACGCTATGCTAATTAGAAATCAAAAGCTAGTTGTTTCAAGCGAAAATGTTCCTATTGGCTAAGCATTGGCGTAAGAATGGGGTATTAAATATGCGTACACGTTAAGGTTCAAATCCGAAACGTGTGACACAACGACGGAGAAAATAATTGTCCGTAATGCAAAACCGCTTGATGACAGGTAACTAACTGAATCTAATTGACTAGATCATCTATGCAAATTTTCTCTTACTTGGACAGTGCAGATATAACGTAATTCTTATGTAGCCACCAACCTCACTTTATTGTGAGAGGCCCGCAGCGCCTCAAAGTGAGCGCACAGAGAAAGGCATTCAACAAGAGCGAACACTTCCACGAAGCCCAACTACACTTCTGGTTTCGTTTTCGGCGGGTGTTTTGAAAGCTAGTGGTACGTGTTACACCGTCTACGCTGATCGGCGCTGCACTTGTTTTTGCTTTTACTGCTGAACCGCGGGCTGTCTCGGTTAGCCATCGTTGTTTTTTTTATTTGTTTAGTGAAACAAGTAAGGTGCGAGCGATCATTACAAGCCTCCATCGATTCCGTCCTCTGTGCAACGAGCAATTGAATAAAGTAAAAGCAAGACGCCGTGTGAAACGAGGAAATGTTTATTTTGCTCCATATAAATGTTCATTCCAGGTTTTGGTGCGTTCATCCAATGCCGTGGCAACAGGTAAGCAGCATTAGCTCCCGTACGAAGCTCTGCCATGCGGCATCATGTTAAAGAAAGAAAACTGACTGCGTCACAGCAACCGAGCTGCGCTTCGCTAACTGCGTCACAACGCCGGGTGTGGCACGCGTGCCGCAAAAGTGCCGCTAGATGTATAGAAATTAAATAAAATAACGTTCGGAGTGAGAGAAAGCATGCGTCACTTTAGTGTATAGACAATATAGTAAACCTGCATGTAGAGGCGAAACGTGCGAAAGTGGTGAATGGGCGACATTACAAACGAAAGAATTTCGCTTTTACAAACATGGCGTAGAAAATACCCGACTCGTCCCAAAGAATACCACACATAAAATATGAACAAAACGGATGAATTCCTAGGATTCCTCCCATTCCCGCGCCTCACTTCTTGCGCTTCAAGCGCACCAATACACGGGCGGCTGCACGGTTCTCACACAGCTGTTTCTTCAGCCGAAGGGATGGTAAGCCAGACACACAGAGGTGGCCGCGAGACAGGCTCCTAGCCAGTCCGTGCTACACGCTCGCATAATACATCCTACTCGCAATCCCGACAAATGCGTGGGTGCATAGTCTAATTTCTGTCGCTCACAAGACAGAATTTTTGAGTTAGGTGGTCCTGGTTTTTGGGCTACTCGGCGTTACCTTTTGCGCGTTCTGCCCGCACAAGCATCACACTCCCGTGTTATCACGCTTGGCAATCTTAAAAACAAAGGTTCCGGCGCTGAGCAGACGAACATGAAGTGAGACACAAACGACACATATGGGTGCTAACTTCTAACTGTTTATTCACTAGAACCCACGCAATAACATACAAGATACCTAAATGAAAACTAATCACACTAGTGATAAGCAGGGGTGATAGGAGCTAACACTACTCGTAGGCCAGTGGCCTGTATGAATTAACATGGCATACGATCACGCGTACATTACAGGCGTAATCTCAGATTCCAAACAAATGTGACAGCTGCACGTGGTAAGCTCAGCGGTGAATACAGGCTATCAATTATGAATGACATTTCTTTGTCACTTAATGCTACTGACGGCGTGCTAAGGCACTTATTTTTTCCTCTTTTTATGAAGAAAGTCTCGGTTACTGATCAAGAGGGGAATAGCTAACGGATGCCTCAATTCGCATTAATGAAGTCATGCGAGTACAATCTTGTTACAGGCTTTAGTAATGAGATTAGCCGATCGAAAGACGCTCGATTTCCTCCCTCCGTTAATACGGGTGCGTGCAAAAGCCTCTTGTAGAAGATAAAACGCGGGAAAAAAGTGCGCAAGTAAAAAGAAAAAATTAACACGCACGTTATTCCGTACGTACATAAGCTGTCCCACAATATAAAGAAAGTCGCAGCCAGATACCATGTGCGCATTGTTTTTGCCGCCCCATGCAAATTGGCCAAAATTTGCTCTTTAGTGGCGAATAAACTTCCGGCTGCATGCTCCAAGAAGAACGTCACACGCTACGCCGATTCTGTTAGCGATATCACGTACAATATTCCCCTAAAGTGTGGCAAGGTGCATATTGGGCAAACGGAACGATGCTTCAACGATCGAGCGAGAGAACCTCGGTTGGCGGTCAACAGCTACATCGGCGGCCACTTGACAGACCACTGCAAACGCTTTTGTCACTCCTGGACAAAACGATCTTTCTAAGAAAGCAAGAAACGCCTGCAATGCATGTTTGCTCGTATGTACCCGCCATGATAATTCAGTACAGATCACTGGCCGACGAGCAGTGTTAACTCCTATCACACCTGCTTTTCTCTAATGTGATTAGTTTTCACTTAGGTTTCCTGTACAAACTTGCGTGGGTTCAGGTGAATAAACAGTTCGAAGTTGGCGCCCGTACGTGTCGTTTTTGTCTCACTTATTCGTCCTCGTCTACTTAGCGCCGTAACCTTTGTTTTTAGGTCGCGAACCAACTAGCTCAGCAACAAGTTTTGTTAAATCTTGGCAATCACTAGTCGCGTTTTCGACAACCACGACCACCAAAAGAAGGTTGGGGGAGGAGGGGGAGAAGTGGAGCATACTAAGTGTCACCCGCTTGGCCTCGTAAGTTCACTCCACGCAAACCTAACTGCGTCACAACCTTAAAACTGCCAAGCTGCTTTTCGCTAACTGCATCACACCGCCAGGTGCTCCCAATGTGCCCAAAAAGTACCCCAAAATGTACCGAAATAAATTACAATAGTGATAGGGGCTCTGAGGAAGCCTCACGAATTTGTCCCAGTTAGCTTCAACACACGCTAAACTAATTGCGTCACAGTGACGGAGCTGTTTTTCGCTTACAGCGCCACAACGCTGGGTGCTGCGAACGTACCCGAAAGGTACCACAGAAAGTAGAGGAATTAGTTAGAATAATGATGGTGGTCATAAAAAACGTCACAAGCATGTCCCAGATTCAGCAAGCGGAAAACTAACTGCACCACAACGTCCAAGCTGTTTTTCGCGAACTGTCACAGCACTCGGTGCCGCAGCGTAGGTCTAAATTGCTTGAAATGCAGCACAGACTGTCAAGCAAGGTTTCTCACCTTGCCATTGTCCAGTAGCACAGTGGTGCGGTGTCCAAGTGCAGAAGGAACGCAGAAATACGCCGAGAGCCCGAGAAACAAGCGCTACATCCAAAAAAAATAAAACACGCATGGGTTGCCAACAGGCGAACCCTCACATGAGCATCGGGCCTCGCTCGCTTCGGCGGCATTGGGCCGAATGCATTGGGCGCCTTCGGCATGTCATTGGCTTGTCTCTGAGTAACGCGAGAAAAATAAGTCGCAAAGTACAAGTTCATTTATACGCAAAACTTTTTTTTTACAGCCAAGCTGTTTATGTGGATCCTGTTCTGTCGTTGTCGCACTTCGCTAAAAGTGGCCACGTGACCCAGCGGGAGAGAAGAAGAACACCTCAAAAGAGAGAAAGGGGTTAGAGTGACTTCCTTCTCCCTGTCAGACTGATCTTTTATATCCTAGTCTTATACGGCTGTCACACGGTGAATTTTCGGCGATCGAGCAAGACTGGCGTCGAAGTTATCGGCGATTGATTCCACTCTGCCGCGATAGACACAAATGTTACACTGGCGGTTTCCGGCCAACGAAAATTGCCCAGCGATTGAAAGGTGATACTAGGAGCGCATGGCTGCCGGCGCTTCTTGCTGGCTCAAGTGCAGGCAGCCACGTCAATCGTCAAACCAATGCAACCAATCGTCAAGCCGATGGCAGCGCCCGCATCCCCAGTGGTGGCCATTGCGCCCAATACATGGACCTTTGGATTATTGGTTCTGTACATTCCATCCCGGCTACAACTATGCGAAGACCCTGAGTACTGCGTACTCGTGCCATATTGCCACCGTATCTCTCCCGACAGGAGTCGCGTTTGTGGTCATGAACGAGCTTCACATGTCGCTTATTCCTGGGAATTCCTTTATGTGTCATATTGACGGCACTTCACACCCGAAAGGGTCCGACGGCCTTCCTTTTGCAATCATCTGTTGGCTACAGCAGACAACTACATAAACATGGTTGGCCCGCATGCACATAAGAAGTTCTCGTTTTCCCTTTTTGTTCTTCGGTTGGGGAGTGCTTGCTTTCCTCAGCCATTTAGGGGAAAGAGTGCATTGGTGCTCTCAATTGTGTATTAGCTAACGCCAGCGTTCTGTTTTCGCGCACGCTGCATGGTTCTCCAGACAGGCAGTAAAGAAAAAAGGACGGGCGGATAGATGGGGCTGTAGCGCCGTTTCGCAGAGGCAAGACAGACGGACCCTCTCGAGACCAACCCACGCAGGGACCTCGGTCGATACATCTCCAATACCGACTGATGCCCTTACGTCGTCAGTGCAAAGAGAGACACGAAGAAACAAGCCGCACTCACGGTGTTTTCTGCGTTTGTCGACTACGCTGTGGCGGGAAGGCGTCGTGGCACATGTCAAGCCCTCGCGGCAGACAGACCGTACGCCAATGGCGTAGGCGAAAAAGGAGCGTCAAGTGAATCGAACCGTGCCACGCGACAAAGGCGTCATTCCATTCTTCGAGAGTGGCCATAAGTGCTCAATCATGTTGTTCGATCCCCCCCCTTTTTTTCTCGAACGTCGAAAGGAAATAACAGGGGTGCTAAAATTAGGTAACTTTCTTGTTTCTTTCGTTTCTCTCTGCTTCGGCATACACGACGGAAGGAAATTTGCATGAAAGAGACTGGCGCTAACGTTATGGCGACCTCTTATACTAAAGCACGTAAGAGAATTCCTCCCCTGCGAAGTGCTGCCACAGCAGGTCCATTAAGCGTTTCCGACGGGGTCATTTTCGACACCGCCGTGATCCCCGTTTGAAAAGGCATCTTGAGAGCATACGCTATGCCTGTCACCCTTTAAGCTCGGAAATGTCTATGTGTTCTCAACTATAGAAACACCTAAAAAAGTACTTACACCCTAACCCGCCAACGCAAAGAAAGAAAGAGCGTTTTTCTCTGCCATATACTGTGCGAGGTAAAGGGAGTGCACTCGCATGATGTCACGTACGACACAATGTTGGCCTATATTGACAGCTCCCACAATGCCCTTCTTTCCCTGCCGTTGTTTCTTTATCTCGTTCTCTCTCATCCGATTTTTCCTATAGTGCTCTTGAATGGAGCTGCTCTGTGGCTATGAGACAAAACCCATCATGTGATTGCCACTTTCACGAGTGCAAGGTCAATGACCACGTTGCTTTGGGCCCACTTGACTTCCAATCTCACAGGTGCCTTTTGGTGTGTAAACAACCCCGAATAGAGTATCAGAGCTATCAGAGTTATCAAAGCAACGGCCAGAGCTTTTGTTGTTGTTGTTGTAATCTTTGCGAGTGAGTAGACGCCGTTCGAGCCCAGGGGAAAAGGGCAGGCCCCTTTGGCGCTCACGAGACGTCTCCCGTAAATCAGTCATCACAGATCTCGGAGAGTAAATTTGTTTCTTGCCAAAGAACCAGAAGGACTGGTTCAGGTGCCAGAGAGTGCTGAATCAAGGAAACGACGTTAAAAGCTCAATGTAGATCGATATACGGGTAAATGCGCATTGTTCACTAATGAACGCTGGTGTCATCTTGGCCAGAATAAATTTTGTGCATCAAATGCCGCACACGCGTGTGCAATCAGTGGTAAATTCGCGAACGCATTAAATGTTTCCAAAATGAAGCCAAATTGATCACTTCAGATTTAAAATGTGCTTTATTGTTCATGGTTCTCGAAAACTAATATTCGACGGAATCACAAAAAAAATTCAGAACTGCATAGTGGAACTTTTATTATCAGTAGCTTTCATTACATAACATATGGGATTGCCGGATTGGCCTCAAATAATTGTTTCATTGAAAAGACGCTCACTTCATAACACCTCGACGGGCTCATCTTAAGCCTGGACCAACAAGCCCATAGACTGGGGCTTAAGGCCTACTACGCGGCTTGAGGGCCATCTAAATTGTCCTCGAAACATTTTTGCATGCTTTTCTTCACATGCTTATCACTGGTAGCTTAGACGCTTAGACTGCGATTACCTCTTCATATTCTACTAAATCGCTCAGTATAGTCATCGGTACCTTATATAAAGTTAAGATTCTCTAGGGCTCCTTCCGTGTCGTGTAATTGCTGAGAAGTACTTTGGAAGTGCTAGCACAAAACTTCGCACGCGAGGTGTCGGTGCTATCCGCTATAAGTGTTCGGCTTCTTCAAAGGCTTCGGTGTTCTGTAATTTTCACGCTATACGTTGAACAGCGCTGCAGCATCGCAGTTCGCTTTCACCTTGGATCAATGTGAAACAGTTACCCAGTCTGCGTGGCCCCTGACGTAGAACCACTGATAACTCAGAAACAGCGCCTAAAAGTAGAGGTGGACAAATATCAACTGTTTCGAATGAGTCTAGTACGAATAGTAAGCATTGAATATGGAATGAAATATTGAGTAGAATATCGAATAATCACGCGCTGATGGCTGCTTTTGCAGGAAGAATAATACGCCTGCAATGACTAGGGCAAGAAAGGACAGCTAACTATCGAGGACAAGGAAAGAGTTTTAAACATAGGACCCTAAATTTTTATTTAAAGAGTTGCCGGAATAGCCCTTAAACTTTTTATAGCCTTGTTGCAAATCATCTTGACAAAAATGAATGGCTGCTGTGGTACTTCCTTTTCAAAAACGTTAAATTAATGGTTTGCAAAAATTATTAGAATATATAGAGAAAGAAAAAAACACTACATATTGACTTCTGTGCCCTAGGCCCATTTGAAAGAACCCATTGCAGGGAAAAGATCACTGGTTATAGCGTAAAAATGAAAACTGCTACTAGACTGCAAAAAAACGAATAAATGGCAGACTATACATGCAAAATCACAGGCTTCCGCTGCGATAACGAAAAACAAAGCGAGCCTTACCCATACTATTTCTTCACTGCTTAGAAAACTACTGTTGATTTTTTTCTGACAATTTCCGATGCTACTTTGTTTAGTAAAAAAAGAAGACTAAGCAGATTTCAGTAGTTGGTTGTTGCGAAATATTTGTTTAGTTCTGATAATTAGAATATACAGAATAGCTCCTTCTTGAATACGAATAAGAATATTTAGTGCGTAATGTTATATTCGTGTTCGAAGGTCAATCCCGTTTGTCCAAACTGGCATGCGTTATATTCATATTGTTCCGCGATATGTTGCGAGCCGACAAAATGTACATTTTGCCTACAGTTACCCGGATGCATGACATTTTTCCGCTTGTTGTCACCGTGCTTCCAGTAGGAAATGTTTCGTCTCAGCAACGCCAGCTGTAGAAGTAAAAGAAACCTATTTTCCCCGCTTGAATACTACAGTTTTCAACATACAAGCCGCGTTTGATACTAAGCCTTACTATCATTTTACTTTATCATTAGAACTTTGTCCTTTCTTGAAGAAGAAACAGCACAAAAAACACAAAATGAAGAGAAGAAGACAGAAAGTGGAGGATAGAAACAAGAAAGGCGTTGAGTATATCTGCATGTTAAGTTTTTCACGCTATATTTCTTTTTTCGTGATGCAGGAATACCTAGTGGCACAATAATCAATTCATCAGCCGTATACTGTCCTTTCAAATGACCTGCTTTCTAGGCAACACTTTCTTTACGCAACCCGTTTTTCGTTCGCGCGCCTTCAGTCCTGCGTACTACTAGCTGGAAGAATGAAATCCAACAAACACAATATACGTGAACGATTCGGGGCAAGTGTTACTTTTTCTGAACCATTCTGTTTCGCCCATTGCAAAGGTCAGATGTTACATTAGAAACATACTATACCCACACCACCCCATATCACGGTAGACTGAACAAAGCCGAGGCCTACGGGAACGTGAGAATGAGGCTGCGGACTCGCGCAAACACGCAGGAATGTGGAAGAGATTCCTTTTGCCGAGTAAATACGAGGCGCTTCAGCTTAGAGCGAACGGCATAAGCCTGACACGTACCGAGGGCGCCGAGATGCAATAGAAGAGGCATGGCAGGGACCGCTCTCCCAATGTCTGCCGAGGGAAGTATTTGGCCGATGTCTTGGGAGCGTTCGAGATCCAGTACAAGCAAACATACTGATCCATTGATTATACTGTCCGCACAAACTCTGGGGTGCAAATCCAACAATATGTCCCCTCGTTTATGCATTCCGAAATATTGAGATGTTACATGTTTCTGTTTCTACAGCAGGCCAGGGCGTCAGTAGGGCTATACATTGGGAGGTAATATATTAAGTTAGCAGCTGATAAATTGTCACACCATAGCAGCAGCCTCGTCGGGTGAGCTGGCTTCCTTGATTTTGATTTCGTTTGCCTCGATGACTTGTTACTATGTCGCACACCAAAACAGTAGGCGATTTGATTTTTCAATGGCAGTGAGTCATTTAGTCATGCAGTGTTATCAAAAGACTCGTAGAAAGAACCGTAATCGCAAATGAGGCATTTTTTAAGCAGCGACCAAGCGAGACATTCGAAGGGACCACCAATTTAGCGAAACCCTCACGGTCCATGTAGCAGTCTTCTCGTTTGAAAGCGTGTGCCGGCGCGAAACACGTGCCGTTTCTTCGCGTTTAGCGTATAGGCCTCAACGAACGACCAACATCCAACGAAAAATGTGCCCGCACTGCGATGGCACCGCTTTCCGCTGCCCATTATAACATGCGTGAAACGTGCCTACAAGGAGAGCCCTTGCACTGAGTTACCCACACGGCCAACTCAGGTTTCTGTTTCGAAGTCCATGTGAAAAGCGGAAATGTTTCTTTCAGACAACCGCTCGACCTATTTGAATCAAATTCGTCTTACTTAAGACAGAAAAGAAATCTGAATTTGACCGACAGCGGGAAATGCAGTGTTGACTCAGGGTCTCGTTATCTGTACAATAATTTTCAAAAAACTATGTTTGTTTTGAGAAAAGTTGAAACACCAATTTTGTGAATCCGTACCTTTGCACTAAATTGCAGTTGTGAAATCATCATCGTCAAACGCGGACACATTCGATATACGAGTGTACAGCACATCTCCAGTTCTTGCAATAACTATGAGGGTATTGCGCAAAACTTACTCGCCTACTAATGATAAATTTCAGTGTAAAGTATAATAGAACACATTTTACGCTTTCGATTATCAATGAGGATGTTTCGCAGAATTTTGGTGCCATTTTTATTGCTGAGTTACAGTGTTCGAGTCTCGATGCCGCTGATTTTCTTTTTTTGGCAGTGTTTAACAATATTCTGGAAATAATTGATGGCCCAGATATAAAAAAAACCTGTACCACAGGCAGCTGCTAGACTTTGAACTTTTCTTCTCAATATAATGAACCTCATCAAATTTCGTGCAGTGGTTGCGGAGCAAAATTCTTCGTTTTTATTTATCTAGATACGAGCCTGTTAGTTAAGGCTTGTTCTTAAATGTGTCGTAAACTGACTTCAGGCCATCTCTCGCGTTAAGCCTCGGATTGATTCTTGTATGGCTCTCACAGACAGCTTTTGAAGGTTCATCGTCGGACCCTTCGCCAACACACGACCACGCCTTCCAGTTGCCCGGGAGCCTTGGCATGCTTTCAACATCGATCGTGCTTTTACAGTAGATGTGCCTACGTCACAGCACATAGTGCCTTCTATGCGTTGCCATGGCGTCGAGTACTCAACGTTATAGGCATGCTTTTTTGCATCCCGCCATTTCCAGCTTGCACAAGGGACATTGATCAATCTTTCCTCACCGGCTGCCATTTCCGTGCCTTTCAATGGCGTCCATCTACTTCGCGCATTTTCGATCAAGTTATTCTGGCTTTCCCCTCTTGAACCGCATAAATCGTGGCACGTTTCGTCAGATCTCTTATCCCCGCCGACCTTTCAAGGCGCTGTTCTAGAACGGCCTGTAACGTAAGTATACGTCCGTCGACAAAACCTTATTGTCGATAGCCACCCAGAGGAAACGTCCATCTCGCTAATGCTTAATGCTTGGCGAACATCTTGGGTAGTCCCATGAATTATGGATATTCTGAGCATGCGTCCCTGCATGCAGTCGTCTTGATTGGAACGCAGCACAGTTTCCACTGGAATAGTGCATTTGTGCGCGAATGAATCTTCACAGCTGATGCAACCTATCGTTGTCCCGATAAAGTTTATTCATTCGGCTAAGCCGTGCACCTCACACGTTAGAAAGCTTTGGACTTGAAAGGGCGCAAAATATTGGCGGAAGAATAAAGCAGCCTTTCGCCATTGTGCACTCAATTTTCAACCTATTTTCCTACAACATTTTGTGCGGTTTCAAGCATAAGGGTTCACGATGAGCCACCTACCTTGCATAAAAATGTCACGAAGCTGTTTGTCGCGACGATAGTTCTGTAGCGCCGACATAAGGGACAACACAAATCTATGAAGTTTGACGAAACCTTAATAAATTGGAATCTGAAGTAGGAAGAATTCAACATTTCCAGGAGAACTGCACAGTTCATTCATAGGAACTGCTTTAAATACACAAATGGTCGACATGGAGCCTTTTGGGTGCCGTTACTAGAGGCAAGAGTACTGGAACTCGGATAGTAATATCAAAAGCAGCTGAAAACATTAGCACTGTGTATACCACCAGTGCCTTGTCTCCTCTAAGCAGCTTCTCTTGCAGCTGTGCCATCTGAGTGAGACTCATTTGAGAGCCCGACCGGTAATTTTCCCAGCCTGCAATCGTTCCAAAGTATAATCTAGGGAGAGTTGTTCTCCAGCAATTTTGTAGGGTGACGGAATCTTACACTATTATGGGGCCCAACACTTTTCGCGTTCTTGATCTGCAGTCTCAAGAAAAATACTATGAGGTCTAGAGCCATCATAGTTGTAGAAGAGTATTGCAATATCATCTAAAGATTTCGACAATTTGCACGGAGAACCACACCCCTCTGGCGAAAGCAAAATCTATGGCATTCGAGCCCTTGCACAGAAGGTACAACTGACCAGAAGAGTTTACGGACCACTGTATCTCAGAATACGGCGAATTTCCGAGCAGCCTGCAAGAGTAGCCAGTAAAACCGTACTTCATAATGTTATTCGCACATACTTGTAAAGACTGGAAATGTGAATTCGAGGCTGTGCTGTGAGGCCGCGAAGATATTCAGCTTTTTTCTCAAATCCCATGGTCTCTAACCTTTTGTGGTCGACTCTACTTCCAACCAATGTCTGCTTTTTAAAAAACACATGATTCTGATGGTAAAAATGAAGCTGACGCAGCGGCTTACACATAACTTTCTCATGTGTCGTGTCTTTTCTGTCATTTGTCGGCGTGTGTCACGGGCTGTCACGCGTGACCACGTCGTGTCCTGCACAGTGCGTAAAAGTGTTGCCATCGAAGCTGACTTGTAGAAACTCAAGTCTTGCCAGCGGCAACTTATGTTTCCAGACAGAAAAACCTGCACTGGAATTTGAACAACGCGCCTTTCCGCTTGGCATGCGCACTCAACGTACATTAAGATCACCTAAATAATTATGGAATATAAGGCTTCCCAACGTTTTCCACTGGCCTCCTTTGCATGTCGTCGTAGCAAACAATGAAGTTGCCAATGGTCTTGCGCAAGCACGGTTGAAGTTCAGCCCAATGAAGCCTCTGCGAGGTCTTGAAGCTGGTACTATTAAGCTACATCTGTCGAATGTGGTCTGCACCTGCGCCGAACTTGTGGCTCCAAGAAACTTCACAAAACTGAAGCCGACCACTTTTACCACATCAGTGCAAACAGCAACGTATCGGAACCAGACAAGTTCGCGATCGTCTCGTTTTGGTCACATATTTCATTGTTTTGTTGGCGTAGCCTGAATTTGAAACACAGCGCTCAGTATCAGTAAATAAACTTCAGCATAAAGTGACACAGCACACAAGCGCAAGTGACATTAAGTTACTGCGGGGACACTGGACATTCAGGTGCGAGCTGTTTTAGCCTTTCGAATTTTTCCGCAATAGAGAGCCAGAGTGTGAGCTGTGATTGGTCTACATGGGATAGCACGGTAAAGTGCACTAAAAGGCGCTTAGCCCGTTGCACCCAGTTCGGTCTTGTCCACCCCATTAGTCATACCGTTGTATAATATTAGAGGCTGCAGGCTCTTGCATACTTGGAGTTAGAGCCTAAAATAACGCTCGTTCGGCTTGTTTTAGGCTATAGGGCCCGCGTGCAGCAAGCAATTAACGCCCTTTTTTTTCTTCTTTCTCCTCCTCCTTCCCACTTAATAAACGGCACTTACATTTTGCTACAACCACGCCTTCCTATTGTTCTAGACATAGGCACAAAACGCACATAACCGAGGCATAGTAATACGTTATACCGTCTCGAGAAGCTAATGTTCTTAGGAACTGGCTCAGTGGTTTCGACGACCGCAAATCCAATTATCCAATGAAGCGCAACGGCGTTGTCTACTTCTTGGTGTTACCGCGTTATATTGTTTTTCGCCGTTTCTTTATTTAGTCCACTCATTTTCCGCACACGTTGAACAATGCCATAGTTTGCATAAACGCATGGGCTTCAAATTTTATGTCTATATCTGCTCTGCCTAAGAAGAGAAGAGGGCCAACTGAACCAAATGTTTTGTAGTTCTCTTCCTGATGAAATAGCAAAGAGCAATTCGACAGTGGGTATGAGCGTATTGAAGACGTTTGAGACTTTTTTGCTACTCGGAGCATCGCAAAATAACGCATAAATGTCGGCGCACATTATACCTAGAGATCATATGAACCACATATTCTAGACGTCTGCCCGTATAAGATGGTGAGAATAAGAAAATCTGAAGGACTCGATTTTTTTTATAAGCTACAACCATTTGCAGGAACAAAACACATAGTATGTTTTCGAACCTCTCAGCTGATGATCAACCTGCCGCGGTGGCTTAGCGGCTGTGCAATTGCCCTGGTGAGCTCGAAATTCCGGGTTCGACTCCAGCCTGTGGCGACCGCTTTCAAGTGGGTGCATTTATTTCAGACATATTGCAAATCTCAATGGGGATTTTAGCCAGGAAGGGAATGCATAAAATAAGCATATTACACAAGTGTAAAGTGGTTGAACATATAAGAAATATGAGTTTGGAGTAATTACAAAAGGGTTTTGTTGCATCAATTGAAGCCATAGCACTGGATTGACACGGACAAGAAAGACGGCAGGACGTGCGCTACAAATAGTTAACTAGCACATATGTTACAACATGTATAATAAATGAAGCATCAATACAGGAGTTACACAAATGCGCGCCATGATAAGAAACAAAGAAAGCATTCTGATAGGCGCGGATTGCAAGAACGCTTGTGTACCTAGATTTAGGTGCATGTTAAAGAACCCCAGATGAAGAAAATTATTCGGGTGTCCTCCACTGCAGTGCGTCTTGTAGTAATATCGCGCTTTCGCCACGTAAAACTCCAGAATACAATTGGATCACCGAATGAACATTGTTACAAGGTTACGTTTGCACCGAGGGTATGCCTACGCTATCTAAATTTCCACGAGTGTTTTGTCGTTTTTATAGCCAATGAGCCTTGTCTAATCAGACTGTGCGTACGATACGAATACAATTATACATTCTCGAATGCACGCGAGCACCAGATGTTATAACCCCTACTGCATATGCGAGGATCCACGCCGGAATAATGGCCGAACTTGACCCATCAGTTCAAATTTGGCGACCGACAGACGCCTCACAATGGTTGCGAATTTTCGTTGCTCATTTTACGGAGCCCAAGGCAACCCATCGTTGTTGCATACTGGCTTTCGCGTTGCGCTGCTAAAATCTAGAGCGGGGGATCCATTCCCGGCCTCGGCGGGGAAATTTCGATGGCTGCACAATGTATAAAAAAAAACACTGTTGTAAAGGGAATTGGGTGCACGCTGAAGGAGCCGAGGTGTAGTAACTATTAATCCGGAAGTCGCTGACTACGGCATGCCTACAATCGGATGGCAGTTTTGGCACGCAAGATCCCAGATTTTTTTTTCTAGAACAAGCTAACCCAGTAAAGAGATAGATTCTTGACTTCCGATTTTGACACTGTCTGGTTTTGGTACCCGTCACTAGATAAATCGAGAGAGAGTGAGTGAGTGAAACAACTTTATTTGGTCCACTATAGATGTCCAGTATCGAGAGAGAGAAAAAATTCTTTAATAAAACGCAGAGAATTCTGCAGGAGTGTGTGCAGTCGCCTACGTGCTATTCAGCATGACATATGGGGTGAAGAATTTAAATGCCGCAAAAGTGGGAGAGATGGCACGAAAACTTGTGAAAAAGATGGACTTTGCAGTGTCCATACACACCACAGTATTGTTTCGTACACACCACATCGCCACAGAATGTTAATCAGGAAATATGCATTCTAAAGCACATTTGTTACGTAATATAAACACTATTCCGCATCTGCTTTGGTAGCAAGAAAGAGAAGCAGACAGAAAGTACACAGTTTAGAGGGGCAAATGTACAGGTAGGAAAAGTACTCTAACCCATGAGCAAGGAACATAGGAGTATGCAGGCTAACAGGTAGCTCTTAGCCTTTAGCGAATTGAGATTTTTCGCGGTGCGTCCTCACGGAAGAAAGTACCATCAGCGATTAAAAATATGCCATCAGTGATTGCAGGCGAAAGTAGACAACCTACAGCGTACAGCACAACATTTGTTTAAATAAATTCCAGGCACCAAACAACTATCCAAGCCACATCGTTGATAATAAACCGCTGCTTAGAACAATGCGAAGCGCGTTGCGCTCCTCATATACGTTTCGCGGTAAAGAATACAGTTGCATAAGCTGCCACGGCAACGGCAGCTTGCGACATGAGGGGTGATGTCACTAGCCTTTCATATATAAACCAGCATAGCAACTAATTCATTGGTGTTGCAGCACCGCTATGGATAGGCAAGGCAAAGTTAGGACTCCCGACGAGCAGCGAGAATACGGGAAGCGCCAAGGGAAAATAAACGCCAATACCACCAGCGGAGGCATGCTGTCAAAATTACCATTGCTACCATTTCTCTAAAGCAATAAAGCATTGCATACACCCATCAGCAGGTGTAGTGGTGGTCTTCAACAGCTTCACTGGCCGTCCAAGCTTCGCAGGGCCAGTATGGCACGTAAATGTTTTTGAATTGCATTCTAATTTTACTATTATGTAATTTGGTCCGAGAAGGCGATCTCGGCGATAATGGCGTTGTGTTTGCGTTGCATTCAAAATTGAATACATTGGTTTTACGTGCCAGAACAGCGATCCAAATATGAGGCACGCCGTAGTTGGAGCTCCAAAACAATTTTTACCGCCTGGGGTTCTTTCATGTGCACTTGCATCCAAGTACCCGTGCGTTCTTGAATTCGGCCCCATCGGACTGAGGCTGCCACAGCTGGGGTCGAGCCGCGACCTCCAGCTGGAAAGCACAGCTCGTTCAATTCCTTGACGAAGGAACGAGCAGGATGAAAATAAAATGGATCGTCACATATGCCAATACTCTCGCAAGCCAACGCTCTACAAGCGGTCGATTGAGTCTACAAACAACTATCCGGCAGGGTAATTAAGCTTCACAAAAATAAATAAATAAATGAGGAGAAGGAGCCCGCGCATTTTTCTCTCGTACGAGATCTCATTCCTTTTGTTGACTCCCCCGGCACAGACACGAATTATTTAGTTGTATTTTCTTTAAATAGCTCAGGCCTCCTGGCCATTGCTGTTTAGAACGTCCGTTTAAAAAAAAAAGAACCGTAACGTGGAGTACTTTCATCATCGCTAATCAAGTACTATGCATTGATTGCTGATTTTTTTTTTCCCAGAGCCGATTGTTTAGTGTTTTCCTTCGCCGCGTATGATATTTACGTATAGACGTCGCGTGTTTGTAAAATTGTTATAGCTACATTTGGAGTATTGCAGTCCCGAAAAAAATACAGCACTGCGATCGTGTGTGCACGTACACTTGGTGTACTTTTGTTGTACCGAGTGCTTCTGCTACATGTTTTACGTGATCTCCCCCCAGTTGCAGAAGCGCACATATTCTCTGTTTTACCCACGTGTTCTGCGTCACATGGCTGCGATTTCTTGAGGTACTTCACGCGCAAGTCTGTGTCAAGCGTTGTGCTGTGTGCTATCGGGCACGAGAGCCCTGTCAAGCCATCGTAGTTAGGATTGCCACCGCTTTCAGTATCCTAAATGCAGAATCCTGGACAATGGACCATTGTCAGTTGCAACCATCCCCTCCCATCCCGCTCCCATGTGTAGGGTAGCAAACCGGTTAGGCTAAACTGGTTAACCTCCCTGCCTTCCTTCTCCACTTTTTCCTTCCTAAATGCAGAATGAAAATTGTTCTGATATAATTCAAAAAATCTTTGCGACACCCAAGTACTGCATTAAAGGATGAATTATAGGACCGCTTGCTTGATTAAGTGCGTCAGTTTGTGTGCAAAGAGCACTGGGAATATAAGGTGACGTAGGGTGCCTTCTCAGGATGGGGGTGGCGGCGTACTTACGACAGAAGGCGTGAGAAGCAATAGGAGCGGACTACGTACGGTGTAGTCCATGGCCATATTTCGCACTTTGGTCTCTATATGTAGGCTCAGTGTTTGTAATGTCCTACAGTGAAGTCTGCACATTTCCACAGTAGATCACGTACTTTTCGCGCACTGTTCCATAGGGTTTTGTGTTAAAATTACAACAGCCCTTTGTTGCCTTGTAGATAGTCATTCAACCACAGTTGAAATAGGCACCACTGCGCGGATAAACTTTTCGAATAAATTTATATGGCTTTTTTTGACAGCGCACTGCGGTTTCCTTTCTTATTTATTGCGGTACTGCTAAATTGCTCACTAACGACACAGGAAATATTGAGACCGCTACGTGCTTAGTGCTCCCTATTAGTTTATTGTATGGCATAAATTGTAGTGCATTAATTAGTTGCGACATTTTTATTACCCCCGTCGCTTGACTCAGGATGGCATTTGTGCGATACCTATTGTACATCCATAAGGTATATTACAAACTGTAAACTGTTATACTTATTTGTAAGGTTTCTTACTTAAGCGGTACGATGACAGGAATCAGACCAAGAGAGGCTTACCATTTTCGCATAACATTTCTTTTGATGGAAGAAAGGGCTTTGTTAAATTAAGAAGCAAGCAGTTTGTTCAAAGCCAAAAGCGCTAAGCATCCACAAATTTATGTAGTACCCATCACTATCACGCCAGGCGAAGTGCTGTAGTGACGCCCGGACATTTTTTTTTGTTAGTTAGATTCTGAGGTTTTACATGCCAACCACACGATCTCATTATTAGCCACGCCACAGTGGGGAGAGGGTGGCGAGGTGTGGGAAGGTTGATTTTGACTACCTGGAGTTCTTTGTAGCATCCCCCTAAATCAAAGTACGCGAGGGTTTTTCCATTTGCCCGCTTTAACATGGGGCCGCCACGTCCCGACTCGAACCAGCAAACTCGGGTACAGCAGCGCAACGTCATAGTCATTGGGCTAACGTGGCGAGCAACGTTCACTGACACTAAAACCCCATGTTCCTCTAGTGTTGTTAGCATCAAACTCTTTATGTTGTGCACCTTGTATACAAAAGATGGCGGCGATGATCTGGGGTATGCTGTGTGACCTACATTAGCCAAACTGTTCCACGAAAAAAAAATCAGGATTAGGAAAACACGGTGAAAGATATACGATATTAACACCTGCGGTACTCGGTCGTCAGATCTATGTTGCTCCTAAACTCGTATCTTCCACCATGTGTTTTTTTTATTCATTTTGTTTTGTTCTTCTTTCGTTAAAGAGCATGCATAACTCCATTTCGTACTCAGTAGGCAAAGAAGTCTCACTCCACTCGTTTTGCGTGGTGCAGTGTACTTGACCTGTGATGCCACTTTGTGCAATGATGACCATCAGTATTAAACTACAATTTATGCGAGTAAGCGTGCGTCAAATCATGCATTATCTGTGCACCCTCCCTCCGCCCGTATCCGACGCGTTATGTCGTGAGCGCAAGCGGTGCTCTTTGGCCGTTTGCCACAGAAACGTCCCAGTCCATGCTGGTTAAATGGTACGCACAGTGTGAAATGATTTACACCCTTAAGAATTTAAACCCGAAAATGGGGTATATCGATATGTAACCTATATTCTTACACCCTTTTTAGCCGTAAGGATGGGGGTGATGGGTTGATATGCATCATCATTTACTTTTCAGGGTGCAAATTATTTCACACTGTGGGGTCAGGCCTGCGACGCCTTTCTTGCAATATGTGCGTCACATTCCATTACGTAACATTTATAAATTTAATGTTACGAAGAATTACATGACATATTTACACATACTCATTGCATATGTGGCGCACTACTTTTAATAGCGGATGCAAACATTGATAGAAGTGTCTCTAGCTTTTCTACCATTGTCTTCTATGTATGAAACGGCGTGTTTAGGCTGAGTTCGACGGGTGAGTTTTAACGTCCAAAACCAGCACAAGGGCTATGAAATATGCTGATTTAGGAGGCGCCCGGAGGAATTCAGATAATTTCCACTCTAAAAGTAGGCTCTAACTCAAACATTTGCACCCTTTTTGGTGTCAAGGTGTGAGTTATGGTCTGATCTACAACCTTGCTTACGTTGAACGCCTTAGTGACGGCACATATAAATACCCGAAAAAATTTGTATTTCCTACCTAAAGGTAGAAAACACGTCGAGAATAAGCATAGCCAGGGCAAGTAAAAAAAAATATTTTGTGGAACTTTTCTTGCGATAGCAGAAAAACCTAAGGCACAAAAGTGGAAGTCGGCTTCACCTCAAGCCACCCATAGCTTCGATACGAATTTGTACAGACACCACTCCAGTCGCACATATTGCATTTATTGGTCTCCACTCACTGCTTTTAATGGAAAGCGAGACGCGTGCCGAAGTTATTCTCGTTCGTCCTGTGTTCCTGTTCTAAACCAAAAAATGATGCTTGCTACCTGTCATTCATTCAGCCAGGTATTTCCTACTCAGTACGAAAATAATGCAAGAAAATAAAAAATTCTGGTATATGGCCAGTACGCCAAAATTTACCCCTTCAACCCTTTAATGATGGATGTTGCCTGTAGGCAAAATCAGTCAATAGATGAGATAAGGTGTACGTTATTTTAAATAGTGGGACTCTTTATAGTGCAATTAAAATCAAGCCTCGATACGCAAGCCTTCCTCCATTCCACTACAATGCGAACCGAGAAAAGAACCCCGGTCATCGTGAGTTAAGTTGAGCTGTGCTAGGTCAGTTAAGCGCATTGCGCGTTTTTTTATTTGTTTACTTTGAGGTGTACTGAAGATGATCAACCTAGAAACAAGCAAACAAAGCGCACCTTCACTACAAATGTCACCCACACCAGAAGGCAAACTAGAACACAACTGCCAGCCCAAGTGTGCGCAGAACCATAGTCTGAAGAGCTTAGCCGAGAATCACGACTTTCCAGGAGGTCTGATTGCCGTTGCTTATAAAAGCAACAGTTCACTCAAGCTTCATCCACCGATTCTATTCACTCTTGAATCAGTCTCAAAATGCTTCCTTTATTTAACGTTCGCTCTACCACACATGAAATGCTTCACTGTTTTCAGGCTAGGTTTCCTTTTTGTTTTTGTTTTTTTGTCAAGGGTGTTTTAGAGAGACCGTCTAGCACTGGAGCTATTGTGCAAAAAGATTGCCCGCTTCTTTTTTTTTTGCCAACATTTTTTTATGTAATGCGAACTCTGTTACGCAACATAATAAATCAGAATAGAAAAAGCTACGAACTGGTTCGAAGCACTTAGAACCCCCTTTCTTTTCTCAAGAAAACACTATTTACGCCATTTCTCGTCTTTTGAAATCCCGATTGGACTAGCCTATTGACCGGATTGAGACGCAGGAAACTTTGGTGTAGGAGCGCAAAAAAATCGCTTTCCTCGGTAAAATATAGTTTTGTTCAGTTGCGTAAACCGGCGCTATCCAGAATCTGTTTTTCCCGATAATGAAAAAGCAGCAAGCCGACGTCAATTGCATAGAGATCACAGAAAAAAAATATAAACGCCACGACAATGGCCTCGAGCCATGCAGCTCCTTTCTGTGGAAATCGGTCGTCTCCAGAAAGTGGCCCCGGTAACTGAGGTGCAATCTCACTTCCCAAAAGAACAACTGCAACAACGAAACCAACAATAAAGAAACAATAATAGTCTGTCTATTTCACTAGGCCCATTAATTTTCTTCCGTTCTACCAACGAATTAGGATAACTGACCCCCAAGATCGTACTTTGCGGTATTTACCGAAATTTTCTTGCCAAATTAATATCGCTAGGCGTGAGGCGCAACGAGTGATTCGACCGCCATTTCCGTATACGAAGCTTCACCAGCTTTGCTGCCACAAACACAATGCCAACATAACCGCTTCAGCATACAGAATATTTTCTTTGAATGCGTATTCGTCATAGCCAATTATTATAATAAATAAGTGAATAAATACAAAAATACATAAATATACAAATCGACGAATAAGTTAAACTACTAATAAGCAAATAAAGAACACCGCTGCCCAAGAGCAATAAACGCTGGAAAAATCTACACAGTTTTCCATATACTTCCACCAGAACGTGCGACACCATCCAATTGCAGAAATTTACCATTGATTGTCGCAACTGTTTGAGCAAGAAAAAAATTAAATATCTGGATTTATTACCGCGAAAGCAATTAAATGGAAACTCCAGGCAAATTTCCCTAGTCGCCGTTGCCGTCGCCGTGATGATCCATGCAAAGTCTAAGAGCGGTAACATCGTGCCGGCCCGCCTTATGCTGTATGTGCGAAGGAAAGATGCGAGTGAGAGCCGAGAAGGATGGTGGCTCGGTACCACGGCGTCTTCTCACGCGCGAGAGAGGGTGTAGGGGTGAGGAGGAACGCTTACAGGGCGCATAGTGGCGCTATTCTCCCCTTCTACACCCGGCCGTCACAGCACACGGCACGGCTGACTGCGAATGACTAAAGCCCCTTAAACTTCGTAAAGTAGTGCCACTCTCCTCCTCCGCCTTCAATCCTCCTTGTTTCTCCTCTCTTTCGCGCTCCCTCCTCGACCGTGGCGCCAGCTACATTGCTCGAGAGTGGCAACGGCCCCAACGTGTGCTCCTCGCCACTCCGTAGACGCGTCTCGAGGCAAAATGGCGCTGAAGCAAGGCGCGTGGCCCACGTGATGCTATTAGGCCAATAGCGACGCGGCGGCGGCCTCGGCCAGAGCACGCGAGGAGGAGGCGGCATTCTTCAAAGCGTGGCACTACTTTACGAAGTTTAAGGGGCTTTACGAATGAGCGCGACCGCGCCGCGCGTATAATCTTGGAAGTAATCTGCGGTGGTTTCAACGGCTAACCGACCCAGAGATAGCTGATGGCTTCGTGTGCACTGTGTTCTCACGCGCCTAGTTCGCGTTGAAGCGAGAGGCTGCACCAAGGGTAATCTCGCTAGCCGCTGCTGGCACCCTTCACCACGCCAGCATTCTGACAGCAAGCTTTCGCGGTCATCGAGTGAGACGCGTTCGTCTTTGCCTGTACGTGCGTGACACCGTGCTTGTTAAGTTGTTTAGTAAGCGAGGGCTTGCAGCAGCTTCAGTGCTGAGAAGCCTACTAACCTTATTGCGGGTAGACGTCTATTTATTTGTTATCGCATTCGTGCTTCGGGCGGAAGTGCGACTCTTTATGTAACGAAATGATGGGCTGATTACAGCAAGTCGGGAAATATCGCTTAAACAATAATTATGCATATCCAACACACATGTTCAAGCCTATGTCCAGAAAAGCTTTAGTGACGCGAAGGAAGGTAGTCCGTTTCATATTTGGCAGGATTTTTTGTTTCACTGATACTATTCACAACTTCAAATTTTTTGCAGAACTTGTCTGTGTCATGTACTGAACGACACACTTCCACAAGCAGTAAATGTCACTTTACTTGTGCGCTTGCTACTCGATGCATTCTCCAACTGCAACTATTTCACTTGCTAATCAGGCGCCATGTCATGTTCGTCAGGGATTGCTCTCTGATGAACATGACGATTGTTGGGCTCCCTGAACAAAAGCTTGTTTTCATGGTTCAATTGACTCCTCATACCTAATAGTTGGCCACACTAGTTTTTCTCTTCATTTTCCACTTTCTTTCTTTTAGATAAAAACAACTTTGGTGGTAATATTTTCCACACACGATGAATATTTTATTGTCCCAAAACAGGGAATTCGGGGCGAATACCGAGACGGAGTCGAGGGGACGCCGCGAGGCGCTTGAAAGTCACCCTCAATGAATGTAAAGAAAACTAACCATGCTCAACAACACGCACTACATTCGCATCGACGGCTCCACAACACAAGAAAGCTCGAAGCAGCCGAGCCGTGCAGCAGCGTCGCCTTCTGGAAATGGACGATGCAGTAGCCTTCATGGAATGCACACGATGATCGTGAAGGCCCGAAAGAATATGTCACCGAATACCTAAAACTTCTTCAGGCCTTGTCTGACGTGACTATCTTGCCGCCACCTTGCTCACGTATAACCCCAGCTGCATTTCTTTTTAACTTAGTGATGAACTGTGTGCCATTCGGCTGCAATGAACGTCTTTCACGCTATCTTGGGACACTGGGCGTGAACCGCGCTTCGATCACTCTATTTGGCGCTAAAATCACTACGCATGTGCCGTCCTCCAATCACAAAAAGATACTTAAGATTTAGCGCTGCTGGGCGGTATGAAACCCACGTTATAAAGTATATTTACTTATTCAGACAATGTCACGTCCACTGTCACCTTCTCCCCTGCCACCCAGGCCACGCACATCAGAAATGTCTACAAAGGACAAGGACAAGGGCACTGAGAAGAATATGGACACCGAAGTCTGGCCTGCCTAGCCAAAGTGGCAACCCCCTGCAGATTCACTGCACGCCCTCGGTAGTAATCTACCCTGAGCATCTCCTGCCGGTGAATTGACCGAAGGAGATCGGCAAGTGTTAGTGGTGGTGTGATCCCCAATGAATACGATTCGCGTGCTACTGAACAAAGTCGATCACGAGTTAAACGCATCAGAAACGAACATCCGGAGAGCAATGCCGCGCAACTTTCAAATGAGAAGAACGCGATTAGAAATAAGTTGTAATGTAACACACCGCGTTCCCGAAGGAAGTCACACGCCTGGGAAGCGCGAGAGTTTCCGTGCTAATTAAATATGTTAAACATCTGAGTCTCTGAATAAGCAGTCGGGGGAACATGCAAGCACATTCTGGGGAGAAAAAATATCGTCAGCGCCGACTTGCTAATGTGCCTCCGCTTTGGAGAGTGGCGCAACAAATTGCACTTCGCCCCATGCCGCTGCAGAGAAACTATACAATCTGGATTGACAATGGAAACGGCATTCGAGAAGGGCAGCACCATTCTCTCTATAGCGGCACACTAAATCCCGAGTCAATTACTTCAGATTACCCCCTAGAAGATTACTGGCCTTGCGCACAGCAATCTCTTCGCTATTATCTAGAACCCGCGGGACAATCTTGGGGATGTATCACCGGATCTACGACGTTACGATTGGGGGCATTTTCGGGAGCGCAGTTGTCTCTCCCAATCAGAGGTCATTAGGCTTACGAGGCGCCCAACAATGGCACTGGCTCAAACGAGCGCACAGAATTTCACCGTGGAGATTAAGCGTTGCCCGCCATTCACGACTGACTTGAAATCAGCCGATGAGGCCCTCACATTTTAAGGCGTGGACCGACACTTCAAAACTCCAGCAACACCCGAAGTTTTCTATACAGATGAACGGCCGAAGTTGGTTGTTTCGTTTGCGTCGTAGCTGAAGTAATGTGTTTTGAATTGTCGTCAAGGAGGAGGAGGAAAGAGAAAAGAAGAAGACAGGGAGGTTAACCAGAATAACGTCCGGTTGGCTACCCTACACCGGGGGAATGGGAAAGGGGAGAGCAAAGATCACAGGGAGAGAGAGGAGGGAAGGAAAGAAGGAAATTGCGGCAAGTTCGCTGACGCGTGTGGTTTTACAAAAATTGCCTTAATAGTCACAGGTGGTCGCACAAACCCGTCGTCCTTAAGAAGCACAAAAGTGCCTTCACTGCTTTATGGGCCCACGGGCGATGGGGGCGGTGTTCCAGCAGCACCTGCACAGAAAGCGGCCGATTGTCCAGTTTTTGGAAAGCTTTGGCAAGTTCTTGTCTCTCTAGGGCATATCTTGGACAGTGGCACAGCAGGTGGTCGATGTTTTCTTCGGTGCCACAGACCTCGCATGCTACACTGTCAGTCACAAAGTATTCAAAAGGGCAGTGTCAGGGAGAAATTGGAAATCTGCGCCTTCAAACATATCGTACTTTTACGACAGGCACAAACAGTCAACTGTCGCTGCAGCAAGTTTTGCTGGTGCAATGATTATTGGAATAAAAAAAAAGTTTTGAAAATTCCAAAAAACTTCAATGCGAACAATGCGGGTGCACGTATTACCCGAGTAAACATGGTGGCTGGAAACGCGTCGCAAGAAAAACCAAGGAGGCAGGTAAGAAATACTGCTTAAAATTTTCAAATTTGAGAAACCCCGTATAACAGAACGTTCCTCCCCCCCCCCCCCCTGCTCGATACCAAACCGCGATGTCACAAAGTGAAGGACGGAAGCGTCTCTCTAATGAAGGGGCATCTGGGCTGCAGATGCTATTTTTAACAAAATTCTAGCGGCGTTAGCCCGGATCGAATTCGCTGCAATGCAGATGTGTATTTCGAGCGCGTCTTGTCGAACGAATGACCGAGGAGAGCTATTGAAATATGATGTGTTTTTTTATTCCAAGAGAAACGCTGTGCCCCAAACGATGGTAAGTTGTCTTACTCCATGGCAGAGTCGAGGAAAAACACTGAGTCGAGTGCCGCCTGGGAATACCGTGGAGAGGGCTCAAGGAAATCGCACACCGTACACACGTGATCAACACGGAGTGAACGGTAGAAGCTACAAACCGGATCGAGCGACTCGACGAGGAAACGTATCCTGGCCAGGTATACACCCTAAAAAAAAAGTTTACACCCTTTGGGTCATATTTTGTCCCCAAACGATGGTCGTCATTTGTCTTGCCCGCGTTTCCTTTGTTTAACGCTGCAAACCCGGCACTTCCTAGTCACGAACGGCTTGCGCGTATTATCAGCTTGACACAGCGTTCTCGGCAAGAAAGTATCGAGTGCCGAGTTTTCGAGAGAGGAAATGCATGGCCAGGCAAGTGGCGATTATCGTTCGGGGACAGGATAAGCCCCGAAGGGTGTAAACTTTCTTTAGAGTGTATGCAGCCAGGAGCTAGGCTTGTTTGCCCGCTGCTTTAAAGTGTCGTTACACTTTTCGTCGCTATAGCGCCGAGTGTCGTCAAAAAAAAAGCTATGGTACTGCTCAAAAATCTTCCGAGGACACAGATAACCGACGACATTTCTCCCATCTCGTTATTATGCCGCAAGCGAAGGGAGTGTTTTTCAGCTGCATATTACCTGTGCTTTACGAACGGGTGCTTATGAAGGCGAGTACACATATTCCTTGACGACCATTCTTTACAAGAGCTAACCTAGAAGCAGTAGAGGCAGCGCTTTCGGGTACGTCGCGTGTCCAGCACATTACGCGGTTATTTTGTCGATGTTGGTAGTATTTATTCAAGCCGCCAAACATACGCTATCCAAAGAGCTTATTTTGGCGAAAATGCTCCCCATAGCATCAGCATTAGCTGAACCAGTCATGTCTAAGCAAAGAAAGAAAGAGAAGAAAATGAAATTTAGACAGCGACTATCGCGAGATCATTGCCTAAGCCAATCAATAGCTTCGCGACATAAACTTGCTGAGACGTCAAATTGTGTGTGATACGATCATGCGTGCGGGCCCATCAACTAGAATGTATGGCACCGATGGTGATGCGACTGCGGCTTGGATGACGAAGACAGAAACCGATAACAAAGAGCCAATGATGGAGTGACGGCAACGGAATTATGAGGACGACATGGCGACGACGAGTGCTACATGAAGTTTTTCTTTTTTACGTTTTTTTTTTCCTTGGCTTCTTTCTTTATTGTCACGCTTCTTTTCCCGTGCTGCTTCGTTCCTGGTGGCGCCGATGCGCACGCTGTCTGTGACCCCAGCAGGCGCAGTTTCGAATCCCTATGACATGACATGCGCAGGGGATGGAGGTGAAACACACCAACCAGAAAAAAACCGGTTAAAGTAAGCAAAAAGAGAGCACTCGCCTTAGTGCTGCACACTTATAGTTTTAAACGCCTCAGAACTTCGTCAGTAAATGGCTGGACTCCGTTACGAAGACCAGCGACACGCGGAAGTCTGACAGGCAACACAAGATTGGTAACTTAGAACATTTTGTCTAATAGAAGTTTTAGTGTAATACTATATTAAATCATCCACTAATTACGCCTCATTTTTCTCTCTGTAATAGAACGAGGACACCTGCTGTACATTGCGCAACCCCTCTGTCGCGGTGTCTGTAGGGGCCTGTGAGGTATTCCTCAATAAATAAGGAAATATGTGAATAAAGAGACGCAGAAATAAACATTCTTTAACATAGAAATTAAATATGCACAATGATGACGCTGAAAGAACAACACTGCAATCCCTGATCGCTCTTTCGAAGATAACGCGTTAAGACATTACTCCCCCGTAGAACACCCTAATGTGCCGATGTTGGTATAGCGGCATCCGCTGGCACTGATGCATTGCAACGTCTCGGAGGTACCGCTTCAGTAATTCTAACTAGCATAGATCACACGCTCGAGTATGATTAATTCACGACCGGAACAGTGCGTATGCTCTGCTTCAACTTTACCATTTCAAGATTTCTTTTGGCACTATGATTTCGTGCTACCATCGTCGTTAACAGTCTTCACGGCTCGCGATAAGAATTTCAGAGGGCTAAAGAGCCAAAGCCGCAATATATGACGATATGAAGCAGCATACTTTCTTTCGCACGACTGAATAAGTAATCACATTCCTGAGGCCCGTGAAATCACCTCGCATATGCTGTCCCATAAATTCCTATCTCTCTCTCTCTCTCTCTATCTCCATGTATGTATGTGTATATATATATATATATATATATATATATATATATATATATATATATATATATATATATATATAATTCGTGCTTATGCAGATTTCGCGTGCTCTTATCGGAACCCTAAAAAATTGGCAATCCATCAAGTCCTCTCAGAAAGCCGCTGACGGCGTATTCGTCAATGTGCCCTGAAAGTGTTCCGTGAAACACTTTGCCTTTATATCAACGCTTCATTACTTAGCTTCAGTTAATTAATAATGATTCATAAAATTCTTCGAATTCTTCAAGCAGACAATAAAACAAATAAAATTCCGTTGCGTTTGTTCAGCTTACACTTTCCTTGTTTGTTTCGGAAAAAGATTTCATAGCCATATTTGATGCCTATGTATCTGTTTCAAGGCTGGAAAGTTGGCGTCATTTTCTCCTCGTCCCACGTTTATGCTCATACTGCTCACAAGCGTCACTAGAAACGGAAGGCATCTGTGCCATCGTCTGCTTTTCCAGTCTATTCTAATGGCACAGTATCTCTCTGAGACCCGTTTCTGATTACGAGTACATAAGAACGGAACCCATATCTTTGATTAAATAGGGATCGGCTTACCCGATTGCAGGTGTCAAGAGTACAGAGACATTCTCCCCCGAACCAAGACTACATCAGACCGATGGCTCGTATTTCTAAGAGATTACGTTGCGCAAGCCCATGCTCGCCGTAATACGCTTGATACGCTCGCAACCGGGCTCCAGAGAAACAACGCGTTCGGACGCTACGACGTCACCAATCGACAACAAGCACGGAGTGCAACAAGGCAGCAAGCAGACAGACACGCTTGGCGAAATATAAACTCCCCTAAATCCCCATGCCAGAACGAATTTGGGAAATTAACCCTTGTGCCTCTTTTCTCCAGCGTCCCAAAATACGTGCTCGTACACGTGTACTCTCAGCATCTCGTCTTACTCGCTGGTAGGTCTAATCTTGCTCGGCGGCTACGTCGGCTGGCTGGAACCGAAGCGCGCAAAGCATGACGCACATCAATTAGCCCCTGCTCCCTGGGGCTGCCACAGGGCTTCGAGTTAACGCCCTTAAGCCGCCTATCCAATTCCTTTGTTATTGAGCGGCCCTGTCTGCTGTCTCAACAAGTCGGTTGCGTTCTTGCTACTTGGGAATTTATTTGTCGCGTGGTGATCTCTGCTCCAATTTTCTCGCGCGTCGGTCCGGGCAATTAGGGAGCTGCCAGTCGATACTCTCCTGATGGGGAAGCGCTCGTGGAGTAAACAATCGGCAAGTGTGTCTGAGAAGCCGAGATTGTTTTGCTAGGTACGGGGCTAGTCGGTTGGACGTAGCCCTATTTTCCGAGAGGAGGCAGAGCGCTGTCTATCAAGAAAGATGCCTTTCTTATTTTAGAGCGCAGCTCCTAAGCGCCCACTTCTGGGGCGAGCGTCATCGTGGGCCTCAGCGTCGGCGTAACCAAGTGAACGAGCACAACAGCGAATGATGAAAGAGGGAAAGCGGAGCGGGATATGCAAGACGCGAGCCGTGAACAGCGGGGACCAATAAGAGCAGCCCCTTCAGTGACGTGCGTGCGGGAAATTGATGTCACGTGGGCCCGCCCGACCGCTCGATGGGTGCTCTAATCTGGCGTCAGCCGCAGTGTTCGTTTCGTGCAACCGTCTACTCGCGTCAGCTCTCGCTCGCGCCTGTTTGGCTTGCTTGGTTTGGTCTCGTTCGCGCTTGTTTCGAACGTCATGGCTTGTGATCGCTTTTTCTTTACAATGATGAGTCTAAACCGAGACGTCCCGAGGGAAAAGTTTTTGGAGACAGTGCGCCACATCTGTTTCTCTACAAGACGGACCCTGAATAGAAGGCCGCGGAGGCCACACCCACCACCTCATTCTCCTTTATTTTGGAACGCGGCGACTCCGCGGCAGGAGTGAGCACACCGACATGGTTATGATCAATGGAAAATACGTTGTCACCTTCTTAAGACATGACTAGCGTTAAGGACGAAGGGCGAAGAACCTAAAACTAGCGCCGACCTGCCAGCAGATGAAGGGAAAAGCACGGGACGTCTCGCACCTAGAGAGAGGAGGCGGGATTTTGACGCTGCCACTTGAAGTCAGTGTGGCAGCTCTGTCGCAGCTGCGTTTCAACCAAGAAGCTTAAATAAAAGCAGTTTTTCTTTAACCTCCTTGGTTTCAGCGCAAGTGGGCTGCCGCGCGCGTTTTAGCGCTAGTGATATAGCGGCTTTCTGCGGCGACGATCGCTCCAGGTAGCGCTAGAGTAGCGCGCGTCGTCTGTTCACCGATGACGCCATCGATAAGATATGCGGCGAGCGCGTCGAAACAAAGCGCTGCATGAGTGGAGGTCTGTCTGCGGCGGCTGCTTTGAATCGCGCCCACGCGCTGCCTCTCGCGATCTGCCGATTAGCGAGGCTGTCGCGCCGCAATTATCGACACACTTCGCTATAACGCGCTGTAAATGACAGACTGTCCGCGGCAGCCAATACATCGCGAAATGATAATACGTATAGAGCTGCGCTCAAATTTCGTATTACAGAGTATAGTAGTCTTCGGTGGATTTTCCTCCAATGAAATTCAGTACTTATCCAATTTCGTGTGCTGTCATATCAAAACGTTAAATTAGTTTATTATTGGAAATTATTTCCATTTTTCAGTTATTTATATTTATTGTGACTTTTATTCTTTAGCGTGAATTTGTCTTTACTAACTAACCGGCAATTTTTCGGTTATTCTGTAATTCTTTTCATTGACCGATGCCGGAGATAGGGCTATCAACCGCAGCGGTAAAAAGCACACGCTAGTATCGGTCTGCGGTGGTATTGGCAGTAACCGCGGTACCGCCATTGGTGATACCGCTGGCACTGGTGGCACCACACACTGGCACGGACCTAAAGGGAGCATTCTCTCATTCTTCTCTCGTGAAAGCTCGTGCTTTTAGACGCTGTCGCCGGTACGCAGCACCTTCGACCGAATTCGAAGACGCTGTGGTTGCAGACGCTGCCTGAGGCCCAGAACTGGTCCTTGAGGAAGTGGCGTCATGTACTACGTAAAGTTATGGGCAGACACGCGACCAATAAACCCTGGTATGCTGCCTAATACATTTATTTATTTATTTATTTATTTATTTATTTATTTATTTATTTATTTATTTATTTATTTATTTATTTATCGTTTTGTTTCTGAGCTCTACATCTATTACATTGAACGCACATAAACTTGCCTAATTGTCAGTTTTCCTAGAGTTGAGAAGCTCGAAAGTCAGCGCTTTTATTACAAGAATGCGCTCATTATTCATGTCACTGTCGCTTGGTTTATGCGGTCTATTGAAATACGAACGATAAATAATTTCAAGGAGAGCATGCAACTAGTAGCCAACCCGTGAGAGCTTTGCCTCTCGGCAATATGCATCCAAGAAGAAATATATTATTATTATTATTATTTCTTTTGCACACATATACACATATACACAGGTAACAGGAAAGGGAAAGCGAGGAGCAGGCTGGCAACTGCCACCGGAAGGGGCACAACGCCTGCCTACTCTTCTGAAGGGAGGCGACAGCAACACAGAAATGGAAGATAGGAAGGAGGGGAGGAAAAAGGAAAAAGGAAAGGAGAGCAACAGGACAAATCTAAAGACCAAAGTAGAACACTGCAACAGGACAAATCTAAAGACTAAAGTACAACTCTGCAGCCGGAATTAAAGTGACGCCGCGTCGAACAGCCTCCACAATTATCAATCACGTCCATGGCTAGTTCACTATGCGGCTGATTGTGTTCTCCACGATGAGACGCCAAGTAAAGCTGCACGTAATCACCGTTTCACGTAAACACCTGCACGTAATCACCGGTTCACAATATACACTACAAGGTGTTTGAACCCGCCACCTCCCATCTTCGAAGGAAGAAGCGTTAGGGTACAACACTGATCACACACAGTAGGGCCGGTCACTGAAGGTCACGCTACAACAGAATGTCGAATGTTCATGCTACAAACGTGAACCTAAGTTAGTTAGGTCTATAAAGGTTAGTAGGGCGCGATGGGCCTGATCACGTTTAGATGCACAGCCACTGGGGTATAAACATTCCTCGAGTGTCGCACACCGCAGGCCAAGGAGATGATAGTTTCTCAGTAGTGACATGCGCTGCGCACTGAAAGCGGGACATTCAAGTATAAGGTGCTGAAGTGTCTCGTAACAGCCACAAGACGTACACAATGGACTTTCCGCACGCCCTTGTCTGTATACACGTTCGTGCACGTTCATGCAACCAACCCTCAGCTTGAGCAGTTGTGCTCTAGCGCGACGAGGCAAGCATAATGAATATAGGAATCATTCACCCCTACGATACGAAGAGAAGTGGTGTAGTAATTTCATTGCGATGTGCCAAACGTCCCTAAACTTTGCAGCGCTTGCCACATTCAAATTCCCGTTTTACGAACCGAAAAGAGCAAACAGCAAGCACGACAAATGTTCTTCCTAAAAAAATATCGACGGCTGAAAATTTCCTGTGCGAGACAGTGAGCGCTATTTGCATCATTTCATCACATTCCTCGGTATATACTCATCATCATCCCATATTTTCTTCTTGTTCATTAGTCATTAAATACCGCAATTTACCGAGCCGAAACCACGATATGATTATGAGGCATGCCGCAGTGGGGGCTACAGAATACTTTCACCACCCGGGGTTCCTTTAACGCGCACCTAAATATAAGTACTCGAGCGTTTTTGTATTTATAGAACTCATTGAAATCCGTCCGCCATGGTAGGGATTGAACGAGCGTCCACGAACTGAGCACTGCAACTACCTAGCACCTACACAACGGTAGACTCTTTTTTCTTCTCTGTATTCGATCGCTATCACCTGGCCAAATAAAAATGCCCGGCCTGCCTCCGTCTCACAATAAGAATGCTGTTTTTCCAAAAGAAGTAACTATTGATGATACCTAGTATTTCACCCATATAAGACGTTTAGACACTTAATTTGTTAGGGACATGAAGAAACTGCGACTTCTGTAGTTGTCGTATGAGTAAAGTTACTTTTGCCACCATTACGTGAGGAGTGCTAAGAAGTGGCCTGTGCAAGAAAAACTACCACTGCGCGCCCTCGAATGAAATGACCACTAAGCGTGATTGTATTGTGCCGCAGTGTCATTTTACTTGTTTTCCCATCAAAGGCTGCCTGCGCTGATGGCGATTGACTACATAAAAATTATGTTAACCATGTAGTCACTTTGCCATCCTTTACAGTTCCAGCAAGAGGTGGCCATGAAAACGTTACGATTGTAACGGCCTCTGCTAACGACAAAAGCCACTATTATCAGGAAAGATTAAAATCAAAGCAAATAGTCAATTTGGATTTACACTTACATCGTGTCTGCACGTACTTACAACGCTAATAACAAGGACTTAGTCCTAACGTCTGCAAAAACACTCGTGTATTTACGCAGGCTTTCAGGGAGCATATATAGCGATTGCATGCGTAGTTTCCTCATTCCGCTGTGCTGCGTTGCACTGCATAGTGTAGGTGCATTAGATGATTGGAATCGCAGACACAGCCATGAATGGTGGGATTCCTACACTAACGCAACCATACGGGAGTTACTGATATGCGGCACAGAATATTTGCTTACAGGGCAGAGGAGGCGTCAGGCATGCTTCCTTACTCCCGTCTGCGCGAAAACTTTCGAATGCAGGACAACTCTCCGCCTTCCGTGCAGTAATGAACGCCTTAGGCATTCCGAATTTCTTGCCACCATTTTGTGCAAACGACGCTGAAGCGAACCTGCATCTTGTTCTTTTTTTTTCTTTTCCTTGTAAGTATATCTCGTAGCACTCAAATTGCGAGACCGAAGGCTAAGGGGGGTGGCGAAGAAACGTGAACGCAAAAGTGCCATCAACTAAACTGCTGCCGTGCTTTTTAATTGTTAGATGCAGCACCGCAATGCTCAACGCACCTGCGGAGAAGCGGCCCCCAGGGAATGCGAACCCGGCGAGCGGCGCCGGGAGAATACCGAGCGGAAGTTAATGCGGATTCCCGGCCGGTAGCAGCACGCAAATGAGCGCAGACGCAAGCGACGATTCGGGATAAGAAAACAACGGTTCGTTGTCTTATCTGAAACGCGCGTGCTTGCCAAGAAATCCCGCGACCTTAAGTAGGCCCTGGGGCACTGTTCAAATTGGCAGAGTCGATTCCGGGGAGGATGCAGTAAGCATGGCGGGCGCACGTCGAAAGCGGAACGCGCACTGCCCGGTGGAGAATCGCAATAGCCGTGCAAGTGTCGAAAACGTCCGCTCTTAGGCCTCGTTCTGTATACTGTAAGGCTGACCTCCGCACAAACACCATGAAGGCATCTGGCAACGATTGAATTCTTTCGCACGGCCCCGATACTCTCAAACAAACGCGCTCGTTTCGTGCATTTTCTTGTTTGTCCCTTGTGTTTGCGCTGAATTTGCGTAAGCAGTATCTGAAACAAATATCCAGATTATTTTAATAGCTTCTCTTCTTTTCTCTCAATCCCGTCTGCCCTTTCCCCTTGCCCATTGTACAAAGTAACCAATTAGACAGTTGATCCTATTATAACAGCGAAGCTGTACATGGCTACGATCCCTGTATTGGTTCGCGTCCGTCGACATAAAACTGTCATCATCAGTGGCTCATACCTCCGTAAGCACTCATACCCCCTTTAGGCAAGCAAAAAATGCAATGTCTCATATACCCGTAAGGCAGAAGCTGCAAGCACTCAGCAAAGTGAAGCGAACAGTGCTTACATTCTTTGGAATCACGCATGCGACACACAGAACAGCATGTCGAAAACTGTCATCATCGATGGCTCATACCCCATACGCAAGCAAAAACTGCAAGGGCTCACACCCCGGCCAGGCAGAGACTACGAAGTACTCAGCAAAGTGCAGCGAACAGTGCATACATTCTTGAGAATCACGCATACAACATGAAAAACAATAAATAAATAACAAGCCCAACACAAGCGTCCGAACCAGATAATTGATGATAAGTCGCTCGTGAGAGCAATGCAAAGCACGTAGCGCAGCCTGCATATACCTTTCCCTGTAGAGAACACTCTTGAGCAAGCTACCGCCGCGACGCCTGCTTTCGACGTGGCGTGTGACGTCCCTAGCCCTTTCGCACACAATTTAATCAGCCTAGCAACTGATTTCAGTTTTATTGCAGCACCGCTATAGGGGGCGGCGTGTCGTAAAAATTGCGATTACTCCCAGTCCTACCATTACACTAAATCCACAAAGTATCACCTAACATCCTCAGCTGTTGTAATGGTGGGTTTCGACAGCTTCGCTGAACATCCAGTTTCACAGGGCCGAGATGGCGATTTTTTATCTCCATCTTACATATATTTTCTGTCTCAGTGTCGACGTCGCTTCATTTCTTTATAGAATTGTGCGTATTCTGTACGTATATAGAGTTGTGCGCATTCTGATGCATGCGTTTCCTCCTAACGAAATAAAGGTTAGTTGTCTTACAAGGGCTAATAGGTTATTATTATTATTATTATTATTATTATTATTATTATTATTATTATTATTATTATTATTATTATTATTATTATTATTATTATTATTATTATTATTATTATTATTATTATTGTTGTTGTTGTTGTTGTTGTTGTTGTTGTTGTTGTTGTTGTTGTTGTTGTTGTTGTTGTTGTTGTTGTTATTATTATTATTATTAACAAGAAGAAGAAGAAAGTACGCAGGAGAAGTTAGCTGAGATAATACTTGTTGGCTTGCCAGAGAGCTAGATTATGTTCGCGCATGATCATCAAACGTCGCGAACCGCGTTACAAGAAGTCCCTTATTATTTCCCTTACTGTCAACGATGTATAGAATTTTACGTAGCCAGCATGTCAAGGATGTGCCGTCAATGTCGTTGAGGCCAGTCGCTTGGCATTAGTAATAAGGAAAGCGGCTACAAATAATACGCAAACAGCACGTTGTAGATGTCGCACTGACAATAAATCATTTATAACCTTTATACGAGTTTAAACAGTCATTCGAGAGTTCAATTTAGAGAGACTAAAGCATCAGTAAAAAGATGAAAAGTTCTTCTAGCATAGCTGCACAGCGTGTAATTATTTCAATGCGTTGCGTCGGTCCAGCGCCGCTACGTGAACTGCACCTCTTGATTTAAGTCTGCATGGCCTAGGCTGCGAAGAAAAAATGAACTTCGCTCAGCCGGTGGTCTAACAAGTTCTGCGCAAGAGTATATATAACATATTGCATCTGTAAAATTCGCATGTCCCCCTTCTCTCAAGGTTCAATGAAATTAGGAAATTAACCTATACCTTGTTAAATTTGTGTTTCAATCGACTCGATCGTGGTTAAAAGCAATACATGCAAGAAAGTTAAATGAAAAGTTAAGAAGATAGCAACTTAAGTGATACGCAGGTTCAAAATGGATCATTATTTTTGGTCTAAACCACCGGTTGTTGAGTTGCAGAAGTGTCACTTTATGTAGGGGCATTGCACATTTCACACGTGTTTCGATTATGACGACCACCTAGTAGATCTAGGACAACAGGGGTCTAAGACACCGCGTCTTGTTCTGTTCTTGTTGGCTAGAGCTCATATTCTTTCGACGTTCGTTTACAAAGCTACAGAACACAGCTTCATGTTGTAACGAAAGAATGCGCATACGCGAAAACGCTTACAAAGATGCGCGGTACAAATAAGGATGCCGCGTCAGGAGGCCAGAAAACGCGTGAAACACTGCTGATTGCCTCCTGAACTAGAGTTCTCGCGCATTTGCGATTCACACTTCTTTCGACATAGTCGGCAATCTCACTTCGATATTCAGCGGACCAAAACAAGTCGGGCTTGTTTGCGAGACAGCGGCGTCCAGTGGAGAAGCCCGAGCTGGTGAGATTGAGAGCGTAGGCGTCAGCGTTAACGTCTTGCGAAACGCGTTCTATCTTCCGCCGCTCCGCTGGAAGTCAATAGGCACGCAGCAGAACACAGCCGAACCAACGCCCAAACTGTGTGCGTGAAGTGTGACGCCTGGGAGACGACTAGGACACAAGTAGATGGAGCCTCGTGAGACTAACCCGCGCCAATGCGTTGGTCGATACGTCAATACGGACGGGTCGCTCACCCGCCTTAAGACGGCAGAGAATAAACACGAAGCCTCGCACAACCCGCACTGCTGTTGCGTTTTGTGGGCCGTAGTCTGCGCTGTGACAGACTGCTTATTACCTCTGCACCGCTTCCAGACGGCAGGTGGCGTAGAAAGTGTATGCAGAGGCGCTGAAAGAAATGTGCCTGTATATTTAACGGTGCCGCCAGCACCTTTCGCCCCCCCCCCCCCCCCAGCATTTCTTCGTTCCCAAGGATGCATAGGTGCTGTCATACTCCGCACCCCGCTTTGTATGCCCGAATGGACAAATAAAAGTGTAGTACGTGTTCCTTGTGTACTTGTTTTCCCTTGAGCGTCAATGTACAATTTCTATGCACACTCACGCAGAAATTCTTCACCACTGAAAAAACACAGTGTTCTTCAACTTCAGAGAGAGAGAGACACAGAGAGAGAAGCAGGGGCAGGAGTACCTTTGTGTCTGGCCTGCTACTCTACTTAGCCGACAGGTAGAAGGGCAGGTGAAAGGAGAGACAGGCAATAAGGATGATTACGACGCTGCACAGTGAACTATGTACACGTGAGATGTACATACACGCTCTGCTCGAACACATCACCCATGTCAAAATGCACAGGCGTCTGTCATGTAGGCCTAGAGCATTGAAGTGAAGTCACATTCTCCTAAAAGTGTCGAGCGCTGTTATTGCTTGCATCTAAATATGCAGAGCCAATCTGTGCCCTCATCTTGAATTGGCGAGACTATGTTACCTCTTAGAGTCAGGAATAAAGACGACCACACGTGGCGATGGCTGGCGTGCAACAGCGACTGGAGCTTCGGCCGAAGTGCAACAAGCGTACTGTTTGCACACACGGGTAAACAAACAGATAAGGCTGTGCTACGCACACAGCTTTCACTACTCAGCCAACTGGCATTCATAAATTATTTGGGTTGTACGACCAATCTAAACACAGCCATCACTGGCAATTATGAAAAGAAAGGCACATTTAACAGCAACCGCATCTACAGAATTTGTGAGACAACAAAGATTTGTATATAATTTGCATAGAATAGTGAAGGTTTCTTAAAACTCCGCGGTAAAAAATCGTCACGAACAAAAATAAACAGTCTCACACTACGTCAAAAAGTCCAATGGCGCCAATGTTTTAGATGGAGCAGAGATAACGTTTCGGTTTCACACGGAGAGATAAAGAATTCGACTCAAGATGTATAAAAGATTTTTAAGTGTACAATAAACGTTATAAATACGCAGTTTCACTAGGGCAGGCAAATATATTTTACCTTTGCTTCTGCTGATTATACGTGCATATACAGCAAAGCATATACACCATATACAGCATATACACCAAAGGATATTCGGCCGGCAGACGCAGGACCTGTTCAAAGCAAACCATATAGCAGGCCGAATGCGGTAGAAAATAGCAAGGCCACCAGGGAAAAACAGATAAATCAACATGGCGCCGCGTAACCAATACGCGATTTCGCAATGGAACTGCCGCGGGTATCGTCGCAAGCGAGGAAACCTGCAGCAGTTCGTAACAAGTAAGGAGACGCCAGATGTCATCGCCCTGCAGGAGATCGGGGGGATGGCAAAATTATTGGGGTATAAATCGTACAGTGCTTCCGGCGAGAAGGCAACCGTCACGATGCTGATACACAGAAACCTCTCGGCTGTCAAGCACGATACCGGTGTGCGCGGCATAGACCTTGTCCTGATTGAAATAATCCCCTCCCGCAAAGAAGAGGGACATCTATTTATTCTTAACATATACTGTCCACCCCGGCACAAGAGAAAATTCGGCCCACTCTTCCGCAAAGTGTTGAGCGTAGCGCACAAGCAGGCGCTAGTCGTGGTCGGCGAGTTTAACGTGCCACACGTGGATGCAGCAGAGAACATTAAGGGCCGAAGCCTATGGGAAGGCACTCAGCACGAAGTGCTAACGCTCATAACTGACCCTCATGCACCAACAAGAATAGCAAACAGCGTAACCAACGGCACGACACCAGATCTCACATTTACGAAGAATGTAGCCGATTTCCAATAGACAAACGTGCAGGAAAGCTTAGGTAGTGACCACTACATCGTCGTCAGAACGGAACAAGCAGGCCCAAGGAAAAAGAGGGGTAGTGAATTGAAACTTCTAGAATGGGACTTTTTGCGCAAAATCCGACAAGAAGATGCGGAAGACACTATAACGGACATTGAGAAATGGGCAGAGACACTACAAGGAAGCATTAAACAAGCTACCCAAACTGTTCCAGAGGAGGCAGGGATAGAGGAGATGGATAGCAGATTATTGCACATGTGGGAAGAGAAAGGAAGTGTGCTGAAAAGGTGGAAAAAGCAAAAATATAATCGGAAATTAAGTACGATAATTGTGGAATTAAACACGGAAATCGAGATTTATTCAAGTAGGATAACCCATCAAAAGCGAGAAGCCACGTGCGACTTGATGGAAAGGAAAATAGGAATGTCCAAGACCTGGAACATTCTCCGATGCCTCTTGAACCCCGACAGTACAAAAACCATACAAAGACACAATCTACATAAGGTTATACAGAGCTCCGACGGTACAGAAGAAGAGCTCTTTCGAGAGCTCCAAAAAATGTACTTTGGAAATGCGGATAAAAAACGACTCCCGGATTACCTAGGTAACGAGAATCCTGCTCTTGATACCGCTATTACGAAGGCAGAAGTCAGATATGAACTTACCAGGCTCAACCCGAAATCTGCACCAGGACCTGATGGGATAAGCAACAAAGCACTCAAAGCACTACATGAATAACTGCTGGAAGCAAGGTGGCATTCCAAGTCAGTGGAAATAGCCCCAAATCATTTTTATACCGAAGCCTGGAAAGAAACCACAACTGACGAACTTAAGGCCCTTATCGCTAACACCCTGCGTCGGTAAACACATGGAACATGTGGTTCTCACACGCCTTACGAGATACGTGGATGATGGAGGACTTTACCCACATACCATGGCTGGATTTCGACCCAAGTTATCGACGCAGGATATTATGCTCAAACTAAAACACCAGATCATAGATGTGGGGGAGAAAATTCTAGAGACCTAAGGCCTTTGACACCATCACGCACAATGCAATACTACAAGATCTCCAAGAGTTGGATGTAGGACGTAAAACATACGCTTACGTCCAAGACTTCTTGACTGATCGTATAGCAAAGATTTCAATTGGAGAATCCAAATCGGAGGTGCTCAAACTAGGAAATAGGGGTTCCTCGCAGGGTTCGGTCCCATCTACCTTTCTATTCAACGTGGCAAGGATCGGTCTTTTTGCGAGACTCGAAAAGATAGAAGGACTCGGACAGCCTATACGCGGACATCACCCTTTGAGTGGCGGGTAGAAGCGATGGGCATGTGGAAAAGATCCTCCAAACACCAGTAAACACGGTCGAAGACTATATCAGAGAAAAGGTACTGAAATGCTCCTCGCAAAAATCAGAACTTTTGCTCTATAGACCAACATGCTGGGGTCGAAAAAGCATTAAGGAAAGGCCCGGCATTGTGGTCACAGTAGAAGGCACCACGATACTGATAGGATAGTGGAGAGCTTGAGAATACTGGGACTCCGCATATCCGAAAACGGTCATAACAGCGAAACCATTAGACTACTTGAAAATAGTGTTCAACAAACAATGAGAATATAAAGCGGATATCCAACAGGCACTATGGCATGAAAGAGCACAATCTCACCCGATTACTAGAAACATTCGTAATCAGTTGTATTGTATATGTGGTCCCTTACCTCAAGCTCTACGCTGCGGAGAAAGCCAAGATAGAATGCATTATCAGAAGGGCGTAAAGCAAGCCTTGGGACTTCCGGCAAATACGTCAAACGAGAAATTCTTGGCGCTCGGCGTGCACAACACACTAGATGAACTTATTGAGGCCCAGAGAGTAGCGCAGTATGAAAGGCTTACACAGAGTTTGACAGGGAGACACATCTTACATGACATCGGAATAAGCTACGAAGCACAGCACGGAGTGCAGAGAGACATCCCAAGGAAAGTAAGGGAACATCTGTCAATACTCCCAGTCCCCAGAAACATGCACCCGGAGCTTCACCAAGATCGAAGAAAAGCAAGAGAGAGAGAGCTCTCCACAGAAGGTTCCGTAGTTCCAAGGACGTGGTCTATGTGGACGCGGCGGAATACACAAATAGATAGAGTATGTCAATAGTTGTTACGAGTCTACAGGGTGACTGCAGAGTTAGTGGCACGGTAGAAACAAGGAAGGCGGAGGTGGCGAAGGAGGCTGCCTTAGCAGTGGCAATAGCCTCCACAGAAGCTAACATCGTAGTAAGCGACTCCAAGACACCGTCAAGATTTATGCAAAATGAAGAATCTCGTCGGAAGTGCTGAGAAGTTTAAACAACTTTCGTGGAAGATCGCGACATTCACACTATATGGGCACCCGCACACTCCTCCCTTCCCGGGAACGAAATAGCGCACTACCTGGCTGGAGAACTGACAGGCCGAGCAGGTGACACGCAACAAATACTAGGAACGGAGCGAGACCGAATGACCAGCTTTAACGAGATCATCAAACACTACAAAGTGGGAAGGGCCCATTTCCCCCAGCATATTCCTCACTGAGTAGACGGCAAGCGACGGCACGGCGCCTCTTACAAACAGATACATATCCGAACCCGGTGGCCTACCAGAGCTACTGCCCAGACCTTTACACGCATAGATGTAGATTCTGTCAAGAACAGGCGCACCTACAACATATGGTTTGGGCTTGCCCTCGGACACCCACACAGAATAAAATAAACAAGACCAGAGAGCAGTGGAAGACGGCGTTGCTCAGCTGTGCAACGGAAGACCAACTCAAGGCAATCCGGCAGGCCGAAGATGCCGCCAGGGCCCAAGGGCTCGAGGCCGTCATCTAGCTAGAGAGGCCTAGGTCTCAAATCTGCTGTGCACAAATAAAGTTTATTTCTCCTCCTCTTCCTCTGTATCCTTGCTTTCTTTTAAAGTGCAGGAATGAATTATCACACTGGCGCTCTGGTATTCGTACTAATTATTGTATTGCCAAATTTGCATGTTATGCTTCAATTATCACCGTGTTAAATGAGCGAATAGATTATCAAAGTAAATACAATTGTGATAATTTTCTTTAAACGAAAGTAACAGCACCGCTAACCAACTTTTTTAAACAAGCTTTTCTCAAATGAATGCAAAAACATAGCCTACCAACTTCCTTTAAACTTTCTTTTAACAATCTTTCTTCAAACGAGAGTAAAAACGGAGCCTACCCACTTTCTTGTTACACTCGTTAATATGAAGTAAAATTATATATGATGTTATTGAAGTTGATAGGAAGCTGGAAAAAGTTCTAAAAGAAGTAAGCATGCGTTTCTGTATGAGGCTTATTAAGAAAGCTCAGGAGCAGGAAATTCAAAGCAAAATTTCGTGCATTCAATCCCATGTTGAAATCGAAGGTAAGGGAAAATCCGAGGCTCTTGCGCGCGAAGCACTATCACATGGCCCCAAAATTGAGAGCTTACACAAATTTGTAGAAATTATCTACGCCACCCGCAGTCATTTTCGGCGCTCGACAAAACACCGCAACAAGCATGTGTGATTCAAGGACTTACTCACGAATAAGCTACGCTGGTGTATCGCATTAGAACCAACTGTGCTTACACCAAGGATTGGTTGTTTGAGATTGGACTAGCAGTTTACCCGCTGTGTACGTCACGTGCTGAGATCATCGATGTGAAACAGTTTATCTCGTTATGCCCACAGTATGACGAGAAAAGAAAAACGTTGCTTCACAGTTTGCAAAAGAAAGTTATCCCACACGCGAGCTATCGAGTGGCAGTGTTCCCTGGAGGGCCCACAGCAATCTGGAAGAGAGTGCACCGAATGTGAACTGCTTGCGTTTCTTCGAGACATGGAGTTTCGCAGTCTCGTGACACACCCTTGTTAAACATGCATGAAACGCTCAGGCCGAAGAAGTGCTGGCCAAGCATGCAACGCGAAAAGTTTCTGCTGCTACACAACCATCACCACCACCACCTTGCACGGCCATTCTCGAATTACCAAAGCGACAAAATAGAAATGAATAATGTTATTTCTCAAACATTCCAACATAAAACACTGCCTTTTATGCGAAGCATATTACTAGAGCTCAACCCAGCTCCTCAGGCGCGGTGGTGTCGCCTTCAATACAACGTGACACCGTGATGTCACGAAAGAGGAGAAACGGGGCTCCAACTCGCGCCGTCGCTCGCGGCGTCGCCTTCAAGGCTGACCACGTGACACGTGACGTCACGACAGAGGAGAAACGGGGCTCCAACTCGCGCCGTCGCTCGCGGCGTCGCGGTGGTATATAAGCAGCTGCGCTTGCCTCTGCTAGACACTCACGAGGTGAGATGCCTCCTGTAGACAGAGCTGCTCGTTCGAATGAGAAGCGAAGGTTGCGGCGTGCTACAGAGACTGTTTCTAGGTGGCTTTGCTACGGCGCAACGACTACGCGCCCCGCATCGGACGCGGTGAGCGTCGAGCGACGCAGCGTTCGGCGCGACAAGGAAATGTGTGCCTGAGCAAGCGCCGCACGCCTGAGCCGACGCCGACGACACCGGCTTTTCTGCGACACGAGCTCCTTAACGCTGTCGCGTTAAAATAAAGGCTAGTATGCTTCGCATCCTGGGCTTAACCGTAGCTAAGCCACAGCCAGTTTTTTTCCGATATAACCTGGAAAATACGCTTACACCTCTATACACAAAACAATAAGTAAATGCGTGCAACATTGGGCACAACATTCTATGGACTTTGCATTTTAACGAAAACATAGAAATGATGCAAAAATGCTAAGGTAATTCACTAGAGGAAAATAGTTCGCGGTTTTTTTTTTTCGAAATGCTTTTTTTAAGGTTGCACTCACCCAAATTCTCGCTCAGTGTATTGCTATTTTATTAATCACTTCATTCGTTTACCAATCTCCAGAACACTTTCATTCATCGTAACTTCATTACATAAGAACTATTCCGGCCATACGTGCATGTCGATCGGCATGAATGCCTGCAATTGGACGTATACAGTTGAGCTAATTAACGCGGAGTCTAGGGCAGTGAGGCTTGGTCGAGATAGCAACGGCAACGCTCCACGAGCCAACAGGTGTACATGCAACCCCGCGGACATAAAACGTGCGCATAGGCCTTCTTTCGCAACGTTATCGGGGGCCAGATGCGGAGTTGCGCAACGCTGATCCATAAACAATGTTTTCCGTGAACGCGAGAGGGGTCTGTCGCAAGCGCAAGCTCGACGCCATCGATCGGAAGCCCCGCAGAAAACCTTAGCACACACCGCGAAATCAGGTAGCGCTGAAATTGCAAGGATGGTCCCGAAGCGCAAAATGCATGACGTCTTGCACGAGCATGACGTCATGCGGGAGATTGCACTCGTGCACGTCCTTTAAATATTGGCCCTTCTTTAAAGAGGCATTAAAGAGAACATTTCACCAACCTGCAGCATTAAATTAAGCTTCTCGAATAGCGAAATCAAGGATGGTTACAATGTGGAAAGTAAATGAAGTTTTTTTGGGGGGGCTAGCAGGGCATGACGTCATGCCAGAGATGGCACTCGTACACCTCAATTAAATATTGGCGCTTCCTTATAGAGACATTAAAGAGAACATTTAACGAACCTGTAGCACTAAATTAGTCTTCTCGAATAGCGAAATAGCCCCCTTTTAACGCGAGAAGAGTTATGGTAAGCCAAATAGGATGCAAAAAAGGAACGGTAGTTGGCGAGGCCGCCTTGAAGTTTGACAAGTATCGTGACATGACGTCGTGGATTTTTGCCGCGTCTCCTCTCGCCTAGTTGGTCTTTTTTATCTGCAGCCATGGGCTACATTGTAGTTGAAAGGGCGCAAAAGGTCGAACTTGACAAATTTTCTTGCCAGTAATAATTCCTGCAACATACCTATGGGTATTATTGGAGTACCCGGAAACATTCAGCGCTAATCGAACTACATTTTTCGGCGTAGAACTAAATAAGCACCTGAAGCTCGACAGGCACGCCATCTTAGTCACAGAGTGCCCTATGATATAAGGAAATAAATGAAAGCTGGTTCGTTCGTCAGATTCCCTCATGACCATATATTATGCGTTCACTCTCAGCCACATTATTTAGCGAATTTATTCATGCATCAATACATACCCAACCCATTACAATGTATGACAGCACGTTTCAACTATGGCCATCGGAAATGTAACCTTCAGCAGCTTAGCATGTTGTTTGGTTTCTACGGCGCTATCATAACTTTGTCACATGACAATCTTAGCAAGTGGGGGACTTGTATTTGGTACAAAGACCTTTTTATGAGAAACATCCAACGTCTATAACTGGCAGCTGCCAGATACATATTTATAGTACCGAGAGTTTCGCAACAGAAAACTTGTTACGCATGCCAAAAACTAAGTATAGTAAAGTCACATCTACCTTTGTTCACTGCTATGAAAAATTAGGAATAGGACTAGCATCCCAATTTTCAAATGTATTGTGCCCGCATTAATCTCGTTGTATATTTTACCCGGTCCTCCTCCTTTTTTTCCTCTCATTGTTTCTGCAGATGGCATACCTACCAAAATGTATGTTTAGCCTAAATGCGGCAATGCCTTCTTAGCGCCCTTGTCATGCAGTGCACAGAAGGTCACCCAATGGTCATAGACCACGTCACCACTTTTTGTATATGCGTATCTTGTATATGCATATCTTGTATATGCATATCTTGTATATGCATTTCTTGGTAATAATAAATCTGCGTAGAGTGCGTAAACCACCCTCCTACACATCGTTTTCTGCTTCAAGACCAAAAACGTCATTTACTAAATATACGTGTTAAACTGCAGTACCTGTACGTTCCCCTGAAGCGGATTAATTTCAACTGGACTGATGTAACCGTTTTATGTTAATATTGTGGAAAATTTTGTCTCATGATCCGGATTTCCTAAGAATAATTTGCATAGACCAGCGAGCTCTTGAAGAGCTTCTAAAGATGGACTACCACTCACCAATTATTGTTAACTTACCAGGCTGCTAAATATTGCAATAGTGTTGTTGCCCAGAAAATTGCCTGCTAAAATGTCTTGGCAATATTGCTCGAGAATTTCCTGGATTAACTGTTCGATGATTTGTCGCCTCACCAGCGTTTCTGTACAGGATGAAGTCCTCTCCGAACCGCAACTTGTGCAAACAATGCCCGTTGAGGCTAACACCCAGTCCTTCCCATTGCTTGGCAGATTATCCCTCCACAATACCAATTAAGTTTGGCCCAAATCATCGACGATCGTCAATGTACGCGAATAATCCAATGAACATATCGTCGAACGACCAAGCGAGCCAGTGAACGATGAAACGAACGAACGAACGAACGAACGAACGAACGAACGAACGAACGAAAGAAAGAAAGAAAGAAAGAAAGAAAGAAAGAAAGAAAGAAAGAAAGAAAGAAAGAAAGAAAGAAAGAAAGAAAGAAAGAAAGAAAGAAAGAAAGAAAGAACCAACGAACCAACGAACGAACCAACGAACGAACCAACGAAGGAATCTTTTCCTTGCCGTGTCACCTCACCGACAATTAACGACCAAGCTAACACGAAAATGGGCAAAAGAAGCTAAGAAAGATAATCGGCTTAAATAGTCTTGCTTAGCTTGGTACATGTCAGGGTAAGGCAGAAAAGAAGCGGTTTGGGTAAGTTGGGTAATTTACGTAATTTTGGGTAATTCGAGTCTCCAGCTGACTTTGAAGCTCCCGCTATAGTCGGCTGTGACGTCGTCCATTTTCATAGTGTCTACTCGGTTTCAGTTATTTTTTTTTTCGGTAAACATTGACTAAGTTCCATTCTAAAGGAGCCAGTAAGTGATGTTTATTTAGAAAACCTTTGCTTCATCACAACTGCCCATATGCGGGAAAATATATTGAGATGCATGACGGCTCAATGAACTTATTACATGGTCGTTTCGGGGCAAATTTAAAAAAAAATTAGAATTTTGGATTCTTTTTTTTAGTAATCAACTTCTTACCACAAAATTTACGGAAATGGAGTTCGAAATAAAAAAAAACGCGGTCCATCATTCCAAAAATCATATGCGATATCTCTTTAGTGCCCATTTAAATCCTACCCGCCTTCCAAAGTGGGCTCACCAGCGGACGTGTTTTTTTTTTGTTTAAATTTCGAATATAAGCTTAAAGGTGGCGTGAAAAAAAAAATCGGTTATTTTGGTGGCACTACACGCAGGTGATAACGGTATTAACAATACGCCAAGCTTGAAGAAACAAATTCTGGCACTTTCCTAACGTAGCAGCAGTATGCAGCAAGCTACCCTAATACTCCTTTGCTTACCAGTAGCAACAAGCATGGTCTGCCAAATGAAGCTCCCAGTCGATAGTGTTAGGTATTAACCAGACGAAGAAAAAAAGAAATCACTAGGCAGATGTGGCTTCTGTTAATTTTCTGTTTGCGTACATGTTTTTGCTAATGGCGGATGTCATACCCGCTTTATGAAGAAGTTGGTGAGCGCTGGCGTCGAAACGGGTTCTCACTTTACAGTTATTTGTAGAAGCCGTGTAAAAGTACGCTTAAGACCTGAGAGAAGCCTCCTAGGTCGCAGTTGTTCCCGCAAACAGGAAAGTAACCGTAAAATTGCCAAACAGCTCAATACCTGCGTACACGCGCCGAAGTGCTTAGCGCTAGCGTGCAGCCTGCGCTATGCTTTCGAAGCGGCAGCAGCTTTCGAAGTGCCGTCCACTCAATTGACGCGGAAGCCGGGCTGACCAGTCTGACTCATTTTGGTTTGTTTGTTTTTCTTACCGTTTTGAGCCGTCGCGGTTTGAACCTAATGGGAGCCGCCGACCGCTGCGCTGCCTCTTTGGCCGTGTTTTATGTCGAGCGGAAGGGATTGGATTCGCATGCGCCGCCCGGAGTTTGAAACCGCGGTGTTTGCGTCGGCGTTTACACTGCGCGGAAAGACCCGCGAAATGCGCTCACTTTCGGATGAGCGGCTTGTCACGCTCGAACTCTTTGCGATGGAGCGTGAGTTCATTTGGCTGGCTTTTTTTTTTTTCGTTTCGCTATCACCGTGTGTCCCGCGTAGCGCGGAATCGGGCCATCGAATCGATGATGCCCATCAGTGCATCTTAGCCGAAAGCTGGCTTTCAAAAATTGTAGTGATTATGAGAGACGCTGTTGCTTTTCAAAGCGAACGCTGCAGGAGCAGGGAAGAGATTAAGCTCCGAATATGAGAATGCAGTTCAGGGTGCAGCGACTTCAAATTATATCATGAAAAACACTTTATTTGAGAAAATTTTGGCACTTAGTGAACACAAATTTGACTGCCTTGTTGAAAGCCCTTTAGAGACATTGATTGATTGATTGATTGATTGATTGATTGATTGATTGATTGATTGATTGATTGATTGATTGATTGATTGATTGATTGATTGATTGATTGATTGATTGATTGATTGATTGATTGATTGATTGATTGATTTTAACGTCCTAAAGGAGCACACAGTCTGTGAGTGACGCCGTAGTGAGGGGTCCAAAAGATATTTGAGAATCTGAGCTTCTTTAACGTGCAACTAAATCTAATTGCACAACCACCTCTGCACATTGCCCTCATGAACTCTTCTAAACATTGGATTTTTGTCACCGCAAACAAATTTAAAGATTCTAGAATTTTTCGAGATGATGGAAACCCAGTATGGCTGCGTAGCCTTCGTAATTCCAGCGCTCATATCGAATCAAATCGGAAGTTACTGAGGCCGGTGTCGTCAGCTCCTGGTTTTGTAATGTTCATTCACAATTTATGCGCACTAGTTTGTAGTTAAGCTTCCTTAGTTAACAATAAGTTCTGGACAGTGTTATATTACGGTATGGTTGGCTAAAAACAATGCCATTCAGTAAGGTTTCTTTCGACAGAATTGTAATAAGCGCGTCTTTAGGAATGGTTTCATATCTGCTAAACAATGCCTCAAATTGAAAGTTAGCCTTAGCTTGCCGGCTGCGATAGCGTGCCCAATCATGTACGTGTCAACATCTTTGCACAAAGGAAGCCTGGAGACATTTAGTTTGCGTACTTGTGAAAACGCTCCGAAAAGATACGCTTGCGTTACGGAACGCTTGACCAACAGAAGGGCGTTTGCCGCAGGCACGTGGTTGTGAGACGCTCTCGACAAGTGAATCGAGCACCAGCGCCTCTTCTTACTCGTTTAACGAATAAAAAAAAATTGCGCAGAAACCATCGACGACGGCTGTCAATGTAAGCAAGTATCCCGACACTTTTTATAAATTTACACGCTGTAACAAAGCAATCGCGTTGTTCAAGACGTGTACTCGCTGCAGTGAGAATATTTACGTAGCACTTGCTAGTTCGCCGCACATTTCTGTACAAGGCGGAGCCGTTAGCCGATAGTTGTGCAGCTGTAGTACAGGTAGCCATGACTTCTCACCTAGGTGTCGTCAAGTGCAGCTATGCGAACCTCAGGGTGGCAGGCGACAGCGGCGCTAATCTACCGCCGTCCGAGCCCATTGCTGCAGCTGCCATGGGGGAAGAGGGTGGTGGAAAAAGAAGTAGGGCTCAGCTTCCGGAGCGTCCCGGTCCAGAGCACACGTCTAAGCTATCGCACGGCAGCGCGAGCGCCATCAACGAGACATAATAGTTAGCGCACGTCAGTTGCTCGGTTGCTCGAAAGCACGTGACCCTCCTACCGGCGCCTTTGTATCCGTGGTGAAAGACGCGCCCCCAGGGACCGCGACTAAAATGAGAGGAAAAGCCGGAAAAGAAAAACAAAAACGAAACTGTCGGCCGAAGCTTTGCCCGCAACATGTTCGTGGCAGCTCCGAATTGTTTTTTTTTTCTTTTCTTTATGTAATAATAATAAGCGAAAGAAAGCACGCAGCCTTTAACAGAGATGGCGCGGTTTCGAAGCGAGGGATATAAACAAAGCCTCCAGCACGCGCCCGTCATCATCATCCCGGTTTCTTTTTTTTTCCCCTATGGATGAAAGGCAAACGAAGTTAGCCCGCGGAAGGCTGAGGCGTCAGCGGAAGATAATGGGCTGGATATTGCTCAGTGGCTGCCTCGAGCGAACCGTGGAAACAACAACCTCCGATGTCATTCCACACAAAGGCGTTCAAACACGAAAGCGAAAAAAAATGACGAGAAGGGTTTATTTCCAGCGTCTCCTTTCGCCGCTTCGAAGCAAACGATGCTCGTTTTGAGCTTTTGCTTCCACGTCGCAGCGATGAATGACGTCGTTTTATTTATGACGTAATTGGTTATGTGATGTTTACCTCCAAGAAAAGCTGCGCTTAAATCAAGAAGAGAATGAGGACGTCCGCGATAGCAAGTTAGGGAGAAGAAAAGTAAATGAAGGTTAATAAATGCGAGGACTAATCAAACCTCCTTATCTGTAATTATTGAAGCTTTAATTGTGTAAGTGATCTTTTTCCGGTAGAGTCGCAGTGCATAAATGATGGTAATACATTTCTGCTAACCTCCCCATCATGTAGCAATCTTTTTTTCTTCCATAACAACAGAAAGAAAATATCTTGAACAAAAGTCGTCGATTTTACATGCGAAAACTGCAGTACAACTATGAGGCACGCTGTAGTAGGGGACTTCGGATAAATGTTTGAGCAGCAGGGCTTCTAGAAAGTGCACCTAAATACAAAGTACACGAGCGTTCTTGCGTATCGCCCCATCGAAATGGGCCACGATAGAAACTGCGCCCTTGAGATCAGCAGCTTAATATACATACCTTGCGAAACGTTTTCGCAAGCTATAGGTTCTTTCCCCGCAAAAATTACAAATTATTTGACCTTTCTTTTTCCTGCGGCTATATTTACAATTTTCAGCTTTATATTGTCAAGCCGGACTTGCATCTCACAACGGCCGTTAGAAAACTGTAGTTTTTTTTTTGTAACGTTTTATCGCATCACGGTGATTTACAGCCAAAACCTTTACGATTTGTGCAAATAAATAATTTGTTTCTAAAGGAACAGCATTACATAAAACTATTGTCAACTATGTCAAGCATTACATAAACCTACTGTTGATATGAATAGGTCATGCAAAGCTCAACTACACGCAACATGCACGTGCCGAGTATGTCACATCGTTGCCTTCTACAGATTGCCACAAGACTATATACTATTTCAATAACGCTATAGTACGCAAACAGCGACGCTGCTTTTAAACCTCCAAATTATGATTCTTGTCGCGGGATATTTAACTCGTAGCCTATAGAAGTGTTTATGATACACTGGAGCAAGTTTCCAGTTGTCGATAGTTCGACAGACCAAATGCTAATGGGTTAATTATTGTACTAGCTAACTATTGAAATATGATTTCATCGTTTTCTGTGTCGAATGCGCTCCCAACACTGCAAAATACTTACACACTTAAGGGTGTTTTCTCATCGCATGGTTAACACCTCTACCGATAGGGTCTTAGAAAAATTTCTAGAAGTCGACAACGGAGCTTTAACTAGACGTGCGATGACGAAAATTGTGTAATCAGTGTGACAGCCTTGAGCGCACAGAAATATCTGAGAAGAGAATTTCACACCGATAGATAGGAAACTCTCCTGTCGGATATTTCTGTTCGCCCAAGGCAGTCAGAATCATTATATGGTTTTCAACTACGTCTTTCGTCATCGCACACCTGGTTAGAGCTCCACTGTCGTCCTCTATAAAGTTTTGTAAGGCCCTAACGGTAACGGTGTTACCAGTGCCACAAGAGAACACCCCGAAGGGTGTAAACGTATTTTTTTTTAACTGTACGGCCAGACATAGAGTTGAACGAATTGTTGGAACCTTCTTTCATGTTGGATTGCGATTCGGTCTAATACAGTTAATAGATCATAAGAGAAAGAGAAAAAGTATCTACAAAGAAAGCAATCATAATTCGCTGCACTCTTTCGTGAAGTTGCCTCTAAGCTTCTTTACGGGCACAAGCTTAAGTCTTCCCGCCGTTTCGTCAACGTCGGCTGCTTGGCCCCAACACTTTCTTCTTTGAGTAGCCTTATGCGCCTTCGGCTGTTAGCGAAAGGGCGCCTGGCCAACGGCCGGCAAACAACACGGCTCGTTGCTTAGGAAAATTCGGCCGTCCTCGGATCGGCACCCTCTGATGCAGCTTCGTGGGGCAGCATCACTGTGATCCGGCCATGACGGAAGGCCTTTTCATGGCTTCCGAGGCTCAGCGAAAAAAAAATAAGTGTCACCGTTCGGCAAACAGCGAGTAATAATCCTCGATAAGACAAACGACAAATAAAACGTGAGTGACTGTGTGCCGAAGTCGCCAGATCTTTGACGTCATTGTGCACGCCGATCCCTTAGTGTGTAGATCTCTTGCTTGCTTCACGGCGTTTCTTTTCTCTGGTTCTTCGCTTCACTTGGCGGTTCGCGTGTATGTGTGCTTCTGTATGGCCATTTATGTGACCCTGACGGCACCCATGACGAGTGCGTATATACAGGGTGTAACTATCTTGCACCAACATTTCAAAAAATACGCAAATGCCACGTAGCTGGAGAAAATCAAGGTAATGTTGTTTGCCGTCACTTGGAGATACTCAGATTATTTTCTGCATTCCGCCTAATTACGTAATTATTCTTAATTAACTAATCAGCTCCTCAAATATTATGACTCGATTAAACGTGTCAACGAGAAAATTGCAGAGTGACATGAAAAACACCCGTACAGTTTTATGTTGCTCAATATGTGCTACATAAAAGTGTTTTTCCAAGCGTGAAAGAATCTCGTGAATACATGCAAAGTGCCTCGAGCGGCCAGTCGCGAGGCAATTTTGCGTGTATTCGCGGGCTTCTTTCACACTCGGAAAAACACTTTTTATGTAGCACGTACTGAGCAACAGGAAGCTGTATCGGTAGTTTTTCATATCGCTCTACAATTTTCTCATTGATACGTTGCATCTAATTATATTGTTTGAGAAGTTTATCAATTAGGACTTATTATAAAATTAGGCTGACTAAAAAAATAATCTGAGTATCTCCAAGCGACGGCAAACAACATCACCTTGGTTTTATCCAGCTACATGACATTTGCGCACATTTAAACCATGGTGCATCATAGTTAAGAGACCCTATATAATTTTAGAGAGAACAGTGCCACATAAGTTGTCGCACGCACGATACATTTCCGACGTTTCGGCTGGTGCGCCAGCCTCTGCAAAAGGAAAGAAAAGGAAGAAAGAACAGGAAGAAAAACACATTTGTCACCTGTGACAAGTTATCTTTATCCACGCTGTCGTTTACTTTTGCCTTATCACTTCTACATTTCAATTAGGCGTAACAAATAATGTTCACTCTGCTATTTCTGGCTTCAGCGTCTGTTTTTCCTTCGTACGGTAGGGACCGGGAAAAAGTCAAGCCCCTTGGATCGCACCGATCTTCTTGCTCGCTACCGTACTTGCGCAGTCATGGAAGCAAATGTACTACTTAACTTCTCATGTCACTTAGGCTGTCAGTGATTAAGATAGTGAGCGGAAAGCTGTTAGTTTCAAATCCAGATAGCACGGGCAGCACTTAAGTACAGCCATTCATCTGGGTGCATCGTCATGTGAAAGTCAGTGCATAAACTAGTTATCAAATCCAATAACTTGCAAAAATATTTATTGGCCCGTTCGCTCATGGATGTTCTTGAGCACGGTTTCCTTGCCGCAAACTTTTATGGAATGTGGAAGCAAAGAAAATGTTCAGATCATGTGCTATTTTACGCGTCAGCTTGAAGTTCATTGGTGCACTGCAAAATGTGCCCAATCAAAGCGCGAAATTCACTGCTCAATTTCACTTCAAACATTTGCTGCGCAAAACAATAAGGTGGCCACATTTGCAGCGCCAAATTTCCACCAGCTGGTCCCCGCGAGACCAGCAAGTGCACGTCACCCGAAAGCGTACAAAATGTATTTTTCGGAAACAAAAACTAGAAGATTGTGCTCATATCAACATTACTTACTTTGTCACGTTCTCACCGCATCAGTGGATATCAGAATAATGGCCTCTATAACGTGTAGATGGACAGGACAGTGGAACCTAATTTCACGCTTACAAACGACGACACAATCCTTTTATACAGCCTAGGGTACCCCAAAAGATTAGCTCTAGCGGTGACAAAATGATGGAATGAGTGCCTCGACTTTTGTCACACTACGCAAATACTGTTGTAGCTTTTAAACAGAATGTTCAAGCTATCCAATGTAGACGTTAATTGGAGGTTCTTGCTTGAGCAGAGTTTAAAAGCGTTGGATTCTTAACTTGGTATGTGTGTAAATATTGAAGCCCGTATTTATGTTTTTATGCACTTAGAAAAAGCTAGGGACCAAGCAACGGATGATAGAGCGAAAATGTTGCTAGGCGTAATAATAGGTGAGAGAGAGATATAGCAACGAGAGGAAAGACACGCAAGTAAACCAGAGAAGTGCCCGGTTTGCTACCCACGATAGGAGCATATCAATGTGGACAGCGGAGAAAGCGAGAGCGGAGGCTGGTAGTCTTGTTACATTCGAAGGAAGCTTTAGCTTAGGAAATCCTATCTAAATACACTAGAACAGAGAAATCGCTTTTCTCCCGGCAACCAATGCACCGAATTTCATGAGGTTGGCTACCGATAAAAGAAAAAGTTGAATTCTAGTTCCCGTTGGAAGCAGATTGTTTTATTTAGGGCGTCAAATATTTCGTAAAGATTGTTAAAGTTTGCAATATTTTTAAAAAAAACAAGAATATAAATTTACAGCTTTGTAACTCAGCAATAAAAAATGATGGACAGTGCAAGTGCAGTGAATTTCACTTAATAATACATCTAAAGCGGATTAAATTTATGTTTTATACACCTCTCAGAAATATACCACTGAGTTTTATGGGCATTTACCGCAAAATCCTCGTAAATATATTCTTAAAGATCCAAGGCCACTGTAAATCTATAGGTTAAAGTTGTCTGCTGTATAGTTTACACAGCTTCGATATCTGCTTTTCGAGCAGAGTTTCATATATGTAAATTCCGTGCTATCATTTTTTTTTCGCAACTTACGGTTTATCGTAATTCTCTTACCACATTCTAGGACCTAAATCAAAGTTCTGCTTTCTTTAATCGCCAGAATTTTAACTTTCTCTCCCAAATTTACAAAATTTACTTCAAATAGGTGGAGCGGCTAGTCTCATTAATGCATTTATGTGTATTACGAATATTTGTAAAGCTATAGCTTTCTCTTAAGAGTTAAAGGTGGACTTGGGCAGGTAAATTAATCCCTACGGCCGATAATTGGTGGTGCATTACAGCTGCTGAATGGCTACTAACTGAAGCGAAACGCATTTGTATAGCGCATGAAACAAGGCGGTGTGATCAAATTAGGCATTGTATATGCTGGGATGAGCTCAGCTAGCAATATATAGGGGTAGTCAGCGATAGCTGAGAGAGGCTACGTTCCTGCATTAAGCATAATATGTTACGGTCACGACGGTTACCCTACTGGCGTCACTGTACTTTTGTATGCCCGCGAGTGCTAGAACGCACCTGTGCCAGCTAGCCAGTTTTTCGTCAAATTTTCATCAGTCTCTTGAGCGCTTTCCGCGTCCTGGCTTGAGGTGATGGACGCGGAACGTTCCGCAGGCTCGTGCAGCCAGAAGTCTGCAACTGCAAGCTCTTCTATGAGTCAAGGCACCTGGTCAACCACCAGTGAACGCCCCAGAGAGACTCTTACTCATGTGGCCATGGATGCAGAGCCTATTGCCGGCCCGTCTGGCCAGATCACTACATTGACAAGCTCCTCAAGGAAACGAGGCACCTGGTCCAGCACCAGTGAAGACACAGAGGTCTACTCAATCACAGGTGACGACTCATCCGATGACAGCTTCGTGTCGGTGAGGAGCCGAAGGGCTAAAAGGAGGCTTATCAAGGCGTCGTCCCCAGTGAGTACGTCAACCATGCAGGCAGGCAGTGAACGCTGGCCGCACACCATCCTCTTCATGCCAGTGGATTCTTCCGTCAACCTTCGAGTATTGAACAGGCAAGCTTTTCTCTGTTTTTCTTGAGGGAAAGGCGCCAAACGAAATCAAGGAAGTCCGGCTGAACACAGGAAAGAATGTTCTAGCTGTCGACACAACCCGTGGAACCACGCTGGAGACGCTACGACAGATCACAGAATTGGGGAACATAAAAGTACGACCGATCATACCTATGGATGGGGCCTGCACTGCAGGTGTGATCTACGACGTTGACTTGGCTATTTCGAACTCGGACCTGCCAATTCTAATCAAACCGGCATACGAAGGAGTGGTCATCACGCACGTATGCCGACTCGGCAACAGCCGTTGTGTGAAGATTGTGTTCAAGGGGGATTCCATCCCTTCACACGTAAAGGTCGGTCACTTCCGACATGTCGTACGGCGGTTTGTCCCAAAGCCGCTTCAATGCCACAAGTGCTTCAAGATCGGGCATGTTAAGGGCGCCTGCGCAAACTCCCCAATGTGTCCCCGGTGCGCGGAGTCACACACTGTAGATGTCTGCCATGCAACAAACTTTAGGTGTGGCAACTGTAAAGGCACCCATGAAGCGACGTCTAAAGAATGCCCAAGACTCAAAAAAGAGTTCGAAGTTCTGAAGCAAATGGTCAGGGATAACTCAACCCATAGAGAAGCCTCAGAAAAGATCCGGCGTCGACGTCGTCATCGACGAAAACGCTCAAGACAGGGTGGAGTTCGTGCGCCGCTTGTGCCAACGCCATCATCCTCAAATAGAATGCCCGAGAGCACAAGGAGACCTCAGACGGGAAACGCTGCCGCCGTGGAAGAGTGGCCGACGCTTGCAAGCTCTCAGTCTTCTAAGGAGCCTCCACGCTTGACGCTCCCATCGAAGCCCGCTTCTGTTGGTGAGGCTTCAACAGTCGACTGCCAAATGATCCCGGTGCTGCGATCTATTGTGAATGTCATCAGGGCCATGCTGACAAGCATTGACACTCCATCTGCTCGAAGTGGGCTACAAGTGCTCGACGCGCTGAGCCCCGTCCTAGCAAGCCTTGAGTGAAGCCATGACTGACAATCACCAGTCATTTCGTAAGGAGGTCAGAGAAGCGTCGATCCTTCAGTGGAACGCGAGAGGTCTAAGATCTCGCATCGCCGATTTTCGTCAATTTGTTCTCACTAACCGATTTCCAATCATTGTCACCTGTGAACCAAGATTATCCCATCCAATAAGACTATCCGGCTACGAGACAACATTCTCATCAAGCGACATCAAAAGCAGCAAGGTCGTCGTGTTTATTCGCCGTGAACTTACTTACGTCGTCCAACCGGTGTAACCTCATGACGACAATCAGTATGTGTGCATGACTGTTAAAAATAGGAATGTCACCTTTGCACTCTTGGGGGTGTATCTGTCTCCATCAAGCCGATTTGACACCAAAAGTCTAGAAGACATCTTAAAAACACAACCTGGTCCATGGATTATCACCGGGGACTTCAATGCACACCATACCAGTTGGGGAAGCTCTAAGGTTAACGCGACGGGAAGACGACTAGCTTCCTTAGCTTCCAACAATGGTCTCTACCTGCTGAATGACGCGAGTCCAACATTTCTGCGGCGAATAACATACAGCAGCTGCCTCGATTTGACTTTCGTCTCCCACCGCCTCGCCGCACATGTTAAGTGGTTTTTGGACATTGAAACGCACGGAAGTGACCACATCCCCACTTACCTCAAGATCACGGGAATGTTTAACACGTATACGTCCACCACGATACGAAGAATAGATTGGACTGTCTTTAAATCCCACATTGAGGACGCTTGTCACAAAGGCCTCTCTTGTGGACTTCAACAAGCTATCAAGGAAACGGCACAGACAGCCACGCGCACACTCACGTGTTCTCCAAGGTATTCTGAATTCGACCTGGAATTGGAGCGGCTTCGTGCGATTCGCCGTCGTGCCGAAAGAAGATATCGACGCACTAAGTCAATTCAGGATCTAAGAACAGCCAGGCGAATGCAAAAGAAGATACAACGCCGCATGGACAAACTAGAGGCTCAGCGGTGGTCGAAATTTTGTGCGTCGCTAGATCCCCGCAAACCGCTCTCTCAAATATGGAGAACTGTGCGTGGTCTACGTTCTGTTCCGGAACAGCGTTTCCCGTTTAAGGCCCTAGCACTATTCCAGCGCCGACAAGACATTGATGTGGCGGAAGACTTCTGTGCTATGGTTGCGGGCCAGCCAACTCGTACAGGTTCGCTTACATTGAACCGTATTCCAGATTCACGAGATTCACGCATGGATCTGCTTTTCACGACGCAAGAGCTTGACGCGGCGCTCGCCCTATGTAATCGGTCGTCGTCGCCTGGTCCGGATGGCATATCTTACCGCATGCTATGTCACCTTGGTGAACGGGCACGAAGAACACTCCTTAATATCTATAACGAGTCGTGGCAGGAGGGCAACGTTCCCCAAGATTGGAAGATCAGCCGCCTGGTACCGCTTCTTAAGCCTGGCAAGTCTCCCTTAGAGATTACTTCATACCGACCAATTCCGCTGGCAAGTTGCGTTGGGAAGGTAATGGAGCGAATGATCCTCGCCAGACTTGAGTGGTACCTTGAACACTACGAAATCTACCCGGACGCCATGGCTGGTTTTCGACGTCACCGATGTTCTATCGACAACGTTATCGATCTGGTAACCTATGTTCAACACCAAAAGACGTGTAAGAGGTTATCTGTCGCAATGTTCTTAGACATAAAGGGAGCCTACGACAACGTTCTTCATGACGCCATACTTGAAGCATTGGAATCGGTGGGCCTAGGCGGTCCATTATATCGTTGGACTCGCAGTTATTTACATAGGCGGTCTCTCTTTCTTAACACTGAAGCTGGCCCAACCTCGCAATACTATACGCACCATGGAGTTCCACAAGGCGGTGTCTTGAGTCCCACACTTTTCAACCTTGTACTCATTGGTCTCGTGGAACGACTTCCGAGCACAGTTAAAATATCAATGTATGCCGATGACATCTGCGTCTGGGCATCTGGTGTGACACGGCCGCAAGTACGCGCCAGGCTTCAAAAAGCTGCCACGTCAACATCGGCATACTTAAATGAACAAGGCCTCAAGATCTCGCCAGAAAAATGCGCATTGGTCGCGTTTAGCCGAAAGCCAATGAGATCATACGATGTCTCTATCGACGGTCAAAGCATACCTTATGTCAGGACGCACCGATTCTTAGGCGTAATAATTGATCGTGACCTCTGCTGGAGTCCTCATGTGGCCTACCTAAAGAAGCGCCTGACAGATATCTCTAATGTGTTTAAGTTTCTTGGGGGAAATGTCTGGGGTACTTCAGTACATGCAATGATGCAGCTGTACAGGACGCTCTTTCTTGGGTACTTGCGATACAGCTTGCCTGTGCTGACCAACACCTGCAGAAGTAATATCCGCACACTCGAAAGCGTCCAGGCCCAGGCACTTAGAGTGTGTCTTGGATTGCCGCGGTGTTCGTCAACGGCTGAAACAATTGCCATTGCACACGATTTCCCAGCCAAGACCCATATAGTCATGGAAGCGCTCAGAGCACACGTAAGACACCTTGCTCGAGCCCCTGCCCATCATCTAGCCTCACTGCCAGAGAATCGACCACGTGCTTCCTTTTGCGAAACAGTCCTGCCTTATCGTGCATACCTTCCATCAGGTTATACAGCTCCAGCGAAAGTTACGTTTCCACCATGGTGCTTGGCTAGAGCAAATGTTCGACTAATGGTACCAGGAATACGAACAAAGGCCCAACTCTCGTCTCCAGCACTCAAGCAGCTTTCACTGCTCTTGCTGTATGAGACTTACAACGAGCATCATCATCTTTATACTGACGCTTCAACCACGGTAAATGGGTCTGCAGGATCGGTGATCTTTCCTGCAAAACCTTCCACAATTAAGATTCGACTATCTCACCAGACTACATCGACTGCCGCGGAGCTTGCTGCTATTCGTTGTGCACTTCGTGTAATTTCTGAAGAACTACCCAGGAAATGGAGCGTGTTCACTGACTCCAAGGCTGCTCTTCATTGTTTGGTTTCTGCCCTACGCCGAGGACCCCACGAACAACTAGTTATGGAAATCAGACTGCTGCTTCACCACCTCGTCGAGCAAGGACACGACATCACGTTGCAGTGGATTCCAAGCCACTGTGGCATAATGGGCAATGAACTTGCCGACGCAGCAGCACGATCTGCACATGAGGAGGGCTTACAAGGCTCCATTTCATTCTCAAGAACAGACGCTGCAACGAAAATTCGTGTGCTTGCAAATGAAGACATCAAAACTTTATGGAACACACCCAGCATAAAGCATACACGTCTACACCGACTGGACCCATCCCTTCGACTTCGAGCCCCGCCTAGACTCTCTCGACTCGAAACAGCAGTACTTTGCCGACTGTGGCTTGGTGTCGCCTATACAAGATCGTTCGCCTTCCGAGTCGGTATGGATGACAGCGCGGCTTGCAGACACTGCGGCGGCGAAGAGACTATCGAACACGTGCTTTGCCACTGTCCTCGATACAGCGCGCACCGGCTGTCACTAGCGACCGCGTTGGCGCGCCTTGACGACAGGCCACTTTCAGAACAGTCAGTTTTGGAATGCCGACGTGAACTGTCGTCGCAGCAAAAGTCGGTCAAGGCTCTGTTGACTTTTCTACGTGACAGTGGCCTATTAGAAAGACTCTAATGACCCCATTTCGTCCCTTCTCATATTTTTTTTTCTCATGCTTTCATTTTTGTCACGCTCTTCTTTCCGTCTTTATTTCCCCTTTCCCTTCCCCTAGTGCAGGGTAGCAAACCGGACGTTTTAAGTCTGGTTAACCTCCCTGCCTTCCTTTCATTTGCATCTCTCTCTCTCTCTCTCTTGTATGCCCGCCAGGTGAAGCGGAATGTATCTCTCTAACGCATGAAACAAGGTGGCGTGATAAGATTCAGCAATCTAGATCCTGGGATGGGGCCTGCTAACAATATATAGGGGCCGTCAGAGATAGCTGAGAGAAGCTATCGACCTGCATTGAGCATGAGATTTAATGGTCTCGACGGTTACCCTACTGGCGTCACTGTACTCAGCGCCGTATTCTCGCGGTGTGCGGTGTTTAGACCCCGAGGCGTATTCGCGCGTCAAGGGCTTGCGCGACGGCGCTGCGGCGAATTCGCCTCCTGTGAGAACGCGCACACAGCGAGAGCGCAGTCGACAGGAGGCGTCGCGGATCGCCGGAGAAGATTGATCGAGGCCGTGCCCGCGAGCGAGAAGCGTAGCTGTTTGCCGTTGCTTGTCACTTTGCTTTCAACAAACGGGATTGTTCCATCTTGTTCACCGCCGCCGGGTTCGCCAGGAGGAATCAGGGGAGCCAGGACACCGAAACGGCGAGGACGCGCCGAGTTAATGGAAAGTCCGCGTTGCGGAAAATGGCACGTCTTTCGCACCACGCGAAGGGATTGAGGGATTGCGTCGGGAAAAAAGGAAAAGGAAGGGGAGGGGGCATTTTTTTAGGGAACGGAAGCCTCTGGCCGGCGGGAAAGGTCTTGAGATATATAAAGCGCGCTCCTCCACGGTGAAGTCCTGTTCTGTCCGTGCGAAGGTCTGGTAGGTACGGCGAAACGAGAGCAGCTCAAGTGCTTATCTTAACGGTAGTTCCTTATACCAGTGGTTTCCACCTTTTCGTTTAGGCTCGCAGCCATAGAAGATTGAGTAAATTTGTGCACGCACAAGACCAAGCAGGCCATACCAGGTCCCATTTCCTGGGAGGAAAGCACTGGGCCAGTAAGTGCAAGAAGTCAACAAAGCCTTGAACCCTGATGTGCTCTGACTATCGTAACGCCGATATATATCAGAATGGGGAGGAAGTCGGGGTGGTCAAGCCATTTGTGTTGTTATCGCGACCACTGCGAATACTGTGTTATCATTGCAAAACGTGTATCACGCGACAGTGGCAGATTCATTCGTTTAGATGGAATATTAAAACCCCTCCGGTAATTTGGTTACAGTTGCCGGGTTTTGTATGGTTTTACACATATTATACGTGGCGTGGTCCGCTGATAGAACGAGCACTCTACTATTAAGCTCAAACTTCGCTAACACTCTTGTTGCAATTGGCGGCGGAAGCAATATCAATACACTACACAGCTGTGCAGAAACCTCCCTGCAGGACCGAGCCCAGAGACTATAGGCTTGCCAGAGGCAGATTTGTCCCGTGTTCTACATCCATGTGCTCTCTCCAGTAGTGCATCGCACGGTAGAATGCGTAGATACTTACAGATGCTTTCACTACATTCAACGCTTCATGTGTACTTCACACGGTATTGTATCTTTTCTCTGTCTGAACGCAGGTAAAGGAGCAAGGTACGGGGTACATCGCCTGTGCAGTGAAGGATTCTCTCCGGCGCAGCGAGGACAGCTCCAACGAATAAATATGGCGGCCATGTTCACTCCGACGCCATTCTGGTTGACCCCTGGCCAGGTGGTTACCTAAGAAAAGCCGAAGCTTTCGGCTTGGATAGGGCGCGCTCCGCATCACTAGTGCGCGGTGCTGGCCTGAAATGACGAACAAAGTGCCCGGTGACCAGTTGCTGCCCGTTATGGACACTGGGCTCAGACCAGAGCCGCAGCGTCAGTTCGAAATGGAGGGTAAAGCATCCCTTCTGGGCTATTCGCCATTTTGCAGCCCCATGGTCGACGACCGCAGTTCCTTCGCCAGGTAAGCTCCAAACAATATGCGGTGCATTTTTTTTTCAATGTAACGCTTTGTTCGCGAGCCTCCCCAGATTTCCATGACCACGGGTGCCATGTGCAGCTGCTGTCTGGCTGAATGGTTCGTTCATATAAACAAATATCTTAATGCTTGCACTATGGCAGGATCGAACGGCTGTCCCTAGGCACAGCAGCCCGATACTCCAACCATTGGGTCACAATCGTACGTGTACCTCTAATGTGCCAAGGCAAACTAATGTGCCAGTGCGAGCCCTCTTTGCCTGTGCCCAAGCGTGCGAGATGCCTCGCTCTCTCTGCACACGCTGGCCCTATGATCGGAAGTGTGTGGGGTCACCAGCTAATGCTTTCTTTCGCGGGCTCTTGCCGATGAAACCTCCCTTCTGTGATAAACGTGTGAGAAGTTACCTGCCCGCGACACATGCGAAAGACTTATAAACACTGTCAGACGGCCGCTGCAATTAACGCGGTTTATGCAGCATTTTGTGAAGTAATGTGCTTTCGCGTGCTACCGCGTGCTCCTCAAGATTAAAAAGAACGCAGGCAGGAACCTCGTTGCTCTGGCCAGTACACATCAAAGCGTATTTTCGAGCACACGCTTGGAAGTAAGCGCCAGCTCCAGGCAATGTGTACGTGCAATCGTTCGTTCGTCTCTGGCAGCGTTGACAAAACATGTTTAAAGACAAATTCACAGAAATTTGTTCGAGAAACAACATTTTCGGCTTTTTGTCCGGCATGAGGCATATGCCAGTGCACAAAAATACATTCACACGAGGAACTGCTTTACGCGGTGAATCACTTTAAACATGATCGCTGCCGAAAGGTCTCCGCGCATATACGGAAAGCCGAAATACAGAAGCAAAGTGGATGTAATGCTTACTGCTATGATGGCATGCCACTGTCCTCTCAGCAGTGTTTTGTGGCTGTGCGTTCCATGCGTCAAGCAAAAGCAGACCGCGACTCACGAAATTCGCGGCATGCTATACCTGGCAGACATAAAGACAAGTGCCGAAGCCAGAATGCACTTAGCCCAGCCACTGCCGACCTGATGATTGTGGCACCCGCGCAGCATCTTGTGGCAACTTGGGCCACGTTTATCTACGTTGAGCTACTGTAAACTGTTGCGCTATATAGCCAGCTAAGACGGTAGAATAAAAGGCTGACTCCCATTTGACTAAGCACATCTTACGCGGGCGGCTGCAAGTGACGCAGACAACGGAGCACCCTACCACAAGGTTCTCGGAATGCCTTACCAGCGGCCGCTTGAGGAAGCACGCCACTTTCTAAAGTTAAAACCCCTCAAATTCCGTAAAGTAGTGACACGCTTCGAAGAATGCCGCCTACCCCTCGCGAGCCCTGGCCAAGGCCGACGCCGCGTCGCTATTGGACTAACGGCATCACGTGGGCCCTCGCACCGCCCTCGTTTGTTTCCAGTCTTGCTCCAGCACCATTTTCGCTCGAGAAGCGTGCACCGCCTGGCGAGGAGCACATGAAGGCGCCGTTGCTCTTCCATGTTGTTTCGATTTGCGAACGCCTTGAATTAAATTTTGTGGCAAGAGCGTCGTCGTGTCACGGCATTTTTTATCACCATGACCTGCTGCGCCTTCGTATGCCAAAATAGTTTCAGCAGAGGCAAGAAGCTCTTCTCGATACCGTCCGGTAAGCGCGAGGGCTTAAGAAAGGCATGGATGAATCGAAGTCGCAGGGCCAACTTATTGCACAGTTAGCTGGGCATGTTGCCGTCAGTCTGCGTGCTTTAACACGATTCCTATGCGACGTGTAGTTCGTTTATATAAGCAGTGCGCGGTAGTATTTGGTGCGCTTCATCGTTTCGCACGCGAGGCTGCGTGCGGAAATGCGATTACGAAACTTTCAAGATTCATCCCAGTCTTTCTGACAAAACTTGAGGATCGAGCGTGAAAACTCATCTTAGGAAAGCAACTCTCTGCCTTTTGTTTTTACTTACTAAGTTTCTTTAAAGCGAATAGCTTTGTTTGCCCTCTTCAGGGCGAATAGCGTTGTTTGCTTCCTTTGTTGTCGTTCGTCGTTAGCGGTCGCCTGGTGGATTTCCGATAGGAAGGAAAAGCGTGCGTGCTCTCCCGAAACAGAGTTACGGGGTGCGTTCCTCGCCGAACGACGACATCATATGCCTTCGAGAGGTACGCTCATTCGCGTGAGCTTTAAAGTGTGCGAAGGTTAAGATGCGGTGATGGAGCACTCACCAAAAAAACGTGCGGTTGCCCGCTCGTTCACGGCCACCTTTAGTCGTCGTTCTTGCTTGTTCGTTTAGTTCGCACACTTGTTAAGGTGTTCGTTCAACTATTAGCTTGTACGGCCACTATGTCTCAGAGACGCACTTGCTGCAGGGCACTTACTCTAGTTTGTTTAATTACGCACTGAGAAAACAAATGGTGCCTAATTATCAACGAATAAAAAATAAACTTCACTTACCGCTATTTCGGCTGCACCAGAGCGCGGTAATTATTTGCGCTGTCGTCACTTCAGTAAAGTCATATCTCGTAGACGCTATTTTGGAGAAAGCCCAACCATCGGCAATGCATGCACCTAAGTGCAACTCAGTTCGTAATAAGTACGTCACTTCATGAACGCACGGGCTAACGCACGATGAAATGTTGTTCGTGATGAGTCACTAACCTGAACAAATAATTTACTCAAAGGAAGCTCACTATAATCTTCGTCGAACATTAATTAAGTGCTCTTACCATGCTCCCACTTCGCGAACGAATACTAAAAAAAACTAAATTCATTTTCTATGTACGCAGAGTCCCGACTCGATGATGGGCCACGCGTATTTCTGTCAACGTTGACGCTCTAGAAGCATAAAAATAGCACGAGTGCCCACCTCTTAGCCTTTCCGTGTGCTTAGAAGATTTGAAAAGACGCATGTTTGCGCCACTGTAGGGGCCCTATAACCTAAAACTATTCCAACGTGTTTTTATTTCTATCTCCTGACATCAAATTTGCGTAACCGCCGACGCAAGCATCGGGCGGTGACCCGCAGGATTGTCTGAACAGAGCAATGAAACGCTCTCCTCGTTTATAGGAGGTCACTTTTGTTTGCGTTAAAAACGAATAACGTTGCCTACACTGAGCGACTTGTATTATCTAATTGGCTAACAAGAGGCGAAGAGCATGCTCAATTGGAGAGGCATTCGATGGCGCCGAGCCACTGCATTGCATATCGATAACCGAATGAAGAAGGTGGTGCCGGCGTCTGCGATTGGTCCGCTTTCCCTTAGTTTGTGGTGGCTGGTGGAAAATCGCTGCGGCATGCAATGGAAGGCTAAGAATACCGCTAAAACGGATCCTAAGCAAAGAAGAGTTGGCAGAACGAGGTCGTAAACGTGCCGAGAGTGGTCGTAAACGTTACAGTGCCACGCAAAGAGTTCTATTGTACGCAAATATACCCAAGATCTCCGACAGGTGCGAGTAGCCAGTGCCGGAGAAATCGGCGGCCGCCATCTTTTACTCCTTTCGGAACCGGGCAGCCTGCGACCATTCAGAAGAAATTTCAGTTTTGTTCGGCGTAATAATGCATCTTTAACCCGTACACGTCACTTTGACGCGATGAGTTTTCGCAGCGTTGCGACGTCGCGTGACAGGCAGGTGAAGTGGGTGCAGCCCGAAAACTTTTGACCAATGGCCGAGGGCAAATGGCGAAAAAGCATCGAATCAGAAATAACTATATTTCTTTCGTTTGGTCCAATCGAGCATAATCAGTGTGTGCAGGTCATATCAGATGGAGAGCTATCGCGGTTTTCGTGACGTCGCGTGAGAGACAGGTTAAGTGGGGGTGGTCCAAGAAAATTTTTGACCAATAGCGGTTGATTGCAAAATTGGAAGAGAAAACTTTGAAATAGCTCTATGTTATAGCGCCCTGACTTGTAGTACTCTATGGAACCTTCATAGCAGCGACCATGCCCTCTGCCGGCCTTTGTGTGCCGTATCTAATGCGTGCTGAGAATTTGCATGGTAAGGAGTGCGCCGTATATTTAGGTTACTGAGGGCTTGCTGGCAGCTAGGATGTTGACATTCGATCGTAAACTTGTTATTTACAACCATTCTCAACAACAGCTTGCGACACGAGCTTGACAAATGTTGCGTAGCTAATTGTAGCGCGCGCGATACATTCCTAGTTGTCATGATACGACGTTAGCGCTATTTTAGATATTTCTTTAAAGATGTTTATCAAAACAGAAAAAGAAATCCGCCGTCACTGAATTTGTATAACCCTCCGTATAGAAATTCTATCCTGTAGAGAAATTTACTCGGAGCTAGAATGCCAACACGGACATTTAAAGCTCACCGCGTGCATTCACTTTGCTAAAGGTCATCTGCTGCACTCAAGCGTCGTAGGTGGTGCCACAGTCGAGGAGGGAGCGCGAAAGAGAGCAAAAACGAGGAGGAGGGAAGGCCGCGCAGCAGAGTCTCGCCAGTTTACGAAGTTTCAGGAGCTTTTTCTAAAGGTTTCCATTCATATTGAGGGTGTGACAGCACATACGCATGCGCGAGCTTCTTTTTTCTTTTGCCACAAGGACGGAGAGATAAAATGGGCTATATTTCTTGAAATACTATTTCAACAAATATTTCACAAAAATTTCGCATCGCACAAGTTCCACGATTTGCATTAGATCTACACAATATGTTGTTCGGCTCCTTAGCCTTCTTTTCTCGCTTATAGACTTTGGGCCAATACGATAAACAGTTGTAATCTCATTTGATGTAAAGTTTAAAATTTTGATCTACTAGTAAAATAAATTCAAATGTGATAGCATCGAAAATGACTCGAATGCTTTGTTTAGTTTCAAGGCTTCCGCTAATTTCTAAGAGGGGCTTAATTAGCGTTCGAAAGCGTACATTTGAAACTACTCCATGCTTAGAAACCTTCCACGGAGCATTATCGTGCCAAGTTTATATGCAATTACGCAATACATGCATTCTTATCAAATATTCTCTGTTCGTTCATTAATTTAGCCTGATGATACACTGTAAAAATGTTTACGCTCTAATGGGTATTTTCTTGCCGCACTGGTAACACCCCACCATTAGGGCCATACAACATTTTATAGAAGCCTACAAAGGATCTCTAACTAAACGTGCGATTACGAAAGACGTAGTTGAAAACTCTGTAATCCTTCTGACAGCGTTCGGCTCACAGAAATATTCGACAAGATAATTTCACAGAGAGAGGTATGAAACTCTCCTAGTGCGAGAAGAAAACACCCTCGAGGGTGTAAATATTTTTACAGGGTACACCTGGAAGAACTTGCTTTCAGAAATTAGCTGTGCTCATTCTTCCAGCCTTGGCTCTAGTAAGAATACATTGATTCTGTATCACGCTTCAAGAATCATAGGCTGCATATTAACAAGGTGAAAAGGTAACAATGACAGCCGTGAATCTTTCAGGTAAACAAATAATAGCAGGTTTTCTAAATATTGGTCTGGTTTGAGGAAGAACACTCTCATGATGACGAGTGCATCCTAGAGAATGTGAGACACAACTTAACGTGATTAAGAGCAATCTGAAATTTTCTAACCGTACTGGAAGACCCTCTTTGAGGGATGAGGGATACGTTTAATGGCAGAATTAGGGGGCACACGATATTCATTAGCCCACAGTTGCGTGAAAAATATCAGCTGAAATGGATGAGATAATGACAAACAGCAATACTTCACTATATACTGAAGAAAGGTACTGAGACAATTGGAATCGTATAACAATGCATACGCATTCATTTATTATTCACAAATGGTCAATATACAGGCGATACGTTTTCATTTTTAATGCTCAGGCTAAGCTATTGTGCTGCACACATCGTTGTGACACACCAAATTTCAGCAGAAATTCATTCATTCTCCTGTTATTGAAAAAAATTACTGCTAAAATGGTCTTGAAATCAAAAGATCAATTCAATTCAAGGCCATTTTAGAGGTTGTTTTTTTAAATAAAAATCCAGTCTAAGGCAAACCGGGCTCTTTGCGTCTTTTGTGGTTCAGAATTATTTTAAAAAAGTTCCGTATTTGCTACTGACCAAATGTAATCTAGCTTTACGTATGAGTTAGTCTGCAATGCTTTATTATACGCAACATTTCTATTTTCATGAGCCTGATTGTGTTTATCTGTCTTTGCCGTTCCGCAGCCCAGTTGTGGAGGATAAACCAGTAATCAGGTAAAAGGTAGAATAGCGATGCTTGTAGACATAACAAAACTATAGTGAGTATCGACTAGAATTAGGCTGCATGCTAATTACCTATTGAAAAGTGCTTTGGTTTCCACCATGCGTGTTTCATTTCGCAGCCTGATACTGGAGAAGAAGGTCGGGGCCAGGTAAACCATAGATCAACGAAGCTATATAAAGTAAATAGAAGTGACTTGGTCTGACAAATATTGTTATTTTGTTTTTGCCGAGGCGAATGAGTTACATCATATATTTTTCTTTCCTTTTTTTGCGAAGAAGCGTTGGTCACGGAATACTGCTGTGGAATGTTTATATAGATCCGTACACAACCTTCTTTTTCAGTAATTAAAACGCACCTCTTTTGGAACCGGTGGCTTCTGAGAAGGCTGCCTGTTTCTAATGAACCTGTACCGATGTAGGGAGCTCCCATATTTTGGGGCTCAGATTGCATGGGCGCGTACCCAGTCTCCACCGGCTGGTCACAGGCAACACCACGATAAACTTCGGGCCGAATCTATAGTTGTTGTTGTTGTTGTTGTTGTTGTTGTTGTTCCTGTTGTTGTTGTTGTTGTCGTCGTTGTTGTTGTTGTCGTTGTGTTGTCGTCGTCGTCGTTGTCGTCGTCGCCGTTGTTGTTGTTGTTGTTGTTGTTGTTGTTGTTGTTGTTGTTGTTGTTGTTGTTGTTGTTGTTGTTGTTGTTGTTGTTGTTGTTGTTGTTGTTGTTGTTGTTGTTGTTGTTGTTGTTGTTGTTGTTGTTGTTGTTGTTGTTGTTGTTGTTGTTGTTGTTGTTGTTGTTGTTGTTAACGTAGGTCCTTTTGTACCGGAGATACGTTTCCGGTGTCATCTTTTTTGTCAGCAAACATCGGAAGCGTTACATCAAAAGCAAAAGCATCGAAAGCATTCGGCCTTTGCTTGCACCGAGTGCCTATGGTGCGCGAAATCCAAGGAGAATATAACACCTCCTTGGCGACAAACAAAGAATTACAAACAAGCTCCTCTTACAAAAACACACGTGTTCACCTGCCTTTCATCTCACAAAGAGGGCCGAAGGTCTGGTAGGAGCGACCCGAAAACATCTATGGCTTCTTTCTCGCCAGTATGATCGTAAAACAAAATGCTTTACGGGTTTATCCTAAAGGCGTCAAATACAATTTTGCAAAAACCAAGAAGGTTAGCGAACATCCTGTGGTCAGTTACAGATATAAAGTTCAAATTTTTGCACCCATAAGAGTGCTTGTTTGTCCCAAGGCTAAAATCTTAACCTATAACGCTGTAAAATATTTCGTGTACGTGACAGCGAGCTCTATAGTTGCACTTTCGATCGGGAAAGACGTATTTTAAAGCTGGGTGCTTATTTTGAGCCGCTGAGGCGCACCGAAATATTTGGCATGAGGGTTGGACAGTGATAGCTATAATGACTGTTCCATGCCGTTTTTCTGTCGTCATAATTACTTTCTTTAACTGTCGCTGAAAAACGAAAACTTAATTTCTCCCTGTCAATGATGTCATACCTTACACCTTTGGAGTAGGGTTGTCAGCCTAGGGACTAACCAACACCCTTGGAGATGGAAAATTTTTAGCTTCGTATAAGGACTAAAGATGCGATTCTAAGGAAACATTTAGTCAAGAACCTGGGATAGGACATTAACAAATAACATTATCCGGTTAACGTTGAGCAGGAAAACGTTACCCTTTCCTTCTCCAGCTACATTGTGCTCCGCTTAAGTCGGCTTTGTTAAATCATCACTTTAGCAAACAAACTTCTCGCTCTTTTCTTTCTCTAGTTCCTTGTGCTATCCCATAGAACAAGACAACTCCATTATTCATAAAAGAGGGCAGAGTGTTTAACAAACAGGTTGCTCTCTATTTAATGCATTTTTAGATGAGCTTCTGAAGTGTATAATAAGAGACCTTGCGCAATAAGAGACCTGCGTAGGCTTCTTTTTATCTATCGAGCACAGAATTGCAATGAACCCCTGTGCGTGCGTGAGAAGTGTTGCGTACAAACTAGTGTTGCGTGCTGCATAAAAAAAAATTATGTGGTGTGTCGCAACCGAACAGGCTGTGAACGTCTCCGCTAGAAAATAGCGTCGCCACATGTAACAAATAAAGCTTACGTTTCGACACATTGAACTAGACCACAATTTCTTGTTGACAAATACTCGCTTGGTACCAAAACTTGGTGCCCCTTGTTTTTAAGGGTAAATTGACCGTTCGGTAACAGCGCAAAGACTTGGAGCATAAAACTCAAGGCAAGGGGCGCATGTTGAAAGCCTATTAAAAGCCTTAATTATAGATGTTTGTCCATGTAAAAGGGGGAACTAAAAAAAACACGGTATTAAAACGTTGGCTGATTCGCTGATTTTTCTTTTTTTTGTAAACATGTAGGACGTATTTTTTAGGGCTATATTCACACCGCATTAGGGCCCACTGTATTCACCAATTTTGTGTCCAGGCACGCAAATTTCTGACAAAATAAAGTCTTAATCAACGCGCAATAATATTGCAGAACCACAAACGTTGTACAGGAAGAAGGTCTCCCCCATGAAGTACACTCCATTACAGGAGCGACATCAAAAACAAGAAACGAAAGACTTGTTAACGAGAATAACAGTTCCATTGATTACTTCGGATACTAATGTCGACATTCGCATGACCATAAAAGCATTAAAACGGCGCCCTTTCCTACAAGCTCCGAAAGAGTGCCACCCAAATTATCTACAGTGACGACGGAGAAAACGTGGCGGAAACACTACTGGGCACTCATGGAGCCAGGATTTTGGAAATGGGCTTTCAACACACAATACTCTGTCCGCCACTTTCTGAAATCACCCTCAATTCGGGGATCTTCCTGCACTTCATTATGATTAACATAATGACGACTTATTAGCATTTCCTTTGAAACGGGGCGGTGAAAACTTGTCAGCTATAGCCTGTTCGAGTTCATTAGGTATATGCTGTGGGTGGTTTTCGCTCTAGCATTTTGTGTACATCTCCGAGTTTCGCATCCATCCCCGAGTTGAGCCCAGCGCCACCCCTCAGTTGCATAAGACGCTACGCTTCTCAATAATTCGCGCGCTGTGTCAACGAAACGCAGTGAACACATATGCCGATCGGTGGCGCTGATGTCACCGTTCCTGAGTTGAGGTGACCTGTTGCGTAGAGGGACATTCTAGAATACAGGGGTTAGGCTTGCATGTTTAATTTTATCAGGAAACCTCAGGAGGGTGTTTCTTGACCCCCTCTCGTTCTTTGTTTTCGTTATTTTCGAAATGTTCGATCGGGAGCCTCGGTTTGCCTAGGCCTCACGATAGTCTAGCAGAATGCGGAGAACCATCTCACTTGCCTATTTGTTTTTTCCTGTCTCGTGCATCGGTATGAAACCTAACAGTCGCAACTGCGGCGTCTACAGGTCAGACAGCGAGTATCGGCGAGTAACGGGGTCAAGGCTCTGCAAAGAGCTTGCTTCGGGGCTTCAGATTAGGGCTCCTGTGTGAGTAAGCCAATTTCGTTTATTCTTTTTTTTTCCTTTCCACAGTACAAGTACGTTTTCGCAATTGCCTTAAGCCGGTGCGACCCGTCCCTTTCGGTCGCAAATTAGCTGAGTCATGTAATCTCGGGAAACGCAGTGCCATATTTTGTATTTTTATGGCACACGACATGTTTGATGAAATTTGGGTAAAATCTCTCCCGGTCATTGCATCCGTGGAGTTTCCTACGAAATCACTAGAGGGAACGTTAATAACGTTAATGACTACGGGAGTGTAAGGGAAGAAAGAGAGAGACCCGTTATTTAAAAGCACAGAGGTATGTCGCAGCAGAAGTATTCGGAAACATGCTGCCTTTGAAGAGGGAGAGGGACAGAAACGTCCTATAAAAAGGAGGGCAGATGAAAGTGCCAAAAATATGAAAAATAAAATTAATCGACATCTTAATTTCGCTTTAGAGTCATGTCTCAATATATCAGTCCTCATGACTTCATTGATGGTTGATAAGATGTACATAGTTCGAGTAACAACCAGAGTTTTGAGAGGAAGTCAAATTATTGTAGGTAACCATTGTAAGGATTAGCGTCGGGCATGAAATAAATGGTAGATGGCCCATACCGTCGTCTAACTCATCCACGCTGAGGACGTTGTTGAAGAAATAGACTTGTTCTCATCGAGAACGAGGAATATGGGATTTATTTACAATATCTACATGAAGTGTGGAGAACGTTACAGTTGATCAGTCTAGCATGACTGAAAGACAATGCACACTGAATAGCCGGAAACGGCTGCTTAGAAACACTCTGCCCTCTCTAGATCCCTAGGTGAGGGAAAACTGCTGTTCAATCTTCGACCAATGGGAGCGTCCAAAGTCATCGTCGTTGATCCGCCTTTGAGGGGGAGGGTTCACCCACCCACTTCCGCACTTTAGTTTCACGGAACACACCGAGGTGAGAAAGTTCTCGTAGACACAGGTCTTGACCCGAGCAGGAGCCTCTTGATACCAGAGCTGACCCCAAAGTCAGTGGTCGCCGCGTTTTTTCATTGTCTGTGACGACCTCTTGGGCCCGTCAGAAAGCACCGCAAAACATTCCCTTCTCGGAGTTCCCCCGCTCCAAGCCAACCGTGAACGCGACAGCGAATCAACCAACAATACTTGGTCCGCCGAATGGCTAGCCCCGCCGGCGCCGCTGGGCTGTGCGAGGAAGCGCATTGTCGGCTTTACTGAGGGACTCGTCGCAGCGGGCCGGGAAGGGTTCCAAGGGCGCTTCTCTGAAGATCGCCAGCCCCCGCAAGCCGATCGTAACACCATGCAAGAAATCGAGTGATTGACATTGCAATTACAAAGAGAATTGAATTCTGAAACTTTACGGGCCTAAAACACGATTTGATTATGAGGCGCGCTGTAGTGGTAGACCACCCGGGGATTCTCAACGTGCCCACAATTCACGGGACATGGGCGTTTTTCGTTATTTTGCCCCCATCGAAATGCGGCCGCCGGGGCTGGGATTTCATCCCCCAGAGTCATGCTTAGCAGCGCAACACCATATTCGATAAACCACAATGACGTATTATTATATTGAGTGCCAGAGATCTAATACGCACCTTAGTGTTTTGATTCCGGGACAGTTGGTGCTTGTAATTTTTCTTGAGTGCACCTTACTGCCTTCCTGCGTTCAGAAATAAAAGGGGATTGCTTAGAAACTTAGCGCTTATGGTGATTCAGCAATCATGAGAACGATAAGCAGCACATGGACTAATCAAAACTTCATGTTTCTCCAAAGAAACGGGGATGTGATAACGCAAATGCATAATTTTCAGCAAAATGTAGCGTTTTAAATGCGACACATGAAGTCATGATGCGTGTGCGAAGTCTGATGGGTGATTTCTTGGAGCATTTTGTTTTTTGCACTAGATCCTGGAACCTATAGCACAATATCTAGTGGTGATAGTTTCGAGGGAGCGGAAGGGGGCTATATTATGTGTAATAATATACGACACCCAAAGAGGATTTGTCCAATAGCCTGTCAAAAGCTAGACGTAGCACAGGATATAGAATTATTCAAAATAAAAGTTCTTCCGAAGCTGATTCGGCACACGATCGAAATGCAGCGGATGGTCGTCCGGAGTTTGCAAACACCAGTATATATATATATATATATATATATATATATATATATATATATCTATATATATATATATATATATATATATATATATATATATATATATATATATATATATATATATATATATATATATATATATATATATATATATATATATATATATATATGAGGCGGTCGATGGCCGTTACTTCTACGCGAAATCAAAATGTTCAATTGAATAATCAACGTGCTTACGCTAATTGTAGTGTCGACGAAAATGCAAGAGATGCGGGGTCATAGGTTAACGTTATACAACTATTACACCTTGGCTGAGTGTACTGAAAACAAATTCAGCTCTTGTATTCACTGGGTTTCAAGTTATCCTTGGAAAATACGCTATCAATATAACTCTAAATGTACGATGTTCGTTACTCTCAAACATTGACGAGACAAGATGTGCCGCTTACTGCAAACGTTAGCGACTAACTATATTTCTCAAAAAGTCATATCTCGTGAAAACCAATGCATCAAAATCTAAGCTAGCTTGCTTGCAAACTCCGGAGAAAGATTTATCTTTTCGCAATTCACCTGCCCTAAGAACTTCAGCTCTCGACTCCAGAAAGCAAATGCGTGAAATTGCAAGAACCAGAGCTTTTGAAGACGGTGCACACGAGACAAGAAAACCGTTTTCTTTGACAACGCATTTGAAGAGGCAGTGAGAGTCTGTGAATTTTAGCAATCTCTCAGTATTTAGCACAAAATTTTTTACAAGTCAACCACACAATAATACGTTTAGGCCGAATGTTTTCACTTGCTTAAACAAAGGCGCAAGGCATCTGCACCTAGTAGGGGTATTCAGCCCAGCACTATTCTTCATATATGCATTCCCAAAATTGCAGAACGATACATTGCCTGTCCGGTTACTATCATGTAAAAATAGGTCCTTGTCCGCACAGTGCTGGCAAAAGTCACGGGCAAAACAAAAGCATCTTCCGAAGATCCGAGCACGATTATATTGAATGCAATGCCAATATCACGTTTCATGCTAAAAGGACGTGCTTGAGAACAGCCTTTAATTCGGCAATTTCTGCATTTGCCCTCAATTACTACCTAGAAGTTGACTAGGGAATCATATTTAAGAAATTATTATCAGGAATATATTGACGCTCAGCACTGCGTTGCTTAAGGAAACGTCACCTCTACAGAAATGTATTTCATATTTTCTCATCTCACCATTTGAAGCACGTGTTATGCGGTTGCATTCAAAGCACATGGGAACACCAGCGCCCACCTGCTGCTATTTAGACAGAAAAGAAGTTTTCAATTCATCACTGCTGGAAAGCGCGAGTGTATCACCTTGCAATTTTGCTTATTTTATTTCTACAGCAAAACCACTCAAGGCTTCAATTTTTCAGACATTGTCATGGTGACTGTCAGCTCGATGTGAAAAACACTCTTTCATACGGTCGAACTTCATTTAGAATGGTTGATTTTTTTGGAAACTTGTACAACAAACGGCGCCCCAAAAAAGACATAACTTTACTGAAATGAACGCCGTACTTCCGGGTTCCACGAACATGAGTAGGTCCCGAGGATTCGTCATCAATTTTTCACTGAGCTACTGCCTGTTTCTTTTCTCGCTTCCAGGACAAACCTAGGGGTCTTTCCCTTCCGGGACGGCTGCAAAAAGGGAAAGATGACCTTCCAGGGAAAGGTGTACAATTTCCTTGAGCGACCGACGGGCTGGAAGTGCTTCCTCTACCATTTCTCAGTGTAAGTGCCACTAACACTTCCGGAACATCAAAGACTCGTTGTTTCATTTTCCGCTGCTTCACTCCATACACTGCAGCTTTGGAAATCAATACCTGGTATACACGTATCGTTGTTTTATTTCCTGACTGTTGGCCCGACTAGCTCCCTTCGCTTGGTTTCAACACAAGGCCATAGGAATTCATAATTTTCTAAATTTTATTTGTTTGAAAAGATACGGAAAGTATGTCAACAAAAATGAGGGTAGTGAAGTATTAGACGAAAACTGCTCTTGTCAGGCAGCACAGAAGAAATAAACGCAAAGGCTTCTGTTAAAATTCCATGTCGAAAGTGGGGCTTCGTGTTCGTAATGCAATGTACAAGGTGGTCTCCACTTTAAGTGTGCAGCACCTGACGTTATGATCCTAATTAAACTCTTCAATGATGTAGTCCACACCCTATACTATAGAAGGGTATGATGGTACCTTGCCCGTACTATACACCTGTCCAATCATTATGTCGCGCGCTCTGTACTAACACTTGTGACAATGTTATGTCAAGAAACTTGCGTGAGTTTTTAAACGCCCAAAACTGATTCTCAACAGGTGAGAAGAAGTCGATAGAGAATTCCTGCGGCTGTGCGCTTGGAAAAGCATGCTGTTAGTTTACGTGTCTCCATATTTCAGAGTCGTCCAATCACAACCAATTTTGTGTTTCTTGTTACAGTGAAGCACATCTGTGCTCCGCATTTATAGCGTGCATAAAACATACGCGGAATTCACCAGGGAGGGCGACAGATTTAATATATCCACCATATCTAATGTGGCGTGGCCGCATTGATTGTTCTAGACAGCTCTCGCTTGACTATGCATAAAAGAGTAGTCAAAATGCTAATGCTCTCTATATCGCAGCGCCAAAGATTAGCGTTCCACAAAGGAGTACTACAGCAAAGTCAGTGACTTCTTTGTAACAACTTGCTCACTTAATTGAGAAGCCAGGTTTATTTATTTATTTATTTATTTATTTATTTATTTATTTATTTATTTATTTATTACCTATACCACAGCCCATCGCAAGAGTGGGAGCATAGAAAAAGTAAGCAGTGTCAAAGTAAATAGACGCAAAATTAAACAATGCACATCAAGGGGTCAATCAACAAAAGAAACAGTTGAGTGGACAATAAGCACTAGGAGATGTAGTTCCAGGTAAAAATAAAAGTGAATTATCTGGGACAATAAAAATGGTAGGCGACCCTAATCGTTGACTTGGGCGTCTCAGTAGGAATCGCACCTGGGCGTTGGTGTTCTTTAGGCGACGCGAGCGAACGAATTTCCTCTGGCGCTATATGCGGGCGAGGAGCGAGAAAGGTTGCGGAGGAAAGGGTGAGGAGGTGAGGAGGAAGCCCCCTAGCGAGCGGCGCCCGAAGCGCACCTTACGCTCCCTCTCCGGTGCTGACGTCAGAGCATGTAACAAGCGCGAGCGCGCAGCTGTTGCGAGCGAGCGAGAGAACACGTGAGCGCCGTGAGAGGAGAAGAGAGAGAGAAGGGAGCGACGTCAGATTTGTTCGGCTACGTAGATGTACAGCCAGGCAACTGTGTTCCATTAATTAGCCAGGTAAATATCAAGCCACCTACCTGTGTGTGACGTCATTAGTGACGTCATTACTTCCGGTTTCTATTTACGGGTTTCCAGGAATATCGCCAAAGTCGCGGTCACGTGGCGGGTCTACGATATTGTACTTTGGTGTGCGGTAATCAGTGATTTCTATATAATTCTAATTGTACCAAGCACTTCAAAACTGGACTTGTAACTAAACTTATGCTCTGATATCATATCTATAATGAAAGCCATGAATGTTGTACTGCACTACTTTTTTCTATCTTTTTCTGATTTATCTTGAGTTTCATCCCCGATCGTCTCAGGAGGTGAACCGGAAGTGCTGCGCAAGAGACAAGAGTCACTTGCGCCACTAAAATTTATGCTATAGGTAATTAGCCGGTGTTGCTAGGTACTTTGTTCCATCTTCTGTGTTGGGGGAAAAAAGGTGTGCCTAAATGAGTCGGGCTGAGAATGAAAAACTTAAACAGGAGACCGGTTCATGTCCGCAAACTGCAAAAGAGGAGGACATAGAAATCGACGAATACAAGAAGGAAAGCGACAGGACGAGTTACTTTTCCCGTCATCTTTCTTGTATTTAGCCCTTGACATTGTTCTTGGGTTTATCTCTTTTTTTTTCTTTTCTTATTGACGCATGCCTGAAACTGCATCAGCTTTTATACACTTCTCCATTAATGGCTGCTTAAGCTATGCATTAGTAATTCACCTTCTTTTTATTCTCACAGTAACAACTTTAGCGCTAGTACACATAGTTACCTATGCAAATAAATTTAGCACGAACGCACGCCTGTGAAATTATCATATCAAGCGCAGCTGTATATAAATCATTACATCGCGGCTTGTAAACACTGAGCGTTTGCAATACCTGATGCCACGGCTATTCTAGACCAGAAAAATCAGACACATAAATGTGAAAAAAGCAAAAAATACTAATCATATAATAAAAGCTGTGCTTTTATGTATTCTGCTTCCCCCTTATGCTTCATCTTGATGCTTATTTTACCAACAACCACAGCTCTCGAGCGTGTTTTCTTTTTTCCTTCTTCTTTTCCTCAAGCGGAAGAGCAGTTCCTTACAAAGGGAGTTAACTCGCGAATCCTATTACTTGTTGTTGCACTTCCAGGATGAAGTCATGTAACATGCTTAGTGATGGGATTGCCGTGCATCCCATGGCCTGAATAAATGATTACCGCTGCGACAACTTGAAGAAGAAAAGTGTGTACTCGTGTATATAGTTCTTGTGCCATAAATACGCATTTTAACCCTCGACGTTCACAAACCCGGAAGACAATTCCGTCAGATCCTGTCTGCGGTGTTTCTGTATTGCGCCAGCGTAAATATTTTATGCGGCAGGATCTTTTTATGGAAGGGTCCTTGCCACCACTAACGGTTGTCCAGCATCGGATGGTTGTTTTTCGCGTGCCTCAGGACCTCGCATATGACTCGAGATTTTGGCTGTCACGACTCCCACTCCGCCCAGTGCGCTGATTTCAAGTGATCTCGTCTAGAGCATGCCAGAAAATGAGACAAAAAAAAACAACAAAAAACTTCCGCAGTAAAAAAATACAAGTCAACCGTGTTCGCCGGCCGCTACCGCAAACTACAACGTACGGCAAATGCGTATAGAGACACGCGGTACGTTCGACAAGTTCCTACCTCGTTTCAAGTTGATTTCCAGCAATGCGCAGCCCTCTCGAGATTGGAACCAAGGTTTCACTTTCCCCAGCCGAATGTTCAGGAGTTCTGAGAGATAGGAGTACGGTGCTGTGGGGTGGAGCACGGCACTCTGATGGAACCAGTAGAACTTGTTCCGAGAGCTCGGATTTTCCTCTTGCCCTTTCCTCCTCTTTCTGCATGGCGGCGACGGTGTTCTATGCAGTCACGTTATCTTGAATCTCTAGCAGCGTCAGCGGCATCCAGCGGTATCAGTCGGTCGCTGCTAGCGCTGGGGGGATGAAAGGGGGGCGGAGCTGGTTACGAGGCCGACGACGACGACGACGCGAAACCCAGGAACGGACGCCAAAGAGCTGCGCTCTAAAAAGGACGAAGCCAAGCGGACGAAGTGCCAGGCTCTGCTCAAACGGCTGCGCAGGGAAGCCATAGCAGCGTTCTGCCTTCCGGTTCTGGCGTGAGTGCTCCCCGCACAAACACTATACGTTGCTCCCTACGCACCACGGTACTTGGGGCCGATTTACGCTCGAGCCGCCCATTGCCGCAAGCCGCACCGCACGCGTGCGGCACACGCGAAATATTGTACGTATCAAACACTTGTGCACAAATTTCGGTTTACAATGTGTAAGGTATACACCGTGCACACAGTGTATGTGGTAATTTGTGCACAAGTGGTGGATGCGGGAAATTTTTCGCGCGACCGCACGCGTGTGGTGCGGCTTGCGGCGATGGGCGGCTAGAGCGTGAATCTGCCCTTAGACTGGTCTGAGCGGGCCGGACAGCTAGCTTGAGCCGACGAGCGCCGACGGTTCCACATGGGATTCACCTCACGCGCCGTCCAGGTGCGCCGCCTACAGGGCAAATGCCGGCACTCCTCATCGCACCAGTGTAGTGTCACCAGATAGACAAGTCCGTTGTTTTTTCTGCTTAGCAGGCAGCTTCGTCGCGTGCTGTGTGACGCCGACGTGTCAACCTACGAGCGCTGTGACAATACTGTCTTGTCTACGAGAAACATTGCTATCACTCTCAATGGTTCACTTCCTGGGCTAATGTTAATGTTTTCTCTAATAGAACGAAATAAAAAGAAAGAAAACGTAAGAAGGATAAGATTTACTATCGGTTAGTTTGTGTACGAGCACTGGCAAGGGGATTATCGAGCAAGTGCTCAAGCATATACTCTATTGAAGAGAAGGTTCAATGGGTTCGCGATAGGTCATTCAAGTTCCTAGTCCTCGGATGGCCGTCGGCGGCGTTGTCGTAGCGTCGTCAGCGTCATCGCCGTTACGTCACAGTCGCCACTGAACTTGTCATCGTACAGCAATTGTCCTCTTGACAGTCGCCATCATTCTCGCCGCCGTCGTTGTGATCATGCGGATATTGTGATCGTCACCGTCATTACCGCTGCCATGCCCTCTAAGGCTATTTTTTACAGGCAACAAACGAAAGCAAAAACTTTGGCTAGGTGTTCCTGCATGACAGGAGAACCACAGTGCATGAGATGAGGTGTAAAGTAGAAAACATAAGTAGATGCAATTTGTGTCTCGTACATTTGGCCCGTGTCCAATACGGTATTAACATGTAAGGTGGCACTGAGGCGTGCTTTCAGCTGTTGTCTACATTTATTTGGTGTCGTTTTCAGTCGCAATGTAGTACGCTTTCAATGTCGCTAGCTGACTTTGATAGCTATATGAATATCCACGAAATTTATGAAACCCTCTGATCCTTCTTCAATGTGGAAAGCTGACTAATAGAGTTATGTGAACACACACGCACTAATTTATAGAAACCCCTGGGCATGGAAGCTTTCTGCGCAGTCGTGTGAGGCTTCCCCTTGTTAATTTTTTTTTTTTGCTCGTGTCCTCCATTTCCTTTATTGAAAGGAGAAGTGAAATATTCTGTAAACAGTTGTCTTATGGAAAGCTCCACAGGTGTCACAAGCCGATTGGCAAACCCCAAAAGTACTGCAAAAGGCTTCCCAGAAGCGTTGATAAGTTCTGAATAGAGCTGTTACAACAAATACTTACCGAAGCTGCCATACCTGACCCAGTCTCGCTCCGTCAACTATGACAGAGAACTTTCCCTCATGCATAGCGCTACATCGCTGCGGCATCTTGCTAGTAAATATCACAGTGCCGCATCGGGGGCTATACATAATCTATTTCTTATGCCGGGAAAGCACAAGTCAAATCGCGAACGAAGTGATGCACCCTATCTTCAGACGTGAACAGGCTGAAGACACGGAATACAGGAAAACTGGCACCATTAGTCATTGGAAGTGTCTAGACGGTACTTTACAGCATGGCAATTTGGTTTTATTTCTCATTCGTTGGTATATTTTCATTGTCTTTTTATCGTTTGATGCTTGTGTCCCTTGCACCTCGGGTCTGCAGTTTATAAATTACATAATGAAAGAAAATATTGCGCTGATATATAGTAATTCAAACAAAAAAATGGCCAGAAGAAACCTTAAGGCAATTTTTGTATCGTGTCAAAAAGAGTTGCCTACAAATGAACGGTTCTTTGTAAGCTGGTAATATGTATATCATCATTGCATCTTCAAATTACGGGCGCGATGTATAGGATCGATGTTCGAGACTGCGTCTTCATGGTGCATGGTACACCTGACAATGTTTATCGTTTTCTTTTCCTTTTTGTCATTTCGTACACTGTCATTCGAGCTGGTCTGTCTCGTTAGAACATAAGCTTCCTATATGTATTTCATCAGGGGCGCTATAACGTAAAACTATTCCAAACATTTCTATTCCAATTCTGCAATCAGCCCACCGCGATTGTTCAAAAACTTTTTTGGAAAAGCCCCCGTTCACCTGTCTGTCACGCGACTTCACTAAAACCGCGATAGCTTCCCATCTCATATGACATGTAACACAGATTATGCATAATTTGACTGAACAAAACAAGAACAGTTATTTCTAATTCGACGCCTTTTTGCCATTAATCTTCGGCGATTGGTTAAAAGTTTTCGGGCTGCACCCACTTCACCTGCCTCTCTCGTGACGTCACAAAACCAGAAAAACATACCGCGTCAATGTGACGCGTACGCGTTAAAGATGCATTAATATGCCGAACAAAACTGAATTCTATTCTGAATAACAGCAGGGCCGGTATTTTGTAGCGATGCCTTTTCCGATTCTATGCTTTTTCGGGCTTTTCACGCTTGGCCAGTGGTCAGAGCGACGGTCTGCCCACATTATCAACGGGATCAGGCGGCCGTGTGTGGTGGATGATAAGAATAGCATAAAATAAGGCATAAGGCATCTCTACAAAATAGCGGCCCAGGCTGCCCCGTTCCGAAAGGAATAAAAGATGGCTGCCGCCGATCGCTCCGGTACAGGCCACTCGCACCTGCGGGAGAGCATGAGATTATTTCCGTGTAATAAAACTTTTTCCGTGCCCGTGTAACGTTTTCGAAAACTTTCGGCACGTTCAAGACCTCATTCTGACAATTCTTCTTCTCTGAGGATCCGTTTTCGCGTCATTCTTAAACTTCCGTTGCGAGCCGCCGCGACTGTCGACGAGCCACCGCAAGCTAAGTAAAAGGAAGCGGACCAATCGCAGACGTCGGCACCACCGTCTTTGTCCGATTATCGATATTCAGTGCAGTGGCTCGGCCCCGTAGAATCCCCCTCCACTTGAGCATGCTCCTCGCCTCCTGTGAGCCAATTATATAATACAAACCGCTCAATGAAGGAATATGTTATTCGTTTTTCAAGCAAACAAAAGTGACCTCCTATGAACGAGCGGAGCATTTGATTGGTTTGTTGAGACAACCCTGCGGGTGACCGCCCGATGCTTGCGTCGGCAGTTACGCAAATTTGACGTCAGGAGATAGGAATAAAAACATATTGGAATAGTTTTACGTTATACGGCCCCAGGTTCTTAGTGCTCTACAGATCTAACCACACGTGCGGAATCCTAATGTTTACTGTGATAAACATTTATACGTCAAGTACAGATTGCTTTACCTTCACTTACATGAATCACATTCCTCAGCGGACCTTGACAGCCGTAGGTTAGATAACAGTGCGCTTTTCCTTTTACCCTACGTGAGCGGTTATGCAAATGGCGTTGCCGTTCTCAGCAGGGCAAAACTAGCGCCTATTTGGGGGCAGAAAACTCCTTTAATAATTACTCTCTCGGCCCCAAGCGACAAAAACAAGATGCGTGCGTTATCTCGCGTGCCGCACCCAACCGGATAATTAAAAGTTTCGCTGCGCGAATGAGACGCACTAACATTCTTTCGGTTCACATAGCAAGCTAACGAGAACTAACGATCCAGCAAGTTGCTTCCCAAAGTATGCTGTGTTGTTAGCCAAATAATTCCGGCAACAATATCTTTGCAATTTTGCTGTATACTGCGATGCATGTGCTCGCTACACCAAGGCAGTATTTCTCCATAGTGGGCTCTCTTTTACGCAGGTATTTGCGCTGCCAGTTGCTAGCTAAGTCGGCGAAAGGCTAATGGGCGTAAACGCACTGCCCAAAAATGTAAGGCATGCAGTGCTCAGTTCCAGATATTGCTACATACACGCGCGGTGTTTCTGACGCCAAAATTGGTTCTTGATGCCGTCATTGTTGTTGTTGTTGTTGTTGCTGCTGCTGCTGCTGCTGCTGCCACTGTCTCGGGACCACAAAGCGCTTAACACAACCTGAACAAGAACGTGTTGTTTTCTGGTCTCCGCGTTCTACATCTTCTGCGTACGGCCTAACCATCACTTTTCCTTATTTTTTTATTTGTAATGTAGAGACGTGAGCAGGTACAATTTGTTAGGACTCACTCTACCAAAATCCTAAATGCATTCCTCAGGCACTACTAAAAAAATAAAAGGAGAACGCAAGGAAACAAATCTGAACAAGCAATATCAACGCGAACATGTCTCAAGCACAGAACATTTATCTTTCCTTGCCATATTCTCTGAAATATAACTATGGCCGTTGTTGTTACCCCAGACGAGTGTTCAAATAAGTTCTGTGAGGTACCATGCAGGTCGCGCCTGAAAACGAGTAGCGGCATAGGAGGCAGCCGAGTTAGTCGTAGCTATTGACAAAACTGCGCGATGTACTCGTCCCACGTGACCCCCTCCTACGTTAAGATGCCACCACACTGTAACCGCCTAGGACACGGAACGGAAACTGGCTGTAAAAAATCTAATGTCAGCAGGTATGTAATGTGCGCTCAGGCTTGCAACTATATTTTAAGTCTGTAAGGTATAGGACCTTTACTTGCAGCAAAAGATGAATAGTCCTAATAATTATGTCAGTACCAGTTTGAGGCTTTTTTTGCATGTTTCTTGGTGTAGAGGAAGCACTATCGGCACAAAACTACGAGAGATAACTATACTGTGATGGTACTAACCGAGTAAACCTACTGCGAGCACTTAAGCGGTAATAGATCTTTAGGTAACGAGTTTTTGTGCTCAGATTCACGTGGAAAATAACGCGCTCCTGCAGAACTGCGCACGAAATGCGATAGCTGGTTACCGCGCGCCGCGATGGCGTGCCTTAGGATAATAAAACCAGAAACACGGGAGCGCTCAAAATTACACCGCGATGGGAAAGTGCCCTTGGCAAGCATCGCGTTATCTTGATTGTCTGCACAGGACCGTAAACTTCGCCGAAGTTTCAGTTCAATCATTACTGTGTTGCCTTTCTTTAAGACAATGTACGCGAGTTGAAACTGCCCCACGAGTTAGTGCGTTTGCTACTAGACGACTCGTACATCTGACAACGAAATTCTGTAAATGTTGGATCACCAATTGAGAGATACAAAACGAGTTTATTACAAAATGTTAGCAGAGCAATAGTGTCTCCAGCTTGCACAAGACGCCTGTGAAGATTCCTGTGTGGACAGGCGAGCGCGGATTAAAGCTATAATGTGGTGAATTACAAGATTTCAAAATATTACGAAAGACAAAAACGGCCATATTGAAACGGGCACACTAATAACTATCAGTACAGCTTACGACGCTTCTTATACATGTGCCTTTCTTTAACTTGGCCTAAGTAGCTGGAAAATACTTCTTTTATCGTTGCATAGACAACTAACTTAAAGCGCCTTACGTCTAGTCCTCGACTATGTGCTGAAGCACTAGTGTAAAACAAATTCACGATCATATCATATAGCTCAAAAATGTTGCCGCCAAAAGCACGCGTCAATCAAAGTGTTCATTCCTAGGATTTATTTTATAAATTACGAGGAAACACAGGTAATCGCAATGTCGCGAACATGACCGCGAACGTTTCTTCATTTATAAAAAGACGGGCACTGTTGAGGGCTCTTTATACTATGAGATAAAACAGAGAATAGAAGATAGAATTGGCAGGAAAGACAGAGAGGTTGACCTGAGCTAGTGCGCTCTAGTCTGCTACTCTGCACAGGGAAAGAGGGGAGTGAGAATACTGGAAAAGATTACTGGGTCAGATTATTGGAAAGATTACTAGACCATCATCACCTATGCCAGATTACTGGCATGGGTGATGATGATCAGAGAAGTGGTAAGTGCTTATGTATATTAGACAGTGGCCCTACTAGAGCCAAGTGTCTATTATACATTACGGACGAGACTGATGCAGCGCATGAGGAAGTATATTTGTATTTCTGATAAAGATTGCTGCGTTTTTGTGTTTAAAGCAGAACTTCAAGAAGGAGGTTTTGGTACTTTATACGATGCATCCGATGGTAGGTTATTAGGAAGCGCACTTGTTTTATGCTTGGTGCAGTTTTACTTACGCGCCTGTTAAATTTATTGGAAGCCACTCAAAGGACACGTCTTAACAGCAAATGCTGCATCTTTACAGTATGCTATTTCTTGATACCCTAAGGTACACATTGACTGTACTAAATGACACCAATAAAATTGCTATCTGTGCTTTGTGTGGTATGCATAAAAAGAGTACACGCGAACTGTTTTTCGAAGGATGATTTACTTGTCGCATCTCCTTTCATATCTACTATAACTAAGCTCACAAGGCGTCAGTTCTCAGTCGGGTCATCAGTAACAGCCTTGTTCAACGTCGAGACTGTCGATGTTGTAAGCGGAATAATGGTACCGTCAAACAAAAAAAGTTTGTGGACCACGGGATCTCAGAAAATGTTGAATTTCTGAGTAACTTGCACCAGTAGTTAGTAAAACTCTTTATCGAAATGTTGTTCGCATATACTAGTAGAGGCTGTAAAAGCGAATGCCAGGCTGGCTTGTGAGGCTACGGATATATTCATCTCTTTCTGAGATCACATGGTACGTAAACTTTTTTGGTCGACAGTACATGCCTTTTTAGGGCTTCAAATTTGCAAAAAAAACCACAGGAACAAAAAACAATTGCTCCTGTAACATTTTATTGAGCATTAAATCGGTTTGGGTAGTGACATACCTGTATAGCATGTTTCCCGAACCAGTCGCTATTCTTAGACGCTTCAGGTTATGAGACAAATGGATGACGACATGTTTATTCAGCGACGCCCTGAAGACGCATGCTCACGCGTTTACTGATTGCCTTCCCTCAATCCGCAAATGCCTCCTGCGCGGAATATCGCAAGGGATTAAGCAAGCCACAATCGATGGCATGGAATGTGGAATGTAAAGAAGGTTGTGTCGGAGAAAGTTATAGAGCGACCAACGGTGATGAGCACCTTATTTCTTCTTTCTTATCATTATGTGCAGTACCATTACATGAGATGCCTAAATATGGCCTCGCCCCAACAAGAGGGAATACGTTACCCTACTCTCAATGAAGCTCGCCGACATTTTATTTCCCGATGAAGACGGGCCATCACCCCTCTCATAGCAGCCGTCCACTACGACACGAACGAAGACCCCGTTTGAAGTAGCCATACATATATCTAATGCTTAAGGCGATTGGCTTAGAACGACAGAAAGCTGTGCTAGTTGGTAAGGATTCACTATGCAAACTACAGGTGAGGAGTGCAGACAGGACACAACAGTAGAGAAGTGGACAACACGAACGCCGGCTATCAACTGAGGCGAAAAAAGAAAGGAGACACAAAACTCATATGCGCAGGCTCAGGAATGGTATCACTACGGGTCAGTCGGGTACACGTGCACGTAAATATACGTACAGTCGACCAAAAAAGTTTACGGACCACGGGGTCTCAGAAAATGCTAAATATACGAGCTGCCTTTAAAAGTAGCCAGTAAAACCGTACATCACAATATTGTTCGCATATGCCAGTAAAGGCTGGCAATGGGAATACCAGGCTGCATTTGGAGGCTGCGGAGATATTCCGCTTTTTGTCAAGTCTCTTGGTCCGTAAACTTTTTTGGTCGACTGTACATGTGCAGCAGTACATCGGTGTGAGCCTGCTTGGAAACGCGCGGAGTGGTTTATTTCACTTTAGCCCTGGAAGCGTGAAATCATCGTTTTCGTCCCTTTTTGTCCCGTCAATGGAAACGGCTGCAAAGGAAAAGTAAAGAGACGGCTATCCGTATGTGGCCGATGGCCGTTGCTCCATGATCGAAGGACAATGGGATAATTGGTAGTCAGAGTCGGGCGGTTATCGCCATGAGGGCACAGAAGGCGTACGTAAACGCTGCATTCATCCTGCACTGCGTGCATTGTGATCGTTGTAGCAACCCGTTTCCGAGACCGTGATCGTTGTAGGAACCACTTTCAGAGCGAGTGCTTACTTGACAAGTGTATGCGCACCTAAACTGCCACATTGACTGATTTCGTTGATGCGTGGCCTGCAATTACTAAGCTACTACGCTGTCGGTTTTTCCATAGGGTGTGCTCAAGTATAGGAGCGGAGGCTGGGGTGACGCAGCATAAGTCAGTCACCCTGACACTTTAGCTTGCTGGTGCTGCCTGTTTATCACAATTTCATTGTGCCCATTGCGTTGGGCTATGTGGCTTTGCGCAGAGTACGATTGGCACGCGTTAGTGACCTGCTCTTTTGTTGCGTTTCTTTACGTTCTTTTTAGGAGAGGAGCAAACACCTGAAAATGAGGTGAACGTAAGGGTGTGTGTGTATACACGAGGTCCAATGCTTGAATAGCCGGCGGACCACTTACACGATGATCGTTGCACCGGATTAGGGAGTTGTGTAACAATGGACCGCACCCAAAACCACTCTGTGTTGATTAGGCTGTAAATGTTGTTGGGCTGGGCACCAAGGTGTCGAAAAGGTGACCCGGTTGCTCTGTACCAGTATTCTGGACTCAACTTGCGGTGCTACGCACCATAGGCTCTGCTGATATAGGATAACCCTATGTGTTCTAGTTCCAGTTTGCAGTTTTATATGCCGTTTCTTGTAAGAAGTTGTAAATGCCAAGCTTCCTCAAACTTCATCAGTGCCTGCTTCCATCCATCCGAAACGTCCAGCTAACCTAACACCGCTGTCCTCAGCGGCAGTACTTCTCACTTGCATGTGCACCCTATCTGGCTGCTTCTCTCGGACGCCTAAGTTGAAAAGTAACAACGTACCTTCGAGAGGGAGGAGGCAGCCCTTCCATCTTCACTATCGGTCACCCAGCCTTCAGGAACTGCGGCCCTCATTAGGTGATGTTAGTAGAAATATGCTTTAAAAAGTTGTGTCTTCCTCAGAGCTCATAGCTTCGGGAAGAGCTTGAGTGCATAAGCCGCGAATTACACCAACCATCGCTGATTTTCTGCGAAGCCATCCGGCCTTCCCCGACTTCACTGCGGATTACACGGCACATTTCTTGAGCGCTACAATTTTGCGACGACACTACGTAAATTACGCGTCATGCCGTGCAGACACAGCTTTGTAATACTTCAAATAACAATGCGGCATCAGGTGGAACAATCTAGCAGACGTTATGCCGACCAATTTGCCATCGATAGTTCCAGCTGCGTTGCCCTGATTTTCTGGAGTTTCTTCAAGAAATAAAGCGCTTGCGCTTGAAGGAGAGTTTTCGTTACACTAGCGTAACTTTAGGCGCTTCAAGAAACTTTGCCTTCCCTGCACTTCCGCCTTCATTACGACTAATCCGGCATGACATCTCTGGTGCCTCATGTGGAGTTCCTTTCGCGTCTTTTTCATCGCAACGGCCATACGTAATAACCTTTCGTCCGGGAAGCAAGAATAGCACATAATATTAGTCAGTGCCTTTGTTTTAGTGTGCAATGAATGGCTCAGTCCATCGGAGGCACGCCGAGCAACCGTTTTCTTTTTTCGGATAGTGAACTTTTGAAGCCCTCAATTTTACCGCCGCCAGGGAAAGTGAAGCTCCTACTAAGAGTAGATACAGTGTGGGTGGAGGACGCCCATTCGAGAACACCCACTGGAAACGTGTACTTCGAATTTTACCAACAATTCATCTTAAGAGGCAGCATGGTAGAAAAACAAGATTTATAGGAACCTATAACATGTATCTAAAAGCCGGACACCTTGAGCTCTTACTCTCAGACTCACTGAAATTTCGCTTCTGAACCTGCACGATCCCACATGCCCATCATCTTTTCTAAGCACGTTTGTTATTTCTCTCGTTCCGCGCAAGAACGTTGACTGAAACTTTCGTGCACTTATTAACCTGTCGCTCTTTTATTTCTTGCCTCTCTTCAAGAATCCTATTACACTGTCCTTCAATACATCGGGATAATAGAATAGGATTAAGTATTGTCCGAATGCAAGAATGATATAAAAGATAGCGAGGGCATTGACGCCAAGGTTGGCAAACAGATAAGTTCTTTTCCTTTGAAGTCCAGGAAGCTTTTATTATGCTTAGTGTCCGTGTTCGAGAATATTTAGCCTTTTGCCTGAAGTATATACTTTAAAAACAAATTTAAACAAAAAGAAAAAATAGGAAACACAGAATTGATCTTCAACGAAATGGCAGCCTAGTTATGAAAATGGATTCTGAATATCTTTGAAATATCTTTTCTTTATTTCGCTAAACTCCAGTAAAGAGGAGGAGGAGGAGTTCGTACTAGTGGTGGTCGTGGTTGTCGAACATTTTTGGCATGGTAACATAAAGATGTATTCCACAACATAAAATCATATTTCAGTTTATGGAATATCGCTTCTTTCCTGATCCAACGTCCCCTGCTCCATATTCTGCAAGCTGCAGTGTCACGGCCTGTAACTGTCTGTATTACGAGCCGCATAGTTACGAAAAGATGGACATCGTAAGGACTTTCTTATCACGTATCTGCATTCCCACTTGCATTATGCGCTAAGAGTCTAATTTACAGACCTGTATGCTGTACACATTTGTACATTTACAATTGTGGGCACCTTGTGGCCATAATTGTAAACTGCCGCCACCATGCTGCACAAATCGAGACATTTTCCTCCAGTGTCCGCCCACGCAATGCAGCATCATCAGTAACAACAAAATTAACTAAGTGAGGAGGTTTTACGTGCCAAAACCACGATCTCATTATGCAAAACGCCTAGAGGGAGGCTCCAGAATAATTTGGGCCACCTAGCGTTTCGTAACGCCCACCTAAACCTAAGCACCGCGGTTGTTTTCGCATTTCGCCACCAGCAAAATGCGGCAGCCATGGCCGGGATTTGATCCTGCGACCTCGCGCTTAGTAGCCGAGCCCCATAGTCACTAAGCAACTGCGGCGGGTCATCAGTAACTTTAGCGCTTAGTTTGCTGTGCGCTCTTTCCATAGAAATGAGCAAGCATTCAGTTTGGTCGAGAGAGACGGATGTGGCCATGGCAACTTCCATACCATCCATGCATTCATTCGCTGTCTGCTTATAGGCAGCCTCCATACATAACAAAAAAAAACAGTTTTTCTTGACTTGAGGCTGCAACATTCTGAGTTTGCCTGACTGTTTATTGAAAAGCACTTCCCATTCCAATTGACCTACACACATCACTCGGAAAATACATGCAGCTCGTTTAACATACACTTCATATTTATTATAAGCATTACACAAGTGAAACCACACAAATGTATACGAAGTATTCATTTGAACTAACATTATATATGTTCATACAGCGCATCCATACACGCATACAGATCCATTGATTCATGTTGAAATTAAATTTTATGCAAGAAATCTGCATAGAAAGAAGCAAAAAAACTTTATTTTGCTTGATTTGACTTAACACAGCCCAATAGCGGAACAGTTTTTTAGGGCTGATTCCTATTTGGTAAATGCGGCGACATTCCGACAGCACAATAGAACTCACCGCTGTTTAGGGAAACTTAATTGCGCATAGTGTATCTTTCCTCGAAGCTTCAACAGCCAGCTATGGATTTTGATGTTTGGAGGTATTTTACATTATATGCGGTGCTGAAAGTCAATTTCACCAATGCTTGACTATGCTCACACCCTAATGTTTGCTCACACATGCTCACACCGGAATGTTTGTGTGCTTTGGGTATGCGTGTGTGTGTTATACGGGAAAATAAGTAGCCTCAATGTTTTCGTTGCGCCTTGAAAAAGCTGATTCTATACGTGGCAGATAAACAAAAGTGCACTGAAAACCAAGGTGAAAGAAGACGTGGGCGTAACACAAGCGCTGATTTTATTGCAGCCTAAGTGCCTATATCTCTACAGTTAAACGGGCCCTCAAACACTTTTCAAGTCACCGCTTTCAGGTCGCGAGTTGCCTAAGTTGGCGGTTGGAGTGATAAATACAATAAGAACAATAGTGACCAGGCTGCGCCGTACGATTTTATTCAGCCGAAAATTTTCAAACAAAAAGATTTGTGGGGCCGCAAAATTAATATGGAGATGAATTACCAGCGAAGCTGTTCAGGCTGCATACATGGGCTGCATACATTATGAAATCATACTTCTTTTTCATACGGCACCACACTACGCCGACACAAACGCTGCCGCGGTCACCGCACCTCCCATGCATTTGCCGCAACCGCCGCCGCAGCCGCACCGGTACCTCCGACGCGAGTGACGTTATAACCACAGAAGCGCAGGCCACGTGCACAGGTGCCATCGCCGCACTCTTTCCCACTCTCCCCCTAACCGTCCCCATTGCTGCAGCACCGTCGCCACACTCTTTCTCGTTTCCCGTACCTGCCTCCATTACTGACCACGGGCTGTGTCCCCGATACGGACGTAAGCCGCCCTGAGGACGCATGCGGGGGATGCATGCGCGGCTAGAGTCACGCAGCTTCACTGTAATATAAGAAAGAAATGCATGCCCTGAACTGAAATTTTGCCTAGTCTCCTTCTGTCCATTTCTCTCGCCTGCTGACGTAACCTCTCGCTCCCGGTGGTAGGAGCCCGAAGCACCTACGTAGCGGAAGCTCCCACTTCGTGGTTGCCTACATCTTACTATGTTCACGTATTCCGGCTGCTTCGATGTGCTCATGAGTCATGACGCTGGTCGAGCAACCTGAGACTGCGCAATGCCTCTTCAGTTCAGCTTTAGGTCCGCGGAGCACCGCGACAAAGAACAGAGGGTGTCGCGAGAATGATGAACCAAGAACAATAAACCTGCATTACGAGAATAACGTGCAAAACGAGGCAGCGAGCAGACAAGGTTGATCACGAGCGCACAAAATCGATAAAAGTAGCTTTTGTGCCCAGAGGCCAGAGGTATGCCGCCATACAAGAGGCGAAAGGACCGCCAGCACCGCAACCGTGTTTAGTGGTTGCAGTGTTTCTTTGGTCCTCTCTTTTTTTTTTGCGGCTGTATCTGTCTGCGTCAATATAAGCATTTCTCCAAATGAAAAATAAAACAAATCGGTAATTAATTACATTGTTGTTGTGTAGCAGTAGTTACCTGCAACTTAGTTTTGAACCAATCGCGATTGTGACGTCGGGGATGGTTCTGGCGAGCGCCATTGGATGAATGTGCAATAGGCAGCGATTCTGTGATTTGCTTGCATTATTATATTACTAAATATTTTGATATCGCTGCTTTGATCTAAGCTCGAGGCATCCCCACCCGTCAGTCTACACAACCTGCAAAAGAAAGTTGGCGGTTTCAAAAGTCTTCGAGGGCCTCTTTAATAAAACAAAACCCGCGAGCATATCTTGCGGTTTCCGAGATATTTCTGACCAAATGTCCCCTCGCTGACGTTCATAGGCTGATCTCCCTTACGAGCTTCTGGATATTATTTATATATTTCTCTCCTTGTTCAACTCTTCTTGAGTACACAGTGTCACCGTCTGAACGTCGTTATTCCAAAAAGGCATTTATAGTTTCTCACGAACACTGCAAGTTCTTTTTATTTTACGTTATTGGTTATCTGATACTTCCCATGATGACTTCATGACTTCTCTTTCATTTTTAAACGACTATTCTTGTTTTTATTTACTTGTAGAAATACATTAACGAGCCATTCCCAGCAATGTTAATTTGAGTGCAGCTGTACTGAAAGACTAAGCTTATGCTGCATCCGTGATTCTGTCTTGCTTTTCTTTGCTTCCTTTTTTTACCATGCTCTTGTTCTAAAAAGAACTGAGTCAAGGGCTAGTTAAGAAGCGCAATCTCCCATGTCACTTCCGTTTATTGCAACTCATTGTAGTATCGACAAGAAGAGATGAAGCTATGGACAGCCTTAGTATATACAGTCTGTCTCAGCTGCATTTATAACTAGCGAAAGAATGTTCGACGCCTGTCACACACATTGTTTTATGAGCCTTTCAGCTCAATGGCACCGAGGCATTGTGCGGACTCGATTATAAAAGCGAAGATTTTGATGCCAAGCCTCACCCCCTTCGCGGTGTCACGTCATTTAGTTGCTCTGTAGGTACCTTCCTTGGTATGTCACAACAAACTCGTGTATAAGCAGGGAATGCACCCTCAACATAATGTATCACAGCGCTCCTGTGTTCCGCATAAGAAAATATTGCATCACAGCATAACACTTGTACATATAATGAAAGCTCATAGGCATATTCAAAGCGCACTGATATTTTCATGAAACAACGCATCATATTGAGTGGCTTTTATGACTTTCTGGTGTTTTTTATAATCGTGCTATCTTATTCTGAGCCATTAGATAGGTACAAGATGAGTATGTGTAATTCTTCATCAATTCCCCATAATGGGTAGGGGCCACTGTGGCATTAGTGATATGGAAGCCTCTGTGCGTATACCTCTGTCATTGCCATTCTTCCCTCGATAAGCATCAAACATTGCCTTCGTCCTCGTTTCATTGCTGCATCGACATCTTGCAGTGTACTTCACTTGAATCATTGCTTGCTTTTCCACTGAACTTGTGGTTTATGTAGTCCATAAGCACAAATATCACATGATAGTAAAGTTGTGATTCCTGTCATGCATGATCATAAGCATTGCAACAGAATACTCGTTCAGAGCATTTGTACGCGTCACATTTAGTTATACAGCATTTAATTGATTGCACCACGAAAGCTTCATTTGACGTACACTTAATCATGACCGTCGAGCATGCAATACACTTCCTAACTTTTCCTCCTACTGTGTTTTTTTTTCTTACAGATTTCTAGTTGTATTGATTTGCCTCATCTTCAGCGTCCTGTCCACCATCGACCAATACAGCGATTTTGCCATGTCATCTTTGTACTACATGGTAATGTACACCTTAAGTACCTTGTATACATTCAATACTTCACAATTACAATTACAATAGCCGCTACCGATCCTTAAAGGCAAATATGCTTCAGCTACACGAGCAGGTGGTTGGATAGTGTGCAGAGTTTCAGTTGCGTAGGTGGAGTTTCAGAGAAAGGCCAGGAAATTTGAGGGCTGTTGCAATGTAGATAAAGAGGTTAACAGTATGTCGAAAGATCATATGGGTGCACGCAGAAATCAGGGTTTTGCCGATATCACGGAAACCTTAAATTTATCTAAACTTTTTCGTTAGCACTCGAGTTACTCCCTTTAGCGATCATGCTGCATGACCAAAATGAATCTGATGAGCGTGAAAATTTCAACACACAATATAGGTCCTCCGGCTGCCATAAACATCAAAATATTTGTCACCAATAGCCTGCACACAGCACACTGACATTATGTTTAGTCTCTTCGCGTACTCAATAATGAAGGCTTGCTTAGGAGGGAAATTAGTGAGTTGGTAATGCATATTCCCTTTCACGTTCAGGAATGTAATTTAATGATGATGGTGGCTACGGGATGCAGCTAAGTTGACATCCTACGATCGCTGAAAGTGAGGCACGACATTATCCCTCTTATGAGGCCATGCAGACGATATATCCTTCTTAGTGCTGGAGCATTTCAGCATTAACACATTATCACTTTACCCTACAACCTACCTCCTTAATCTTCGCTCTGCGGCGTCGTAACGTGTCCTTTCAGCCTGGTAGCGGTCATGCCCAGGAGCAGGTGTCGACATGTTTGTTGAGTAATCAAGCAAGAAATGTGACGCAGCCCAGCAGTTTTGGTCAGAAAGGTTGCTCCTAACCTAAGTTTTCTACAGAGATTGGCACTTTAGGTCCTAATCTAACCTAACTTAAGCTATCGTCATTGACGCCAAGGTTTAATGTGAACATACCAAGAACAGTAAAAACTGAGCATCAGGAACTGGAAATAACACAATTCTTTATGTAAGTAAAGCTCAAGAGACAAAAAAGAGAGATTAAATCAATTACCAACGATCGAGACGTCGCTTTGACCAAGTACTAAAGCCACTGATTTTGGTTGTGTTTTTTTTTTTCGATGTTTTTTCAGGAGATTTTTCTCGTAGTCTTTTTTGGAATGGAGTACTGCGTCCGGCTTTGGGCTGCCGGATGTCGGAGCAAGTATCTGGGATTCTGGGGACGGTTGCGGTTTGCTCGAAAGCCCATTTCTATCATAGGTAAGCAGAATACGATGTCGTTTATGGGTTTGAGCAGTGTCAGTACACAGTTGTGCTGAGTGGAATCTCCGAGTCCCAACTGTTTAATGCGAAAGTCGTGTTTCATGTGGCGTTGCGCAATAAAGTACTGCTATATTTGTTCTCTCAACTTTAGGGTAACGGTATTTTTTCTCTTGAGAGGAACAAATAAGGAGATGTCGGCACCAACACATGGCGTTACTTTTTTTCTTGCATAAGTAACATGAAAATGCCTCACAAGTTACACAACATCGCAATGGTAAAAAAATAGGCAATGTAATATGCCTTTGCAACGAGTCCTCAAAACTCTAACCGCGACCAGAGAGAAATACGACTTGAAATTTCATAAACGCTCAGATACAGCGCAGATGCACAAAATATCAGAGTAGAGAAAGCTGCACGCATTGTCACGCGTATTCATGCCACGTCATTTTCACCAGGAAGAATACTTTGCACTCAGTATGTTACTATTTATCCAGAATATGAGTGACCTTCAAAACCTGTTCAGAAGACGCAAGTGCTCGTTCCTTAAGAATAACTATTTGCCAGAGTCCAAACAGCTTCTTTAGGCACATTAGCCGCGAAGCCTCATCGTTTGAGCCACCGTATGGCCTGCACTATTCAATAACGAAAGTTCTTTATTCACTTTTTAACCATCTCTAAAGTAGTAAGTGACAATCTGCGTTATACAGTCGCATTTTCTTGTCTTTATTTTGCGCTTCTGAATATTGCGCTTTGACTACGTCTGTGTTCTACGGGTGGAGCTCTATGGCGTTATGCCTATGGCTATTCGAAAATTCACTTTGGCGTGTCACATTAAAGTGCAGCTCTCTACCTATCTTTCGTATTGTCGCACTGAATTTAAGTGGTCTAAGCTTTAAGCACGTGGTTTAAGCTTTGATTTGTGACTTTTTCATGACAAGTACGAATTTATTTTTCAACCTAATGAAATTTGACCCAAGTCTTCTTTCTCTTTCTTTATTTTTTTGGCATGATAACGTTTCGCACCTAGAGAACTATTTTCTCATATCAAGTTCACCTACTCTATTATTTAGTAAAAAGTTCAGCAGGAAACAGCACTTCACTGCGACCAGCTAAGTTGGTATCCCACCTGTAATACTTAACTCATTGCATAAAGTAGGATACATTTTTATAAACAGTACACAAGCTCGAAGTGAAGGATGATACAGGTGAGCCTTGACAACATGGCACGTACCCACAATGGGGGATAAGCCAGGAATCGGGAAGGTGTACACGCAGATAATAACTGCTTTAACTAATGAAGAATCGGTAAAGGTTAAATTGCAAAGAAAATAATAGCGCCTATAATTAGAAGTTCTAGCAGAAGAATGAATGATTACATCTACAAGAAGCGACAAGAAGGCTGGCTGAACATCGTTATTAAAAGCAGAAATCAGCATCGTAAACGGACTCTTGATTGAATGAAAACACACACAACCCCGAACTGATTCCTGTGTAGAACACCTAGTATCGTGGGCCCAAAAGGCAGCAAGGCCAAGCATCTAAATTAGCTTCAAGTTCACGAAGAGGACCTTATTATTTTCATTTTCTATAAACCGGCAACAGAGTAATACAGTTCGTATATTTTCTTGCTGTCCTGTTCTTTTCAGATCTCATCGTCGTTGTCGCTTCTGTTGTGGTCCTAGTGGCCGGGTCGAACGGCCAGGTGTTTGCTACCTCAGCCATCAGGTAAGGAATTCAACAAATAGGGCGACTGCGTTTGCTGCAAGCAGATATACGATGTATCGCTGATTTTTCTTTCGCTATGAAAACCAAAATATGTGCCTAAGCACAATGATATCTCGCGTGAAGACGAAATGGGAGTTGGTTGACGCGTGGGTAAATTCAACTTTAAACCGGCAAGAGAAAAACGTAACGCACCAGTTTGGTCAGCTAAAAGTCAAGATGTTAAGTTGTACTAAAATACAATAGTTTAAATCTAACAGAAGAAATTCATAATGGTTAAGTTAGAGTACGAGCACAGATAGGAATAGAATTGAAGTTAGTGCTTACTAGGAATTTAAATACATAAAAAAATAACCGGGGCTGCGCTAACCTTATGGAGTGATCTATTGGTTTCTAAAGAATGAAATTCCCTTTTCCTTGCGACGTAAACACAGTACACCCACTTCTGGAGCCGGTACCGTCTTGTAGATGAGTAGTAATGTGTGTCATCTTGCATTTGTTTTTCGCACATACTGACACTGCATATTCACACACATTTCTACAAATTCGACTCATGTTGGATCCGCACATATTGAATATTCTGAAGATAAGTGGTTAAATATTGTAATACGACACAAATTAAAAAATATATTATTGCTCGATTAGGCAAGAAGTCTTAACGTAAAATTAATTGGTTGTGAAAATGTATTTAACTGTCGTTGCCTGTGATAATTAAACTTTCTGTTCTCTCCAGCTGTATTTGGTTTGAAAATTTTGACCTCCGTTGCATACCAGATTCAAACAATCTTAAAATTAAAGCAAGAAAGATGTAAAAATAAGTCACCTGGTTCCATCTTATTCGTAAGAGGTGACATATTGCTAGATTTAAAATATACAATTGAACGTGATTGACTGTGAGCCACTATTGCAAATATTTACGCCATATCACGTTCAATGAATGCAGCCGAGAGACTAGGTGTAGCCTTGATTTGGCAATGGAAATGTTGTCCAAATACAGCTCCAGCTACTCTTCTGGTAGGTTGGGGCTGTGAGCTGCTAAAATTGTGAAATTGCGGAAAATATTTTGCGTTCTTCTTGAAAAAGCTTACTTTCCGTCTTAACTTAAACTTTTTTCACAGAGGCACAAACGAAGTAAAGTAATTCTTGCTTTAAAGGCCAGCTGTACCAAAATATTTTACCGCGTAAAAAGTACAGCTTAAGTTAGTGTAGATATAGTGCAGCTTCGTGTCCAATTTGGCGCTTAAGATACAAATTAAAGCGTCACAAAAAGCTTCCCAGTACGGCCATTTTTACACCAACCCTGACAAAGTACACCGTCATTAGAGCTCGCCGTAGGTGACTCATGAACAGAACGCGTGACTAACCGGCATGGCCTCCGAGATAAAGTGGAGACTGCGGCTGCGCGCGGTGCGCTCAGAAATCTCGGAGGCAATATACTGGGACTTACGTCATAGCCGCAACCACCCGGTGCATGCGTCTTCTACGTAGAGAGAGAGAGAGAGAGAGAAAGAAATAGAAGACGGGAAAGGCAGGGAGGTTAACCAGACGCACGTCCGGTTTTCTGCCCTGCACTGGGGCAAGGGGGTATGGGTATGAAGAGAGAGACAGAGGAGAGAGAGCACAGTTTCGCCCACTGTGGAAGGTTCGCACCGAGTCTGCACATGGTTCTCAAGACCTGTCGACTTGAGGTATTTCAAGAACGGTTTCGTGGCCTTCGGTGCCATCGACGCGAACGGCCAGGGTCCAAGGATCTTCATTACGAAAAATGGTCTACAGTCCAGCTGGTTCAGTGCTGTCCGGAGAACTTCGCGCTCGACGTCGTATTGGGGACAGATACATAGGATGTGTTCAATCGTTTCTGTGGTTCCACTAGAGTCGCACATGGGCGTTACCCCGATTCCAATGCGGAACGATTAGGCCTTCGTAAATGCCACCCCGAGCCAGAGGCGGCACAATACTGCCGCCTCATAGCGGGGAATTTTTTATGGGTCTTTACTTAGATGCTGTATAAACGATATTAACACGAAAACAATACAATTCTCATCCCGGTGGATTTGCCGGGATTGCTTTAGTGTTATATACCAGTCATTTATAACGTGTTTAGCCAAAGTAAAATACTGTTGCAGTTTTCCTTTAAGAGGAAATCTGAGGTCTTAATTTAGACCCATTTCATTGAAAAAGAAACGACGTTAACATGTCGCAGGCAGATGACGTTTTCCTCCAATAAACGCCTCGAAATATAGCAATTGCGAAAAAAGCAGCGCGGGGCAAGAAAACGAGCCAAATCTCTTTGCTGGTGGCACTACTTTATGGACATCGTACCTCTCCTGTTGTCCACAGGGGAATTCGTTTCCTCCAGATCCTGCGCATGCTCCACGTGGACCGGCAGGGAGGCACTTGGAGGCTGCTCGGGTCCGTAGTATTTGTACATAGGCAGGTGAGTTTGCCACTGTTCGTGACCAAAACCTGAAGCAAAGCACGCACCTGCATTTTCTTTTTCGTGTGCACGCATTCAAGTGCCGTGCTTTTGTTGTTACATTACGGACCACAACCATAAATATCCACAGCAGGGGCGGGTACAATACATCATTTATAAAGAATGACACACGCAAAAAGCACCTGCAAGAATACTACAAAGCCTTAGATGTTGGAACAGGACGTAGCGGCATTGACAGCAAAATTAAAACCACCAGGAAGGAAATAACGCCCAGCACCAGGTAAGGAATCGAAACGGTCAATTGTTCTGGGACAAAGCCTGTATTCAATTTTAACGTGGGTGGAAATGTTCCAGGTTAAGCTCGCCGTCGATCATCATGAAACTGTTCTTAACAAGGGCGCCCAGCTTATTAATCAGTCAAGTAACCGAACACAAATGTTCAATGAAATAACTTGCACGCTGCAATTTTACAGTCCGCTAACTGCTCCAGTGGCTGCACGAATTGCGAAATTGCGAAATGTCCAAAGCGAAGAGTTTGCAAACGGTGCGATGGCCCATGACAAGCAAGACTTCTCTATTCCCGTTACAAACACAAATTTACGACCATCCAACATATTGAGCAGCCCTTTTAAGCCCCGAAAAAGCTCCTCTGGGCAGACGACCGACGAGTGTTTTAGAAGTGCTAGTTGGATACTCGAGTCTGCTGTTGGATCATCTGGTTTGACAAATGTTTGATGATTATGGGAGCGGGAGAATCAGATAGATCTAGGAAAACAGAGCGCTTGCTGTTAACGCATGTGTATCGTTGGATAGACATGCGTTAACAGCAATACACAGGTGTGGATACACAGGTGTAACCACAAAGGGAAAGAAAGACGCTCTCCTATCGCTTTGAAATCGCACCTTATATATTCCAGAGAAACCAACTATTCACACGAGCTGACATAAGCGCTGTGTGTTGTCTGATGTGTTCGGTTGTCTCGCCATTTCTCTGTATGATTACTCTTTACATATTTTGCGGAATCAACTAACTACAAAGATGAGTTAATACTCAAGGCTCTGTATTGTCTTGTCAATTTCTTTGTCCGGTTTCCGCATTGAAAGACACTATGTATGTTGATCATTGACTCAATCACACATCGTTATTGTCGCTGCCTGAAAAAATCAGCTCTTTAGTTTATAGCAAAACGTATTGGGTTAAAGCTTGTGATGCATGATGCGATCTCATTCCTACGCAGGAGCTCATCACAACGCTGTACATTGGTTTCCTGGGCCTGATCTTCTCATCCTACTTCATGTACTTGGCCGAGAAAGACGCCATGGGCATCGAGGGGAAATCCGATTTCACAAGTTACGCCGACGCCCTCTGGTGGGGAGTGGTGAGTGTTTTTCCGAACGTGTGCGTTCAGGATTCACCGAGAACTCCTATGTCCCCCGATTTCGATATGGCTATGGGCGAACGAGCTGCAGGGTTGAAGCAAGCACTGCCAGTACCTTGCTCGCAGCATATTTGTCCATGTCGAAAAAAAAAACGGCATATTTCGTGAGCCGATATAATGATAATAAGCTTAAGCACCTCGCCCATACAAGCAAAGTATGTACAGTCTTCATTTACAAGTCCAGTTTAACAGTTCACTTGATCGCCCCGAAGAGTTGGCACGAATTTTCTCGAACCGAGCTGTAAGCTGTTTTCTTGTCATATCTTGTTTATTTAAGATACTTTCACTTGTACGCATTTAGGTTAGTGATTCCTATAAAGCTGATAGTTGTGAGTCAGGGCATGTCCTGTGACTGTCTTTTGCTGAACTTTGTTTAGTGTGAGCGCTGCGCTAACTTCTAGACGAATACTTGCGAACATGATCTATCTTCTATCTTAGCGCAAAAGCACTTAGATGTGTAGCGGCGATTCAACGTGCAACAGCACTTGAGCGCTGCGCTTAACTATCGCATTGAAGGGTGTCCGACACCCAATACGAAACGTAATAAAACAGGAGTATAGAACGCGAGCAAAATTTTAAGAAAATGTTTATTACATCGTTGTTTACTAAGATTTATTTTTGACTTTATTCTTTTGCAAGAAACAATATCAGGAACATATGCTTATTCGTCCACACGACTGTGCAGAGAATCTGCCTCGGAGAATGAAACCTGAACGCCGAACCCCCTCCACAATCAGACACCGAATAATAAAGTGCCACAAACGTCAGCACGAAGTAGTTTTTGAAGGTGGGGAGCGGCGTGGGGTATGCATGACGACAGCATTCCGTCTCGAATGCACAGCGCACAGAATTAGAAACACTCTGTCACGCCACCTTCTTTGGCGGTGCGTAGAATTCCGATTCAGGAAACGCGCTTCACAGCGGCTGCGTGTATGAAAACACTGTATCGGAAATCGAACTCAATCTCGCCGAAAAAAAGCGTGGTTTGGCAAAGGCGTTCAGTTTCAAAACCGCCGACTCGACGCCAGCCAGAACATTCTATCCTCGTCGATGGCAAACACACCGCGGGCTGAAGGCGCCTACTGACAAGCTACCCAAAAATGCTCTTACACGATACGTGCATCAAGGACTTGAGCAAATATAGCAGCGCGTATCGATTTTGGAAGCCTTGAAGCGCCAGTGTGTTAAAAGGGAGCCCCTGAAAGTCTGTGTGCGTTACTACTCATGCGGTGGACACTCATCTGGGAAGCACTTATTGGTAATATGGCTCGAATAAACAGGCTACCGCAAAAAGAAAAAAGAAAGAGAGAAACAGAGAAAACAACTTAACGTCTCCAAGAATTCTACAGCACTACCCCGATACAGCACGTAGACGCAACTAAATCCGTGTATTTTAACCGAAATGTAAACGCAAAGACGGCAAGTTGTGCATCAAGTTCGGTGTCAGTACGGTCGCATAAACGTACGCGTCATAAGGCATACTATGCTCAGGCAAAATTTTTCCCATTTGTTACACTCATGGTGAAGTTTGCTTTATTTCCGAACTTTCCCTTTCTTTTCTGAAAGTCGAAAAAGCAGACAGAACTTACGCAAACATAAGTTGCATGCTCGACGGATCAAGACATTTCACGAATGAAGCTCTTATTACTCACTTTACGGCGCATATAGCGATTTACGAGTTGTAATCTAGAAGTTGTCAAATCGTTGCACTTGGAACGAATTCTCAGGATGACAGATGCCTCGAGATATGCATTCCCAAAGGTGTGCGACGAAATACGTTGGCGTTAATGACATAGTTGTGCTTCCGTGAATAAAATGAAATATTAGAAAAAGTAGGCTAAAGAATAATATGTTTCTGCCCCAAGTTTACAGCGCATATCTTAATATAGGGGCTATCCGCAGAATTTGTTCCAAGTCAAGATTCCCTGTGAAATGACTCGCTGAAATTTGAACATTCAACACATGTCGTTAAGTGATAAGTTAGGTTTAAGAATTATTTTTTTGTCGAATATATATTTTGAATTATTGGCCAAGTAACGTCAGCCTCTTCGAGTAATCCAGTTCAAGTATTGATTCCGCTATCTGCCTAGAAGCAATAATTTTTTAATTCTGTGTAACATAAATAAACGTCTGGTATTCAGATGGAATCTTTCGTGTTGCACGAGTATGACTTAATACAATGCCCTATTGGGTGACGTGGTGGCTAAGTAAATAACAGTTGACTTTGCAACGTGTACTATTTTTATACATCATTAGTATAAAAATCTCATTGTCACTAACACACAAGTGCTTTCCTCCAAAAGCGCTAGAAACACGAATGCATTCGCTACCTCAACAATCGCCGTTCTACGCGGAGTGTCATTTATAAGATTTCCGAAATTAAAAAAATCACCTTTTGCAGGTAACGTAATTTTATTCCTAGAGCTGACTTATTCACAAAGGCGGACATTACTTACACTAAACTAATTCAACTTGAAACTAATTGCACCGTTTAAATTGCTAGTAATTAAGACATACCACTCAGTACATCCGTAATTCATTTGTGGTACAATAATGCACGTTAATAATTGTAGCCGATTAATTTGCAAGGCGCTTCCACTTGGCATGGATTTCTACAACGACACTAGTTTGGAGGTATCGGTCATCAAACTAGTAGTAAAAATGCATTGTTTTTCCCCTTATTTTTTTTTCAAGAAAACACGCTTTTATGCAGTCCTGCACAAAAGTAACTGGAACGCTCGCGTGTTTCGTCCCACGCTTTGGGAAATAATGTCTACAGAGGCCGTCATACAGACAACCTGTCTAAAAGCTATGTAGAACACATCAAAGGCTTTATCAGAGTAAGCTTCTTACAGAATGAGAACCAGGGAGCTCGCTTCATCAGCCACAAGAAGACACAAGTTATTATTTTTTTGCTTTATTATTTTATGTATTTATTTATTATTATTATTTATTATGATTAGACAATACAATTACAAAGAAAATGTAATACAGAAGGAGGTCCCAAAGTAAAAACTGTCAGGGGGACCTCCTGTTACAATATGTACAAAATATGTAATATAGTATTAGCACGAGGGTAAGAACAGCGTGAAAATACAATCAACATATTAGAAGTAATTACTGAAACATCGGGTAGTTGAAGATTACACAAAAATTAGCAAGAATAATTCCATCTTAAGATACACATGAAGGTACTATCATTACAGTAATTGAATAGAAGTATAATGATTATGAACAAAAGTGCGCAATCCAACAGTGCAACAAAATTAATTTACAAACGGCTGATAATCTATGAACATAAATCGAGGAAAATAATGAAACGTGGCTACACAGTAATAAATGTATACACACACGCATACATAGATACACACCTATATATAGACACACATATAAACGTATGTACACTTGTCGAATAATCAGGTAAGGTATGTTGTTAATAAGAACTGTTTTAGAAGCCGCCGGAAACAGTGTAATGAAGAGCATGATTTAATATTTGATGGCAGTGAATTGCAAAATGAAATTGCGGAAAAGAAGGCTGTCATTTTACCGTAGTTAGTGTTGACTTTAGGAAGCAAGAGATTATTATTTTCAGAAAACCGCGATTTATTTGTATTGAAAAGTTGCGTTGGGGGAAGTAACTCAGTTGGAATGTCACTGTTTCTACTTCTATACAATATAAGACATAGTTACAGTTGAAATGTGCAAGTTAATGGTAGAATTTCAAGAGTGCGAGAAATGGGCGCTGCTGGTGCGACGTATGAACTGTGGGTAATTATTCGGACCGGCCTGTTCTGAAGGTGAATGAGGGTTGTCAGATGTGCAGGTTATGTGTCGCCCCATGATGAAATGCAGTAAGTAAGGTGACTGTTAATGAAAGCGTAGTAAAGTGATTTTGGTATATATTGCTGAAAACAGTGTCTTGTACGAATGAGCACGCGGATGCCGAAAGCAGTCTTCTTAGTGACAGAGTTTACGTGAATGTTATACTTAGGTTGGGGGTCTAATGTAACACCAAGGAAAGTAATAAAATTAGATGGGGTAATGACGTACTTGTCAATGTATAGTTCAGGGGTTCTTGTAGGCGTTTTCTGGGACGAGTGAAATAACATAAACTTTGCTTTAACAGGGTTTACGTTTAGCAAGTTACTTTTACACCAAGACACAAGATTCGCGACATCGGCGTTTAACTTTCTAAGTAGACTGTTAATGTCTTTATCACTAATGAATATCGTTGTATCGTCAGCATAGACGATGCACTCGGAAATGTTAAGCGATCATGGTAAGTCTATAATGTAAATGAGGAATAACAGAGGACCCAAAATTGATCCTTGTGGAACGCCCTGGTTCGTTGTTGTTGGAGTGGATAAAACGCTTCCATATCTAACAACCTGGGTTCTGTTAGTAAGGCAGCTTTGCAAAAGAGCTAAAGCAGGTCCACAAATTCCAAATGATTCAAGTTTAGCGTACAAAATGGAGTGGTTAATAGTGTCAAAAGCTTTAGTTAAATCAAGAAATACCGCTCCCGTCCATAGCCCATTGTCGATAAACTGCTTTAGGCTGTCAGTTAGTTTTATCAATGCTAATTCAGTTGATAAGTTAGCACGAAACCCAAACTGCTTAGAAGTCAAAAGGTTAAATTTTGTTAGGTAGTTCGTTGGACGATTAACAAGGGGCTTCTCAATTACTTTGCTAAAAAATGGCAGTATCGTTATAGGGCGATAATTAGAAAAGATATTTCGATCACCTTTTTTAAATACTGGAGTTACTTTTCCTTGTTTGAGACTCGTTTGAAAAACGCCGGTACGAAATGCAGTGTTAATAATATCAGAGAGGACAAAAGATAACTCACGAGCAACAACACACACAAAAAAAAAACGAAGACCATCAAGGAGCGCGTTTCGTAAACGGCACCTCAACGCTTGTATTTTTATCATTTCTATACGACATTCAGATCGCGCGAATTACTTTTGAGATACGGCGGAATCCGCATTTCAGGAAATTTTTACCAACCAGATGGACACCTCTGTGTAGTGGGAAGCATGAAGGCGACCTTGCAATATTGAAAGGGGATTTACGCGCTATACCATTGAAGCAATGAGCGTGTTTGTGCTTGCCTATTTCCGATCACTCCGCCATTTCCGCCACGGTCCTGAATGATGACGGAGTGTCGATAAAGGAGTCATATGTACATGATTTCAAAGTGCATGAGATTCTACTGCTGGAGAAATTCCAGGTGGCAGGATAACGTTTTTGCGCATTTTGCAGTGAGTATTCATGACTACACAGTCATTTAATACAGGGGCAGTGTCATGTAGCGTAACATAACCATAGCTAACATAACCATAACTGAATGACCACCTCAAAGCACACGAGAAAGTTATTTAACGACTCCAAGCATCAGAGGAGAGCAAAAACGTTTCTTTCGCCCTTGCTTACAGAACTCGGTGCGTAAATTGCGCAATGAGGTCACGTGTTCAAATAGCCAGTGAACTGAGACCAATTCAACCATAGCGGGTAAGGGAGAGGTTCACTTCACCCACCGCTTAATGTGAGATGCCACTTCTTGCTTCCATTGCACAGCACCGACGGAAACAAGTGCCCGTAATCAAGTACACGCATAAGTGTACGCCGTGATTGAAGTGGATGTTCGAACAAAACTTACTCAGAACCGTGTAAAACATATCAAAATAATTATTCCATAAGCACTTATTAGACGAGGCAATCCATACGCAGCAGATGCGCGGCAGCGGCACTAGACTCCATTGTTATTATTTTTATTTTAGTGTCTTGCGTGTGGATACCACACCTTTGTGTTAACATTAGTGAAGCTTTGCATTTTTCTTTCTTTCTTTCTTTCTTTCTTTCTTTCTTTCTTTCTTTCTTTCTGTTTCTTTTCTTTCTTTTTATTGTTTTTCTTACAAATATAAATCAAGAAGAGCTTCTGGCGTTGGTCAGATTACCTGGAAATGTTCGCGCATTACTTCGGCACTCTCTCAGTATATTTTTTTCCTTTCTTTCCTTTTTTACATCGATAAACCGGCAGTAACAGCAATTCAGGGACACGGAAGCAGTCAACACTCCAAAATTATACGAGAGGTCTCAGCGGAAGAAATGGGGCAATTTATTCCGTTCACCCGGCGAGCTGCCCATTCTCCACCGCGGAGCAACCAGGTTGACCGTTCTCTTCGCTGCACAGAGACCCAGGCTTCCTGGGTCACTCGAGCTCTCTGGGGTCACCTGATGGGGCAGCTAACGTCCCACGGGATCAAGTCGAGTAAATGAGAGGCAGCGGAAGGAGCGCGGCCGAGTTTTCGTACAATTTAAGCGCGCCTCACGGGGTGCATTCTTCAACGTTAGAAGGAAGACGCTTAATTTTTTTTAGCGCTCCAATGTTCTGAATGAACTGACAGCTTACTGCATAAGTAAAGCGACTTAACTAGTGACATCTTAAACACGATTAGGAGGAAGAAACGTGCGAGGGCTGTGAAGACAAAGAAGCAACAATATAAGATAAAAAATATTTTTTGCCGTTCGCCAGCCACTTTCGCTACTAATATGGCCAAAATAAAGACTGGCGGCAATTTTCTCTTAGAAACAGTACTTTAGCGTAAGATCGTTTTGTCATTACCAGCCGAGTTTATCTTACACATTTATCTCACAATAGTACCATCCAACTGTGGCCCAAGCCTCACTGGAGCAGCAGTTCAGCATAGACAGCGCAATGCACTGCCAAACACTGTACTCCGTAATATACACCGCACTGTACAATGCACGTACTGTACAATAAGAGGAGCGCTATGACACAATGCTATTGTAATCTGCTTCTATTCCATTTCTGCGCCAACTTCAGTTGTCTGCCACACGACGTCAAGAAAACCGCGAAAGCTGTCCCTCTGATATGACATGTACACACTGATTATGTCTGTTTAGGTCCAACAAAAAAATATTTACCATTGTACGCCTCTCGTGATGGGTCCTACACTTTTGGTCAAAATTTTTCTGGCTGTGCCCAGTACGCCTGCCTGTCACGCGACATTATAAAACCGCGATAACTGACCATGTCAAAAGGACGTGTATGCACTGAAAACTGAATTTTTTTGTTCCGAATAGCCGGAGAGGACCCATTGTGAGAGGAATAAAAGGTGCTTGCCCACAGGTCCATCTGGCATATATTCAAAATTTTGTGGCGGCAGTCTAATGCTGTCGAGCCCTTTTTCCATGCATTACGCATCGCTGTGCCAACTCTTCTTCGCTCAGTATTTGTTTTACAAGGGCTTTTTTTTTAAGCTTCTGTTCCACGCCACCGCAATTTTCGATCAGCCACTGCAAGCTAAGCAAGACGAAGTGGACCAATCGCAGTGCAGCGACACTTTCACTGCACTAGCAAGGACCCACCGAAACCCTGTCCACTTGGACGCACTCCTGGTTTCTTGTTAGTCAGTTAGATAGCGAAAACCTATTAAGCTAGCAAAGCCATGTTATTTGCTTTCGAAGCAAACAAATACGGCCTCCTATAAACCAGGAGAGCATTTGATTGGACTGTTCAAACAAGGCTGCAGGTCACCGCCCGATGCTTGCGCTGGCGGTTACGTAAGCTTGACGTCGGGAGATTGGAAAAAGGTCAGTATGAAATAGTTTTACCTTGTGTGGCCCCAATACACGTACTTGTACTGCAAAAAAAAAGAAATTCATGTTTTATTACAAAGAGAAATACAATAGAAACACCTTCATCAGAGTTAGGCACCACAAGTGCGTGCGTATTCGGGAATAGAATTTCAGTTTGAGGCTCTGCGTGGCGAAAGAAAGAACTTAAGCTATCGCTTTCGTTGAAGGTTGCTATAGCCAGTGACGGCAAGTTTGACGAGCTGCTCGTGTCGGCGGTTTTAGAGACAGAGTTCTGCAGAGTTTAAACAATCCTGATAAAACAATTCGCAAAACTTTCACACATCATATCGGTGCTATTTGTATTCTTTGTGAACTTCACCCGGTTGCGTACGTTGGTCTGCCCGTATCGGAGCTCTTTTGGGTGAGCTTTTCTCACCGGCTGCGCTATGGTTTAATGGATAGAGCAACTAAGGTGCTGCTGGGTTGAAAGAACAACGTTCGAGACCAACAGTCAGAAACTTTGTAAAGCTCCTAGCATTCTTTGAGAAAAAAGTTTTAAAATTTATGATATGCATTCATGTCGCAGTTCCATAGGTAGCCAGCATAAGCAATGTTGCTTGTGTGCGAGGCGGGCTGCCGGCAGGTAAAACTAATACGTGTACAGAACGGATTAATAAAGCACAAAATATATTAAAATAATATAACATACGAACATAAACGCAGGTTGGCTACTGTGATATTGGATAGGCGTGCACTTACAATGGCTATAAGGTAGATTAAAAAGAAAGACACTGACAGCAAAGATAATTTCACAATCATGTTAGCACAAACATATTACGATAAGTACCAAAACGCGAAAAATGCACATAGCAGAGAGCCGTGTTCTGAAAGTGTTCTGTTATCTGCGTACATGCTTAGAAAATGCTTAAGGAAAGGTTGAACAAATCTGACCATTACATGCATGACTCATGACCTTAGGAATTATTTCATTTGTTTAGGTGACCCTGTGATCTCATGATCCTTCAACATATCTAACTTAGGCGGCACACGCTTCGCCCAGTTTACGGTGCACAGATTTGTCTGTACCTAATCTCTTTACAGTGCTAAAAAGCGGGCACGTCCTGTGCTACCGGGGCTTAGCAGAGAGAAGGAAACTAGGCGTCGGATTCCTGATTAATAAGAATATAGCTGGTAACATACAGGAATTCTATAGCACTAACGAGAGGGTGGCAGGTCTTGTTGTGAAACTTAATAAGAGGTACAGAATGAAGATTGTACAGGTCTACGTCCCTACATCCAGTCATGATGACCAGGAAGTCGAAAGCTTCTATGAAGACGTGGAATCGGCGATGGGTAAAGTGAAAACTAAATACACTATACTAATGGGTGACTTTAATGCCAAGGTAGGCAAAAAGCAGGCTGGAGACAAGGCAGTGGGGGAATATGGCATAGTCACTAGGAATATCAGGGGGGAGTTATTAGTAGAGTTTGCGGAACAGAATAATATGAGGATAATGAATACCTTCTTCCGCAAGCGGGATAGCCGAAAGTGGACGTGCAGGGGCCCGAACAGCGAGACTAGAAATGAAATAGACTTCATACTCTGCGCTAACGCTGGCATCATACAAGATGTGGACGTGCTCGGCAAGGTGCGCTGTAGTGACCACAGGATGGTAAGAACTCGAATTAGCCTAGACCTGAGAAGGGAACGGAAGAAACTAGTACATAAGAAGCCGATCAATGAGTCAGCGGTAAGAGGGAAAATAGAGGAATTCCAGATCAAGCTTCAGAACAGGTATTCGGCTTTAACTCAGGAAGAGGACCTTAGTGTTGAAGCAATGAACGACAATCTTGTGGACATCATTAAGGAGTGTGCAATGGAAGTCGGTGGTAACTCCGTTAGGCAGGATACCAGTAAACTATCGCAGGAGACGAAAGATCTCATCAAGAAACGCCAATGTATGAAAGCCTGTAACCCTACAGCTAGAATAGAACTGGCAGAACTTTCGAAGTTAATCAACAAGCGTAAGACAGCTGACATAAGGAAGTATAATATGGATAGAATTGAACATGCTCTCAGGAACGGAGGAAGCCTAAAAACAGTGAAGAAGAAACTAGGAATTGGCAAGAATCAGATGTATGCGTTAAGAGACAAAGCCGGCAATATCATTACTAATATGGATGAGATAGTACAAGTGGCTGAGGAGTTCTATGGAGATTTATACAGTACCAGTGCCACCCACAACAATAATGAAAGAGAAAATAGTCTAGAGGAATTCGAAATCCCACAGGTAACGCCGGAAGAAGTAAAGAAAGCCTTGGGAGATATGCAAAGGGGGAAGGCAGCTGGGGAGGATCAGATAACAGCAGATTTACTGAAAGATGGTGGGCAGATTGTTCTAGAGAAACTGGCCACCCTGTATACGCAATGCCTCATAACGTCGAGCGTACCGGAATCTTGGAAAAACGCTAACATAATCCTAATCCATAAGAAAGGGGACGCCAAAGACTTGAAAAATTATAGACCGATCAGCATACTGTCCGTTGCCTACAAACTATTTACTAAGGTAATCGCAAATAGAATCAGGAACACCTTAGACTTCTGTCAAGCAAAGGACCAGGCAGGATTCCGTAAAGGCTACTCAACAATAGATCATATTCACACTATCAATCAGGTGATAGAGAAATGTGCGGAATACAACCAACCCGTATATATAGCCTTCATTGATTACGAGAAAGCATTTGATTCTGTCGAAACCTCAGCAGTCATGGAGGCATTACGGAATCAGGGTGTAGACGAGCCATATGCAAAAATACTGAAAAATATCTATAGCGGCTCCACAACCACCGTAGTCCTCCATAAAGAAAGCAACAAAATCCCAATAAAGAAAGGCGTCAGGCAGGGAGATACGATCTCTCCAATGCTATTCACAGCGTTTTTACAGGAGGTATTCAGAGACCTGGATAGGGAAGAAATGGGGATAAAAGTTAATGGAGAATACCTTAGTAACTTGCGATTCGCTGATGATATTGCCTTGCTTAGTAACTCAGGGGACCAACTGCAATGCATGCTCACTGACCTGGAAAGGCAAAGCAGAAGAGTGGGTCTAAAAATTAATCTGCATAAAACTAATGTTTAACAGTCTCGGAAGAGAACAGCAGTTTACAATAGGCAGCGAGGCACTGGAAGTCGTAAGGGAATACATCTACTTAGGGCAGGTAGTGACTGTGGATCCGGATCATGAGACAGAAATAATCAGAAGAATAAGAATGGGCTGGGGTGCGTTTGGCAGGCATTCTCAGATCATGAACAGCAGGTTGCCATTATCCCTCAAAAGAAAAGTGCATAATAGCTGTGTCTTACCAGTACTCACCTACGGGGCAGAAACCTGGAGGCTTACGAAAAGGGTCTTACTCAAATTGAGGACGACGCAACGAGCTATGGAAAGAAGAATGATAGGTGTAACGTTAAGGGATAAGAAAAGAGCAGATTGGGTGAGGGAACAAACGCGAGTTAATGATATCTTAGTTGAAATCAAGAAAAAGAAATGGGCATGGGCAGGACATGTAATTGGGAAGGAAGACAACCGATGGTCATTAAGGGTTACAGACTGGATTCCAAGGGAAGGGAAGCGTAGCAGGGGACGGCAGAAAGTTAGGTGGGCGGATGGGATTAAGAAATTTGCAGGGACGGCACGGCCACAATTAGTACATGACCGGGGTTGTTGGAGAAATATGGGAGAGGCCTTTGCCCTGCAGTGGGCGTAACCAGGCTGATGATGATGATGATGATGATGATGATGATGATGATGATGATGATGATGAATCTCTTTTAGAACAACTTCAGTCACTCCGTATGTGACACCGGCTACGTGCCGCTCTTCAATAAACCTCTTCCACGCCAACTAGGGTCACTAAGTACGTGTGACTGCGTATCTTCCGCTCTCCAATAAACCCACTCTGACGCCAACTGGGATAACCGGATATGAGTTAACAGGTATGTGTGCTGTCTACTCACTAAAAAACAACATCCTTTAAAATTTCCCTGGTGGTGGGTGTAATCGAACGCGCGTCATATACACTCAGAAACGCTCCGTGCGCGAACTTCAATGCGGCGCCGTTAGATGGCGCAGCTTGTCCAGAGGGAAGCGCGACAGATAAGCAGGGGGGCTGTACGCGCCTTATATGTTACGCCTTTCTTCAGTGGCAGTATGTACGCGTTCTGTGTGTTTCTGCGTTAATTCAGTACTAATTGCGTTAATATTGAGAATATTGCGGACAAAGTTTCTGGCGAAATTCTGATTCGCAACGCTAGTGCTGGTGCACTATTTGCTCTCATATGTTCAGTTATAATGTCTAGGTTCATGTATTTCCCGGATATGCCTAACAACTCTCCTCTGTACCATTTCTAAGCGGGATAATGTCTGGTTTAGTATAAAGGCCGCTTATATATACGGACGAGCACTTCAACGTAGGAAAGTAGATATAAGGAATAAGTTTAATTAAAGCTGCAGCCAGCTAGCGGCAAAACCAATTAAAAGTGATATTGAAGCATGTATTGTAAAGCGTGACCAACCCATCGGTTCCGTAAGGAAAATAGAAAGCTAAAAAGGAAATACTGAAAGGTGGCAAAAATTTGCTTAATTAAACAAATCGAGCAGTTTCGCATCCCGAAATTGCAAAGTGGGTTATGCGGCACTGCATAGTCAAGGGCTTCGCGATAACTTTGACCACCTGTGGTTCTGTACCGTGCATCTAATGCAGATACGCGAGCGCTCTGGCATTGTCTCTCTCTCTCTCTCTCTCTCTCTCTCTCTATATATATATATATATATATATATATATATATATATATATATATATATAAAGTGAGAGAGAGAGAGATATTCTAAATGCGGCTGCCGCAGCGGGGATTGCACCCATGACCTCGTGATTGGCAACACGACGCCATAGACCCTCTGCTGACGCGGTGGGACAAGATTAGGACAGAGTTTTTGTGAGTTTCTACAAGCAAGGTGTAAATAATAGGAAATTGAAACATATATATATATATATATATATATATATATATATATATATATATATATACCAGAAAAAAAGCAGTTCTGGGTCCGGGTAAATATTCACAGTGAAGTAGACGCGCGTATGAAGCGGTTTATTGACGTTTCGGCCGGGGTCCGGCCTTCATCATTCTGATGAAGGCCGGACCCCGGCCGATACGTCAATAAACCGCTTCATACGCGCGTCTACTTCACTGTGGATATATATATATATATATATATATATATATATATATATATATATATATATATATATATATATATATATATATATATATATATATATATATATATATATATATTTATATATATATACGGCGACAGGGACTCCAGTTAAGAGGACATTGAGTTCACATGATCACGCACATTACCAAGAACATTAGCTAGCAAAAAGAAGCTCCCCATTTTACACATCCTTTTCACATGATACTTACTTTCAGTAGGCTGAAATTTGCTGCATTTACGAGAGAATGAAAAGTTCGCGAACAAAATTTTCATTTCAACTCAGAATAGTCAAAACGAATGTTCAAACATCAATCAGCATTTACGTAAAAATATCCACTTCTCGTCAACATGAAGCTGCTATTCACCGCTCGATGATATGTTGGAAGTCACCTGTCATAAAACATTTTAGTTAACAATTTCCATGTGCTAAATTTTTCGCAAATACGGAGTGTCCGAACAAGCACTACTAATGTTTACTGCAGTTACCACGCTTGACAAACCCGCAAGCAGTATATCTTACTACAAGAAAGCAGCAATTAAACTTTCTTTCGCAGCTTTCAAATTATGTCTAGCGTCACGGAAATCCATCAGTTCGCAAATGAGTGATTATGTAGCTTGGGCATTGCAAGACCACTTCAGCCCAGATTGCAAGATAAGTTCTGAGAGCGGTCTGTAATCTAAAGAGTACTCAGAAAGCGCACAGGGCATACCTTTGCGTGTCGAAAGATGGGCTACTGTGCAGGATATTACTGTTTCCTCAGACACCCAAGAATTGTAGGTGGTGTTGTTGGACGATTGCTACGAGATATGAATACACCTGAACAAGCTGGAACGTCATGGCAAGGAAAACTTTGACACCTACAAACCTGCATGCGAACTTACTGCTGTAACATTAACTTTCAAGTAAACTATAGTCCGGACTACTAAGTACTTGTCGCCTACTACTGAGGCTGTAAAAAATTTGGGGTCCTAAATTGGAAGTGTATGTAGGGAAAACATCGAAGGTGTGCGCCCGGCACTATTCTTGCAGCTTTAGCGTATGACAGAAAAGGAATGACGGATGATTCGGCACTGAAAGCCCGCATCTGCCCTTAGATCACTCATTTTTTCGCCTACTTGTATGCTTCCTTCTGGCATAGTGGGGGGGCTAAGATGGAACAATCGATTTTCGTTCCCGGCGTGCAAGGTTTGCAGTCTTTGCCGCGTGGCCTCCTCTACAAGCACCGCCTTGAAAAGCTTACACGTTTCTTTGAAATCCGATGAATTCGGGGAATTTTATTGCTGGGCTACCCATTCTTCCAAGTGACGTTGCCCAACTCGGCAGTCATCGATTGACGCAGGCCTCCTTTTCCGCTTTTTTTTACGTATTTTCTTTTTATTTCGTTACGCCGCTAACTCGCAGAATCATTCACTTAGAATATCCAACGAGGCTCTTCATGCGTTGTCCAAGGCTGAATTAAGATAACGGAGTGCCTCTTGGGGACAGATAAATCTCCGTGCTAATTGCTTTCTTTTGGATATCACTCAAGTTCTCTGAGCTTTCGCAAAAGAGGTATTTTTGAAGCAGGGTGTGAGACCGGGCTAGTTGGTATTCTATGCTGAGGTGACAAGCGCCAGAGTGGACACGGGATGCTAAAAAGGAGACAAGGACAAGGCGCCTTTTTAGTGTCCTGTTTCCACTCTCACGCTAGTCACTTCAGCATGGTGTTTTTCAGGCTGTTTTTCTATGAAGGATGCACGTACTTCAAGGAACATTTCTTTTTTTTTTCCTTATATGATGGCACATGCTGTTCAGCACCCGTCAAATGTCTTGATGACCTATTAGCGGCAACGCCCAATTTGGATGAAGACTATGTAAGCTCTCGAGGCAGTCTTTCCAGCGAAAAAGAATTTGTTAGCATTTCCGGAGTTCATTTTTCAAGTAATTAAACAGGGGGCACGAATTTAAGTGTCTAGGGCATGGCGTACGTTACGTTGCATCAAACTGCGGGACCTCAGGTATGAACGCAATGCAACGAAAATGCCATGACGACTATTAAAGTGTAAAGGTTAAACTACGCGTTATTTGCCATGACTGCAACTTTCATGATTGGACCAGCGTTTCGGGTGCATGTATGCGTGATGGCGAAAATGAGACATTAGCGTTTCAGTGCAAGTCTTCTAGAACACAATTCTATTCTTCTGTATAACGCGGAATAAGGGCGTTTCCCTATATCAGGCTCCGACTTCAATGCTTAATCATAATTGCGTGTAACTTCGACAACATGTAAATAAAATGATCTCTAATGCCTAATTTTGAATAATTTCAGTATGAAACTAACGATGAAGTGCTGGTTGTTCTAGTGATATTCTTTTAAGAGGCAAACATGTCCGGCAGTGTGTGTCATATGTGGACCTGGGAAGCCAACTGGCGACCCTCGACCAGGCCCGGCGAGCCGCGATCGCCAGTGGAGCCCTGTCAGAGGGAACCACCCAGGAATAAACCGCGCAACGGTTTCTCCAATAATAAAGTTCCTCCTCCTCCTCATATGTTTTCTTTTAAGCTGTCATCTGTTGTCACTAGTACAGAATTTAAAATTGATTTCTACGGTTTTACGCCCAAAAACTAAAATCTGATTGTCAGGAATGCCGAAGACGAGCACCTCGGATTTATTTGGCCACTGGGGAACAGATGTTATTACACCTTACAAAAGCAGAATATTTCAAGGTGCCAATTCACGTCACAATACCTGCACCCTGCAATAATTATTGTGAAAGAGAAAGTCAAGGGCAGTAAACTATGGTGGCAGAAGATATAACAGAAAATTGTTTCGCCATTCACCAGAAATTTCTAACGACGTTCCTCACTATGTACGTCATATGCTTACAGCCCTTAAGCCAGAACAGTTCTTCGAACGCAGACAGCGCCAAACAGTGAGCGCACCTGGAAATTTTGTGGTGGAGTGTAGCAACACGCGGGTTCAGGCTCACGATAGAAGCAAGTAGTTTTCCCGCCTCAGCGTCCCTTGTAATGCTACTACGATATGTCACCACATACGCCCAGCAAATCGGCGCCTCTTGTAAGTGCAAGAAGCCACGAAGCTTCCTTTCTGGCTATAACGGATCGCTCTCGAAACTCAAAATGTTGCGGGTGCGCAAGGGGGAAGGCGTTTCTTCGGTCGACTGCCGCGCTTCCTCCCCCTCCCCCCCCCCCCCATTCTTAACAGCGCGTTAATCCATCATCTTGAGTGCAGAACAGGCAACCCTATCTGTCAGGTCCGCGAGCAGCGTGCTAGTGCGATACGTCCTTATTCGGAATGTACCGGCGTCCTAACCTCGCCTCACGTTACCATGTGCCAACAACCACCCATCTATGCCTAATACCTGAGCGAGCTTGGCCGCACCACCCGAAGGCATGCACCAGACTCTGTGATGCTGCGCCAGAACTTGCGTGTGGCGAATGGGCCACATTCGCGACACACAAGATACGATGGTTCCTTCACCACCAAGGAGTGCCACCACCACAAAAACAACTCGCACGTGAGTGCTTATACAAAAAAAATTCGTTTTCTTATTCCGCAGATGCACATCTCAAGGAGATCTTTCCTTTCATAACGGTATATCGAGTAAAATCGCGAAAAATGAAAACGCAGGTAAATCGGATTTCCGAGTTAATAAAGCAGTAACAAAAAAAATTCCAGCTACAACGCACATCTTGGAATCTACGTGAAGTGAATTTTTTGGGAAGCGGGTAATAAATGCAAATAGTTTGCCTTCCTGCGTCCTTGGCGTAATGGTAATTTGCGCCCGCGCGTGCTGTCATGTACTAGTACTATGCAGTGTGACAAATCTTATATTGCATTGACTTCTATTCGTATTTCGTAATTTAGCTGAACGTGGGTATGTGTCGCTGTACGAAAATTAGTATCGTCAACACGCGGGTATCATTTCAAAGCGCTAGTATGGTGCACGATATGTACTAGCCGTTTCTTGGCCAATCGTCCATCGTGGGGAAGTGCCATTGTACCGCCCGCTTCTTAGGTAAGTGCCGCTGTATGAAAATGGCCGTCATCCTCCTTATCTGTGCGCGGACACGCTTCTTCACCGAGCCGCCGTTGCGGGCATGAGCCATAGTAAGAATTCATCATCATCAACCACAAGCAGCGATCATCTCAAACAGCTAGTTGGTGGCACGATACGTACCGCCCGCTTCTTGGCCAATCCCGCGTTGTGGACATGTACCTTAGTGTGCCAGTCATAATAAACAACACGCGGCAACTGTATGAAAGAGCAACGTGGTGTTAGCACAGGAGAACCTTACCTGCGTTTGTGGGTGGCCTCGAAACATCATAACACTGAAGAAACTTCCGAAGATCACGGTCCAGGAGGCTACTGGGGAGGGGGGGGGGGGTTGGAAAGAGCCTCACCGTTGCTCTCAAAGACGCACCAAATACATCCTTAAGTTCAAATAGTGAGTAGTCACCATGGCGCTGCCCAGAAACTTCTCTTCGCGACTTTGAATGTGCGGGGTCTTCGGTTTTCGGAGAAACAAGCACAGCTTCGCCAGCTTTTATCTAGGAAGCACGTCGACTTCGTCGCCGTACAGGAGAGGAATATCGAGAGTGATGACGAGACAAAAAGGTTCTTGGACCTTTTCTTTCGGAGTATAATGTCTGCGCTTCACACACTGTTGGTTTACCCACGGGCTGTTTCCTCTTTATGAAAAAATAGCTTACTTTGTTTAGTATTTATTTACCATGAGGACCGCTATGCCACGCCAGCAGAGTGGTCCCCCTAGTGCAGGGTAGCAAACCGGAGGTTCTAATTCTGGTTAACCTCCCCACCTTTCTCTCATTTGCATCTCTCTCTCTCTCTGTCTACCATGAGGACACCAAAGGCCAATAGGTATGCTGCGATTTTCTGTTGCAGGGTGTGCAATGGCGAATAGTCAACCGCTATGCATTTGATGACGCTGCTGAACAAATTCTTATATTTGACGCTGTGTCTAGCCCAGTTGACTGCAGACGCTGCATTGTGTTACTGGGATATTTCGATTGTGCATGTGATCCGAGTATTCGAAGCGGCATGGACACTCAACGGGACAGGAGTGGTGAAGTTTCCTATAACGTAATATAAAATCCAGGGCTCGCTTATATATGCGAGTAGGGACAGAGGTATCGTTCTTACACACGTATTCACGATGGCTCTTACACCCGCCTTGATCGCATTTGTCTCTTCATGACTCCTCTTCCATCCCAGTTTCACTCCATCCCAGTTTCGTTCTCTGATTATTGTACAGTTATTGCAAACATTGGTAACAGATTGTAACGAATTTCCGACCACAGTGGGCACTCTGGAAGCTTAACTCCAGACTCCTAAGTTATGAAGAATTTATTAATATCGTTCTCATAGCCCTAAAAACTTCTTTTTCTACCGAATTGTCGTTATTTGCCGCTTGGAAACCTTTTAAGCAAGTGGTTCGCACAATGAATATAGAAATTGGAAAGGTGAAAGCACTTTATGCAAGTAGTGAAGAAAAACGTTTCTTAAAAGTCCATGACGCCTTCACGAGATGCAGTGTGAAATGCCGTGCACTTACATCGACGACGTAGAAATGATTAAATGACAGTTACAAAGGTATGACGCACTGCGCCGCAGATATGCGCGAGTTCAGTCTCGAAACAGGTGCGCTCTTTACCCTGAGCAGCCAACCTGTCAAACATTACCTGATGAGCGACGCCACGCTATTTCCTAAGTAATTCCGGAAATATACTCCGAAGCTAGTCTTGTAACGAATACGAATGACGTAATGCCACAGTTTGAAAGTTAATAAATGCGTTGTTTAGTGCCCCTCCCGACGATCACGATGTGAAAGTCTTAGATAGTTTGGTGTCTCTTGTAAAACCTTTGCAGGATGATGAGTGTGTATTCATTAGTTGTACCCTTACGATCCAAGAAACTGAGCTTGGGGTCACCTAAGCTGCCTTTATTGAAAACACCTGCCCTGATTGACTCCGATTGCCCTGATTGAAAAAGGGATCCCTAGGCTATCAGCTTTTGTATAAACATAATTTGCGAATGAGGGGAAAAAAATGTGTTTGCGACAGTACAAATCAATTGCGTCCTTATTGAGTGACGCAAACATTAAAGAGCGAAGGTTAGTTTTGTAACAGATAACTTACTGTTCTCATGTTATAGATCCGTCGGTAATTTATTCCACCGCGGTGCTGTAGCAAACGAAAAGGACAGTGAGGGACAATTTGAACGGGCATGCATTCCGTACGACTAGCGTGCTCGGGGTTGTTGATCGCAGTGGGTGTGCAATGCTCGTATAAGTAAATGTTTATTCAAGTGCATAGGATAATTTTGCCTGGAATTCTGTGGAACAACACGAGAATACGTCAATGTACGCAAACTATTACGGGCAGAATGTTAAGCATGGGAGCGAATCTAACACAGTCCATTCTCTTTAAGTAATACCTAACTAGAAATGCTGTTTGTTTGTGCAGCAATAATGGCCAATAAGGTAGTGGGCTACATAGTCCGTAAATGGTAACTGCGTACGTAATATGCGAATTATGAAGTTATTGTAGTCCGCAGTGTACGCAATGGGAATACATGACTTTGTTTATAAAGTATTAGAATTTCGTCTCATTAACCCTTCACATGTGAAAGCTAATGAAATTTAAATATTTAGTGTACGTTATTGGGGTGTTTTTTAGGCGAAAACTGTGTAATTAGTTTTAGCAATGTTTGCTCAAGGTAATTAGATTGAGGCAAGTTCGAGGGTTTTCTCAAGAGATCACTAGCCTTTTTGTAAAGTTATGTTTGCGTTTCGGCTGTTAAAGAATATTAGTTTCATCAGGGTGTAAAATGCCATCTTCTGAGATAGCCGGGTAAATCACTTATATATACCATAAAAACAAACGAGCCCAACATAGATCCCTGGTGTATTCCGCGTTTGCATATTAGCCGAGAAGACGTTATAATATTACTAACTACATACTGCTGACGGTTCTTCAATATTTACCAACGAGGCTTAAGGATTAATATAATAATAAGCAATAATATTCCTGGATATTTTTGTCTTTCAGTATCTTTACTACTTTCGAGAGCTGTTCTTAATTCAGTAGCCACGTTGCAGTTCCCGCGCTGGTTTACTACAACATCGCGACAAAATATGTACCCCAGTGATATGAGTCTTGGTTGGCATCGAAGATTCATCCCAGTACGTCGCTCCCGGCAAACCTATGTTGCCTTTGTCACCACTGGAGAGCTACTCTTGTGCCACCAAAATATTTCCTTAGCTTGGACAGTCCAGGAGTTGCACGGACGCATCAGGTACGTTTGTCAACGCGTTATCTGTACAGATACCAATATGTGAACATCGGGCAAAGTGTCAGACCTCCGCCTGAAGGACAGAAAGCTGAGCTAGGTGGTAATGATTCATTATGCAAAAAAGTGGTGAGGCGTGCAGACAGGACATAACAGTAGAGAAGTGGACAACACGAACGCCAACTATCACCTGTCCTGTCTGTCCTGACTGTCCTGTCTGCATGCCTCACCTCTTTTTTGCTCCGCATGAAGTCAAATGTTTCGCATCGCCCCTCCCTCCCCCCACCCCCCACCCCCCGCCGTGAATGCGTCACAAAACTCATGTGTGAATGAATTAATTGTCCTCTTGTTTAGTATGAATCGCGCATCAAGAATTACACGAGGCGATTTCGTGCGAAGAAAGCGGTAGATTTGATTTTAAGCGAAGCTTTCTGTGCCTCCACGCCTCCCACTTTGCGCACCCAGGCTGTTGGCTGGTGTCTCGCTTAGTATAGAACAACTTCGTACGCTGGGTTCGTGCAGCTGGGCAAATTCTACTGCATAGAGCGGGACACAAAAGAAAGCCCGGAAGTTGGCTAAGAGTGAACACGACTTCAACAACAGCAGCTGAGTGTGGAGAAAGAAGTGAAAGAAACAAAGTGGAAGGAAAGCTCCAGTTAGCGAGAAACGCTTAGGTATTAGCGCATTAGCGTACGTGAGATTGAGGACGTTTTATTGAACGTGTAAGAAAGCTACGTTTATCATAAATTCAGGCATACAAAGCCCAGTTGTAAAGCAGACAGCCTTGTGCCGCAGCCTCGTGCTGTTTTCAGCCGCATCAATGAGGGACATAGAAACGCGCAGGCAAAACTAGTGGACTGCCTCGTCCACTTCGTTCATAATTGTATTTTGTGCCATTTTTTCATGTGTTCTTTCAATCAATCGGACATGCCGTCCTAAAATTGCGTGCCACTGTGCAAACGGTGAGTCTGCATTTTGTTATGGCGGAAAAGTACAGTCACGCTCAATATGAGTTACAACGTCAAAGTACGTCGCAAAGCCACTCAAACGTTCTAGCTCATACTCGCTGCTAAAGTGCCTGAGCGCAAAAATTAAATAGGGCGCTTAATGCACCGACTTCAGCTTTCGGTTCGACCATTGTCTAGCAAAGCCGACACTTCGCCCGTATTTCACCCTAATCGTAACAGCCAAATGTAGAAGCTTTGATTCATCAGTCACAGAGTATGGGTAAAAAAAAATTGGTACAGTGAACGCGATGACAGACAGCGGACAACGGACAGCGACTGCAACACCCGCTTCCTTGGTCGAATACTCGAGTGTTTACTCGAGCACGGTCATGCTACAACCGTGCTAGACAACCATGTGGCATTTCTTCGCTAGTACATATCGCAGCATGGCGCGCTTCTTGGTTTGCTTTCTTCTTTTTTTCGTGTAGGTTTTTCGCCGTGTAGATTTCCGTCTACGTCAAATTCGTAGCTCCTACTATGGTACTAAACGACGACACGTTCTTGGTGCAGGCCGGGCCACATGCAAAGGTATTCCAACAATCCCGATGCCGGGAACCAAGTTTGCGTTTGCAGGGCCATGTTATGTGGTTAACAGGCTGTTTGTTAGTCATAACGCCACAGCAAGCTCAATAAAACCTGTAGCAGAGCTTACGCGACACCCAAACTTACCACGAGCGCACTGCATTCGCATGTAAATCTATGCTTCACGATGGTGGCAAAAACCGAATCTGCGCACAGGGTTGGTAGCATTATGCAAGGTGTGTAAACGCGTGGGATGTACCGTATTTTATTTTATTTCGTTTTTAGTTCGATATAACACACCCTTTCTGGAATCTAGCCACAAAGGTCGATTTTCTAAAGATCCTAGAGGTGTTGTCATTACGACAAACCTATACAAGCCCATCTGCCTTTAAAACGCTTTACTGCATACTGAAAAGAATACAGAAAAAAGTATGAAGTTAGTCTCTAGGCCCATTTCGTGGACCTCCGGTTCTGTGTGTCTTTTAATGGCCGCTATTTTGTTCTCTCGGTCAGTGGTTGCTTCATCTTATGTTTCGCACCTGCCGTTTGTGGGCTCGCCGTATCCGTTGCGTCCAAACTCTTCACTTCTCTCGATGTCGCTCAAGATAAGTGTAGTAATACTCCGTACTTTTGTAACAGAGATAGCTTCGTGCCATAATTTTTCTCCTGCTTGCAGCGGCTGCCCATTATGATTTTATCACTTCAACTCTTCGACGTAAGCACTCATTAGTAATTCTTCCCGCCCTGCACACCTCCAAGAAAAAGAAGTGTCGCCAAAACAGTGCATGAATGGCACGGAGTGCATTGACTCTCGTCAACGTTTACAGCTTCGTTTCGTGCTCAGCCGGATTAATATTATTTATTTTTCGCCAGTGATCACTTGTGAAGGCCGATCAAGAAAATTATGCTGAATTCTTTACTGTTGGCGTAAGGATGTTTTGACTAAGAAATTTGAACAATTTCTCTTCTGAACAAAAGTAGATTACCGCAGAAACTGGGGCATATGAGTGTAATATGAACAATTGAGGTAGTCACAAGTTTACAAGCGCGTGCCATTGAAATGTTTATTGCCTCGTGGCTACCTATCTGAGTTTCAGTCACTAGATGGTCCCAGAGTTCCTCACTTGTTAGTGCTACTAGATCGCCAGCCATATGCTTTCACTGGGGGCGCAACCTATAGAGCACTTCATTCCATTCTTTGCCGTCGATGCAGCCGTGGCTCCTGATGGAGCCATGCCGGTTTGTAACACACGACACTGAAGCATAAAACTAACCTTAGCCATGGGAGATCACGCGTGTAGCAACCGTCGACGAGCTATGAAATATTTTTTAAAGTTGCTATGACCCGCCCGAGCGTATTACATAAGCGAGGGGAGCATATATGATGGTGTATGAAGCCTGAAGGCACGCCAATCTAGGGCAATTGCAGCGGTGTGTCATACGCGGTGACATGGCTCAAAAGATGCCGATCTTTCTACAACAGAACGGTGGCGCCATTTCATACCGCGTGGCGTCTTTCGTCGTGTTTTGCCATATCGTAGATGGCACCGCTGTTTCACTGATGCGGGAATAATGGCTGCCCATGTGTGACTACAAGCTTGGCCTCCATTCGTCAATATCAAGAAACAATATCGAGAAAACCACCGAGATAATGGACAAAATTCAATGCCGAGGTGAGACAAAGAGTAGGGAAACACGCTACACCACTCAGCTGCCGTGAAGCAGGCAAAAACTAATTAGGAATGGTTACACGTTCGGCCTGAAGCTGGAAAGGTGCCGCTATGTCATGTGATGGCGCAATTTCCTTTGCATACGGAAGCCTACAAAATCCGTTTTTGTCGTATAAATCAGCCTCTTCGTTCCTGTCACTTTTGTCACTCACGACAATGTGTAATTACGCATTGTACATGCTGATAAACTATGGTGCATTTTCGTCTTATGCAGATAACGGTCACAACCATCGGCTACGGCGACACTGTTCCTAGAACCTGGATGGGGAAGATTGTGGCCTCCTGCTTTTCTGTTTTCGCAATCTCATTCTTCGCGTTACCTGCGGTAAGTACGCGCATTTTGTCATAGATAGGATACCATTGTTTTGTTTGCTTTTTGCTTCTGATGTTTGAATAGCAGTGCGAGATGATCCACACAATTCTCAAATATTGAAGCAGGTATCACTGAATGTCACTTCTGCTTAGTTTCGCGTTAAACTCAATACTGATTCGTAATCTGAAGAGAACTGGCGTACGGATCATGACATAGCTAAGTTTGGGGAACTTTCGTATGCAAAAGACTCTGATGAAACCATGTCAGTGGTTAGTTGAAAGTGGAAACGCGCTGTGCTACGCTATGTTTGCGTAGAGCGTAGCTCTGTTGACGTTCCAACTTTCCTTTTCCTTCTTCAGGGCATTCTAGGATCAGGGTTCGCATTGAAGGTCCAGCAGAAACAACGGCAGAAACACTTCAATCGTCAAATACCAGCGGCTGCCACATTAATTCAGGTAAATAAAACTGCAATGCGCAACATTAATTTCGAACAATATTAATATGGGTTTGGATGGTTTCTTTGACTCAGGCTCATACCCACCATTTTTCTAATGCATACTGCCGTGAGATCGAGGTTTTAAAAAAAAAGACATACTTCAAATCTTCTTTGATTACCTTGAATCAATTGCCTGACTTTGGGAACTCTAGCCATAATTCGGGCTCTAATGTACACCACATAAAAAGCCAGTAATGAAATTAAGATGACAAGTCAGGTTGAAATATTCATAACTAAAGGTATCAATTGTATTGTTATATTACTGTTTTTTCTTTTTACTTTGTTCTGCCCTCGTTCTCCTAGGGTCTTTCTCTCACCTTTCCCCTCCATAATAGAGTAGCAAGTTGGCGAATGCCTCTATGCCGACACGCTGCTTTGATTTTAACTAGGGAAAAAATTTCTCAGGTTTTACTAGCCAGAACCATATCATTATGAGGCACGCCGTAGTGGGGGACTCCGGGTTAAGGCTGACCCCCCAGGGTTCTTCAACGTGCACCCAATGCACGGTACACGGGTGTTTTGCCTTTCGCCCCCATCGAAATGCGGCCGCCGGGGCCGGAATTCGATCCCGCGACCTCGTTCTTAGCAGCGTAACACCAAAGGCACTACGCCACCACGGCGGGTTCAAATGAGATCGTTCCTTCTTTGTTTATGATATAACGTAATCGTGGCTCTAACTCAATGTACTGCTTCTCTGCAGTGCCTGTGGAGGTGCTACGCAGCGGAGAAAACTTCCCGGTGCGAAGCCACTTGGAGGATTCACGTCAAGGAATCCAACCATGGTGGCTACAACTCGGGAACACCACTCAGCAGGGTAACGTATTGTTCTGTAGGTGGAGTACGCTTGTGTTGAAACGTTTGTAAATGTGTACACAGAGTTGCAGAAAACATCCACGTGCAGAATTTTTGTTTGAGCTAGTTGGTGGGCGAGGAGGAAGATGAATAAAGCTTATTTGTAAAAATGAGCTGACAGTGGAGACATCCGAGGTGGGCGGCAACCCTAGTGTAGGATGCCGCAGGCCTGAGCCAACAGCTTGGCCGCGATCACCAGACAATGCCGGTCTTCAGGGGTCAGGCTTGCCAGCTGGGCCTGCCAATGCTAGACAGTTGGTCCAGTTATGTGTGTGTAAATGCAAAAAAAAAATACATGGCGCAAACTAGACGAGGGCACAGATTCCGCATCCACAAAGCTGGGTGCCTTTCATCATTCATTTCTAAGATTTGTGAAGGAAGTTTGAAGCAGGCACCACATGCATCGAAAGTGCCCATTGAAGAAACACGCGAAGAACTTATTGCCTGGGCAGGTGGTTCCATACATTCATGCGCTGTCGCATAACATTAGGAAGTAGGCCTTTCGGCATTATGTTTGCTTTGTAATGTCAGCACCATGTAAACTGTCCAACATTTGTGCCATGATGAGACACAAGAAAAAGAACGTATGTGATACAAAACCCGCAACCACGTTTGCGGAGTGTATGTCAGGTGTAGTGTGTATCATCCCGCTTAGCAGTCAGAAATATTGCATCGGGTAGACCGGTCAGTGCTTTACTACTTGGACATGACATCACCAACTTAATGTCGAGAATGGCTTTGGCTTCTAGTGGCCACACACTGTAAGAAATGCGCATCTTAGCTGAAGTTCCCTCAGATGAAGTTTATAAATTCAGTTAGAGCTAAGAAAAGAGACGAAAGGTAATAGATGCTGAATACGTCAAGCAAAAAGGTGATGACTGTGTCAGCAACCCATCTATATCCCTTCTCGGTAAGGAGCAACTTTTTCTGGGCAAATCGTTACGTGAGTCATTTGATGAGTATGCGCAGCTTATCACTGAGCATTAGCACTTTGTTTTGGTTATTCTGCTTACAGCGTGTTGATTGTGATCACGTGACTTGGCTATGCTTAAATAGCTATTTATTGTTCTGAAAAAAATTACTTGGAGGATTGGGGCCCGTTTTGTCATTGTGTTCTATGTCCTCGTCCAGATAGCGCCATAAGTGTCTTTGAACATCCGTGTGAGCCTATTTATAGATCTTTTAAGAGCTTTCTGAAATAATTTTGTATTGCTTCCACCAGTACTATCGACATTGTCACGTTGTATAATGACCACAAAGAATTGAACGCTGACAGAGCTATGAGCTAAATATCTGACTCTTAATGGAGCAAACTTGCACCAAAAAAATAAGCAACACTGAAACAGAATGACAGCGCCGTGCACACCGCCAAAAGCCTCTTCCATCGCTTTATCTAACTAGCTTAAATGATTACTGTATAGTGTTTGATTTGCTGGTATATTCATTATCTTGTCTGACATTTCCTACTTGTATCAGTTCCCGGCCTGCAGTATAATGAAATAGAATAACTACAATAAAAGTGACCTTTCGCTCACTAAGTTCATGGACACGACGTTGATCTGCGTATTCGCAGTAACTGCACACTGCAGGCTTGTATGGGGAATGCACGTTGCTTCCCGAAAGAAGAAAGATCGATGGGTTGTCAACCACCCTATCAGCACGTTTTTAAAGAGAATAGCGTTCTTTGGCCATTTCGTCCGTTTTCGCAGTGGCCGGCGGCCGGACTTTCTTCGACGACACAAAGGCGCCGGTGCAAAGACCGCGTTCTTTCACGCGAAGGAGTCGTAGGACGTCTTCGTCGCGGAAGCCTGTCTAGCGCTTTGGCATACACATGATGTCACGAAAGAGCTTTCTGACGTCTGACAGTTTGAATGGGCTGTGGGCGGCGGTGGCGCTGTGTAGCTTTTATTTTTCGCGTTATGGGCAGACTGTTCTAGCGCGCAATCGTAACCGAATCACTCTGCGCGTCTCTTGTCGAGATGTGCCATTTGGTCTTGCCGGCTGACCACAGCATTGCTTGAACCGAGTGCCACAGTGTGTGTGGTCTGCATAACTTTAAAGCGACTGGTCCGTTAAGATCTGTAACATGTCAAGCATATTGTGCAGTAAAGACTGTGGTCAACACACAGGCTATATCAGAAGTTTCACAACGCCGAGTTATATGGAACACTGAAACTTACGTCAATGACTCAAAAGGTCGTCATAAATATAGAGAAGCGCAACTAGGGAATGAAAAAAGGGCCCGTTTACTTGCGTTCCGGAGGTGTGCTTTAGCCAAAATCGGCTGCCAAAGTCGGATGCGTTCCTTTTCGAAACTTTTTTTCTGTACCTCTCCCCTCCATTCTTGGGCTAACGCCGCGTTTCGCTCGCGTCTCTCACTTGTGTGCGCAGGTGGCCAAGAGGGCGAGCGTGCTGCGGCGACGCAAGTCCAAGCAAAAGATCGACGTGTCCAACTACTCGACCAACACGGCCGCCAACGAGACGGAAGGTGACTCGCAGGCCGAGGACAGCGCCAAATTAGGCGAGTGGACACTGTTGCGCTGTTTTCTGAACGTGTCAAGCTCTTTGACGGGTGAATAAATTTACCGAAGTAAGAAGCATTGATAGATTCTTTCATTTGAACGGTTGATTCATCCGTGAGAGATAACGTTAGAAAGCAGGCACGCGCGCTGTGAGAGGTGGTGCTATGGAGAGCTCCGGATTTATTTCGACCACTTGGAGATCTTGAACGTGCTGCTAAATCCAAATACACCAGCATTTGTTTTGCATGTCGCCCACATTGAAATGCTGCTGTCACGGTGGCAAATCGAGCCCGCGACCTCGTTCTCAGCAGTAAGACAGCGTAGCCAGTGAGCCACGACGACGGGCTTACGAAAGTAACAGAATTGTTTGATTGCGATAAGGCAGATTCAGGCTGCCACATTCGTTTTTTTTTTTATTGCAATGCATATTATAGGTATTTTGTATAGACTTGCTGTTGCCAATAAATTCCGAGAAAGTTTAGAAGTTCTGTTTTCTGAGTTTATACGCAGCGCAGGTTTCATTTTTTAGCTTGGATAACGTATCCTTTCGTTCGTGTTCTCAATGGAAAAGAACATGTCTCTGTTTCGCGAACATAACAGCTACTACCGGCACTTACCGTCTCTTGAGTTTTTTGACGGGCCACTTAACCAAGCGGTCGAGTAAGCTTTTCGCGGCACGTGTCATATGCAGAGTGGCGCGCAATGTGAGCTGCAACACGACGGCCACGTCCGAAGGGGCCTCAAGATTGCACGGCGGCTCCGACGTCCGAATAAATAAAGATTTAAACCCCCTCGCAGTTACTCGCATTTATGAAACCAAGTGTTCTTATGCGGCCGCCACCGTGCTCCCTTGGGGCCCTTTTAAACACGCGTCCCGTGTTTGCATCTGAAGTTGCGCTCGACTGTATCTGAAAAAGTAGCCGACCAAAATGCAAGAAACCCGCCGTGGTTACTCAGTGGCTATGGTGTCGGGCTCCTGAGCACGAGGTCACGGGATCAAATCCCGGCCACGGCAGACGCATTTCGATGGGGGCGAAATCCGAAAACAGCCGTGTACTTAGCTTTAGGTGCACGTTAAAGAACCCTAGGTGGTCGAAATTTCCGGATTCCCCCACTACGGCGTGCCTTATAATCAGGAAGTGGTGTTGCCACGCAAAACCCCATTATGTAATTCTTTTTAGTGCAAGAAATGGCGTCATCTCAGCCGGCAATAGCAGGCTGCCGCGAAGGTTTAATTTCTCTTTTTCTCGGCTCACTTTGTGTATGACTTCGCTTTCCCTGCAGTAACATTATTCGACAGTGTTCATAAAACGGGTTAAAGGCGAAAACGAAAGGAACACACACGACAATATTCCATTCGCTTCTAAGACCAAAGCAACATGCGATGTTCCTTCCGTCTTCACCATTAGCGCCTTTTGTGGACACTGTTGAGATGAAGCAACCTGCCCAAATTGAGGTGCTTGCAACATTATTCAACGCCAATACAGCCCCAGAAGACAAGTGCTTCGAATCCTCCTCAAAGCCAACGCAGTCGTATGAGACTGTTTGTCTTAAATCGACGACAAATATAGTCAAAATAAAAAAAAATGATTCTTTAATGTGATTGTAACGACGCAGTATAGATTTGTTAGCCGCTTGTATGCGACCGCGCCTAACTATCGCTCTGAAGGTCCCGACATTCGCGGAGTGTTTAGTTCCTCCGTTCTCGTTCAACGCAGGGCAGCGACGAAAAACGATATCGACGTCCAGCGCAAACTGTCACGACGCAAACAACGAATTCGTCGAGATCGACATGGACGAATCGCCTCAAGTGACCAGGTAGTGGTAGTAACTTGGACTGCCGCGTTTTCTACCTCGCACATCTGAGCGCCCTCTGCATAATCCTCCAGCTACGAGTTGTAGCTGTTGTTGTATTTAATGGGGTAGTGGGACAAATGGGAAGAACTGATACATGCGTATTACGGCGCACAGACGTACTTTTGAGGCTGATTGCGGCTGATATGTGGACGTGTCAGGAACTCTTGTTCACCCGACCGTATGTTGGCGATCAAGCTCTGGGTGTGGCCAGCATAACGTAGTACAGAGACGACATAAATGAAACGACAATATTACTGACTAACCACTGCATTTTATGGTAGCGATGCACAAACCTGAAATAGAAAAATCCACCAACTCGTGCTCTTGCCACAAGAAAAATGGCCAATGACCCATATCGGGGCGCAGTAGAGGGAGCGTCATCCTGTCTGTTACCATTGTTTTCTTTCCAACGTGAAAGGAACCCTCTATTAATAAATCACAAAATCAAATGCACCTACGAACCTCCCTAACTTGTCGTGAACAACCTCTCACAACGGTGTTCAAATAGTTCCCGCAATACGATGAGAAAACTGGCCTGTTTTTCACATAGCCGATAGCTGAAACAGTTGTTTACGCTTTTCATGCTTAGTGAAATGGGGAAGGTGCAGACAGTGCAGTAGGGACGTGATTGTACCGGGTGATATTTTCGACAATAGTAACGGGCTATTTATTTATTTATTTATTTATTTATTTATTTATTTATTTATTTATTTATTGAGTGAGTGAGTGAGTGAGTGAGTGAGTGAGTGAGTGAGTGAGTGAGTGAGTGAGTGAGTGAGTGAGTGAGTGAGTGAGTGAGTGAGTGAGTGAGTGAGTGAGTGAGTGAGTGAGTGAGTGAGTGAGTGAGTGAGTGAGTGAGTGAGTGAGTGAGTGAGTGAGTGAGTGAGTGAGTGAGTGAGTGAGTGAGTGAGTGAGTGAGTGAGTGAGTGAGTGAGTGAGTGAGTGAGTGAGTGAGTGAGTGAGTGAGTGAGTGAGTGAGTGAGTGAGTGAGTGAGTGAGTGAGTGAGTGAGTGAGTGAGTGAGTGAGTGAGTGAGTGAGTTTGGTTAGCGTTCCAGCGCAACACGTGGGTTTCGCGAGCCAGTAGGGTGAAGGACAGTAGTAAAGGACTAGGAATTTTGCCATCTGGAGTTTTTTCACGTGCCTTCCTTGCTGATTACTAAAGAATTGACCATTGTGCCAAAACATGACGCCACACTAGCCACGAAAGGTCTACCGGGGAGCTGCGCCATCTTACTGGCACTCAACGCATACTTGCTCAGCTTACGCCACAAGCGCTAAAACTCTTTGTTTGTCGGTATAAAATCTAAGTCGTTCAAATTGCAATGAATGTTTGGCTGTGGGAATAGCAACATACAGGCAGCGTTTACTGGCACCACTTTCACATCGGCAATGTAAATAATGGAAGAAGTTGCGACGCAACGGATGGGGCTCAATAGACTTTCTATGCATTCCCTTTCTTGTTTCCGCAGCCTGACTGAAGCACACAAAAACGCCATTCGCGGAATACGCAAGATCAAGTACTTCGTTGCACGAAGAAAATTTCAGGTACGTCACTGCTTGACAAACCCGGTAGGAAAAAACAGAAATAAAAAAGGAACGCGGCAAGAGGAAGCTCGGGGTGACTGGGTATTGGCTCATATCAAGTACAAGCGAATGTGAAAGAGTAATAGCAGGAAAAACCGAATCGCATAATCCCCCTTTGCATGAATGTGAGAGTGACTATTCTTTTTGTGCTTTTTTAACTAATCGCGTCCCAAGTCGCGCCTTTACATGAATGCAACAGTAGCGCATCCCACTACCATTCTTGTTCATCACGTATATGTTAAGGAGAATAATTCGCTGTAGCAATACACATCGCAATAATTTGGTGTGTGGAAGCGGCTGGAGTGTATGAAGGCGCCTTTAGTCGAATTCAAGTAAATGGATAGCGCATCACATCCCACGTTAGAGAGCCAATGCGAGACGTCTTGCCTTTGGTCTCCGCCACTCGCAAGGCCAAGACGTGCACGCTAAGAAACAGGCACGACAGCTGTCTCAGTGCCATCGCATGAGAATGGATGCAACACGGATAAAGATGGTGGCGCGTCGCACTACGGCAATGCGCTGCTGTGACATAATTGCGCACGCGGTTCACCTGCAAATGGGACGAACGCAGTCGGAAGGCAGATCGCGTTTTTTTGAGAACGGTAAGTCGTCTCCCGTTGTCCGTCATCTGACCTTCACTATAACGCACTTGCCGTAAATAGGCTCCAGCTCGTTTTGGGTGCCTTCTGGAAGGGATGATGCGCCATTCAACGGTATCCATAGGGCTATGTTGGTACTCTAGTAAATGCTAAATATTGCCATTCGAATTCACATAAACGACTTTACACAAGCCATCGCTGGTTAAAAAAAATCAAGAAAAAGAAAATAGAGGAACTGCGATAGACCACAAATTATAATTTTTGTCTCTCCAATCCCATATCATCTAAAAGACTTGTGCAAAGCAATAGATAGTCGATGAAACACTTTTCTTTTTGTGTGTGTGTGTGTGTGTGTTGCGAACGCGTTCGGAAGTGGGAGCCGTTGCGGCTACGATCTATAATTACTTCTCGGGGATCAGGTGCATTCGTCTGGCCGGGCACTGTTGTTACTGTTGTCTTGACGAATACCCACATTCCGGGACCAGCCCCACGAGTCGAATGATTAATCGAAACGAACAAAGAACGAGAGGTAGGAATCAATTAGAATTTGTCGGGCGCACTGGTGCGGTCCAAAATCCCGTGCTGTAGGTTCGGGAGTCGTCGTCTTCATCACTGGCGCAGCAGACGATTGTCACGCCACCTCACTATACAAAAATTGGAACCCCCACTTTCTATCTGTTTCTTTTTTTTCGTGAACAAGACTGGCTGAAATTCAAATGGACAATTCGTAAAGTAATAGATTGACAAATCTCGTATCCTACATGACTAGGAACGGTTTAATAAAATGTGTCCTATTCGTTTCAGCAAGCACGTAAGCCCTACGATGTTCGTGACGTCATCGAACAGTATTCTCAAGGGCACGTAAACATGATGGTGCGAATAAAGGAGCTACAGCGGAGGTAAGAAGAGTTGCTTTGCATAAGCTAGAACGACCCAGGGTTGGGTAGTAAATACGCGCAGTAGTTATTCTCCAAGGGTGAAGGTTATAGCAGTGAAAGAAACAACACTAAAAGTTTTTTTCCCTTTTGCAATGACTGCAATTGCGAGTTCACGTATAAGTTCATTGTCAAACTGAACGGACAAGCTGTATAAAAATATGCAAACTAACTATTCTAATGTGCCGACAGCAACCGTACCGACATGTAGTAACTGCGTAGATTGTAACTGTGTTACGAGCAACTGCACGCATGGTAATGCGAGAGAGTGATTCTGCGCAGATAGTGAACAGTTTATTCTCTGAGCAAAACAATGAACATAGTTATTGTCAAACCTACGTATAATGCCCTTGCTGTATGGCTTCAGAATGGAGATAGAAATTTATGCAGACAAACTTAACATGCTCTGGGCTGCCACTCTGCGCTTAGGGAAAAAAGCCGGAAGGAAGAAAGACTGATGAATGGTAATCAGACACGCAGCTGCATATACACCAGTCTTCTAATTGCCACTTCAAAAAGGAAGTGCTTCTCTAGCAAGTGAGCTTTCAGTATTTCGCTATTTAGAACTGAGACGACGCATATCAACGACACAAGAAAAGAACACAGATGCGGTGTCTGACAACTGCGTTGAGACTCTTTGATTTCTATGGGTGAATTATCTTTAGCAGCACTCGTGAAACCCTCGTCTCTTCGGTACGTTTTGGCTACCGGGTGATATTTCAACACAGACCCTCGTACGCTCATGTAAAACCTTGAAATAACTGCAGCGGCGTTTGAAACGAACAAGTTCGTATCATTCAGTCGGTCACGTACTGGTCTTTGGAGTAAGGTATTCAGTGGAAATAAGGGCAGTGCCGGGACACAGATTCAACACGAGCTCCTTACTAAACCTTTCGCGTGAGTCAACTATCACGTTTTTTTTTTTTATTCCTTACCGAGAAAGCAACCATTTTCATGGATAAGGTATTTGTTAACACCATATGTTCGCTGAAAACAGCGCATAAAGAAAGCACTCATACTCTTAACGCAACCACAACAGACGTAGGCAGGCTGTCAGCTATTATGCCACAAAATGACGCGAACAATGCCATTTAATGACAAGACCTGTCTTGTCATGACGTCATGTCATTTGGCGTACTTTACACGGTGGTAACTATGAATCATCCAGGCCCGCAACAAATAGTGATCGACTATCAGCTCTTCTCTTTAAATTACATGAAATCTTTTAATGCTCTACTAACTCAGGCAGAACACAAAATTAAGGCGTGATAATTTTGACATCAATGTGCCAAGCGGGGTAAGCTTGTATTATTTTAGATAATTTTTAAATAATTTCTATTCAGAATAGAAATATTGCCAAACACTTGCCGCACTAACCAAACATTTCCCTAGACCTAGAAAGTATCTGATCGGTCGATTCAGACTCATCCTTTCTATTTAATGTTGTTGCGCTTTCCTTGACAATGGCAACCGACCGGGACAACGGTGGTAGCGTAGTGTTGAGGTATCCAACAGAGTGTAGAGAAATTTACCCGTTCGCCAATGAGGCATTACACATTGTATAAACTGCAATAAATAATCAGCCTACCTTTTTTTTTATCAACTCCTACTTTCTCTCTTTTTTCATCTTGCCTCAGGCTTGACCAGACGCTTGGGAAACCTGGTTCCTATCTGAACGAAAAAGGCATGAAGCCAATGACTGTTGGAGCCAGGCTACATCGAATGGAAATGCAGGTATTTTTACACATTGCTCCCCGCTAACAAAAATCTCTGATCAAGATATCAGGGCTGCTTGCGCAATGCGTGTATTCTTTTCTGCTAAATAGATGACTAAATGTTCTGTAGGAAAGCGAGGTAAATGTTATTTATTTATTTTTTATTTTTTATTTATTTTTTTATTTATTTATTTGCTTTGCTTTCCTTTGCTTGTTCGCCTGCTTGCTGGCTTGCTTGCTTGCTTGCTATAAATGTAGCTGACAACTTGAAATTTTCATTGGCTCCCCCCCCAACCAAATTAATAAATGAAATATCTGTGCCTAAAGAAGAGCTCTTTATTAGTAATGAGTACTAAGCACCAGTATAGGACACTTTGTTTCCCTTTGTATCGGCATTCCCAGATAGCACACCGCTTACGAAAGCCTAAAATAAAGATGCGAATTTCACTATATGCCTCTCCATTAGTAACGGCGCCATTGCATCAAAGGACTATATTGCTTCCAGGCGCGTACGGGACTACAAAGCGGTCGACATTTTAAATAAGCGCCTTTTTTTTACTTGCAGCTCATGTCCTTGGAGCGAAAAGTGGACAGGGTTCTGTCTATGCTGGAACTCATCACCAGCGGACACAAAGCCGACCACGGACCGGAGTACGACATTTGAAGCGATGGCTCCGCAGTGAAGAACACGAAGCAGGCGCTGAAAGCCAAGCAGTTTTGTCTTGCCCCTGAATTCGAAGATCTGCATCCAATGCATCTGCAGCTTGGCCAAGAGTTGTAGGAGATGCGTCTAGCGGCCGATCGACGTTTTCGAATCCGAAGTTGTCCGATTCACTCGTGATCAGCGTTGTACTGATCCGTGGAGGTGTCGCAATAGTTCTTTGCGAGAAATCATGTCGTTTGCCCCTCAACACCAGATGGCGTCGTTTTACCTTCCACTTGTTCCGTCTCCACGATGGCGTTGAGAACGCAATACCTTTCTTCATTTTTCTGTATCGTTCTCGTGCTTTTCACGCTTGCTCAATTTATCATTAATTATGAGCAAGCTACCCATTCAGAGCACACTTTGAGAATGTAAGACGTTAAAAACTGAACTTGGTCGTTCAGTAACGCAATGTCTCCCGCTCTTCAATGCAGTTCAGCGATCCGTACTGTAGAGTTCTCGCGGAAACGCAGTAATGTTCAGCCAACACCACTTGCTTGCATGACGAACACATAAGAGATTCAAATTCAAACCAGGTAAAGTCTGCGAGATTGTGTCAGAGGATAGCAGAAGATATGTCCAAAAAAATACCAAATGGAAACGCAAGATAGTCTTAAACGGCTACTTCATTCAGCCGATCTCACCTCTAACATTGAAGCATGACTTATCAGTGCAATTTGCTCGGTAATATGTATATATGCTAATACTCTCCAGGGAAGACGATGCTTACGGTTTTTGTAAATTCGTTGCGCTCGACTACGGCGATCGATAGGTTATCGTGGAGAATTGCCCGTCTCTAATCAGAGTGAATTGAGGCACTAAATGGTAACAGATCTATATAAGCTAGGTACAGATTCGCGTCACATTTGCGTGGTGGTGAGTGTTGTACGACGCGATTGTTTTTTTTTTTTTTATGAGAGTTTGTGCCGTTTTCACGACACAGCATTGTTTCTACTGATTCGATCCTCTATGCTGACACAGCTGCTTCAATCTATATATAGCCTTCTGCGCTTTTGCGACAAAGAAGGCTTACATGCACTACGTTAAAGTGCGTGACACTTTTGTACGTCACGTTAGAATGAGCATCGCCATGATGCAAGTGGTACCCAACCTTCATGAAAGCAGCATGTATGAGCGTTTAGAGGACTGCGAGTTGATCCATCAACCTAATTAGAGTCAAGGACTCAAGCTCTTAAATTTTAACATGGTCATAAAAGCAACAAGCCGCATTTATTATATGCGTATGGTCCATGCAAGCAAACGTAATTAATCATTGTCTACGCATCAGAATTGTTTTCACTTCACTCTACTCAAAGGTGAAATATTGTTTCTCGGTGCGTTCAGTGATCGCTTTAGTCATCAAGAAATCATGGAACCTACATTCATTATACGTATCGTTATATGAAGCTACAAGGTATGCGTTATGTAGGTAGCGTCGAACTTTATGACGCAACTTATTGCATCTCGAGGACCAAGTAAAGAGAAGCAACCGTTAGGCACTCACCCACTATTAACTACAAGAAGTTGCGTATGCATATAATCGTTTTAATGCCTTTCGAAGACCACGCTGAAATTACATATCAAAATGTTGTCCTAAAAAGCTTTAAAAAACCATCACAGACGTCACGCGTTTCCACATATTTGAGGGCACTTATCTGGGAAACAACTTATAGGAGTACTGGCACGACATGGTCAACTGTTGTTAGTTTGAACTAAAGGTTGTCGGCCCCAAAATTCATGCGATAATAGCAGCAAGCCTTAGAGCGTTTTAAACAATTTGATATATGCATTCTTGTACCAGCAATTTGGTTTTATTTGCAAGGAGGTGTATGCGTCGTGTTGGAGAAGTATGGGAGAGGCCTTTGCCCTGCAGTGGGCTTAACCAAGCTGATGATGATTATTATTATTATTATGATGTATGCGTTGTGACGTCAAGGCTGATGAGTTGGTCACGTGGGAAGAGGGCAAGGTGCCATTTAGACATTCACTCTGCCTCGCTGGGCAGTCTGCTATGATGCAACTTATGTTGCGACCCGATGTAGCAGCATAGTAGACAACCAAGCGAGCCAGAGCGATTTCCAGAGCGCCACAATGTCTTGCTCTCAGGTGACCACCTACTCGGACTGGACGTCCCGACAAACACGCAAATTCTCGGAAACGAAACTGAAACTGTTTCGCTCAAAAGGCAATGTAATAATTGGTTTAGGGTGCCCTTAGGCTTGGTACTATATTTTTGCACGGATTTTGGGGCAGAGTACATTCATTTATTAAACCAATTATTGGTCGATATAAAGCCAGTACTTCATTGATGCAGTGACTTTTTTTCGCACGTACGAAACGCTCGAGCATTTCCCACCTCGCCTCCCTGTGCGCCATGACCATGGACTTCGTACAGACGTCCACCTTGTACAAAGCATATGAGTCAATATGATAGCGTTTCTTTGTGTTCTCCATCTTTATTCTTTAATGTGCTTGTTCTTTCGTATAACATCAACCTGGTTTCTTTATGACCCAGAGATACAATGATCGTCACCACAAAAATCATGTTTAAATTGTATACAGTTCAAATCATGGCAAACTATAGTCAAAGAATGTCTGTGCATTAATTATGCATCTTGTACACTGTTGGAACATTGCCCTACTTCGTTGAAGTAAGTTAACAGAGCGGGGGTGATGCAGAATAAATTATTCAGTAATGGCAGCATTGATCAGCCATAAATCAGTAAATTCGCTCCTCAAATAAATGTTTTTATAGAAGAAGCGCCAGGCTAAGATTCTTTCCGTCAGTAAAACTCTATGTAAAACATGTATTTCGACTTTCTCATGCTAACGCAAGAAAGGCTTTCGACTTTATGCCAGAACAGTTACTTATTGTGATAAGGAGCGACTTATTGTATTAGGTCACTGTGAAATAGTCCCTTATCGATTCTTTGCCAGATCACTTCAGTAAGCTTACTTGAGTGTGCCAAAGCAATTTTCCGAGAACGTAACTGCGAACAGTGATTACTGATCCATCTATTAACGAATTCACAACCTCATCTTTCCCCATAGTAAAGGAATTCTGCGATTTTATGCATAATACTTATGTTGATATGTTCGGTATATCTGCTGTTTGTTGCCGCTCTCGTCTTCTATAGGGCGCATGAGGTCAAGGACCTGGTCGGGCGCATTGAGCATCTTTTCTTCCTCTCCTTTCAGTTTCCTCAAAGGAAGAAACTGAAAATGCTGAATCAAACAAGCGACATGAAGATGCCCTATACGATTTTGATAATGTTGATAACACCTGGTATTAGTATGGTATACTTCCAAATTCTACGCATTTTGATGTGGTAATTGCTTAGTAACTACTTTGGTAAATGAGCTGTAGGGAGAATAATTATTACTTTGAGAACCGTATTCAGCCGGGCGCGAATCTTTCGCCACGTATTGGCCAGAGGTCACTGAGCGTACCAATGGGACGTTCAATTTTATCTATTGAGAATACGCGCCGCTCTTAAGATGCTATTCATAAGAATGGTATTTCGTAGCTATTGCTGTTTTCGCGGTCAGCTTTTATGCTTTGTTAAGAGAGACTACATTGCACCGCTATTGTAGCTTTCGTATGCGAGCTTACGTAGGCACGGGACATGTTCTAGTAATGGTTAATAAGGTTGCGTTAGCCCACATAAGATAATAAACGATCACCATCAGTGCTATCTAGAGCACGGCAACATGGCGACGTGTTGAGGGTCAGCGCCTTCTGCAGCGAAGTGTGCTAATTTGAAGGCTGTTACTCCTGTTACGCGTGAAAAAAAGCCATACTGTGTGGATGGCCCTAGTCAAATGCTGCCCCAAAAACAACTAACTATACCGTACCTTTTGTATGATATACTATTTCTGTACCGTTCTTACTAAAGCGTGATCATGTTCTTTCCCGGACTTTCACGAGGTTAGTACAGAGCACGTGTGCAAATAATTTAACTCCACGTGTTACATTTCTGAAGGGCCATCGCGACTAGCTGTTAACTCAATATTCAGCGTTTCGTTCTCCTCTTGGATTTCAGTGACTGTTCGTCAGGGAACATTAGCACCTCGCAATGGAGCATAACACTGGCGGTCGTCTATTCTCGCTCCTAGTACATTATCCTGCATTTAAACGGTTGTCATCGTTTTGCGGTGACACATACGTGTAATCATTACTTTCAGACCCTCATGTGCGAGCTCAGATGCGAAGTTGTTGCAGAGGCGTGCCGCCATACGTAGAATGTACTTGCACATGTGAAAGCTTTCTTTTCTTGTCTTTTTTTTTATTCATCTGTACCGTTGGCCTGAAGTCATATACGAACACTCAAATAAAACCGGGGAGGTCTTCCGCACGTAAACACTGTGTTGAGGACTTAGCGAATTTGTTGTCCAGTACAGAACGCATATAACTCTTTCGTCAGGGGATAAAAGGTCCTGCAAATGAACTTCGTCACGGTGGCAAATTCTCTTTTTATCTTTGTTTAAGTAACGCGTAGCGAGTGTTTCTGTACGCGTAGCTGGCTCTGCCTCATTCTGAATGATTTAAGAGGCGATTACCAAGCTGGCCCCTTGAGTAGGGGAAGGCGAGCCCTCTTGTCATAACATTTACCTCTGGGACATTCCTTGCTTGCCCATTGTTTATTATTTGAAACTCACATGTCACTGTGAACCTTAGTCTTGTTTTGGTTTTGATGTCTGGTTAGATTATGGCTTGGCATCTGTTACCATTCTTCCTGAAGTAGGCTTTTCTTACTGTGCAAAGCCACTGCGAGAGGTGACTATCATCCCTAAGATGCTGGAGCGGCGTACTTTTTGCAGTATCACTGGGTCTACAGTTGTTGAAAGTCTGTAGGTTGAGGTGACAGAAGCTTTAAGGGCCACCCAAGCATGCATACTCCGTAACGATATTTCCTCCACCTGAGAGAGCTCACAGTGAAAGCAGCAGACAAAGGAAAATTAGGGCACAACCTCATGCTTTAATCTGTTGTGACCAAGGCTATAATGTACCGTTCCAAAATTTATTTCATAAATGTCTAAGTTTATCTGCACCTTTTTTGTCGATTTGTGTCGCTGTTTCTCTTTTTCTTGGTATCAGACAATTTTCTTTTGATGGCTGAACTGAGAAGCCGTGCGACAAATACGACAGAGTACTTGTAGAAACTGTGAAGCCGCTGCGAGACCACAACGTCCTCTATAACTACCGCCGAATCCAACCTGAAAGACTACGGTTATTTTGTACGAGACAATTTATACTCAGACTGTACAAATAAAGCGAGCCATATCTGTCCCGTTTTCACCTTGCACGAGGCGGTGACATTTCGTTGCCAGCTGCAGTTCCAATGAAGAAGAATTTTTTTGCTTCCGCATTGAAGCATACACAGCATATGTACAGTGTGAATCACACGGGTCTAGATAGGTCGGCCGGCAAATGGAGTCGCCACCTTTTGCGAATGAAATAAAAGCTTTCCGGCCAATGGCGCAATAAGACCGCACATGGTCATTCCGAATGCTGCCCAGCTGGCGTTGCAGCTTTCTAGACTTCCTACACGTGCTGCCGATGCCAGCCTCCTGGACTGCAATGCCACTCTTCGAGGGAAGTAGTCGCTGCGTTTAAAAGACACTCCATAGTGATTCTTGAGAAGCATGGCGTCATCTTCAGTCGAAAGGTTGTGCTGCACTGAAATCGGCGAAATGTAGAAAGGGCTTCGAGTCGAGGTTGGTATTACAATACAGGAGTGGAACTGGTTAAGCGAAGCCCCGGCCAATTCGTGGCATGCGTCATTGTACAGCCTTTGTAGCACGTGGAAACCCTCTCTTTAAGATGAACAGCGGCCAGCGGATACCGCGGACGAGTGGAATCTCCTACAAGATCAGCGTCTTCTGCTCGCTGTAGGCTATGTGGTTTGGTTCTGCTGCCAGTAAGCTTCAGCGCTCAAAGCCCTACTTGCTTAACAGGCAAGCCACTCGGCCTCTCTGGACAGGCGCGATTCACACTGTACGAACCTAGCAGATCGGGTTTTGGTGGCACACTGTTCGTGCATACAATAAACTCGTACCTCCATCCTGCCACCGAGCCCCCCGGCTACTCAAACGCGGTGTTTGGTGATCTTAACACGCCAGAAGTGTTAAATAAGCCATTTGTATTGCATACTTGTTCACAAGCAACGCACGTAGAAAAGAATCGCGCGAGCTCGGCGCCACTGTGAGAAATGTTGACCAATGATGCTGGACCAATAAAGAGATGCTGTGAGAGAAGGGGGTCTGTGGCAGCCGTTATTTTCACGGAATGCCTACGCTCGTGACCACTGGCAGCTACACTTGGTCGACGTGGGGTGCCCACTGAGCTATTCTCCCGTCACTGTGTCCGCCTTGACTCACCCTCCGGTTGTCCTCGAGCATAACGGGCGATGGACACTTCGCCGAAGCTGAGGTGCACTTACGGTGAGCACACCATGACGTGGCAGACGCACACAGCTGCGGAACTATGGTTCGCGCACGAAACGCTTAATAGCACTGCCCTGGTTGCGTCGCAAAGCCGATGGAGCGTGAGGGTGCGTCCGCCTGCCGTGGTAGCTTTCTGCAAGCAAATGCCCTACGCGCCTCTAGAGATATTCCTATCCCTCCGCGCGCACGAACTTTGTTTGCACGGTCGACAACAGCCAGCCAGAGCCCGGCGGCAGCGTTAACTTGACTCCTGTGTCTGTGTTATTGTTATGGCAATGAGGTGCAGCTCGAGCGTTAAATACCAATACAATACCAATACCAATAACCAATAACGTACCAATAAAGTACAATTAAGGAACTTGCAAAATATTCCTATCTGTTCTAATTTGTGCACAGCGGTCATTCGTGATGCCGCCTGTATTGACTGTGTTACTGTGGACGTATTTCATCGAGATATGCTGAACAATTGAGGCAAGAATTGCAAGAAAGACGAACGTATCTACCCGAGATCGCTCTGTATTCTTGTAAGAATAAGCCATCACACATGCTCCCCTTGACACCGTGTCTCCTTCGAAAAAAAGCAGAAAGCCTGCAAATCCCAGATAAACATTGACAAAGAAAACAATTCAGATCTCTTGGTTCAGGAAATGTCACATTTTTTGTCGTTCAGTACGTCAAATACGCTTATTTATTTATCGCATGGCTTTCCGCAGGATATTGCTCAATACCGACGGAAGCTCACGCCGCAGTACGGTTCCACGAGACCACGAACTTACCCCGGTATTCAGAAATACGCCTCAATCTGAAGCCCATTCTTGACTTAATCTAGATGACGCCTGATGCACGTGATCGAGACGATCATTGCGCTTCATTAGGCGCGATAATGTCAGGCATTGCTTTGACCAAGTCAAGCATGGGCTTCTGTTTAAGGTGCATTTCGGAATATAGGGAACATTCAAGTAACGTAGGTTCTGCTTGTTAGCTGCCATGACACCGTGAATATATCAACCAGATCCTGGGAATGACAAAGGTATAGCCCGCGACTTCTGTCAAAAAATTTCGTCAACGAGGGCCTTGGAGTGACGAGCCTGTAGACCGCAAGTGTACCCTTGCTGGAGGATAGCCCAAGAATGGATGCGTGCCTAGTGCCAAACAAGGCTTCACTTTTAAAATGTTGGTTCACATGCTAGGGTTTTTCGTAACAAATGCTGTCAGTAGGAGAAAATCTTGTTAAAGTTAAGGCATGCCATTAGGCGCGCATGTGTGTACTATGACTCATTCTGGAAAATTTGCAGTCAATAAACGAGAGAGAAAGAGAGGGAACGCAGGGAGGTTAGGCAGATGCGAATTTCCAGTTTACTACCGTGCGCTGGGGCGGGGAAATAGGGTTTGTTAAAAGGACAAAGAGAGACAGAGAGAGAAAGGATAAGAAGAAAGAAGGGTAATTAGGAAGGGGGTTTCATTTAGAGGCGTTCACAAAAGCTCCTGTAGCCTATGGTGGTGAATCCCGTTTACAATCTGTAAATACACGAGCACTTCGCACGATTATTTGCAACAAAGGAAACTAAAAATGTCAGAACAGTGAAATTTTCAGAATCCTCATAGTTTCGTTGAGAGGTCCACAATTCTGGGAATGACGAAGCAAGCTGCAGTCGTGAGGCAGTTGTTCGGAGAGAAAGCGCGAATTAAACGTCTCGCTCAAGTGTCGCGTCGGTGCGTAGACGTAGCGGCTATTCTTATTTCAAATAGCCTTTTGCTTAAGCGCACAATGAGCAACAAGTGAATTCGAATCGCGCAGTGTAGTCACGGCGCAGGAATACGCGAGGTCGTATACCCTCGAGATCGGAGCGCCTTAACTAGCCTCGCCGCTAAGCAGGAACTCGAAAAGCTAGGACAAGCGCCCACGCATTTCTTCTTATTCTTTTCTTCCTTTCTTTTTTATTCCTAGGAGTAGGCTAACGAGCAATGCGACGGGTCTCCACATTCGCCTCGCCTCAGGCGTTTGCCGATAGCTATCGATTGGTTTGCCGAGCTCCATCTAGCAAGCGGTGACACGCCCGCTTTACCTCCAGCGTTAAACCCTCGGCAGCATCCATGTGGCGCGGGAAATTCGCCACGCTCGAGAGAGCTGAAGTGGACCGCGGGCCCATTTTAGGGACGACTGAATTTGAGCAGCCGAGCAGCGGCTGTCCGCACGATTAGCGCGCTTCGCTGGTTTTTCGCGGGCAAACGAGGTTTGACGGCGAGTGACCGAAGTCTCCGACAGCTGATTTGAAGTCGCGTTGCGTTTCAGCGTAATGGCCCCTCACAACGCGGGTTTATTTGAATCTTATTTTATTTCTCAAATGTGTACATGTAAGGTCGGCGTAAAGATGATTAAACTCATAGCCAGAGGCTAGTTTCAGTTCCAGTTCAGAGGGAACATTAAGTACGTATCGGCACACAAAACTCGAATACAAATAATATACATAAACAAGCTGACAGATACCATACTACATACAGGCACTAGTACAGATTCGGGTCCAATCATATTCACTTTGCTGCCTTTGGACGTGAGAATGTGAATGAATTACTCATTGTCAACAACTTGGCAATGCCCTAATGAAACGGCCCATATACTCAATAACCTCCGATACCCAATAATATCATTAGATGTATCGTACGTTTCGAGTTTCTGTAGGAAATCTCTTTTGTACATACAGATTTCTTGGATGTGAAGGGCGTATGGTTTTTTTAAATATTTTTTGTTGGGCAGTAGCGAAGGCGTTTCCTCGTGGCGCATGACGTCGACATATAGTCATTGAATGGAAGACCGCTTATATTCGGATCATCCTCTCCTCGGAAGTTCATGGGTGTCGGTATGCGGCATTGTTTGTAAGACACACATAAGACTGTTTCAACGCAGTGACAGACTGGGTCAGGCAGGCGTGCACGTATTAGGGTTTGCTTGTATTCATGTGCTTGTTCCAACCAGCCACTTCGCTTAAACATTCATACCTTCATACGGCCTTCGACAATGCTCCGGGACCCGATGATGGTGCCTTGTTACGTCATCGGCATGCACATGCATTTTCATGGTCATCGCGCAAAACAGTGGACTAAATATAATCTTTGCGTACATGTTCTCCCGTTTCTGCCCACCTCACTGAAGGCTACCCGTGGCTTATTACAACTCGCCTGGTCCAGTCGAGCAACCCTGTCTTCGGTTCGTACTCCTGCAACTAAAACCCTAACCTTGCTTCTAGAGCAACATTTGTGCATTCCAATCCTCTTTCATTGAAGTTTCAAATCCTTGTGCAAGCCGTGCTCATGCAATGTATGAGTAGTCAAAGTATAAGCTCCACATAATTAGCCCGGCTGAGGGCGAGAACGAGGAAAAGAAGCAAGGAAAGGCAGGGAGCTGCGCCGACGCGCGTCCGGTTTGCTATCCTACAAAAACGAAAGGGGGTTAAGGAATGAAAATGAAAGAAAGGGGGAAAGCAAGTACTAGTCATGCAAACACGTTGTTTTTTTCCATCACAACACGCTTACAATCGGTCACTGAGGCTAGTCGATTCGATACACCGTAAAAATTCCCGCGTCGCTTTATAACCCTATGACACGTGGGATCATGGTCCAAGGATTGCTGGCCCTGAAAATGGTCTATTGTCTGATCTGTTTAACGCACTCCAAAGAATGTCGTGTTCGTCTTCCATAACGATCATAAAAACACAACACCGGTTCGATCGTCTCTTGATAGCTACATGAGCCAGAAATAGGTGTGTCATACACTCCGCTAAGGAATGGGTAGGATTTCCTAAAAGCCACCACTGACCAGAGGCGGCACAGTAAGGTTGCTTCACTGCGGGATATGTACAATGAAATCTGCACCTTCAATGCACGAGTAAGATTGAGCCTGTAGAACAGTTCAGAAGAATCAAGGAAGCCGCAGCGCTCTTTTTTTTTATAACAGACATGCCTATTAACCGTGCGTACGATTAAACCAAGAGAGGTATAAAGGAAAGTAATTGTTATATGCAGTTGGGAACATAGAAATAGTTTGAAATGTTGATTTAATTTTCGATCAGCTTCACATTATTACTACTGCGAAATTGAAGTGAAGCGCAATGGATCAGCCATAAAAGACAACCTGCAGACAGTGGAAGCCGAATTCACAATCATCCCATGACGTGTGCGACCCTATCAAATGAGACAGTAACAGCTTATGTTATCGATGATGATTGTAATGATGACGATAACTTCATAATGTGCTCAAGGTAAATTCTGTTCATATTGAGAATACCCAATCATGACCCGGCTATCCCGCGACTGCTCCGTTTAGGAAAAATCAATAAATCTCATGAAATCCTGGATTGCTACGCCCCCAAACCCCCATCTGCGCGTGATTTTCACCGTAGTGAAAGACACGGGATACACTTTTTGTACACCTGGGCTTCGTTAACGTGACCCCCCACCTAAGTACACGAGCGTTTTTGCATTTCGGCACTATGTCAACCTTGATACCTTGAGCTTAGCAGCGCAACACCACGGCCATTATTCTACCGCGCAGGGTTATTCGAGAATAACGCACTCACTCTTTCACAAGCCTTTTTTTCCTTGCCAGACATTGCAGGCGTTCGCGTATTATCATACATGTTATTGTGATGAGGCCTGGATGTCTTGGCAAACCTCACCATATAGACTGCACTGGTGATGAAACTTAGCACGGATCGGGATAACCTGTACACCTCTGTATGTTATCGAGCACGACAGAACGGATTTATTCGCTACCCCAGTTGGCACTTCTTTCAAGGTACTGTTAGCTTACATTTTTCTTGCTCAGTAGCGCAAAGACTGCCTTTCTTTAAGTTTGTATAAAACAAAACAAAAAGAAAAGCACAGAAACCGAGTAAAGGGAGCTTGAGCTCACAGTTTAAAACTTCTTTCGCGACAGTTCTGTGGTGAGCCATGCATTGAATTTCAAATTGTGGTGTCAGCACTCCGAGGCATTTACGACGCTTGTGTCAACTTTATACGGGATCATGGCGGTTTCTTTTTTCTCGCATGTCACCTCCCGCTGACGCCTGGGAGAGTGGCGGTGCTGTGACACAGAATACGTAAGCAGAGTTCTTTCCTAGAATTCGCGGCAGCTCAGTAAGAGGTGTGCGCCGTAGCTCCATCAAAAGCCGGTGATAAAGCAATGCTCGAAAAGCAATGAATTACTTTTGTCAGCAGCTTCTCACAAAAAAATTTTCCCATCACTCGGCAAGGCAAATATTCCATAAACCAACTGTCTAAGAAAAAAATGGGAAAAAAAGTTGAGCAAGTTTATGCCAACACCTAATATGAAAGAGAGTGTCCCCTCTCATCGCCTTTTCATTTCACAGCACCGCATTCACTAAAAGGAATAAATAAAAACACAGTTCATTGTTTGTAGGTGAACCAGACCGTAGTGCGGCAGGTGTAGCAGATATATCAGACGTTGAGAAATAACCATGGCCCAAACATCAGCACGGAAACGTATCGACATCTTCCAGCACCCCCTGTTTTCATTTGCAGCCTTACAAAGCAAGTTACCAGTCAGAATAACGTAAATACTTCCCTTAAATTTCTTTGAAATAAATAAGCTTGCTTTATTCTTCCTATTTGCACTAGCAATGTGGCCATAATGGCGATAAATCTCATCTTAATTTGCCATCAGCAAATACGTCACGTAGGTACCTACCTTCGGTACCTGTCTTATCTAATAGAGTGCGGTATCTAATAAGGTACCTACCTTGTCTAATGATGGCATATGAGGTTTCATGGCGCAAGGGCCACATATGGCGAAAGGGTGCCATACACACAGTGATGGGTTTTCACCGAATTGTTTATGAAATTTAGAAATGTACCTTGAATGGTGGATGCGGCATGGCTGCTAATTGGCCTAAAATCAGACAATGTCTATTGCTTAAAGAATATAAGTATTGACAATGACAATGGCCAGAGACTATGATACTAAATGTTTTGTAACGCAGGGATGATGTAATACAGTGTGTAAGTCAACGCAGCACTGATGCCTCAACAGAGCCCTTAAATGCAAGGGTCTGGAGACACGTGCTATAGTAGATGTAACAAATGCAGCAGCAGCAGCAGCCGGTGGTAAGAAGTTGTACTACGTAACATTTGGTCTGATAATGTGCAATGTCAGAACGCCATTTTAAAAATGTAAAACAGATTTGATGTCGAATAATGGGTTCGTGCCAAGAAACTGTGCTGGATGTAGGGGATATGATGTCGACATGCCAAAGTAAGGTATTTTCCTCTAGCATTCTGTTTCCGGACACTCCACAAGGACCTGAATGACCGTCAGTCTTTCACCACATCTACCACATGTAGGAGGTTCATCACCAGTCGGCAGGCAGTTGTGTGTACCGTATGTTTGCCCTATTCTTAGTCGACACAACAGGACATCGGTTTTCTGATTTTATTGTTGATGGGGAGGTGCTAAACTGTGGCTTGATTAAACCAAGTTTATTGGATGTTTGGGCGTCCCACAAGCGTTGCCGATAGTCTATTAATTTTTTTTCCGTATGAAAGGTTTCAAAGCTGTGGTGAGGACAGCTATGGAAGAGTGGAAATCTTTTGCTGCTGTGGATGTGGTGGTTTCGTCAGCGAGCAGATTACCCTCAGTACCTCTGTGTCTGGCACCCAGCATATTACGACACGTTGACTGCATGCATAAACAGCGCACAAGAGTGTATAAAGATCAATAATTACAGAATATTTGTGCTTTTTAGCGATACTAAAGGTTTGACAACGTTTGGAGAGTCGGTAACTATAACTGACTTTCCTAGTTTTAATTGTTTTATGTGCTTCAGAGCCGATAACAGTGCATAGGCTTCAGTCGTATAGATACTTGTTTGCGCATAAAGAATGCCAGAGTCCAAAAAGACGGACCAACTGCTGCATAAGAAGCGCCGACTTGTGACTTAGATGCATCGATGTAAAACTCCGGGCAGCAGTACTTCGACCGAAGTTCAAGGAAGTGCATTCGAATGTGCATCTCAGGAGCACGCTTACTGACTTCAATAAACGACATGTCACATTCCACAAGCTGCCACTGCCACGACGGGGAAAGCATCACTGGAAGAATTAGATGTTGTTCTACAAGTGGGACATACATTTCTTCACTAAGATTCCTTACAAGGAGCGAGAAGGACTTCCTGGCTGTAGGCTGATTAAGAAAACTTTTGGAACAGGACGTCGTTTACAGTTGTGTAACAAGGATGCTCAAGATTCCAGTTTACATTCAGATAATATTTGAAGCTGGAATATGACCTCTGTAAAATGAGTGACCACTCGTTTGATTCTACATAGAGACTTTGCACAGGACTTGTCCTGAAAGCCGCGGTCGCTAGTCGGATACCTAGGTGGCGCACTGGGTCTAGGATCTTTAGCACGCTTGGCGTTGAGGAAGGCTATATTATAGCACCACAGTCAAGACGAGAGCGGACAAGGCTCCTGTACAAGCTCAGGGGACATTTTCTATCACTACTCCATGTTGTGCGCGTCTGAATTTTTAAAATGTTCGTCGTCATCAAAGACTTTGCCTTCAGGTGTTTAAGTTGGGAGATGAAGATAAGCTTGGGGTCTATAATTATTCCCAGGAATTTGTGTTGACCGCTCACAGACAGTTCCCCTCGAGCGATGTTAAATTTTGGCACTTGTGTTATGCCTCTTTTGTTTGAAAAGAGCATACATGTACTTTTCTGGGCATTTATTTTAAACAAATCTACATCCGCCCATCTACACATTAATGCAAGCTGCACGTGTCGTTCGCAGGTCTCAATGTTATATGACTTGAAGCCTATCTGCACATCATCGACATACACAGAGTAAAGCACGGTACGTGGAATGCACTCCCTGTACAAAGAGAGTGCATTTTTTACACTATTGTGCAACTAAGCACACCCCCGTGCGGCACGCCAGTCTCCTGGGTGATTGTTCTAGATAAAGCACGGCGTACTCTCAGACGATACGTGTGGTTGGATAAGCAGATTTTCACTGTGTTTAACATAATTCCACGAACCCTCATCGCGGAAAGATGGCGCAAAATCCTGAGGCACCATGTCGTATCGTATGCTTTCTCTAAATCTAGAAATACCGAAAGTAAGAACTGCTTATGTATACACGCATCTCTTATGTTTGCCTCGATGCTCGCAAGGTGGTCTGTTGTCGGCCTACCTTCTCGGAACCCACACTGGAAGGGGTCTAGTATTTTACTATTTTCTAGAAAAGAGAATAAGCGATGGTACATCATTTTTTCATACGGTTTGCACAGACAACTTGTTAGTGCTATTAGCTTATAGCTGCTAGCTAAGGACAGGCCTTTGCGTTGTTTAAGTATAAGGATCAGTATGGCTTCTTTCCACGAGGACGGAATATACCCAATAGCCCACATGGCATTGAAGAAATATAGGAGCGTCTTCAGTGCTTCAGCGTGTAGGTAGCTAATCATTCCATACATAATGCGATCGCCACCTGGCGCCGACTTGGTTCAGAAAGCGGGAGACGCCTTAAGTTCAGCAAATTTAAATGGACAACTGTAAGCCTCACTCCATGAACCTCTGTGGTTAAGGGGCTGCCTCCCTTCACGTTCTTTGAACCTCAGCAAAGTTTCTGTATAGTGCGATGCACTCAAAACATATTGAAAGTCTTCGCCTAGATAATCCGCCTGATCTTCTAGGCTATCACTGTGGCTGCTTACTAATGGTAGAGAATGTGACTGCCGGCCAATTTATTTATTTACCCTATTGTAGACTTTCGTCTCATCCATGTATGAACTTATACGGGAGATGTACTTCTCCGAACTCGCTCTTTTAGCACGTCGACGTGTTGTTCTACCTTGAGGCTTTATTTCTTTAAACTAATGATGTTTTTGGTGCTTGGAAAGTGGTGAAATCGTCCCCAAGCTTTGTTTCGGCTTTTCCGTGCTTTTTTACATTCTTCATTCTACAATGATATACAACGCTCATTCGACACTTCGTTAGTGTGACGGATGCATTTTTTGGAAGCCTCATTTATAAAACATCGTCTACATTAAAAAAGGCAACAACATCCCGTATTATATATGTTAGCTCCCGGAAAAGTTCCCAGTTAGCTCATTGAAGCTTCCACCGGGGAGCGTATAGCAAGCATCCATCTTGTTTTGTTAAGTCTAATGTAACTGGGAAGTGGTCGCTCCCAAAGCGGTCCTTGAGAATGGACCGTTCCCGGTACCGCATTAGTGTACTCGATACTATTGAAATGCTGTGGTACATTGGCTCTTTTTTATTAGATACATGCTCGTGAGAAAAAAAGAAAGTGTTCACTTAGGCAACCTCTCGCATCACAGCGAGAGTCTTCCCCCAAAGGGTCTCCCCCTCGCACAGCAACTGCCTCTAGGGGCGTACAAAGTTTTAATTCCTGGCAACTAACACCGCTGTCGACTATAATGGTCACACCACCATATGACACGATAGTGTCATCGCGGTCTTTACGAAAAAATATCATATTGTCAGAGGACATTTTTTGCATGGGCTTAAAACGTGTCTCTTGAACGCACAGCACGTTTGGATCATACTTATATAGGAGCTCTTTGATATCATCGAGGTTGCGGAAGAGTCCTCTGACGTTCCAGTGTAATATTTGTGTATCCATGGGAATGTAGTTCTCGTGTTGTGTGTTTAAGAATGCATAGCTCACAGGGCCCTCTCTGGGCACCATGTCTTTGTCTTTTTTGGAGCGGTCGAGAGATTCGCGCAGCTGTTTCAGAGCTAAGGGCGTCGTCTGAATGAGTGTTGTGCCAATCACCTCTTTCGAGGCGATGGACACCTGCTCTTCGGAGATGTTTGTTTGGTTTGAAGGCCTCGCCTCGGGAGATAAGACGCTGGAAGTCACCCACCCGAAAGTCGATGGTCTCTTCTTCTGGGACGGCGGAGAAGCGCTAGTTGTAGCCGCCAAGGGGACGGATGGCGTCACCCGCGGCTCACTGTGGGCGGCCCAGACAGCCGCCGGAGGCCGTAGTGGCGCTGCCCCCTGACGCGTCACTTCGGCAAAACTGACTTTAGGCAGGTAGGACACCCGCCTACGTGCTGCCTTGAATGAGACGTTTTCTTTCACTTTTATTGTCACAATTTATTTTTCCATGATGGGCACGACCTCGAGTACGCGGCGTGTTCGTTATCATATTTTACACAGCGGATAGAGTTATCACACGATTCAGAGGATTGCGCATGAGCATTGCACTTAGCACAAGTTTGGTGGCCTCGGTAGCTTTGTTAACTGTGGCCAAATCACTGGCATCTAAAACATCTAAGAGGGTGTGTGACATACGGTCTGACCCGGAGCCTCATATACCCTGTCTGAATACTCTCAGGGACCACATTTAAACCAAAGGTAAGCATTAGATACTTTGTTTTAATCTTTTGTCCGCCGTGCCTCAGCACAATTCTCTTAACATTGATTGCATTTTTATCCCTCCAGCCTTCTAATGGTTCAACTTTTGTTAGCCTTATCAGGTCATCATCGGTAACAACACGACGCGTGGTGTTCATTGTGCCGCGCGGGGTCACTTTGCCTGGGACATCTCGAGAAGATACTTAGTTACGCACTTTCTCGTGTTGCTTTTTGTCGCGGAGTTCCAAAAGGTGATTGCCGTTAGCCATCTTTGATGCTTTATAGCCTGGTCCAAGTGCCTCAGTTGGGATTTTCGAAGCAACAAAAGGCGAGATTATTTGTGCTGGTTTTTCTTGTTCTTCAGACTGGATGACATAAAGCCGGGGAAGGTTTCTTTTTGGCCACCAAAAAATGAGAAGATTTCATCGGTGCGCCCTCTCTTCAGGGAGCGATCAGGTTGGGGGGGGGAAGGAACTAGTCATAAGTGAGAGAGTATTTTTCGGCGGTAATGACAGCCACCCACCATGTAACTCTACAGGGGCACACTGCAGGACCTGTAAAAGAGGCCCTGCAAACGCCAGCTGTACGTTACCACTGTAACCAAATTATTTTGGCTACCAGGGTTGGCTGCTCACACGCGGTTAACGCTTGCTGCCTGGATGATCCGAAGTAATAAAGAAATGAGTAGGAAACCGGAAAGATGGGAAATGAGAGAGACAGGCGAAGATAGGAGTGGAGGGTAGGAAAAGGCCACTACCGAAATTCCCCGGGTGTGTTAGTCCGGCGGTGCCGTCTACGCGATGCCGAGGCCAAAAGGGCGTGTTGTCTCAGCCGAGGGGCAGTAAAAGTCCAAACTCCCGGCATCGGCTCAACCCCCCGAATCCCCTTTTCCCCGGACACGGCTAAGCCAAGCACGGTTAAGCGCAAGCGGGTCCGACCCCATGTGGTACGTGGTGGCGCAATTCACCAAACGCCTGCTTACACAGACGACCCTGGGGGGAAGTACATTACCTAACCGCCATGCAACACTGTGCAATAATTTTATTTAGAGGCTTCACCCCATGCTGCGTGACATCGATCATCGTCACATGTTCTGCATCTTATCATACGAAGATTGTTTTCGCATCACATTGTGTTTTTTTCATCAATTTGACCGTCATATGATTTCTATCTTTTCGTCTCAAAACGATATGGTTTGCAAGTCATCATGTCAACAGGCTTTAGATTTATCATGATCACAAGGTTCGCACCTGAACATTTCAAGAAGGCTTCCACATCACTCGTTATCAAGTTTTCATGTGCACAAGTTTTTGCATGAGAATGCAGATCAACTGGTTCCTTCGAGATGAGCAGCGGCTAACATTCCAGAAAGTCTGTTGCATTTGCTTCCGTTTCTTAAGTAGTCTGGATTGACGGAGGTCACGTAGCACGATTTCGTGAGCAGGAACGAGACTCTCAGGTGGAACTACATCCAGACCAATATTGCTGGATATTCCCGCATGTAGCAACACCTTCACTGCCACTACCGTCGTGTCATGAGAAACTTTCTTTTTTTGTTCAACTGTGCCTCGTGCTTCAAACAATAGAAATGACGTACGCTACATGTCCGTAGGATGCACCTTTGCTTTAAGCCTTTTTATTTGTTTGTATTAAAGATATGGTGGATTCCATGGATATGTAGGAGCTGTAACAAGGCTTTCATTGATGTTTTCAGAAATCCTAGAGCAAAGGCTTGTGCAACCTCAGTGTTAATGACGCAAATATTCGCACAACACGGTGCCTATGCAATACAGTGTTGCGCACATGTACTGTAATTGAGGAAAACGCCGGGCAACGTTTGTGCAATTGCAAGGTGATTACGCAAATGTAACACAATCACGCAAATGTTTCGCTATAGGGCCGGTGCCCAAAGCAGCTCGGCACAAATGCACAATGAATGTACTACGTGCGACGTGCGTGTCTGTTGCTGTTCTGCACTACTTGTCACTGCAACGACTCGCAAGAAATACAGTTTATTTACGTTACGAATTATCAGTAACACGTAACTGTTCGTAATCGGTGATGCGACTTCAGTTAGCGCCATTTAGCATGGTTTCATGCGCATCGTGTCATGAATGTCAGCTGGGCAAGGTAGCTGCTAGCACACGCAAAGTGGGGGAAATAAGTTGTACAAGAAGATTCGCTTTCGATAGGACATACAGACTGTTTCAGCAAACACTTCCAAAATTGTTAAAGGTTGCCTGTGCCATATAGCTCAATTCTAGTTCATAAGGCGGTCTGCCCTAAAGTAACAAAAATTGACTAATTAGCATTTTAACTATTTACTTTAGGACCCATATTGCAATTTACAAATTGTAGCCGTGGAGTTCGCAAGGCGGATCATACATACAATATATTTTATTAATTCTCTCAAGGTTAAATCAGCAACAGAGGAGGACGCAAGGCAAAACGCTGCCTTGTTGCAGCTTGAGAGCCACCCTACGCCCTCTGTCGGGGTGTATAGCCCAGCAGCCAATCACAACAACACCGGTAGAGCGCACTCACAAACACAAAAGAAATGCAGCCACAAAGTATCCACATCTGAAATTTGCATGAAATTACCCCTCTACTATCACTGGACGTTATTTGACAACAACTACTCTACATATTGTATGCACAGGAAACTCATGTAGAATCAACCGAGATACAGTGCAAGTAAAATGAAGGTACACGAAGCTATATATATATATATATGTTCTAATCACGAACTATAGACATTCAAACATGGGAATAAGTTTGGCTGATTTATGCCATGAAGTCTCTTCATCCCCTCGGACTGAATTCACAGGGCGACATCATTTTCGGGATATTAATTCCCAAACTTTGCGGAGAAATGCATTGGCGTTCTAGTTACTTGCGTGCTTCAGTGCATACAACGACGTTTTATAAACACATTGACTGAAATGCCAATGCATTTATGCGCAATGTTCGGGAATTAATATCTTGAAATTGATGTCATCCTGAGAATTCACGCCAAGGGTATCCACCTTGCGGTCTCCACAGTTAGAATTGGTAAATTGCAATATGGGTCACAAGGTAATTAGTTGAATAGTTGATCAGTGAATTCTTGTTCATTATATTAATTTTACATTTCAATTCCTTGGGCAAGTAATGTCCTCCGCTTCGAGTAGACCAGCTCAAGAAGTAGCATTGCGATAACTGCCACAGGTAACCTATAAATACTTTTGTAAGCGTTCGCTGAAACACCCTGTACACATTGTGCTCGGGCCAATACTATGCAATCAGTGTCAACAACATTCTCGATTGGCAAATTAGACCTCACTGCTCGAGCTTTCTGTTAGCATATCTGAGCAAGAGGACGCGTCGCTCAATTTTCAAGCACTCCGGTGTGTGGGGAAACTGAAATGAAAACTCTTGGCCAACCACGTTCGACGCTGAACAACTATTGAAGCACGCGAGTCTGTTTTCACAAGCTCTTGCCATTCCCTCACCCTCGTTGTTTACCCCGTGGCTGGAATTTGAGGCCAGAGGCATGTTTACCCCGTCAAGGGTTCTCGCGCGAACTCTTCAACAAGCCCGTTTCCTCTCAGCACGACGCAAACGCGCGAACTCCACAACAGGTGCCGGGGTTCCCTCGAGAAGATTGATCATGGTTTCGTGCAAGAGAGGAGCCGGATGTTTACGTTTTCACTCGTGTTCTTTTTCCAGTTTTCACGGTAATTTTGTGTTATTTCCACCCGACCCCCTTCCTCTCCGAAGTACAGCCCATAATGACACCGAAAGCCTTCTCGGTAGACGCCACCTTCGCATTACTGAGAACTGTTTATTGCACTGCATGTCACAAATGCATTTACAGAATGAAAGTGACCATTTAGATAACATAATCATCATCTCATTCAACGTCTGCAAAACTTTTCCGCTGCGTAGAATCACGCACACTTCGCAGCAAACTGTCACCCCACTTCAGTCGAAGCGTGTGTGATGATAAGCCTGCTAATTTCTATACCCCGTTTGCGAAGAAATTATATTGATCGGGTCATTACATCGCGGGCAACAAACCTAATAAACGCGTATCAAAATATTTTATACATAATGAACATCATAGCTGCCAAGTCCGAGAATAAGAAAATTATATGAGAATGTTTCCTTGATCAACTAATAACAGCTCGTAAAACGATGGAAGAACACAGAAGAGACATACACAACGCAATTAAACGTTCGCTCGTCGTTTTACACACTGTTACTAAGTGATCATGAACAACAGAACAGCCAGATTTGCCGCTCAAATGTTTCTTGCTAGAACGCACAGTAAATAAATCACAATCCGCTTCAAATAGTATTCTGCTGTCACCTGTATTTACTAAACTGCGACTTCTGTTTCTGCTATTACATTTCCTTCATAATTTGCTCCCTCTCCCTCTCTCTCTCTCTGTTTCTGCTATCGATAACTTGGGTAATGTGTCGTTACTATGAACATTGCCACGCTTTTGACTTGCGTTTGTTTATAAAGCAGCTTTATTTTAATAACTTTTAGCTGTTTCTTTTGCTGATGTCTACGTTCCTGTGACGCCGCCTATACGGCGACATGTTCGTGTCAGACACTGTACACCTTTGCCATACCACACAAGACAATTTCCTCTGTATATCGCGTCTAATGAAAACGAATAGCAATGGAAGTAATGTTATTTAAGGTATATTTACCCTGGCTATTTTAGTATCAAGCAAGCCAGCAAGCTGCTTTAGCCGTGGCTCGGTTGCACATGGCCTCAGCGGGGAAAGTGATAAAAATGTTTTTATGACTTAACCTCATGAAGCTGCGCATAACTTATGAGGGACACCATTTTGACGACCTCCGGATTGTTTACTACCAGTTGGACTTCTTCAATTTGCACCCATTTCACTGTACATGAGTGTTTTCGCCTAGGGGCCCTCCTATAGGAAGGCCGCCACAGCAACAGCGATTGAATCCGTGACCTTGTGCTCTAGGGTGAAACGTCATCGCCGCGGGGCCACTGCGGCAAGCGGAAAGCGAAATTACCAATATAACATATAATCACCTAATCTCAAGCCTGTAGCATTTTTCTTCGGGTCCGGATTTTCATAGCCTGAATTATTAAAGCGAAGCAGTTCACGAAGCCATCACGTATTTAATGACATGGTGTGAACACGATCACAAGATGTCCGAAAACGTGGAAGCTGCTTGCTACTGTATACAAGTAACGCGAAAGCCAGCACTGAATGTACCGTAAGTGTATGTGGCTCAAACGTGCAACGCAAAGATTAACACCCCCGTCTCCAAACCGACATCGACTTAGTTTCTTAAGCAGGCACGTGTGGTACTTTATCGTTTATACTGAATTTCTCAAGGAGAACTGCGCGAATCCTGCAGTCCCACCACGGTGGCTGATTGCCTACTAAAAAGCGCGACGTGGTAAATTCCACTCCCGGGGATGACGGCGGCCACATTTAGATGGAAGAGAAATGAAAAAAAAAAGATAACGTTCGTGTCCTGCGCTTGGGATTCACATTACAGAAACCCAAGTGGCGAAAATCAATACGAAACCCTCGACTACGGTGTCCCTCAAAACTCAGTGGACTGTTTCGGCACGTTTAAAACCCCAAAATTGTTTAATCCCGCAGTCAGCCCAAGTTGACCCCTCTGTTTGGACATTTTCTCCAGGCACAACTTCTCGTGAACGAGAAAACGTCTGTTGCATCGATTCAAGACAGCCAAGGAATGCAGGACCAGATTCACTAACACAGCACGAAGATTATGTTCCGTAACAAGAAGAGGGTCGGCACACGGTACCGAATAGTGTCAAACCGAACCGATGGAAGCGAACCCTGCGCATGTTGAGCCGAACAGAAATTGTCACGAAGCAGACGGCCGACGCCGTAAACGGGGGCCTTCATGTAAAAGAATCGCGGTGATAGCGCAACGAACGTCCGAACGAGTCTAACTACGCAGTCGCTTTGCGCAAGCATTCCCGAGACGCCAATTTCGGCAAAGGGCCGGCCGGCTTTATGACGGCGAGCGAGCGCGGCTGCTGTATTCCTCGTGTATCCTGCTTCTATGCTTCCGAATGAGAGGTCATGCCAGGCGAAGCGAAGAAGCCACGTGTCGGATTGTTCCAGACAGGCAGTGCGAAAGAAACGGGGATGTTTGCGCTTTTATTGTTTATTGTCCCGCCTCAGTGTGAAAGCTGAGTGCTCAGAATGAAAGCTGCTGACATTTAAGGGTCTAGAAGCACGTCCTGGCCCCGACTCTTTGAAAAGCCACCGGGCTTATGCTCCCGGAATGGTCCTGACTAGTCATCTGCATATGTAAGAATATATATATATATATATATATATATATATATATATATATATATAATTCACCCCTTTTGTTTCCCTTTTACTTCACCTTTTCGACATGTCACTGGAAATTACTTTATCGTTTATTTTACTAGGTTTCTGTCTACGATTGTGACTACATATGATTGTGACTAACGAAAATTGCGGCCCTCGGTGCCCGTTCGTCTCGGTCATTACGTAGCGAAGGTGTCCACTACGGCACCTTTGTTACATTCAAGTTGCACACGAGGTTTAATTACCCAGTTGGCTTCTCTCTGTATTGGAACGTCAAGTAGTCCGGGCCGATTTCATACATGTTTACGCAACTTCATGCACTTCAGGAGTGTTTGCCGTGATGCCGTCGAAGTTGTCACATCGTCGTCATTATAACTTCGTCATCCGATTCTCGCCACGCTACCGTTTGGACATTGCCGCTACTTCAGTGACGTCAGCCCGTTATCGGCAGGCCGTTCTCATCATACCGCCTTCGTCGTTCCATCGGTGACTTAGCGGTGGCTTAGCGGCTTTGGTGTTTCGCTGCTGAGCCAGAAGTTGCGGATAATAGCCCAGCCGCGGCGGCCGCATTTCGATTGGGGCCAAATGCGAAAAACGCCGTTGTCCAGCACTGATTTCGGGCTCATTAAAGATGCCGCAGTGGTGAAAATCAATTCGCAGTCCCCCACTACGTCGCGCTGCATAATCAAATCGTGGTTTCGACACGTAATACCCCAGAGTTCAATTTCTTTTATCGACGTCAATCCTTGTTTGTCAGTCAATTGCAATCATATTTTCGTCATCCAGTGGTAATTATGACGCCATTGCGTCGTCGTCTTACAGTCGGTAGCATGCATCCGCTGTCACGCCACCGTAGCCGTGCCTTCGTGGTCACGTCATCGTCCTCACTCTAGCTTCATTATCCGACTCCTCACGCCCTCCCCGTCACGCCATAGTCATCATAGGCTCGTCGTCAACCCTCTGTTCTCATTCCGCTGCCATGCAATCGTCGTCATTGAGTCGTCCTCATGCATGTGTGGTCATACCGTGGCCGTGACTCCATCGTGGTCGTTGCATCATTCTGATTCTAACTTCGTCATATGACTTTCCTCGTTCCGTTGTATTCGGGTCGCATTGTCACATAATCATCGTCATAACATTTTCTTCGTGGAGACATTGTCACGCTGCCGTTTTACCACCGTCATCACTTCCGTGAAGTTATCCCATTGTTGTCATGCCATCGTTGCCATACCTCCTTTCTTATTCATCAACGTGAACCATATTTTTTTTCATTCTATGGTAATCATGCTATAGTTATTTAATCGTCCTTATGCGCCGTTGTCACGTCATCATCGCCGTTACCTCGCGGTCACACAGTGGCTACCGTAAACCCATTGTCATACCATCGTGATACCGTCGCGGTCGAGACAAAGTCACCATTCCAGCTTCCTCATCCAGTTGTCGTCATAACTGTCATCGCAACACAGTCGTTGTCATAGACTCGTTGTCATACTGTTGTCCTCATCTCCTCGTCATCACGCTGGCATCGTTATACCATCGTCATTTAAAAATTGTCATCTCGTTGTCGTAATGCCATGTTTTTGTCACTCCATCAACATCATTCCTTCTTAGTCATTCCATCGTAGTCTCTGCGTCCGCGGCATACAGTGATCGTCATACCACCGTGCTCATTGACAACCTTGGCAAGCGAGTGCCATAGTAAAGTGGAACGCTGAAGTAAAGGAAGGCTCACAATGACCACTGAGTTTGTTAAATAACCGTGGATTAAGAAAAACGGTGCTTTGCTACATTGCTCGAATGCTAATCGCATTACCATCGACAGTCATCGTGAGGTGAGTTGTGCTGTAATTTTTGGACAGGAAAGGCAGATATTCTAACGGGCCTATTTTTCTTAGGTATTATGTTTTATGGCGAAACATTTATTAGGCCTAATGTCGCTGCAAATCGGGATGCATTCTTGAAAAAACAAATGAGACGCTTTATCTCTCAGACCTGGTGGTGGAGGCTGTGTGGATGAGAGTGAACGCCATTGGCGTCATTATTATGTTGTGAGCATATAATGTGAAGCTGAGAATGACAGCGAATTCAAAGTTAAGGTACCTCTAAACGGGATGAGATTCTATGCACACGTTATTTCAGTATATATAAGTTTCAGCTAGCATCACGCGTGAAAACTGGCACATATCCGCACCTACCACATACCCGTATTAGATTACATTCTGCATTTGCTATTTCAAGAGCGGTAGTCAAATCGGGGGTGCATCTCGCAGCGTACATTGAACACGCAGAAAAAGTATTGCTCAAAAGGTTTCCACATTTGATTGATTCGCTGAACTGAATCACTGAGAATGGTTGCATCACACTTCGACATTGGCATTCACCGGATTTTCGTAACACGCTATTGTATTCACTGGACTCCGACTTGCGACTTCTCCTACTAGGTGGACTGCCGCGTCGTGAAACAACTTTAATGTGCCGCCTGTGCTTGGGCATAGCATTCACGAACGCTTATTTATTACTCACTGGAATGGCCACAGCTTCCCATGCCACTCTTGCCGACGGGATGAAACAACAGAACACATTCTCAGCCGCTCAAGAGCCTACGACTGGCAAGGGTGTGCTCTGTGTTAGTCTTAGCGGCTAGGCCACAGACCGTTCTTGGAAGCAAAGATCCTGGGACCTCAGTCATAGACCTCTTGTATGCACAGTACCACAAAAGCGCTAATTCGCTTCTTGAAGGGAAGTTGACTAGACGAGCGCTTGTGACTATATACATGAGAAAGCGTTCATCTGCGGGTGCGGTAACACTGACTCGCTTTCTTTCCTTATTTTTTAGCAAGTGAGCCAAACGGACGCTACCTTGGTTAACCCCCCTGCCGTTACTTCTTTATCTATATTTCTCTCAGCCATCAAGCATTTAATGTACGAACGGTTTTCGTTTCGATACCCTAAATTTATTGTTGTTAAACTTTAGTTTCGCATCCTTCAATACATGAAGTAATAGATTGCATGGCAAGATGCTCTTGGTTTTTTTTTAAAGCACAGCTTTCTTAGCCTATCATCCCATGCTTTCGCCTGAGTCGGTTGGTTTGTCGGTCACTGGTTGAGTACTCGCTGAGTAATTTCCTCATCACTCATAAAAAATTGGGGCCGAAATTTCCCCCTGGGCAATCGTTATATAGTGCGTAGCATTTATAGAGGGTAGTACGAGCCTTCTGCGAGTGGTCAGGATGTTTTCGGGAAGCGCCCACTTCACCTGTCGGTCATGCGACATCACCTAACCGCAACAACTCGCCATGTCAAAGTGACGTGTACGCAAGAAAGACGCCTTAATGTGTCGCACAAAACTGTTCTTCTTTCTCTAGAATAGCCGGAGACTACAGTTCTGAGAGGAATAGGGGACGTCTACCTACCGATCATTCTGCCACTGGCTACTCAGAGCTGCCCGGGACAATAGATTTATTCCTGTACAATAAAGAAATTGTGTGGCAATATAGAATATCACAAGAACTTACCTGCCACCTCACCCCAGCGTTACTAGGGAAGAAGCAGCAACCCTCAGGAAATTACAAACCAACAGCTATGTCCACGGTATGCTATTTCACCGACTCTCACCGACTCAGCATCTATACTTCTGCACGTATACTGTAATGTCCCAGGTACCTATGACATATGGTATAGGGATGTGTCAGAAAAAATCGCACCGTAGACACCCAAACACTAACCGAAGAGCAGTGGGAGGCCAAGCTATCAGAGTCGGGCCCAAAGAGAGAGCGCAGCCTCATCGAACAGGCATGGAAGGCGGCTACCTGCAATAAGGAAGCCGCCCACCTAGGCCGCAGACTACGCTTGTCCAGAATGAAAGCTTATTCTATCTGTGTGTGTGGCAACATAGCGTTGTCGATCGCTTTGTCAATCTGCCAAAAGTTGGCAGATCGATGTCGACGACACCGATCTGCCAACTCTTGTTCGCTGAGGATCCGTTTTACCTGCATTTTTAACCGTCCGTTGCACACTGCTGCAATTTTCGACCAGCCACCGAAAGCTAAGCAAGGGGAAGCTGGCTAATCACTGACACCGGCTCCACCTTCCTCGCCCGGTTGTCTATTTCCACTGCCCTAGCTCGGTCCCATGAAGCCCACTCCACTTCTGCGTGCTCTTGGCCTCTTGTCAGTCGATTAGATAAGAGAAAACCTGCGAAACTAGGCAGTGCTGTTGTCTTTGAAAACAAAAACAAAAGTGATCTCCTATAAGTGAGACCAGGGTTTGATTGTGCAGTTCAAACAACGCTGCCCGTCACCGCCCGCTCGTTGTTACAGCGGTGGTGTAAATTGGACGTCAGGAAATTGAAATAAGAAATTGGACTAGATTTCCGTTGTAGGGCCCACGATTACAATTTTCATACTACAGCGCATACCCAGTACGGAAAATAGGCCAAGACGCAACCGGTATATTTATTATAAATAAGAAGGAATGAAAAAATATAATCCATGATAAGATTTATCAAATTGCGGAGGACGGCTGCTCGAGAGCCCACGTGCGCACCAGTTTCGTTTGCTCCAGGGATGCTGGAATGAAATGGGCCGATTTATAACATTCTTTTTAATAGTTCATCACAGCTTCGCTTCACATATTTTCTTACATGTTCATTAGATCTGCATAATTTTGGTACTTCCATACGGTATAGCTTAGCAATGACGGAGAGAGGCATTTTTCTTGAAGGTCCGCGTACAGTCAACCACCAAAGTTTACGTACCATGGTATCTCAGAAATCGTTCATTTTTCGAGTGGCCTGCGACGGTAGTCAGTGAAACCTGACACCACAATGTTGTTCACGTGTACTGGTAGAGGCTGTAAGTGCGAATACTACAGGCTACGTTCTCGGAATGCGCAGATAATCAGCGTTTTTCTCAGATTTCGTGTTCCGTAAAATTTTGTGGTTGACTGCACGTGCATGCTCAATCAAGTCTGTTCCTTAAACCTGTTCCTTTCTCAATGAAGTCAATCGAACCATCGACTGCACTTTCAAGAGCAGAACTGTATGGTCGCTGATTCAGTGCGACTGCAATGTCATGCTCGTGCGTAGCAGCTTTCATTATGTGAACATTTCGGCATATTGATGAGCACGTGTTTGGCAAAACCCACCCCTTTTTACGGTATGTGAACATTACATACGTCACCGGATGTTTTCTGCACTGTCTTTGCAAATGTAATTTTCGAGGCTCTGATGGAGGCCATTCCGGGAGGCCACCGAGTGCTTAAAACAAGGCTGCTATTTGGCCTCACAACCTTGTGCTCCGCACTATAGCCAAAAATCATAACTAATCAGCCACTGCAGAAGATAAGTAAGATATAGTATGTTAGCGCTATACACCAGAAAGGGTAATTTTCATGACAATAATGTGATATTTTGTTAGTATCATTTTGGATCGCGTGAGTAATATAATAGCGGACTTTGGGCTTCCATCTTTCCCGAGTTTCATGACTTTAGTAGTACATCGTGAATTTTGCAATTGCAGATGTAATGACTGCAAGAGCGCCTATAATGTCCTAAAGTGCAATGTTCGAATACGTATACAGGATACTTCCTGAGTTTCACAATTTCAACATTCATAAATGTACCTTAGAACCACAGAAAGCTGAGCTAGTTGGTAAGGATTCATAATGCAAAATAGAAGTGAGGCGTGCAGACAGGACACAAGAGTAGAGAAGTGGACAACACGAACGTATTTCCTTGATCATTTCCTTGATCTTCGAACAAAATCATGTTTGTTGGCAGTACTCCCCAAGATCTTCGAAGCCGTTGCTAAACTTTCAATCCAAGCATTCTAAATTAGTAAAAACGGAATCGCCATGTCGTGCATTGAGTCTTCCCTCACAAGATCTTGCTTGCACAAAATGAGCGCCAGTTTTAATGCGCAGGTCCGGCGCCTATTAGAAGCAGGTTATCCTAGTGTAGCGGTGGCCACTGTAGCTGAGCGCCTAAAGAAGTCGGTTTCGAGAGGGACGGACGTAATTACAGAGAGCAGTAATCGCAAAAAAAGAGTAGTGGCTATTCCGTATATTCATTCAGTGTCGCACAGGCTTAAAAAAGTTGCTAGTAGATATGATGTTAATGTTGCTTTCACTGCTCCCAATAAGCTAGGTAAGATATGCGCTGCCGTACAGAATAAAAAGGAGCGGGTTAAAGGCAAAAAACGAACAGATATTTGTCCAGTGAAGCACAATAAGAACAACAGTTTTACTGAATGTCGTATGGGTGTGGTTTATCAAATTCCCCTTAGCTGTGGCCAGTTCTACGTAGGGCAAACGGGACGGTGTATCAATCAGAGGCTAATGGAGCATAAAAGGTCGTTAACCGGTGGATCGCCTTCTAATCTTTCGCTACATTGCCGAGATTGTAACTGCAAGCCAGAGTTAGATGAATGCGCGATACTGTACAGGCATAAGAATGAAGATGCGCGTCTTATGGTAGAGGCATGGCATATCTATAATGGTGGAAGTGCGTGCTTGAGTCAGCCTTCGATTACTTTACATAAGGAAGAGATTAAGTGCCTTAACAGTTATCTCTCACGTAGACCAGCACGTGTACCCGATTGACACGTGGTGTTACCATTCCTGAGCATACGCAGATGAGTTTTGTGTCTTCTTTCATTTTTCGCCTCAGTGCTCCCTTCAGTTGATTGTCGGCGTTCGTGTTGTCCACTTCTCTACTCTTGTGTCCTGTCTGCACGCCTCACTTCTATTTTGCATCATAAATGTATTACGAACAAACTACAAAAAAGCGATTCTCTTGAAATATAAATTGTACCACTCTTCAAAAAAATTGACTTTGGCTAAATTTATTAAGGCTCTATTGTTTTCGTCTTCCCTTCATTTCCGAGTTGTTCGATTTCACAATAATATCAGTGCTCCTGGCTGTTTGCACTGCAGCAATGGAAGTTGGCGCCACTGTAACGTCATTCCATTCAACCTGCTTCCAGTAGTGCTCGCTTCTCTTTTCTGTTCCTTTTTTTTTCCCACAGTGGAGGACCGAGTGATACATTGGACGCCGGAGCAGCGAAGTACCGTTCCCTCTGAATCATTGATGCGTGACGTCAGCAAATGGGAAAGGAAGACCGTGTGCAAACAAGCCACTGCGGACATGTATATATATACATGCAGCTTTTATGGCCGGGCACACACCGGATGTACCGTGCTCCCTCGCTGTCTGGCGCTAGCGGCGTACTTGCGTCGGAGCGTTTCTTTTCGGTAAGTGCCCCTGTTCTTAGTAACTGGCTCCCGCTATCTCGCAATGTTCGTCGCGTGGCTGACACATTTATGACACAATACCTTGGATAGCTTTCTGCTGTAGGTGTACGTCTCCGGTAGAAAACGTAGACGACCTTGTTGTTTTTGTTTCGTTTATTTGATGTTGTTTTTTGAAACAACAGAAGGAACGACTGCATTACGGATGCTTTATATAGTGCTCTTCTGCTGTCACGTGACCCGCCGCGGCTCAGTGGCTCTGGAGTTGTGCGCGCGATGTCGCCGGTTGACTCACATCCACGGCGGCCGCGTTTTTATGCAGAATGGAAAGACGCCCGCGTACCACGCTTTGGGTGCAATATAACGAGCACAGAGGGATCAAAGTATAAACCGGAGCCCTCACTAGGGGGCCCCTCATATTCCACTACATAATCTACTCCTAATCCACTTTCGTGATTGGGGCGTCCCATAACAGCGTAGATTGCTCGTGCGCCTCCCGCGATCGGACCCTCATTCACAAGTGACTGACCGGTTAGATCGGCGGCGAGACAAAGCTGGCTCTTGGCATGCCAGCAGGTAGGCTATTGTCGAGCGAGGATGCAGCTCCACTGGAGACGCCAACAGGAGACGTCCACAACGGCGGAGGGGGCCTCGACTTCCGAGGCTTGGCACCACTAATTGCTTCGACGGGCCAACGGCCGACGTCTTCTGCGGATAGCTGATCAGTCCTTGATTTCCAATCGCGTCTCTATCCACCTTGCAAGCGCCCAAGAAGGCGCAACAACATGGGAGTAGTCCTGCGAGGCGTTGGTCCCCTCTGAATGGCGGAGAATTGAGTTTGTTTATTTATTTATTCATGTTACCCCTGAAGGTCCCATAGTTCAGGGGACTACATAGTGAGGTCTGGTACAACTAGGATTACAGTATTGTGAATTGTATTCGAAGCAAACAATAGTTAACAAATTCATATTAAAGGCTCATAAGAAATAATAAAGTGCAATAGAATAATATAACAATGCAGTAGAGTTACCGGATTACTTTGCGTAGGTACGTGGGGAGGACGACTGCTTAAAAAATATTTCGTGAGTGGGCCTCAAGCTTTCGCAAAAGTCTCCTACTTGCTGCAAGAGAATATCTACCTTCTTCAATTTCTGCGTTCGAACTTCCTCATTCCTATACCTGGAGGGTTCATGACTTGACCAATACTCTGGTCAGGACGCGACTTTAAACCCCGAAAAGAAAATATAGTATTTTAATTACTGTTTCCCTGCTGTCGCACAAGCAAGAAAATAAGCAATGTTAGTAGTGGCGGTGTATGTGAACAGTAGCGCATGAAAATATAAATCAGGGCAGTTCGGAGATCCGCTCGGAAAAAAGATAGATAGAGCTCAGGTTGCACTCTGATTGCCTTACCTGCTGCATGAGAAAATCGGGGTAATAAATAGACAGGTAATGCAGACTATGTATTGCGAAGTTAAAGCTGCGTCGTCATGGATTGTGACGATGGCTTAGTTCAAACATTTCGTGGCGCACAGCACAACACGAGATCCTTTGTGATGCAACGCCAGCTCAAAAAGTCACGATGAGGCTATAGTGGGTCGGCTTCCGAAAAACCACATATACACAGGCTAAGAAAGAAGCCGGATCTCAAGATTACTCCTTCTTAGGGTATTTCCCTATTCCAAGTAAGCCTACGTGCGCGAGTGTTTTTGCATTTCGCCCTCTTGCGTATGCGACCACTGAGGCAGAGAAACAAACGTAAGAGCTTTTTCTCAGCAGCATAATGTTATAGCCAAAAAGCCACCACGCCGGATCACACCGACTCGCCCAGATATTCCTCTCACTTCGGCGACGAAGCAGGCTTCTTTCTACTTACTTCCATTTTACAAATGAAAGAAGGTAGCTTAGAAAACGTGTCTTGGTAACTTCCTGTACCCCGCAAAGCGCAAATTGGCCACCCTTAAAGAACACAAAGGGCCATTTTCGCTGTACCCAGGTTAGGATAGACTGGGGATTACTGCGCGAGCAACAACTCAATGAACTAGTGCAGTAAGCTCGCGAAGTGAACTTCAGGCGAAGAGCAATGAACCTAACGGGACGTCTTTTATAAACCAAGCTCTCTTTTTTGGACTTGCAGGCTGAACAAGGGGTTAGAATGCTGTGTGCTTTAGTTTCAGTGTCGGACTAAGTGCCAAAATTTCTTTAGAAATATGCCACACCTGTAAGATAAAAGGCCCGACATTATCGGAGATCAATTCTATTTCAAACAACACCCAAATAATAAAGAAAAATAAGTAAAACATGCGCATTACAAATCTGCACTGTTTATTCTTTCTCTTGATTTGGTGTCAACATGCAGTAATGCCGCTGTTAACTCTGCGAGGTGATAGCTTGGGCGCATTGGTTCTGTTTGAGTTGCTGGCATGAGGTCATGACGACTCTTGATGCTAGAATGCCATTGCCATGTCTTTTCTGTTAGACTTTTATATTGACTAGCAGTTTGTAGGCCTCGTTCCTTTTGTGCATCTGGCATCCAGCAACCTGCGAGTCCTGTGTTTTCTTTTATTCTCGCTTTTCTTCCTTTTCATTCTAAGAAAAGTCTAAGTATAAGACAATTGCTGTGAGATAATCACTTAGAAGTATAGCAAATGTGTATTTTCCCTTTCTGTTATGCACTGACAAAATGCTGACTCTAGCTACAATGAGCAACATTTTGTTGTGTTTTGCGTATTTTGTGCAGAACAAGCTTCTGAAGGCTAATTAGGGCAACAGACGCATTTTGTTCCATACGAGGCTCTTCCGACGTTCTTTCGCAACCCAATTAAAACTTTCAGTAGTGTACCGCTGCCAAAACGCTTAGGGTAAACGTGCGCTCAGTGGGAAACGACCAAGCGATGTTGCAACAATTCCACTGCACGCAAAAAAACAAACTTCTAATTAGATATTCTACTTCGCAACCAACCAATGCTATCAATGTTGCAGGGGACACTGAATGCGACAGAGAATCCCGGATCCTGCTTTCTGCTTCTAAAAAAATATCCAGCACTGTGAGCCAGTGTTGTCGAGAGACGTGCTTCCAAACAGAGTGGCGAGAAGCGTGCAGACCTGAAGGCGAGGCAACATCGCTCTAAAGTGAAATGGACGCGCTCGTCGAAATGCAGCGGCGTCGTGGTGGACTGTGTTGCGTTTTCGGTGCTGGTTACCGTATACACTCGTGTAAGCGCTACACTTTTATTTCCTCTTCGGCGATCTTGACGAGCTGCAACCCTTACGGGGGAGGAGGGGTGAGGGGGGCGGCCATTTGCCAAATTTGCGTAATCTAATTGAGGTACTTATTATCATTAGATGGAGCACCGGAGTAATATAAGTAACGTTACTCAGATGGCAGCCCCGGGAAGATGCAGTCCCTGGAATGAGTTCACCCCGAGATACGGGCGGTGGCTCCGTAAATCCATGCTGCTCTGGCGCTGTCCGGTGCTCTCCTGTCGGCCCTCGATAAAATCCGAGTGAGGGGATGTGATTTTCGCACCGGACCGTTCCTGCATCCGCAGCAGTGATCCAGCATGAAGAGCCTCTAGGTCGTAGATAAACGTACATAAGAGAAGTCGGCAAAACGTATCGGTAGACCTTGGGACAAGGATTGGCTCGGAGGGATGAGCTGCTTGGTCTGAGGTCCAGAAGCAGGAACGGTACTGCACCGGGAGTGGGCGAGGCTCGCCGCCGTGAAAGGTAATCTGGCGCGCCCGTGCTGGCCCAATTCCCCAGCAGGTGTGCGTGCTTTCGAGCTTTCTGAAACTCCCGTAGTTGCCGAGCACCAGGCCAGGAGCGCGCTTGTGATTATTTTACCGGTAGTCACTCGGTTACCAGCACTCGTCTGGCTCCCACAGACAAGGCTAATGCTCTTATCATTTCATTGCAGCTGTGGGAGCGAAATGTTATTGTTATTATTTTAGTATTGTTATTATTGCTATAATACACAGATTATTATTATTATTATTATTATTATTATTATTATTATTATTATTATTATTATTATTATTATTATTATTATTATTATTATTATTATTATTATTATTATTATTATTATTATTATTATTATTATTATTATTATTATTATTGCACATTTATTTGCTCCCGCATGCACGCCCGCAGCTCACGTTCGTCTAGTTGTCGCATGTCGCTGTCGCCGCTGCTCAGGCTCCGTTCGGCAGCCTACTCGTGCATACAACTGTCATCCGCCGGGCCATCCAGGCAGATGTGCAGATGGACGTTGTCTGTATCTAACGCCGGCGTTAAACATAGAAAACGATGTGCGAAACCACGACAGTCCGCGCACCAATATTACGAGAGCAGAGACGCTGCAGCGACGCCTACGTCGTTCAGTCGGAGTCTTCAATATTGTGTTCAGCGTTTTTCTTTTTTTTTTCGACCGCCAAGTAGAGTGCGCGGCTCTTACACTGATGCGGCCCTTACACGAATGTATACGGTATTCGATGTTACCTAAGCCTTAATGTGCCTCTTTCTGTGACAAAGAATGGGAGAGCGAAAATCGCGAAGTTGGACGCCACTACAACATCTAATGTACTACGTTTGCGTCTGAAGCAGGAACACGTATCCACGTTCTCTTGTCTCCATTGAAGCGAACGCATTGTCGTCACAGCATTTCTTTCTTGTGGCGAGGTACAATGCATCCTTTTTAATAAAAGGCGGAACCTCTTCGTGTACGAGCGTAGTGTACGTTTTTTTTGAAAGCATTCGTCCCATCATTTCTTCCACGCCCTCATTGACTACGCTGCTGTTATCAGATTTCACTCGTTTTAGAATGCCAAACTAATCTATCACTTAGAATGCACTCAATGCGAACAAAATTGTACAGGTACGGCAGTTTCCGAACTATGAAGCGATGCTTGTACCACTCGATAGTTTAACTCGGTTACCGCATACATGTTACTGCTCATGCATATTTGAAATTAAGTGTTAATGTTTTATCTATTTCTTAGCATACCAGTCAACAAATTGAAGCGTGCTACGCAGCCAGAAGGACATCACGTCCTTCTCTTAACCCCTCATATAATTGATGTAACTCGCATAAGAATAACGCCGAAGCCAATTCGTATGGAGCCTGTATTCTAAAGAACGCTACGGTTGTTATGTCTGTAAAGGTTACCTCATGAAACTCTATGAAGAATAGTTTATATAACATAATTTTTTCCGCGATGCAAGAGTCCGATTTGTCAAGTTTTCTATTTGAAGTCCTTCCTGTCATGCCATATATTTTCCAACAGAAATCCTGAGCGATATTTGCTATCTTTTTTTGACCCCACGAAGTCCCACGTATCGTTTTCAGTGCGGTGAGCTTGCACCCCAAAATTCGTTTAATTGTGGCAACCTTAACACGAGAACTCACAGCGGCGTTGTGGGCACACTGAAGCGAAGTTTCGGTTAGAAATAGCTCAGCAAATCAAATAGGAAACAAATAGTTGCTATACAAAATAATTTGTAACCTAAATATGATACATTATTTTGAAAAAAGAAATGTGCCCTTCATCATCAGAAATAAAGGGGATCGAGTTCCTTTAATTTTCATTGACGCGGAATGACATTCCGTTTTTTTTTTTCTTTTTCTTCTCTTTTCTTTGGCGTGGAGGAGGTGGGATGTAAAGCAAGCGAAGTGTCTCAGTCTACCCTGACCATGTAGTCGCTTCTGTGCCCGATTAAGTACTCGTTAGCATCATTTCCCGTTAACGACCTATGCGTTGTATGTAGCGCTTCTACAGTGGGCGGAACCATAAAGGCTTCAGAAGTCCGATGGAAAGCTTCATTAGGGCGTCATCTAGAGTATGTGTGGCAGAACACCTACAACGTCCATCGTGCTGAGAGTATTCTTATGTACTGTACATATTTTTTTGTGAGACTGCTTGCGGCTCTCTTGACGGGCAGAGTGATGAGACGCCAGTAAATCTAAGCCAGGAGCCTGTTTAGGTGGGCCTAGCAAATCAGCTGGCACAAATTACTGTTTCATTTTCTCCAATAATAAATATATTACTCTTTCCTGCCCCACTCTCAGCCATATTTCACTTTTTTTTCTTTTTGCTGCCTTCCCGTACAGAAAACTTATGTTTTCGACAACATCTACGAAACTTAGTATTCCATGACAAAGCCGTGCAAGCACTGCTCCGCTTCTTGAGGTCCACGGCCTGTCTGAACGCCTCGAATTCCAACTCCCTTCCTGTTGAATTTTTGTAAATCTCTGTTTTTTTTTCTCTCTCTCCTCTTGCAGCTCCTTTTTCCTCCACTCCAGTGCAGGGTCGCAAACAAGAACTTGCGTCTGTCTAAGCTCCGTGCCTTTCTCCCTCGCTCTCTGCCTATGTTCATGTATGCGTTCTAGGCGTTCATAAAACTTTCACGGCTTTTAGCGCATTCACGTGCTGTGGCAGTTGAGATAGTTTAAGGATCTACATCTACAGTAGCGACTGGAACGCGCCCAGCCCGCACTGCTACAGAAAAGAAATTCACTCAAGAATCAAGTCCGCAAGAAATCCTCTCTAGTGAGAGTGTGCCAGCTTCAATGGCATTTATTTATTGGTTCTGCAAGGTCGCATATACCAGGCAAGAATTCTCAGTTACAATTTATCGCCAGTAAAGTCCATGGCTTTCGGCTGATAGAAGAACGCATTGCGTCCACAATATCATCGCCAGCCTTTTAATGCTATTAGCATTCTTTGCGACATTTGTCCAGTTGGCGTTATGCCTGTGTGTATGTATGCGGGTATGTATGTATGTATGTATGTATGCGGGCATGTATGTATGTATGTATGTATGTATGTATGTATGTATGTATGTATGTATGTATGTATGTATGTATGTATGTATGTATGTATGTATGTATGTATGTATGTATGTATGTATGTATGTATGTATGTATGTAGATACGTGTATCTATCTATCTATGCCCTCGCCTAACCTTCTTTCCCGCCAACTGGGGTCACTGGGTAGTCCATGATCAAATGATTAAAAGCATCGGCATGACGTGCTGAGGGCTCACGTGCTGAAAGTTCGGTAACACGATATGCGCCACCCTTCAATGACTCTTTCACGCAAAGTTGAGTGACTGGATATATAACACTGCACACGTGGTGAATCTTCAATTAACCCCATTGACACCAACTTGGGTCTCAGTGCATTTACTACGAGGTATGAGTTGCTCTTCAGTAACCCTCTTTGATCCTATCTTAGGTCAATGGGTAATACGTATGTACCGCCTTTCATAAGGATTATAATTAAAACACGTCATCAACAACTATGCATTGACTATCTGATCGGTTGTTCATAGCTATAAAGTCACCAATCATCTCTGAATGATAGACGCACAGACATTATGTTTATTATTATTGTTGTTGTTGTTGTTGTTGTTGTTGTTGTGTGCACTGCAGGACAAAGGCATTTACCAGCGATCGACCGCCACTAGCCGAAATTATTCCGCGCTTACAGCTTAATAAATAGAGGCGCATGGTTTTTCATGCTAACAGTTCTATGCGTAGCAACCACTCCATTCAAGACATGGCTGCAAGTGCCAATTCAGCCAAATAAATTAGAATATGCATCGGACAGCAACCCTACTGCGAGCAGACGTAAGAAAATAAGCGATCACGGAAAACACTTATTCCCTCACGCAGCACAGTCGAAAACATTTCCTTCCTTCAGCCGAGACGGGGAGAATGGGGAAATAGCTGGGCACAAGACGTCCCGCGCATGATGGACGACATCGCCTAATGAAGAAATACGGGCGCGACAGGCGTCAGGCAGCAGGGAGTGACCGCAGCTGACAGGCATTGCAGCGCGCACATTACGTGAGTGGGGTCGCAAAAAGGCATCGTAGAACTTCCGTCGTTATTGGCTTCTGAACAAGAATCTTACCCCCGTACTATCGAGCAGTGCCGCCGAACATGGAATGAGACTTGTTACTTGGTCATGGATGGAGCGTGCTGAAATATTGAACATGTCAATTTCAGAACTGAATGTCCAGCGATGTTATCAAAACTAACAAGGGAACTCATCGTTTTGTTCCCATGATGAAGTGTCCAATGAAAACGCCGTCGCATGTCTGGAAAAGTTAAATGGAACTCAAGCTGTGAAAACAACGATCGCAAGATTTAACTAGGTCAGCTCATGCGGGACGAGTCAATCCTTCCCTTAAATATTCATTACGCCGAAAATGAGCCCAAGAAAGAGGACATATTGACGGCTTCAAGAACCCATGCTTTCTTGTTACTGCTACTCGGGGAACAAAAAACGCCTTTAGCCCTCGACAATGTTTACACGGCTGCACTAATTAAGGTTTATGCGATTTGCAGGCCACCAAATTTAAACGAACAAATCTGCGAACATTTTCAACTTGTGGAAAAAAGCCAAAGCAAAAGCTAAGGATAGGAAGCGCCAGGAACAAGAGTTCTAAAACCAAGTGTACCCAAATTTTTTATGTATGAGGCCGC